>NC_088200.1:66774908-68071757 GCF_028769735.1 Zonotrichia leucophrys gambelii | reverse complement strand
GCCTCTGCAGGCCCCACCGAGGGGTCGCCTCTCCAGGGCAGGGATTAGCATGTAAAACGCACGGAAAGGCTGAGGTGAGAGGGCGGAGGTCAGCACATTTCATGTGGATTTGCTGCAGAACTCTCCCACCAGATGAAATCCCTCCTGACCACCGTTCCTTTGGCTGAGTCGCGAATTTGGGTGGCAGCCATCGATGCCACGTGTGCTACACACATGTAACTAAAAATAAGATCGGGGAAGCGCAGAGTTCTATTTCACAAGCAAGAACATAATCCCATTTGCAAAATAGTAACAATTGGAGATCTTCTGAGACGATAATCAGGTCTGATAAAGAAGTAACTGTTTAACATCTGCTCATTAAAATGCAGCTGAAGGAGTAATATGGATAGAAATTAATAACTAGCAAAATACAAATGAAGCCTGTAATTTCATGTGTGAAATGTTACGCTACTGTGATGGATTTTTAGGTTTTTTTTTTAATTAAAGAACAATGTACTTACATCTACTGAATCTCTATTGTTCTATTATTTAAGTTATCTTTCATGTCAGTGCCACATGGTTTGAAGTCTATTAAAACACAGTCATATACTTAATTGTGTGGATTTGCAGATGGTTCATTTCCAGCCAAATATCTTTTTCCTTAGATCTCAGAAGAAAATGTCTAGCAGCCTAAATTGAATTTTTATACATTATGATTTCCAGAAATGTACTTCTTAATGGCTTCTGATGTGCCTAAAGGCATGATTCTTGAACTACTTTCTTAGAAATGTGTGAGAGAAAAACTGAAAAATGTGTTGCAGTTTGTTTTTTGAGATTGTTTTTTGTTTTGTTTTGGGGTGGGTTTTTTGTTGTTTTTTTTTTTTTTCCCTGTTAACCTACTTTTATTGTATTGCTGTAGTGTGTTCTTGAGCACTTGTAATAATGAAAATATAAAAATGTATACTTCAAAAGTGCTTGATGACAATTCCACCGTATCTGCAAAATGTGTAGTGTATATTGATTTCCAGAAACAAAAGACACGTCTGTTTCCTTTTCAAGGAACAAGCCTAGTTCCTTTGAAATACTTGAAGTTTATCTCTTACAGAAGGTAGTGCTGAGATTGACCTATTTCCATATCCCATTTTTTTTTCCAAATGTGACATTGAAGGATTCTCCTTTCAATTAAGGGAAAATATTTTTGCAATTATTTTTAAGTGCCTGAAAGATTAAATTGGTTGCGAGCTTGTATCCATATTCAAATTCTAATCTCCCCAGCAAGTAATTGTTTTATTCAGTTCTGACAATGCTCTATCTATTGTCATCTCTGACTGTGTTCTGCATACTGTCTCTTCCCCTGACAATTACTGCTGTTCCTCATCCCCGCAGCCTTTAAAAGCTCTGTGTAACATTAGCCTATCTAGCTTAGCAAAAATGTCTTTACAGATTAGTGTAATGTTAATACTGCCGGCTCCCTGCTTTTGACCTGAAGTGGAATATATTGCGCTGCTGGAGCAGATGGAATCAGGGCTCCATCGGGAAGCGGAGATTGCCTGGCCGCCCGCCAGGAGCGCGGCGCTGGCGGCGGCAGCCGGAGCCGCCCGGCCGGGGAGGGAGCGCGGGCCGGGGCCGCTCTCTGCCCTCCGGGGCAGGGCGGGGGGCGCGGCGAGCCACCGCCTGCGTTTGCTGTGCAGCAAAACATCTTCGAGATTGCTCGTCCGCGGATGCAGCGTTCTGCGAGGAGATGAGCCTTTCCGTGCAAATGGTAGCCTCTCTAACCTGCATTTTTTTTTTTTTTTAATGGGAAGTGTTAAATATCACATATGGAAAACGAAGTTGTGAACTCCTAATAACCTTCGTAATGGATGTAGATTGGGTTATAAGGACAAATCAGTGTATTGGACCTATCGCTTTTAGTGAATCAAACATACTTATTTACCTTTGTTTTCGGTTTGTTGTTTTGTTGAGTGTGGGGTTACCAAAATATTTTAATACCCAAATGAAAATTATTTCCCTAAAATATTTACTGTTATACCTCCCGTGAAGCTCACATGGTACTAAAAAATAGAAATTATTGGAGGATTGAGCTGGGCAAATCTTCTTCTGCCCATCATATGGAGTTCAGAGTTTAAATGCATTAATCACAACACTTGCACTCTACTACTATTACACTGAACAAACCCTTCATTCAACATCCCTATTAAATATGTCACACTGAATTTCTACCTTTTTTTTCACTTCTGCAATCATATTTTTCTCTCAAGTACTACACTTCCCCAGCAGTAAAACATATGCTGTTTTCTGCCTTAGTAGAGGGATAATGTAAGCTGTGGAGAGTATTTTTTCTTATCATTTGCTTTTTGAGGGTGTAGTTATAGTAACATATATGTGCTTTTATCTGTGATAAGAACTACCATCTGGTAGCTAAATGTGCACAGCTTATTGCTTGAAGTGCTTATACACATTGTGAAAACACACAGCTTTTGTGTATGTTAGGATACTGCCTATATGTATTATTAATAAACCCACATATTAGCTATTTGAATATGTCAAATGATTATAAAATAGAACAGTGGTTCCAGACAAGAAGGATTAGGCCTGGCACACTGCCAGAAGTGTATTTATTCCAGCAGTACTATTGTGACCTTTTAATATCATATTGTTTGCAATCTCTTCCAGACAATAATTGTTTGAAGGGGAAAACAGAGCCACTTTGACAAAGGAAAGGGCCTTTGTTATACTCAAGGAGCTGAAGCTTTCATCTTGGTATACCAATTCACAAAGATGTGTGCTGAATGTGTGCAAGCAGCAAGAGAGACAGAACATATAAATTTGAGTTACTTTGACCTTTAATCCAAAAGACCAGGAAGAGAAATGCACTAGGAAGGCTGGTTTGTTGCTGTCTGGAGACTGATAAGCTGTAATAAAGGTGCACTCCGTTGCAATTCATCTAAAGCTTCCATTGCTATCATCCTCTTTTTTCGATTTTTGTTACCTCAAGTACTTATCTAAATCCCTTTCAATGCCAGCTTGAATGCACTTTGTATTCTCTCCAACTGTGACTGGTGCTGTCTGTGTGTGTCAGTGTGCTTCAGCATACACTCTTTCCCCTTGTTTGACAAGAGCCAGTGCCAACACCTAATTAAGGATAAGCCGTGGAGCTCTCGGCTCTATCTTTGTCAACAGCTATGTTCCCAGCTTTCTGCTTAGTTGAGCTTTTATGACAAGAGCAACATTTCGGGTTCAGACAACCTCTGGCCTCCCAGTTCCCCATGTGAGAACTCAGAGCAACTTAACACAGCGGATGATTTTAGAGGCATTTATGGTCACAAAATCACAAATCCCTTGTCTCTTTCTAAAGTACACACACTTGTACATAGATCTGTCTCTGCACATCTACACAAATGGATATGAATGCACACCTATAACTGAACATAAATTGGACATCTTCCAGATATCCTTTGTCTGGCTTACTCTTGCAAACTGTTTCCTAGGAGATGATCAGAGGGGTTGGGACAGAATTCTTCTGCAAACACCATCTAAAAAACCAGCCTCATTTAGCAGAACAGAAACCCCCTATTTCAGAGTCCAGTTGAGTTGTTTCAAGCATTTTGTCTCAATAGTACAGATGAATTTAGGTCACTAAACAAGTACCTCTTTCAAAGGGTTAAGCATTTGATAAGCTTGAAAATCAGATTAATGTGACTGATAGGTGACTACCAGACAGCCAATTAAATGAGTACATGAAATAATTTTGTAGGGAGATTCAAGTATATGTCTGTCTGCATAACCAAGTTAAATTACTTCAGGGAGCAGATTTAATTTTCTTTTTTGTTTTTTTTTCCTGCAGCCAAATCCTTGCATCCAAATTCTGATCTGAATTTTATGTAAGCCTGTATAGCTTGCCAGGCACATAAGAGCATTGCAATGGAGGCACATTGATGGAGCTAAGAAGAGACCTTGACTCACTGGTCAAGTAAAAATTAGGCAAACTTCTAAAAGAAAATCCTAGTTACATAATGGACACCTCCTTTACTATTAAACAAATACATAACTGAAGGAAAAAAGAGTGATTACTGGATTCAGTGTTTGAGCTCCTGCTTCTTTTGCTATTTATTTGACAAGAGGGAATTTCAGTGTTAATTCCTACCAGCAATGCCTGAATGTTAAGTCTGATAATTCTAACTGAAAATCTCACCTGTAGAGACCAGGGCCATTTGAAAAACTGCTAAGCACATCCAAGCAGCAAATAGAAACTAGACAGCCCTTCCAACTACACTTTACAATTTGGCTATATTCTAATTTTGGGTGCAAGTTGTTTAGGTTCAATTTCCCTTGAAATTATGAGTTCATTTCTTCCTTGAGTTCTGCCAGTGACTGTAGCCTCTGAGCTGCTCTGGTTTCAAGATCTTCCAGTTAGTCCTACCTTTGTGCACCACCCTTACCATTACATTGGGAAAGAAGACAAAATGGTTGTTGGGAAGTCAATTCTCTATGTCACTCATAGCTGTCTTCATTAAACAACTTTGTATTTGCGTTGAACTATTGTAGAGCTGACTTCTTGGGACACTAGAGCAATAAGGACAGGAATATTTTATTTATGTTCTTTACCAACAGTGAATAAAATAATGAAAATTACTGTATGGTATAAAGTGCACAAAGACATTGCCTCATCATTGATGTAGACTATGACAAACCTAGCCTAAACAATTTTAATTGCTCAGTGAGTGTTATGCATTTCACAGTATTATTCTCTGCGGTAAAAACAATATTTCCTGAGGAGTAAATATGCAGAAAAGCTGCCTCAAAACCAGAGAAGAACAGAGAGCTACTCATTAGCTTGATCTTGCATTTATTTGTTTATTTATTTTATGTCAAGCAGCTCCCCAGTCAAAGCATCTGGAAGCTGAAAGTTAAAACCTGGCAATGAAAGAGGCCATAATGGGCTCACATGTGCTTTGAATGCCCCAAAAGAAAAAAAAACCTCTTTTGATTTAGCTAGGTTATGAGCCTTGGAAAACCATTTTTCACGTGCACTCAGTACATTTCACAGTTATAGTAAAATTAGTTTCAACTATGTTAAATTCTAGAAGTAACATAGATGAACTCCAAGTTTTTTTCAGAGTATGTGCTACCTGTATATTTTGAGTTTTAAAAAAATTGCAAGCAAATGAGATTACATTGTGCTGTTTGAGAAACAATAGACACATTATAAGAAGCTAATTTTATTCATTACAATTACAATTACATTGCAATTATGAGAGAAACTCAGCTGGTGATCATCTTTGGTCCCACAAGTTTCGATGATGCAACCTTTTACTGCTTTTCTGCGTTCTTGAAACAATAGGTAGATACATCCTGGTGCCACTCACTAAAAATACTAAGAATTTTTTATGCCCCACTCTGGTGACTGTCTGCCAGGATTACTGCAGCAGACAGCTGCGTATTACAAGAAGCAGCCACTTCATCTGTTTTCTCGCAGTGCAAACAGGCGCCTGTAAATTGACCTTGTATTCTACACAATTTAAGTGTGCAGATTATAAGGATCCCAAAGTATATGTCTATATTGGCAGCTTTAAGCAGGTCTGGTTTGAGTATTTTGCACAAGTATTTAAATCTAAATTATCTCCTCCCTGCCCCCCACTGCACTTCATTATAAAAGATGTAAAGAGATCAGCTGCAATTTCCTTCCTTCACTGTTTCTGTTCAGCTATAGCAAGAAAATTGCTAGTGTGAACACAGCCACTGACTTGTGATGAGACCTCTATTCCTTCTTGTTCAAGTTATTTCTAAAAGCTATTTTAGAGACTTTGGAAAATGTTACCCAAGGAGATGACAGACTTATCAGCTTTTCTGTGCAAACTCATAAAGGTTGCCATAAAGGAAGAAAGAAAAAGGGTGGTTTGAGGTTTATACACAGCCTTAAAACTTCGTGGTGTTTCTAGGGAGGAGTTGCAAAACATCAGTAAGATTTCTGTACAGATGATGAGTGTCTGTGGGAGTGTACACTCAAAACAAGACCATCTGAGAACTTCCCACTCTGGTCACTCCCCTTCCAGTGCAGATACAGCAGAAAAAATACACAAATGTTGTTACTACAAGAAGTTGTAGGCCAAATTAACAATAAATCCCCAGCAGTACCAAATATGGGATCAAGACATAAGCTGTTTTTTGGCTCTAGGAAGCTGGAGTGAATTGTTATGTATGTCTGTGTATGTGTGCCTTGGGTACACATACCTGTATGTTATGTTTTTGGAAACTGGCATTCCTATTCCTCCTAGCACAGCACATGTGCATGCTGGAACTGCTCCAGATTTTCCCCGCCCCTGGGACTTCCTTTGTAGTTAACTTAAATAACAGCAAACACGCCTGCCAAATTTTTCTTTGGAGCTTGGCTGCTTCTTGGTCTGCTCTCTGCAGGACCTCCTTTGTCCCTGTCACAATTTTCCTGTGCTCCAGAGAAGCATTCACAACCCATGCCACATCCAGGGCTGATGCCAGAAGGATCCACCTGCTCTGCTTGTTGACAGGCCAAATATGCCTGCATTCTTTAGGAGCTTCCTGAACTTGACCACAAGAGTGAACAAATGAAGTAGCTTGGCCCTTCAGTGCAAAGTGGAGGTGCTGCTGCCTTGTTCACAAGGTGCTAGGAGGTGTTTGAGCACTAATGCATTCTGGCTGAGAGAAGGGGGCTGGGAGACACTGGGGCAGACGGAGTTTGCTTGAGTAGTTGATAGGAGCATTTGTGTTTGCAGTTGTCAGGCCTCATCATCCACAGCCGTGTTTGCTATCTGGGATTTGCATAGGGATCAGCTCTGCTGCTTTCAATCACATGGCACCTTCCCCCTCAGTCTTTGTCCACTTCCAAACTCCCTCCTGTATCTCCCTGTGGTTTAGGCTAGAAGTTGGTCAAATAAAGTAGCAAAGTAGTCCTTCAGATGCCTTTACAAATGCATGCACAAAGAGGGCTTAGAAACAGAGATTACTTATACCAGCTATTGCTCCTCAGAAGTACTTGGAAGTACTCTATTGGTAACTGCAAAGCAAACAGTAATAAGAAACAAATGTCATGTGTGGTGTCAGCTTCTGATTTTCATTACTTCTATGGAGGAGAATACTTTTTTTTTATTTACTGGTATCTAGTTTACTTTTGGTAAAATGTGTATGTGCATTACAAATACCTGTGGGAACTTAAAAGTTCTGGTATGACCATAAAAAGAGGTTGTTCCAGTCCTGAATGTGTTTTTCCCACATTTTGTGGAACAAAGGGGCAGAATTATGTGTCTGAAGTTCCAATGCTATCAGTCTTTCTCATTTTTATCACTGAGCCTGGGAAGCAAAGATGCCAGTGTGACTCTTAGAGTACTTCAAGTAACAGCAGTGGCTCTAAGGATGTAGGACAAGCCTTCAAAGAAGTCCAGCTAATGTTATTAAACTTCTTCAGATAACAGTCAGTCTAACTTGCTTTGGCTTGAGTAAGCCTTGACAGTGTTTTTCTAGAGATGTACTAGCACCTAGAGAATATCTCAGACCCCAAACCCTTTTCTAATTAAGGTTAAACACATTCTCTGTTTCTTTAAATAGACATAACTCTTTTTAAAGGAATAATGTGCAACATTTCCCTTAGAAGACAAAATGATAAGCTTGCTTTTGGTTAGGGGGGAAAAAATAACAGCATCTCATTATGGTAACTTGGTCAGAGAGATGTAAGTTAGTTTCAGCTATACAAAATCTGATGTCAGCCTGGTAATTACTAGGCAGAGTCAATAATACCTCTCCTCAGTATAATTGCAAATCCAGTACAACCATGACCAGAACTAAATTGCTTGAGAACAATCAATAGAAATCTCCTGATTGCATTCCCTGGTGTACACATCAGATATAGAAAGGAAAACTGTCCATCCAATCAAAAGTTCAACTTTACAAAATGAAAACTGCAGCATGAGACTGGGAAGAAGTCTGTCTGCACAGGAGCCTCCTGGTTAACTCTGGCCAGAGGTGACAGACCTAAATGGGAAGATGCATATTTTGAAGGTTATATGTTATATCTACATGAAAAGTAATTTGATGCAACTGGAGTGGAGCAATAGATTAATGTAGTTGATGCTGAGTTCCTAGTATTTGTTCCCCATATGGTTTGTGGCTCTTAGTCGGACTAAATTCAGTCTGTTTTCTCAAACCCAGTATCTCATCACAGGTGGCTCAAAGCTGTCTGAAGCAACAATCTTGGCCTCACGTTTCTGTGTCCCTGCAACAGGCTGGACATATTTAGATTTGCACCTGGACTGGAACTTCTGCCTCAGCTTTCTCTGAGAGGAATGTGGTTCAAGTATACCAGAAACCACTGTAAGGACCAAAGCAAAGTGGGGAAGCTCAAGGGATTAATTTTAAAACGTCTCTGTTCCTTGAACTAAAATAGTATTGCAGATGCAGCCAAAGATTTTCTCCAGAAACCCTAATTGCTATTTTCCTAGATGCTAGGGCCTCGTCCTTATGCTTTTTCCTTTCTCCACCACATTTTCTTGCACTTAAATCCACAAATAAACACATTGCCTTTCATTGTCTTTAGTGCCATGCAATTCTTATAATGTTTTCTGACAAATATTAATCAAAGAGGTATCTAATGATTTAGCAAATGGAAGGTTAACTTTTACTTATTATTGTGATCACAGTCACAGAAGAAATGGGTGAGTTTGGTGCTCATATTGTTGCCATGTTATTTTTAAAAAGAGAACAACTTTTTCTATATACTCTTCAGGAGATCGAAAAAAGCTTTGAAAAGTGTTGAAACCAATTCCCTTGAAATTTCCAGAAAAGTTCTGAGCACCAGAGCAGGAGAACCCAGCTACTTACTTAGAGGTCTCAAAAACACTGTGGAAAACAGGCTCCTAATAGTCTCGGAATTCTTTTTGCCCCCAGTGGCTGATGGATCCTGAGGAGTGGAGGAGTGGATAGTCAATTTTAATTTTTTTTTTATATTGTCATTATATTACTCAAATATTTGTGGTTTGGATTGAGTGAAGTGGCAACTGTTGTGCATTCTGTCTGCTACTATATCTCCTTTTGAAGGTTTTTCCTGCAACGGATTAGTTTTCTAAACTGACTCGTTTTCTGACAAATCTGCTTTAGCATAAAATTGTTCGTTTTCTCACTACATCAAATTATGCTGCCCACACTGTACATAACACAAAATGAAAAAAACAGCACAAAGCTGTGGTGTGGGAAACATCAAGAGTATTTTTGCTTAGGCTCAGTTGACAGAAAATGTTTTCTTTCCAGTGCAAGTCTATGTTTCATTTGACATGTCTTCTGTTACAAGTTTATGAACCAAATATTTTCAACAGGTGCCAGATTTAATTTGGGGTGTTTTAGATACCTCTGTAACCCCATCGAAATAGAAAAAGGTATTTGCCCTATAAGAAAGTTTTTTTTCCAGCCAGTATTAAATTCCACTCATCTCTCAACAGAAAAAAAAAAAAAAGTGACAGGTATTGCTTTTGTATTATGGTATGGATTTAAGTACTGTAGTCAGAATAGCATAAAAAGGCTGTTAAATAGCTGATAATTTCATCATCTTGGAACCATGAGTAGAACTACAATGCTATGAACATTTTCAATTATCATGCTTAACCTTGCTAAGAAGCTAAAATGAACACTATCAATACAGTGTGGCTGGAGCAGCACAATAGCAGCCCAGTATTCTCCTGCTTTCTCTCCCTCCCCTTCTTCTTCCTTGCTACCAGAAGGGAAATGTGCAGACTCTTGCCCACACCACTTCTAAATTGCTCAAGCAATTGTTTCCTGCAGATTAATTTGTAATTCTGAATCTCAAGAAGAAGGAAATGGGAGCACGTTCCTCCCCCAGGCCATTTACAGACCTGGAGTTTTGACTTAATCTAAAGCAGAGGCTGAGGAGCTGACACACACAAGGAGAGGGAGAGAGGCAGCAGCAAAGGTGACCCCAGAGTGCTTCCTTAGCAAAGGTTTTTCTTTGTGTACCAAAAATCCTTGCTTCGACCAACGCTTAAATCTTTCTTGCTCTTTTCTCTCTTGCAAACAGCTGATGTAAAAAAGCTGTGGGTTGAATGTATGCACACAGTGTGCACACACACACGGGGCTGCGTTTCAAGGAGGCCGCTGTGAGACTGCCTTCTTTGTTTGCCCATGGTTGCTCTGGTGACGATAATTTCCTTGCAGAAAGAGAGATTAAAACAAACAACTTCTACCAACACTGGTGCTGTTCTTCATACTGCCTAAACAGGGCAGCTGTAGCTGTGAGCTTTTAAGGTTATTTAGAAATGAAAAGCAGCAGATAAGCAGATTTCTAGGGAGAGTTAGAAAATGTAACCAGTGATCTGAACAATGATGCCTTGCTACTACTAAAAGCCTCATCAGTGCCCATATATAACTCTGTTCTCTAAATATCATGTAAAATCTGCCATTCCGTGAGCACATTCCCCCTCTTCACTTTATTCTATCTTTTGGGGTTATTCAGAACAGTTTAAACTTTATCAATAACTGTATAATCTTTTGTTCTACTTCAGTAATGAAGATTTCTGCTCACCTTGGATTGAGCAGTCCACAATAAAAGAGATATAAAAATGGAACAGAGAAAACTAAAGGGACCCAGAAAAAAAAGTGTTAAAAAAGAGAGGCTGATAATTCAGCTTTTTGCAAACTTCCCAGAAAGCTTTCCAGAGTGGGCCTTCCAAAAATGTGATATTGTTCTCTTCCACTTCACAGAATAGAGACAAGTCTCTAGTGAAAATGAAAGAGAAATCTGTATATGTGATTAAAATGAGATTTTAATACTAAACAGAAGTTATAAACATTAAAGTAAAAAAGGTCTTGAGAATTTCTGCCTTTAACAATTTTGTCAGACACCTGCTACCTGTTCTCATCACAATATGCCAGGTCTTTTTTTTTGTGTTAAGGATGTTTTTGCCTCTGCTTGTAAATGGGAAGTTAGAATCCCTGATGGCAAGTGGAACTTCAGGTCTCCTGCCTCAATGTTATTCCTTCTGTTCTGCCAAAGAGCAGCCTTTTAGGGCTTTTAGGGCTGTGGTCTCAGCACACTGAAAAATTCATGCTGTGGAAGAAGGCAAAAAACATGAAATCAAGTTGTGTTGTATCATTTCCCTTGTGGGTTCTTATGCTTTGATCTAGAGTGTCTATGACTAAATGGCAAGTGCATAATCTCCTGAAAATTGCCAAAAAGTCAATCAAGGAGACAAGGATGTTTAGAAAAAAAAATATCTGTAATGTTATCTCGGGGACTGCAGACAAAATTTTCTCTCCTTATAATTTCACATGGATTGGTGTAGATTTTTGATCACTTAGGAAGTTTATTATCATTAGAAACTTTAGGGAGTTTCTAATGGTAATAAAATAAATGTTTAATATTACTGTGGACTCTGGAGTGTCCTTGTTTCAGAGAGGTGTTAAATTCCCAGCCAATCTATCTCAGCGCAGGGAGAAGATGAGCTTATCTGTTCTCTGCCCAAGGTACTAACTCCTGCCAAAATCTCCTTCCTCAGAAAAAAATATAAAAGCTCACACTGTAACCATCCATAAGGCAAGAGAGAAAAGCACGAAACAAATGAACATCAAATTAGGAGGGGTTTCCAGATGCCATAGAGCAAAGGAGAGAGCCTTCCCAGGAGTGACCACCAAAAATTGCCTTTTTGATAGTGCTCTTTTTGATAAATCTGCCATCGTACCACAATAGTGCAGAAAACATCTAAAATCCTATCTTTTCGATCTATAATGGGGATCTCACTGGTCCAAAAGAAAATTTAGTTATGTTAAGAGGACACAGAGATTGCCCCGATCACATCCTGATTCTTGAAAAAGCTGGATGTTTGAAAAAGGAGGTCAGGAATAAAGGACCTGGAATAAAGGGACATGTGCTACTATGAGGAGATTATATTTGGCTGAAGTTTGGCCATCTGCTTAAGAAAAAGAGGGAATCTAGGACATTTTTATTTTATCTTTACTGTTTTTCTTAGATCTATTTTCCAATCAGAAATATTTAAGATTTCCAAGATGTAGCAGGTATTCACTCCAGCTGCTAGATATGAAACCTTCTGCAGGTCTCTATTTGTAATTGTTGATTTGCCAAGGGATTAACTGTTTATCATGTTTTGTCAAGGAAACAGAAAGACTTACTGATTACAGACCACTGTTTTATAACTACACCATATTTATGTCTAACTCTTATCTATTCTCTTAACCTCTAAATATCTCAAGTATTTGAGTCCAATTTGCTGAGTTAGAAGACTCTTTCATATTCAGATAAAATATATGTGTCGGCCAAGTGTTGGCCAAAGTATACTAGTAATCTAAGAAATTCAAAACGGGTGTAATTCAAACATGAGATTTCTTTGTTGAAGTTAGATATAATACAGATCTTGTATTAGATCTTGTGAAAATGTTCCTGCTTTCCTCTTCAATTGTTTGCACTTTTCACATCCTGTGTGCGGATGATGTTCTGGTGCTGACATTCACAGAGAGAGTGCTGGTGTGCACTCCTGGCAGGAGTGGAACTGGTCACTAGTGCAACTGACCCTGGCCCTCAGGCTGGGTCTGAGACCTCCCTCCTGCTTGGCACAGGTGGGCTCTGCCCCTGGGTTGGAGTCTTAATTGCGTTGTATTGCAATGAAATTCAAAAGGGAGGAGAAAAGGAGTAGATACATCTGGTCAGTGCCAAGCCAAGTTTCCAACAGTATCCACATTGTCCTCTTAATACACTTGGATCTTTACAGGGCAGCTTTTCAGATTATCTGATGAACTTTTAGAGGGAGCACTCTGGTACAGAAATCTTGCACTTTGAGCAAAATGGCAGCTGTGAGAGGTCCTTGAAATATTTGGACCTGTTCTTTATGACATCTGTACTCCATGGGCCAGAAGAATTTAGTAGGAGGAAGCCAACATTTATGCTAAAGGGGCTGAAAATTGTTATCTAGAGCCAAGTATTGCACTAACCAAAAGGGTTTTTTTTTGTTTATATTAGAGAATTTATTTTAATAAAAGAATTTAGGGTTCTTCCCGTGCTATCCACTGCCTTGAAATTCAAAATTTCAAAAGAAATTCAAAACACTTTTCTGAGCTTTCTTGAGCTTTCTGAAATGGTTTCTGAGACGGCTTTATACCTCAGCAAAAGACTGTTTTTGCTTCATACACTTTACCAGGCAATTCGTCTTTTCTCTTCATGCTTTCCCTTAATTTTTCCTGCTTGGAGTCTCCTTGCAATCTGACTTCAAAACCCTTCATGGGCTTGTTTGTGAAAGCATTCAACTCCCTCCTCTCAGCATGCTCACTCCACTTTACCTGCCCTGTAGTCTTGTTTATTGTTGCTTAACATTGATATTATATGGTACTTAGATTTTTCTGTTGTACTGGATCTTTGAAAGCTGGCAGGATGAATTGCTTGGTTTCCAGTCTTTAATGTTTATCTCCCCTTGGATCTCACCATCTGTTCCTATTTGGCAGTGCAGGTAAATGATTTTTTGTTTTCAACTTCCTTTCATTTGCCCTGTTTCCTGAAGATACTTAAATTAGCTGTTTCCTTTCTCTCTCCAGATATCATCCAGCAGGTTTTGGTGGTGTTTATTCAAGGTAATGAATCTGACTGAAATTTCCACACTGCATTGTGTGTTACAGGATTTACTTAGAAGGAGGAGGTAGGGATCTTTTTTTAATTGGGGTTTATATTCACTATCACATCCTCATGGAATATAGTACAATGACACACACAAAGGTAGGATAGGTTTTTTACCTTTCATTCAAGTTTATTCCTCCTAACTTTTTCAACCTGCCTTTACTTCTCAATGTTACACCTTTGAGCACATTAATATCCACATTACCATTATTTTGGAACTCACTGTCTGTTTTGAAAGATTCCAGTTCCTCTATAGTCCAATCCCAGTCACAGCTACCAGAGGCAACGCCCACCTCAGATCAGTACCCATACAATGGAGTCTTTCTTATTCAAAGAAAGTGCACTATGCTGTTTTCAATTTTTCTCATTTATGGCCAATCTCAGAGT
Organism: Zonotrichia leucophrys gambelii; assembly: GCF_028769735.1. NCBI lineage: Eukaryota > Metazoa > Chordata > Aves > Passeriformes > Passerellidae > Zonotrichia > Zonotrichia leucophrys. Next base: position 68,057,734 of record NC_088200.1, on the reverse strand, counting down.
CTTGTGGATTGCAAAGGCAGGGAGAGTTTTTAAGAGGTAGTCTCAAAACTTGAAGATCTGTAACATACTGCTGCGTACGGCTGAAACAACACAAAACTATGACAAAATACAGGATGCAGAAGGGAGAAGGCCTTTTTTTTCCTTAATTTTATTACCCGTCACAGGAAGACCAACTTTGAAAAGTTAGTCTCAGTTTTGTATTTGCAAATATTTGCGAGTATAAAATGCTGTCTTTCAAAGTTGGTGATATTGTCTTCCTATGGCTTGCAATGTTCACTTACAGCATCCCTACTTTCATTACATTTTAAAGTTGATGTTGAAATCATGTGGGATCAGCTTGTGTTATATGCCTTAATGAGTTACTGAAGGGCAGTTAAGGCTCTGCCATGAAAGGATTAATCTGAATGAAAGCTGACCTGCTGTTCTCTTTTGTCATTCATAACTGTCCTCAGATTCTCTTCTCAGTCAGACCTATGAAGTAATTTGCCAGTTGTTGTGGTCTGTCAACTATGCCCATTAACTAAAAGTCATTTCCATACAACAGCTGTCCCTCTGTAGCTGCTGTGTAACAAGTGGGTTCTCAGTCCCCTTCCAAAATCAGAACCCACAGACATTTGTCATTCTTCTGCGAGTGCTTGTAAAGAGCCCAAGACCCAAACTGACACCGGGGCTGAGTGCTATTCTGGGAATCAAAGTCCTTCCTGGGACACTCTCTGGGATTTTCAATTGCTCTGTCTAGTTCATTAGGTCAGAGATATGCTGAATGGGCACAGTAAATTAGGTGTAATGGTTAGTGGTAATGTTTTATTTGCTGAATGGCTAAAAAAAAAGGGATTTGATTTCAGTTCTGTCAGACAAGCATTTTCCCACAACTATTGAAAATTACTTTTTAAGCTATGTTCTAAGGGCTTTTATTAAGACAATTTCCTTCTTTTCCAACAATTTTTGGCAGCTCCTGTGACTTCATGCAAGACCATGAGATCTTTTCGGCAGCTTAGCAAGAGGTAGTCATTTTTTCTGACCCAGAGAAGATGTACTAGGTATTACAGGAGTGTCTGGACTATTGGCACAGGTAATAATTAAACAATGAATAGTTACTTAGGCATTAACATTCAGTTACTATGAATCCTTAGACATTAGGATTCATAATGGTTTTGTTTCTCAGGTACTGATCATTTCCTGATAATTACTGTCTTCAACCATTTTGCAAACAGCCACAGGTTATTCTAACACAAGACAACTGGTCTTTAGATTGATCATAACTGGTCTTTAAATTGATTAATGCTTTTAGGGTTTTTTCCATTTGGCTGATATGTAGATTCTAGACTATTCCCAGAAAATATTTACCAAAGCACTTAAGGCTGTATTATTTGTAAAAGCATTTCTCAACTTCAGTGTTGCCTCTTTGATTAAAAAAAAAAAAAAAAAAAAAAAAACTTGTTTGCTTTTATTTCCTTGAGCTTAGACTAGTGCCTGTGTTTGTTGATTTATTCTGTAATTTTACTACACTTTAATGTCTAGATGAAATTTTGCTGTAAGAGTAAAAAAAAAAGGCAGAGAAAAACACCAATTTGGTTCTTTTTTATTTACTTTTAACACTTGTTACTTGAGTAAGAAAACATATAGATTTCAAGGCTTTACCGATGTTCTGTTTTGTCTTCTGTCATCAAGCCCTGGAATACATTTTAGGCTTGGATATTAATATTGCAGATATTAATTGCAGAGATGTGTTTCTTCTAATAATGTTTTTCAGCAGCTGAGGTAAAAATGAGCACCTGAATCACTGCATGCTCTCATGTTAGTTTTCTGCAGGTGCCCCTTGGCTCCTGTGTGAGTTTTGCGCTCACACCTCTCAGCGTTGGCAGAGTGGAGGAAGAGATGCATCCACCAAGCCCTCTTTCACTGTTGAAAAACACTTTACATCTCAGTCCTCTAATGAGATACACTAAACCAAAGCCAGAATCACCACACAGTATCTCTGAATTCTCTATATCACTTGAAAGCACTGCTCCTACCCAAATCAGGTGACCCTGGAGAAAGGCCAGACATACTCTTGTGTGTTGCAGCTGGTTGGATTAGGAGATGAGTGAATGCATTTGTGCTTTTTCAACTGGTTCAGATATTCTGGATTTACTGCACTTGTAACTGCTGAGAATAAGTTCTTCTAAGCTACATATATTTTAGTCTTTTTGTTGTATTGCCACACTTTTTTCACAGAAACTGGAGGTGTCACTGCTTATACAGTTGTGCTTACATAGCTGAGGGAGCAGAAGCAAGACAGAGGAGGGAGTGAACAGATGAGGACAGTGACCTCTTAATCAACTTAAGCTGTAGCCACAACACATCTGACTCTGTCTTGAACAATATAAATTAATAAAAAAAACAAATACAAATGTTGACATGAGGATGGCTGGGAGCCAGGGATGAAATTCTGGCCATGCTGAGCATGAAAGTGGAAGGAATTTCCTGGGTCAGTAAATCCCATCCTATGTTTTTCCAGGAAAACATTCTTGAACTGATCATGGTCCACATATTCGGTCCGTTGACCTGCTACCCTCGAAAGACAAACATCCCATAAGATTTCACTGGGCCGTGATTTCACTTCAAGTGGTGGTTTAACAGATCCATAAATATATATAGAAAGTTTCTGTTTAACCCTTCCAACCAATGCCTTCACCCACCACACACCCTGATGACGTCCCAGCTGGCATCCTGCTTCCTAAAGACACACCTGCTTGAAGTGCTGTTCCATTTTGTTGGGAAACAGGAGAATTGCTCTACAAGTTTCCATATGCGGCTTTTCTGCACATTGAAAGTCTTGCCCCAGTACAGCCCCACAAGCTTTGAGGTTGAAGTGTCTGTTTTCCAGCACTAATGTGATGTCAGGCAAAGATTTCTTGTTCCTTCTTTTACACAGACTGTACTTTCACCCAGGCTATTTTCTGATTATCAGATTTCTCACAAAGCTAAAGGGCAGTGCTGAGAGCTGCAGAGGTTAGGAACTAAGCTAGCCTACATTTTTGCAATTTTTTTCAGTAGATCCTTGCTGGTAAGGGTAGTTATTTCTCCTTTCTCTGTAGTCTTCTTTCTCAGACAGTTCATACCTACCTTACAGCTGTCCTAATTTCCCTGTCAGTCTTGGAGAGAACTTGTCAATTGGGCTCTGATCTTTGCTTTCCTAAAATCACACATCCGTGTGTTCCAGCTTTCTTTTTAACATATGATTTTTTTTTTAAATTTGTTTTCTGATTTTGTATTTTCTATATACTTCTAAAAAAGCAGTGGAAAGAACAACAAGCAAACTAGACCATTGCCTGTCTGGCAAAGGAAATGGTATCATTTTAAAATGGTTGAGCTAAAGAAAGTAAAACCTTCAAAAAATTCCAACACTTGTTCGGATGTTTTTGTTTATTTTTGGAGCTGTGGAATATCCATGACTTTCAAAGTTTTGACCTTTATTTTGAAGAACGTCGTAATTTTGCCAGCAAACTCAGCTGTCAATATTTTCATTTCACACCTCTTTATAGAAGTTCATAACTGACCTATAAATTACACATACCAAGCATATGTGGTCTCAAGCAGGAAAAGATTTAATAAATAGATGCATAAATATAAATGTGTTTGTTTAAAAGTTCTAAAGCCTCAAAAAAAATTTGAATTTGTGATTTTAAATAAATTTTACAATCCTGTAACTCAAAAGCAAGCCAGTCAGATTTTTCTTCTTTTGAACTCCAAATTATAACTTCTTAGTCTTTAATGTGGACCAATGCAGTGCCTGTGGCCACCATGGCAAATAACCACATTATTGCAGTTAGGAAATTAGCTACTGTGTGCTTGTGATAATTTTGTCTCCATTAAAATAGCTCCTAAATTTTAAGCTGGCGGACTTATTACAGAAGTCAATTCTGCTTTTAGATACACACCATCTTTGTGCATTCATGTAGATTCACCCAAGTGTATTTGAAAGGTTCCTTGTCTGCCAGTTTTAATATTAAGAGTTTTTCTGCTGAAGGACTGAGTGAGGGAGGAGGGAAAGGGTCTAACTTTCCGAATACTGCATGTTTTGGAGAAAAAATGTTTCACTTTTAAAAATGTCTCTAATGCTTGTCTTTGCATGATTCACACCCATGTTAGATGGTAGTAGGTCTGAAATTGTTGTTATGTCACTATAATTTCTAACATGGAATACATAGGGTAAAAATGTTACTGTGTAAAAGTGATTGTAATATTCATTGGAACTTTAATCTTCAACTCCACACCTAGCCTCCTTTCATCAAATATTGGGACCATCCAGCTATCTTGTACTTCTGAAAATTTGGCAAAAATTACTTTTTTTTTTTAATGAAACACATATCCTTATTTTATTTTCTCCTTAAAGAAAGCTGAGTTCAGTGAAGTGCTGTATGGCAAAATATGTACAAGAGGGAAGAGGGGCAGACTGAGAATATTTTATGCCATGATGATATTGTGGGTGATAAATTCTTCCACCCCTTTTTCTCTCACTAAATAACAACCTGAAACAAAAGTTGAAAAGCAACACTGGCCTCTGGGCAAATTCATGGAAAGATCTGCATTTTATTCCAAAGAAAATTGAAGAAGAAGACTCTCCCATATTTTTGTGGGAATTTTTTCCCACCATAAATCCAATTTATTTTTGTATTGGTTTGGGCAAGGCTTCTCCAGAATATCTCTCACAGTGACACCCTGTTCAGTCATTTTTAGCAGGTCTTGCTGGCCTTTTATTGTCCTGCTCACACAGGCAAGTCCTGAGCAAGGTTAAACAGTAGTGGTCTAGATCTCTGCCATGTCCATGGTGCTTCTTTTTAGGGAGCCGTCATTTAAGCAGCTAAAATTTGGTTTAAACCTTTATTTTAAGGGCAGGGTGTGTGTGGGAGAAGTAATGTTAGCCAGGCCTTCAAGATTGCTGAATGCCTTAATGTTTCACTTTGCAATGAAATCCTAACCCGACTATGCCTTGAGTGGTTCTCTGTTTCAGTGAAGAGAGTTCATATGGTTCAAGTCGTAAGGTTACATTAATAAGGCAATATGTTGAAAATACAAAGGCACAGTGTCTCTAAATAAGCTACACTGAAGCTGTGCCTGGAATACATGAGTTCTGGGTGCTGTGAAAATCCTTTGAGGGTTTTCCATACCTAGGTACTTCAGTTCCCAATTTTAACTGTTAAGTGATTGATCCATTCGACATTATTTAGTATTATTTACAGTACTCATTATCTTACAGATGTGAATTAGCATACTTTATTGCTAGAGATTTACAGGACACACTAATAAATCTAAAGGAAATAATGAGCATAGATGTCATGGAAACCAGTCTGGAAAAATATTCTTTATCCCAAAGCCGATGTTGTAGGACTAAGTAAATATTTGATAACTCACAGAAAATGTTAGGTTTTCCAGCATTCCCTTACCTCTGTAAAGTGCAGAAATAGCCTGCTTCTTTAAAATTTATAGGTTTTTTTTTTCATTTTGTACAGTACCACAATATGAAAAGCAATGTCTGCAATTCTATTGGAGATGTCCACCCCTCCAATAAAAAATTCCAAATGTCCAAATGCAGTGAAACACAGCTGATTTCAGATTTTCTTGCAGTTTTTGTTACATTTGCTAATATCAGTGACTGGTGTACAAAAAATGAGCAAGTTTGAGGCATTTCTTCACAGTCATTAAATCTGAAGTGCTTAGGGGTCCAGAAAACAGAAAAAGATATCTGGTCAAAGATGTGAACATTTCCATATGTCTCCCGAGAACTAGGATTGGTTTCCCTGGTTTGGAAAAGAATTCTTCAGAATGACAAAGAAATTGTGAGGGTGTAATTTCAGATACCATTTTCAGAAGACCAAAATGTATTTAATAAAGTAGTGCCATAATTTCATTTCTATGGACATCACATGTATTTCACAGACTTTAAAGTCATTGTTTATTATTTATTTTATTCTCTTGGCACACAGGTTTCACAGACAATGTATAGAAATTATAAACCTGAGCTGGTCTGACCATTCTCATCTTACTATGGGAATTACAGATATTGCATCTTAATATAATTTCTATCCACATTTCAACAGAACTATCTTAATTATATGTAAAATAGAACATGCAAATTCAACTTCTTCTTAACTTTATTATAAAATTATAATTGTTATAAAATAATTTTAAATAAAAATAATTATAAAAATAATTATTTAAATTATTATAAGTAATTAAATAAGTTATAGTTATTATAAATATTCTTGCTCATGCCATTGTCTTACTGAAGCACAAAACAATACTCGGGCCAGGGAGTACTACCTGAGGATTTTTGACGAAAGGTAGCTAAAATCCTGGCCTATAAAGCTGCAATTCAAGATTGCCTGCAAAGCCAATCAGTGGTTGTATGGTGTGAAAGAAACTGTTGCTGGCCTCTCAAAGCAGGGCAGGGTGAAATGAACAGCTCTATTACTCGGCTGCACACACCACTTAATATAATCCTGCTGCACATGGGGCTGGGCCCATACCCGAGAGTCACATTTCTTGGAACCTAGGAGAAGAAAAATCTTTATTGCTGCTAGAGAGGAGGCCACCAGAAATCCTGCAGTTGAATGCCCTGGAGAAAGCAAGGGTTTTTTCAATGTGCCGAGAGGATTACAAATAAAAGACAGAGGCAGTTGCTGTACTCTTCTGAATAGTTATTGATTGGCTGATATACTTTAGGGATAAGGACCATGTCCTGCAGGCCACAGAACTGATGGCAATCATATATAAAGAAAAGAAAATCCTGTTCTTTACAGAGCTTGAGTAGGGGATACATACCTGGGTGCCTCTGAAACAGGGCTTTATTAAAAGAGTGGAAGCACAATATTGTGAAAGCCAGGGTTAGTCATCAAGCACAGGTGTATATGCCATTTAGACAACCTCTTAAACAATGTGCTTCATATTTGGTAGATGATTCTTGAGTGAGTTTAATTGGGTGAGGGTTTTTCATAATAAATATTTGATTCATTACCTACTAATTAGAAGACTAAATAAAAGATATAGAAGACATTGTTTGTTTAAAATTAAACCAGTTCTCAACTTTTCTCTTTAGGAAGGAGTGAAAGGAGCAGGGACATTGAATTTTTACTTCTTATTTCTAATGTTTTTCTTAAATGGAGATTTTTGGGGGGGGGGGGGGCGGACAGTATAATCTCCTACTGTGTAGCCTGCTATCATTTATAGCACATATATTTAAACAGAAAAAACCTCTGAAACTTTGTGTGATACCTCATAATTTGCTATTTTATTGTTGTATTCATATCTAAATTTCTTCTCTTCTTTTACTGTTCTGAACTCTTATCATGCCTGTCTGGATATTCAGCTCCTTTGTCTCTCCGTAAATCAGAGGAGTATAAGGCAAATATTTTTGTTACACTAATATAGACTCAAAACAGGCCGGTCCCTTAAAAACTGATCAGTACCAGAACTCATAAAGTGCAAAAAAAATAAGCACAGAGAGGGGCAATGGGAACAGTAAGCCAATGAAAGGGAATGATATTTCTGCTCTTGCTAGCAGGAATGATGCAAGGGTGGAATTGAGCAACAATGTGCATAAAAGGAAAAATTATATTTCAAAACTCTTCCTGCTAAAGTCCTATTCACTCTCGCAACTCCCGTCTCAAAGAAAGGAGGTCCAATGGATAGAAAATAATTCTAAAAAAATTTAACTGACTCCCCCAAAGCAAATAAGTGGAACAAACCAGGAATCCAAATGTGCTGGTTTGGGCTAAGGAAGTGGCTGGTATGGGGCTGTGTTTTGGATTTGTGCTGAGCACAGGGCTGATAACACAGAGATGTTTTTGTTGTTGCTCAGCAGGGCTTACACAGAGCCAAGGCCTTTTCTGCTCTTTGTGCTGCCACACAGGTGAGAAGTTGGGAGTGCATGAGAGGCTGGGAGGAGACACAGCTGGGACAGGTGACCCAAACTGACCAAAGGGATTTCCAGACCTTGTGACATCACGCTCAGGATGTAAAGCTGGGGGGAAGAAAGAGAAAGGGAGAAATGTTTGGAGTCATGGCATTTGTCTATTGAAATAAGCACTGCACGTGATGGGGCCCTGCTCTCCTGGAGATGGCTGAACACCTGCCTGTCTGTGGGGAGCAGTGGAGGAATTCCTTGTTTCGCCTTGCTTGTGAACATGGATTTTGTTTTCCCCTATTAATATGTCTATATCTCAGCCCATTTTTCCAGGTTCTACACTTCCCATTCATTCTCTGATCCCACTGATGGAAGATGAGTGAGTGTCTACCTGGGGCTTGGCTGCTGGCTGGGGTTCAGCCACAACACCAAACAAAATCCAGAACAAACAAACAAATCCAACAAAATTTTAGTTCTTTGAATACTCTTTTTATTATGCTATGGAGCGTGTTACAAAAGAAAAAAGTAATTCAAAAGATCATTCAAAACAAATTTCCTATGGAGAATATGCAATTATAAAGCTAAGCTAAGTATTAAAAAATAGAAGCAATCAGTTTTGAGGACACCAAATTATCTGCAGGATTTAAATACAATTAAAGATGTCATCACTTTTTATGCGCAAGTAGCAGGATACAAAAGAAGCAAAGCTCAACTGATGCACAAGTGAGAAAAGTCTTTAGAACATTAAGCCAATTCAAAACAACATGGAAGTAATCAAAAGTCAGTCAATAAGACAAATAAATCTTCGTAAAAGAAAGCTATATATTAAATCTGAGGCAGTTTAAGTAATGGATGATGGTAGATATAATGTGTTTACAAACGAGTCTGTGAGATTATAAAGCAAGACAAGAAATAATAGTGTTGGCTAAATCTCAAAAGGTTTGGAGGTATTTTTTAGCTAGAATAGCCATCAAAATTTTGGCTGCTTTTCCACATCTTCTCATGGTTTCAAGAAGTTGACAAACAAAATAAAGCAAATTCAAGAAAACAAAAAATACTAGACAAAGGAAGAATATACACAGAAATCCTTGCACCTCCTTATTTCAAGTGTCTCCTTCCACCTGTTCTATTTGCTAATGCTTCCCAGAGGTATACAAAAAGTGATAATGACCCTAACATTTCTTTATACGTCTTGATTCCTAGGTAGCATCTTACTTATGAGTGTTTACATGTACATGTCCTTCCACCAGAACAACAGTCATTTTTAAAACTACTAGTTAGGGAAATATATTCATGTGTAGACAAAGTGGATAGTTGATACTGAGGAAGGTGGATAGTTGAGGTAAACTAAAACATTCAGATTTTTCTTTTTTAATGGGAATGAGGGAACAGGATTGATTCAAATAACAGCAGATGCTTAACTTGTTAAAAGAAGATGAAAATGCAACAAAATGTTATAAATACAGCTGCACAGGAGAAAAGGAAACCAGATGGACTACATGTTCTGCATCTGACTGAATTATGGGTAACACACAGGTGTTACAGCTAAGGCTCCAGCACAGCAGCTCTCCTGTAAAATGCAAAATTAGACTCTTAGAGGTTGAACCTAGACAGCTCTGTGATCAGAAGTCCTGGCTTCCCAATTATCCTCACACATCTTTTTGGCGCATGCCTAGAATGCTCCCATTTTTCCTTTACCTGCATTTCCAGGTCTTACCCCATTACAGAACATGGCTCACATAGATTCAGACACAGGAATGTTCTTTGTTGCTTGCAGTGACTCAGCTGAGTTTGGGATAGTAGCAGGAGCTAAAATGAGCCAGTAGGAATCTGAGGATGTAAGGATTTTGCCCCTATATTTTTTGTTGTGAATGGGCTTGGAGACACTTAAGGAGTATTATCTATTCCTTTGTCCCCCTTAGAATTTCCCAAGTATTTACCTTTTTTCTCCTTTCTGGTATAGAGGCCTGGGTTGCTAAATCTCCATATATAGTTGTGTGTCTGCACTTCACACTATCTCTGCTTTTTACTGTGTGGAATGTGGATTATCTCCCTAGCTAAAGTAGAGCTACAGGTACTCCAGATGCCATTGGTCCTTCCCATTATCTGTATTTATATTTTACATACTTGCCAAAGCTAGTAGCTGCCTCCTTTTAATACTATCCAATAATAACTTTTAGGGTACTTTATGATAAAAGTGTTTATATGCAGGAGAAAATTTGAGTACTTTGGTGGTGTGTTAGTCATCTAATTTCTTTTTACAGATCAATGTTGCATTTGCTTAATGTTAAGATCAACAGAAATGTAGTTCCCAGTCCATCACTGTCCATATTTTGCTCTTCTGTTCCCAATGGAACTAGGTGACCTTTAAGATCCCTTCTAACCCAAACTATTCTATGATTCCATGATCAGTTGCTCTGAATTATTCTGTGAAGCACTCCCTCCTTCTGTTGGCTGTGGAACAGGTTTAGGGAGATCAACATCGTAAATTCAGCGCCTCAAATCAGTTGTGTAAATGTCACTTTTAACACTGTTTCTGCTGTAAAGTATGTAAAGCAGCTGGGTATTACTCACACACTCCCAAAGTACTTTGTGTCAGCAGTGAGAGTGACAGCTTCCACTCAGAAGAGGAGGCCCACTGGATGCCTCTGCTGTAATACCTATGGAAGCACCTCAAAGTGGAAAGAGATGAGCCCTGGTAAGAGGGAAAATGCAAACAGCAGACAGAAAACTATTGACAGTTTCCATGAGCAGGAAAATTATGTAAGCTTCAAAGTGAGACCATGTTTAGAGCTGTATTTCCACAGCTATTGTCAGATATCAGTCCTAGGAATCTGTAAACAGCAAAGCCAGAGTTTTGGCTTTGCTAGACAACTCTTTCTATGACGTCTTTAAAGGACTAGGAAGGAACTTGAAAAGTTTAAAGGGGTTATGGTACATGAGGATATTCTCAAAGTATCTAGCAACAAAAGCCACAAATCTAAGTACATGAGTTAAAGAAGAGCTCATTATTTCAAAGTGAAAGAGTATATGCAACCAGTTGTATCTGATTTAAAGTTATTTTCGGTGAGAGTTGCACTTTTATTGGACTCCTGGATTTACTGTTGTTGCAAAACACGTGTTCCATATTTTTCACGTCTGTTTTCCCAGATGCTTAAAAAATATTTATCAACGAGACACATTGCAGAAAAAATTCATCCTCTGTAGGTAGAAAACGTGACCCTGTTCTTTAAATATGACATTAGGCATAGGTTTTAGTAATTTATACTTTCCATGACTGAACATTTCCTTGGTACTGACTGAAAATTTCCATTGTGAATTATTGTAATTGTAATTTTTTTCTGCTTCTAATAACTCAGTTTCAGTCAAAATCAGTGACATCTATCAAGAGGGGATCACAGGTCTACCTGCTCTCTACCATGAGTGCTGTACGGCTGACAGGTTATCTGTTAGACTCTTGAAAAAAAAGCACAAGGAATTAAAGTTGTCAGGAGTTGCAAATAGATGAGGTACAGGGTAAACAGCTTGATTCTAAGAGGACTTTAACAGATATAGTGAAATAGCTGTGTTCCTGAAAAATCTTGAAACGGTCTTTAGGTAGACTTTTACCTAATGGGCAATAAGGGGACTCATTCAATTCAGGTATATTTTAGGTGAAGGAGCCTTGAGAATTGTAATGTCCATGTCTGTAGCACAGCTGCATAGTGGCGGCATCACTCCAGGTTTCAGAAAATTTTTGCCCATTTGTATAATACTCAAGCACCAATTCTGTGAATCACTGAAGGCTGTCTGGAGGCTGAGGGAATTTCATTTCTCGCTGTCACTTGAAAGCCAGACCCGGCCTTAAGAGTATTCCAGTCACAGAAAAAAGTAACCACCGCAACAAAAGGCTGATCATTTGTGGCTGATTTTGACTATTTTCTGAAATAAAGAAGATTTGGAAACAAAACTACAACAAAACGTATGTTACTAATTTATAAACGACAGAACAAAGTGCCACATTCTATTCTTTCTATTCTTTCTATTCTCATTTCTTTTTGTCATTTTTGCAGGTAAATATTCATAAAATATTTATCAACAGTCTCATTATTTTTAACTAGAATATATTATGGAGACAGCTGAGAAGCAAAGAGTTTTCTGTCAAACTGTAGTTTGTCTTCAAATGCAGTGTATGCCTTCATTATGAGGGATGATTTTGCTTTACAGGATGAGTGTGAATTATACCTAATAACAATGACCCATAATATCCAGACCCATACCACTAAGGACTGCATGAACAGCCTTCTATTTTTTTTAAATCTTTTTTTACCCCTTCACACAGTCTACATTTTTCTCATTTGTTTGAGGTTTTAAATATTTTATGATTGATTTAACACTGCACCAAGTGGTGCAGAAAAGGCTCCCAGAGTTCAATGATTGTTTCCCAGGATTGCTCAGATTAGCCTGCTAAGGACAGGTGCTAACTTTTATTAGCCCCTGGAGAGGAAAGAAATTTCTATTTGTTGCATTTCTCACAGTCCTCAAAATTGTGAAGACCAGGCATACAAAAGTGTAATTTTGCTGAATGTTTCATATAAAAGTCAATCATGCAAACACTTGAACACATGCTTGGCTTTATATACATGAATAGTCCTATTAAAGTAATCTATTACTATTTTTATGGTCAAAAAGAATTTGCATTTAGAACTCTCCAAAATTAATGCTACCATTATATTTTATAACTTAATGAACACATATAATTTAAATATACTTAAGATTTAATTACAGGTTTGCCATTGAAAGAGTCTAAGAGAAGAGTTATAAAGATATTCCAGTAATCTGAAACCCATAGTAAACTCATTATGTTCCTTGAGAAGAGAAAACTTACACCACATTATCTGTTATTTGACGTGAAACCTGCAGTGCATTACAGCATCTAAGTAAATTGAAAGAAGGTAAAGGCTATGCAAACAAAACCAAAGACTTTCAAATGGTCTTAGAAAATTAGTAGCTTTGCACTTATTTGCTGGGGTAAATTAAAAAATACAATCACCTTGAAACATATCTGAGATAAACAGCCAAATCCTCTTTCAGTGATCATAAGATGAGCACAAAATGAAATATGAAGTATAACTTCTGCCCAAGAAAAAAATTTAAAACAGAACAAAAACCCAGGAAATGCAACTGTGACAGGAAAATCTATGTGTCTGCACTATTTTCAGTCAGAGAGTTTCGATGCAAAAGCACATATAAATCCAAATCCAAGTGCATAAACAACTGTCACACTGCCTAACAAAGAGAGGATCATGATAACAAGGACGGATGTCAGCAGCACAGGCTGCAAACTCCAAAACCAGGTCAGAAAGCACCTGCCAATATTGAACCTATGAAACTGCCACCAAAGCAAACTAGGCAGCAGAGCAAACAGTGATTTATTCCCAAAGTCTATACACTTGTATTCTGGATGCTGATATTTAAACAGAAGGTTTGTTGGGCTGGAAGGGATGATACAGCGTGGTTTAATAGCTACATTTCTTTTGTTACAGCAAGAAAGCTAATAACTGAGTATCTGTAAAGGCTCTCATTGTTATTTTGGGGGAGTACGGAGATTTATAAAGGTCTTGTTTTAGCTGAAATTTTGAATTACTTAAGTACTTACTTTTTAGCTGTTGTTAAGACTGCTTCTCACATGTTAGCATAATATGAAATTAGATAAATGGATGTATTATGGGGTGATTCAGGGTATTTCAGAAAAGTGTTTTTGTAATGATCATATGCATTGCTTGAAAAGTCTCAAAATTACAGTGCTTTGTGTTACAAAAAGCTTATTCTTTCCATAATGCTAGCATGATAGCATGTGGGTGGAAGGAGTGGTTCCCAGGGCATTAGCAAAGTGCTGGCATAAAATATTTTTGTTTTCTATCGTTGTTCATTATATTTTGAAGTAAAAGAGCTGTTGAATTGTATGTGCAAAAAAAAATATACATCAAGAAATTGTAATTTGCGTTTTTTGCCATCATTCATTAGTACCACACACAGTCACTTGTTAACCAGAAGCAAAATCAGGCACCTCTTTTGCACTTAAACACCACATAATGTGTCTGGGACTAAATGGTGTTTCTGTTTTACAGAGAAGCCTGTGTAAGCATCCCAGCAGACAGATTCAGAATGCCTCTTCTCCGAGAATCACAGCATGTACAGAGTTGGAAGGCATCTCTGGGTATTGTCCAGTCAACCTCCCTGCTCAAAGCAGGATCAGGTGTAGCAGATTGTCTCTCTTGGTATGACAGCTACCCCAAGCCCTTAGCCATCTTTGTGGCCCTTTGCTGGATGTGTTTCACTGTCCATGTATCTCTGCTCTGGGCAGCACAGAACCAGACCAAACACCAAGATGTATCTCTAATCTGGTCCTACAAGTTCAGTTTGGTGTCCACCAGGAAACCCAGGTCTTCTTCTGCCAAAATGTTTTTCAGACAGTTGGCCACCAGTGGATGTTAGTGTCTGGGGTAATTCCACAAAAAGTTTATGAAGTTGCAATTCTCTTTGTTGAAATTAATGACAATTCTGTCACCCTCTTTCTCCAGCATTGTGAGCTTCCTCCAAATGGCAGCACAACCACCTTAAGTGGTCATTTCCCCTGGTTTTGTATCTTGTGCAAGCTAGCTGAGAGTGCATTCAATCCCACCAGCCAGATCATTAATGATGTGGTTAAATAGTTCTGGCCTAGGATCAGACCGAAGGGTACACCACTGGGACGGGGCTGCAGCTGGACTTTGTGCCACGGCTCACAAACCTTGGAGGCCAGCAGGCCTGCCAGTTTGCTATCCACCTCCTTGCCTGATTATCTAACCCATACTTCATCATTTTTTCAATGAGAATGTGATGGAAGACAGTGTCAAAAGACTTGCTGAAGGTGAGATAAACAATATCCACTGCTACCCTCATCCATTAAACCAGACATTTCATTGTAGAAAGCTATTGGGTTGGTCAGCCATGATTTTCCCATTGTAAAGACAGGGTGATTACTCTCAATCACCTTCCTTAAGTTTCTGAGCCATTTACTCTGAAAAGCACATAAAGGTTTACGAACTTCACCTTCATAATTATGTGTTTGGCCACCGCTCAGCAATGGAATCAGTGAAAGATTATGATCTCTTCATAACATTGCTTCCCTAATCTGTCTAATCGATGTAGCAGTATTCCTGTAAGATTCTCCCTGGGCTAGCAGCTGAATGCTCAAGCAATGTGCGATTGTGAGGTTGCAGCAGCACAGAAAGTTACATTGCAAAGAAAAAAAATATTTTCAAATTAAGATAAATCTTGTTTACACACCATGGGAAAAGGCTTGGATAGTTCAATTATTAGTGTCATCTAGAACAGGCTACAAACCCTTTCTATAAAAACATTGTCATATTTTTCCTCTCTCCTTACCATTTAATGCAGAACAAAAAACTCCCTCAATGTTTCTTTCCTTTAACTATCTCTAGCAGTATACAACAGTATATATTTATATACTGACTACAGCTGTTAATCAACACTGGTGTACAGCTCTGCTTTCCCCTGTATTTGATGACTCCTGAGGAGTCTGTTTTCTAAAAAAATTTCCTTCTCCCCTTTATGTGCTGCATTATCGGAAATCTGTCTGCCAATGCAGCCCAGTGTCTGTAAGTACTGTCATTAAGAACCCTCTGTTTGGGGTTCATAATTCAAATGTTCCCATTAGTCTTAAGCTGAATTAGAAGCAGTCTCTTAGCCAAAGATGAGTTTCCATAATCACCCTTGAATACAGTTTCTTTTCTTTTGAGCACACACAATATTTGGATAAAGAGTAAGTTTTCTGGAATAACAGAAGTCCTGAATTTTACTGAATTTAGATTCCACTTCTCTATTCTTAAGGCACCAATTAAGAATTTTCAATCTCAATACTTTATTTGAGAACTACTTTGTAATACAAGTCTTAAATATGGTCTAGATAGAATGCTTTGCAATTGCTTGAAGAAATCCTGTTCAAGAAAAATTATGAATATATAAGTCCGTATTTTTATTCTGAGTCCCACTGTTTGAAATTTTGTCTTAAAAATGAAGTAATTTTTTTTCATGACAACTTGCTTTGGTTAGGCGATGTTGTTCATGTGAGTTGGAGTGTCCCTCCGAGATTTTGTATCACAGATTTGTTATTAAAATTTCAAGTATCTTTGCAAAAGAGTGCCTCTGTTTTGGTAAACTTAGTGTGCTACTGTTACCTTCCTGATATTGGAAGTTCCCACCTTCAGTGGGAGCTGATGGTTCTATCTTCAAGCATTACCTTTTCCTCACTGGCATCCATCATTTTATGTAATGCTTCTGCTAGCATTGGCCACAATGTATAAGATCTCACATAATATTGTTTTACAACTTTTCTTGGAAATTGTATGCTATAAAGGTCTGGATAAGTTCCAAAGAAAAGTGAGCTCACCCCCAACCTTTGGCATGTGGACATTTCTCAAGCTGGGACACACAGAGTAGTAAGCAGATTATCTCTTATGCAGTGGTTGTGAAAATTTTCTAACTGCAGATTTCACCCCATGTCTGTCACATTTCTTCTGATTTGGTGTAATGTAGCATCATGCAGGAAAAAAAAAAAAAAAGCTGAAACTCGCTACTGTAATGCAATTCTTTACTAAGAAACAGTGATAATGAGAAACAGCTCTTGAGACACTGTTGTCATCCTTATTACTGAGCAGAATGTGTAAAACCACAGTGTACCACCTGATATTCTTTCCTTATTTCACAAGGTCTATCTATCTATATGCTGTCATTCTCTAGGACAGGAATAGGTGCCGTGAATACAAACTGGGGACTATTTCAGCTCTGTCTTCCATCACTCTCTTGGGCAGCTACAGGCTTTACTGGAAGAGGGGATTTTTTTGGATCCAGAGTAAATGTGGCTGAGATAAATTCATAAGGATGCACTGACATGTGAGCTCTAAAGCTGTGCTCATCCATCAGAGCTGTTGAGCAGGGGATCACTGGGCAGGGCAGCCCAGGAGCCAAGGCACACAGCAAGGCACATGGCACTGTGCCTGCTCCCAGGAGGCGTCAGCTGTGCTTGGGTACTGGTATTTTTTCTACCCACAGGCAAAACTCTCTCATGGATGCATCTCCCTGGGGAGACAGAGCAAGACAACCTAGGGCAGCATTTGATATGTTCTTATATGCATATAAATATATATAAATATATATATATATATACATATATATGTACACACATATATGTATCTACTCATTGTCTACTGATTTTAAGAAAATTAAAACAACATGTTAGCAGAAATACACTAGCCAATGCCTCTTTTTATTAAAATTTATGCCTCCTATTGAAGAAAGGTCATCATCTGTCTGTTACTCTGTTAGACAAGCATGCTGATTCCAGAGAGCATTTACACAGGTCTGCTAAATTCCAAGCTCTCATTGCAATCACCACTGCATGCAAGACATGCCACAATTTTTTATCTCTTTTCTGAAGAGAAATGCCTACAGTGATGTATCTCTAGAAAATCTTCAGTGTTGAGCAAAATGCATATTTATTTTTTCCAGACAAGATCTAGCCTAGTTTAAAAAAATATTAATATGCACATATGTGGTTAGCTTTTAGGAACAATAAATAAATAAACACAATAGGACCATATTTTCTAAATTAAATACAATTTCCTATAGTTCCTTTAGTGGACATACCTTTTGCACATGAGGAGGAATTCAGACACTATAGTTAGGCAGAGAGCAGAATCTCTACAGTCATTTTCTCTGAGCAGAAAACAGACATTTTCTTGTCATATGAACATCAGTTGGCTTCTTTCTATTTTTTTATCAATAAACAAAACAAAAAATACCCCAAACCCAAACATCAATCATAAAAAACCACAAACGACAACAAAAAAACCCAGCCAAATAATCAAAAAAGATGGACTCACGTTGTACTGCCTTGTTATTTTCACTTGTAACTAAAGTTACTTTTTTTTTTTTTGTATCATTGTCAACATTTCATGTTGTCTCTCTAAGCAGTAAAGGAGGCCTTGAAGATATTCGCGTGTGGAAGGTGACACAGCTGTTAAAACAGAAAGTTATTAAAGTGTAATGTGTAAGTAAAACATTAAAATAACTTATAATTTGTGTTATTGGAAGGGGCCACTAAACATCAGACGCTTGTTAATCACCAGTAATTCAGAACTACAACTCAGGCTGGAGTAGAATACTGATAACTCTTTGCCACAGTAAACAAAAAGGAAAAAACCAAACTTTTCAAACAGAAAAAGTTCTAAAGCATTAACCCATAGTTGTTCTGAAGAAAAGAAATAATGACAGGTGATTTTTTGATTTGTGATATTTTCTTAAATTCTGCTAACCTCCAGTGACAAAATTTCACTTAATTTTCTCAAAGAAATATAAACTCCGTTGTTTACCCAGAAAATCTTGCAATTAACAGAAGGTAACTCAATTTGGCTGTCAATATGCTTTAGAATTTGTGAACTTAAAACTAGCAACAGCTTAGACATCTTCATCGTGACCTTACAACTTTTGCTTATGACAAGAAAACACATCACCAAGCATTACTGTGTGTTTTTGGAGCCAGTTCTTCACATTTTAAAGCAATGGACAAGGAAAATTTTAAATGGAATTTTTTTCTGTTGTTCCCAGCTCTCAAAACATAGCTGTTAACAGTGAGATCTCAATCAGCAACTGTTTTTGCTAGGAGACAAATTCTTGATCCAACAATAATTTTATGAGCAAATCTGAATTTCATTCATCTGAATCACGTCTTTCCTGCAAATATTTCGGATGGGATAAGGATTGGTCCAGCAATAAATAATAAAGAGAGTTGGTATTTTCTTCTTCTTTTTTTGGAAAACTGACCTGATTCAGCTGCATACGCAGCTAGGGTCCAGTCCAGATGTGCTACAGTGGATTAACGTCAGGGCAATTACTCCAGGGCTGGAAAGCGCTGTCTCTGGGAGTGCTTTGGGGTAGCATGCAGTGCTGAGACCAGGAAGCCCAAGGCCAAGTTTCAGAAGGTAAAGAAAGTAAAAGGGTGTGAGGGTGTGAGGGTCACCCAGATCTGAGCACCCAGCCTCTCATGAGGAGCAAATCTGTAAGCAAATCTATTCAGTCTGGGAGAGAAAAGAGAAACAAGTTTCACAGGCTGGAAGTAGGCAATTATAAAGTATTGGAGTTTATCACCAAGAGCTTATGTGAAAAATTACTCTCAGAAACCATGGAGTCAACTTTACTCTGAAATTATGTAGATGTGAATTTTAATCTGTTTTCCAAGAGAAAAATCTACAAATTTTCAGTAAATATCTAAGGTAAGTAGTGCTTGTTGTTCCTTCCCATTTTGGTATCTTTGAATGTGTTATCCTTTCCTTGAAAATATTTTTCCATGGGCCTTAACTGTATTTCTCTCAGCAACACCATGGAGCTTCCTGCCATGTACATAGCAAAATATTCGTATTTTTAAGACAACTAACTAAATGGTCAGGAACACTTTTTCCCTTCTTCTACTGTGTAGTTGACCAAAAGGCTTTTGGCAGCATTTTCTGTCTTTTCCTGTCCCTGTGGAGTAAGAAGCCTGGTGAAAGTACAGCCAGTGGAGCAAATACAACTCAGATTTCTGACTTTTTCTTGTATTTAGAACTAAAAGGACCCCAGTTTTTGACTGCAAATGAATGCTTCCAGCACAGTAATTGATACAGTTTGGTAGTGCTTGTCTGTGTAGGAATACTATGCTTAGTGATACCTATGAAGCCTCTTCATTTATGAACATTAATAGGACTGGTTTTCACTCTTTTACCTCTCAGTGGTCATCAGATATGAAGATCCCCAAACCTGTAAATAATTATTCTGCATTAATTGACTTATTATGATATCATCTATAAGTTAAAGCAAAGGCAAATCCATGGCATTTAGAAAAAAAGGCTGGATAAGCTCATCTAGAACTGCATATACTTAATATGAATCCTGTTTTACATTTTCCATCAAGAATCTTAAAAATAATCTGGAAAGATAAGAAGGTTATAAAATTATAGTAATTTTCAAAGATGAATAGGGATAGAAAGACAGAAAGACACTTGCTTTGGATGAATTCTTTCTGTTGAGAGAGAACTTACTCCAGGATAAATCTTATGAATTTTGACAGCTACTTTCAAATCCGGGCACTATTTTTAATGAGAGGTTGGGTATGTTAATATGATGTGATATATAATTTAGAGTCTTTAAATAATATAAGATGCTTATCTTAATTCATGCAATTCCTTTTAAAAAGTATCAATATTCACAAACGATCAATTAAACATATGAAAAAAGTTGCCATCTTCAAAACATTCTCAGCAATGACAACCTGAATAGCTCTTTGACTCTCCTACCTGCTCTACTTCTCATGTTAAATTTAGAGAGAAAATTTCAGATATATGTGGTAAGGCTTACCACTACATGTAATAGATGATAAGGATAACATTAAATCTTTGTGGAAATCAAGTATAACTAATTTGCTGTATATTGGAATAGGAATCCCAATATAACCAGTTAGATGGTGCCTGGGCCAGTTCTGACCCTCGCTGCTGGGCCAAAGGCAGCACTGTGGTGCTTTACCCCAGAGATACCTTGGCTGGCGGAGAGTGCAGCGGGGCACAAGACGCAAGTCCAGGCTTGTCAGGACTCCGTTTACCTCAGGAGAGAGAGCTTCTGGCGATGGTGAAGATAAGAAAGGGAGTGGATTCTGCTAGAGGGTTATATCCAGATGTTTATTCCATGGGTGCAGAGGTCTGCGCTGGGACAATTCCTCCAACAGAATACAGGCCACATGGTCTCATTAACATTTTAAGCTCAGGGCAGGGGAAGGGGAGGGGACAGGGGCAGGGTCTCAAGGGACTAGGGACACCTATCACACGACGCCTTGCTGGTATGTTAGCCTGATTGACAGGGCACACTCAGCGAGGGGCGAGGGGGAAGGGGGAAGGTAAAACAGGACATTGCAACACACCACAACATCTCCCCCTAGTTTTGTTTAAAAAGAAGAGGACTGTGTTTATGGTGCAGAATGATTGCCAAACCATGGTTGGTAAATCGGTTCTTCTTCTACAGGAGGGTCAGTGTTTTCCACTGAGGCCTCTAGGTCATCCACTGGAGCACTGAGGGCTTCCAAATGGTAGACCTCAGGAGGGGGAGATGAGCTTGAGATTAACTTGAGAACCATGTGTTTGATTAGTCCAAAAACAATGCTAAAAACTACAATAACTATAACTAAAATAAACAGCACTAAAAATACAGTTTTCAGAATAGATCCCAACGAGCCCAAGATTCCCCAGCCATTGAAAAGTCCATTCAGCCCGTTGTCAGTTTCTCTGTTGATGTCTGAGAACCTTTATCGAGGTAGTCCATATGTGGTTTGGGCTGCGGTACTATGTAGGAGATTGCAGGTGGGATGATCACGAGTAGGACGAGAAGCAGGCTCGGTCTCATGGCGTCTCGAGGCTACACACGAACAGTGGGATCTAAACTGGTACAAAAACTTGAGACAAACATATATTACAAACTATTCCAGATAGGAGGCTTAAATGGAATTTCCTCCAGAGAACGCGCGCGAGGTTTTCTTCTCCAGGCAGCGTGAGCAACCTGGGGCGCTTCTGCAGATTTCTCTGAGACTTTGGGAACATAGGGTTTTACCCATTTGGAAGGAACCCACCTTAAACCAGAGGGGGTGGACACACAGGCGTATCCACGTCCCCAAGTAACCAATTTGTAAGGTCCCACCATTTTCCAAGTCTCAGGGTCTTTTACTAAAACCGGAGGTTTTTCTTTTATCAACTTGTGACTGCTCCCCCCAAAGTGGCGTAGGATGGGTGGGTTCAGGCTGTCAAAAGAACAATTCAGAAAATTGATTGTGAATAGTGCCCTGGATAACCGGATGTGGGGAGGTTCTACCTTCAGAACCTGTTGTTGCTGGTCCAGGACTCTTTTAATATCCCGGTGAGTTCTTTCTACAATGGCTTGGAGAAAAATACATGACACAAGAAGGACATTATTTGCAGCTAGGCTGAAAAATACAGGTTTTGAAACATAAAAAAATATCAGCATTAATAAGAGGCTATGGAATTAATAAAGGATTGTTTGTTGGTTTCCCCCACTGTCTGATATTCTTTCTGCTTTTTTTCCTTATGTTCAAATCAGTACCATCTGGTCTTTAGAAACACAGATTTGTAGAAATCTTGACTAATTTTCCTTCACAAGTGAACTCAAATTAAAATTGTCTTCCAAGCCATAAAAGAAAGACAGACCACAGTGGGTTTATTAAAAAAAAAAAATAATTTTGTGCCTCTTTTAAAGATTTATTATTCTTACAGTCCCTGCTCAGAAGTAGCTATGGGAGTTACTTCTCACATAACTTTCTCCACCACAGGAAAACCAGTTGACTTGTATGCCTGTGACTTCCTTTGCTTTAAAACTGTGAGTGTGGTACTTCATCATCACCACTTGCAAGGCTTTGCAAAAAGGCACGTTTTTAGAACAATTAGCTTCCTGTGATGTAATGGGCATTTGAGTGGTGTCATGTTTTGGCTATTACTCTAACTTAAATCCAAAATATTCAGCAGATGATTTATGGCTGTAGGATTTCCTTTGCTCTCCAGAACATGATAGTCTCCCCAGCTGTCCACTGGAGATTGGAATTTATGATTTATAGTTATGTAGTTTCAATTTTAATTTTTGTCTCAAAAATGAGAATTTCCGAGGGGGACACACTTTCTGTCCCAGCTCTGTCAGTGAAAGAGCATTGGAATTACTCTGATATGTTGCAGTCATTCAAGAAATGTGTAGTGTGTACTCATGAATTAATTCCCCCATATTAATAATAATAATTAATAACAGCCTAAATAATTTCGACTCTTCCTCAATGATGAAGTACGTATTTGTCATACATGGAAACAGTGCTCTTTGGAAATATACATAATATTGATTCTCCTGGCCAGAACCAGGGGCACACACCTTCTGAAAAAATTGAACTAGAAAAAAAAAACTAGAAAGGGCTGCAAAGTCAATATCTCAGTCTTCCTTATGCAGACTGCTCCATTGTTCCAATTTTGTGTCCTTTATAATTACATCAAACTGAAAGAATAATGTGATCTAGGGTGTTTTTTTTTTAATTATTTGGGTTTTAGGATTTTTTTGTGGTTTTAGTTTGGTTTTTTGTTTTTGATATTGTTTTTGGGTTTGGTTGGTTGGGTTTTTCTGATGTTTGGTTGATTGGTAGGTTTTGGGGTTTTTTTGGTGTTTTTTTGTTTGTTTGGGTTTTTCTAGCATTGTAAGTACACCAGTGTATTTTTCCTTAGTCTTCAGAAGTTTAGTTGCTTGGGGTTTGTACAAAGGACACGCACACGTGTACAGTGACTCACTTCTGGCTGTGGCTGCAAGTTTGTGCCCGTAACTTATGAAATATCAAATAGCAAATGTCAAGAGCCTGTACAGACGTGCTACTTCATGTGGATCTGCCAGAGCAGAAGCCTGGTGCCACAGGTACCATCTTAGCCATTGAGCTCAGTCCCTTGCTGGCACAGACCCGTCAGTTACAGCAAACAGAGGATGCACAGAAACCTTGGATGTGCTGGGACACACCTACAGTCATGAACTACAGAACTCAAACCCATAACCAATTCAAGACTGCAAAAAAGGCTTCCAAATCCAAACCTGACAATTATTTCAATTGAACCTGAAGAGAAGTGATAAATTTCAGCATGAGCAAGACCCCATCGCACATATCTCCTCTCATAGCTCATCTAGAAAGCATCAGAGGAAACAAACTCACCCATCATGTTTCGCTCCCTGGGCTTGCATCTAAAATAAAGGTTTTCACAGTCCGATGGAAAGCTAGCAGAAGTATCAAAATTTGATGAATATTATTAATAATATCAATGCATCAACATAGCAGACAGCAAGTTCATGTTGCATTCTCCAACAGATTCCAGTACATCACAGGCATTAGAATTCACCTTGCAATTTTATGTTCCATCTTCAAGAATTTTCTTCTATCATGCAATTCTTCCTGAAAAATTGATTATCCCCTCATTTGTAGCAGACAATACATAGGTTAGCTGCAATTTTTTTTTATTACAGATATTCTCCTAAAATTTCTTGCTTATTTTTGGAAAACAGAATTTGAATTGAGTTGAAGTAAATTTTGTTTGAAAAATTGTGAGATCCTTTTCTCACATGTTGGTCCTTTTAATACCTCTTTCATATTGTCATTACATTTTTTTTTTTAATTATTGGTCTCATATCCTTTTAAGAATTGAAAGATTGCATCAAACTCGAAAAGTTTTGAGTTTTTTTTTCCAGAGGAAAACTTTTGGAATGCATGGTAATTTTCAAGATGACCTGGAAAGACATTTAAGGCATTGAAATATAATTTAACTCCTTAAGTTTTTCTGAAGAATATATGATGTCCATAATGACACCATCACATTCCAGAGGCTGAGGAACAGTTGGTGACTTGAAGTGTCTGGATGTACATAGGATTAGCAATGTTTGATTTTGAGATGCTTGGTAAAATTGATATTTTTGTAACTCATATGTTGTATTTTCATTTTTTCAAGACCATAAACCTTGAAAACACTTTGCCTATAGATAGGCAGAGTGTTCATGATCTAAAATTATGCAATACGCTTATGCTGATTATGTATTTAGAACAGAGAACATTTGCAAATCTTACAAGTATAATTTCTAGTTTACTGAGTTGTATAAAAAACTCTCTCTGGGGTGATCAGCAATAACCCTGGAAAACTAAGGTGCTTTAGTGGCATAGTCCCATGCATAGGCACCCACTTCCAGTCAAACATGTTTTGTATTTTAATGCAATTGCAAACACAGTTTTTCTGTGATTTCCTTTAACTCTAACATCTGTGTTTGGTGAATTTAAATCATACTCATGTTTCTCAAGTGAAACCACTAGTTAACCAAAGCTAGTTTATTAAAATGTTTGTGTTCTTCTGTAAGTTTCTAAGAAATTTACAGAACATAAATTTATAATTAGGAGGGGTTTCAAGCCAGGGTTACCGCAGGGAGCAAGTAAAGATTGGTACTTGTGTGATTGTAAATGTTCACAAAAATTCTCTCAGAAAATGTTTGAAAATACTGGAAAGTCTTGCATCTTCTCATCTCAGTGCTACAGAATGTGCTGCACCTTGCTGAAATTCTTTCAAAAACTGCATTTTGGCTCCTAGAAAACATACAAATCTTTTATTGAAAGGTTAATACAAGATTGGTGTGCTACAACATGATGAAAAAATGATTACAGATTGTGATGTTTGCTTTGAAAAGTCTTTCTTCTGAGTTCAAAAGATGTAGTAGAGTTTGAAGGAAATATTTGGGGAATATTTACACTGATGTTGGTATTTGTTATTTTTTGAGGTTTGGGTTTTTTAATGTATTGCTTAAATTGTGTAGTTTATGTTTCTGGCTGCAAAAATGTGTAATGTGTAAGGCAAAGAATCACAGCAAGAGCAAGAGTATGAGAAGCAGAAGAATGGAAAAGAGTTATTTCTTAACATTTTCCTGTCAATACATGGTTTTGTCTAACTGCCTACTTATTGCCTATTGCTCTTTTCTATTCTCAGGTATAGCCACTGACACTTTAGAATTTAAAAGCCTGACATGCGTGAGGGCGTACGCGGCCCTAGATCCGGCTAGCACGAGGGGTGAGAAGGCCAACGCCCCTGCGCATAAGAAGCCAGCCCCCCTTGGCGTCTTGGCCTCAGGCTGGGCTGGAGGAAGAGCTCGGAGTTGCGCACGAGAGACGATAAAGGAGGTGACCACTTGCTGGGGGTGAACAGTTGGTTTATTGGGTGATCCGGAGGCACCAACGCGGAGGGGCACCAACCAGCAAAATGGCCCCGAACAGGGGGAGCGACAAGGTTTTAAAGGGAATGGGAGGAGAGAGGAGGGGAGCCCAGCTATCCAATGGGGAAACTCAAAGGGAGGTACTGAACGTAACTGACATACACCAGAAACCAACGAATACAAAGTAAAGGAGGGGCCCCGGGACCACAGCCAACCACAACCCCCAGAGAGGAGAAGGTTCTCGAAACCTGGGAGGAGTGGGGGGTGATTGACTGTGCCCAGGGCGGAGAAAACATCCACTTATAAGGTGGGATGAGGGAGGAGCGGTTCTACAAACTGTAACATTAGCAACTAAAAATAGTATGGTAACCAGGCAACTTAACTGGCAAGGAGGCAGTGGCGGGAAAAACTGGGGAGAGAGGAACCATTTACAAAGAACAAAGGAGGGTACAGTACATAAAATGGGGGAGCAAACTGAGAAACTTAAAACACACTACAACACTGACAGGGACCACTATAATTTTCTTCTATCTGATCATGGTTTCAAGATCCTGCACAGCAGCAGACCAGCATTTTTCTGATCCTTATTCTGAGTAGTCAAAGCCCTTGCTGCTATACCCCTTCCAACCTAGTGTGTGATTAGCACGTTATCTTGCAGCCATATGAAGATGTTGTAATGCCTTCTTATGCTATAACACATTTATAATCAGATACCAATTTTATTTTTCAATACCTTGCCGCAAGCAAAACAGAATTGGATTTTGTTATGCCTTCTTATTCTGTAGAGCAATTTTGAATCAGCTAACACTTGTGCTTGTTGTCACAAACAAAACAGCCTTCAGTTGGAGAAACATATTTGACTCATCATTAGTAAACATAAAGTTCTGATCAATGATTTGAATGTTGGAAGTGGGGCAAAAAACTCCAGAAGCATTTATACAAGTACTTAAAGAAACATTTATTGTTGCCTTTTCTCAGCCTAAAGTTTTTATGTGTTTTCTGGAATTGTGCTCAGTGCATCTGAGTTCACCCAGGGAGGTAAAGGTGGTGTAGGAACCTGAGATGCTTTGTCCAGTGGCTTTCCCGTGCTCTGTGACCCATGGCTTCTTTCTGCCAGATGATGCTTCACAAATTTCTGACACTCCATGTGCAACTCCATCTGTGACTCTTGTTTGTGCTCCAGAGCACGCCATCCATGGGCTGAAGGTCTTTCAGGGATGTACCTACCCCCTATTGGCATGAAAACCACCCCAAGAGTGCATATGCCAGTGTTGATCCGTATTGTCTGCGCAGGACACCGCTCGCTGTTCTCATCAGACATACTTCATAGTGCAGTTCTAAAAGTTTTGGTTTTTTCCCTGGTGCTTACATAGATTTTAGCACTAACTGCAATGGCTTCCATCTGTCCTTCCAATCTGTGACCCCCTACTCCTTGTCTGTTTGAATTCTGTCCTTTATACAATATATACAATAATACACAATAATAAATCTGCTATTTCTGCCTTTTTTGGATAAACAAATAGACAAAGCTTGCTAAGTCTCTCAAGATAAGGCTTGTCTTACAGACAACAGATTTTAATTCTTCTTATTTTCACAGAATCATAGAATAGTCTGAATTGGAAAGGACCCAGAGGGATCATTGAGTCCAACTCTTTAGTGAATGGCCCATTTGGGTTTCTCAATCACAATGTTGGTGTTATTAGCACTATACATTTTCAAGTCCTTTCTAAGTTTTAGGCATAATTTTTAGAGAATTGAATGTGACATTCTGGTATACTTCTATTTACCATGTGTACAAATGCCAGTCTCAGTATTCAGATTTAAAGTTTTCCCTATGAGGATATCTGCCATTGTTGTGGTTGCTGCTTAGCTGTGCATTTTAAGCTGAGACTAATGTCCTGTGATTTAGCTACAATTAACACATTTTTCTCTTTCTGAAGAAAAACAATATAGCACTCTAGGGACAATTGGGGTGTTCTGTAGAAGTTCTTTATGCCTACTGTTTTATGTTGTGTCCTGCTTGATTTAGAAGCTGTGCTTTATAAGACTGATAATCCATTACTTGAGGGCTTGGAGCTGGGGTAAAAGCTGTCTTACCCTACAAATTCATTTGTGCAAATAAATTGCAAGCAATGTCACTTCTATTTCACTTTTTGAAAAAACAGGGATATTAAGAGTGTTTTGTACCAGTCTTAGGGGTTCAAACCAGAACAGCTTTGCATTATATGGAGGTAATAATCCTCTCAAAGACCACAGGAAATGTTTGCCTGCCTTGAACTTCATTAGACATCTTGCAGCGAACTCAGTTAGCATCAAGCTCCAATTATGGACAATTATATTTGAGAGATTTAGGAAGAAAAGCTATCCAAACTGTGCTTCAGCTTGGCTTCATAGGACCACTTGTAAGTCAAATGGCTCTAGTTTAAACACAGCAATACAACTGCTAACTTGTGACTTCCACGAGTGTGGCTTGCTGGAGGCTGGTGGAGCTTTTCACTGTAGACTTGCCTCTGCTGCTGCATTGCCCAGGCACAAGCCTAAGGGGATGGGCTCCTGGGATGGCAGGAGATCCCTCCTTTCCCACACCCTTCATTCTCACTGGCAGAGCAGAGGTGCTAGAAGGGCTGACACTGCAATTCAGGTCTCTGGGTTGCAAGGAAAATAATTAAAATGTATAATATCAGTGGCATTTTTTTTATTCTCCCTATTACCTGATTTTTCCACTTTTCATCAACTTACTACTCTCAGAGTAGGAGAAACCTGTTTGCTATTGCTGCTCCAGTTAAAACAAAAGAAATTAAATAGTTTCTTCCAGTGGCCTGCTGCACAGCCTCCTGTAACTGGCTAATTGGCCTCCTACAATTATTGCCCTAGTTGAAACACATTTATTATTAGATGGGAGGTTTATGTAGGTCACCTGGTTTTCTGGAAAAGTTGGAATATACTTAGGCATGCAATCCATTTACCTTATCACTGACCTTTCTGATTTGCTAACATTTTAACTCTGGTCAAACAAATCTGGTTTTAAAGAAAGGAATATCTTTTGAACACAAGTATCAATCAAGTAGGAAAACTAATTTTAACCTATTTAGAGCTTTAATGAACAGTGCAGTGTGAAATAACAGTCTTCATCTGCATTTCAAGTAGCTGTTGAAGTATGTACGGTCATGCATGGGCCTGTGAAAGTTGGACACCCTCTGGGAAAGCACAGCCTCAAGCTGCACGTCAAGACTACAGGCAACTGCTTGAGTGGGCATACACTTGCATTAGATGCATGTAAAAGTGAAAAACAGAAGTTGTCTTGCTTCTAGACTTCCACTTTCAGCTTTTTGGTTTATTGTTTAAGATCATCTGTCATACTGCTTTTCTGTTTCCTGTCTGGAAACAGATATACATGTCACATTAGAATTATGCCATAGTTAAATTGTTTTAGAAATGAAATTTTGTTTATCATTAACCTGTTTTGAGGTTAACTGAATGTGTAAAGAAACTTCAAGTTCTTCTCGTCCTTAAGCATTTTATTAACAGGATCTCTTTGAAATATACAAGGACCAATTCTTCCACTGTTGCCTAAGACCATTAATATCTAATATTTTAATTTGCTTTTGTTTGGAGTGAAAAAAAGTCCTAACCAATATGGAAAAACCCTTAGTTAATTGTTTCCCATTTTCATTTTCTTCAGATAACTTTGACTTTAAATTCAACACAAACTTTTTATCTGATTTTTCCTGTTGTCTGTAGCAACATGTCACTGGGGTGGATCTCTCACAGAGTCTCAGAACACAGTGAGTTGGAAGGGACCTGTCAGGATCACCAAGTCCAACTCCTGGCCCTGCACAGGACACACAAAAAGTCACACCATGCGCCCAGGAGCATTGCCCAAATGTCTCTTGAACTCTCTCAGGCTGTTGCTGTGAACACTTCCCTGTTCCAGGGAACCAAGGAGGAGCCTGTTCCAGTGCCCAACCACCCTCTGGGTGATGAATCTTTTTCTGATATCCAGATTAAACTTCCCTGAAACCACTTCAGGCCATTCCATCATGTTCTGTCCCTGTCACCACAGAGCAGAGATCAGTGCCTGCCCCTCCTCTTCCCCTCACAAGGAAGTTGCACCTGCAGTGAGGTCTCCCCTCAGTGTCCCCTTCTCCAGGCTGAACAGACCAAGGGACATCAGCCACTCCTCACATGGCTTCACCCCAAGGGCCTTCACCATCCTCAGGGCCCTCCTTTGGGTGCTGTCCAAGAGCTCCTAGGCCTTAGGACTCCACTGGTTTTTATTATGTTCCAGAGGGGCGCTAGAAGTCCCTTTCCTTTGTTGGCAGTTTGACAGTTAAAGGACTGAGAACCTGCACAATTATGGGCACAAAATTAATGCGTCAGAGCAGGGCTCATTAGAAACCTGTGTGTATGGCTAGTTGGGCTAGACAGTATTCTACAGCAATTTACAGATTTCCTTCTGTGCCAAGGTACCAGCCAGAAGCCTTGTATGTGCGCATCAGGATCCCAGTAAATTACACTGAGAGCAATCAGATAATGTTGTTAATATGACTCACTTCAGTGCAATTTCTTTGCTCCTCCCTGTATGATTAATTACAACCAAATTGATGTTGCCAGCAATGATTAATTTACAAGTTGAGATGCAGAGTAAATGAGCTAAGCAAAGCTGAGTTGGCATTGCCCCTCATTTAAGAAACTGCACAAGGGATCACAATTCACAGCCAACCTTGTGACCCATTACTGTATTTGCATAAGAATTGGCTGGGTTGAATAGCTGCAAACCTACAGTTTATTATTTTGAATAGTAGCTGTTTAGAAAAAGAAATATTTAGTTTAACTAAATCAGAAAACAAAGAGCATCAATCAGGCTTCTACTGAGAATTTTCTGTCTAATTCAAATTCATGATCGGATAACATGAAAATGCCAAGCCTTTGATAGTGAACTGAAGATGAGGATGATATTCTTGATGAAATCCCTAAATTTCTCTGAGGAAAAAAAAAGAAAAACCAAAGCCCATAAATAAAACCACTGAATGAATAAATATATTACATATATTACATATAATAACTGCTTTTCCTTAGTGATAATAAATCTATCCTCTAGGAACTACAAGTACTTCCCATGTTGTATATAACTCAGAATTATTGTCTGCATTGTGATGAGTGCTAGAGGCTGTCCTAGGATGACTTTATGATTCTTGTATCCTAATCATCTGTTCTGTTTATGCTGGATATTCATTTCTGCACCTTTAAGACTGATTCTGATAGTGAAGTGGAGGGAAAAAGAAGCTCAAGATTTTTCTCAGAAACTGCACTTTCTCCCTTGCATTCCAGACTCCCAGACTATGTTTTCTGCAGCACAGACGGCAGGAGAGAGCTCTTCTTTACCTTCAGTTAGTTTTTTCTACCTAGCTGAAGCCAGGGAAGTTCCTCTGACTGTGGCTTTTCTTTTTTCTTGGAACAGATCAGCCTTGCTCTGGACTGAAATCCAGAAGAACACCGGGAGTTCCCACCTGTGGCCCACTGGGGCCCAGGATGCTGCATTTTCCCAGCACTGGAGGGACTGGTAGGGACTGAGAGAGCTGAGCTACACCCCACTAACAGGACTCTCTCTGAATTTGCCATCTCTTCAGAACAGCAAGAGCCTCCACTGTTTAATATTATTCATTTTCCCATGTTTGTAAAAACTTTGCTTATTAAATAAACATTTTTTCCACTTTTCTCCAAGAAAATCTTTTCCTGAATCAGTTGGAGGAAGGGCCACTTGAATCTCCTTTTTGGAGGGACCCCATTCATAGGTTTCCTCCAAACTTTGCCCTAAACCAGGACAGAGGCATACAGAGGACATGGGCATCACTGAGTATTTGAGCACCTTCCACATATAATTAAATAAAAGTAGTAGATTTGAGGGGCTTGTGGAGACTCCTACACTACAAAAAACAGATTTTTAAAAATCTGTGTGGCGTGTACAGTGTACATTCTGTAGGAGTAATTTCAAAATTTAATATTTCTCATGAAGAATTTTCATCTGATGGCAAGTGTTTCTGATGAATGAAAGGAGTGACCGGTAGCCTACTTTTCCAGTTCCTGCATCACTGGAAACCCCCTTTCGTACCCAAAGAGTGGCATCTCCAGTAGGCAACATAAAGAGGCGCTCAGAAGAAGACAGCTACTGTTTAGTGCTAGCCAGACAAAGGATCTGGCCATGTGTGTTTTATACCTCACTAAGTATATAAACCCAATGTGTTGTTTGGGTTGCACATACAAGCTTCCTCTCTCCCTCTCTCTGACACAGCCAAATGCATACTATTTTGAAATGCCTGGGATATTTTCCTTCTCAGAAGGGAAAAACTAAAATTTCAACCATTGTGTGGGAGGGAAAGGATACATCCCATCTATCTCTAAATCTAATACCAGAGAGGATACAAATATCATTAACTGGCAAATCAACCTATTATCAACATTCTCTATGTAGTGATAAGAAAGCAGGCCTTTATAATTTTAGATTTTTTTTAATAGCTTACACTGTTGAATACAGAGGGACACAGTACAGAGGAATATCTAGAGCAGACTTTTTAAAATGTCTTAGAATGACCTACTCTGGATTGAAACCATGTAAATTTCAGTAGCAGGGTGCTAGAAAATTATTCAAACTGAAAATGGAACTTTACTGCTCAGCTCTAGTTAATGATATATGGGACCTTCAATAGCCACACCTTAGTGGCTACCTCCATATAAATTTTGGTTGCTGAGAAATGCTTTTTCATTGTACATCCAGTATGCTAAAATTTGTAGCCCATGGGACATACAGTGCATCTGTTTTTGCCTTGCAAAGTTCCTCTGAAGCCATCAGTTACACAGAACACAAACTTTTCTAGAAGATTATTTGGATGTTGACAGCACACATAGCCTACATTAAATTTTCAATTTCTTATTGGTAGTGCTTGAAAAAAACTAGCTTTTTTTTCTTTTGCCCTTTTTTCCCGTAAAGCAAAGAATCCAAGCTGTGTTACATTTTGTAATGACAGCGTGTGTTAGCTCATTGAAATGAAAAAAGGCATGTTCTCAGAAAACACACCACACAAGTTGTATGGATATTTAAATATATACACCAGGGATATATGCTGGCAATACAAGACTCTGGTACACCCTCCATCCTAGTGTGTGTTTCGGGGATTAAGAACTGCTGAATGAACTTCTTCCTATCTGTTAATGCTGGTTTCTGGATCTTTGGAGTTAGGCATCATGTCATTAAAAACAGACAGGTTTTTGTGTTACATCAGATTAAATTACTGGTACTTCCTGGCAGAGTGATAGGCTAGAAAAAAACAGCTGAGTTCAAAAGCATCTGGACGATTTTAATAACAGATTTCAAGAAAATATACATATCAGGTATCTTCACCTCTGTGTAGGAGAGAAATCTGTATGCTCATCTTTACATTCCTCAGGGTCAAATAGAACAATGAACAACTGGATTGAGATTACTGAAATTCAAGTCCTTGTTCAAAGCCTAAATGTGTTTTCTGTGTCATTTTATGACATCCATGTAGCAGTTTGGACCTCGCTGACCTCCTGGTGCTGTTGCAGAGGCCATCTGTGCAGGTTCCCTGAGGGAACTCCCTCTCTTTTCAAACCCTAGTGCCCTTTTTAAACAGGATAAAAGTGAAACCCTTTCCTATTAAATGTACACTATTTTACTGTTTTTCAACACAAGATATATACCACTTTCCAATTAGGTTTATTTTGTATATCCCAAGTCTCTCTACTTTCTGAATCTGAAGTGGGTGAATATAAGGTGCTCTCTGCACACACCATGTAGTCTCAGTAGGAATTAATAAAAGAGAGAGAAGAATTGGATCTGTACTAGCGCCAGATTGTTTCTTCTGAAATAATATGGCATTAATAATTCATCTCTTTCACTGTAGTAATGTCCACCTCTCACAAAAGAAACATCATCACAAATGGCTTCTAGTTCCTGAGTCTTGGGTACACCTTGCAAAAAGCCAAAAGATTAAGTTCATAATAAATATACATTTTCATATGGGCAGTCAAGATTGAGATAAGGAACTTTCATTTCCTTATCAACTCTGCCAGAATCACAGCTCTGGATGTCAAGTGAAGGCTCCTCCAGGGTTTGCCATCTATGCTGAGATTACTGTAACCTCTTTTGCATGGACATGGAGTTCCATTCCAAAGTGCTATCAATTTGGATCTATTCAAAGCCTTTAAATCCTATTTAAATTAATACTGATTAGTAATATTTCTCCTGAGGTGCATGTAAGATGCAGACAGAAAAGAAGGAACACCCCTCTTCGGATTTAAAATACAGTACACACCAGTGTCCTCTTCCTGGGAGCTCAAGAAATTTTGAAACCATGTTGGAGTTATGCCAATGATCATTTTTTCTTGCTTCTTGTTTATAATGCAAAAGCACAACAGACCTTTTACTAATCACAAGAATAGAGAAACAAATCCATAGATAACTGTGTAAGCAAGTTGTTAAGTTTGTAGAGGTGGACATTCTTAATCTTCACGTATGGATGGCCCATAATGCTTATTTTCTTTTGGAGGAAGAAGGCTTCCCATATGGAATAAAAATTCTTGAGAGAAAACGCAAGGTATGTCTTTTTGTCCTGTGCCTCAGAGGAAAGGTTTGTGTGCTTGCAACACCAGCAGCAATAGGAAAGTTGCCTTTGTGTGCTTTTCTAATATTAATTCAGTTATATGGCTATTTTAAAGAGCACAAAACTGCAAATGTAAAGCAAGGGCTACTTGGAACATTAGTTTTGAAGAACAACACTTTTAAAATTTTGTAGTTCTTGATTGAAAAATTATTGTTGTGTTTTACACTAAACCACTTAGACTGGAGCAGATCTGAAACAACACTTTGTTTCAACTTCTGTATTCAATAAGCAATAGTACCATGATCCAGCATCCACAGGTGGTATTACCATTGGTCTTTTTATTCTTTGTAGTGCACTTAAATATTGTATATCTCCCACAACTCATATGGGTATAAGATGTGGACATCTGAGGGCCTTCTATACTAATGTTGATTAATACGGGATTTTTTTCCAACAGAGAAATAATTTATACCCTTAAAATAATATCACTTTAAAATTACACTTACTACCTTAAAATCACCTTTACCTTTAAAATACTACTACTATTCTTATCAGAAACTGACTCAAAAAACTAGGGTAACTACACGTACAGCAAATTCTACCTTGCTTTTGTCCCTATTTATCGCCAAAGTCAAGTGACATATCAACCTCATTGAGTTATTGTAATCTGGATGTAACAGGGAAATTTTTTATGTGAAAAACAGTTCAATGTGATCAGACTAAATTTAAAATAAGCTTACATTAAATTAATAGTAGGTCTATAGGGGACAAATGAAAATTAGGCAACATCAACATTTTTCTTTAAAGCCTGTTAAATGAGTCCATTTCTCTCATTTGAAGTGTATACTTTTTTGCCTCCTATTACAAGTACTGTATCAAATTAATTTGCAAACAAAACAAGTAGCCTTTTTTTTTTTTTTTGGTAAAACTGGTGTTCCGTAGAAAAGCCAAAATTTTTCAGTGATTTCTAAATTCAGGTTGAGATTTTAGCAAGGAGACTGAAGTAAC
Source organism: Zonotrichia leucophrys gambelii (assembly GCF_028769735.1). Lineage (NCBI taxonomy): Eukaryota > Metazoa > Chordata > Aves > Passeriformes > Passerellidae > Zonotrichia > Zonotrichia leucophrys. The sequence continues at coordinate 68,022,382 of NC_088200.1, read as the reverse complement.
CATGTCCTTGCTGTTATCTTATGTGATAAAGCCTTTCATTTCAGGTTCAGTGCTAGTTCAAGTGAAGTTTCAGGTTATATTCTTGCAGGGCTATACTTTTTTCCTCTTGGTTCAACCCCAAACAAAAATGTGCTCACACAACCCTAACTGTGAGATTGTGTAAACACAGAAAACATGACAGTAAACATGGTATTGAGAAATGTAACAGGACACATACCTGGTATTGTGAGTTGTGAAGAAACACAGCCCTGGAAATCTCAAGATTTGCATTACTTCTATTGAGAGTCTTTAAAGATCTCCCGGTATTAGAGCATATGTATCTCTGCTCTAGTAGACATATATACAAATGTGTGGCTTTTTTGTATTCTCCTGGTTGACATAAATATTAGTTTTAAATAAGCAGTTATGGTCATAACCTTTGGGTCCCAAGACAGACTCAGTCTTTTCTGGGAAACAATAAAGATGTAGTTTGGAAAATAACTTGCACCAAACTAACTGGGGTTTTGAAAACCTTGGGGTTATTGTGTCCACTGCCAGCAGTCTTGATTTCATATGTAAAATACTATTATTTAAAACACAGAGAATTTTTTCTATATTATTCATGCAGAACTTTTTCCTCTCATATGAAATTTCATCACCCCTGCTGGGCTTGTTATATCTGACATTCAAGTCCTCACCGAAGCTAATGAACCCTATATTTTATTGATTAAGTTACTTATCTGCCTTAGAAATATTTGGAGGTATAATTTCTACTCTGTCTAATTGGGTTTTTTTTTCTCTGACAAATGGTTGTAAAATATGCTAAGGCACTGATAGACATTGAATTACATATCCATCAACCGGTATTGCTCAAACTTTTCCAACAAGTTTGGAAAGTATGCATTCCCTTATTGCATTAAAAAACTGAATGAGGATAGACTGAAGGATTCCCATTTGAAATTAATAAAATTGAAAGGTTTTTTAAATAGAAGTTCCTTAAACTTCTGCCTGCAAGAATAAAAAGAAGCATTTGAAGTAATATAATATTTTTTTTACATGCTGTTTTATTGAAGTTATAACTTACCATCTTAAAGTGTACCTTTTTCTTCCATCCTTAGCATCTGACTGAGAATTCTCCTTTTTTAGAAAGTTATTCTTTATTGTAGCCTGTTTATATTCAGGCTTTACTTATTTTTCTTAGGTCTGACTTCACTGTTAGTAAAACTACCCTCTTCCCACCTCCATTTAAATGGCTTCAAAAATGCAGTGAATGCATTTCTGATAGTTGACTCACAAAAGAAAAGTCTTCCTAGGGCCAGAAAATCCTAGGCTACAGAAACCAGCTCCAAAGTCCATGAGCCCTCAGCTCCTGGCAATGGGTGAAAAACACCACCGGAAGAATATCTGCCACCCTTGTTTTCCCAGATCCACCAGTGCTGGAGTCTGTCACATAGACAAAGAGCTCTGGGCTGGACCCAGACTTAGAACACTGCATCTTGTTTCATGCTGTTAAACACTTCTTTACCTGCTTCCTCTATTAAATGCTCATTCTTTCAGTTTCAGAGCTCCTGAACTCAGTACAGCACCTCTTCACCTCTCAGAGAGGGCCAACCTAGCACTTGATAGCTCGGGCATAAATATTCCCTCGGCACAGATGTTCACCTTGCAGAAGAGAAAGAGCTGAAGTCTTTCCGGAGCACGTGAGAGGAGTTTGCTGCACTCGTGTTTCAGCAAGATGGGCAACAAATTTGAAGTTAAATGAGGCCACCTGCACTTTGATTAGAAACCAAAGTGGGTATCAGCACTGCCTTCTTTGGCAGCAGAACAAGGCCAGCATGGATAACATGTACTTCTAATACTCTCATGGTGCCTAATTAGTCATTAGCCCTGCATTTCTATAGCCCGGAGAACTTTCCTGAGTGGTGGAGAATAGGCGTGCTTCAAATTCGGGGGTTGAATTTCAGTTTGAAACCTTACAGTTTTGTGCTCCTTTATGTTTCTTCTTCCTTCTTCTGCGGTTTCTCTGTGGAAGAAAAGAAAAAAAACAAACTGGCCAAAGGGCAAATATCACATATGAGGTCTTTTTAAATGCTGCTACCTAGACAGTTTAGAGGAAAGAATGAAAAAACACATGTTTAAGATTCTCAATTTCTTGTGAAAGTAATAAAAAAGTAAAATGATATGTCTTTTCGGACATGTTTAGTTCAGTCTTGTGAATTTTGAACATAGCTATGATGGTCTTGATATAATTCACTTTAGTGAGAGCATTTTTGCATTTTATTTTACATGCTTAGACCAAAGGCACACTTCCCATGATTAAACAAAATAAAATCATGCTTCCAACCCAAGCCATTCTATGATTCTGTACATTTCTCTTAGGTCAACACTATGGCACCAGTACATGTAGGAATTTAATGAAGCTCTTCCTCATGTAAGAAAGGTTTGGGATTTAGGGTATGAAGTGTAATTTACCTTTAGCCAAAGGAGAGAATGAAGAAAATTAGACTCTTCTCATTGGTCATATCGCCTCAACTGACAGTATTTAAGGAACCAGCAACCCTTCATGAAATGTGGCTCTTACACTTAGCCAAGATCCTATAAATGCCAGAAGATAGAGGTTTAAGGGTGAGAATATAGTACACAAGAACAGCAAAAGTCATGAAAGAAACCAAGGCCTAAAGGTTAACAAATTTGCAAATTACGTATCCTAATCTATTGAATGCTTTCTTTGAGGGAAGAATAAAAATATAAAATGACATTTTTTAACAAGGCCAGCAGAAAAGTAGAGACAAAGAATAAAGGATTTTCTTCTTGGTGTTCCAGATCACTATCTCCTGGTGCTTCAGATCGCTATCTCCAGGTAATTTTAGCACCTGACTGAGCTGTGGGCTGCTCCAAAGCCAGTGATGCAGCATCTTGACAGTCCTTGGCTCTGTCTAAGATTCTTCAGTGAATGTGACCCAGCTTAGCCTGGCAAACAAGACTGAGTTTAATTTCACATGCCATGCATAGCGGAGACTCTGAGAGTATTCTCTTTTCTAAGAAAATTATTTTATGGTTTGATATCCTTTAGTATGTATGATGAGCAACAGGAACACAACATTAATAAGCAGGCATCTGTCATCATGTAAAAATTGTTACTGCATCTTCTGCAGTGCTCTTTTTGTTTTCTTCAAGACAATATTTAAATCTAATAGTAGCAACTAATGGTTGTAAAAAGATGAATGTAAGGATTTTTGCTAGGACTGTGGAGAAGCAAAAGGAATGAAAGAAAGACAGACCATATGTGTAGTATATTTGTTGTTACAGCTTGCACTCATTAAAACCATGTTTGTCGTATTATACATCATTGTACTGTAGTTGTAGTAAATGTTCCTTGTAATGCACTTTCAAGTACAAAAATTGCCTCAGAAAAGAGCGTTTAGGAAACTAATTCTATTGAAACCAATGAAGTGTTGACACATTGCCTGATGTGGATTTGTTTAAGGAGGCATATTTTAGGTTATAAAAGTACAGTCCTTAAGGCAAAAATCAGTGACTGCTTGGTATAGTGACTGAGAGAACACTGCAACAGTATGTTCAGCAAGAAACCCCTCATTAATCCTTTCCTGTAATTCTACCCTATTCACCTTCCCTCTTGCCTGACTCAATAGAATTTAAAACCTGCTGTCAGCACAGTAACTAACCCAGAACCCATTCATTACTCAGTTAAGGAATTTGAAATGTTTGCTGATTTGTCCATGAATGGGAACACAGTGTAAATCTGGACTGAGGAGAGGATTTTTTTCCCCTTGTCAGTTTAATTGCCACTGTGTGATGTGTTCAAGTGTTAGGAATCATCAGGGGCTTTGACACACTTGTCTGTTTGAACAACCATAGCATTTCACTGCACCCAGCCCCTGAAAAAATCCAAATGTTTGCAGCTGAGAGGAAATATGCATCATTTACTAAAATCTGTTTATTTGTGTCAAACTAGACAACTATCACTCCCAGCAAACTTCTGGTGCCAGAAGCCTGTTTCAGAGTTAAACATAAAAAGCAGTCATCCTCCTGCATTCTAAAAAGTGCTCCAATGTGACAGAATTAAGCAGAATTAATGATTAGAGGAGTAGACAATTAATTTAGTGTCTCAACTGCTGTTACGGGACTTGTGTTGAATGCACAAAAAAAAGCCAACAGCAATTTGTGGAGTATTTACCTAGTCCCTAGTAATTCCAGTCTCAGCGAATGACTTCTCTAGACTCAACAACAAATCCAAGAAATCCAGTTGCGAGAAAGGTGCTCAACTGGACTGCTAGAAAATGTATATATGTCCATCATTTTCTTGATGTATTAGCACCATTTGGTGATGACATATCAGAAAGGCTGCAGGGGACACTTGGACATCTGTGATGAAGCTTGGAGGTCTGCTCCTTTTGGCAACACTATGACAGCTTTTTGTATGTATCCTGCCTCACAAGTAGCAGTCTTTGTCATCTGGTGGAGTCTCTTGATGTTTTTTACTTTGCCATCAGCAATACAGAGTGGAGAGGGCAGGTAAGTTACCATTTCTATTTCCAGTCAAGTAATTAGCTCATTCAGGGAATTTCCCCCTCTTTGGCCCCACCATTTCTTTATTTTGCCTCGTCAACATTTCTATTTTTTTTAAATACAACTTTCATTCTGATAGCCTGTCTTTACACTCTGTAAAACGTGACCAGCGTTGCTCCTTATGTTACAATGATGTTCATGCACACGTAGCCACACAGCCCTAGCCTGCATTGTGCAGCATCAATTGCTCATACAATGTGCAGCACCAATGGATCACCAAGACAAGCCAACAAATGCTGTGCTGCCAACAGACCAAATAAATCATGGGGGTAATTTCTCTCATCTCAGGGGTCCCAGGCTGAACGTGACTCAAAAACTTAAAGTCCTCTCCACATCAGGCTTCTAGATTGGTAGTGCTGCATTACCTTTCACCTCACCTGCCCTCAAGTGGGTGTTTTGGACTGCAGAGGTGCTTGTCCCTGTTGAGCCTGGGGTTCTGATGCTGCTCTCATAAATCCCACCCTCTCAGGCAACTGCAAAAGAAGTTTCGGATGAGTCTGTTCAGCTAATGCCTTCCTAAATTCCAGAATAAAAGAGGCAGCTTTACCTGCATTAATTATTGTCTAGGCCCATGCTAAGGAGATTTTGCCCTGCAGTTTGGGGTTTCATGCTGATCCAGTTGACACAGCTTGGATCAATTTGACCCGCTACTGCAGTTGTTCTCCTTTGATCCAGAGCAGTTTGTAATTTGACCCATTCAGATGACTTTCTTATAATAGCCCGAGCAAGACAAAACCAAATCAACTCTATTTATCTTAATGGGCTTTTTTTCAGACATGAGGCCTTGCCGATCTTTTGTACAGAAGAAAAAGGAATCTGTGTATCTGATGGGCTTTGAAATGCCATCTGGTGTTTAATGTTATTGTGCTCTGTTCTCATACTGCCTGTGCTGAATCATATCTTAAAAGTTCAACAAGCATTCACTCGCAGCCACCATTCAATACGATTGTGTCATTATCAAAGATTTGGATTTATCGAATGCAGACTGCAAACAGAGCAGATTTTACAGACCCTTCTCCCTGAGGTTCTGCTGACAGAAGTCTTCAAGTATGAAACCTATGTGCCTTACATCTTTAGCTGCCATTCAGACATACAACAATCCTCTTTAACCTTCTAAATTATTTTTTGAGACACAATCGTACATGTTAAAAAAACAGGAAGAGCTTTTATTAGGGTTGTGTTAATCTCCCAGAGGCTGAGTTTGTCAGATCCTCCCTATTTAGATATAACTAAACTATATTTCTAACACCCTGCACCTCTCCTTTTGAAATGATGCTTCAGATGTTTTCAGTACTTCTCCATTCATTATTTCAAAGACATTAAAAAAATACAAGCATGTTTCCTTTTCTTACTGAAAAAGCTTGTATTGCACATAGAAAGCAGAAAAACAGCTGTCCCCCTCCCAAACAAGATCATCCACCAACAGACAGCCTACATATGACAGACAGCTTACCAGCATATGTGCCTTTAAATACTGTCCTCTGCTCATGCCTTTTTATATATTACTACTATTCTTATTCTCTGGACAGAATTTTGACACCCTTGAAGCCACCAGCACAATGCCCAGTGGCTTCAATAGGGTCAGGATTTCACGTTCTGTGTATTTAGTTTTCCACCCTGTTTACTCTGAACTCCATTTTGCATTGCTCTTGTTTTTGGAGGGTGGGGTTGTATCTGCCCCTTGTGTCTGCTTTTTTCATTTTTTGTCTTCCACTTCACCCATTCCTACTGAAGCACAATGTGAACCCAAGAATTTCTTGGAAGAACTTGCAACCTGTCATTTCAAAGTTGTTTCACACGATAGAAACCCAAAATTCTAATCCATATTTTTAACAAAAATATAGATGTATCATGTTTCTGTCTTTGTACACAGATTCTCCCTACACTTATATTTTTCCATGTAAATAGGTATAGATGCATATTAGTTATTTTTTCTTTAAATTATAATATAAATTAATCAATGTGAAAAAAATTAATGTTTTTCACACTTAGTTAAATTAATAAACTTATGAATGTTAAAGCTCCTTTTTATTTGTTGTCAATTTGTTTTCCTTTAAAGGTACTTTAATTCCTGATCTTAGAACTTTTAGAAAAACAATATAATATTCTGTTTGTATTTAATAATGTTTGGAATGCTTTTGTATGAAACACAACTGTGGAGCATTTTTTGCATAATATTCATGAACTATTTCCCCTGAAATGCATTTTTGTTTTTATACCTCAGTGAACAGCTCTGTTTGAGTAAATGATCCATCCTTGACTCATTGTGTATACAGAGAGAAGATCTGCCTTTGATTGTTGTTTTAATAAACTGGAAGTCTGCCAATGTTCTCTGGTAAGAGGAAGAGAGCATTAATGATACCACTGTGAAGCTCGTCCTTGTCTGGTCTTATACTAAATTTAACCCCCACTGATCCTTTTTTCGTACTGAAATGGCTGTTCAGGCTAGTCAAAAAGCATAGAGTACTAATTGCTGTGATTTGAAAGCAAGAAACTTTTACAAGTGCCAAATGTAACACATTTTAAATTCTTCTTATAGCGCTTAGAGGACAGTGATTAATGAATTTGTTATCTATCAAAAACCTTCAGTTTGTATTATCTATCAAAATGCTTCTCTCTTGCTGCCTGGTGCAGGACAGGATTTATGGTAAAGAAAAACCTGCCATCCATCCACACAATCTAAATTTATCAACTCCACACATTCATGCAAATAGTGTTAAATGATAGATCTGTAGCTATCTGAAGATTTAGAACAACAACAACAACAACAAACTAACCCAAACAGAAAATAAGAGAAAAGAGAGAAATTTTGAACTGCCAAAACAGTGATCTTAAAAAATAAATTATTTCCTTCCAGCAGCCTGAGCAATGGAGTGTTCTCTTCATGCCACCAATTTCCTATTAAAACTAAAATATGAAAATTCCAGTGATCAGCACACTTTGTTGACAGTGCTCAGTAATATTTCTGATTGTTTTATTTTATCCTGTAGTTCTCTAGAAGTCATCTGCAACATATCTGATAAGGGCCATAGATTTTTATACAGAGAACTCATAATTGCTTTGCTTTGTTCTCTAGCTCTTAAGCTTTCACAGAGAAAACCGCCTGCACCTTGCATAAAGTACACTTCTCTCCATCTGTCAGACAGGGAATTCTCTGTATGAGAGCAGCAAATGCAGAAAGAGGAGAGGAACATATGGCCTGTCTTAGTCCTCCCACCCCTCCCCCTGTTACCTTGTGATTGCTCTCTCTCATGCATTTACATTTTTAAATCAATTCGTGTAATGGTTTGCCAATCACAGAATGCTAGCCAGGCATTGCAGACATGCCAGTTTCTGCTATGTACTGTATATTATTTCATGGTGCTTGCCCAAAAGGATGTGACCTGGTTTATGTCTCCCCACCTGGTAGAGAAACCATCAGGCTTATTTCTTTTGTCTCACAGTTAATTCAAACTTTGTGCCTTTGAGATTTTTGAGAGCATGAAACGGGTATAATAGGAGATTTTTGAGCCCCTATTTTGCATATTGCAGCCATGAGACTTCTGAGGTAAGAACATGTGTTTTTCACAAAAATGCTTTTGTCACTTACTATTATATCTATTCAGTTTCCCAGTCATGCAAAAAGTTGGCTGGCATACCATGCTGTAAAGTCAGGTTTACAATGATCAGCAGCAGTGACTTGGTAAATTTGCCATGTCCCCTTTGCCATGCTGTATTCACGACACAGACAAGTTATCATCAAGTTATCAACCAACACACATAAAAATTTTGATATTGAACAAACAACTTGGGTGGTTACTTTGTGTTTTGTTTTGTTTTGGTTTGTTTTTTTGTTTTGGGGTTTTGGATTTTTTTGCATGAACACAAGCAACAGCTGTCTTCAGAAGACAAAAATGTGCTTCTTTTTTTCCAGGATTATTGGATGTAATTGAATTCATTGAAATTATATCCTCTGGCATAATTCCAAGCACCCATTGGTACAGGCGCTTCAGCCATTTTTAGGGCCAGTGTGAGTTCAGTATTTGAGGTTCTACACAATTAAGACTCAGAGTGACCATTAGAAATTTCACATCTTTTCTTTTAAACTGTTCACTATTTTTGTTAATCAGTAGAATTAAGCAATTATGTTAGTAAAATCTGCTCTCTTTAATGCAGTCCAGAAAGCTTGTGGAAGGTAATGGAAAAAACTTTCTGACTCAAATCCTACCTGTGCCACCCAAGGGCGGTGCACTCCTGAGTGTGCTGCTCATTGACAGGAAGGAACTGGTTGGTACATTTTTCTTAAGGCCTTTTGGGAGGTAAGGTGATTACTTGTTTGTTTTAAAAAATAACATATTTAAAATAACTTAGCATATTAGCTAGTGGAAAGATTAAATTGCTTAGTTACGGCAACAAAGTCATCAAATGTAAGCTATTAATCAGGCATGAAATAAAGGGGGAAAGGCAATATTAATTTGTGTACCTTTCAATCCTGGCCATTTCAGGATCTTGAAAAAATCTAAAAAACAAAAGCAGAAGCATAGTAACAAGAGATTTTTGTTCAACCTACCTGTAAATTAGGTAGTGAAACTTGGCATACAAAGTGCCCTAATGGGTTTAATTAAGTCTAACTAGTCTCCACTATTTTCTCAAAAGTGTAACATGACCAGTGACATAACATTTCTAGGCATACTTGTTTTGTAAGGTGAAAGCTCGAAAAGTTCAGAGAGGTGAATTATACTATAATAGCAATATTTTTGATGAAGTAGAATTATGTGCTGTTGCTGTTCACTCCCATGCCCTGGTGACAGAAGTCACATTGCCTTCCAGCATTCCTCCTCCTCTACTTTTTGTACTTTCTCATTATCAAATGTCTCCATCTTGTTTAAATAACATGGTTCTTAACCCTTGTATGATGTTGGGAATGTAAGTTTGTTGAAATTACAACTAGAAGGACATGAGAGTGTGTGTGGATATGTATTCAAAACCATTAATTTTAGAGCTATTCATCCAATTAACTGAGTTGAAAGTTATTAAAAATATCAAGCATTTTGCTCAAAAACTCTGACCAAAATAACAATAGTTGACCTAATGTATTAAAAATTATGCATTTAATGCTACTAAATGTTGTTCTGTTAGGGCTACATGATGTCTAAAATATGGGATCTTTCCTGGTTGAGTGTGTCTTGTTGGTTATTTAATTGTCTACCTAACAGGTAGGTAAAAACCAGGAAAATAATAATATGTTGGGCTGAACACCTTGGGATGTTTGGCATCTAATCTGGAAAGTATGGCTCCTTGGCTTCTATGATCCCTCATGGGGGATATTCAGCTGTGTTGTGAGAAGGAAATGAGGTTTGCTGCTAAACAAAGCTGCTATTCCAGGACTGTGAGGATGTGGAGCATCAGAAATTGTTCTGAAATTGTTAAGGCAGGGGGTTGAATTTTCCTTCCAAGCATCTTTTTTGACATATCTTCCTTGTCTTCAAAAGAACAACCTTTTGAGCTTGTTGCAGAAGTGACATGATGTCACAAGAAGCTTGAGTTTAGACCCTGAACATTATAAAGGGCAGGATGGAAATTCAAAAATCCAATAACATGGTCAGGAGAGTCAAAGGAAAAGAAATTTCCTCCCTTCTAAGAGGGAATCAATAAAACATCTGAACTACAAACAGAGATGAAGGTTGCTTTTCATCATATATTAGCTAAAATGGGTTCTGCTTTATGCAAAGTTTCATACTTATGACTTCCATATCCAGCATATATTTCTAATTAAACATGAAAAAGTAATGAAAAATAGAGTACAATTCATTTTGAAAAGCAGATTCTGTGAATTTTTTGTTTTGCAAATAAAAAAAAGCTCAATAGAAGGTTGCAAACTGCTTTTTGAATGCCTGTAAGGCCACAATTTATTCAGACAACAAAAATATTTCACACCATAAGCAATAAGGGATTGTGGACTCCATCAAAAACAAGTGATCAAAGTGATTCAGCAACAAGAAAAGGTGGGTGCTGTGCTGAACCTCATACACATCAGCAGGAGGGGAGTCCTTGGGGCTGTGGAAGTCAAAGGCTGTGACCATAAGATGGTGGAATTCAGAATCCTGAAAAGAGGGAATATTAAAGGTCAAAACATTCAAGTTCAGCTTAAATGGTGTTGTCAGTAACCTGATCTAATTGACAATGTCCCTGTCCATTGCAGGGGGGTTTGTATTACGTTTTCATTGGGGATCTCTTCCTACCCCAACAATTCTGATATTTGATTCCATGGAAGACCAGTGGAGACAGGCTACTTTTGGCTGTGCCCAATGACAGAATAAGAAGCAATGGGCACAAAATCAAGTGCAAATGAGATTTCTCCTCAACATCGTGAAACTCGTTCTCTCTCTATAGGGTAACCAAATACAGAAGGAGGCTAGCCAGAGAAGTTGTGAGTCTCTATCCTTAGAGATATTCCAAAGTTATGGTCCTGAGCTACTGGCTCTAAGTGGCCCTGCTGGAGTGGGAAGGTTGGATCACACGACCTTCAGAGGTCCCTCCCATCTCCCAACATTTCATGATTCTATAACTGCAGCAGTGGTAATTATTTCCTTTTTTTCAGAAGATTGCTTTTTTCAGAAGATTTATTTGCAAGTTAGTAAAGATAATTTAATAGAAATGGATTGTTGTCATTTACAAGCAACATGCAGCAGTAATTTTGCAAGCAGGTACAGCAATTTTGCTTCACATGTGTATGCAGCAAGCAGCAAAGATGCAATCAAATATGGTATGAGAAAGACTTTTCCATTTATGGCTTGCTATTTATACTGAGCTATTTCAAAATTCTAAATTCAAGCTTAATATGTAAGGTATTTTAAATAATTGATAATCTACTTAAATAATTAAACACTGGAAAGATACTTTTTCAAAGAGAGGGTGCATCTATTTACATTCCACAGTGCTTGAGAAAAGATGGTGGTTGCCTTTGAATTACTAGAGTAATTGTCTCTGGTGACATGCAGAGAAGCTTCACAAAAGCAAATAGCATTAAAAGGTGCCTTCCACTGATTCAGTGTGAGTGAATAACATGGATAACCATGTCAGAAAGAGTTAATATACATGTATTTGGGCATAGCCACTACAGATGCGTCTCTCTTCTTAGTCTGCTGGTGGGGCAAAGAATTAGCCATGGAGGAGAGGGAAGGGTGGAAGCCTTGTCTCACTTTACTCTGCCCCCTCCTCAGCTTGGAAACAGTCCTGCTCATATATGCTTTTCCTATTTTTCAGGTTCTGCAGTTGATGGCAAGGAGCTCTCAGGGGGAGCTTAAAGCTGTGATGGCATTTGGGCTGCTCTGGGTTCCCTGGGCAGATGTAGCTGGGCACTCAGTGCTGGTGCCCAGATGAAAACAAAATATGGAATTTCACTTTGCATGTAGGAAGACTCTTGAATCTTGAAATCTGATTTCTCAGCAGGTAACTTTTTCAATATCAAAAGGACAAATAGGATGGGGGTGTTTTAAGGCATAAGGGTTTATGATGAGAGATTTGTTATCCCACGCAATCCTTGCCACAGCACAGTGAAAATAATATCTCTTAAAATTCATCTTACACTAGTCATTTATACACTGATTTCTTCCACTCAATGGAATGCATCTGATAAACTACCACATTCACTGTAACTGAAGCAAAGATTGCCTTCAAATTCCTATTTCATTCAAGAAAATTAGGAAATAGAAGGTCTGTGTAAGGCAGTTTTGATTAAGTCAGATGTTTGTGACCCTGTTATATTTTCAAGTTTCTATTAATGATGGGCCATGGGATGAACTAATGCAGTCTGCATGTAGAGTAACATTAAGCTCAGAAATTAGTTTTCCCAGTTCAGGGCATGCATGTATTAAGCACCCAAACATTTTGATTATTTACTGGTTCCCTAAAGACCTGTTGAGGTAAAGAGCACACCAAAATGTTTTTCATTTCACCCATGATATGTGAAAACATAGATATATTCTCCTTTAGGCTAATTTTCATTCTGTTCTGAGAGTTTATTTCTGGAGCTGTCGGAGTTAATTGTCTGTATCCCTCATTGTTCACTATTTTCAGAAATAGATCTGAATTAATTCACGTAAATAAAAGAGCATGCAGACTAATTTTTACCTGATAATAATTTCCTATTTTAGTGATGTTTCTCTTCTTATGGGATGGATTTTCATTAAGAAATTGTTACAAATTTTAAGAAAGTGTCTCATTTTTCACTATAGTAAAGTTTAGAAAGATTAAGACTTTTTTATTTTACATTTTCTCATAGTATTCTAAAATATATTCAGTTTGTACTATTCACTCAGCCATAACAGCAGGCAATTCACATATAAGCTTTTTTTAATTACTTTGGACTGCCTTGGTTCTGAGTTTTGTTCACTGTGTGGTTCGCTATATGCTGGCAATAACATTTAGCAAGATGAGCCAGAAGTACAGGTAATTAGAAAATAAAAAGTAAAGTTACATTCTTAATCTAAAGCAAAACCAAAACAAAACAAAACCCTAAGGAGAAAAAAAAAACAACAAAAAAAATTTAATGGGGTTATATGGAATTCAGTTGTTTCAGATGTTTGTGTTGCTCTTCCGATGTTGAATGGTGGCTCTGTCCTGAGGAGACATCAGTCCAGTACTCCCAAGGAGTTTCAAAACTAATCCTATCTTACTGGAAGTTTCTTTTACCACATTTCCCATAATTTGAAACATCCACTTCTACATAATAGGTACATGCTTATGATTTACTGTAGCCTGAAAGACACAGTTGTATTTTGTAGGGAGTACATTATCAGTTATCTTAGCATCAGACATGTTTCATACAAATATATGATTTGCTGTCTTTTATTGTGTGTTCTACAAGCAAGATGAAGATGACTGTTTAAAAAGAATGATCAGCTGCATTTTTCATCTTATATCAGCTGGATTCCTTACAATGACAATAAAGGCTGTGTTGAAGGTGTTGGACCTTGACTGTTGACCTGATACAAGGATGATATGTATGTTTTTAATCATCACTTGTCTTCTCCAGATGAATAGACTCTAAACTGATGTGTCAATATTATGTGCGTTAAGGGAGAATTGACTCTACCTTCCTTTAGAGTCTTACACTCCAAACAAATAAACCACTTGATTTTGTCACTATTTTAGGCAGTAACCTCATATATTCTTTGTCCATGCAAAGTAAAAATTCAAATCTACTTCTGTCCATTAGGACAATTACAGTGGCAGCTTGGAAGTCAGATAAATTCCTGGTAATTGGAAAAGAAGGGGATCCTTCTCAAAGTCAGATAGGCAATGGAAGGCAACTGCTGTGCCCTTTACCTAAAAATATTAATGAAATTGTCTCACAAGGAGAGGTGAGAGTGACGGGAGAAAAAGGTCCTCATAGTTTATAGGAATTATTTTGAAGCTTGAAAAAGACAGCCCTTGTTATGCCATACCCCAGCACTCATGCTCTTGTTGAAAACTAAATTAGGATACAACACACAATTTCTACAGAGTTCTGTTGGATGCAATTCACAACAGTTTAGAAACACACTATAAATCCTGCCATTAAAGCCAGCTGGGATGTATTAGACCAGCAGTTGTGAATGACAATTCACCTTCAGTATGGATAAAAAGGAATTGTTGAGATTGTCTACAGGGTGTGCCTACATAAATCTAAACTTGCATGAAATCTCTCCATCCTATCTCTTTTCCATTTTCCATCTCAATAATACTGAAGTAGTGAAAAATGGGTTGTGTAAAAAAAGACAAAAATAGGGGTGGGGAAGGGACAAAATCCCCAAAAAACAAAATAGAAAGGGTCACAAAGAAAAAAAACTGCTCTGGACATTCTATCCCTACTCTATATTCCATATTTTTCTGTCTAAACTTAGTCAATGCCAGAATATATTGTGGCAACATAAATGTTGTCTGTAAAGACATGTCCCTATAAAACAAATAAATTCACATTGTTTTTTGTTATTTCTAGATCAAAAATTTAAACCTTTTTGTGATTTTCAACTGTGTAAAATGCTGTTGAAAGGAGATTGGTTTTTGTCAATGTGCATTTACAACCAAATATAAAGCTGGTTTACTGAACCTCTAAGATCTGCACATTTCAGCAGATGGTCTCTTGTGTGACATTTTTCCCAGGAGAGTCCAGGTGCATTCTACTATAGCATATAGTATCAAATGAACAACTGCTTTCATGGCTGAGTAAGTACTTTCTAAAAAGAAAGGCTGCTTTTCTCACAGATCTGATCTGTGTTTGTGAAATATGACGCTGCTATCAATTTCAGAACAGAGAAAAACCCACAGAAGCACATGAACTCAAACATGATAAATAGCAGGTCTTAATCCTAATCCTATTCCCAATCAGTAAAGCACTTCTGACCTGAAGTTGAGCTGAGATTTTCAATTGAGGCAGAAAACCCCATTTCCTCATTTCTATTAGTTTCTTCTAGAGACAGGCTGTCTAGAAGGGTTTTTCTACCACTCATGATAACTACTATTGGGAAACACAGGTCACAAATCTGTAAAGTCGGAGTGGAAATTTCACTGCCATGTTGTGTGTTTTGGAAAGGAGAGAGGATGTGTTTGGAGAGGTAAGGTGAAGCAATTAATGTAAATCAGCAGTTCTGGCATAACTGGGAAAGAGGTGTTACAGAACCTCTTCACTCCATTGGTGATGACTTAGTGTGTTTCCAGAATTTCTTCACAAGGCAGCGTATATATGTAAATGTATGTATAAATACATATATGTATATGAAAAGCTTGTCCTGGCACACATGCTGTCAAACTTCCCAGGTAAAGGATGTTTTAACAATCAAAAAAAAAAGAAAGTGTTACTGTTACTGCCATAATATCTGAGTAAGAGCTAATGGATGTGTTATGAAGTAACCATGCTAGCACTTAAAAAAACGAGTAACTATCAGAGATGTGAAGATGGGTTCTTTTTTCAAATTCATTATTGCCTTTTATCCGTGGACATAGCTGCATTTCTGAAGAAACTTGCCAGATTCACAGAGAAGGGTGTTCTTAAAGTGCTACAGTACAGGCACACCATCTCTAAAACAACTGCAGGTCTGTGAAGGTGGAAATACGGGTTGGGCTGTGGATGCTCTGTTGTGACTGAAATAGCCAAGCAGATTGCCTCCAGTTACACAGGGAACAGGTCTGCTGATTGGTATGGGGAAGCGCAGCCCAGAGCAAACTGAAAAGAGGGAGAGAAAAAATTGCCATCTGGAGACTGAGCAGCCTATCAGATAAGTGGAGAGCTATTGAGCAATACGGAGAGCTCTTGTAAAACTACCCCGCTTGGAAATCCGACTGAATAGCTTAATTCTCCCTTGTTCCTGTTCAGACATGCTGAGCAGTTAGTGGTTTTAGAGATCTACAAAAGGCTTGTTTCTTTTGTTCTTGGTTTGTTCCTTATGTTTAAACCAAACAATACTTAGCTTTGAAAAAGTTGATTAATTACAGCTGTTAAATACCATGTATTGAAGAAAGAAATACACCAAAGAACAGCTGAATAGTACATTTCAAGGGAGAGGCAGACAAAATGGTACTCAGAAAGATCAGCAAGGGTCAAAGATGTAGCTAGGGCAGCTGGTGAGCAACTAAATCTTTTCAGTAAGACTCAGAGTATAACAAGGACTCTTGCTGGCAAAAATCCCAAATAATTTTCTTTTCATATCTTGTATTTTCCTTCTTTTTGTTTATTTTTCTTAAGTGACACAGAATTGTGCATACAATTGACTATGTGAAAGATGTATAACCGTATCCCTTCTCAAACCCAGTCAGGCTAACTGGAGCAGACTCACAATGCACACCAAGTCAAACCATTAACTCCAACTTGTTGTAGAAAGTCTGCTGTAAACACAAAATCTTTCCTAAAGCTGAAGATGCCACACAGAGGCAGTTTTGCTAAGCCAGTGAGCTCCTGGAACCACTTTTATGTATATTCTATTTTCTGAAAAAAGTTTCACCCACAGTTTTCGTCTGGGCTAAGCAGTGAACTCCACCAAGGAGGAGCCCTCTGAAGACAAGCTGTTTCCCCAGGGAGCTCTGTGGGCAGAGGGGAAGACCCTTATTTCCTTCAGAGCTAATGTAATTGTGATTTTGCCCATTTGTGTGTGAGTATGCAGAATCCAAATGTTTGCCCTTTGAAAACAAGCTGCCTTGTCTTGAAATCTATTTATGGTTCCTACATAAATAATATGAAGGCTCTTTACTTATAGATGACTCACAGTTATGTGCTGTAAATTGCATTTCTGTGATGATAAAGTGAGTTTGTAGCTGTTGGCATACTGCAGAAAAGCTCTTTTATTTAAAAAAAATCTAAAATTGCAAATGCTCTGGATTGACTTCATCCTTTTTACCTTTGATTTATTTGGAAAATGAAATAATGAACTATGAATCTTTTAGCTAACTCTAATTTTGCCTCAGGAATTATTCTGTCCATCATAAATTAGTGTTGTTTTACTTCAGGCACAAATGCAGTTCTATCTATTTCAGCCTGTTTTACTGTCATCCTTCACTACAAAAGAAAACAACACCGAGAATTTCTAGTTTTTACTCACTGCTCCTTCAGTCAATTTTGCTTTTCTTGTTGCCCACAATGCTTGCTCTCAAATCAGCGATTGTGTTGATTTATTGACAAACCACAGTTTACAGTAAATGTCATCCTAGGGTAACATTATCTGCAGCAGAGGTACTGAGTGACTGAGTAGGAGTTGTCACAATGGATTATTCATACCATACTTTCCAAAATCTGCACGCATCTTGAAAAGACCAAACCAACGAGGAAGATGTTAATATTTTTTTCCAGATGTTTTCCAGATATTTATCTAGCTATCATCTAAGCTGAAAAGAAGTAAATTAGAAAGGTTAACAACACTGTAAATTAATAGTTTTCTGCACAGAATGCCTTCAGAATTAGACAAGCAAAAATGTGATCTTCACAATTGTTCTTTTTAACGTATATTCTATCCAAATCTGTCCTTGCATATGCTTGTGCAATTTTATTTTTGATCATTGAAACATCTAATGTGGATTAGGTCCTGCTTCTCTGTGAGTCCTGATAGTCACACCAACACCAATCTGCCTAAGCTTCAAATTTCCATGTGTTACTTTCAAATATTGACACATTTATACACCCAGGCAAACAAGGAAGTAAAAGTGTTCCTTAACCCTTAGCACAAGTAGTTATTGCTTTTCTTTATCCTAACAAAAAAAAAAAAAAAATCTCATGCCTAATAACTGGATTTTGCTACTCAGCTGTTTCTTGACTGTTTTTAGCTGCAAATGCATCTGAGAGAGAGAGTGCAGCATGAGCTTGTTTTGTAAACCAAGCAACCTTCCTTCTAACCATGGCAGTTATATGAGAGGAATTTTAAACAAAAGCATTTCCAGCAGCTAGATAAGCAAGTGTCTTGCTGAGAAAGATGGAAGGCTAATGGTAATTCTTCTGCCAGAAAGCATTGGAAAATAAGACCTGTCATCTAGAAAATGACAAAGCCATTTCTAGTCCCTGTAGACTAGCACTCTATCTTTTGCTGAACAAATATGCTGTTAAAGGTGTTGGCCTGCAAAACCAAACACAGAAAAATGTCACACTGGTATCAGAGTGGAACTATTAATCTGTGTTTGAAATGTATTGTAATTACTAAATTGTTTGCTTGAGGAGCAAGGCTTCCTAGAAACGCTCTTCTTAAAGAGATAGACAAAACACAAAATTGCTATAAACAAAATGCTTCTTTTCCAAGGAGCTTGTGAACAAAAGCATTATAAGGTGGCCAGGGGGGCTGAAGAATTTTGGCCTAGTTTGATTAGATCAGTGGCAGAACCAGAGATAAAGCATAAATTTCTCTATTTCCCCATCTAGCGACCTGTTCACTTGACCACAGAGGCTGCTAAGTGATGACAGTCACATGCAAAATTGTTTGAAACATCCTCTGTATTTCCTCTGAATCTTTCTCTGGTGCAAAATTTTACCCCTGAATATCTGTATGCATCTGGCTTGGAAAGACTTTACCACTGCCCTTCTAACAGCACTTTTTTTCCTCTCTCATTTACCTGCCAAGCTGGTTATTAAACAGAATGTTGTATTTAGCCAGTCTAAGAGATTAGCTGCCTATGTGGGCTTTTTTTAAGCGATTCCCCTGCTTCTTCCTCCCATCTTTTGGTCAAAAATATAGTTTCTATCTGATTACAACTGGTCTCTTCTCAACCTTTGGTACAGGGCTGATTTAGATTTTCCAGTTCAGTCACAGCAGGAAAGATAAACCCTGAACCACATGATGATGTTGGCAGTGTCAGACAGTGGAAATGAAGTCTCCAGGGGATACCAATTGACATTTCAACACTTTGCCTGCCAAAGAACAGGCTTGAACACATTAAAAAAAAAGTAACAGAGCAGAAAAAAAAATTAAAAGTCTTGAAAGTCGAAAGCAAATTTATGTGTCTTCGCATAATGGATGGATACTGACCTTTGTTACTTCCTGCCCTCCAAAAATATAACACTCCAAGTTCCTAGGAGTTATAAGTGACTCAGACGTACTTTAAGTGGAGAGTTAAAATTAAATAGGGACTATGATTGGTTTTTTTCCAGTAGGAATTACTAGGATTCAGAGCTCCCTTACAAATTTAATTCTACAGTGAGCTTTATAATGCAGTAGGCTTACATTTTTTTCTACGTTACACCCGGTTTATACCACCACAGCTTGATGGCCTCTGCTAGCACTAATTCTCACAAGCAGCAAACAAGAATCTTCCTGAATGTTTTTGACAGAGAGAGGCTTTTTCTCATCTGTCTCCTGCATTTTAATTTTTCTTCAAGCTTTAAGTTACATTTCTTTTTTTCCAATTAGAAACAAAAAAAAAAGTGTGAGAAAACAGAAGAGCATATTCAAATCATACTAAAACCTCTGTTTGATTTCTCCCACCCCCTTTTCTCTTTCTTCTTTCTTTTCTATGACATTTCCTATGATGAGCGCTCAGAAAGAATAGCTATTGCCTCTCTTGTCAGTTTTGTTTTGTCAGCTCTGAATGCTGGGTCTTGCTTTGCCATTTTCAAGGTCTCTTTCAATCCCTTGAACACAGCTGGTGCTTCAATCAAGAGCTCACACCGTGAAGAAGCTGGCAGTTGATCCCCAACCAACTATGTGGAAGATACATAATATATTTCACAGTACACAGTGGAATACCCTTTTCATTTCATCATTGAGAGAGTCTGCTTCACTCAGGAGTTCTTCTATACAGAAATATTAATAATGTCCCATTCTCCTCAGGGATGTGAACATTTGAGGGTTGAACTTCAGTGACCCCTACTTGTCAGGTTGATGTGACTTTAACAAATTCAGTAAAGGAAGCCCTTTTGAGCCTCAGTTTATGGTTTTGTTAACTTCACATTTGAGAATGGATTTTTTTAATCACCTCTTGGAAGAAGTTGTGGGAATTGAAGGCTGTGAAGAAAATCTGTGTATGCCCAAACATCACACAATTGCATAATTGAACTGTCCTATTGAAATAATGCTAAAAGAAATGAATAATCTCAACTTTGTTTTCAATAATTATATTTTGGTTATCAAAAACACAATTGAGAATTCTTGCTTTAGCTTTTATTAATAGTTTACTCTTCAGCGTATTGATACCATTAGAAATTGTCACAGACAATCCCCCCTAGTTAAAGTAAGAATAGTAATGCAAGTACAAAACTAGGAATGTTGTGAGAATTTTTGCACCAAATCCTCCCTTCAGAAGGTAAAAATTGGCTGCTGGTGAAGCATGCTTAGCAGGACTCACAGCAAGCAGGGCTTTTGTACGAGGATGGCTCATGAGCCAGTGCCTTTTGCAAACCACTGTTTTGATTATGGGAGAAGGAATTGCAAAGGCCAGTGTGTGCACAGGAAACCTGACAGGTCTCTCTTCTTCTGAGCTAGAGAGGATCTCTGTGTTACTCCTGCTTGCTGGGTTATTCTGGTCCTGCAAAACACATAATTGTCTGTGACTGAGAGTCTTTAGTTCCTATTAGCCTTGTTGAACCTTATTGCATAGCATTCAAGCAAGAGAATTCATTCAGCTCTGTTTTCTTCTTATGCAGTGAGTTAAAGGAGTTTCACTAAGCACTTTCTTTCCTGATTTGCACATACAATCAAAAGTGATGTGCTTATTAGCATATTTGCTTTTAAAATGCGCACACTTTAAAAGTAAGTTGGAATATGTTAGAAATGGTCCCAAAAGAGAAACATTCACACTCTTTTTACATAGGGTATAAGTATTCATTGTTATAATTCTTTATTTTAGGGTAGGGGAAAACAAAGACACTGGGTGCTCTTAGAATTTAAAAGAATATATTGAAAAGAAAAAATCCATCCAAGTGTGAAAAATCTGAAGCCTGTTTAGGAATGAGTTTGGGGAACACTGTATTTTTGCTTCAAACACAGAAAACCTGCCAGATGGGGTCCATTTTCCGCAACATCCAAAGTCAGTGAAATACAATATTTACAGAAAACAGGTTACTTTAGTGGTTTGATGTGCTTGTAGGACACTTTTTTCTTCTTTTAAATATTTTATATTTTCTCCATTTCTCCACTCCCTTGTTCCCTCGCATGAAATGACAACCGTGGCTAGTTTAGCAAGTTAAGATGTCAGTGTGGGTTTCCTTTACTACAAAGAAGACATGCCACTGTTAGCAACTGATCTAACAACAGGCACACTGGCTTGATCATTGAAAGCTGTTCAAGCTGTCCTTGGGCTTTTCTCTTTCTTCTTCAGCTCTTCAGAGCAAACCTACCTTGTCTGGGGTAGGATTCTCTCCTTAGCTTAACACCTTGATGGCCATTGCAAACAAATTGCTTTTCTCTTAGCCAATTCAATTTCTAAATTTTCCCAATACTAGTTCCAAATATTAGTTCAACATTAGGTGAAGCGTTCTGCACACATGTTACAAAGGCTTAAAATCAGCACTCTAGACAACACTTGTAAGGGTAAGATACACTATCACTGTAGTGAGATTTGGTCAGTCTGGGAATGCTTTCAATAAAGGTAATGAATTGATATGGATAATTTTGCAATTACTTGACCTGAGGGAAGAGAGTTCCCACCTCTAATTTCTCTAATTTTATTTTGAACATAACAATTCACCCTGTGTATTCAGTTATGTGTTTAATTGACACAGAAAAGATACACTATGTATATTGAAACAATTTTATATGCTTGCATGAAACAAATATTTTGGTTGCTACAGAAATTTGTGGTGAATCATAATAAATTAAGATAAATGGTCCACTTTTTCTAATTCTGTACACACAGCTGACACAAATGGAAAATTCTGACTGAGTAGGAATTGCTGATGCCTCATTTCCAGGCATTTTAAACTTCAGTTTTTAAGCAGCCAATAGCTGAAACAACTTATCTTAAAAATAATAGCTTTCCTAAGAATTTAATTAGGTCATCTACAGGGGTTATCTTTGGCACTCTGAAATTAGCTTTGTTGCAGACACTTGGGAGGACAATTAGGACCCCTCTTATTAGCACTGAAGGTTAAAACTCCAGCACTGTCTTGTATCAGGACATAATCTTTCATGCTTCACAGCTTTAGCTCTCACAAGGAGTTGCATTGGAAACAGTAGAGGGGGGAAGTGAAAAGAGTAGACCTGAAACAGCTAAATAAATATCCAGTTTAAGGAAGAGCCTACAGACTTTTTATTCAATGAACCTAATAAATATGAGTTAAAAGAGGAAACAAGGTTGGCAGGAATTGGTGAGGTACAGTTAGATGCAGCAAATTCTCTTAATCAAATTCCTAAAATTATGTTCAAAGAACAGAGTATTTATCTGGTATTGAAGTACTTTTTTTCTTTGGTTGAGGAATGTTAACTATAAATTGCATTTAGAATTCTTGTGGTAATCAGATACATTTGCTCAGAATGAAATGGTTTCATTTTCAGTTTGGTTGGGAAATACCATGCTTTGACAGCTGTACTGATATTAAGCAGGAAAATCATGACAATGAGTTTGTGCTCACATGATAACTATGGAAAAAAATTCACATCTCATAATGCCTACTTTAAAATACACACTATATTAAGCAGTTGTTGAACATGGCCTCTTTTTAGATTTAACATAATCAATTATTCGTAAAGATATTTACTTCAGGGAAATAACTATTTCATGAAGCTGCATTTTTCTGTGATAAAAGGAAGTTGTATCTCGCTTGCTGGCTATGCACAGCCTTTTCATAGGAAGCCTTCCCACGTGCATTGTGCAATAACAAGTAAAATGACCCTCCAGGGTCATGGGATAGCACTCATGCTTTGCTGCCTGCTATTTTTTTCTTGCTTTTTTTTTTTGCTTTTTTTTTTTTTTTAGTTGCACCTGCTGTGTGGTTCTCAATATAAATAGGGACTGCTTGCAGCAAATCACAGATGTTTTACACACTGGAAAAACAGGCAGGAAGCAATCACTATAGGAAAAGCAGAGGCAGTGAGGAGGACAAAGGAGGGAAAAAACCTAACTTTGCTTTACATTTTCTTGGCATTTTCTCAGTGATCAGGCACTTTGCTGCTGTTAGTTTATAGTTAAAATCCTGTACAGCACATGCAGAATGACTTTGCTCTTATAATCTTTCTCCGTGAAATCTACACAATTGGGAATTGGAGATCTGGGAAGCCGGCAATATTTCTTCGGTTTTCTTTGTAATCTATAAATAAATAAAACATACAATAACACAATGAAATTTCCTCATATTTCTAATTTTTTGTGGTTCTTAAACCTGCTTTCATACAGTTTCATCTGATTTAATTATATATGTGTAGAATTTATAAACCCAGAAGGCTGTGGAAATTTATGTGAAAGGCAACTAACAGCTCTGTTGAGAAAGAGAAAATATTTTCTGAGATGTCTTTCCAGACATTACATTGCTTTTATTTTGTGTAAAACCTTCTCTTCTCCCTAGTCTCTTCATGTTCTTCCATACAAATGTATACTTCAGCTTTGGATATGGGATGTTACTGAATAACAGCTCCAAGACTAGAAGAAAGAAAGCTTGAATTAAAAGAAAAAAACTATTTTAAAAATTTTGGCATTTGTGATGTATTGAAAATTGCATACATGTGGATACGTCTTCTGATACTATAGGACAGATCTTCTCATCAAATGGTTTTGCCCTTGATCAGAGGATCTTACTAGTTTTATTCACTTTGTTTAGGAATTCCAGAGACTGACAATTATGAATAGAAAACCAAATGCAACAGAAATAGCACATAAAACCAGCTCCTTTTTTTCTTCATTTTTGTTTGTTTGTTTGTTTGTTTGTTTGTTTATTGGGTTTTTTTAATCAAGGGCTGCTTATTTATTTGTTTGCAGGCTGGCCTTTTTCCTTCATATTCTAAACTTTGCGTTGTCTTTCAGAATTACTGAACCATAAATTCTGTGAATCTTTGCGGAGGGCTTGTCCTATTCACATAGGGATCATGTGCCTTGGTCAAGCCGTCAGGACACATTCCAAACACAGACATTGTCTCAGCCTCATTGTCTGGGGGTGCCCCAGGAGGCTGTGGGTGCAAGGCTGTCACTGCGGCCACCTCACAGCAGCACCCTCAAGGATGGGCCTGGAGGATCATTGCCTCTGCTCCAGCAAGTTTTTACCAGGAATGTCTTGTGACAGCACAAATCGCTGTTTGCTTGGAAGCAAACTGAGGAGCAAATACAAACCTCAGAATGGTTTAAGGACATGGACATATAATCAGGTTATCTCAGGTTTAGTAAAGAAAACATGCCAGAAGTACCTAATCTCAGTTCCCAAAGACTAAAGATCTGAAAGATGGGTTTACTTCAGTTTTTTCTCCTACACTGTTTACCATTTACTATTTTGTAACTCTTCTATGACTGCTCTATATTCCTATGGCTAAGATTAAGAAAGTGTTTTGCCTTAAGAAGGCCCTCAGGCAATATATGCTTTTCTTTTCCTTTGTCATGTCAGACATCAAACTGTAATGTGTCTGCTTGGCAGGCAGGACTGTTGAATCCTGCAAGGTACGAGCATCATGGCAGGATGAAGTTAAACAATTTATGGCAGAAAGATATGGAAAGAAAATGGAAAATGTGGAAAAAAGTTGCCACTGTTTTTTACTTTCAGTGTAGTTTCACACATTTAGACATATTTGACCACTCATGCCAGAGGAGTGTTCACCAGAAAATCTGATATCTAATATGTTGCAGCTGTGTATAATGCTGCGTGTCTCAGATTTTTCTCAATCCAGACTAGATTATCTGCATTGCTGATTTCATTCAAGGCAGAATTTGGAAGTGGGTGCTTTGTACAGCAATAGATAACTATCTTCTGCAGGCTGATATAATTGACTGGCTGGCCATAGGGGTTTCTGACAGTAAAATGAGTGTGGTAAAATGAGTTTGTTTTCTGCTGAATGTGCAGCTTGAAAGAGCAAATCTGTGTAATGACCACTCAAGGGTCTTCCCTGATCTACTAGGGGAGATGTGCCTTCTCCAGGACCATTTAATAATGCCCTTCCCATCACACCATTCATTTGCCCTTTCACCAGCAAGGTATCTGTCCATCCAGTATCTGTGGGTGCAATTTGCTAAGAATGAGGATTATTACTCAGCATGAAGTAAAACCAAATATCTCTGTGAAGCAAATCTCCATCATCATATTATACAGTGTATTTACCTTTCACACTGTCTGGTTTCTTCCTTCTCAGAACTCTCCCTGGTTTTCTTCAGCAAAAACAAATCAGATTTCATCAAGTTTCCAAGAACTGAGTTAGTACACAGTTCTCTGTATTTGGAGAAAGTACTGAAAACACAAGGGCAAAAACAGAAAGCACTTTACTCTAAGTAGCTGAGATGATGGCATTGAAAAATTCTTCTGGGAAGGAGGTTTCAGGGAAAAAATGAAAATGTGACATCTTCAGCCACTTTCAATAGAGTACTCTCATAAAAGAAAATTACTGACTGTGCCTGTACAACTTGCTACATTTCCAAGAATACACACTCAAACCAGTCAAAAGCCCTTCTGTAAGGTTAAGGAGGCAGATGACTGTCTTCTTACTGACTTGCAGAACTCTGGCATTTAATAACACATGTAACAATGAAATAAAACTTCTTCAGACTCAACAGCATATCTGCCAACATTTACCCATTGAACAGACGGGTTTCAGGTAAATGAAGGAGAGGGAGTAATGCCACTTTGAACAAAGAGTCCCAAAAGGAGGAGGCCTTAAATTTAAAAGTAGTACTCTAAACTTTTTGCTTCATACAGAGGGTGCATGTCTTTGTCATATCCTTTAAAACTGCTAATCTTGGGTAGGGAGTGTATAAACTGTATATCAAAAATATTGAATTATGCTTTGTTTGAGACTGTAAATATTTTTATTTTAGTGTGGGAAAAGTATAAACATGCTTTGATTAAAGATAATACTTGTCAGTACTTACATTTTAGTGAAATTTGATGTTGCAACTGAAGGTTTTTTTCTGTATACCCTTTCTAGGCACCTTTTTGTGCAGTATGACTTTCCAATTTATTTCCCAACATTACCTAAGTATTTTAATATACTTTGTGAAAGATTTACATTCTTATCAATTTTAAGTTAGAATTAGCTGCTTTTTGTGTGCTGGGAAGTGACAAAGAGTGGTTTTGTCAGACTGTGTCTGCACAACTGAAAGCAGGCAAAAAAGAAGCCTTTCCAAACCAACTAGACCTGAACTTGGTCCAGACTAGAAGCTGTGTAACCACATTAGCATGGCTCTGAGCCCAAGCTAATAAGCCCTACTAAGAGGCACTAAAGCAGTTACACAATTTTTAGATCAGAGCTGGCTCGTCTCCAGCTACGTTGGAGTGTAACCAGGATGATCTCAGGTTTGTCAGAAAAAGACAGCATAGACAGAGACTCAGGCCCCCAAAACAAGCAGGCTCAACCTGTTCTCTAAATTAGGTCTGTAGCTTAAGGTAAGAAAGAGGGACAGAACAGGCATGTGTGAGAACAGCATAGTTTAGATGGGGATTTAGGGTAGGAAATAAAACAGTACTTGTACTGTACAGTTACTATTTATATAGTTACTATTCTTTCAACTTGTTCCATTAACAGATCAATTTGGCAGATGGTTTTTACATAACACTTGAAGAAAGGGCACAGAGGATATGCTCATAAGACTTAGGCAAAGTTAGTAGAAAAATCCATGTATAGCTCTTTCATTTTATTTTGTCATTTGTATAAAATACATATTTTTTATTTTTCAACTCTGTTCAAAGCCACTCCGCTTCATTGTCTCCTGTCACTTTTTCTGAAAGTCAAAATTCATTCCCATGTTAAGTGCATCTATTTTTGTGGTTAGATCTTGGGATGAATTTCTCCTGTTTCATAAAACAACTTTTTGTCAGCTTGCTTGCCTTTCTTGACTTCCTTTTTTTTATTTTTTTTTTCCTATCTGGCAGAGAGACTCAATTCCTAGAGGCCTCCTTCTCTTTTTGATGTTTTTGGTATGGAGAGCTGCTAGAGACAGTCATCTGTCTTGTGAGAGCTTATTATGAGTATTCCATCTCTAGACACCTGAATGATGATGTAGTGTTATTCAGATGGCCTCAGAACGGTTTTGGTAAGACTTGTTCTCTAGATATATACCAGCAGAGCATCAGGTTCCTGTGTTTGTCTGTCATTCAGTGTGACTTCTAATGTATTTCAATTTAAGTCCTATTCGGTCTTCTATAAAGCAAATTCTTTAATAACTTGTTCTTCACTTAAATCACATTAACAATATACCCCTAAAAGTATTCTCCTGAGTAGTCCCATTTTTTAAAAAGTGACAGTTTCTTTATAGAGAGGAAAGAGCATTTGAAATAATGTTGGGTATTTTGCCAAGTCTGTCAAAAGAGTAACACTTCCACTTTCTCAGCTCTGTCTCATTAAAATTGTATTCTAATTCTGTCTCAGCTTGGTCTCCTTGCTTCATAAGTCATTGCCTGCTCATTACTTGTACTGTGAGAGATGAAATTTATTCAAACCTGATAGCAGGGATAAAGAATTGAAAGGCAGGCAGCTGGGAGAAATGAAATTAGCTTATTCTAATGCTTTTTTGACAGGATTTTTTTCATTGCCATGGGTTACTATAAGTGTCAGTTTGGATTTGTGGTACTGTCTTTGTTAGGTTTGTGGGAGATTTTTTAAAACAGTCTTAACTGCTAAACTATGCTTTCCTTTGTCACATCCATTGAAATAATGTTCTGTGTCTGTGTTGATAACATGGTCCAATATTACTTGCTACAGTAAACTGTAATTGTTTTATCACTACAGTTGTCTAACAAAGATTAAATGTTTGCAATTGTTTTATAGTAGATTCTTCAGCCCAGTATTTAGATAAATAGGATAAATTCAGAAAGGTCTGGAAAAATGACAGACAATGCAATATAACTTACATGCAATTTAATGGGTAGTACAGAAGGGAGCTGAGTTTTCTAACCCAAATATTTTTTTCAAGCTTTGAATGTCAAAAGAATACACTTAGGAATTTCTAATTTTGAATATAGAAGAGTATTAGAAGCAAATTGACTTAAAGCACAGCACTTTTCCATTATAAGATTGAGTTGTTAAGAAATTATATGGTCTAATTACTGAACTTGATATTTTTGACTACTTGGATTATGAACAGATATTGTCATTAACTAGCTAATTAAATTGACTGCAATAACAAGCCATAATTTAGAAATATGTTCTAAATTAGTTTTATATGAAAGCAAAGTCTTTGTTGATCTGTGCATGTGATTAATGTCAAGTGTCATGAATTAGCTCAGGGATCTCTGGTGCAGGAAGGGCATCATAAAGAGAAGTATCTGTGCATTTGACAGAAACAGATGCAGTCAGAAGAGCGATTTATATTTGAATAAAAATTTGAATTAGAAAATGTTGATAAGTATGCATACATGTATTTGCTGGAAGCATACAACATAATGGCTCAGTACAGACTGAATTATATTCTTCTCTCTATGGAGAAAATTATTTCAACTGTGGTGCAGTGGATTCTCTTACCCCAGAATCTTCATGCTTACGTTATTTTAATATTCTGCTACTTAGAAGGAAAAAAGCATAGGATTCTTAATCTTTACATACTACAAACATCTTTAAGAAGTTGGTTGATAATATCTAAAACAACCTGTTAATTAGGCATGGTGTTTTAAAAGTTTTTAAGGATTTAAACACGGAATTCCCTACATATTGCATTTGGATTTGCAGTTCTGTCTTTGTTAGGTTTGTTTATTGGTGCTTCCAAATGCACACAAACTTAAATGGAAAATGTACTTTCCTCTAGCACATTATTTGAAGTAATGTTCAATACTGTGTTCAAAACATTCACTGGGAGTACCCCAAATGTACTTCCAAGCAGAACGTCTTGACCAGGATGCTCTGCTGAAAATATATGCTACAGCACCCACAAGTGAGATCAGTAAGTGTGGGGGTCTTTATTCTAAGTTTTCCTTTGCTTTCGTGTGCAATATTCATGGCACACTACTTCTGGAATTCTTGTTTCCTGTTTAGATGCTAGATTCTTTAGGTAAAATGATTGACACAGGGAAGTAATTGTAAAAACACAGAAGTTGCAGTCATAATAGCAGAAAAGAGAACGGTTATAGATCTTCGGGGGAAATACATTATAGATGTAACCATATAATAAGTCACCTGAACTGATTTCTAAACAATATTTGACACCAATGAGGTAACAGGAGATGAATCTCAGAGGATTGATGAGCTCAGTCTGCAGCAGTCCAAGAACCACCATTCTCAGAAATCTCAGCTAAGGACATTAAAAAAAATGTCATCTCAGGTATCAGTCCTCCTTTTAGTAATAAAATCCTGTAGAGAGACAAGGGAGTGGTAGAACTAGATTTTCTTTTTTAGTCATGCATCTTTGTAGAAATAGAGAGGTCCTTGGCCTCTAGTTTAAGATTTCTAGAGTTAATTAAGGCAGGGATTGATAAGCAGCTGTAAGCTTTCTCTTTCAAAGATAACCTTAAAATATTTTTAACAGAAAAATTGTAATTCTGAAAATAATTTTATATCATGCCGCTGTGTATGCTGACTATCACATGCAATAATTCAGGCAGTGAATTATAAAGATAATCTTATTTATCTTGCACAGATACACAAGAACCAGATTTTACATTAATGATTAAAATAAAATCTCAGTGAATAATTGATTCTTCAGTTTGATCATGAAAAGTCAAAACACATATACCTAGTCTTAACTGAAATGAATTAACTTTTTGTAGGAAACAATTTTCTGAAAAATGCTTGAGTCCAACAAAATCTTTTCTTCATCACATGGAAGCATCACTCTCACAGCTATCAGAGTGGACTATGCCTTGACCCTTGCGCTTCTTCAGACAAATAGACTAAATACTCTCCACCATTATTCTTACAGATTCCCACTAGGAAGCTGCAACTCCTAAGTGCAGCTTACTAAGTGTGGTTTTTGAATATATTAGCCAACTTGAGGGATGGTTGCTGAAAAAAATGCAAATAAACACTTCTATTTAAGAAGGGGAACATTAGGACAAGAATTAATTTGAAGAGCTTGCAAAGCTTTAGAACAAATTCTAGAGGAAGGAATAGATGGAGGGATAAAAAGTAAGAAAGAAGTAAATACAGTTGGCATTTTTAAGTTACTTCCTGCTGGATTAACAACTGTCTATGTTTAGAAAATTTTATGGATTACCAAAGGATAGATAATCTTACCTATCATGACTGTTAGTTTCTCAAGGTGATATAGTCATCCAATACAAGAAATATGAGCAAGAACTTTAAACAGATTGATAAATTTGAAAGGAAGGAACCTAGAAAGAGTGCACAGTAGAAGGGTAGCTGGTGGGATTTAATGACCTAGGAAGAGATAACCTCCTTGCATATGTTCCTCAATAGAAGGATTTGAAATAAATTCTAGAGAGGTCTCTAATAAACTCTTGGAGAGTTTCATGAGTATTCACGGACTTGGAATTTTTCAGAGTACTTATTCAGACTAGCATTTGTGAGCAAGGGTAGCACAAGGCAAGCTCTTAAAGAAGCTATGGAGAATTAAACAAGAACAAAAAAAGTACCAGTAAAATAGGTAGGTGGATAGTAGCAAGGAGTGTCATGTCTGAGTTGCTTCGGTATTCCATGGGTGGATATCTGTTCTTCTGACAAACTCCAAATACTACTTGAACCTCGAGTACAATGTCATTGTACTATGTTCTAGTTGAGGGCGAGGGGGATGGCAATTGTTTATGATTGTGAAAAACTATATAAATTGCAGACAGAAATCAGGAACTTCAAGAAGATGTATTACAGAAAATTTTAAGAAAATTGGATAAATTTTCTAAAAATAGCCAACAAAGAAACTATTCAACATGGTGCAGAAGAAAGAATTCTTACATGGGTAAGACCAACAACTGACCAACAGCTTTTTGGTCACATTTTTAAAGCTACCTATCTAATTGAAGTGTCAGACAGCACCAAGTGATTTCTTTTTTTTTTTTCATGATCAAACCCGATACAAGTTTTCAGACTTGCAAAGAAAAACCCACCAGGGTAGTTCATTTTGAGGAGGCCTGGATGGTACAAGTGAAGCTTCTAAAATTACTCAAAATAAACAGTGTATAGAAAACAACGAGTATTTCAGGTCCATAAATCAAGTTCAAGATATTTGAACTGAAGAGGAAAAGTTACTTCTTGCCAATAGACTCCTTACAGATGTTTTTATATAGTTCATTGAGTAGGCATGAAATAGCTTTTTCAATCACAATCAACTCCTCATGAAATACCAGGTGAATTGTGTCATACAGCATTAGTAAATGCCTCCATTCTGCCATTCTCTTTCCTATTTCAGTTCAAATACACAACAACAAGGTTTTACCTGGAACAGAGACGAAAAGCTCAGGAAAGCAGCAGTAGCGTCAGATTCAAAGATCTCCTCCCAACATTACTTACTGTGACAAAATTTTTCCTCAAATTCTTTGGTAGGATTACCCACCCTATTTGATTCTGAGCAGAAAAGTCCACACACTGCTAGTGAAATGGCTTTACTTGAAAGCTGCTATCTTCGGAGCAATCAGGACTTAACATAAAAAGCCTCTTGATCATTAGCCTTTTTTTTTTTTAAGAATTACCTTCCAACGAATTAAAAAAGAAAAAATGTTGTTAAAGACCTGCTGTTAAAAGCCAGATATCTTGTTCTGTAGAAAGATGGTATCTTCATGTTTTGTGTTAAACCAAAACAGAGATGCATCGATTATGGATCCTACCTGATCTTCTTGAAATTTAATGAGGGCTGTTCCCAAGTTTTCTTCACCAGCGAATAACTGGATCCTGCTAGCAATCTGCAACTCATTATTGTTCAACCCATGGGCTCAGCAGTCAACACTTCACCAGGAAGACAGGACCCATTATACAATCTGATCACAGTCTAAAGGGTACAAATGCAAGTGCACCAACTCTGCAGCCTTCTTGGGGACATTGCCTTATTTCTGTTAGTGCCCACAATGTTGTGCACGTTTACCAGCTCACTGACCATGTACAATAGGAAGAGCAATGGAAGCAGGTGTTGGGTGGCTGAGGGGCTGAGCTGCACAGATCACTGTGACAAAAGTTGGTCTAATACAAAGAAATGCTTCTGCAAGCAGAAAGGTGTTGTAAGCCACAGACAGTAATTATTGATAGCCCTCTGTATGAAGGAAAATATCCTGTCATCTGTCAGGGGAGCGAGGTGTCACCATCGCCACCCTCTCCCATCAAACCTGTGTCTTTTAAATTGACTGCATTTGTAATTGATGTGTAGAGTCATATTTGGTTTCAGAAAAGGAAAGAAAAAGAACAAGAGTTCTTACTTTACCATGTAACTTAGGGGTAACCTTCAAGGTCCCCAATTTGTCCTATGACTCAGAGAAGTGAAGGCAGGGAGAATTTAAGATACCTCTACATTTCATGCCAGTGCCACAGGCAACACATGTTCCTAGAAAGGTTTGATCCCAACCTTTTTCCCGTTGCTTGAGGAAACGATAATCTCATGCCTTTGCTGAAATGTTTGCCTGTCAATCTTCTGGACATCTTGAGAAGGACAACTGGCCTCTCCTCTGAAACCATGTGACTAATGCTTTGTTGTCTTTACTGACCCCTTCTCAGTTTATCTTGACTAAGTGGACTTCTATAGTATCGGTTCTTTGTATATTTTCCAAAGGTTCTTGTAGGTGTATATCTTGCTACAATGCCCCAGCCAAGTATCGTTGATCTGGAACGGCAGCAGCACGTTTGCTCTAGCTGCCATTCTGTCATTCGAGTCAGCTGCTGTTGCTCTGAAAGGCCACCAGCAGCAAGCTGCTACTCCAGCTGCTGAGGAGGAGCCAAGCCTCACTCACTCTTCCTCTCTCTGCATCCTTCTGCTCGCTCCTTTGCTCCAGCGTGGCGTTCCAGGGTAGCAGTACAGCAAGACATGTGGTGGAGCTGTCCTTGCCAGCCCCATGTTTTGTTCCTCTTTCTGTCTCTGACTTGGAACATGATCTCTGTGCCTTGGTTTTTCACAGAGCATTTTACAGTACCCTTTGAGATCAACAGATGCAACAGATTACTCAGAGACAACCTAGAAATTCTGTGTTTTCAATTAAGATATAAATGACAGACATGCATTCTAATATTATTTCTGGAAACCCTTATAAAATATCTTTGGAATGTAATTTGTGACCTTGTGAAAACGGACACTTGGCTTTAAAGGCAGCTTTTGCTTTTGTCTCTTTAAGTGAAACCCTTTGTGTTGACGCACAGTTATTTAGGGAAATAAATGCAACTTTGTACGAAGTAAGCTAATGGAGCTTTAACATGAAGGGAAAGAATTATAGCACACTGGGAATTTGGTAGGAGCAGAGATACAAAGAAGTTGCCACATTTGCTTAAAGTGTGGTTATGAGTCTGGTTTGCGAAAAGACAAAAGGGTGAGATTGGATAGTTACTTTATGAATGTGGATGCAACAGAGAGAGCTCATTGGTTTTGTAGCTCTGTGTTAGATTCCCACAGCCCTGAACAAACAGCTCTCAGCCTTATATTTTCTAAGCTTTTGTCTTCTCACTTTGGAATTCCGACTACGGGCACATTACCAAGCCAACTGGATTCAATACAAAGCTCCAGTGTAGCTCTTTTTATCACAAAGATCAAGACAACAATTGTGTGCCTACAAGAAAAGAACAACTAAAACCATCAAGCAAACATTAAAAGAACAATTCTAGAGATAGTTGCCTTTGAACTGCAATAATGGGCAACATTCAGTCCTGAGATTTGAATTCAGAGTTAAAGGAATTCATTGCTAACTGCTTTTCCTTGTAATTATCCAAGCTGCTGGCAACATATATTTTCAGCAGCATTAATTTTGCGCAACGTAATATTTTGTAGTTGTGCTGAACCCCACACAAAGGCAGCATTGTAAATCTGCTTTATGGAGTAAGTTTTGTTTATTATAGAGTTCGTATATGAAAAAGGAAGAAATCTAAATTTTGTGTTGGCTTCTCCCCAAACCACAGAAAATGGAGTATTGTTTTACAAGAGCTTGTTCTGAAATATCACTTCCCAACTGTAAAAGAAGCACCGTGTATTTACAGATGCATTCCTCAAGCATGCAGAATGTCCAGCTGCAAAAATATAGTAGGACTTGACCTTTTTTTTTCTTTCCAGAATAGCCGTTTCATACTTTTGGGAGACCTGAGGGGTGTGGGGAGATAGCAATTTCAAACGAGATGCTTCATTTTTCAATGACCCAAAAGGAACTTGAGTTGAAATTTGCCAGACACCAGTAATTCAGAATAAACATTCTGCCTGATGATCCTTGACCACTGTTATTTTAGTCCTGATACTGAAAACCTAAACCATAGAAATAGTTTCAGTAAATCATTCTGCACTCGTTTATTATTCTTCCCCCACCTCTGCCCTGCCTTTTTAGTAGATTAGCTTTGGAGTCACTGTTAATCAGATGCCTGATCCTTTTTTTTTTCTTTGAAGAGAGTTACATGATTTTAAAAGTTCTTACCAGATATTTTAATCTTAGTAGAAGTATTACAGAATATTAAGTGACCTGGAAACAGTGAATTTTAAATTGACAATTTTGGCCATTGCATGAATAGATGATGAAGTATGTGATGGGCAATTTAAGCAAATTGAACATCATTTGTGACCCATAACTGGTGCAGAGGACAAAATTTTTCACTTCTCTGCATTGGAGTATGGACAGATTTGCAGTCTTTCTTTGGCATCTTCACCTCCTCTGATCTCAGGAGGGATGCAGAGATGCAGTGGTAGCAACTTCTACGGTTCTGTAGAGAAACAATTAGCTGACTGCTCATTCCCATACTAAGTATGTGTCAGACCACTAAGTTTCTCATTCTGACAGTTAAAAGGTTACAGGAATTCAGAATGGCTATACCTTTAAAGAGTTTTCTTTACTGACCAACTTCAGGAAGTTGGTACAAACTACGTGAAAGTTCCATCTGATTAGTCTAGGAAGCTGATGAAGAAATCACTTCCCTTTGACCACTTTTAGCCATACATCAATCTAACATAAGGTAGTCCCTTAAGAATTGAATAAAAGAAGAATTACTGTCCTGGAAAGCTGGGGTACAGAGAAAAAATTTTTTATTTCACAATATTGGCTGTCCTGGATTGAGTAGCTCTGCGTGACTCAAGTGAAATTTGGGTTGTATTTTGCATACTACATTATATAAAACCTCCTTCTTGGAAAGCATTTATCTTTTTTTTTAATATATTTTAAATTGGACTTACTTGTACCTTAATATAAAAAAAAAAAAAAAGGAAATGTATGTAGAGTCTAGAAAACATTAACTACAAATAAATTATTCGTAAGTTTCAAGTGGGAAGCTTGGGAGTGGATAGCCTCATTTTCTCAATTCTGCTTCTCGTCAGGCCTTATAAATAATGCTGATATGTTGAGGCACCAACAGAAAATAGACCTTTGTTTGATCTGATGCTACAGTTGGTCTAGATTGGTGGGGTCCTCTCACTTTGGTGCAGCTTACATGTAGCATTGCCAAAAGCTATGGTACTTTAATTAACCAGGAAGCCTCTCCATTGCAAAGGCTCTCTGGTACGATCTTTTAGCAAGGACTGTTCTGCTCTACTTCTCTGTTCTTCTTCTCTGTTCTCTGTTCTCTTTCATAACTGGAACAGCCCAAGAACTACTTTTCTTCATGTTACACACCTCTGAGAGCTGGTTCATTAGTGTTTATAAAGTTCTGAGTAAAACTAAAATGAAAAAAAGAAACTGAATGTTTATCTTTCCAATTTGCTGTTTTAATTGCTACAAATACCATGTAACAACAAACAATTGGAAAAATACAAAACAAAAGGTGCTTTTCAGGCAGTTAGTACACTGTCCGTGTGTGAATACTGAATACTAAGAATTCAGTTATCGCCTGTCATATTTTTGCATTACCTGAAACATCTGCATCACAAGTTTGTGTTTTATTTCAACTTTTCTCTGAAGGTAAGAGTTTCCTAAAAACAACACCACCTAAGAGCTGAACTTTGGGTTTCCACTTTGGCTGGAACTTCAGTTCCACTCTGATGCACGTCTTCTCATGGTGATTCGCTGTCTAGCTTTTTGGAAAAAAGTACTGAGACTCTCCTCTGTTTTTAAAATTTTTTTCATTGGTAAATTACCACAAGTCCAGCCATTTCACCAAATAATTTGAGTATTTTTTGCAAGCACTATGAGACAGTAATGCAAGTGCATTAAATGAGCATCAAGTGCAATTAGGTAAAGGCAAACAAAATTAAATAAGGTAAAATGAAAAGAAGTGGTGAAATCACATTATATCACCGCTATTAGATTTTTAGTAGATATGTTAAGTTTCTTATTTTAAATTATCTAGCATTAATAGAAAGTCGCTAATTTTGCCATGTGTACAAAAGTATCATAATAATAGTCTGACAAGAAAATTAAACATTATCCATATATGTATGTGTGAGTGGAAAAAAATCAACTGTGGCTTTAATATGCAGCTGTAAGAGGGGGAATTACCATCAGAAAGTGATCATATAATCATGCATTATTTATATAGTTATAAGAGACACATTTGGTATCCTGAGGTTTACAGTATTATTGTATTATTTACCTTAAACTACAAGTCTTCATCTTATTAAACAAAAAAGCATGGACAGTCATTTTAAAAGAATATTATCTCAAGAATACATATTTTTAGAATAGCTTTCTATTCAAAGTTTTAAAAATCCAAAAGGCAGATATAATTCCCTCAATGTTAATTGCTGTTTTAGTAAATGAACTCATTGGTTTTAAATCCTCCAATCAGAAATCTCATTAAAATAGTATGCAGACTCCATTTTAAAAGTGAGAAGAGGGTGCTTCTGGGAAAAAAGGAATAATTTTCTAAATTTTCCAATCTATTTTGGAGCTGTACTGTACTTGACTTGTTAATGAAACTATGAGAGTGAAAATATTACTAATTATTTTAATTTTCTCTTCTTTTTTGCTTTGTGTTTATCACAGAACTCCTAGTACTGAACATTATTAAATATGGGCTAAAGTTCAGACTTACACATTTCTAATTGAACAGAGTTTACACCAGATTAGTCAATGGAAAACAATACCTGTATACCAAGCTGTAAACTTTTATTTTATAAAGAAAAAAAACCAACCAAACAATGTGTAGTAAGCGTAGAGCACATTCAGATCATTGTTTTGTGCTTCCATGCCTTGAAAGCATTTTATATCTATATACATTGCTATCCTGGAAATCCAAAACTTAATCACATCCGGCCTTCAGTGGGATCTGTTTAAATAAGAGGATATCCCTCAACACGATTTCTGGAAAGCAATGGTCAGTTGGAAGTAGAGATGCCAGAAGATTTTTTTTGCCATGTATGGGAAGAAACAGCTCCTTGTTGATAGTAGAACTCACCCAACTGTCTGTCTTTTAATCCATTTGTGTCTTAGGGTGTTTTCTTAATAATATGTGTGAAAATTTTATTTAAAACTGATGTGGAAATGGGGATAATTTCTTTTCCTTTTAGAGTGCAGGATAACAGCCCTGAGGAGTCTCTAGTCTCAGAGCTAGAGAGCAAAAGAGTCTGCACAGAGACAGATGAGAAGTAGACCTGTTTAATAACCTTTCCTTCATCACCAGTCATAGCAGCAGTAATAGAAGAAAAGAGACCTAGTGTGAAAACTTCAGCTCAGCTCCAAATGAGATGTCCAGGTACAAGAAGTGGCAAGTGTCATGTAGTCTCCTCCACTGGCTTTCAATCCTGGATGAGCTGCACTGCCTGTAATCAGGTTAGAAATGAGGGCCAGTCGCTGTGAGATACACAGGCACCACCTGCCAAACAATCAGTGTGTGCTCACGTGAGATTGCTGACGCTTTCTGTCTACTTTCCATTAAAAAAATGCCTTTCTGTTAATGAGTTTGTGCAAAGTAAGGGGGTAGTAGATCACATTTAAGAGGCGACTGCCAAAGATCATTGTGGAACATTCAGAGTGTGTGTGCGTACATCTCCTGTTAACTGGAAATCTGCAGCAAGTGGTACCTCTGGGCTGCTTCAGCACGAGTTACCAGCCGGTCAAGGCCGGTGATCCTTCTCCCCTGCTCAGCAATACAGAGAAACACCTGAAATGCTGTGTCCAGTCTGAGCTCCCAGCTCGAGGCGCGTGGACAGACCGGAGTCAGGGCAGCACAGGGCGGCAGGAGGGCTCAGAGGATGCAACGTGTGAGGAGCAGCCAAGACACTGGAACTGGTCAGCCTGGAAAAGAAAAGACTGAAGGGAATCTCATCTGTGTGGACAAGCTCTGGGGAGCAGGGGGAGCTTAGGAAGGTGGAGCAATGGTGCCCAGTGGCTCTTTTCACAACAGTGCCCAGTGACTGGACCAAAGACATAAGAAACAAACTGAGACTCAGAAAATTCCAATCAAGTTGTTTCTTTTGTTGTTTTTCCTAATGTGACAATGATCAAATAACACAACAGGTTGCCTGGGGTGGCTGTGAAGCCGGTCTTTGGAGATATCCAAAGACCTGTGCAATCTGATCTTTCTGACCCTGGTTTGAGCAGCTGGTTTCAACTGGGCGGTATCCAGAGGTCCCTTCCAGATTCAAACTGTCTGTAAATCTGTGACTTGCCAAGAATTATTACACTGTGACACAATATGTTGGGGGAGTGCTTTCTTCTTTTTTCTTTTTTTCTTTTATTTTTTAAAAATAGTCTAATAGTAATATGAAACATACTTGTTTTGTCATTAAACTCAGAAGTACACAAATCTTCATCTTGGCCTTTTTTTTGAGCAATATTCTCACAAGTCTTCATTTCTTCTGCTTAATTTAAAATTCCTCTTGATTAGTTCCTGAATTTATTGTAGGTGAAAGACTTGGTTCAAGCAGCTGACCTTTCTTCTTTCCAGGAGAGTGTCAGTCGCAACTGAAAGCAAAATAGAGCAAACTTTTTTCTTCCACGTATTTAATCCCTGAGTGGGTCTACCATTGTTAAGAAATAGCATGACATGGCTTTGAGGTATGAGGTGCAAAGGAGAAATAGTAGACAACTCTGCCTGCACTAAAAATTGAGCAAAAATTGTCTGGCTAAGTGCAGACTAACCCCAGGAGCAGGAGGTGGTGCCTTGTACCTTGGGGAGAACAAAAGTCTGCCTTGCTCCCCTCTCAACTTGTAAACCAATGCATGCTCAAGGAGCTCTGATATTCAAACCAACACAGATCATAATGGAATGAACCAGTTTTACCCAAAGCTCGTGGCATCGCCTGGAACTCAGCCTCCCCGCTGTGCGTGCTCAGTGCTGATTGCCAACATCTCCTTTCCAAAAACCAGTAACAGTGCTTGAAAACAGTCCTTTCTGGAATGTCAGTGTGTATGTACAGTCTGTACAAATTTATCCCAACTATATGCATCGAAGTGACATAGTTAATTACCATAATGTTTTGCTTTATTGCATTTTCCCAGAGAAAGTATCTCATTAATGGTTTACTTTTTTCCTTTCTTTTTTTCTTTTTTTTTTCCAAAAGTTATCACTCTCAGAAATAATTAGAAGCACCGTGGTGATCAGGGCTGTGTGGTAGTTTAGTGGCATTTCAAGCAGACTATCACTGAGCTGGACCCCTGTGAAGAGCTTTTGGATGACCAGAGCTGGCAAGGGGGCAGCTGTAGGGATACCTCCAAAACTCTCATCCTACCAATATTAAATCCTGATCCTGTGATTCTAAAATCCTGAGGCTAATGAATAAGAAGGCTTTTTGAAGGTAGAAGGAAAAAAAACTCAAACATATGCTTAGCACTTTAAAATCATAAACCATTTTTTCCTATACTAATGATATCCCAGAATAAAACACATCAGATGGAAAAGGTGCAGTGTCATGATTTCCAGCAGAGCCATAAACAGAAAGTTTATAAATTCTTTTTTACCAACCATTTTTTCATTATTATTTTTTTAAGAGGAAGTTTCCTGTTCACTTCAGAAAAAACGTACACTTCAGTGATTCTCATGGCCACTGCCGAGCTCTTTGCTTTCAATTAACATTCCTGAAAATGAAACAAACAAAAAAAACCCACTTCTATAAATGTTTATGGAAAACAAATAAAAACATCTCTGAATGCCATCAAAGTAGATACATTATTTTTATTCCAGCATATGTTTATGAATACTTTCTTGATGTATGCTGCCAGCTCTAGCCTTGAATTTGGACTTTACAAAGCATTTTCAAAATTCTTTTTCACTTCCCTCTGAACCACCATGCTTATTCACTCACATTGGTTTGTGTTTTCCATATGTTATCTCTAAAAAACAGGATTCCACAAAACCCTGAATGCAGTAAATCTTGAGGCAAAGAGGTATTTGACATGTTTTCCTTATTAAAATCTTGTGATATCCTTCAGCTATGTAAAACCTAAGCCCAAAAAGCACCGACCAGAACAGCGC
Source organism: Zonotrichia leucophrys gambelii (assembly GCF_028769735.1). NCBI lineage: Eukaryota > Metazoa > Chordata > Aves > Passeriformes > Passerellidae > Zonotrichia > Zonotrichia leucophrys. Next base: position 67,981,859 of record NC_088200.1, on the reverse strand, counting down.
AATTACTGGATTGCCAGTTACATAAAACAGCCCGCCACCATTTTAATGGCTGCAGAGTCCTAATGTTAACACTGATCTGCCTGGGATTCGTGCTGACTTTGAAAGCCACATCCTGGCTTCTGACCACATTAGTGCAGAGTGATATCTGTTCCTTTTCACAAGGAAAACTAACTATGTGCAGCATTAATAATTTATACTCAGGAAGTAGCAAGGGTGATAAAGCTCTGACTGTCAGGCTTCCACAAGTGCACAAGTGTCTTTGCATGTGCTTTGCTTCTGAAAGGAAACCCTTGGCAGGAACATAGAGACTGGGTGTTAGTGTACAAGCACAGGCAGTGAGCCACCTATAGAGACATTTACATCACAAATCCCACTTCACATGAGCTTGAAAGATGACTGTCTGCCTAAATTGTGCTCATATACTCTCACTTAACCATCCTACAAGGCCAAATCTGAGCGTTTTTTTTTGAATTGTGAAGATTCTTTTTCTTGTGCTGGTACTTGGCTTGTTTGCTTCGAGAATGTAAAAAAAAAAAAGTATTTAATTAACATTGTTCTTATTAACCTCGTATCCGCTAAACACTTTTGTTGTGTTTAAATGTGTGCTTAAATTATGCTGCTGTTGTTACAGCTGGTGCTGTGGTTGGTAACAGTACCACTCCGAGCAAAGTGGACAGCATTTTTACTATCATGGTGTACAGCAATCTCATCAGCAGGATAAAGCTATCTGTAAAAAGGAGATGCAAAGAACAAAAAAAAATTACCTCAGTCTCATAAATCACTGTATTTATGAAGATCCACTAAGTATCTGTACAAAATTGTCATTTTCTAAAGGACACATTCAGCTTGTATTATTCCAATATATCAAAAAATACACTTCTGGGTGTTTTTTCAAACTATACTGTAGATAACAATACAACGTTGGTGGTCTTTATTGTATTTTGGGGGCGGGGGAGGCTATTTGCTTGAAAGCTGTTCCAAAAAAAAAATAATAGGATTATTCTCATCTTTCATTTAGTTTAATAATACACTACATACATTTGTCAATCAAATTAGAATTACTGTCAGACCATAATAATGCATTTTAGTTTAGCCAATATCAGTCAGACCTGATTTATTTGCTTAATACAAATCTAATTGACTTTCAGGCTGCTCTTCTCTTTTCAGCTGTTAACCGACCAAGTACATCTTTAATTTCCAAGACCGATGGTTTGGTAGCAGTTGAGAGGAAGAATGATTTGCATAAGGCCCCAGAAGGGTGCCAAAACTCTTCACGCTTTAAACAACAGCCTTTATTATTCTGTAAGTGGATGTGTTGAATTTTCATGCTTTTGTTTCCAGTTCAGCCCTGACAGAAAGAATAAAGTAGATTTTGCCAGCACCCCTGCTGTGCCCTGAGGGAGAAATTCAATGTGCCTCATTTGTCTTAATTGGAGAACCGCCCTTAGCACCAGCTTTTTCTATGAATATATTAGCATAACAGACAGAAAAGTCTAAGACCACCTTTTTTGGAGGGTGGGGGAGGGGGAAGACAGGAGTAATTTTTTTAATTTCTAAGAAAATTACAAACTGAAAGAAGAAAAATTTATGCATCATCTTCTGGTCTTCTTACTATTATTTTTGTTGTAAACCACACTATACAGGAAAAATTCATCCAGCCTACTTTATCTCCTCAGCGTTGTTAGGAGCTGGGTAGAGAGAAACGTGATAAATATCATCCAGGAGAGAGAGCTGAAAGCTGCTCTTTATTCTTCATAATGTACTAATCCTATATATTTGTTCTTTGGCTGCTTGTGTTGCTATTTTTTCTGATGGAGGAGATAGTTTTACACAGAGACAGATGGGCAGTAACTAGGAATAGCTCTAAGAAAAAAACCCACAATCTTACAAAAGTGAATGTATTAACACTGAAACAAAATGCAGTTACCTCTGTCAAAGGAAAATTTCAAGCCCCATGCCTATTCATTTGAGAAATATTAAATTCATATTCACGTTTTTCATTTCATAGAAGAGCTCTAAGTCTGGACAAACAATCTGTGCAGTGTAAATCATTTTTAAATCAGGTCTCTTTCAGTGTCAGATTGAACTAATGAGATTTAAAGGGCAGATTTTAAAGAAGAGGTATTTAGTTTACATGTTTTTATGATTAGTATTAATCCTTATACCTGTCAAATCAACCACCTATTGCTTGTACATGAAAAACATGGGGGAAAGGGTATTTTTTTGCTAGAGAGTGATATATACATTTTCTTGGAAATGTGGCTGCTTTTTAGAAACTGACAAATCCATATTTAGTCTCGATATTTTTCCCTTGAGGCTCCAGTACACTGCATCCGTCACATAGCCACTTAAACAAAAGCTTTCCATGTGAGTTAGAATAAAGGTTTGCCTGTTTGTAGGGGTTTTAGGGATCTCATGGACATTATAAAAATTAAAGTATTCTTTGGGGCAGGATTTTTTTCAGTCAGTCAACTGGACAAGTTAATGGCTTAGAGGTTTGATTCCAGCGAGAGCTGGGGTGCGGTTGTTAGCACAGCCCCTGGAGAAACAGGAGACTCACTTCTGCTACTTACTTTTGCCTGTTCTCCAGGGCAATTTATCAAAGCCAGCCACCACTGTAGCATTAGCAGCCTTTCTCACATCTTCCTTCTCCTATTAGCCACTGCTGAACCATTTTTCTCCTACATGCATACTCTCCCTAGAATATGCTCAGCCACTCCTGGCTCGAATTTTCTTATGTCTTTAAGAGTGATAATAGAAATGCTTTTTGTATTCTTGCATAAATGGATATGAAGAATAACAATTTAGCATTATTTATTTCTGAAAGTACGTAGGTGTCTTGTTTTGATTGTAATAGGAGTTAATTTGTTTGGAAGAAAATGGTGGTTAGGCCGATGACAGTAGGCATCCCATTCTGAGCAGTTTCATTTATGTTAGAAAAATGACAATGACTTATAGTAGTTCACCAGATAATTCAAGCTGTTCCACTGAGCAAACAACCCAGCAAGTCAGAAAGATGGCCTTGTACTCATCATGTCTCTCTGCTTGCTCTTTCCCTGTCTCTCGTGTTCTTTCCTTTGGTTTCCAGCTAGAGGCTTTTCATACCTGCCTAGGTTAGAAGGGAGAATTTTCTAGGGTATTCCTCAGAATAATTAAAGGGAGTATTTTCTTTGTCTATGCATTTCCAGGAAACTTCCTGGAGTATTTATTTCTAATGTGCTTTGTTTCATAGGAGAGAACTTAAAATCTCCCAATGCAACATAAACAGGCTGACAATAACATATGTCACTTCTAAGTAATGAGATGGTGAAGGAAAATGCTGTATCTCCACACTGTGATCTGTAAATTTGCTGGTTTAAGCAAATTGCAACAAAAAATTTGCGTGGAAAAAGAAAAATCTAATATAGGTAGAAGGAAACATTGCAGGGTTATATCATTGTTATTTGTTATGGTGTTTGGAAGCTTCTATGAATAGCACCCTTTTGATGGATCAAAGCATCCTCTCACTTTTCACAGCGCTAAAGCCTCTTCCAGTGCTGTACAAACAGATGGTCACAAACCAAGGAATGTACACTTTAAATAACTCTCTGCTGATTATTTGCATGTGTACCACACTGCACATTCACAACAAACCCTTGTTCTGTCATGTCTGTCTGTCATTTGAAAAGTGTTTGATTTCTAGAGTTTTGTAGAATTATGTGGTCCCCAGTGAATGAGATCCATTATCAGAGAGGTGGAGAGCAGTAGTGGGTCCTTCACAACTAATTTTTTTCAAGCCCTGAGTCAGTAGATTCTTTAGGACTCTGCTGTCATATTTATTCATGCTGTGTCTGTAGATGGGTGGACTTTCCATCCTTCTTGAACAAAATAATGTGGAATAGCAGCCCCTTCCTCTAAGAGTCCTTGGGATAGAGTCCATACATGACAGCATTTGAAAAGCGTTCAAGGGAGGAATAGTCACTGGGTTCTGTACAGAGTGAGAGTTAACTGCTTTCCACAGACAAATATATGATGGAGGACTATGTGGATTTATGTGGGAAAACTAAGTGGTGTTTGGTGGAGACAAGAAAATATCCACAGCTGGCTGATAAGAGGGAGCATATACAGAATTAAAAAATATCTCCTCTTATGACTAATCCTTTGCTTGGGAACCATATGCTCAGCTGAGTATTAATGGATAGGTTCTGCACATGTTTGTTCACACAGGTGGGTGAACAACTGTAAAAAGGAACACGTATTCAGCTCAGACTTTTTCTTCTCCTAATTCAAAAGGTGTCCACTTTAAAAAAAAAATTGCTCTCTGCTAAGATTAGGTGCACAAGCACCTAATCATCTGTTTCCAGTTATACCATTCCATTTATGAACTTTTGTGGATTCATGAGGCTGTCTGCATGCGCAGTGGACTTAAACATTCTCCATTCATTATGGAAATGAATAAAAGTCCCACTTGTGATGTTCACAAGGCTAACCCACATTGGTAGCCATTAAGTTCAATATTACCCTTGCAGAATACTGAAGGAGGTAAGGATATATTATGTGTTCCAGTGGGTGCACAACCAAAAAGAGGCATTCACATCTTAAACACACAAACTGTAACTATTCATATGGGACATAAATAATGTTCTTTTCCAGAAGTATGGTTTTCAAGACATACCTGACTGAGGTAGGATGGTGTAATTTTCACTATTTATGAATAGGGCAGTGTGCAAATCCACAAGCCACATACCTTATGTGTAGCATCTGTGTCCCAAGAAAAGTTCTCTCTGTCTCCATGTCACACAAGAGTTACCATCATAAGTACTTATTCCTATGCAAACTGTTGAGTAAATAGGCAAATAAAATGCATGCAGTGTTTTGCCATATTCTGAGCTGTTTCTTTCACAGACCTGTAGTTAATAGAACATGAGATTTTACTAAAAAGCAAACTCCTGTTTTAATCTCATTTTATATCTCTTTTTTCACTGATGCTTGTTGGTAGTTCTGTGGGCTTTTTTATGGTTTGGCTTGTTTTGTTTTTTCTTAAAGTATATGTTTCAACAAGAGCAAACAAAGAGTTTTAATGTATGCTTGTGCTGGCTCTGTGGCAATGAATTACATAAATAAATTCTACATGGAGAGATAAAAGGCCTTTCTAAATATTTTTGAAAGATTAAAGGCTAGAACATTTGCATTGGCACGTGCATAACATAATTAACTCCTTTGAACAAATTCCTAATGTTCAAAGGATGATTTAGTGCAGAAAAGGTTATGCTTTCTTTCATATTGTTTTCATTATTCAGGAGCTGGAGGGATATCAGTGCCCACCTGATGTCTGTTTCTCAATGGTACACAAACAGAGCACTGAATTGAAAACTTAGTGTAAGATTAATTTTTAAACACTGATTTAATTACATGGAAGAAACTACAGTGATTGCATATTCTTGATTTATTAACAGAATCACAGGAGTATGTATAAATATTGGTGCTACATCTGTAAAGACAGATATTGGTAGACTGCAAAGACAGCTCTCTGCAGATGTGTTGTGACAAATTTACTGCTCTTATCAAAAAGGATCTGGAACTCAGATCCTCGGTAGTGACTCATGTGTTCAGCTTTCTCCCGGATATTTAATCCAGCAAGTTACTGGCCTGCCAGAAAGCCATCAAAAGACATTTGTCACTGGATCGAAATCAAATATGTATCCTGGCTGTTAAGAAGGGCTTTGTTGGACTAAATGACTGTACCATTTTAGGCAGTGCTGCAAGATTAATGATGACACTGGTTGTCCAATTTTCACCCTTGAGGCAGTATTACAGAGATGTGCCCTTTCTGTGCACCTGATGTTACGCATATCAAATGCATCATTCCTTCTGCTGTGAGCCTCAGCAATGGTGGATGTTTCCTGCTCCCCCTCCACAGAGGAGCATTAACATAGTGTGGGTGTAATTTATCTAGGGGAGGGGATTGCTGCATAGAAGTGTACTTGCTGGAGTTATATTAGAAGGGTTAATCACCTAATCACAGAGAACACTTAACAAGTGCATGTCTCTGACAGAATGAGGCCTCTGGCATACACTTTTGAGCCAATGCAAGTAAACTGTTCCTCCCTATCATCATTCTTCAGTTGTAAAAGGTATCAGTGAGCAACTTGTCTTCAATAAGCCTTATATTCTTCGACCTAACCCAAAGCCCTTGCCTCCCGTCATTATTTTGTTGAGTCCTAATAGTAACTTTAAGCATAATTTCACAGAAGAATTAGAAAATAATATGCTTTATGAGGGCATTTTGCCCCATCCATACATTAGAAGACTGGTGAATAAGCAGCATGGCTGGCAGCGCTCAGTACCTGTGCTGTGTTGTTCTCCTAGGTTGTGGGCTGAGCCCCTCTCCAATGTTTCCATTTGCTCTGATAATGACTTTACATGCAACTTCCAGCTTCATGATTTTCTTTTCACACGGTACTGAGCTGCTTGTTCTCTCCTGCTGCTCATGTCAGAGACAGATGAACTTGGAGGTCAGCATGAAGAGAAAAGAGCAATATAATTGCATGCCACAGAGGCCAGATGTTTAGTAAAATCATGGGGAATCTTGTCAGGAAGCACCATTGAAGTTCCTGGGAGATTCACCACTTTCCCAAAGGAAACTAGAAAATAGTATTCCAAAAGATAGTTGTTCTTTAACAATAAAACGCCAAGGGAAATAACATGTCCCTATTTTTCCTATTTATTCTATTATACACCTTTTCTCTCCTTTCTCCTTCTTAATTTCTTTCTATTTCTTTGTGATCCATCTATAGTACTAATGATACCTGAGAAGACAGAAAATGCTCTCAGTTTGTGGAATGGTCTTGTTTCTCTTTGTTGTTATGACACATAATGAAAATATCACAAAATTCTTAGACATTTATTACACAAACGCACAGGAAGCCTCTCTTTTAGGCACAGTCCTCCAACACTTTAACTCAACTAGTCAGAAAGTTTGATATTTTTAATAATATTATGCTGTTTTGTGGAGAGTAGCTAGCAGAAGTTGTGAGTTCTGAGTTTGAAAAATCTGTATGAAATATAAATCTAATAAATATAGACAACAGTTTCTTGAACATCTGAGCTTAACATTCACTTTTTATCATGTTAGAAGAAGCATCATAACTAGGAATGAAACTGCATTTGATTAAATCCAAGTTAACAACAGAAGAGTAGTGGCCAAACTTATGACATCATAGAAAAGATTCATATCCAATGAAATTTTTAATCGTTTTCAATCAGAAATACAAAGATATATATATGTATATATATATGTATATATATATGTATGCATATGCATGACTATAATCCCAATACTTCTGCCATCAAAGTGCCAAAGAAAGAAGGTACTCACACTTAGAATTTTACAGACTCAGATTTAAAACAGCTGCTGAAGCAGAAAGCCTGAGGTCAACACACACATTTGGTACTTCATTAGTGAACTGGCCAAGTTCAGCTTGTGAGATGGGAACTGCAGTGCAGTAAGCACCAGCTGTCATCTTCATTGCTGCAAAGATACAAATTAGTGCACCAGAGGAGGAAATTTTTGGTGCTGACCAGCTAACTTTCTGTAATAGACACTGAGAGCAATTCAGTGAAGCTAGGCTGGATGAAAGCAGGTGTTTTCCTGACTTTCACACCTTAGCATAATTTCTTACTTCCCTTTCCCCTCTTCCTAGTGCGATTATTACTCTAGTAGTGGTAGTCTGAAGAGGAACTGACTTTTTTAAATTACTGTAGCATCTTACTTTCTCCCATTTTCATGGTTGTGAAAACTCCAGTGGGAGAAAATTGGAGGACGAGATTGCATGAACACCTCCTAATTCCAGCAGTGTTTAATTACTACTGGATAATTACTACTCTCTTGAGTAGATGGATGTGATAAAACCTCTATCTGCAAAACTTTTATTTTCATTGTAATCTCCAGACTCAGACATGCTTTTAAGGGCTTCTCTTCTGACATAATGCTGAAGCTGATATTCCTTGGGAGTCATCAATCAGGTTTCTGCTCCCATCTTTACAAATTAATTAAAACTAATTCCTTGGTCTGACCAGTCTTCAGTATAGCATCCAAAGAGTTTATGAAAGCTAAATAATGACATACAAAACTTAAGAGTTTCTTGGTCTTGAAACATCAGTGGAAGTGTTGGCTTTGCTAAAAATGTGTGCCAGGAATTTCTTGTATGGAATAAAAACTATTTAGAAGGGAAAAAAATGCTGCAGAGTGGTATCTATGAGAATTCAGATACCTTTCTTGACACTATTGAATATGAAACTACTTTATCTTCCTGACCCCAACACTCAGATCAAGTAAATTCAGCTTTTTGTTGTTGATTCCAGTAACAAATTAATCAATGGCAATCTCATCTCTGTAACAGCTTATTTTGTCAAGCTCAAATTTCAGTCATTTTGCTGACAGGACAAAGTTGTCCATTTCAAGGGGAGACAGAACTGAACTGTACTATTTACCCAATAAGACATTCCTCACAAAGTTTGGATGTGTCATATGCACTACTAGCACGATAGTGTCTACTGCATGTGTTTGAATAGCTCTCTTTGCAGTAAAATGTCCTTGTGATAGCCTTTGTCAGTGATGTTCAGTTGCTACAAAAAGCTACTGGCAATATTACGTTTTCCCTCAGATGTCAGCTGCTGATAAGTTGGGCAGTTTCTGTCTTCTCTGATTCTGGGTATGGGAGGATATATCATTAGATTTTGTATGTAATGTACATATGATAAGACTTTTCAAATCATTTTAGTCTCCACATAATTTAATATAATTTAAGTCTCTCATTTCCCACCTTGTAATTAGAATATATTAAATTGTTTCAGTGATTCTGAATTTGAAAATGCACAGGCACTAAAGTATTTCTCACCCTAATGTTATCAAGTCTAATATTTTAACAGGGGAAAAAAAACTTAAATGCAAATTCCCATTCTCTTTGTATAACATTTATGCAGTAAAGAATGAGTTGAGTATACAATTTTTCATTTCTAGATAGCTAGGAATAGTAATGCATGAGCTGCAGAAGACAACATTAATCTCTCAAGATGCTAAGAAATGAAATGTCACATAGAGTGACTTGCTCTTCACTGGTGATTTCTCAGCATTGAGATTTTTGGGTTATTTCCCTTATAACATTCTTCATCAAAAGAAAAAAATATCACACTTCTGATTATATTAGATTAGAGGAAAATAATAATGTCTCATAAATTGATTCAGATAATGCTTTTTAAGTTCTCGTATATCATTCCTTTCTTTTCATGGGTAAGTAATTTTAATTTGTTGTTCCCAAAGGCAAGTGTTGGGCAAGTAGAAGAGGAAGGATTTGACAGTTTTTTACATTTATTTTATTATGCCACAACAGTGCTAATTTCTAAATAGGGCAATTTCTTTTTTGTTGTTGTTGATGTGTTTTTAGTTTTGGTTTTGTTTTCTATGCTTCTATTTTTTATTCAAACTAGTAACAATAGTTATGTGATGTTTAGGTTTATTTGTAGGCTTGAGTACATACAGATGCATGCCCATGTAAGTTCACTGGAGTTAGCCTGAGGATACAAATTTCTGTGAGAAAAATATTTGGTTAGATCCCCTTCCTCACTCTCCAGGCCTAATGCTCACACGGGATCAAATCTTCCTCTCTTTAGTGGTTGCACCACTTTTTTGATGCTGTTTAGCACTGCTTTTGCCTTTTTTGGAGGATCTAATTAGAACATGAGAGATGTGGAGACTCTGAAAGAGTTTCTTGCATGGAAATATGAAATTCACTCCTGTCCTCCAAAGTGGGGGCTTTTTTACCAGTAATTGTGAAGTCGATGGGGTGTTATGAGCTCCCTGCAATGATAACATCCTTAGAGACATAATCTTGTCAAGTATTGACACAAAGCTTCAAATAAGTTGCAGAATCAGTTTTGGATCAGATTATATTATTATTATGTAATAGTATTATATACTGCTCTGACACCACATATATGTAATGATGATGAAGTAAGAAGTCTGTCATACAATGAGGTATCATATTTCATCTAATGAATCACTTTTGTTAAATTGCAGAAATTTAAGATACCACAGGTGCTCTTTGAACTTCATTTATTTCTGCATATCTTCTCTACCCCTTGCATAGTTCAATTGCAGAAGCTCAGGGTGCCTCTTCTGTTTCATTTTCTGCTCTGTTACTCAGACACAACTCCAGAAATCTCAGTGCAGTTTAGAGTATTCAATAACAGCTTTGGAAATCTTGCCAGTCAGGATGTCTCAAACGTCATGGCAACGCAGAAACAGACCTGATTTCACAGAACGAACTGTAGAAGTGTTCATGTGCACATTACTGCTCTTGTGTGGCTCAGTGACCCCCAGCAGAAAAATCAAGACCTTAGAGAAACTGGCCTTCTATCACATAGTTCTGCCTTTAAAATAGAATTAGCTCTTGCAGAAGTTCACTATGAAAAGACAGAGCATTGACAAGTATTGTAGTACATCATTAAAAGAGTGAAAGGCAAAATGATGTATGTAAAGAAGAGTAATTTCCTAAAGAAAAAAACATCTGTGATTTTTTGTGTGAAAGAGGAAAGGAAAACCAGTGGGTTTACCAAGCTGCTAAAACTTCTTCATATACACAGTGCTATTGCCTTATGTTTGCTTTTTTCTCTTCTTTTCCTTAGGCTTCAAGTGTTTACACTACATTACTAGGACACTGTGCGTGTCTTCTTTAACACCCACAATGGTGTCACGAGCTGTAAGATAGATGACAATTTAAGAATGTGTCAGAGAAGAGCAAGATCCTGAGTGGGACATCAGACTTGATCTTGGAAAGTTGTATCTACCACTACTGAAATAGACAGAATGTCAGTGACGCACTTGTCAATGTGACTGTTATGCTTTTTCCAATCTATTCTACCTCTTAATTAAAAAAATTATGACTATACTTGCCCATTAGACTTGGATGAAGTCCAAGTCCACATCACTCCCTTTCATACCAATAAATTCCATATCTCAGATTTGCTTTGTTTCCTTAGCTAGTGACAAGCAATGGAGAAATTTATAATGCAGTGCTGACTTTTCAACTGTTGCTTTAATTTAACAGTTACTTCTTCTAACAAAGCATAAAGAACTGTAAGACAAAGCAAATGTCAGCATTACATTGTCTTTGTGGGTGATCATAGTGACATAATTTCATATCTATTCATAGAATTTCACATAGCATTCATCGTGCTCTCCCTTCTGATCTAAATGAAGGTATCTTAGTTGTGCTACAAAACTTTCTTCAGGACATGTTCTAAATCCCTCAAATTTAGAGCGTTTCCATTGATTGCTCAGGATTCTATGTTAGTTTTTCAAAGACCAAAGAACAGAGTACTACTGAAGAAGTGAGGCAGGTGTAAATTAGCACATTCTTTTCTAATGCCTTTCAAGAAATTTCTCCACATGTTTGTCAGTGGATGAAAACACCCATAGAGATCATCATACACTATGAATTGTTTGATGTTTTGTAAAAAATTATCCTAGATGATCAACAAAAAGAAATTCACTTATCAGCTGCATGATGTTGGTGAATTCCTGTAGAGTTAGACAATTCATTGCTTTTATGGATGTTATTTTATGTCTTGTCATTTGTCTTTGAACAGCAACTCATTCTGTGGGAGACAAATTTGTACGTTCCTCTTTTATGCTTCTTAATATTTTCACTTTCTGGAAAACCAGTAAGTATGTGGGGGTGGTACCACTCATCTATTTGCATCTTCTTTCTATTATTCTTTGTTTGCTGGATGGTATAAAATGTAACATATACTTGGCAATTTCTTTATACTTGGTGACTGTGATGTGACTGTATTGTCATAATGAATCAAATTAATACAAAGACCTTTACTTTTCTATGTGGTGTGGGTGTATGGAGATTTTGAAGAAAATTAAAGCAGTTTTATAAGAGAAAGTACTTAGTTCTGAAATTAATTTCACAGTGTCTAAAACTGTTCACTACAACACCTGACCATGACATCCTGCTGTACCCTCCCTTTCTTGTAGTACTTGTAGCTCCTACATTGGTATTCTGGAATTACTTTTGTGTCTTCTTTCCCAAACTGAATTCTGTCTTGCACCTTTTTGTCAAAAGGATAGGATCTTGTAAGCCCTTCTGTGTTACTACCAGATGTTAAAAGTACATTAGTTCCTCTAGAAGAGGAATCTTTTCTTGTCATTACCAGTTCATTTTTACTCTATGTTAACTACTGTCCCAAAAACACTGGGACTGGCAACAAGACAGTCACATCTAAGGGCATGAATAGTGCAGATTTCAGAATTTAATTTTTTTAATTTTTTAAACTATTTTATTTTGTGTTCTTAGTGCATTTGTTTTTTTAAGACATTATGAGTTGAAATTTTGCTTGAGATTCTGCTGTATTAAGAGTACCATTGTGAAAGACTTTTGTGCCACCTTTCTTGTGATGGCTTTCTATGGCCTTCTTATGAAGGAAGGATATGCCACGTGGAAGATTTCAAAGGCTGTAAAACCGTTGTAGTTCTGGTTCAAAAAGGCCATCTTAACAAGGCCAAGCAGGGAAAACATAGCTTCAACAAGCTCTAGAGCAGAGCAGCTTGGGAGAGAAGAGGGAATTTATCTCCTAATTCATAAGCTAAAACACATGACCTAGCAAAACATTCTACTGTGGCTCCTGAGGGTATGCAGGGGTTGAAGAGAGATGAAAAGGAATTAAGGGTGATTTTCAGGCAGGAAAAATGTTTATTCACACTATGCAAGGAAAGTACATTGCAAACAGCTTTTGAGACAAAGGAAAATGTCATCAATTAAATGGCAATTTCACTGTGATGTTTATGTACGTGTATGTATATCTATGCATTCATGCACAATATAGATACATATAAACATGCACATATATACACCAATGTATGTATATCACATATGCATTAAGATATATCTATAAGACCATCCAAGAATCTCAAAACATCTTGCAAATGTTAACCACTATGTTCTCAGTGTGATCCCATAAAATCATTTCAACAACAAGGGAATTAAGCTACAAAGAGTTTAGCAATCTTCCTCGTGTCAGTACAAATCAACGTGCATTTATTCCCTGCTATTACTAAGCATAACAGAGTTATTGTCCTCTATTGCTGGTGAAGAATTGTGCTCTAGGAATGGAAGGAAACAGGGAAGCTACTTCAGGATGGGAGTGTCTGCAGAACAAAAGCTTTATTCTAAAATAGCTCTAAGAATGGAAAATTAAGTGAGCAGAGAAGTGTGAGCAGAAATTACTTCGTGCCAAAAGATAGAAAAAAATTTCAAGAGAGAAAAAAAGGACAATGATAAAAAGAAAGCATGGTGAAAAAATTCTTCACATTCAACAGGGTCACTGCATCTTTACTTTTTTTAACATAGTCACAGTTTTTTAATGTCATGGTGAACTAACTTTTTGACTTATGCATCCAAAGTAATCAGGACAAATAATATACCTAAAATGGTATAATAGAAGTTTTTATTCAGCTGCTTTTCTGTGCCAACTCTCAGTACAAAAGTGAGGCATCTCTCATTTTAAGGGTGAGCAGGACCCAAGGCTGGGAATTAGCTGGATAAATACAATAATAAACTATGAATTTTAAAAATAATAAATAAAAATAAAATATTCATTGCAATCACAAGAGAACATTACAACCTTTTATTTTCTGAAGCTGTGTTTGAATAAGGGCTCTAGAACATAATTTTTATGCTCAGTGACATATATTTATGTTTAAGGCAGATACTTGTCTGGCCTTGCTTGCACCTTTGCATGGTGGGAATACCAGGAAGAGGAATGCTGTGCAGCTCTATCACACAGCAAAGGGATTGACCATGTTACCTTTCCTGCTGCTCGAGTTTAGGGTAGATGGATGAGACAGGATTAGAAATAGGATGTGTATTGGACTTGCTCCCTTAAAAAGCATCTGTAGAACATATTGAAGTTTATGTCTGTATCTTGGCAAGAAGACCCAGTCAGTTGAATCCAGTCTAGCTGTCAGCAGTCCCCTCCCAGGTTAATGTGCTCTTTTTTTTTTGTGCTGTGATGACACTGGGATATTTATTTTGCCATTTCTTTTTCCTGAGCTAAATGGAACTGCTCTTTAATCTGCTCCTGATCTGTGAAAGAGTGGGAGGAACAAGGAGATTGATTATATGAATCCCCGGTGAAACATGGGGGAAAGATTTTTGCAAGCACACAAGAGGAGCACAGAAAGGTTTAAGTTTTCTTTGCCATAGACTTTGAGTTCTTTAGAAAATTGATTCAAAATCTAAGTTTCTCTATTAATTTAAGCTCTTCTTGTGACAGTGACTGGTTGGCATATCTTTTCCAAATATTTTGCCTATAATTTCTTCAGTTTCTTTCTAAATTGAACAATTAGACTTTAAACTGAGAACTGTATCTTCTTAGAGTATTTACATTTGTATCTTTCTTTGGGCGTAGATCTAGCTATATAATATAAACTCTCCGCTATTTCTGTCTTTTATATGGTCTGCATTTGAAGGAGCAGTCTTCTTTTTTCCGTGGCGTGTCAAGAATTTCTCAATGATCCTTTCTGGACTTGTGTGCAGAAATGGGACCAGTTTATGACATAAAATCAGAAGTTCCTAGCAATCATATTTATTACTTTCTGACGTGGCACAGATTTAATCTTTTCAGATTGTGCTTGTTTTCACCATTTCTGAATTTCTTTGTGTTTCTAACAACAATATTTCCAATGCTATTATTGTCCTTTAATATATACTTGTGGTGATTGAGTATGTGCTCATTTACCACTTCCTTTTTTTTTGGATATTATTCCATGGTTTCTGAGCTTTCTTGTCCCAGACCTGAAAAAGGTCTTGCACACTTGTTTTGGTTTAAACTATGTGAGACAATTTAGGATTATAGATAATTGTGAGGGACCTCAGGAGGTCCTGGCCCAGTGTGATGTTCTCAGCAGGGTCAGCTCTGTGGGCAGAGCAGGATGCTCAAGGCTTCATTCAATTCGGTGTGAAACCCACCACGATTGAGACAGCACAACTTAAAACCCTGACAGCATATAAAGCAAGTCAGAAGTGTACAATTTTGCAAAACTACTGTTATAAAGAGAGGTGCATGTTGTTCTGGGATGCCATGTTGTAACTACTACTAAACAAAATCATACTTGGAAGTTTTGTGTTGGAAATGCCAAATTAAGTGTATGAATGAGTAAAACCTAATCAAACTTGCAGATTATCTTTAACAGAAAGGCTTCATATAAGAAAAAAGCTTTTTGACAACACATTTAAGACACCCATTCTTTTCAACACTGTTCTCTCTTTGAAGCAGCTGAGTTGTTCCAACATCTCACTACCATTGCAATGAGTAGGTCTCATCCTTGCACTCTTCCTTCATTTCCTTTCACTTTTCTGCATCTGGCTGTGTAATCCAAGCACCCTCACATACTCACTCCAGGACCTTCCAACAAGTTAATTTAGTCAATTATATACTCTCTTACCCCCACTAAGTCAGTTTTCAACAGATTTAGTCAGCTGAATTTACTCATGCACACAGAGAGCAAAAGGAAGAATGAGGTATAGAGAGGATGAGGCTGCTCACTTCCACAACACTGTGACATTAGGTTGCTCATCTGGTGGCAATCTATACTTCTATAAACCTTTATTTCTATTTTTAAAATAAGTGTTTACTAGAACTTTTAATATAATTTAAAATGCTATTTAAGTTAGATTAAATGGAATAAAGTCTACAAATATTCATTTTGACTCAAGCACCCTTGACAGTGTGATTTCCAGTAAAACTCAGGTTTTTGTTTTGCTATGTTCTAAAAATGTCACTGGAATGTATGTGTGCACATGTGCACACTTTTGTGTGAATCATACACATATACAGAAGCATACCTGCATCAATGGTTTGTGTAATTTTCCAAATGCTTTCGTGCTGTGGTTATGCCCTGATCCACCTCTGTGGAGTGTCTGTAGCAATAGCTGTGGTGTATGTCTTAGAAAGCTTATAAATTTCTTGAAATACCATTGGATGATAGACCTTGTAGTCCAGATTTTAATTCAGTAAAATACACAGAACTATCATATTAAAATAAATGGACTGTAAAATACGGGGGGGTGGGGGAGAATTTAACATATGTTGTACACAAACTGAAGGAAAAACTGCTCAATAATTCTGAAGACTAATTCTGTAATTAAGGACTAGTATAAATTAAAATGTTCATGGCACAGAGCTAAGATTGTGCATTCTGACTGTTGAATATTTAAATATGGTACTGTAATATTCTCCTAAGTATAGACTTTGAGCAGAATAAAAAGAAAATCCTCAATGCTGCAGAATAGTCATCTCAAATATTTATCAATTGTGAGATGTACACTGTTAGTTAGAAATTCCATTCAGATTGTAAAGCCAAATAAGGAGAGATCTGTTCTGTTGGGAACAGAAAAAAATGTCAGCTGGAAATGCTTCTTAATGTGTAAAAAGCATTTATTATTTTTACTGTCTCCATTTTCCTCACAAAATCGACTAACATTTTTACCTCTCTGTCAATAACCAAAAGCCTAGAATCTCTAAAATAACTGAGGATTTAAAGGCAAGAGAGTATTTTTAACACTAGAATACTTGAGTCTGCTTCAGCTGATATGTCTAAACCAATTCCAAAACTACCAACAATGGCAGACGATTAATGAATTATGGAGCAGATCTATCTCATTTGTTGGTTACAGATGGAGGGAGTCCATTGTGATTCTTTAAGTTCAATGAGACACTTATTTAATCAAGTTTTTAACTAGATCATTAATTGCAATTTGTTTCATTGTTGTTGAAAATTGTTCCCATACAATATCATGAAAAGTTAGAGAGAAAATAAAATGTTTGACTTCCTAACTGACAGTAGGAAAGCATGTTTAAAAATTCTCATTTGTTTTAGACTTCAGTCCATTTCTAATCAAAAATGGAAATATAAATCTTTACTTCTCTTGACATTCAGTATTCTTAAATATGGGAATATTTAAAGGTACCAAGTGAGAGATATCAGACAACTGAAGATGAATATCTGATTATCTTCTTCTGTCACTGTTTCCATGATGGAAAATAAAATCTCCTCATGACAGTTCACAATTATAGTAAGAATAGAAATTGATTTCACAAAGAGTCAGCAAGCTGGTTTTGCCCATTTCGCTCTCATTAGTTTATTTCCTTGCACCAGTGGGAAAGCGGAGGTTTGTCACCAGGTGATAATGCTGAGGAGACGGCATCAGCAGACAACACGATCTAATCAAGACCATCAAACGCTTGTGTGCATTTATCAGCTGCCAGCTAATCAGGCACAGGCCTAGGCGGGCAGTAGCCCCGGTCAGAGGGTGCGGAGCCGTGCTCGGGGCCCTGTCCCGCTCTCGGGGCCGTGGTCGGGGCCCTGGCCCGCTCACGGGTCCGCGCTGGGAGCCCTGTCCGGCTCACGGGGCCATGCTCAGGGCCCTGGCCCGCTCACGGGGCCGCTAAGCCCGGCCGGGCGCTGCCCTGCCCCGGGCACGGCCGGCAGCCCTCACGGAGATCCGGGCGCTCCAGCCCTGCCGGGTGACTAAACAGGATACATGGGCCAAGGACGCCTTTTCTCTTGTTTGAACTGAAAACGTCTTCACAGGTCTGTTTGCAGGGCAGGGTGGCACAGGTGAGGCGTTTGTGAGCCCCCAAATGATGCTACAGAGCTGTCATGCAGGAGGAGGCCAGGGCGGTGCTGA
Source organism: Zonotrichia leucophrys gambelii (assembly GCF_028769735.1). Classification (NCBI taxonomy): domain Eukaryota; kingdom Metazoa; phylum Chordata; class Aves; order Passeriformes; family Passerellidae; genus Zonotrichia; species Zonotrichia leucophrys. Next base: position 67,964,121 of record NC_088200.1, on the reverse strand, counting down.
GAGCTGGGGCTGAGGGCTCGGAGGGCTCAGCAGGCCCAGCAGGGCTGCGCACAAAGCAGGGATTCAGGGAGAGGGAGACGTGTGCAGACACATCACCCAGCATAATCTGCTCCAGTACAAAATTATTCCTGATCCGAACAGAGCTAAAATGTCCACGTTTGCGCAAGGCGCTGTAGCCAGTTCGCTCCAGGGTAAATTGCCTGTAGAGGTGAATCCCGGCTCAGGGATTTCGTGTGAGCCTGCTGCTCGCTGTGCCTAAACTCACAGTGTCAGCAGCTTTTAATCATATTAGCTGAGGAATTAGTGCACGTCTCAATGCAATCTGCATCATCCACCGTAAAGAAATCATTATGAATGTGTAGTTTATTCTTTAAGGGAAAGATGGAGCAACAGAAGGGATCAGACCGCAGCAACTTAGAGTCCCGTGTCATTTCATCACAAAGTCAATAGCTCTCTTCATCCGAGGGTGAGAATGCTGCAAAAACAAACTGCTTTCTGTTCTGTAGAGACGCCTGAAAGAGCTTGCGCTGCAGTAATCCCAAATCCAGGGGCAATCTATTAAGAACTCAGCACCACCGACCCTGAGAATCAACTGATAAGCACATTCTCCCCCTCCCCCCCCTCCCCTGCTTTTTTTTTTTTTTAACTAATCCTCTTAAAGATTGTGCTAAGTAATGAAAGGATGGGATGAAAGAGGTCTTTTTCATTACTACCACATAAACCGCTTGTGTAAATGTTTCATTAACACACTGCTTGACCAGTGTTTGGCGCTCCCCGCCCCCACCGCCGCTACGGCTCTGCCGCAGCCTGCGAGGCGAAATGTGCGATTTACACATGTTTAAGAGAAACATTCCCACACTTGAATGCCGCACTATTCTTTAGAGAAGGAGAGACCTACAAAAAAACCATTGTGGAGGACATTTTAATTTACAATTCTTTTTTTTTTTTTCATACTGGCTTAAAAAGATCTGTTACTTCCAGCTACACAGAGATTGTGTTTTATAGTTTTGCGAGGTTCCTCTAATAGACGTTTGTGTCTTGCAAGCACCCTCAGGCAAGATGACATTTATTAAACATGATGGGTTTGAAGAGATATTTATAAGTTTTTATTTACTTGGAGAAAAAGGCAAAGGGTTTCAAAGGAGGTTTACCCTTTTGTATGCTGAAATACAGGCAATACGTTACCTTTTAACCCCATGGGTACAGTCGACTTCTTCAGAGCAGTGTAGAGAGAGAAAAAGGTTTTAAATTGTCAGGCTAAGTCGCACGGCAGGCATTTGAATCCTGTATTTGGGTTAATTTTTCAGTATTTGCTGCTCTTCTTATGACTGTACACATGAAATTCTCTGTCCTGCAGCTAATCCTGCGTATTGGCCATTTTCATTATATTTTTGAAAATAAGAAATAAGTCATTATTTTTCACACAGTTGTTGTTTCTGTAGAAAGAAACAGCACCTACATCATGCATGGCTTTCATGCTAACTATGTCCGACACATAGGGCTAGCAAGACCTGGCACATCAACATCAATGTCAAGTAATTCTGTTGAAACCAGTGCTGTTGCTCAGGGAAAGCTTTGCTGGAATTTCACTAGGTTTACACAGATGCTGTCAGGAGTAAATCTGGCGCATGTTGAGTAACATTTGCATGTTAAAAAAAAAAAAAAAAAACAACTGCACACCAAAAAAACCCCAAAAAACCCCTCCAAAAAATCAACAACAACAACAAAACACAACGAAAACCAATTTCTGTTTTAAACCAAGCTTTACTTACTAAGGAAAATGAGAATATAACAGATCTGTTATCACAACCGTCCCTCTTCAGAAGGAATATGTGAAAATGTTATTATAATTGCGTTCTACTGCCACTATCCTTACCTGAAATTACATAAATAACTGGAAATTGGAACTAAAATACAGCAATCAGGTGTTTATTTTCAACCCTACTTGTTGCATTAAAAGTAGCACTTGCATTGCTATGAATTTGACAGTTACTATGGGTAGTGTAAGTTCCACGTTTAGTTTGGTATATGTAAGCTTGTTTGCCACCATGACCATGATCTGGTTTCAAAGTGAATAGATTCATTTGGATCAACAGTCCCTCCAGAGGTAAATGCTTAAACATATTCAACCTTTGCAAGAGCTGAAAACATCAATACCTTCATAAAGCCACTTTGATTTTTATTGACAAAAGTTGCGATGCTAATTCACATACATCATTGTATACTTCACTGAGCTTTTAACATGGTACTTGATTTATAGAAAGAGTGATTCAATTTCTACAAAGAAATGGTAGGTTAAATTGTCCCTCAGATTCTTTCTTCAGCTCAGAAATAGAGGAAGTCAAAGGAAGACTCATATTGCAATACAAAAATTGCTCAATAAATGTTCATGTGCACTACATATCTTACTTGCTTGGTAACAGCTAATAGCAATGTAGATGTGTCAGATAAGGGACAATCAATTATCTAATGACGTTTCTAATGTGACTGCAGCAAAACCCTTGGATTATTTCTCATCAGAAAGTGTCTCTGAAGTGCATTTCTCCTGCTGTACTCTGTATATGTTACAAGGAGGAAACATTTTGTTAATACTTTCTTTTTTTACAATTGTTTTTTCATCCATAAACTATAATCATTGATCTCCCACAGGATATCTTTAAAGCACATTGGTAAGCCCACATAAATAGCATAAATACCCCCATACAAAAAGTCAGAGCGTTACATTTGGTATGAATTTGCAATGTTTGTTTGATGTTACACCAAACACAAGCCTAAAAATGTCTTCTGTAGATCATTTACTTTAACCAGTTGCAAACTGATAATAATAAAGTATAGTCCAATAAACTGAAAAGAAAATATTAATTACTTTGAATGTATTCTTAGTTGTATTTTTTTTACGATGAGAACAGTCAACATCAGAATTTTCTCCTCAGGGAAATGGTAAATTCCCCAGTGCTGGATACTTTTTAAGATTCACCTGGACAGGTTTCTTGTCTAGAACATAGTTCTGTAAAGTAAGGTTGAAGCACATGGTCTTTGGGGTGCCTCTCCAACCTGGTGTTCTATGATTCTCTAATTTTATGGTTTTTCATCTCAGTAAAGTTTGTCTGAACTATACTCTTTCAAATTCTTCCTGATTTGAAGGCAGATCCAACAAATGCATATGTACACTGTCTCACAGAAACACTGTGTTGAATGAAGCACAATCAAAACTACAATCAAATGTTCCCAGGAGTTTGAAAAACTTTGCTTGGACTCATCAGTTGGGCCTCAGTGAGGGTAGGAATTTTCTCCTCACCATTGCCATTGGTAGCACACTACCCTGATGCAATCCTTGCCATAAGAAAGCTCAAATACTGCAAAGTTACCCTGTGCTCCTGGGGGAATCTGAGGACATGCCTTGGGAGCAGCACATTCCTCATCAGTGTATTTCCTATCCATCATTTTCAGGAGAGAAAGAGCTTTGAGTAGCAGAGCTATAAGGCAATCTTTTGTAGAATTTATAAGCTGTATAACTTTTGCAGGGAACAGCTGAGCTTATTTAGAGGCTGAAATTGAAGGCTTGTGTCATTGTGATGGTACTGACACAAAAGCAAAGCAAAAATATAAAGAGCTGTAGAGCAATTACTTTGTCAGGATTTGCTGGATTAAGCTGTTCATAAACTCAACGTTTTTGCAGCTACAGGAGAACTCACTTTTAAAGGCAGATAAACTTAGAAAGCTTAGGCATACTATAGGGCCCATCAGCATCTCACAGTTAATTAAAGGAGTGAGTGGAAAGCATCAAGGCTTGCCCCCCTCTACATGAATAATTCACCGCCTGTGTCCTTTATTAAAGCCAGTTACTTCACCACAATGATTTCCAGCCTGCGATGCACTGGTCTCAGAAATGAGAGATAAATTGCAACAAGGCCTGCAGCTATATTAATAAATTGAAATGAACACTTATTTGCTCATCTAATTAGAACTGTAGTTTTTTCCAAATCATGTAGTAATGCATTACCTTGGCAGCCAATACCTGCTGCAAGAAATAATTAACAGAAACACTTTCTTAGGGAATTCTTTTTCACTGAAGACAAAAGTTTTCCTCCCGTTTTTTTTTTTTAAACTAGTTGTATTTAACTATTTTGCAGTAGAGATCTGTTGTGGATTTTGTGCTGCTAAAGAGGAGAAAATGTTGCTGTTTGAAGTGCCTGTAAGTATTCATAAATTTGCAAATAATATAAGAACGCATTAAGCTACTTTCACCAAATCTCTTTTAAAGTTGTAATCACATGATATGCGCTTTGAACAGTACTTGAAGAATGCAATAATTTTTTCAAAGCTTTGGTTAATGTCAAAGCCAAATAAAGTACTTCAGAACTAATAATTTACTGGATTTCCAGCTGTATTTGCCTTATGAAGTCTATTACCTCTGTCTGCAAATCTCATCTTCAATTCACTAACTTTGCCCCTTTTTATTTTCAAATATATTTGCTGGCATTACCAGTTAAAAAATGCATTGTCAAATTTTTATGAGTGTGGAGCTGGGTGTTAAAATAGCAGAGTTATAACATCTCCTTCTCTGTAGGCGCAGTTTGAATTATCAAAAGTTTAACTTTTCCACTCTTCAACCACTCAGAGTAGAACAGTGTCCTGGTCTCTGCATTAGGTTTGCAGATTTATGCTTGTCAGTCCCATCTTTTCTGATCACTGGTGCCAACATGCAAATTTAGTCCTCTTATCTTCTCCTTCCAGAGCAGCAAGCCAACACAAGGTTTCCTGACTTAGGCTGGAAAATGGCAGTTGAACTACAGGGCTCTGACAGTGTGTGCTTATAGGTGTCAACAGAGGTTTCCCTGTTGGTTTCCACAGATACCTCAATAGATAATTCAAGAGAGAAGTTTATGTGGTAATGAGTCAAATGATGCGAAGGCCAAGTATTACTCAGACAGATATCATCACTAGGAAAGATGTCCCAGAGCAGCAGAGTCCTCAGCAGTTTCAGCAGTGCTAGGCAGTGGCGCACAGCCGCCTAACTCAACACTGGGAAAAGCTTATATTATAGAAGAGATACAAAATGGAGATTGCTGATCAAGGGAAGGATCTTTTCAAACAGAATCTAATTTTATTTTCCTTTCCTATTTCTCTTAATAACATTGAATTTGCCAGATACATGTGACCACTAAAAAAATGCAATTAAAAAAAAAATCTGACATTTTCTGTAGTTCATCTGATAGATTTTTTTGAATAATCATTAAACGGTTTTAGGGCAATAATTAATCCATGGATATGGAATTAGAGAGCACGGCTGAGTTTGAGCTTGCAATTGTATTTTATTTGGGGATTCAGGCACATAAAGAGATTTGAATGTGCAGCCTGCTTCCTCCTGGCATGCATTCATCCAGCATGGGAATGCAAAGCTTGTGTGTTTAAAGAAGCATGTCAAAACTGCTTTGTAAAGAAGGGGGTAAAAAGCCCCAGTCCAAGTGACAGGCCTAAGTTTAGTGTGCTAATCATATTCATTCTTCTTGTAACTGAAGGAGCTCCACTGTAGAACTTAAATGAAATGAATGGTGTTTCAGACACGCGGTTAGTGATTTTATATGGTCAGTGTCATTTTTCTTCTTCTGGGAATTCAATTTGTTCCTATTATGCCAAGGTCACAGATTGGGAAATCTCAGACAACATTAGTTCTCTGCCTTTGATGCAAAGGGTCAGTGGATTAGTACAAAGGAGCATTAATCCAGTGTGCTGGATCACCAAATTATATTTAAGTCATTTTTAATGAATGACTGGGAGTTCCTATTAGTCTTCTTGAAGCGAATAGAAGCAGGCCTGCAAACAACTGCTTCATAAATGAATATTCAAGGAAAAGTATGACTTCAATGTCAGCTCTAATTGCTAGTTTTACCTTATTAGCAAAAGCTTTCTGCAGCTGAATTTGACATACACTTGTTTGCACACTGTTACTAGTCAGGACTCAGTGAAGTCGTGTAATTAACACTTCCACATTATCTCATGCAGTGAAAGCAAAGAGTAAAACAGACAACTCACTTTGTTTCAGCTTTGCTCTTGCTTTCTGATACAGAAGTACTTAAAAAACGTGAGCTCATCAGAATGCCATATGGAGTCAACAGAAAGCATAAAAGGGTTTTTAGGAAGGAGTTCATCAAAGCCCATTAAAAGCTAAGCAGTAAGGCCTCATCAAGTCTCAAGTCATGGTGCTACTGCACATACTCAAAGGTATCAGCCTTTGAGGCTGACTCTTCTGATGTCAGTCAAAAGACATTGTGTCTGCTTGTGTAGTTAATTCCCTACACAATGCAGGGAAATGATGTATCCACGCAGTCGTTCTCTCCCATGCAATGACAGTGCCCACATTAAGGAAACCGTACATTTAAAGCCATTGATTTCACAGCATATGCACATTGTGAAGTCGTGTTAGGAGTGTCAGCATAACCTATGACATGGAAAATGCCTAAGTTTTACACAATAATTTTTCATGCTTATCATTCATGTATTATTTGGGGAAAGAACACTACACCACTTTCAGGTGTAAGCTCCTCACCAAAAATCCAATATTCTTAAATATTATTTCACAAACAGCCATAGGACAAATTCATCAGATTGCGGAAGCAAGCACTTAAAATGAATATATTATTTTCTAGGCATGTGGTTTCAGGAAAATCATCCTTTTAAGTGACATTTTCTTTGCATAACATGTCTGCTAAAATTTGGTTCTGTGTATAAAGAACCATTCCTTCTTTTTTCTCTTTTTTGCAACGCTATAATCAATGATGGAAAACAAAAAATAAACCCTCAAAATGAGAAAAAACCCCCACAATCCAAGATGGCTACAAGAATATTCTATTTCAACGTCTCAGTGCAGCCATTCAGTTAAAAAGTACTCCCAAAGCAATATGAAATCCAGTCATTAAATTATTATTGAGAGCTCAGCTGACTTAAATACTCAGATAATAGCAAAGCTTGTTTACTGGATGGAAGCTGGCCAAGAACATTTGAAGAATTAACATGCATGTGAAATTTCCCACAATTATGAAATAGCCATTAGAAAAGGAAATGGCTGAGTGCAATTGAATCCCTCAGAGCTTCTGTCTTTGGTTGTAAGTACTTGTGGCGCGGATAATAGAGCCCCACAATTTGCTACCGTTTGCGTCATTACCACCTCTATTGATTTAACCACCCCATGTGCTCCTGCTTTATTATTTTGCTACTCAAGAGCAGCATCTTAAGTGACGGGGTCACAAATGTTATCGCATTACCGTGATTTGGAGAATTATTAAAGATGGGTCACTTCATTACCGAGATCCCAGAGGTGCTGTATGTAGCAGAGTTGCATTAGTTAAGTTCAGTGGAAGCTGGCAGGGGCTTACACAGGGCTGGGGCTATCTGTCCTTTACCTCAAGACTAACAGTGCTGCCACTGATGCAGTTTTAGGTACGTGCTGCTGAGCATGTTCAGTGGAGCTAAAACGGGTTTATAAAGAACGTCAGTGGGCCACCACAGGTTCTTCAGCTTTGTTTGCAATAGGTCATAGCACAATGTAGCTTGTCCTGAAATAGCATCCTGCAATGGTTTGTATCCTTCGAACAAGGTTTCTAATAATAGCATCGCTTCTCACTCTGGGCACTGTCCCAACGGCTACAGACACCCAGAATGAAGTTAAAACTAATCTAATCAGAACATTTTTACAGGGTATAGGCAGTAATCTGGGACACTCTCATATTCCAGAAATAGTCCTGAGAGAAATGTTGCTGAACTGGTTTCAAAGCACAGTCCCTTGTTTGATTTTTCCAAGACTGAAAGGAACTGAGTCCAGCCAAAGGAATTACTCATGCAGGCATTTTGCTCTCTCTCTCTCTTACACTTGATGTTCTAGTGGGCTCCAGAAAATCTGCAGTGAAGGAAAAATTATGAGTGCAGCTGCCTCAGCAGAAGACCAAAGGATGGACAAATTCATTTACACATGTTAGATTATCTTGGTTTGATTAGTAAAATAATACAAGAGTAAACTACAATTTATTTTAATACCCTCTGTGTTTGTACTGGCTGATATAGCAGGTTCATGCTAATCCCGACAGAAACAAGATTGAGCCTTTCAGGTGGAGTGAGTCTGTCTTTGCATCGTGGGTGAGACAGATGCAGGGTGTTCTTCCTCTCACCACCACGAAGACATGATGTAACCACTTGTTACAGTCACAGTGGACCCCTGACCCATCTCCGTCATAAGGATCCCTCATGTTTATGTGCTCCACCAGCTCTCAGTATTTCTGTTGAAAGGGCTAAGGCTTTATGGTACACGCAGTGGCTGAGGGACCATGCCATTTAAAAGCCAAATTATACCTTTGTATTTACTATATCATGCTGCGTCTGGAATGGAAGCTCTTTCCTTTGTATTTGGTGCTATTAACACACAAATTGTTACAGACTATACACTACGATGCTTGTTTGACATTTAAAATACCTGAATACTAATACTGGTTGTTACAAATAGCTTACACCCATTTGGTTGGTTAACCTGCAAAAGAAGATGAATGGTTTTAAACCTGGTAATTATATGGTAACAAATATTTTTCAGTGACGTTATTGCTACCATAAACTGTAATCAATGGTTAGTAAGAAGCAGCCTCTGGTTTCAAGTCCTGACTAATGATGAATTAACTATTTCTTAGTATTTATTAAAGACTTTTCACCAATCTGTGTACAGAACATGATTTCCTCTGTTGGTAATTAACATTGTCCCCTGGGTGCTAAGTCCATATATCTATACTAAAATCCTTATTGGCAGAGATGAAAAGCAGCAAATTTAACACCATTTCACTAGAGATTTATGTTTTTGTTCTTTTAAACTGGCTACTTATAGCAACCAAAACTAGTTTTAAAGAATTCAAAGTCTGGCTATTTAATGGCCTATTGTTTGCTGAATTATATCAATTATACCACTGAACTGCACTCCCCTTGTTTTTTTTTTTTTTTTTTTTTTTTTTTAAATACACTCAGATCTCAAAAGCAAGAGTCTGGAAGTAGTTAATGATCTACAAAAGTGAAAAGGGTAGGAATGAAGGTAGGATTTGTTTGATTTTTCTAAAAGCTAACTGGACCTGGTTGGAAAAAAACACCACAGAGCACTAATAAATATATGCCTTGTAATAGTAAAAGGAAAAAGGTACACCTAACCTTTCTAAATAGCCTAAGGGCAGAGGTTTGCTTTTCAATGAAAAGGTCATCTAGAATGAATTAAAGTCATTTTCCTGCTGTGGTCCAAGCATGTGTCTTCACTTTGAAGGTTAGAATGAAGTTGTTCTTACCCGTGTATCTTGCAGATGTAGTTTTAAAAGGTGCATTGCAAAAAGCTGTCATAAGTTTTCAATCTGTCCAGGGAAACAAAAATTGTGATAATTAATATATTGCTTCCCAAGATGAATCTTCTAATTTGCTATTAAAAGTAAAATATTTTTATGAGTTAGTTATTTTATGCTCTTCCAGAGACACTCTTCTGTCAATTAATACTCTTTATATTTAGTATTTTTCATAATTTTTCTATGTTTAATGCTTTAGTTGATCTCTCTGCCTGAATAGAATCACTCAAGAAAATATAGCAGCAGGGATTTTGTGCTACCAGCCTGACAAGTATAGGCAGAGGGACAGTACATGCAAGAGAGAAGATTTCTATACACCAAACTAAAATGTATTTAGACAAATTACAAAATGAACTGATTACATTGTAAGGATTTCAAAAATGTCATTTTTCAATGGTCTTACACAAAAGGGTAAGACAAAGACATATACTTGGGAAAATAACTCAACAAAACATAAAAGAATAGTACATTGTCTTTTCACATGGTTTAGAGACATAATTAAAATTTCCCAAAGAGCTATGAGTGTCATCAAGGATAACGAGAAAAAAGACTAGAAGAGAAATCAACTATGATCAAAATTTCTCAATTTTTTCAAAATTTGTAAGGAGGACTTTACAAAGCATTCTAACAGCCTTTACCTGTCATCCTCTAATATCCACTGTGGCACCAACTGAAACGGTTATCAACACTTTGTTTTGTATTGGTCAACATTTTCATAAGGAAAATGACCTTTTTTGGCATCAAAGGAATGCTAGAAGAACACACACATGGCTGAGGCAACATGGATTCTTGAGTGCTTCAGAAAATAATGCCCATGGCTCAGTTCAAGGCTTGAATTGTAAGGATGGGAGAACAGTAATCCCCTGCCTCCTAAAATGTCTTATGACAAATATTCTCACATGCAAACCTGGATGCCTGGAGTCCCTCATGGCACGCCTTTCAGCTATGCAAGGGAGGAATATTGGTGGAGAGGTGGGAATGCACTGACTCTCTGAGCATGGCACCTGTATCCACTGTGATTTGGGTAGAACACATGACGTTAAGATTTTACTGATAAAAGCAGCTTTGAGGCAAGACTTCTTCATACCTGTGGAATATGAGAAGCGTGACAAGTACCTATCAAACAATAGGTAATTGTCTATTTGGTAAACAATTAATTGCCTCCCTCCAAAATAATTTTTCTTTCTCCCTTTATTATTATTTCTTTTCTCCTTCTTTTTTGGAAATTTGCCCTTTCATAAAATATATGTCTGTGTGTTTTCATTCCAAAGCATTCCTCTGTTGTGGTTAGGTTCCACAGGAGGGTTCCAGCTTGTAAAGGTTAACTGTGCAGAAATCAAGGCTTTGTGCATTTTTGCAAAGGTCACACTCATCAGTAGTTCTGGGAGGACTGCTGGGAAGGGCTGTAGTAAGTACCCAGTGATTGAACCACGGCTCCAGGTTTCATTTCCTTTAAGAATACTGTTACAATCACTGGTTTGTGTCACTAAGAGATAAAGAGGCTGCTCAGTCACTTGAAATTCAATTTGTACATTACTCAAATCTGCTCCACCTCCTTCCTTCACGGTGCCTGGCAGCTGCTTGCTGGCGCTCTGAATTTCAAATGCCTGAGCTGCAGGAAGCAGTTTAATAAACGGGATAGGTTTTGATTAATGTAACAAGCTGAAAATAGACAATGATGCAATGCATATCTCAGCAAGAATCGTGGACTCGGATCAAATCTTTGTGTGCTGAGGAAGGCTGCTGTAGCAGAGAGTTCACCCAGAGATTAATATTTATGTTTCGATAACACCTTGAAGGTTCAAAAACTACCAATACATAAGATTTAGACCTGTAATCCTGTTAAGTCTCTGAGCATCTCCTACAGGTGACTGCACAGTCATGAAGTTCAAGTCTAGATTAAGTATTTGACATTGACTGAGTTCCAGCAAGGGCGCTGTGCACTTTACCAGGATGTTCTTGTTTTATCTGGAAGAGATAAATACTGTATTTCTTTCAGTATTAGGAATGTAAGGAATCATTTGCTGCGCTGTATACAAAACAATGACTTGTATTTGTCAAGATTCATTAGCAATTCACCATCTTACAGAAAGCTGACAATCTTTGACATGGTTTCAGACAAGCACTCAGTACAGAGTTTACACTCATCCAGTGCTCATCTGTAGCTTTAGTGCTAGGAAACCTATTCTATTTCCCAACACCTGCTGCTCCAAGGCACAGACATTCAGAGCACTCAGAACTGACACTATGCTAAAATTCCTCTTCTAAAACTTGCAGAATCACAGTCTTGGACAATAGTATTTTATCAAGGTAATAGGCAGTGGTGCCTCACAAATGGAAGGAGCTGTAGGTGTCACTAAAGATTATCTCCACTGTCTTATGTGTGAAGAAAATATAAATAATATATTTACTGGAAATGTCTAAAATATGAAGCTTTGACCGTGCTCATTTTTTCTTGAGGTCTTTCAATGAGAGACAGCAAGAGGCTGAACCTGGAGAGGCAGGTTGCTTCCAAAGGTGGTAGTGGGTGAATGTCAGGTCTTTGAGTATCACTCCCTTAGTAATTACTCCATTTTCTGTGAAAATATATTCTATGTTATGATTAAGGTTTAATCTAAATAATCAGATTTATTTGATTTATTTTTGGTTTTATTTTCTTAATTTTAAAAATTAATTATGCTTTCAGTTGCCTAATATGATGCTACTCAAGTTAAAAATCTACATCTGTTTCAGGAATGTGTCCAGAGAGTAAATTTTGTGTGAATAGTTCTGTAATATTATATGAGGTACCATTGAAAGTGGATTGGTTTCTTAATTGAAAACTATTGGAAAATTTTAGAAAATTATTGAAAATTGAAAAGTATTACAAAATTTTATGGGGTAGTTCTGTTTTCATAATTATATAATGTATGTTTATATAATTGTTATAAATTACTTTTTTTAATCACTGCTTGTGAATAATTAAATAAACACTAGTTCTGTAATGAAAGTTTCTGATCCCCAAACCAGAGAATTTAATATTTCACTGCATACACATTGTCTTGAAAATGTGTACTGGAAGTAGCATTGACTGTATATTCTGTCACACTGGGTTGTGGATTAACAATGTTGCTGTATTTCTAAAAAAATATTACATTTAAAATGTCTTTCTGTGTTCATTTACCTTCATTCTTAAAGTCAAATATACTATGATCCTATAGTCTAGTATCATACATTTAATTTTATCCTTGCTTCATTTTTATCTGGGTTATCTACTCTTCTTCTCCTGCTACCCATAGAAACCGCTTCCCATATACTTCTGAATCTATTGTTCATTTAAAATTTAAAAACCCTGAGGACTATAAATCAATAAAATGCTAACTCTCTGATAAGTCTTATGCCATGAATAACAAACATTTTCAGTCAGCAGTTTGCAAACAAGCCATGGGCTAATATTTGTTTGTGTAAAGCATTCAGAACGGAGGCATAAAAGATATTTTGTAAAAATCAGGATTAGTTCACAAATTATTCCCATGCAGGAGAAAAAGCTGGAATCATCATCTGTTTCATGCACAATCATTAACTAAAACCAGCTCTTGTAAGTATGCCTTAAAAATCAAGATGCTATGATTTCCAGTGTTTGGGGTTTGGGTTTTTTTAATAATTAAAAATAGGGAGAAAAGAGCCCCAGAAAATTAAGTTGTCCTCTTTAATTGTGGTGTGAGTCAGTAGTTATGGGTAAAAAACAGAAGAGCAAAGCAATTCTGATGAACACACTTGGATTTGAACATCAATTTCAGAGCTGTTAGAGGTGAAATAAAAAAGTGCATTCTGGTCTTGCTGAGTTTCTATAGAAGTTGTTTGTTGTATTGAGATAATTCTTTAGAGGCTCATTGAGAGAAAATGAGGGAATGGATATATCTGTTTTCTTCTCATTTGATGTATCTTTGTTTTCCATGTGACACACATTTTTCAGAGAAGCAAACAATGTTTCCTATGTCTGTGGGAGAAACATACTTTATCTGGGAACATATGTGGGAAAATAAATGGAAAGTGAAAACATGGCTGTGGCCTGCTTTTCAAAGTTCAGGAAGTAATTTCTTTCTGTTGGTGTATAAACAAGAATAAGTAAACAGTAAAGAAAAAGGATTTATGAGAAGGAGGAAGAAGGCAGTAACAGAAATGTAAATACAAGGCAAGGTGTCCTCGAAGAAAAGAATCAAGAGCTTCAATTTGGGGTTGTATTTCTGTGTGGATTTCATCCTGGTAATTGACCCACTGATCTAAAGGTTTATTTAGGTATGTATTTATGTATCTATATTTAACTTTCAGTGAAATGTAAATAATAAGGGAGCATTAATCTCAATTTTCACAAGGCAAGGTAGTAGGTATTTGCATGCAAGTTTTAACTGTAGAAAAAAAAAAAATCATTGGATTTTAGAGATATTCAGAAAGGACACCTAGCCAGTTCTTCAAATGGTATCCATGAACATAAGGGGTGAGGTGCGGAAGCGCAGAAATTAAATTCACAATTCATAAGTCCTAAAGGAAAGAAGCAAAATGAATAATTGAGTCACTAGCAGTAACAGACAAGGAAGGATGAAAAGTGCTGATGCGTTTCTCTTTGCCATGTGAGGGCTGCCCTAGTTTACAGCTTTCCAGTTCCTTGAAGTCACAGGAGGAGGTTCAAGAGTGCAAAAAGTGGTGTGGGCATGGACAACACCAGATGAAAGCAGTTGGACTGGGTTTGGCCTTAGTCTCTTTTTCTCTCTTTTCTATTTATGAAGGTCCCATCAGTGTGCATTGGGTGAGGTCAAGTTTTCAATTACTGGATACACGCAATTTCATCAGTGAGCATATGAGTAAAATTTTTATTTAACCAGTCTGGTTGTAAAAATTTTAAGTTTCTTTTTTACAAAATTGCGTACTTTAATCCTTTCTTTTGTAACTCTTTACATTTTGCAATATGTGCTTTGAAAGCACTTCTATGTGTGTGACAGGAATTACATTTATTATGCGCACACCCTCCCCATTGAGATAAAATATGCAATTATGAAATATCAAAGTTTCTCAAAATGTTCACATTTTAAAGTGAGTGGATTTAATCCACTGATAGATAGATGAAAAGTTCAGTTGTTAACTACATTCTCCTGCTTGATTGGTATTGAATGTTTCACCACCAGTTGAGTCCTATATGATTATTTTGGTGATTTATTGCATTTGCTTCAGATATAAAGCAGCTCTTTGCTCGAACATAGAAGGCTTTGTTGTCCTGTGAACTTCAACTGCTCTTGGTGTAACGCTGAATAGCCAGAGGATATGTTGCATTTGAAACACTCTTATTTTGTTTATTTTTCACTGTAATTACAACAAATATGTCACCTTAATAACAAAGAATAATATGTACTAGTATCTTACATAACTCTTGTTTGCAGTGCAGTACATTTTATATACTGTACTTCCCATATTATTTCAATTAATATTTTATCTTTCCAAATATTGAGTACTTGAACAAAAATAAAGCCAAAGTAGTTTGGGGTTTTTCCCCTTTCTAACACCAGAACTGCTATCTAATCTTCATATTTTTTAAAGCACAATTCATTATCTTAATCTTATTAGTGTTCCAAGGAACTTCTTTATATAGCTCCAGTTTAATGTTGATCTGCAAGCATTATGTCTTAATATAAATGCCATCGGGTTCAGCTGTATATATTTGTAAAATGGCAGCACCATGGAAAATCTTAAGTCAGAGCAAATGCATTAAATAAGATCAGAGTACTTCAGCAGGACAGGGTCCTGCCTGTTGTCAAGCACCAGCCAGTGTTTACCACAGAAGGTATCAGTTCTCTTGCATCATTCTATAGAATTTTATCTAACTGAGTTTTATTCAGGGGAAATGATATAAATTTTCATAAAAGAAAATACTATATTATGACAGCATTAAATGAATCATCTTCAAATTGCTTTTAAAATAGTTGATTTATAGCCTGCAATTGGAAGACTGTAAGTCAGGAAAATATTTTTGGTGTCAATAATGAAATATAGTTCATATATAAATAAAAAAAGAAATCCATGTCTCTATCTAAAAAGAGTGTGTATGTATGAGTGCATGCATTTGTCACACCTGTAAAGATGTAGGTAATCTATGTGCAAGAACACATGCATGTTTTGGCCATATCAAGAAATACTAACAAAAATTGCTTCTCTAAATTAAAAAGAAAAAAAATTAACTAACCAACACACACTAAAATAAAATCTATCATAACAGAAAAGAATATTTTCTTGGAATTATTCATATTCACACATCCCTCAGTGAGACTTTCATATATTGGGTGACATTGTGAAATGTCATTGAAGAAAAGGCATTTCAGTTTAGCCTTGAGCAAACATACACATACTAGAAGAACTGTGCATATGTAAAGGCTTTTTCTTCTTCCAAAAGGGACCTGGTTTTGCTATATTCATAACTGAAGCTAAGCTTGGGCTAGTGAGGTGCTGCATGATAAGAACTTGGTTAGCAAACACATTGAGTGGTCGAATGACTTGAATAACAAAATCCTCAGCAGTGTGTTTCAGTGCAAACTGCATTTGTACTCTGCAAGGAGATCAATGCTTCACCCTCATTGATTTTCGTCAGTGGCAGAACCAGGATTATGCACGATGTGAAACTGTATCCCCAGACATATTCAATCTGATTTCCTAGTCAGTGCTAAAAAGGCATAGCGTTGTCCTGAAAACATAAGGTAAGAGAAGTATAACATATCAAATTTGTACTTCTGGCAAGCCTGCATGTTAAACAGATTCACCATCCTATGTGTCATGCAATTCATTCTATAAAAATATTAGTTTGGTGCTATAGAGTACATATACATATACATATACATATACATATACATATACATATACATATACATATACATATACATATACATATATATGTTCAAAAACATTGTGCCAAAGAGAGAATTTGAAATGCATTTCACACACATCACTTTAAAATGTACTACAGTTTTTCTCTGGTAGACTTCAGCTTTATAGTAAACACATAAAAAGAAATAATTTCTTCAAAAACTTCATAGCAGGAATGTAGTACATCTTCAGAACTTAAATAACCTTGTTATTTACAATGTATGCTGGTTTTCAAAAAGTAATAATTATAGTAAAATATACCAGTGGGAAATGACAGCTGACAGGAGCTTTGTTCTGATCTGCAATTTCCCCCTGTTTGTAGCTTCTCAGAGAAGCCATGGGAACACTATCAAATGCTGCTTGGCTTTACTTCAAGTTGAACACAGGGATGAATTAAATTAGCTCAGTTCAGACTTTTCCTAAGCTATTTGTTGGTGGACATAGCAAAATAAAAGAAACAGAGGAGCAAGAAAGAGCAATGGTGGCTCAGCCAAGAAAATTTTCTGTCTTCAGCTTCTGCCATTCCATTCTTTGGAGAAGCAAACACCACTCCCAGAAACTCTAAGCTGCTTTTGGAAAAGGGCCAAAATAATGGATGTCCTAGAGAGGCATGTGTGTACCTTAAAGATATTTACCTGGAAAATTAGCACTTCCTACATTTTGCATTTTAAGATCACAGTATTTTTTTTCTGTCTGTGTTTATCCAATGCCACCAATCAACTAGGTTGCACATCTTCATCAGGTTTCATGTCATGAAAATTTAGTAAATAGCAACTAAGAAGCTTGAAGTTACTGCAAAATAAAACTCGGGGCAAACAAATCCATTAGGTTAATAATTCTTGGTTGAGCAAGTGGATCAGCTTTTTAAATTAATTTCTAGAGGACCATGTAAATGGATACACAGAGCAACTCTTGAAGTCATTACAGAAAAAATCCTGATTTCCTTAAATTGGTGAAGGGAGTTGTATGTTACTTGTGAGATAAAGAGTGGCAAGCAGGACACTTCTTAGAAGTATTCTTAGATAGAATACTTCTATCAAGTGCTGAAGATCTGAATAAATGTGGTGAGAGTAAGCAGTTTCTTGGCAGCAAAGTGTTCTCTTAAACATGGGAAAGTATTCCTCTGTTATAATGTAGCACAAACAAAAGCCTAGACAGGGACCTCATTGTTTGTTGTTTCTATAGTCCTGGATATTTCAGTTGATATTGAATATTTGATCAGGAAAGCATTTATTAGTCTACTTGCCCTCTAAACATGAGACAAAATCCACTGGCCTATGTTCTTAAATGCTTTTGCTGTAAGTGGGCAGCTAAACGCACATGTTTAAATACTTTCAAAAAATAAGAGCTTAGTTTTCATACAAAACTCATTGGAACAACTGAAAATCTTTCCACTGTTCCCCATTTATCAAGCTTGGTACTTCATTCTTGAAAAACCACTTTAAAAACCTGTTCCTAAGGTGACTCTAGTTCCATGCTAAAGGTAGACACTATATCAGTTCACTGAAAATTATCTTGTTACTGGGGAAATTGCATTTTTAGGACCTGGTACATTTGAACTAGATGATATCAGTTTAAACAAACAATGTAAAGTAATTTGATAATGAATAAGTAGGAGGATGCACAGAGAAAACGAACACCATTGTTTAACCTCAAAACTATGCTAATAAGTAGGGTGATAGACATGAAACTCCAGATAATGGAGCTTTTATTCTAGCCCACCAGGCTATCTCAGGGGACTCTTAAGTGGATTTGTTATGCCATGACTAAATGTAGCTCCAGTCCAGTATTTTGCATAGCCTAAAGTATCTTGTTGCAGTATATTCTGACATGTATCTAACTAGATCTTTTTTGGAAGAAAATATATTTTCAGTTAGAAAGGAGGCATAAGTGCATGTTATTACATACAATTTATTTGCTTACATGCAAAATGGAAGACTCTTCCAGAAATAACATCTTTGTGAAAAAGACTGTCAATACAAAAATATCAGAGTGTCTTTTGAAAACTAAAGGGATCCTTTTGAAAAAAAAAAGAAAAAAAAATTAAAAATGTCATGAACTAATGAATGTACGCATATGCACATGTGTTTGTCTGAACCAAAGCCGATGCTAATACATACTCCAAGAATTATCTGAACCCACTTTAGGTTGGATTCATCTACAATTACTTGGCATTGACTGGTTGCTGTATTTCATTTATTTTTACAACAGCCACACTCTGCCAATAAAAGATCAAACACTTTTGGTTGCTGGGTTGAAGTTTTTAAAGTACTTGATGTTACTCTTGAATCTGCTCTCAGTTACAGCTCACTAAAGGGTCTGGCCCAGTGGTGGGTCTATAAATACAAACATAAGCTGAAATAGCTGCTTCCAAAGCAGAATGCACAAATCTGAAGTTAAGTGATTTTTACTCCTCTCTATCTTGTTTATGCAGTTTCCAGTTCTGAAAGAGGGTGGTTATGCAGAACGAAAAAAAATTTAAAATCTTGTTTGTGTACTGTGTCCAATTTTCTGTTGGCCTTTTACAGCACAGAATTACATTGCACTTAAAAAGCACTTAGATGAACTCATTCCAGTTTCCCATACATACAAAGAAGTGCGTTTTTAGATAAACTATATTAAAATGAAGACAGACAAGCAGGAGATTGTATGTTGTGATTTTAATTTGATTACTGTCAGTTAACTTTTTATCTACTTTTTTATTTCTCCCTAAAACTATTTAAAGACAGAGGGCAAGATGAGCTGAAGAAACAATATAGCTTCTTTGGAAAAAAAAAAAATTAAAATCAGCTTTTCTTATCTTCTCATACTTGTCATTGCAGTATCATTTCTGTTGGATAGAAACCTGATCTTCCAGTCATTCATAGTAATTAAAATCCTTTTGTTTATTCTAAGAACATGGGGCTCCATGGTCAGTGCCTGGCATAATTCCAAATTAAGCACAGTGAAAAGCCTTGTAACAACCATTAGCCTGTCTAGTCCTAGCTCAGCTGCCAGAGCAGGTGCCCGCTCAGTGAAAATTTCACTGTCCTTTTTTTTTTAAATTCCACCACAACCATTTTAAGACCCCACCACAACCATTTAACTAACAGGCTGTATATGGAAAGCTTTATATTTGAAAGCTACGCAAGAGTGTGGTCCCATGCATTGGCTATAAGGAAGAACATTATTCTACTCCTGGCCCATGTCCCGGAGAAAAATTTCTTCCTCTTTTTATTCTGTGACTGTTTTTTTCCCTTCACCTTTCCATCCCACTCTCCTTGTTCCTACACCTTATGCAGCTCCTCCTCCTCATATTTCATGTTCATTTCCATGTCCTTTTGACGCCAGAGGCATGAGTGTACAGCAGCTGGCTTTGCATGCCCTTCTCACCAGGTTCTCTTCGGGCTCTCCTGGAGGGATGACTTGCCTCACAGTGTATTGGGTGGCCACCTCTCCTAAAAGCAGTCCCACTGTGGTGACAGAAGCCTGCACATGAAGGTCACTCCGGCAGTGCCTCACAGAGGGCCCCAGGGACGGGATGGAGGGCAGTTACATTTGCTCTGACTGCATTTACCTCATCCTTCCTTCAAGTGCAACATTCTTCATTCTAGTGTGCTGAACCTGACATTGCGGACAGACAGCATCCATTAGTGTTCCAAATATTAGCTAAAAATTGCTACATATGGTTTTGCCACAGTTTCACTTTTATCTGATCAAAGCAGATGATGGAAGGAGCAGTCTGCACAGACTGCAGGTGGTTTAGAGATTCTGAGAAACAAAGCCAAAGTCTGTATGAAAAATATGAGCACAATTGCTCAAGTGGTTATTTTATTCATATAGACGACCACCTCAATTGCATCCACACAGCAGGTGCAATTCACATGTGCAGGATAAGAAAATGTGACTCTAACAACCAAAAAACACCTGCTACCTGGCATGTCCTGCACATTATGTACTGCATTAATGAAGGGAATCTTCCTTTTACACAAATTGCCTTTGGTTGATGCAACTTTCTTCATTCTGCCTTCATTCTATCTACTTAACCTTTCCTGCAAGAAAATCCTATCAAATTTTGCCAAAAAAATATTTCTGAATTACAGCTCAATTAACAGCTTATATTTCCAGTCAGTAATGTACAGGTGTTCCAGCGTCTGGTTTGATGATTTTGAGTCCTAGGAATTATAGAAGAAAAGTCTTAAGCATATGGTAACAGTAAGGATCTCTGACTGTAGTGCATTTAAATCAAACAATATCCTCATTAGCATCCAGGAAACAGAGCCTTCCTCTAATGTTCAATAATGCACCGCATAGTGAATGGAAAGTTATTATGTCCCAGATGCAAATAGTTTCTTTCACTTATTTTTTTAGCTCGGTATGCAGTTAAGCATACCAGAGTAAATGAGAGAAAGACTGAAAATGCATGTAAATAACCACACATGTCAAATTATACCGAGATCCTCCAAATTATACCCAAGTCCCTTAATTCCATAATGCTCAGTAGCATTGCATTAATTATTTCCTAAATCTGTGTTGAAGTGTATCTAAATCCCAGTTTAATGTATTTAGCCTTATATTTCAATCATTCTGGAGAATATTATAAAGTCATTACCAGCTCAATATAAATAAAGAAATTCTGGGCATGGAAGCGGTGATGCTGGAGATGTAAGTTGAGATGGATTAGTTAATTGTTTTCCTTGTTTATTTTCCTCTTCTTCATTAAATCAATATCTGTTCTAAGAGGTGGCAGGAAGAATTTGTACAGTATTTGAGTCAACACAACGAATTTAACTCATAGGAATTTGAATGTATTTCTTAGGCCTTCAGTGATAACTCCTTACAATATCAGTGGCCACAGAGCAAAAAATGGAACAGAACATGAAAACACCGCATAGCCCATAATTTACGTTTCTGTAAGTGGAGGACTTTCCAATAAAATTCAGACACTTGAGAGGTATGGAAACTGCCGTGGCTCAATAAAGTTGATTGAGTGCCTTCACCCCCTTCATATAGTACTGGCTGAGGATGGGGGTTGGGGTGGGGGAGGAGAGGAGGAGAGATAGCGAGGAAATAAAAAACAAAACAAAGCAAAACAAACCACCCTAAAGATAAAAAAGATTTAGTCTTCTGAAAATTCCCAAAAAGTCTGCAAATCTCATCATACTGCAAACAATTAGAGGCGGTGCTAGATGTAGTGAATGACAGACGTACTAAACCGAAATAGAGTGCTTGATTGATTTGGTATATGACTGAAGGCTTCTCTTTTCTGCAATCAATAACACAAACCTTTTCACTTTCTTGTCTCTCCTGCAGCTCCCTAATATTGCCTCTCTGCTGGGTGCTACACTTTTCTGGGAAAAGTTGCCCAATATATTGTTTGGAGATTAGTTTCCTCAGGGACCTTGATTCTGCAAATAATTGCTACCAATCCTAGTGCCAGACAGAATGAAATTACCCTTCATGGAATTTAAGAAAACCATTCTGTTCAAATTATTTTCATTATATGACTTAATTTTCCTTAACACAGCATTAGGAATGCTTCACCTTAAGTTATAAAAAATTTGCATAGCAGTGCTTCTATGTTTTATGTTAAGGCATTGAGACAGATGAGAACAATGAGGGGCAGATGCCTGAACACGACGTCATACGAAAATATTCATTTGTGCCTAAATCTCTGCAGTGACTTGATACTTGTCTTGCCACAGTTGCTATTTGTTCATCTGAGAGCAGAGCAAGATAATTGTGGATGGCAGAGAGGAAACAGAAGGGGCTCTTCTGGGGACTGTAACCTGTTGAAAGACAGAATGAACATCAGCAGGCAAATTAAAACAAAGACATGTGTGGGGCAAGAAAAGATTATGGGAGAAGGTAACACAACCCTGACCTATAATGCCTGAGCTGGCTAGAAATGTCTTCTCTTGAAGGCCTTCTCGCTGCCTTTTTTCTCAGTGGACAAAAAAATGTGAAAAAAGGATACATTTTGAGAAGATAAGTGGTATCATAGTAGGTGTTGGAAAAAGGAGATTTGGTATGTGATTTTCAGAGATGCAAAATCCTTCTATTTGAGCTGTGTGTCCTCACATAAGTAACTTACAGCTGAGAATTTGATTTTTGTTTTGTGTTGATGTTGAGGAAGGAAATCAGCTATGTCATCAGTCACACATGTCCTTGACAAGTCTTTCTATCTGAAAAAAAGCCAAACTAACTTTCAAGTCTGCCATCTGTACTGGAGGAAAAATACTCTATATTTTAACAGCATAATCTTGTTCTGCTTAGTTATTGCAATGCTTAGCTGCAGAGGAAATTAAAAGAATTGTGCTGGATTTGGCTGGGATGTAGCTAGTTTCCTTCACAGTGGCCAGTACGGAGCTGCTTTTGACTTGTGCTGAGCACAGGGTTGATAACACAGAGATGTTTTTGTTGTTGCTGAGCAGGGCTTACACAGAGCCAAGGCCTTTTCTGCTCTTTGTGCTGCCACACGGGTGAGAAGTTGGGAGTGCATGAGAGGCTGGGAGGAGACACAGCTGGGACAGGTGACCCAAACTGACCAAAGGGATTTCCAGACCATGTGACATCATGCTCAGGACGTAAAGCTGGGGGGAAGAAAGAGAAAGGGGGGAATGTTTGGAGTCATGGTATTTGTCTATTGAAATAAGCACTGCACGTGATGGGGCCCTGCTCTCCTGGAGATGGCTAAACACCTGCCTGTCTGTGGGGAGCAGTGGAGGAATTCCTTGTTTTGCTTTGCCTTGCTTGTATACATGGATTTTGCTTTCCCTAATAATGTGTCTCTATATCAGCCCATGTGGCTTCTAGCTTTTACCCTTCCTGTTCTCTCCCCAAACCTGCTGGTGGGGGCTGACTAGGGCTTGGTGTTAGCTGGGGTTAAACCATGACAGGAACCCAAACAAGTTGTTTTGAAATCCCTGCTTTCACAGTGAAGTAGAAGAAACAATGTTGTGACTTTGGTCAAGTTGAAATGTTAAGCTGCTGTCAGGTGAAGTTGTAAAATGTAGTGTTCCCATTTACCTCTCAACTTCAGAGAAAGAATCATGCTGTGACATAGTGAACATTTTGATCCCTGAGAACTTTCTTCAAATTTCAGAAAATAACCATGACCTCTTTGGATCTTTAAACTACAGTCTAGATAAAATGAAATGAACATGGAGTTGAATTTAATTTCTGATCTTTGTCCAGCCAATCTCAACATTTTAACCTTATCTCTGTAGTTGAGACATCTGAAGAAAAGTGTCTAGGGAAAGCTCCCAGGTGGTGACTCTGCGCTGGCACTTTGTGTGCCCTTTCAGTCATTTAGGTCTCACAGCTCAGCTTATAGCAGAATATTATCTAGACTAGAGCCTCAGTGCAGTTTTCTACATTTGCTTCCTCTGTTCCTTCATCAGAAAGCCTGGCATGTATTTTGTATGAAGTCACCTTTGCACTGTCTGTGTTGCTCTGCAAAAAATAAAAAGCATCATTAAACTGAGTTTCTAATTTCCACATCTATTTCTGTGGTCATTCCCCAGTGCATTGCTTTTAGCACACGCTTCCCCAGTAGAAAGTGGTGGAGAAGATTATTTGTAGATTGTTCAACACATATTTCCTTCCCTGATTGCTTTCCTGACTTTTCTGGCCATAACTAATCAATAATACCACTGATCTGAGAGATGCCAAAAATAGTTTGGATACTTGGCTTTTGACAAAGTCACTTTGTCTGGGTGGAGGGAGACTCCTCAGTGTGAAGCCAGCACAAAAAAAAAAAAAAAAAGTTAATTCATGCCCTACCTTTGCAGGGTAGCCCTTTGTTTGCTGTGAGCTCAAATGTGTTTCAATACAGCACTGTTTTTCCTTCCCATACTGAGCTCCTCTTGTTGTCCTGCTGCTGCAACCCCTCTCTTAACTTTGCTTGTCTTCCTCTCAGTGTCTTCTGTGAGAGCATGAGCTAAGCCTGCATTTGTATTTATAGCTTGCATTTAATTGAAAGTTTTGGATGTTCGCAATGAGAAACTGAAAATTAAACAGCTGTGTCTTGACAGCTTTGGAAGTGCTGCTCATTGAACTCCCTGAGCAATTCAGAAAACATCTCGGCTGAAGAACAAAACATGGCTTATGTGGCTGTGTTACAGCAGTTGGAGGAAAACACTGCTGCTATGAAGGCTTTATATTACTTTGCATAACTGGCATCACAACCTTTGTTTAATATTCAAGCAAGATTATACAGATAAAGAAGGAAGGCAAGAGGGAGGAAAACTTAAGCAAGCTATGGTTAAGACAGTCTAAAGGTCAAAATTGTAATATTAAATAAATCTTACATGCTTTTATAAACCTTAATTTATTGTCTACGTGCAACTGACATTTAAGCTTTGGGTTTAATACCAAGTACTTCAAAGTATTCTTGTAGAAGAATAGTCGATAACCCTCTTACACAGTATAATTGGAATTCTGCATGTTAGAACATTTGGTTTCTGAAAGATTTTTGTAAATGTTAATAGCTGTCTTTTAAAATGGTGTAAGTGTGAAATGCTATGAAAAGCAAAGGTTTAAATGTCACCATGTCTATAATTTTCATATTGTAAAAACTAAATAAGCTTTTACAATATGAAAAACCTAAAAGGCCTGCTGCAAGTTTGAAGATATAAGCTAGCTCATTATTAGTTTTTTGAAAATGATATGACAGACACATTTTTTAAAACTGTGCATTTTAGTCTAAAATGTAAAGTTGAACATTTAGTTGTCTGGAAATGTTACTACTGCCAAGTCTTCCTACTTAAAATCCATGATCTGAGTCTGGCAATAGAAGGATTTGTCTGGGAAGCCTCCTAGAGTGTTGCCAGAAGTATTCTCTTCATACGGACCCACTGGCACTTAGACTGAAAACTACTCATATCTGTCGTGGTTGCGTGTTATGATTTGTGCCTACTCACAGGGTGCTCTGGTACATCAGTAGGATGGGAATGGAAAACACAGATGGTTTAACCTCAAACATGGGAATGCATGTTTTTGCATTCCCTTGGGTGAATTCATCATGCCATGAATTTTGGAGAACTAAAACTTGAAAAATAAAGGTTTTCGTAGCCTAACCCTCTGAATTCTTTGTTAATATAAAGTCAACAGTGCAGCAATCAACATGCCACAAAAAACAAGAGACAAATATTTATGACTTATTTATCCTGCCATATTTCAGTATATTTTAACAACAAAGAGGTGGCTCAAGATAGTCACTGTCTCAGCACTTTTTTTGACTGTTACCAAAGGTATCGATTTATCTTCCAACCTGCCTAAATCAAGAGGAAAAAAAGCTTTTTCTTTAGAAAAGAAAAAAACCAACACATTATAAAGAGCAGAAAACATAAACATAAATAACAAACAAAGAACACCTTGTCCTCTCATGTGGATTTTAGGAAGCAAAACCAATATTTTCCTAATGTACCATAATAATAAGGGTTAATTCTAAGCAAAAAAGGATAAGATAATCTTTGTGTGTTAAAAAAAAAAAAATAACTATTTCAAGCGTCATTGCGAAGTATGGAAATCCTCACTCCCTAAGCTGATTTCTTTAAGTAAACTTATTTACAAGATTTTTATGAAAAGAATGCATGAATAGTTTCCACAATGTTGGCACTCACATACAGGAACAAAACATAAAAGGAAAAGAGTGCACATCCTGCAAACAGCTGCAGTACAGGGCACAGGAGCATATATCAGGAGAGACTCTCACAATCGGTAGTTAGTAGATTTATCATAGCAGAAAAACTTGTGTAACTTGAGTTGCTGAAGGTTTTTAAGTACCTCCAGATCAGAAAAGGTATGTGATGTGTTCTAATGGCTTTTACCATACCCTGTGGATCTCAGGTCTGAAAATTCTGGGAATGGAGGGGAAGGCAGGGAGAAATCTGGGAATGAGTGGCAGAAAAAGAAGAGAGCATGTTACACATTCTGAAAACCATGCCACTGACCTTGTATAATGGCCCATTTTCTCCTGTAAGAAAATATTTTTTAAAAATTATAGGGGCAACATAAAAGACAGCTGCTAGTGCTAAGTTTCTTATTTACAATAACAAGGGAAACCTTCATTATATGCAGAATCCAGAAGGTTAATATGAACATGCAGTAAATGTTAGCTAAAGTATATTATGTTAGAAAAGGACATTTGTTCATTTCACATCCTGAATGATGCATGATTTTATAATGCCATTTCTCAGTCTTTTCATTTTCCTTTTTTTTTGTCCAACTTCCATCTTTTCAGTCAAAGGAAATCATCAAGTGACCTTGAAATCTGCACTGGTATTTTCCTGGCAGAGAAAGAAGCTCACTTTTCTCATTTGCAAAAATGAATAACAATTTGATCATTCTTAAAACTTCTAAAAGGTTAATTATGCTCTCTCCATGAGCACTGAATAAAAACCTGCTTTATCTCTGCCCAAATGAAACCCACAGGGCTCTCATTCTCTCTAACTCTGCCTGGAGACGAAATCCTGCATGCTGTCAATTAACTCCTATCAGCTCATAGATCTGTGTGAGCTGCAGATGATTTTTTCATCCAAAAACTATGACAGCTCTCATTTGCCAGAGCTGTTGGGTGACTTTAAAAAATTCACAGCAGGAAAGTGTTATCTGGCTTTGGGCTCGCTGGAGAGAAAAAGAAAGAGTGAGAAAATGAGAGGCATAAAGGTCCTGGGTTATGGAGAGTTCATTTCTAGCTCCAAGATTTCCGTCTGGTTGCAAAACCCCACTTGAACTTGAATTGCATGTTAGAAACAATAATAGAAACTGAACATGGACATGTACCACAGAGATGTCTCCTTGAGTGTTTGGGTTTGGTTTTGGGTTTGGTTTTTATATTTTTGTGTATTGCTGTAAAATAACAGTCAGCCACAGAGGAGATGATTACTGGCAAAGTACAGAATTAGCAGAACAGGCACCCCAATGTGAAGTATTTAGCCTGCTGATATTATTTCCTGATTGAAGAATGGCTTTTAAATTCAGAATAGTAATCTGAAAAGGAAAGAATGAGAGACCATAGGAGTACTGTGTCATTTACTGTGCAAGATGGATGTTGCTTCCAAATGGATAGAAAAAGAAAAAATTGCACTGAGCATTCAGTGATCACTATAGTTCTGCCCACTTGTTTTATTTTCATATTGTAGGGTAAATTCTTGAAGAGTCAGCTACAATAACTTGCAACAAAGCCATAGGAACAGGGGCTGATGGCTCTGTTTGTGTTAGAAACTGGAGCTAAAGTAATCAATTTTAGGTCTATTATAAAGTGATAGTGTTACAACCAGCACATGCATGGGACTTGGAAATCTGGCATTTGCTCCTGGCCCTGCTTTGACCTGTGGAAAGCTGTTCATTCTCCCACTTTGATACCACTGGGTTAGCTGTAAATACCAATGCCTAATCTTGTATACAGACAAAAAACCAGTTCAGGTGCACCTCAGCATCCACTGCTAGACACGTGGAACATTTAATTAGCAAATGGAAACTACAGTTTTTTTACTGGAAAGAAAAAGAATTGATCCATCTCTTTCGTTCTTAATTTCTGTAAATTAAAATGGAAGCTCTTAGGGACAGATGCATTGAGATCTTCTCTTGGAAGTTTTTGTTCTAAAAACTAGAGGAAGGTAGGACTAAATTCATTACTCTTTATTTGTGAAAAAAATTTGTGAGCTAATTTAAAAAATAAAATTAGAACTGATGTAAATTTACCTTTATAAGATCTTCCTTTTCTGTTTCTGTCTTTTTCAAATTTTCCTGAAATGATGAAGCTGCCACCAGGTAAATCATTCTCAAGATTAGTTAGTTGACTGATCTCAGCACAGAGCAGGGTCATTATCCACCAGAAGTATCTGAGTTGTAATAAACTTTTACTCTGAATGCACTAGGAGAGTCACACTGTTGTTAAATACACCAGGATTTCATATGATTTCTAATAACATTAATAAATGAGGGATTCCTGGACAGTCTGCAAGCCTAAAACCAGCCTCAATCAATTGACAAAAAGGGGGAATCAATAGTAAAGTAAAGTGAGCTAAAGGATAACTATATTGGAAACGACTTTTGAAAGAACAAATGTTCCTACAGAGCTATCTGCTAATGTGGTACTTGATTTTGGGGACAGTACGGGATTCCTTTCCATCCTTGCAATTTATCTTAAAATATTGTTAGTGTAAGTACTCTGAGAGTTTTGGCTGTGATTTAATTAGCAATGTGAAATGAAATTATGGATCTTTTTATTTTTGACAAATTTCTGAAACAGATTTCAATGTGATGTATTAAAACATTTCCATGAGGCTGTATCTTCTTCTCATGAAGCAGCAGTACAAACTAACTCTCATGGAATATATGTTGTTTATAGGACAATATTCTTCCACTTCCTTGAAAAAAAACCAATGAAGACTGCAAATTCACAATGATTTAATTACATTTTAAATGCACCAAGAAGCTGTAATGAAAAGATTTAAGCATGTTAATTATGCTATCAATATTACCTAATGCAGAGAGAAAAGGAAAACCTACTAGGCAGTAAGTAACTTAATGGCTGACATAATGTGAAATATACAAGCATTATCTGATTTTATTTTCAGGTTCTAAAAAGTAACCATAGAAATTTTCACCTCAAGATTCCCTATAGCAACACATATTTTAAATTTTCAGAAAAAGTCTTGGACACCAGAGCTGAGAGCACAGTAGCACTTAACAATGTTACAGTGGTAGAATAAATATGAGAAATTAAAATCCAATGTGTAAAACCTCTGAACACCTAGTAAACTATTACATATTTTTATTTTTTGACCTGATAGTCTGTGTATGAAGCAATACCTATTCTGGCTTTTTGTCTGTTACTTTCCTGAAGGTTTCCTGTTCCCTTCCTTTCTGATAATTTCTATCCTAGTTTATCCAGTTGCAATGTGCATGTGCCTGGCTATTTTCTTTGAGGTAAGCATAGCTAGTTTCTACCTAAAATGATCAAAATTCAGATAGATCAATAGTTTTTGTTTGTTTGTTTTTTTTTTTTTTTAGTTAATGAACCAGAAAAGTGACAGGAAAAATTAATAGACTAATATAGGAAAAACATCAAATAGTTCAATGATATAAGTGTTTAAAAGTTTATCTGCCAGAGATACATGGCTCATCACTATGGTATATGCGGTTCGTTCATTAATGGTGTGATTTTGGGATCCATCAAGTAAACAAAATCAAAGGTAGCATGATCAGGACAGTTCAGACAACTGGAGGAGGTGGCTTTAATCATTCTGAGAGCGCATGGACTGGCCGGGTCTCCAAAGAGCTCCTGGGAAACTCAAAAGGACACTTCATGCCATGGGCTCAGCCTCCAGGAGAAGGCCTGACCTCTGCCTGGTGTTTTAAACGCCAAAAGGAAAGAATCTGTACAGGGAACAAGTAAGATGCTTTTGTGTGGAGGCTGATACACGTTGCTGCGTTACAGATCTAAAAATTCCCCTCGTTACAGATGAACCAGTGTCAGTCTGGAGTTCTCAGAGTGAGTACAGAAAGACATCAACAGCACATTTGTGGGAATTCCAGCGTCTCTGCCCTTGTCACCAGCATGCCTCATTGCTCCATGTAGTCACTGGACTTGCAGGTAGGTTCAGCTGTTATTTCCAGGAGCTCGTAGGACATTTCTTCAATATTAAATGTAGTTGGAGCTTTTGGGAAAAAAAAAATTTGAAAAGCTCCTGGGAGCTAAAAGTAGTGTCAAACTACTACATGCCTTGTTCTCCGGAATTAGCGTTTCATGTGCTTTTATCTCAAAAGGTGGGGCAAAATTTGGAAACAAGGGCTTATATTCAATGTTTGCTGTAACAGGAGATGCAGTGCATCTGCAATGCCCTGCACTTATATGTGCCTGCCAGGTGCAAACATGGACTTGTGAGAAAGTTTCAAATGTTTCCTATTATTTGCCAGTTCAGTGCAAATATGCCAGTGCAAAGCCACCTTTTATGCAGAACTCAAAAATGCTGGTGTATATTCAAGTATTTATTTTGAATTTGCATACCATTTTTTTAAATGCAAAGTAGGAAAATATGTACCCCTACAACATTTCTGCAAGTGCTCATAAACAGAACTAGTAAGTGCACTTAGCTCTTCTGCCAATGACAAACTGGTTTTCCTAATTTTCCATTTTGCTTGTTCTTGTGGTTTGTGGGTTTTTTTGTCTAAAGGCATTTTGAATTCCAGATTATGTTTTGTCCAGATAATCATTTATGTAGTATTCCATGTTTCTAATAAATAGCTAGATTTGTGGAATGTATTAGGGATGTAATCATGTTGGTATTACATTTCTATCCAGTTTCCATTATAATTAGGAAAAAATTCCCTTTGATTTCAGGGACAGTTCTATCAGACCAGAAGCACTTAATTTTTTAAAACAATGTTAAGTGCTGCTGTCTGCTGACATTGTTTCCCAAACACCAACGATTGTTCATTGACCCAGATGTGAACTTGGTTTTTTTCTGCCTCTGTTTATAGACACCCTTTCTCTGTTATGCTTTTCTACCCTACTCAGAGACCTATTTGACTTGCTGGGATGTTGTGATGGACCAAATTAGAAAGCCTGTGAAAATTGTTTTTACCTGAGTATGTCAAAATCAGTACTAAAAAAGGCACAAAATTAACATTTGCATAGATCAAGGACCTGTATTTTACATTCCTGCCATTGCTCTACTATTGGAAAGAAGTGTGGTACTTGAAAAAGAAAAAAAAGCAGCCCACTTCGCAATGCCTAGACATGGGAATGGATGCCACTCTCTGCTGCTCAGTACCTCAACTTAGCAAGGCAATGCACCATGTTTCAGGAAATTCACAGTCATTTCCAAAAGCCTGTCCATAATTGTGCGCAAAGTTCATCCTTACAGGACACAGAGACTCTTCTGTCTAGCAAACAAATCACTTTTTCCTTTCTTTTTCTTTTTTTTTTCTTTATTTTTAGGGGTTTTTTTCCCCCAACCTGACAAGCCTGTGAAAGCTGGAAAGGAAACAGAAACAAAATAGAAAGAGAGGCATTCCTTCCTATCTGCAGTCTGCTTCAGATGTAGTGATTATGATTATAATCAACGCTGACTTTTCACAATACAGTATTTTTGACCACAGTTGGGTTCTACATGAACTTGCTCTTATACACATAAACACTGTTAATGTGCCACAGGAAAGCTGCATGATGCTTCAGACTTTCCATGCCAGATGTGTTCACAACACGGTCCCGACACTAAAAAATGTTAGGTACACAATGATACTAAAGACTTTCCTGCTTCAGAAGAGCTATTTTACTTGTGTAAATGAGCACATGTCCTTTCTTCTGTATTATTCATTTAATGACTGTTCAGAATAACTAGGGAGAAATTATGCTCTCAGGAAATACATCAGTTCAGAAACTAAAGAAGCATTGGCATTTATTTTGTTCACATTGTAACTATTTTTAAATTATCTCTGAGTTTTCTAACTAAGTGAAAATTTCAGAAAAGTCAGAACTCTCTACCAGATAAGTACATTTCACTCCAAACTCGGCACAAAAGCTACATTTTATCAGGAATGAGATAACAGACAAAAAATAAAGCATATGCTCCCTAGTGATAGATGATATGATATGATATCACCTTTGAGATCTGTCCTGTTTTCAGAATACTGTAAAACTGATTATCATTGTGGTCAAAGCTCAACAGTTGTCTTGAATTTTTGGAGGGTTATCTTCAATTGTGAGTGTTTTCCTGTGACACATGAGACACAGAAAGAGCCTCCGGGTGGGGAAGGATCTAAAGCCTTCATTACTGCAGTAGGGCAGTGTATACCAAATCAGTGAAGAGTTTCATGGCAAATGCATGGATGAACCTTTTGGATTTCTTTTTTTCCCTATGAATCTTTAGACCAGATCAGTGCACACCTGCTCCTGTGTGCTCACCAAAACGTTTTGAAGAACAGATCTGGTGGCTGTGCCCTATGCTGGTTCTATGAAATTACCACATATATATATATAAATATATATTTTGGACAGATATACTTTAAAACATGTTGAGCAAATAATTGAGCTGACACATTTGAGTAGTGAGTAGGAGAAAGGAGCAGAGTAGAGGTGAACACTGAGATAAGACACCTTCTTGAATAGGATCTGCATTTACATCACTTTTATTTTGCTTTTTGCAAATATCAAATCACATCCGTACTGGTAACTGATGTATGTGACTGGCTTGGAAGTATAAACACTGCAAAATGTAAAACTAAACCTGGTCATTGTCCTGGTGCTTTCACTAACATAGAAATCTGTGCATTTAGAAACTGCACGCAGCAGTGAACTTCAGCTTGTGAACTGCATAGATTTCTGTCCCACATTAACTCTATTTTCTGTAGACTGGTATTTATAACTTCAAATATCAAAAGCAAAAAGATTTCAAGAAAAGATTTGAGGTACAAAATGTCTAAAATAATTGGAATCATTTTAGTCCTAAATTACATCAGACTGAACTATTTTCAACTATAGATTCTTTGCAGAGGTGCTCAATGCCTGATCATTGGTTGCCTCGATAGTTATCTTACTGATAACAGCAATTAATATCTGACTGATTTGGCCTGACTTGGTGCTCACTTGATTGTACTTATTGCCTGCTCCTTCCATCTCCTTGAGATGATTTCAGGCAGTTCCTCTGCCTGAAAAATACAGGCTGATACCACTGTCCAGAGCTGGAGATAGGGGCAACTTAGAAAGCGACAGTACTCTGTCTTCATGTTCAGTAGAGTTAGATGCAGAGAGAACCCTCACAGCTTCATGCTGCAACCATTAAATCTGTAGTGGGTGGTCCTTCTTTTTTCTGTACAGCACATAGGATTTGAATACCAGAGGAGTTGCATCCCCCTAGTCTGTCTTGCACTCCAGTTTAGGATTCTACAGTTTCTCTCACTGAGCACAGGGAGTACCTTTCCCCTCTGCTGAGAAGCGTAGATGATTTTACTGCACAACATCCCTTGCCCATCAGATAGGTATTAATACACTTGTAAGCAGTTACTGCGTGACACACAAGGTTTGACATTATACAGAGCTATCTGGAAGGATTTTTTATCCAGAAAAAAAAAATGTTATAATGGATTTCCATAGCAACTTTCTTGCACAAAGGCTATTCCATGTGTGAAAGTATTGTCTTCAAAGAATAGGGAGGCTTACATTGTGTTTAGACTAGGACAAAGATAAATGCACCAGAAAGGCAGCATGGCCTCTTGGAAATTGTTTCTGTGTAGGCAAGAGGAAAATGTCATGCAGTGTTGTGCAACTGGACATGGGCTGTGTTTTGTGCTGTGCAGAAAATTGATTGCAGTCTTCTGAGTACATTTACGATAACATTTGCTGGCAAAACCATTAATCTGACTGTACTGACTATTGTGCAACATCTACCTCTTCAACATCTGTGAACAACACATATCATTAAATTACTGTGCTGTAAGAAATGCTGTTAAAAGCAAATTTTAATGGTTATTTCTTAGCAGCTCTGAGGGAGCGCTGGCAATCATATTGCTTCTTCACGGGAGCTAGATGGCTTGAATCACTCAGAGAGGCTTTGCAGCAGTGGAAGATAGGTTACTGAATTTAAATGATCCAGTACAATCATTAGAATTCCTGAAAATGTCTACAAGTCAGTGCACACAGGTATTTTCAGATTACCCCTTGAATACAGGAAGATTGGCAACGAAAAAAAAGAGATGGATATGAAAAGACTGCTAGGCAGCCTTTCTCTGTTACAATAATAGACCCAATTCTTGAGTTGTTAACTACTTTTTGCTGCTATTTAGCAGTTACAGCTTCAAGAGAAATAAACAGCACATACTAGAAAAGCAAACCATTGTTGTATTCATGACCTTATACCAAACATCCTTCATACTGAGCTCGACTGACTGGCATGCAGATTTGTTTCATAAACAAAAAGTAGTGTTTTCTCTCTAAACAATTCATTGTGAGCAATTTGTCATTGCAAACAGCTTCTGGCAGTTGACCAACTCCTTTCAGATAATCCTTCTTTAAACCAACTGGCCATTAAAATCTTGCCTCCCAACAATGGCACCAATTAGTTCCTAATGAATAATTTGTCTGGATTACTGTATTTGCTGGATGAGATGGAATGAAGCTTGTATGTCATAAGCAAAATTGTTAACACTAATTTATCATTTAATTGCCTTTCTCCTCATCTAAATAATCCTGGGTCATTTTTAACTCTCTTTTTCATGGGCAGCAACTGAATTCATAGCATTTATAAGGCCAGAGGAATGTGTTTGACTAGAGCTATTGATTAGGTCCTATATACACATACTTCAAAATTTAGGTCATTATTTCCCCTTTATTGTGTGGAAAAAAACACAGTAAGTTCACAGAAGTAGTAAATAATTAGGATTTAAATTCAGCACAAAAATAGTGAAAGAACATGCAAGCATCACAGTAAATGTAAAGTAATTAATGTTTGAAAATAGGTAAATAGACATTAGGAGTCTACTAAGTTCATAGTAGTAGACTCATAGTTACACATTTCTGGAATGTGGAACTACTAATTATAGCTTGGAACAGAAGAATATGAATATTCACATTTACACTACATTCTTTAAAAATCTTAAAATATGTCTTGTATTTCTTTCTTTTGCCCTTTTTTTCCTCTCAATCAGCAGATTTTTAATTTTCTTTTAATGGCTGTAGGTGTGTTTAGTGAAATCAATTTATATTAGCTGTATGAGTCTGAAAAAAGAAGGAGTTGAAAAGTAGAACACCTGAAATTCAACTCCTATTGTCATGGTGATCAATTTTTGTTCAGCTTCCTGTTTTCTCTGTGGTCTGAAAGAAGTCACATCTGCAAGGTGTGACTCCATTTTCTCATCTGAAAAATAAAGACACTAATCTTTCTGATCTCCCAGGTGATGTCTGATGCTAACCTCATTGGTTTCTATGAGAGCCATACGTAATTCGGAGATGAGAGCAACAGAAAGGTCTATAAATAAGATAAAATAAAATTTGTGAAGGAAGCATTGATTTTAGTCAGGACTGATAATATTTCTTGTCAATACTGACATATTAGTTTCATTTTCCATTATTGCTAGATATTTTGGTTAAGCTAAAAAAGCATAGCTTCTCAAACAGAGTTTGAGAGGCCTTATTTATTGGACTATAACCAAGTTCCAGTGGCTGTGTAGGTCCAGGGTAAGCTGCAAAGGGTTATGTTATATAAATATACACAGGAGGTCTCTTTTTCTGTTTCAGCCTTCTAGACTTCAGAATCAAGAACACAAACATCATAACTAGATGATGTGAATCATAGAAACATTTTCCCTTGTAGAGAAACATTCACCTCTCATTGGTTGTCCATTCCTTTGTCTGTGCTCTATGACACTGCAGCTTTGTAAAGAAGCAAAAATTGCATGAAGGGTATATTGCCTGAGATAATTTAGGCTGTTGTAATTTTCAGACTTCTCTTGCATTGAAAATTAACAAGTCAATAAGAGTTTGGAAGGCTAAAGGGCTGGAGATGAGGTCAAGCCCAATGTTAACATAGTGTTTCTTTGTTCTTCCAGTCTCATCATTCGTTAATAATTACTATGGAAGGGATCAAAGAACCTGAAAAGAATTGCATTCTCACTGCCAAATGCTACAGCAGTGACAGCAAAAAAAAAAAAAAAAAAAAATAGACAGTATGGAAACAGAAAATGTTAATCTAACAATTTCTCTGTCATATTACCAGGTTGATCCTTGATACATTAGTGCACCTGAACCACAGGGACTATATTTTTATCCATGTCTGTGATCCTTTCTAGCAATTCCACAAGGTATCTGCAGTAGAAGAGTTGCTCAAAAAAGATCCAGAGAAAAACCCTGTGTTAAAGTGCAAGATAGTCTTTACCCACTTACAACAAGTGCTGATTCTCCGACCAAATGGCAACCACAAATCTGCTGGAACTGGCGGCAGGCAGCTGGCAGAGTTAAAACCATGCTAGCCACAGCCTCATTGCTAGGTCCTGAGGAAAACAGGGGAGTTACAACTTCTTGGATTGAGTGGCACTAATGTATCTTCATGCGTTAGTTGTCTTAAAATATTTTTCACTAAAGCCAGCAAAATCTACAGCGTGAAAAACCAGTTGAGAGCATTTGATTCCAAAGGAATTGCACAGGATTCTCACCAGAATGAACACAGTCTTGATGCATTTTTTCTACTTTTCAATTTTCTTGTATATTCCTGAAATTAAAGACTTTGTGATTAAATAGACATAATGTCTGTGGATATGGATGCCTAAATGCATATCCATACACATATACATAATTTATATTTATGCTTAACTACATATCTGGCTTCCTTCTGTTATCCAGATACCAATCCTGTATGCAACAAGACTCCCAGAAAAACACTACAAGAATAATTCTTTAAGAAAAAATATACATGAGGCATATCCAGGACTAATTTCTTTCCTGTTTTGCTCAGAGTAGGATTTCTATGCTTTTGTAAATCACGTAGAGAGTTTTCTCTTATTTACCTATGTTGTTAATGTTTATTCAAGGATTAAAAGTATGCACTTTTATTAATATTTATGCAACATCATTGAAGGTGATGGTTTACTTAAATGTTAAGGACAATTGAAAGCTTTATATGAGCACAATCCCTTTTAAAATAGAATGCACTTATAACTTTTGTATCCAAATACAGTTAACTGACAATTCAGAAGTAATTAGTAATAAAAGCTGATTATCATATGGTTTGCATCATGTCTCGGTGTGTTTTAAATCGCCTATTTCCTTCAGTACAATCAGTCTTTGGGGCTAATCTCTCCCACGTGAGTAATGCTATAAAATTGCCTTCACTACAGAGCAAAAGAGAAATTGTTTAAGTAGAGACTGTATAAATCATAAACCACTCTCTCAGATAAAGGCCATTAGGTAGGTCTGTGTACAAATTTGACACTTTGTTTCCTTGCCTTTGACAGCCATTTAGAAAGGCTTAAATATACAAATCTGCCTAAAGCTTTCAAAAATTCATCATGGAATATTTGTTAACCTTGTTCTCCGTGATAGCTGTAGAACAAAGATAATACTCTTCAAATGGAGATAAATTACGGTCTTTCAAAAGATTATCACCAGTCTTAATCGAGTTTGCTCCTACAGCTGAACGGTCAGTGACCTTGTTACTCGCACAATAAACATACCTGCTGTTTTCCGCTCACAGGGAGCAGGTATACTCCAACCAGGCAGCTGAGAACAGCTCCACAGGTTTGTTATGGTTCTAACTTCTGCAGATACGGCAGGAAATCCAGCTGGTTGAAGAACAATCTTTGAATTACTTAAATACCAGAATTCGTGAGACTTATTTAAATTTCTAATGGAGCTTGTGCATACAGATCAGCTGTCCTACAGACATGCTGGATGCTCAGCAGATGTAAATCAGCATGGCCCTGGAGATTTCCAGGGCATCATACACACCTACTCCACTTCAGCGGAGAGGCTGCCCAGGCAGCTGGCTGCCCTTTCCTTCAGCAACAAAGGAGCTCCAAACTGACAGTGAGGGATTCTTAACATGCAGCTATGTGCCTTTTCAACGACCTCTCTTTGGTTTTGTTTTATCTCAGCTAAGAGTACTCATACACCTCCCTATTTGACATAAACATTTCAGCACCCATTTCTCATATTATAACACATTGGCTTGACAGGAACTGCACTGCAGGGAGTTGGCACTCGAGCCAGTTATGCCCTGGCTCTTTTTCTTTGCAGAGATGTTGGGGTGGAGATTAGATTTTCATTATCTCCTAATGGCATTAAATCCTGCACTATATGAGTCTGGAACTGTCCATACCAGCCCACACTCAGCAGAATTGAATTAAACATCACAGGTTTAATATGCAGTTTTTGCAGAGAGAGCACTTTTCTTTTTTTTTTTTTTTCCCCCTATTAGCAACATGACCTTTATTGGAATCAGCACCTCTTGATGTTTCACAATGGCACAGCGTGGTAAAGGATGAAGCCGGGGTGAAGGAACAGCTCTGTCTCCTCTGAAGCAGCCTGTGCACTAGTGAGCACAGCTGTCTGAGCACTGTTCAGTCAGTCCTGACATGAAAGGTAAGCCAAAGCCACTGTAAAATAAAGCATTTGGCATTACAGCCACTACATACACTGGAGCTATGACACTCTCTGCTTTCTTCTTTTTAGTTTAATAGCTGTTTGGTTTACTGAGTATTTCTTTCATACTTTAGGGGGGAAAAAAAGGCCCATTGCAAATGCTGCTGAGTGCTTCAATGTCTCAGTGACAGTGGAGGTCACTCAGCACCACACAGAATCAGGCCATTAGCAAAGACATCCTCAAGAACTGAAGAAAAACTCCAAAATACTACCACCCAAAAAAATTAAAAAATAAAAAAATTAACATTTCTTAAAATTGCAGACAAATAAATAATAATATTTTGCTCTCACCCTAGAATTTCACAAAGTATTTCAAGGACAATAAAAATAATAATAAAAATAAAAATTGGTTCTTGATGATGAACCTTCATAAAAAACCAAAATAATGTTTTTGCTGTTTGATATTCCTCTGCCCTCTTTCATATCTGATTGGTCTCCCCATTCTCATGATTTCTTTTGCTTCTGTGATTATTAAACTGTCCCTACAACTTTTCCTTATAAACTTCTACCGCAGGCTTTCATAAAAGAAATAAAAATTCTTTGAGGCCTTTCACTCACCCTGCTGGTACATGAGTTGATTATCCCAGGAAATGGTTAAGTGTTTTTATACACTACAGCAAACCCCAGGATTTGACTGTTGCTTTTGTAAGTGAGCTCATGTGATTTTATTTTTTTAGGGGAGAGGAAAGAGTCTGTTTTAATCATATGGCTATGAACTGAGCTTCATTTTCTAAGAAAACAGCACATGAGACTTCCTTCACAAAAACAACAATAAAACCTTAGATCCACAGGGTGGGTTTTTGTGGGTTTGACACAAAATTATTTTGCATAACCTCAAAATTATGCTTGCAAGGCACAAAGAAGACAAAGCTAAGCAGATTCCAGTATTTATCTTTTTTTAGCTATGCCTTTGGGTCAGCTAGATTGCGCTTTATGAAGAGATAGCTGTGAATATCTCTGCACCCTCCTTCCCTTGCCTGCTCTGTAAAACAGCCTAGGGCCTTTGGCAGGACTGCTGTATTTACAGAAGTCACCATTACTTGACTTGTTTTGGTTTGTAATTACCAGCACACCTCACCAAGCTCTCTGGCTCTGAGGATTGGACTGGGCTTCATGGCGCCCATGCAGGAACAATAACTTCACGCCACCGAGGTATGACGAGCCATGGCATCATCTGTCACAGACATCTTTTCATTAAAATCCTTTTGTTAGGATTTTTCCTGCTGAAGCTGAGAAGTTTCAGCAACAAAGGGTAAACAGTGGTTATCTGCTGCTGTGGAATGCAACAGGTGGATCCGTGATTGGTCTCCTGTGGATGTTCGGATTTACTGACCACTCACGGCAGAGCTGTTCTCGCTTTCTGCCGGGACACAGACCTTTGTTATTCATTCTTTTCTATTCTTAGCTTAGCTAGCCTTCTGAGAACTTTCCTTCTATTCCTTTTAGTATAGTTATAATGTAGTATATATATCATAAAATAATAAATCAAGCCTTCTGAACACGAGGTCAACATTCTCGCCTCTCTCTTCATCCTGCAACCCTTGTGACCACCGTCACACATCAGCCACAGACCTCTTGTTCAGTTGCTTTCCTGAGCTCACAGCCACATTGCCCAGGGTAAAAATCACTCACCTGCAACACTCTGGCCCAGGAGCTGCAGTGGAGTCAAGTGCACCATCCAGAGCTAGCCTTGGCTGACCCTTTCAGCCCAGTGACAACCTCTGATGTGCTACTTGAGGGCTACAAAGTTGTCTTGACACAGGGCTTCTGAGGGCATCTTTGTTGTGGATTTTGGCTAGTATATTTAGCCTGGTGAGGCACGTTAACACTTACGTAAGTTTGTGCAAACAGGACCTTTCAGACCATAGGCTTACAAACACAAATTCTGGAGGGATCTGGAGGCACATACACTCTGTACTTATGCATCCAAAACAGCTCTCTTGACTGCTCTTTTACTCACAAAGGTCGTGTGAAATTAGGTCACTTAATTTTACGGAGTAAAAAAAGCTGACGGTTTTAAATTTTCAGCTGAAACCCTTCACTTTGAAGAGAGACCTCACATAAGCAAGGAGCTGCTAGAGAAGAAAGTTTTGTTTTCTTTGGAGAAATAACTCTGAGGACTTCATCAGAGTGCATCCGGGCGCTATGATAGCACACTATTTAATACTAGTGGATAAACTAGCTGAGGGAGACAAAAGAAATTGTGAAATCTTGTGTAGTGGAGAGACTTTTACTATGCTGCACATCTATTGCTCGTGACAACTGAGTTTCTGCAGGTTGCCAAACAGTATATTCTCTTAATCAGTAACCATAATAGTGCTATTTGTTTGCACTCCCATATAAGAAATTAAAATGGAGACTAGAATTGTCTTTGATCTCCTTTACTCTTTTCCTGCAATTTATTCTCCCATTGTTATTCTGTATGAAAGGCTTGCTACCTTGCTACAGCAAAGTATTTTGGGGCAGGTCATACACATGAAGGGTAGTACTCAGTGCTTTTCTGTCACCCATAATCCCAACAGAGCAGGTGATGGTCCAGCCTTCTAGTTCCTGCCACTTTCTGGACAAGAACTTCCACCATAAAAAAATATAGGCTGAGCACTCTGATTGTTTTGAAGAGTCAGAAATACGTTGTACATGTAAGTGTGTATGTTCTCTAAAAAAAGACTTAGCGTGTGACTTTGATATTTGCAGGTGGGGAATTATGTAATTGTCAGAAGACAACTGCATGCAGCAAGACTGATCCCCTCTCAGCTATGGCAACTCACAACAGGTTAGACAAGCTACCACATGCAAGGTTTTTCTGTATGATTGCACATTTGACCTTCCAAATTCTAGCCTGAAATGTCAATGATAAATATTTTTGTTTGTTATACAACTCTAGCAATGTAATTGTTTTTACTACTACTCTTCATTTTTATTATTCTATGTGGTTAACCCCAGGATTCTAGAGGAACCTTTGTTTGTTGTATTACACATGTTAATTTTGCTTATTCTGCACATTTTTCCCTTTGCATGGCTCAAAAATAAGGCACAGTGAATCTGTGGCAAGTAGCCACAGTTAAGAAAGAGTCTAGGGCTCCACAAAGTTGTTTGTTCAAAGGACAGCCAGGACAGAATTGGTTTGCAGAGTTTTTTCTTTAACAGGAAAGCATTCATTTAAAGATGCATTCTTGAAACCTGGACTGCAATTTGTCTCATGAAGAATGCTTGCTTGCTTGCTTCTCTCTTTGTTGGTTTTGCTTCCTTCTTTACTGCTGCCTTCATCTGTTCATTTCTTTCCTTGCTGTGTGTCTTCTGCTACCTGTTCCTCCTTCCTGTTGGGAGAATGGGAGAAAACATCCTTTTCTTCACTGATCTTTTCATACTAGGACATCTGGACCACACTAGCTTTTGTGTAGCATTCAAGTGGTTAAATTAAAAATGAGCTGGAACATGACAGGAGTTATGTACAAATGTTATAGATAGCCCCTAGAACTTCGATAATATTTATTACAATTTTCTAATGTCACAAGCTGGTTTAGGCCTTTCCCAGTCCTTCCAAAAGTCTGCAAAGCAAAATAAAATTATGTCACTACATTTGTGGCAAAACTTGACTACTGTTCATGGGTTTTTTCTTGAAGAGTACTAAAAAAATAAAATTACCATAACAAGGACAATCAGCAGTTAACATATCTAGCTAGACACAATTTTACATGAAGATGTACAAGATGTTGAAGACACACCTTCAACATTCCCTGAATCCTTGCAAATGCAAATGATAAATCATTTACCTAAGTAGCCAATAAAATTGGAATTCTTGATCGGAAATCTCAATTTACATCTATAACGCAAGAATTCCCATAGGATTTTGAGCATGGACTATGTATAGCAAATGCATGAATTGCATTTGGGATAGCCTCATTGGTCATGTTATATAAAACCTCCATATAGTCAAGACAGTGATTTACCCAAAACGTTTTTCCTGGGAAAATATTAACATTAGGGCTTCCTTTCTTCCACCAGCGTCAGCAGTGTTCACTCCTACCTGTATTTGCTTATATGCAACTATTTTAAATATTGCAGAAGAGAACACAAAGGCAGAGCTAGAAGACAGTGGGACTACATAAGGACATGGAATACTAATGTTAAAAAGGAGAAATATAAACAGGCAAAGCTAATTACAATTGATGAGAGTACCATGGAGCATTGGAAGATGTTTAGTCAGAAAGAAGGAGGACAAAGAAAAAGCAGAAAACTGAAAAGAATGCAGACAAGCAAAGCTACAAAGGCTAAAAGCTGTAAACAGCAAGAAAGGCACTAAAGAGGAGAGCAATTAAAACATGAAAATAATATCAGGCCATTCGTGATTTCACTGTTAAAATAAGGATTGGCTTTGTGTGATAAAATGAGGCTTACATCCACTTATTAAGCAAAAGAGCCCATGTAGATCATAATGAAAATTACACCACCTACTCTGTGGATAATGATTCAGTTTTTTCAAAAGTTACAAGAAAATTATTAAAGAAAATTGAAGAAATACTTTTTCACTCAGTGATTGTTAAAACTCACATGAAGAAATCATCCTGGAGTTTCTTTTCTTACCTTTCTGTCTCTTATATATTGAAAGGGGAGGAAAATTACCATTCCAAGTCCCTAGACTGAAAGCATCCATCGTAGACATGTCTGTCTATGATGCCATTGAATCCAGGAGGTGAGGAAATCATGCTACAAGCTTGAATTTCTAAATGAGCAGACCAAGCACATTATTTGGTGTATTTTCAATTCTACTTTTCCTCATGAGCAAAGCACAGAAAATTTGAAGATGGCAGATACACTCAGACATTAATTGCTGTTTCAATTGCTTCTTGTTCAAGATGTCTCAATAATACTCTTGTAAACCACAATGTGGAACAAAAATTAAATTCGGACATCTTATTGGAAAAAAAATGGAGCAAATCAACATAATAAATTCTATTGCAGTGTTTTTAATCTCAAGAAATGCTTTAAAGAACCACTGAGACTTTGTCCAGATGATGTCTCCAGCATAGATTTGTTTTTTAAAAAGAAAAATCCCCCAAATATTTTTAACTAGCTTAATTATTGTTAATTATTTACATTTATATTAAAATAAGTTAGCTAATAATAAAAACACCTAACTAATAA
Organism: Zonotrichia leucophrys gambelii; assembly: GCF_028769735.1. Lineage (NCBI taxonomy): Eukaryota > Metazoa > Chordata > Aves > Passeriformes > Passerellidae > Zonotrichia > Zonotrichia leucophrys. The sequence continues at coordinate 67,920,603 of NC_088200.1, read as the reverse complement.
ATAATAAATTAAAAATAGTTATATCAAAATATGACCTACAAATAAACAGTAAAATAAAATGTATTAGTATTTATATCAATTTTATCTTTGCATTATTCATTCATTGGCTTAGGGATTAGACTAATGTCCATTGAGCCTGAGAAAAACCTCCCCCTCACATTCTGGAAAGCTCAGGATTCAATGCCCAGCAGGATACTCTTGCCTGACATCCAAGTCACACTTTTGAGGAGCCATGCTGAGAGGCACCTCTGGCCTTTGCACATAAAAAGTGAATTATATTATTCCTGGATATTATAAAGTCTTCAGAGGGATTTCATTTGGGACTAAAGAATGCTGACTGAGAGAATCCAGGACAAAGAAGAAGCTGCAGAAGTTTCAGGAACCATATAAGGAGTCGCTGAAAAGACTTTAGCATCCTTGCTCACACTCTATGAAGAATTTGCATGCCTACATTTTTTTGGGAAAAAAATAATAGTGTCTGTTCTCATGCATATTTGGTGTTCATCCGGACTACCCTTTCACAGCTTTTTCATTTTCCTGAAGATTTTGCTGATTCACTGCTTTTATTTCAAACAAATTAAAATATTTTGCCCTGACAGATATTTGAGATAACTGCATTCTGTCGTATAAGAACCGGGCTGTCACTTATTTCTGTGGACTTCCTAGTATCCTCGTATCCATAATAGTTCCTGCAGAATTCATAACAATCCTTTATTCTATAATTTGGGGAAAACAACAATATATATAAATCTATTTTTGAAAGGTCATAACTGTCTATTAAACTGGACAGCACCACCAGAGAAAATTAATTACAACTTTCCTTGATATGCCACTTGTGAATTAATTGATTTAAAATGTATATTGCTTTTCATCAAACAGCCTTTAATAAACAGAAATCTTACAAAATATGCTGGGACACATTATGCAGATTTTCCCTACATATATTTTCTTCTAGGTTTTCATGGCACTTTTTCTCAGCAGTTCTCAATGTTCTTCATCCCAGAGGTAACCTCTGCTTCTTTTACAGCAATGAATCTGAAGGCAATTTTTTCATCAAAATTTTGGAAATGTCCTCTAAATAGTAATGCTCAGCATTTTTTTTTTCTTTTTTTTTTTTTAGTTATTAATGTTATTATGATGCAATTTTCTGCTTGTGTGAAATTACAAGCAAGCTGCCAAGGACAGATGGAGGGAAGAACATCTCAGCTTGTTTCACCCTCAAACATGCAATCCAATTACAATCTGTAGTACATGCAGGTTACCCTGTCTTTTAACTTCAGTGAGGCAAACATGAGAAGACACAAAGCTGTGACTTGAAGAACTGAAATAAATGTTGTGACAGCAGAAGCTGGGCCATTTTCTGTTTCAGTCTGTATGGCAAAGGTGGCACTTTGCCTGCCGACAGTGCGCAGGTGAAATGGCAGAGAAGGATCAGTGTGAGCATTTGCTGCTTGGTACAACGCTTCCAGATGTGTGTTCTCAGAAACTGCATCTTCTCCCAGGTGATCAGAGGTCAGGAATCCCTTTGAACAACATCACTGGGAACCAGCGCTGGCAGCCGGCACTGTTAAAGCAAGTCCTGATGGAATGCATGGAGATTAGGATACTGTTGGAATGAAATTGCTGGAGATTGAGGGATTGCCCACACTGAGAATGTTTTGGAGTCATCCTCAAGGAGAATTTCACCTCCTAGTTTTCTGTAATTGTCATAGTCAGGTAACAATCAACCTGAAAGGAAATATTGTGGCTCCAGGAGCAGTTTCTCTCAATAAAAGTCTTGACTTTCCGGAAGTTTAGCCTGCTAGTTTCATCCATGTCCCATACTGTACATTCATTCCCCTTTGGGGCATGCCACAAAGTCTTTCATATCTTTTGTAAGTATTTAGCAAGTCTGCAAGTTCGTAAGAGAATGAGTTGAAGATTACAGGAGACTTTGCTGATTTTTTATGATGTGCTACTGCCAGACCTCCTTCAGGAGTCTGTGAGAATCTGTTAACAGGAAAATTCATAATAGGCAATCCAATGAATAAGGGGTTTTACTGGGAAATACTACATTTTCTGATTGAGTATTAAGTTTTAGAGGATTCCAAGAAGTCTGGAGAGTTACCAGAAAATAAAATAAAATGGAATTAAATAAATAATTCCAATCAGTAAGAGATGAAAGTACAAAACGAGGTCAAGTCTGGATTGAAACACTTAACATTGTTTAAAGAGCTCCATCACTAACTCTTCCCTTCACAGGCTTATTCCTATAGCAAATATTTTTTAAAATATTTCTTTCCATGTGTCATTGCCATATGTTTTATATTGCTTAGTTTTCCATAAACAGAGCACATACACATTTTACAGACTATTGATCTTTTTCCTGTTCTGAATGATGCTGATGGGAGATTTTTTCCCCTGACTTTTATGGGAAAGTTTTTGGGTTTTTTGTTTCTGATTTGCTGGGTTTTTGTGGGTTTTTTTAGATACTGAACTATACAATGTGCTGTTGGGGAGGCTGGTTCTTTTCTAAGCTATTCTTATTGTGACTAAGTAGTGTCTAATAGACTTTCCTGTTTGTAACAAGTACTTCTGTCAGTCAGCTATCTGAAATGCTCATTTCATTAAATGAGGTCTACCCAGAGCTCTGCTGCAGTCACTGAGGCCAGCTGGGAACCTCACCTTTCCTTGGCTAGTACACATCAAGGCCTTGCTCATCATCTCTTCATGCACTGAGAGCACCAGTTTGAACATTTCACTTTTACCATGAGACACATAAAGCAGGAAAACTACATCTCATAAGGCATGCAGCTAAGCAAGGTGACTCACAGCCATGAATGTATCTCAGCTCTAATGCTGTTGTCAGACACGCTTAGCCAATTAACCACTGGATTTTGTTTGCTATAATGTCAGCTTCCCTTAAGTAGAGAGGAGTTGAGGGGAGAGATCACAGAAGTATGTCAGGAGGTTAAAGCCGTGCTATGAGGTCCATATGCTGCTCCTGCTGCTGCAGAGGTCTCTGCCTTCTCAGCTGCTAGCTGATCCTCTCCAGACTGGTGTCACCTTGCAGACAGAGCCACCACAAGCGCTTATGTGCTGTGCCGTGAGCTGGGATCAGGAAACTGATACAGCTCAGAGACAGCCCTTGTCTGTCTCCGCGTGTTTCAGATGGATCAGTTGCCTTATCTGCTTTTAGTCTCTGCTTCACAAGTGCTGCTTCTGGCAGGCTGCTGGTCAGCACTCTGGAGGGATGGGAACATGAGGTGTGCGTGGGAATAGCTGTGATTTTGGCAGTGCTGCCTGTTCACAGGTGCCCAATCCTGCAGCCTAAGATAGTCAATAAATTATGAGGCTTCATGACACAAGGGTTCCATGGATTCTTTTGTCTTATAAATTAGACATGACTGAAAAATTCTGTATACTACTGGTACAGAACTTATAAATAAACTAGGAATGGAAACACACAGGCAATGCAGACTTAGCAATAATTTACCAGAGCTGCATTTTTTTCCTTTCTGTGTCTGTTCACAACATTAAATCATTCAGTTAAGCCCTCTCTTTATTAATCTCTTCTTATTTGTACAGGATGGCCTTTTCTTACGACCTATTTTAATGATAGAAAAAATACACAATAAAGATCAAATATGGATCCTTTGTCAAGGTTATCCCCAGTAACGCAGAGGTGAGCAATCAATATATCTGTTCAACAGAGAAAATATTCATGTATATTTCTACTAATTCACAAAAATGTTATCATGGTAAGGAAACACTAGAAAGGGAAAACTGATGCATATTATCATATTCGGAAAGGACTGTGTGCAATTAGTAGAACAGTAATGAGAAAGTTAACATTTATATTCCTGTATCTTTCTCCACGCAGGCTATCTTGCTGATTATAATTGGAGGATTGTTACCAGAGGAACATTTTTACAAATGCCTTATTTCCCATGACCTGTCCAGGAAAGACCAGTAAAGTTCATTTGTACTTAAGGAAAGGGAAAAGGACAGAATTTTTCATTACAATACCATCCTAAATCTGCCTTTTAGGGCCATGTCTTTCACAGTGATACACCATGATGATACACATTACAGAATTCTCACTTTATAATTATTCTTCTAGCAAATGGCAGCCACTGAAAAACAAACAAACAAACAACCCAACCAAACAAACAGAGAGCAGCACCACCCAAGGTTGCAAAAGCTTATGTGAATCATTTGAATAGCATTTGTCTATAGCAGATATCACCGCAATGAAAGAAAACATGGTGCCAACTCACACAACTCATTTTGACCTCTGTTCCCAATGAGTCAAATGTTGACATGGCCAGGGAGACGTCAGAGCTGGTAGGGCTAGAGCAGTGCAGTCCACTGGGGTGTGAACAGCTTCCACCATCTAAACAAATCCCAATTTCATGTTGACTCAGCTGCTCTTGAATCCTCAGTTTGTTTTACCTTAGTGAGGTCTAAGTTTTAGGACCTTGCCTAGAGCAATGCTCTGTTTACATGTGATTTTTAAGTGTTGGCTGCTAATTGTACTATACTTGAAGAAACCTGAACTCAAAAGATCTTGAAAAAAATTTTATGTCTCTTTTCGTCCTGCCATACAACAGTAATACCACTAAAAAAAAAAAGAGTCCTGTTGCTTGTCATGGTTGATAAAATAAATATCTTTTTCAATCCGTTAGTGATATAGTGCTTTCAGCAGAGGAGTGAATAATACCAGGTGTTCTGTGGGATAGAGACATTGTACTCACATTTCGTTTCATAGGAAACCATGGAATAAAGCCATGTTTGCACTCTATAGCTGGAAACAAAGGAGGGTATACTCTTGAACTGGCTGCCTTCAGTGTGAAATGTGGAATGAGAATGGCTTTGTTTACTGTGAGGAATGTCACTACCAAGTTTCTTAATCCTTTGTCAACACTGAGCTAATTCAGCTTTCATAAAGACAGGGTAGGGCAATGAGTAAATGGATCAGTTACATTCTTCTACTATCGCACTACATTAACATTAGAGTTTACAGGTCACTCTGCTGAAAGGACTGTCTAAAATTTATGTTGCACAGGGATTTTTTTTGGCTAAAATCGTTGGCAGACTTTATTCTATGCTATGCTTTAGGAATACAAACAAGCAACAGAAGATGTCTGTGAAACAAACATGATGATTTTGCAGTGATCTCAGCTGTGCAGTAATAGCAATTAAAAGCTAAAATACCTCAATGGTCACTACAATTAATGCCATTAAAGTAATTAGGCCCAGCAGCTGTAGGGTCAAATAAAGATAGCTCTGTAAATGACAATATGGCAAATGAAAATTACTGACATTTTCATCTAAATTATATTCCGTAAATTATCATCTTAACACTAAATAAATAAAGCCATGATAATTCAAAGACAAATTACAGACGGAAACTAGCATAACTACTTGCTTCAGAGTTGGCTAGTGTTAAAATTTAAATGTAATTAATAGCCTTTACTCACTGCCTCTGGTGAGTTATACATGGTGTTTCTCATTTACATTGCTTTGCAAGATGCTGACAGCACTAAATATCTGAGAAGAAAGATCTCATCCACCGGAGGAAAATGGTTCTTCATGTTATAGCGCTGATAATGGACATGGCTGCTGCACTGTTCTAATAATAATGACCAGGAAAAGGAATGTGGGAGAGGAAGGCTCTGTGCTGTTTTCTTTTCAGTTTTGTGTTCCAAGCCTTTCCTGGAGTCAACGTGAAATGTAATTGCTCTTTTGACCTCTATCTTCTCTCTCCCCAGGTCTGAGGAAGAGCTACACTGGTTGATTATTGCGGGAATGAAAGGCACTCTGACCTTGCCGACCGAACGCCTTGCTGCTTTCAATGTTGCCCATTATGCGGGAGGCAGGCAGCTCCTGGAGAGAGGCTGGAATCCGCGGGAGCGGGAGCGCGGCTCGCCGGGCAGGCTGCCAGCCGGGGCTCCGGCACACACGGGAAGCCAGCTGGGGCAGGGAGAGCGGGAGGCGGCATCAAAACATTGTTAGCACACGCCATAAAGAGCTCTCAGATGCCGATCACAGATTGCTTCTTCGTTAACAAGGCTTTACATCACCCACCTGAAGTAAAAAAGGAGCAGGGGCGTGAGGGAGAAAGAGGAGTACAGTGATAGTGTTTTCGCAGTGGAATGGTGGAATGTGGCGGTCAATAATTTTTAAAAAATAAATTAATTAATTAAAGAGCCAACAAACCAAACAAAAAAAATAAACCTGAGCCCAAACCCGCAATTTTAACAAGAGTGGACAGATTGTTGCTGTATAAGGATCCATTGAAAATACTCTTCCAAGGAAAAATGGGTCAAATATTCAGTTGCTATAACTGTGCTAAATTGGAAAATATTCACCATAAAATCTTCCATAGAATATTTCTGGAGCTGTAAAAGGTTGGAAAACGTACCAAATGCTATGTTTGACAGATTCTCTTTTCATGTGTGCATGTTTTTATATTTGAGAAACATATATTTCAGAAAACCAAAACCTCAGAATTCACAGCAGTAATAAGATATTAGTTGAAATTATTTCCTATTACTCTGACTGTAGCTTTCATTTCCCTAAGCCAGCCACAATGACTGGCTGAATGACATTTGTAACTTGACCCAAAGAATACGGAGACCCAGGTGGAGCTCTTGAAGGGCACTGATAGTTTGAAGACAGCTCATTTTAATTGAAGCTGCTCAAAAAGATGTTTAAATAACATGGGCATTTCATTTAGAAGCTGAGTTTATCTCAGCAGGGTCACCAGTATTTCAATGTCATCATGACTTGAATACATGTGTGTCTCATGTGTCTCTAGTGACTCATACAGAATGAATTGGTGCTCTTTTCTTTGGTGGGTTTTGCTTTCTTTTTTGTCTCTGTCATTTATGCCTACCCACAGAAAAACTCAACCAAAATACAGGCAAGAAACCCACATGTTGTCTCCCCGGGCTGATGCAAGGACTGGGTGACTGCTGGACTGCTCTAATGGTCTAAGCTAATGCTGCACTCTCGCCTTTGAGGCACTGCCTTGCAATGACAAACACAGACCCTATCATGGATCCAGCGTCCATGCTGCACATTCCCCAGCCCTGCCAGCTCTCCGTGTGTCCTGCCAGGCTGTGGACAGTGGTGATGGTGCTCTTTGTGGCAGCAGGGCCAAAATACGCTGGCAATCCCTGCACTGCCTCTTGCCATTTCCCATCTCTATTCTAAAAGGCAAGGCACGCACTGTCTTCACAGGCACTTTCTGCCTTGAAAAGGTGGTCTTAGCAGATCACTGCTGCTCAGAAAATGAAGCTGACCAAGAAGCCTGGAGGAAGAAAGCCAAATAAACTGGTTAAAACTTTTGACCAGAACTCAAAATATATTTTCCTCATTGCTTGGGCCAGAATGTTTGGACCAGCAAGGGAGAATCTATCAAAAGTCTTTGTATATTGTAAAGAGAGTTAATGACTTTTCTTTTTAGAAGGAATGCTGCCCATCAAGATGGCACTGAGGTGATCTGAGTTTATCTAAGTTTATCACCAATACATTCCATGCAGTTATATCTCTAATGGAGCTCCATATAATCAAATTCCTGATTCATTACTGGAATTTGTGACTATGACCAAAACTATCATTCAGCTTCTCTGTGATAAATAAAACTGACTGCACACCTCAAAACTTTCACAATGAGGCTTGTTTCCCCAGTCTTTCAATTTCTCTTCTAATTCTTTCTGCATTTTCTCTGGAATATTAACAGCTTACTTGAACAGAGTGCTCCTATACAAACTATCCTACTAAAAATATTTTGAACCTTATTTGAGAATCACCCAGCCTTGTTATTCAGTTGCCTATTCCCCATGGGCCTCCACTCATTTTCAGAGCTGCTGAAGTCCTCTACCCTGAAATACTGGCTTCTATTATTTGCTCCGAACTGAATTGCTATATGGTAGGTCTGGTTCTTTTCTCCTTCCTTTTGTTGGAAAAAGAATAGCCATAGTGTTGTGTGAAAATGAAATAAGCCATGCTTTAAAACACTATGTGTAAAGAACCTGAGTGAGCAAATACAGGGGATCCTTTCATGCAGTTACCATACTTTCAATAGTTTTTCCATTGAATAAATACAGATTATATTCTGTATTTATATTGTTATATTAACACTTTACCTTATAGAAAAAGGGCATTCATATTGAATACCATTTGTGCTATTATTTTTATTAATGCCCTGTACATTTCAAGAAGCAGTTGCCAGGATTAGTGAGAGAAATGGGAGCATATTGTACCGGCAGAATTGACATAGCATAACAATGAAGCCAGGTGACCAGGAGTCTAACACACAAATGAGAGTAAATATATTTTCTTCAACACACTAAGGAGCTAAGTGAGTTTTTTCCCCATTCTTTACAGAGTTCAAATCCCTGGCAAACAGCTTGCTGCAGCTCAAGTTATTTTGTTTGGAGAAATCTGAAAAGGTTAAGCCAACTAACACCATGAAACAAATGGATCAGAAGTATTTGAGCTCTGGAAAGTCAAAGTATTAAATAAATTGTAAGTTCATACTGTGCCAGTTCTTGTTTTCATTGTTTTAATTTGAAAGATGAAGCAAAATACAATTACATTAGATAAAAATATAACAAAATAAAAAGGTACGAGTAACGTGACATGACATATATAAAATAATAAATAATTGTTTTTGCTCAGTCAGTTTGCATAGAACCTCAGCAAATCAGCTTATTTTTCCTGAAAGCAGTTCAAAGAACACAAGCTGCCATTTGTACCCTGTGTTTTTTGCATCTTCCATGCTTGCTGCCTAAATGCTTTGTATTGTAGGTACAAAATAGGAGTTCTGACTGTGCACCCGGCAATATATTCCATGGGTTTTGGCTGTCTCAATGGGTGCAGTTCTCCACAATACAAGTATCTGCATAACACAAATGGCTTATGAACATAAAGGCCTGCATGTACTTTCAAAACTGAATATTCAGTTTGCAATGCTTTCCACACTTTGGCTTGAGGCACAGATCCTTGTTTTGCCTGCAAATCAGGCATAGTAGGTACTCAGCCTAGGAATACATGCCACAGTACATGCTCTCCTGTCCACCTGGATCTTCACCCTATGAAAAATAATAGTAAGTGTAATCTTTCTAAAATATGATGGCATATTCACCATGAAATCACGGGTAGACTGAAAAAAAATATATAAATTACCTAGTATAACTCTAAAAACAACTTAAGCAAGACTTTGTTTTGGTCCAAAATTAAAAACTGAATAATAGTAAAATTGAAAAGATACAAGTAATTTTCCAGTGTGTTCATGCATTTTGGTCTCTAGTCTATTTGGAATTAGCTTTAAACTTTTTTGAGAGGTTTTTTTTCTATTGTTTTAATTGCCACTTTTCTTATACGTATGACACTTTCTATGCTTAAAGCTCAAAAGAAGGGGTGTTAGTGAACTTCATAAAAATGACCAGAGTGAAATCCCTGAAAAATACATTAAAATGTTGATTCTTGTCCTATCTGCCAGACCCCGCAAGATGCCAGAGTTTTACAGCTGTCATTGATCTGATCTGGGAGAGATGACAAACCCCTGGAAAAATTATGCACCACTGAAGACCAAGTGCATCTACGGGTTCAACAACCAGGCTTGATGCAAACTAGAAACCTAATTCTTGCTCTTTGCTTTATTTTAAAGGTTGGAATGTGGCATTTCAAAGACATAATGTCAGATAAGAAAAAGTGTGAATGTTAAGGGTTTACTGAATATCAGATTTCATCCAAGGAGATGAGAAAGACATAATTTCTGCAATATTTGCTAGATTATGGCTTTTATTTTCATAGGAAGGGTGGCAGCTCCTTGTCAGCAGACGGGTAGGAGTACAAGAAGCTTCCTTGTGTTCAGTATCAGCAAGTCCTGTTTAATTTGCATTTGAGGGAGTTTTTTCCATAGCGTATTCATTTGCCAGTGAGTTAATACGTCCCTGCATAATCAGATAAGAATGGAATAGAATTACTAATGATAAGAGGAGGTGGAATAAGGGCATGCCAGTAGAGCAGCCTTTCCTACACCTACTTAATCTGCGTAGGTCATAATTTCAGCTATTTCAAGTTTAGGTTAGTCTTATTTCTATTCCCAAGGTAGGAAGGCTTGTTGCTTGATGTTTGTTTTTATAGTTTTTTTCCCCCCCTCAAAGGTGATTTTAGAAAATTAAATGCTGTGGGTTGGCTGTGACAGCTACTACTTCATTCTGTGAAGGTGGAGAATACAGAAGTTATACTTGCAGTTAGAAAAATACACCACTTACCTCCTAAACCAAATAGAAGAGCAAACTAATAAAAGCAGAGTGAAAAATATTCGCTGTGCAGCATGAAGAGGGGCGCAGGGACCAGCAAAAGGCTGCAAGGTGAAGTTGCAGCATGTTACAAAACCCCACGAATTTACCACCAGCAAATTCATCCTTACTAGTGCATCTTGGACAAAGCAGTAGTACAAACACCCTGGAGTTTTATGTTGCATTATTGCTTCTAAGCTTCTGTGACTCCACATAGATTATCCCTTCTAGCTGAAATACTTTGTAATGTAGATGAATGTGCTTTTGAATCAAAGAGAGACAGGTGTTAATGGCCAAGATGCAGGAAGCCCAATTTTAAACTTATGTATGATGTAATTTCATTTGGATTAACTCAAATCCTAATTCGGTTTTCTGTGGAAATTCTGCATTACCTATTGTGTTTAAATGGTGTAGTGAGCTACACCATTTAAACACAATAGGTAATGCAGAAAGTGGATATGTCATATATTCACCAATTCTGCTTTGCAAATTTAATTGTGTTTTTAGCATAGAACTGTGAGTATATAAGCCATGATATATTGATAAGTGTCATGAATATCCACAGAAGCATATAAGCAGTTTGAAGAAAAGAAGGAGGGAGAGAAGGGGGAGAAAAAGTAAATGAAAAAAAAAAATAAAAAGAAGTGCAGGGGTAAGGGCATGAAAGGGAATGCAAGAGAAGGCAGAGCAAGGCAAAGGAAACAGTCTCTAAACATGTATTATGTGCCAAACCTTAAACAGTTTCTTCAGCCTAAAGCATTCCTGTGGATTTTGCTTGGGCCCCTTAAAATTCTTAGACATTTCCTATTTGAATATCATCTGCTCAGCAGGACAGATAAGCCAACTATAAACTATTCTGCCTAAGTGACATAAACTACATGACCTTGCACTGGCCTTTGCAAATGATTTGGACCAATGATGTGTTTAATTGGGAATTTAATGAGCGAAATAGATGTTCCTGTGCTTTTCCAATTCACAATTATGTTCTTCTGCTTTTAATTCCAGATAACTCTACTGACTTTGGGGAAGTTACAGTTAGAACACAATTTAAAAAAATTAAAAGGCAGAGAAACAGGCCCATGAGAACTTTTCTGCTGAAAAAAAAAGCAGGATTTACACCACTATGGGGAAAGAAAATCCAGATGTAAAACAAGGTAATTAACTGCGGTGTCTGCTGAAAGAGCCTCCCCAAAAGGAGCACGAGATTAGTGAGAGATGTTTCAGCCACTGACATGAAAACTAAACTTTGAGATTGCAAAGCCTATAGAGCATTGGGAAATGCTTGATCCTGCCACTGAAATCACAAGCATTTCCCTCAACCAATACATCCCAAGAATCATCTTACAGTTACAATACTATAGTCCCTTCTGAGGAAAGCCTACACTTGATGCTACCAAGTTGAGTGTTTCTAGTCTCTTTTCTTACTAAATCTTTTTTCAGTAGCTGAATTGAGAAAAATGTATAGCTATCTCAGCTGAATGGGTCTTTTTCCACTTTGTCCATCACTGTAGGCCTCGAACATTTAGCACTGTCTTGAGAAATTTAGCATAGAGAATTATGGGGTTACTCAATTCATATAGAAATGTGCTTCAAAAATCACACTCAGTATTCAGATGATATTAAAAATCTCTAGGTTTTTGGCTTTGATTTCAAAGTTGCCTTATCATTAGCAAGCCACAGAGAAGATGCAATATGCAAGACAGGTGAGGGTCTGAGATCCGATACAGAACACAGAGCAAGACGGCTCATCTCCAACATTATTTAATGCAGAAGTGCTAAGTTAAGGACATCTAGCCTCTAAGGCAGATAATCATACTGGCTGAACAATCCAAGCAGGATCCTTATTCTAAAGTCAAAAACTTTCAAATAGAAGTCATTGATGAAGATATGGACAATGAGTTCAGATCACAGGGACACCAGGAGGAAAAGGTTCTGCTTCAAGTACAGTGTGCTGTGAACATATTTTACTTTTCCACTGGCTTCTAGCAGTGCCACTGAATTTCATTAAAAAAAAAAAAAAGGCATTCTGCCCATACTAGTATGACAATGATTTATTGCTAATTCTTTGTTCCCTCATGGAGTTTATTTATGGGAGGCAACTGATGAAGTGACAAGAACTACATGCCTCTGATTTTTATATATAATTTTGTTCTCTTTTTACTGAAGATTCTTTTCAAGCACAATACATAATTTAGTGAATCAGTAAACTTATAAGAACCTTGGGTCCACACAAAATTTTCCAAAAACAGGTGAAACTAGCTTTTGTACTTCAACCTTCCCCCAATCCCCTAAGGGACTGGTGTTGCCCTTCAGGTACACAGACAATGTCTGGAAATGTCTGTGATCTTTAGAATATAAAATTCCAGCTCCACCGTATTTGTATGAAAGCCAATTCTACATTTTTCCCTAAGTCACAGAAAATGTCAAAAGCCGTAAGGCACAATGACAGAGTTAGAGTCCCTGCTGTATTATTTATACACATTACGATGTGTCACAGCAATTGTCGTACATAAGGAAGCCCAAATAGCTTGAATTTTAAATGTCTTCAAGTGGATATTTACATGACAATGCCTGTGAAGACCCAATAAGTGTGTTCTGCCAGGAAAACCTCTGTGGGTCACTTCTTTCTGCAACCGGCAAGAGGTTGTTACAAAGCATTGTAGGAATGTCTACAAAGTTGTTGTCAGGTAGCCAAAAACAAAAAAAATCTGCATTTTAAGAAGGATTTATTCGTTCACATAAGTAGACTTTACAGGTGTAGGTGGCTGTGTGCTTCCACTGGTCCCAAAGCTGCTGCATGTACTTATTGAATTGGCCCATTACAGTTCTTAGTGCTGGTCAGACCTGTCTAATTTTTAGTGCAAAGCAGAAAAATTAATTTTATTTACACAAACCACTAAGGTCTCAAGTTCATGTGAGCAAAGATCTGTGTTTAGGATCTATATTGTCAAGTCTGTTCCTTAAACTGCATCAACAACATAAAGGCAATGTGACATAGAGTCTTCAAGAAAGCTATGTTGAAGCCTCTAAAACACAAGGATTTTGATTCAGCAAAGAAGATGAACATCCATTCCTGCCTATTCATAAGTCACCAGAAGGTTTCTGAAACAATGAACTTGCTTGTAGAAAAACCACAGTTTGTTAACTGTGGTAACAAGTTAATCTCAAATAATTGGGCTATGGTTTCTGTGACTGCACAGTGAGGTGGAAAGATAAGACTTGCAGTACATGGGCAACCCTCTACTGCTTTGTATCTGATTGTTGCTGCCCAGGCAGCCTCAGGAACCTGCAGGGCTGCTGGGCAGCTTTGCAGAGATTGTACAATAGGTCCCACATTCCTGGGGTTGAGCTTTGTTCACTCGGTTAGAATCTTTAAGAATGGAGACTCCATGCTCTCAGGTGATCCTGCATGCCAGCAGTAAAGAGTGAGGAGCACTCAGAAACAAGATTAATTACCCTTTTGTTTTGGTCAATTCTTACTGAGTTGTGAAAAACAGACAAAGTGATCACCTTTCTGCTTTTGAAATGTATGTGGCGATGAAAGACGTACATAAATTCTGCCAGCAAAGTTAATTTCCCTTTTTCTGCTTTACTGTGTCATGCTGACCTACAAAAACATCCAATGGGCAACAGGGAAAACACTGCAAAGAAGAGGAGATGGTGTTAGCAATCAGGTGCTCAAATATTTGTTCTTTTTTTTTTCTCCTGGATTTTGTCAAACAACTGCAAGTCAGAATTCAGGTATTTTATTGCAAAGTCTTGTGTATAATTCTGCATTACTGGTCCTATTGTATTCCCTCAGCAGGGCACAACAGACATCAGTTACTATATGCAGGTTTGGAAGTGTATATATTTATTACATCTTTCCTGAAAGGCTTGAAAATAAAAGCATTTTCATTTAGCTTATTAACATTATGCAAATGACAACATAACTAGACTTGATTTGCTGCCACCACCTTGGAAATATTTAAATATTATTATTACTGAGCTCAAGCTTTCAGTTTTATCTTGGAAATTTATGCTTTTAGGCTCAATTTATGCTTGTCAACAAATAATGATCATAGATGTGAGCTGGTTCATAATCCAGAGGTACTAGGTTACAATGTGTTGCCATGGAAACTGTGTTTTATTGCATTTTCTCTACTTGATTTAAGACATTTGACAATCATAGCAACTGTTTGCCTGTCTTCCCATATCATAAAATATTCAAAAACACAAACAACCAATAGGAGACATTCACACAGTTCTTGGACCTCACCATAAAAATAAAAAAAAAAAAAAAAAAAGAAATTACAACCTTAGATTTAATAGGGACCTTTTCTGAATAGTTTATCTCACAGAATGTCAAAGAGTGTTGGAAAATTCAATCAGAGGTTAGTCATCGAATGGACCTGTCTTGCCTGTGGTTCATTTTGTTTATTGCATCATATATCTTTTATGATCACTGGGACTTTAGCCTGAAACAGCATTTTCTTTAACAAGAGCCATGTTTCCTCTAACGTTGTTTATTGCATCTGAAACATTACTCTTTGAAACCACAGTACATTTTCAACTGAGCAAAGGTCTGTAACAGAATACAGCACGTCTGTGTTTATTCAGGATCGTGAGTAAAAAATATCCCAGTTCATGTAACATTAATCACTTTGCCAGTGTTCAGCTGAGGTCATTGCCACATTCCTAGCAGTATTAAGCCAAGTCAAGATTAATCACGTACATTAAACCCTGCAAGGAAAGCATGTGCAGCAGATCTGAAATTAGACATTTGGTGAAGGACTAAGAGAGCACTGTAACAAAATATGTTAGCAGTATTGTAGCAATCTTTCAGAACAATTTGAGATTTTTACCTCCTATGCTCTTGTCAGCTCATCTATATTTAACGCCTTGTTGCTGTCTCCTTCATTTAGCCCATTTTTAAGAAGTTATAAATAAAACCATTAAAATCCTTTCTAGACTGTAGGAATTATTTCCCCCCTTTTCTACTCATTCATATACTTTTAAAATGCATTAATATATTCTTTTGTAACTGAAATTTGGCTATTTAATATGACATTAAAATGAGATTCTTAATAAACAGGTAGTGAAATGATGAGATATTTTCAGATAGGAAGTTAATTATCAAATAGTATTTCATATCAATTGTCTGTTATACTTTCACTTCTTTTTGTATGTGCACATATATCAGTACCATAAAGCTTCATATTTTGTGCTGATGTTGCTGCAAGTGTAAAAGATGCATTTTACACTATGCCTTTTTGTTCTACATGGTAGACAGTTAGAATACATTTGTCCATTCTTGTAAACTTCCATTAAACATTTGTTTGATTTTTTATGTCACACAATCATAAAAGGATAATTGAATGAGAAATAATTTCCACTCAAAACCCCAAGGAGAAAACTCTATTGTGACATGAAGTATACAGTCAGTTATTTCTGTCTTGAGAATATTTTGACATATCAAAAAGACTAGATTCATGCTTTTGAAAAAAATTAGGAAACTTGGCAATTCAGCAACATAAACGGGAACTAAACTGCTGAACTATAAAATTAAGGGAAGCAGATTAACATTATTTTGCCATTCTGCAATGGCTTAGCCATGGCCTTCAATACCAAATGCTTTTTTTTTTTTTTCCAAAGATAACAGAAAGTTTTTTCATACAGCAACATCCAAAATCTGGGCCTGCCATGACTGTAACTACGTACAGTTGTGTCCTTATACAGCAGTACAGGGTCACAGAAGTGTATAAAACATGATCTCACACCACCAACTCATCCAAACACACCAAACGCTCCCAGATGGGGATGGAAGGACCGTGCATTGAAGGCAATTCTTCTCTGCTTGGAGAGTTCTCTACTGCCTGCCCGACTTCTGTGACCAGCAGGAGCAATATCCCCACCTCAGGGTCCTCAAGAGAAATGCTGTATTCTACAGGAAAGGTAAGTGGCATTTTATCTTGACAAAATCTCTCTGGAAAAGGTTGCCTAGCACCAGTTTCTGCAAGGGTTCAGACACGATAGCATTTTTTTATCTCCTTCTTTATGAACCTTCACTCAGCAAGAGTGGGCTTTTTGTATTAGACCAGCAGAGAAAGCAGTGAGAAAGTTTAATGCTTCCCTGCACTTACAGAACAGCCTTCCTCTTGAATCATCAGAGGCAATGGTCACAGCTGAAGGCAGGAGATGCTTCTAGTAGCAATGACATTTATGAGACATATGTGTCCTGTCTGTTTGCCACAACTTTATGCTAAACTGATGTCTGGAAACAATCTTAAGTTCTAATTGGCACATATTCTTGGTGTTCTTCCATACAATTAATCTTTTCCCTGTGGTTGTGTGCAAGGTTCCTCTCTGCTGCAAAGCCTTACAACATAGGATGAAAAGCCTTCTGCCCTCCTTGGACATACTATAGCTGTGTCTTTTCACATTTTTATATAGGTCTCATATTTGCTGTAGGACTTGGGAATGAATTCTGTGGCCTCTGATGTTTCAGTAGTATGTAGAATATATATTCTGTGAACCTCCTAAAATACTTATTGCAAGGTTTTCTGCAATGGCAGGGATTGTGATTTCTTTCACAGTGTCCTCTCCAAACTCATACTCCAGGTATTCAGTGATTTTGACTGTTTCGCCACGGAGGTGATGCGTGACATTCAGTCTTGTTCTTCTCCTATGCTACCTGTCTATTCAGCAGTTTCTCTATTAGGTGTCTGTAATATTTTCACTCCTGCTTCATATTCTAAAAGAGTATTTATGAGAAATAAACTCACCTTCTCAGTGAGTTTTTTTTTAACTCTTTGTAGAAAATAAAAGTTAAGATAACTTTTAAAAAAATTCCAAAAGGCAACATAAAAGAGAAGCACTTGTCTCTCTTTTTTTGCCTTTTGCTCCAAAACGCTTTATTAATGCAAGTTAAAAGTAAACTGAAAGGCTCTCACATGTCTGCTATTTATCAAACTGCGTATGTTTTCCCTGGAAATCAGTTTACCACTGGCTTTATTCAAGACCAAATTCATAGACTCAAAGAATATGCTGAGCTAGAAGGAAGACACAAGGATCATTGCATTTACCTCCTGGTCTTATGCAGGGCACTCCAAGAGTCACACCATGAGCCTCAGATCATTGTCCAAATGCTTCTTGATCTCTATCAGGCTTGGTGCTGTGACCACTGCCCTGGTGAGACTGACAGTGCCCAATCACCCTGTGGGTGAGGAATTTTCCTGACATCGAGCCTAAACTTCTCCTAACACAACTTCAGGCCATTCCCTCAGGTCCTGCCACTGCCACCACAGAGAAGAGATCAGTGCCTGCCCCTCCTCTTCCCTTCCCAAGAGCTGTAACCATTGTGGCGTCTCCCCTCAGTCTCCTCTTCTCTAGTCTGAACAGACCAAGTGACCTCAGCCACTCCTCACATGGTTTCCCCTCAAAGCCTTTCATCATGCTTGTTACCCTCCTTTGGACTCTCTCAACAGCTCAATGTCTTTTTTATGTTGTGGCACCCAGAACTGCCCCTAGCACTCGAGGTGAAGCTGCCCCAGAGCAGAGCAGAGCAGAGAAGGACAGTCCCCTCCCTTGGGGAATTGTCCCTTGCATCAGGCACTGCTGGCCATGCTGTGCCCAATGTACCCCAGGACACGGGGCACTCCTGGCTGCCAGGGCACTGCTGGCCCATGTTCAGCTGGTCATCAACCAGAACTGCCATTGTACCAGTACCTGTGCAGTCAGCCTTAGGTGATGCCACAATATTATGCTAGAGTAAAAGAATTAACATAATTAAAGTTTCAACATCATAACAACTTGACATTGTTTTTCTGAGTCTTTTTCATTTTGTTTTGTTTCATGTTTTTGTTTGGTTTTTTTTGGTTTTTTTGTTGCTATTTTTTGGGAGGGAGGTTGGGTTTTTGTTGTTGTTTTTGGCTTGTTTTGTTTGCTGCTGTTATTGTTTTTGTTGTTTGGCTTCTTGTGGTTTGGTTGTTTGTTTGTTGATTGATTGATTGATTGATTGACAGATTGAATGAATTCCTGATATCCTATTACTGATTTGGCATGAATAGAAAATCTATGCCAGTCTTAAAAATAGGGATGCCTCTTAGAGATAATTATCTGCGCTCAACTTTAGAGCTAAAGAGACAAAATGAATGTTTCAACAATGCCACTAAATGGTCCTAGGTTAGTTAAATTAATCACAGCAAAGATAAGACTGTTGAAATATTTTGTGGAAAAAACATGAAACTGTGGCTTCATGTGTGAGTAGTAAATGCTTCCCAGACAAATGCACTGAATGCCAAGGGAGGTACCACACAAAATACTCCTCATGGGTAAGTGTAATTAACAGGTAAATAGCCTGACCAAAAGACCTGGAAAAAGCCAGTGCGTATAACATACCAAAAAATCAGGTCACTTTGTGTTGAGCCCATGTGCCTGAAAGAAGTCACACAAGATTTACTTTGAATTTCTAAGATTTCTTACAAATTTGCAAGATTATTTTGTAGTTAACAGCCTGAATATTCTCTCTGATTTTTCCAAATCATTTGTCTTCCAAACCATTTGCTGCCTTCAGCTCAGCTCATCATCTATTGCATACATTGATCTCACAGCCAAATCTCCTCAGTCTGCTATGAAAGCAGGTTTATTTCTTCCCTTCATTTGCTTAGAATTTCCCATGTGTCTCCGTGAGTTCCACCTTGATTTCTTTGATATATTCTTTTCACTGAGAAAGTTACTGCTAAGTATACTGTTGTGAATTTATAACACAGTCATTCTTCTGCACTAAATCCCTCACAATGCTGATGCTCTAAGGACAGAGGCAGATCATTTCTTTTTACTGCAGCTGCGCCAGAGGAGGGATCCCTAGGTACCAAAACTTTCTAGCTATTCCTCTGAATGAGGTGCTTTCATGAGTATGTCTTATCCTGCTCTTGCAAAATGAATGGGAGCGGGTAATGTCTAAAATGTGGTTGTTTTGGGGCTTTTTGTTTTGCAATTCAACCTACTGATCTGGTGATGGTAGGTATCTGTCCTTATGGTGTAGTTGTATTAAATGGTATAACCCAATTTCACGGTTTACTGCAATTAAAAGGGGTTGTCTTGCGCTGTTCAGGCCTCAGTTTCCTCGCCCTCACTCCCACCTAAGCTGTATGGTACCACTGAGAGCCTTAAGAGGTGACACATCTGCTCCTCTCTGACTGCAGAGTGCACTCATTCAGCTCGCTGAACCAGCAGCAAACTAACCCCACAAAACAGTCAACAGTTTTTGTTGGCTTAACAAACTCCACCGACTCACTTAGGGGTCAAATGACTGCCACATCTGTGCAATGGAGAGGATGAGACCACACAACTTGAAGGGCTGGAGAAAAAGTGGGAAACCCGGGCCTTAGAGAAAGGAACTTCCTCTCTTGGCAGCAGCAAGCTGTTAGAGCAGCTGAAGTGTCTGTCTGAACTGCACCCTCACCGTGCACAAAGGATGCCCATACGAGAAAGAGTGCGGTAGTGTGCTGTAAAGTCACACCCCTGCATACTTTGCAGTAACTTCACTTGAGCCGTAACTCTTTTGTTCTGTGTTTGTTCTCCAAATTCCCTCCCTGCAGGCAGGTAAGGGAAGTAGCTTCAGCTAATCCCCTTAGCATACCTTTTGTCTGTCTAAAGTACAGTCATTATGTTCAACAAGCCTCCATTGTAACGAGTCTGGGAGAGAGAGGACACAATCCACGTGACCTGGATACCCATTTGCCAGGGCATTCAGAAATACAGAAAACCTGCAAGCTCACCACACCAACCAGAAATCCTAAATCTTACCCGTTCACCCCATCGCTGAATTATGTCAGAGTTCAAATTACTAGACATTGATTAGGTGGGAGAAAGGTTTGCCAGAAAACTTTTCTGGCTGAATGCACATACATTGCATAGCAGAACATGTCGGGCCCCTTATCTAATTAATTCTGTAATTAACAGACATTGCCCTGTTTTGGAGAGATCAGCCTTTTTGTCAACGCAAGTAATGTCAGAGACTGGGACAGAAAATGTGGGCTTGAATTAAATTTTCAGTGACCAGTTTTAACCTATTCCCTTCAGTAATTAGCAAGAATATTCTACAAGAATCAATGGCTTAACAACAACAGAGGCAGCTCCAGGATATGACTACTGGGCTGTAAACAACCATTGCAGATGAAATAGAGTTATTTTCTACGTCTATTGTGACTTGTTTATCACTGCACTCCCATGTCTCTTCCTAGAAGTAACTAAATAGCATCTCTTCCAGGAAGAGCCCCCTCTAAATCACTTCTGGCGAAATGGGTTCGACTACTTAAGCAGTGGGGAAAATAGTTTTGCTAATTTGCCTCATTTTGGTAGAAATGATCTTGAGAGTGCTCAGGTGGAGGGAATAGGATGTACTGTCCCCAGGCAGATGATGAGCTGTACGGTCTTCGCTGGCACAGCTATTTGCGGAGGATATTGTTTATCTCTACTGCTGCAGCCTCCCAGGGAGACAACAGGGATATCTTCAGAGTAAGAAACTTTTAAGGTGCATTTAAACATACATCGGATAAACCATGAAAACATTATTTCATTTTAATGATTTGTATCTGCAAGAGGATATAAATTAGTAATGGCTTATCAAACTTCACAGTTAAAGTTATTTTGAAAGATCTCTGAATAGTAGGTGTTAAAAAAACCCATATATATGTATGTATATGTATATGTATATGTATATGTATATGTATATGTATATGTATATGTATATGTATATGTATATGTATATATGTGTACATATATGCATATACATATAGTCTTACACTTATATTACTACAGAAAGAGCTAAAACCAACTATTTTTTTTGTCTCTCACAAAAGAAGTGGCTCGCACATGTTGACCAGTTTGAAAGTTTCCAAGAGAGCTGATTGACAGCAATTATTTTGTTTTATGATGCATTCTTTCACTCTATATTTGGTTTTGCTCATATGGAGGGCTCAGTGCAGTACAAAGGTTTGTATAGGTTTGGAATTCCTAGATTTCTTTTCAAAGCTTGCTACTGCTAACAGAGATTGCTTAAAAAAACCTTTTCCATAACTACTGGCTGCTCTTGAAATGCATAACAAGATTTCAAGGAAAAAAACCCAACCCATATAGAGAAAAAATAATGAGAGGACACTAATTTTACTCATTCTGAGTAGGAGGTATAATGTCTTTATAAAGTAATAATTAAAAAAAAAAAAACAAAACAATGACTGGTGGCTTATCTGGACCTTCCAGCTGTACTTCCCCCTTTTGCATTAGCAGTATGTTTTCTAAGGTTATGAAAAACCATGAAAATTGCGTCTTAAGAGGAGTTTTATTCTTTTTCCTAGGATTTGATTGAAACAGACAGCTACATTTTGTGTATATATAATTAGGCAGTAAAATAGGCTTTGAAGGCAGATTTCTGTTTAGTATGTGAGTCACACGCACAACAGTCTTTCATTCAGCAAGGAAAGACTGATCTTTTTAATGCCTCAACTCGCTCAACATGTTTTCTGAATGCTACATCTTGCAGGAAAGAAAAAAAAAGGAGAGAAAAAAACCCCAAAAAACCAAAAAACAACCCAAGCAGCTTTAAAGCCATATTTCTCTCTTTCTTTCTGTTTTTTTTTTCCTTGTTTCCCCAAATGAAAAACAATCTGAAAAGCCAATCTAGCTGGTCTGTAGTGATTTAACCTTATGACAAACTGATTTTTATCGTCTTTCTTTCCAGATTGTTGTCCAGGGCAGCAGTGAATGCTGCACCAGCTCTAGGCGTATCTAATCCCTCTCATAAAAGGCCATTGTGGTAGTAAAACTGAGACCAATGGCTTTTTCATTCTCCACATCTCAGCTCTCCAAAGTAATGGCAATGGGGTCTCCTCTTCATGTTTTTCTTTTCAGATGCATAATTTCTCCTTTTAATAAGGCTAAAATAGAGAGAAATAAAAGGAATACAATCACATTTTCCTCAAAGCTCTTTCTATAAATACCTTCTGGGTAACTGAACTTAGGAACAATTATCTGTATTCTGAGTTGTCGGGACACTGTGTGAATATAGCAAACTATTCATGAAAGTTTCTGATCACTATGAAGTATGTGAACATATTCAAATTTTGGGCACTATGACTAAGGGCTTAATATTTTCTGCTTAAGGTCACCCGGGCCTTCTTCATCATCCTAAAGGCTAAAGACACAATAAAGGCAGTGCTCAACACCAGGACAGTTCTTGTACTTATTCCTTGCAAAGTAATAATGTAAAAGCAATTATCCACTGATTTTGTGCATTTGCAATGTATTCCTCTCAACAATATTTTCCCTAAACCATAATTCGTGTATTTTTATGAAGAATAACTAAGAAGGCTAGACAGCGAATATTCTCTGGGGAAAAAAAAGTGTATTTTCATTTCCCCCTCCCCCAAAAAGCCTTGACCTCGGTGCTAAATGTTTTCATTAACAATATGTTAACAGATTATATTTCAGAACTAGTTCACCATTTTGAACAGCGGTATGAGAGAGTTGGTCTGCATTTGATAACAATTTTTTATTTGACCTCAGAGGAATGCTTTTAACCAGCAAAATACAAAGTGCTAGATAAAAAGATTTAGAAACAGAAACTTTTCACATAAACTCATTTCTCCAAATAAAAAACCAATGCATTTTAATACACCTGATTAATTTTGATACACTTGTAGATATCTTTTTCTATTACCATTAAAATTAAAACCAAACAAATATGTTTAAATAATATACAACTTTGATTTGGGCATATTTATTTTTCAATTTTGAGAGCACTACATCTGTGCTCTTAAAATTATAGAAGTGTAAAATGGAAAAGTAAAATTTTATAATATAAATCATATAATTTATTCCTAAATTTCAAATCGGGACAAAAGGAAGGAGAGGTATTTAGTCTGCAAAATAATATTCCATGGGCCAAAGCGTGGAACAATTCTTAAGTATCCTTGTTGTTTAAATAAAAGAAATCTTTTGGGCGTTCTTGATGAATATGCACTAGAATACGCTCTGTCAAAGCAGAGATCCTCACAGGATTTCTTCCAGGTTCTTTTATAGTACATCTGAGGGAAGATAGTTGAAACAGCAGTTCCGGCTCCGGGACACCACAGGCTCAGGCTCCAGAACAATTCCTAAACATCTCCTACGGACTCAAGACTTCTCTCACGACAATTACAAAAAGCACACCAGGTTTTTCTTTTTTCCACATCCACGGTGGAAGTTCAGAGAACTGGACAAAAAGTCTACTTGCATCCTATATTAAGGGCTTGAAAGCACAGAGGATCTTTACATAAGGCAAAAAAGGTAACACCCCTGTGTGATTCTTGGGACTTCTTTTCTCTGGTCCTAAAGAAGAGAGAAGTTGCAGTCACTGGAAAGTCTGCTTTAATAGCAGCAATTTGCTATACAGGTCTAAATCTAATGCACATGTTCTTAATCACATTACACTTGATCTCAATATGCTTAACAAACACAGTCCTCAGGGCACCCTGTAAGGTAAGTAATCACTGTTACACTAAATTACAAGTGAGGAAGCAGAAGCTCTGTGATGAGAGGACCTGCAGATTTCAAAGTCCAGACTGTGCAGAGGCTCATCATCTAAACAGACCACCTCTGCCCTCTTGTCTGACACAAACGGTGCTACGTTTAGTTCACACCATTGCTCTAAAACAGACAGATGTGAGGAGCTCAATATAGCTACAGCCACAACTTGCTTCCATTAATAGGAAGAATGATCAAGCAGAAATGGTTATATCACTTGGTGCATTCCCCAGAGTTTTGGTTTGTTGTTCTTTGGGGTTTTTTTCAGTTTTGGGTGTTTGTTTTTGGTTTTGTTTGGTTTGTTTTGTTGTTTGTTGTTGTTTGTTGCTGTTTTGTTTTTTCATTTTCTCTTTTATTTACCAGGCTTCTTTTTAAATAAAACATTTGCAACCACACTGCTGAAGAAAATGTCTAAAATCTGGATGGGATTTCTCTTCAAATGTCAATAGTGCAGTTCAGCAATGTTTCAGGTACCTCCATGGAGAATGTAAACCTAGAAATGAGTAATGTCTCACCTGATTGTGTTTCATCACCCACTAGAAAACATAGCTGTGTTATTTTTGGCTAAAGGAATCCTTGATGCTTTTACATTCACTTGTTGCTTTACTTAGTATTTCAAGGCAAGATGGCCAAATCACAGAAGTTGTCACATAATGATTGTGAGACAGCTGAGACCAGACTGCCCCAGTTGCCCATCTTCTGTACTGATCTTCCCTTTTTGTATTTACATCGCCGCCTTTACTGCCTCAGTGTCTTGGTCTTATCACCCCTTCTCCTTCTCTCCCACTGTCTCACTCCTGTTTCCTCATGCTGCTTTTAGAGCAAGTCCCTTCTTGTGTAGCTGAGGGTACAAAGCTTTCTTTGTGTTTCTCTCCTGCCCCAATACAGCAAAGGAAACAACAAAAGAGCAGCAAGGACAGTCAGAAAAGCAAGAGGTCACAGTTGCTTGCTCTGGTACACATAGAGACGTTCCTAGGGTTATTCTCTTCACTTGCAGCTCTAGCAGCTAACATATTTATTTTGTTTAAATGCTTCTCATCTGAATTATCAAAATCTTTGGTATTTGTCTTGTCCCAGAGCATAGGTTTTCTCCTTCCATAGCTCTGCAGTTTTTAAAACTACTGGGTTCAAACCTACATACAAACAGACTTATTCTTCTCTCGTGGGTTTTCAAGGGTCATTCATTTTCGAGCTCCTTTCTGTCAAAAATGTAGCAGCACGTTTTCCTCACTCTTCCCGTGAGGATGGTATACCCAACCTTGGCTCTGAAAACTTTCGGAGTCATTCCTCACTTTACCAGACAGTGCACATTCTGACTGTTAGTCACCTTTATCTTATTCCTGGTATATGCTATCTGATCTTATATCAGGCCTATTTCTTCTGCTTATTCAACATCATTCTTCTTGCTCTCCTTTCACATTGGGAAAGTCCCTCTCAAACCCACTTCTGCTGCAGACTCCTTAAGCCTAACTGGCTACTCCTCTGCAAATTCCATTTCAAGATTCATCTTTCCTCTCCCTGGCCTATGACTCCTAGCCTTTCCTCTAAAAAACCAATCCAATCCTATTCACTAAGCCTCAGTTTCATTTCCCCGTGCTTATTTGTTCTCTCTGAAAATGTGAAGTACTGTACCCAGCCACTGGCCTTTTGTACATTTTTCACCTTGGCAAGACTAGAACATCGACACACTGTCCTACTAAAATACTGAAACTGCATCTATCATTTCTATTACAAATTATAATGGACTGTGAAACATTAAGCTTAGGCTATGACAAGACTGTAACAGATTTCAACATGTATTGCTTGTTTCTCAGAACACACTCTTTATTATGAAAGAAAAAATATTTTTAACATTATCGGAATGTTTGCACAAAGCACTACATAAATAAATATGCTGTTTAAATTACTTGAAAAATTGACCATCTATACAATGAACTGAAGGCTATATTCATGTCTAGGTAAAAGGTTTGTAATTCAAATTCTACAGCAGAACCTTGGACTGTTAATTTATGGAATAGAAAAGACTTTCTGGGTCATTCAGTCCACTCTAATGCCAACATGGAGTAATTACCCATATTATTTATTTTTAGTGCTCTTTCCAGCCTAACTTTTAAGTTCTATGCTACGGTACTTGGGAACATCTCATTTATTCCTTTTGTATTTATTTCACTGATTAGCACATTACATTGGTAGAACATTTATTTATTTATTTATTTATTTTCAACTGTTGCTTTTCTCTTTTCCTCTTTTATTTTTTTATTTTCCTTTCCTTTTTTATTTTTCTTCTTCTACATTTCCCCCCACTTTTTTCAGGTTTGTTCTCTTTAGTCTCTTTCTTTTTTTTCTTTTCTGTCTCTGTGCTCTCAGAAGGATAGTTGTTATCTGTTTACTTTTTGCACTCTCTCTGTACTCCCAAATAAATATACACATGCGTGTAGAGGCTCTTTCATAAATCATTCCATCTAGTTGTCAGGTCATCTTTGTTGCTCTTCAATAAACAACATAGCAGCACTTTGCTTCCATGTAGAAACTATATTTGTATGCTGAAACGTCAGAGACACTGACCACTAGATTAGGTATCAAACTGAGACTCCTTGTGAATATGCAGATAAATGTAAAAGAGTCTATGGACTGCTCTAAAGAAGAAGGAAACATTGTCAGCATTGCCTCCGGAAAAAAAAAAAACAACTGTATCTAACAGAAGTATCTGCCAACTGTATAATGACTCCTCTGTAGTTTGTATCATCAGTTCCCACACTCTGGTCTATGGATCACTGGCAATCAGCAATGCTGTAATAAATTACCCACAACTAATCTGCAGAGCCAGTAGTTGGTGCACATCAACTCTAAGTTCGCCCATAATACTGTGGGATGTTCTGAAGGTTCTAGGATGCGCTAACCCAAAATTTTCGAATCAATACAATTTCCAGTGCACTGCTTTCAAGTCTTGTTATGAGAAAACTTTTATGCGCAAAACGTTGTAGAGGAGAGAAACGCCACTCATTGTTTACGTAATTAGTGTGACAAGTAAGTGCTGATGAGAAATGGATTTTTGCCCTCACTTTGGTGCAAGTTGAAGAGAAAGAGAACGATGGGTTTATCTTTGCAGACAGGCTATCGATAATGCCGAGATCGGAGGTACGGACCCGTACCCGTGCTCCTGCAACACCGAACACGGGAACAAAGGGACAAGTGGAGACAGACTGAATGAGGGGAGGCAATTAAGGCTTTGCTGCTAATGACAGTAAGCCTAGGTGGCATTACTGCGGTTCTTCTCGGCAAGTTTAACCCGGGCCGGAACGCCAAGTCCACCCCGCTCCCCTCAGGCGCGGAGCCGCCGCTCCCCCGGGGCCCGCGCGCGGGGCCCCCGCCCCGCCCCGCGCGCCGCCGGCCAATGGCGAGCCGCGAAAGCGATTTCTCGCGCGCTGATTGGGCGCCGCCCGCTCAGCGCTCGGGGAGCGGGCAGCGCGCGGGGCCCGCGGCCGCGGGAGGGGCGGGAAGGCGCCTCTCTCCCCTCACGGCTGCGGCCCGCCCGGGGCAGCGGGACCGGCAGCGCGGGCCCTCCGCCAAACAAAGAGACCTTCGACGGCAATCTTCGTAGCGCGTGCGATGCATATGTCTGGCAAAGTTAAAACAAAACAAAACCGACAAAAACAACCCTCCCCAAAAAACCAAAACCAACAAAAAAATCCGGACAGGGACCAGGATGGGTGAATGGTGATCTCTTGGTATTATTAGCAGTCCACAGCTGCACCAATTCTAATTTGGAGAGCAGGTAGAAATTAAGGCGGAAAAGTCACTAAATCACACAGCGGGCCCTGGCCGCTTTTTGAAATACCGACATTCTTAACCTGACAAGACAATGTGAGTTCAGTGGTCCTTTTGCATCCACTCATCGGAATCTGCTGCTGCAGATGCACCCAGGGGCCGGCAAGCAGTCTTGCTCTAATTTCTGCCACAGAAATGGGTACATAAAACCCTGCTTTTGCAACCATGTGGTACACTGGGCAGGCTCCTTCCCTGTAGATTCATACACAAATGCCAGGAGGGAATGGGGTGAGAGGCTCCCCTCCAAAATTTGTAATTTAAGGAGGTTTTTAAGGGTACTTTACCCCCATCAGTTGGCCTCTGTAGTTAGTAACCCTCGTGACCGGCTCTTCCCCTGACCGTTTCTTTCAAAAATTAAAATGATGGTGTAAGGCAGATAAAGCAGAGGCATTTTTGTAATCTCTCCCAGCGACTGTTCCTTGGCTAGTTAACAGACCATCTATTCAGAAGCAATTTTCTTTGGGCTGAAATTATGTGCTGACCGTAGCAGATCACTTCCCATAATACCCCTTCCCCCACCCAAGGCTAAATACAAACCGTCTCCTATTCACTGTATAATAATGTGAAAATGACTGTAATTTTGCAGACGAGCAGCAGCCCAAAGTGAAACGTGTCTAAACAGAGGTCAATACTGAAAAATTCAGGGCCATTACCTAAATCTGAAAAATACATACTGTAAGGAAACAGGAATAGTGATCCATGACTAAGTAGACCAAAAGCTTGGTGTTGCTGATCTTAAAATTTTGCTAACCAGTGAGTGACATCACTCAAGAGCTACCCCCGGGGAAACTGAAATTTTCGGTACCTTGTGACATTATGCATGCCCACTCCTCCACAAATTGCTCATGCTGGGCATAAGTGTCCCCTCCCTGGGGAGAGGATGCTAGTGACTCCAGCCGTGTCCGCTGCCACAGCGGCTGGGAAGTGGCCTATCACAGGTCCTCCTTGCGATTATCCCTGCGTTGTCCCAACAGCCGGGCGGGATGGCAGGGATGTGTTCACTGTTCACACCTCAGCAATTCTTGTTTGTGCTGCACACATGCCATGAGGGGTTTTTTTTTGTTTTGTTGGTTTTTTGTTTTTGTTTGTGTTTTTTTTTGGAGGGGGTTGGTTTTTTGTTTGTTTGTTTTTTGCTTCCTTCCCCCACTTTGTAACGGCTTAAACATTTAACGTGATCAAGGGGCTCCTTGACAATGAACATATCCCTGCTAATAAACCCTTCATTATCAGCCCTTGAAGGGTAAGTATTTTTACACAGGAGAAACGGAGCAGCCTCAAGGCCTCGCAAGGTAGCATATGTTGGTGACCCCAATGTCCGCGGGACTCACAGCACCTGGAGGGCAGCCTTTTCTCCTGGGGCCCCTGGTCATGGTGACCGGGTGGCCATAGCGCTGACGAGTGCCACGCCACGGGCGGTTTTTACCCCCACTAGTCCTGTTTCACCTTCCGCAAAGCCCCCGCAGCAAAGCCGGGTCTGGGGGGGTTTGCTCCTCTGGTACCTCTCCACTAATGGCCCCTTTCATTGGGAAGCCTGCAACGCGGGCACGCTGACGAGCGTGATTTGCTCAGCTGGACGAAATCCAAAGAGGTATTTTGTCACCCTGTCATGGGTGTGCAGGACATCGTAAATGCCACGCTTTGACTTCTTGCCGGAAATCTTGACTTGGGCGTAGCGTACGTTTGGCAAGAAAAACATCCCGTATCGATTTTCACAGGGAGATCAGTCCCAGTGAGATCAAGGGGAAGAGGAAGGGGGGGAAAAAAAGTCAAAGACAGGGAAGAGGGGGGAAAAAAAAGAGTAGATAGTGATTAAGGATATTAAAAGGAACAGGGTGTCTGCGGGGCTAGTGCCCCCCACCTCCCGACCCTCCCGTGCCCGCGGGCGGCGGCCGCCGCCGCCCCCATTCCACCCCTGCCGTCCGCGAAGGGTTAAACGCAATTTAACGCAGTGGTGTAGCATAATGGCTCCCAACGTAAACAAAAGGAATGATTAAGGGGGATATTTTCGAGCTACACAAAGCCCGATAGGGAAGATTTGTGTTACTAATTCCTGTGAAAGGATGTTCACGTGGTAGTTATAGGGTCGCTGGCATTCACACTTCAGTGCGTGCGGCAGTAAATCAGCAGTCTGGAAACAAAAGGGTTATTTTCTGCTCCCCTTCCTTCCGAAAAAGAGGAAGAGAAAAAAAAAAAGGGAGAAAAAAAGAATAAAACCCGACCTGTCTAACTTAAGCCATATTGTAAAAATGAACATGTAATAAAATACGTGAGGAGCTGTAAAAGTGAATCCAAGAAAGAGGGCTGATCGGAGAGCGGAGCACCGCCTCGGTGACCCCCAAGCAGAGCTGGGGGGGCTGCCCTACCATGAACCTCCGCTCAGCCCCTTCCTCCAGACACTGTTTGCTTTTCTCCTCCACTAAGCACGAAAATAATCGCACATGTGTATCAGCAACCCTCACTCGCTGGCTTCAAGCTGTTATAATTTTGAATGAGGGGGCATTTAAAAATTATGACTGAGATTCTAAATTGCCTCTTTGAAACCGGCACAGAAAAATCATTCATCATGGCTTCGAAAACTGCCCTGAAATTAAATTAAAACGAAATGAGGGAGTCTTCCTCCCTACGTGTGAGTCTTGGCAGAGCTACACTCCACCTTGGTTTTCTATTTTTTTCCTTCCCCTCCTCCCCCTCTCTTTTTTTTTTTTTCCTTTCCCTTCCCTCATTTATTTTTCTCTCCCTCAGCTTTAAATGTTATGTAGGATAATTGAAATGGGAAACACGATTTTGTATCTGGCTGCAGCAAGGAGGCTCGGTGTAGGCTGCGGGCTGCAGAGCGGGGGGCTGCGTGCGTGTGCGTGCGAGTGCAGAACGTGTGAGTGAGTGTACAATGCGCGCGGAGGTGGGGGTGGGCTGGTGCGAGGGTGCCGGGCGGGGGTGCGGCGTGCGCGGGGGCGCAGCGTGTGCGGGGCCGCAAGGCGCGAGTGCGAGCGGGTGCCGGGGGTGTGAGCGAGCGAGCGGGTGCGTGTTTGTGTCTCTCGCCCTCGCCGGCAGGCAGGAGGAGCGGCGGGCCAATGGCAGGGCCCGGTTTCATAAAAGCTGGGTGCTGATTGGCCGGCAGGGAAAGGGCATCGCGAACAAAGAAAAGTCCCTCTCAGGTACCGCGCGGAGCGAGGCTCCCAGTCCCCCGCCTCGGCCGCTGCTGTGGGGGCAGCGCCCCTGTCCCCTGTGCCTGTGTGTCAGCCTGTGAGGGGACAGACACACATGCCGGGTTTGCCTTCTCTGCCCAGTTTTTCTTCTTTTCTTTTTTTTTTTTTTTTTTTTTTTTTGGCGTTGTTGTTTTAATTTTGTTTCTAGAAAGAAAGGAAAGTTCATGATATCTGGTGCTCTCTTCCTCCAAACACAATAAATCTGTTGAAGACATTAGATTTTTTTTTTCCTAAAATAAAAAGCGGCTGCAACAAAAACACACTCAATGCAGTTAGAAGGAAAAGGTCAACTCGATCCAATACAGACCGTAAGTACGGTTGCGTGGTGCGTCTATAGCACTTAGAGGGGATTTTCTTTTTTTTCTCTCCAAACGGGAGTGTTAAAGAGTTTTGGGAGTTGAGATAACTAGGGTTCTTGGGGATTTTTAAAGGAGGAAGAAAACCCCAAAACAACCCCCTAGACAGGGTGAGTTATTGGAGGGAAGTAAGAGGGTGAAAGCACTGTAGCCACACAAATCATACTTGACGGTGCACTTGGGGAGCGTTAAAGCGTAGTGCCTTTTTGGGTTTTAACTAACCCACGGTGGGGGAGGGGGGGGAAATAAAAGTGACACCATTACAGCCAAGTCTGCATTGCTTCCCCGCCCCCCCGGGCCCCGAGAGCACTGCGCTCGTTAGCAGGAGCGACGGGGCACCGACAGACCGGGAGGCACCTCGCATGTCACACCGAGACACCAGAAACGCGAGGCTGGAGCCGGGGGACGGGGGTGGGATCGTCCCTCGGCAGTTGCCGGCTTCCATCGCCGTCTCTGTTCTGCCTGCCCTGAGGCGCAGGGAAGGGAAAGCCCTGAGGTAAACGGGCCCCCCCACCAGGGGAGGTGGCGGGGGGCTCGGCGAGGCGCTCCTGGGGGGCACTCCGGGACTCCAGCCGAGGCGGCGGGCCGGCGGCGCGGGGCGGGGCGGGGCCGGGGCAGGGCGCAGCCCGCCCCGCCGGGTGTGTGAGGGGCGGCGGTGGCGGCCAATGGCGCCCGGTGGCGTCACGTGACGCGGGCGGCGGGCCCGCCGCGCCTCCCCCTCCCCCCGCCCTCCCGCCACCGGCAATTCATTACGGCTTTTAGCTTCCCATCGCCGGCTAATTAAAAATACTAAGCTAAAGCTCCGAGACCGTCTGACTCGGAGAGGGGGGAGGGAGGCATAGGGAAGGGGGTGATAACGGTAGACTGCGAGGTTTGCTGAGACAATAAGGTGGGAGCGATCTGTCCTGACAAAAAGGTCGTCTGCTTTATCTCCTCGGACTCTAATTACTGAATTACTTACCGCATGACTGACTAGCCCAAGCTCACGGGTTTTTCGTTGTTATTATTTTTTTTTCCCCCGAGACAGCCATTCGAAACTGATACGTGCCTATGCTGGTGGTTTGCTTCTTTTTTTTTTTTTTTTTTCCTAATTCCTATTTTTAAAAAGCGCTGATCTAAGGCTGGTGGGGGAGGGACGGACAGACGAACGGACGGGGACAGGCACCGGCACCCCCCTCCCCGAAATCTTACCCCTGGGAAAATTTAGTTCGTTTGAGAGTACGCAGTCCTTCCTCCACTCCCACAAAATGTTTTGATAACCGGTTTATCAGATCAGTGATTCCCCCCTCCCGCTCCTCCGCCTCTTCCTCGCCCCCCTCTTCCCCCTCCCCCCGCCTCCCCCGCCCGTTTCCCCTCAAGTTACTTCAAGAAATCAGATCTGTCAGGACGGGCGAAAAAAATGCCACTTCCCAACTAACAGGCGGAATCCAGCCCAGATTTTCAGTCCTTTCTTCTTTTTTTCCTTCCTCCCTTTCACTAATTTATCCCGATGTTAGCACATTCTGTCTTGTAACACCCGGGCGCCTGTAGGTTTGTTTCGTGGGATCATTACTTACTGATCGGGATGGCTCCCAGGTCCGGGGCTGAAGACGGAGTGTGAAGTTGGGGAAACATTTTTTTCTTTCCTTTTTTTTTTTTTTTTTTTTTTTTTTTTTTTTTTTTTTTTTTTTTTTTTTTTTTTTCTTTTTAATATTACTGTGGTGTTTATTACCTCTCGGTGCTTATTCAGGAAAAGCAAACAAACAAAAATCTGGTCCTTGATGCTTCACTTCTGAATGTGAAATATTACCTCCCAGCTCGTAAAGTTGTGAGGCACAGCTTTTTTTTTTTTTGCTTTTTTTGCTTCTTTTTCTTTAAGCAAGGACGAAAAAAGCCTAGACAAACAAACAAAAAAATGGACTTCTGATCCGTGTGCCAAAGTAGGGGGAGATATGTTATTGACCGATTTATACTGGCTGAGATGATACTTGCTTTCTACTTCTTGATCACTTGCTCTTTAAGTAAAATGAGGCACAGAGTTGTTGCTGAGACGAGTGGGAACAGCATTTTGATTTGCTGGTTTAATTAAAAATGATAAAGGATTAAAGGTAAGCATTATGCGTATATATGTATAAATATTTCGGCAGTCGACTGTAAAAGGGAGAGATCCCTTTAAAAATCGTTTTAACTAAGCTTTGTCAAACACACACTCATTTGCGGTCGCTGAGGCCACCTTGGTGCAGATCACTTAAAGTGTATGTCTTAATCAGTTTCCTGTACAGTCAGTAATACTATATTTAACAGACCTAACAATTGTGTGACCTAGGAATACATTAGAGCTGCTTTTAGAACTGTTATCTTAAGGATATTTTTTTAAAGGAATGAGATTTATTTATTCTCACTTTTTTTTAATTTTAACCTATGGATTTTAATATTTTCCAGTAAACATTTGAGTTTGTAGGCTGTTGTTTTTAACAGAAGGTGTATTGTGGCAGGGAAAATGAGGTTTCCCACTTCCCTTAGCACTCTCCTCCCCCACCCCCCCAAGAGATTAAGGGGAAGGGGGTGGCAAAAGATAATACAGGAGAGTCGCAAAACTTCAATGGTCTGGTTTAAAAAAAGCCACAAAATCCATGGAATGCACTGAAGAGTGAATCCCTGTCCTTCCTTTTCTCCTTTTCGTGCCTAGGTGATGGTCCAAAGGGTTAGATTACAACATGTGCTCCAACAGCTAGGCACCACTTCTCTGACTGTATTTCCTGAACTTTGTGGATTTAAATAATGTAGATAAATTTTTTCTTCCTTTTTTTTCTTCCTTTTTTTTTTCTCTTCTTTTTTTATGGGCATGGCTCTTAAAGAGAGGTTGTGGATGTTGGTATACAAGTAGATTAAAAGTGCTCATTATAAAAACACCACAGCCACTGTCTCTGGCTTAACAAACTTAAGAACGTGGCAATGTTGAATGTTTTTGCTCCCCCCTACCTTGCCCCCTCTTTATTGAGTGACGTTATATTGTGGTAACACCCAGACAAGAAATACTTGACTATTTCCCTCCTCACAGGACAACGTGGATGTGGACTGCAGGTTGTGAGCCTAGACACACCTAGGGGAGGGAGACAAGAAGAGTTGAACTTAAGAGAGAGCCCAACGGAGATAAACGAATGTCCCCACATCTCCAAAGAAAAGTTCATCGGATTTTTACTCTAGAGATCTTATCTTCAGGATGTCATTGAACACTTCCACTGCAGGAAAAGGTGTGGATCCAAACGCAGTTGACACTTATGACAGTGGCGATGATTGGGAAATCGGTGTTGGGAATTTAATAATCGATTTGGACGCCGACTTAGAGAAGGACAGACAGAAATTTGAGATGAATAATTCTAATACCACCAGCAGCAGCAACACCAGCTCCAAGGATTGCGGGGGTCTGACTTCCAGTGGGGTTAATGCTACCTCAGCCTTAGCTGATGGCCTAAAATTCGCTTCTGTTCAGCCCTCTGCTCCCCAGGGGAATTCCTCTCACAAAGAGACTAGCAAATCAAAAGTGAAAAGGAGTAAAACTTCTAAGGATGCTAATAAATCTCTGCCTTCTGCTGCCTTGTATGGGATTCCTGAGATCAGCAGTGCTGGCAAAAGGCAGGAAGTCCAAGGGCGCCCTGGAGAGGCAACTGGCATGAATTCAGCACTGGGTCAAAGTGTGAGCAGTAACCCAAACGGCAATAATAACAACACCAGCAACACCACCACCGTTGCCTCTTGTGGGAAAAACAAAGAGGAGAAACCAGGTAAAGCCCCTGGCAGCAGAGGCTCCAAGCGGGATAAGGATGCAGGAAAATCCAGGAAGGACAAGCAGCATGACCTGCAGCAGGGCCACCCCAATGGCAGTGGGGGTGGCAATAGCCAAATTCCCTCTGGGCACCTCTATGGCTTCGGGGCCAAGGGAGGCAGTGGTGGAAGCACCAGCCCTTTCCACTGCACCTCCTCTGCTGTGGGGGAAGTGAGCAAAAGTACCCCGGATTCAGGGTTAATGGGGAACTCTGTTTTGGTAAAGAAGGAAGAGGAGGAGGAGGAGAGCCACAGGCGAATCAAGAAATTGAAAACAGAAAAGGTAGGACAAAGCTCCTCTCCACCTCTTCTGTCTTTCCCCATGTCTCTAATAAGTGTCCCATGACTGTATGTCTGGCTCCTCTGTCCTCTCTGCTGTGTATTTGTGACATGCGTATGTCCTTCCTCCTTCCCTTAAAAAAAAAAACAAACAAAAAAATCAACCCAGAGACCTCTTCCCTACATGGAAGATACCATGTTTCCAGTAGGCTGCTCTTCCTTGTGATTTCCTCTCCTGTCATCAGACCTGCAGAACCTTTCTGTTTTGTCTGTTCGTTTTAATTGCACTTGCCCAGAAGGAGAAACGCAGCGATGACCCTGCTGCCTGAGCTGTCCCCAATTTTAGCAGAGAGCAGCAGTACCAGTGGGATGGCTTGTGTTCGCAGGCTGGGGCTGCAGAGCTCAGGCTCCAGGCGCAGCAGGTCTTGTATGTGCTGACTCTTCCACAACTTCAGCAGGCATTCATGGCCATTCCTCTCCCAAAGTCTAAAGGAACCCCTCTCCCTTTCTCTGACCCTCTGCCTAGAGCTGGGATTGTGCTTGGGGAGGAAACAGGAGCTGTGGGCAGAGACCGGGGCTCTGCCTGGCGCTTGGTGGAGACGCGGGATGCTCATTGTGCTGGGGGCTTCGGGGCTTCTGTGGCACTGCAGCCCAGAGGCCCCAGAAGCTGGTGTGGTGACTGGGAGGAAGGAGCCAGCAGACAGGCAGTGTCTCTTGTCTTCCTGGAAGGAGGATGCTGGGAGGAGGAAAATGCACCTTGTGCTGAGGATTGTGTGTGCAAAACGGCTTTTGGAACAGAGTGGAGCAGTTTGTCTCCTGTCTGGAGGAGTTTTCCTCTCTGAGCCATACTGGCTCTTGGATTTGAAGTGCTTGTTTGTTGAGAGGTTGAAATGGTGTGAAGGAAATCGAATGGGAGTGTGTGGTTTTATTCCTTTCTATTTTGGATGCTTTCTGTATGAATAGATGGCTGCTACTCTATTACTGGTGAAAGGTGGAGTGAGACAATGTTGTCTTTGTCAGCTGCTGGTTCAAGGATGTTCTGGTGTTGGTGGGAATTCTGTCCTGTCCATAGGGCAGAAGCCATCTTCTGGGGGGCCAGAGGGCGAGTGTTGGCTCAGGATTACAAGTATGGTACATTCTACAGGTTGTTAAACAAAGGGAACCTGCTCTGCTTGAAAAATAAAGCAAACCAACACCCTCCAGATGCACAATCTCAGGGTGTTAGTATTGTGACTGTATTGTCAGCTGTTTTTCCTAAATTACCTGCTTTTACAACTTCCCCAAGTGAACATTGCAATGGGGAGACGTTAACTGTATGGTCTGCAAGTGTCTGGGAGAGCTGAAGGTCTCAGGGAGTGGGAAGTTATGTCTTCTTATGACTGGCTAGTAGCTTTTTGTATTTCAGTCATGAAGGTTTTGTAATACGAAGTCGACTGGAGGATTAGATTTGGGTGTTTGTGATAGCAGATATTTGTTAGTACTGGAAGATAATTCCAAGGGATTTGTTCAAGGCAGGGAACAAATTAAATTTTATATTGTATGCATATTATTGCTTTTAAGATAGCATATCTATGGATGAATTTGAATGAGCCTTATGACCTTGTCTAAATGCAGATGAGAAAACCAGATTGCTGTGTAATTCATGTATATATGTTTGCATTTTGATTTATGAAAAGTGCTGTTCACGGCAGAAAGGTGTCCAAAAATCTCAAGGTCTCTTTATTATCTTAGTACAGTAGGCATTTACTTCTGTTGCCAATAGTCTTCAAATTGCAGTTCTCTAATCTGTTTTAACTATCTAGATAAATTGCCCTAATCCGGTCTTCACAATGGCTGTGGTTAAAGAGTCAGAGCCATTTGATTGGATTCAGTGGCTGCCTGGAATGTGGGAGGTACTGCCCTTTTGCAACCCCCTTAGCCTTTTAATCTCTCAGCCAAATGTTCACATTCAACAATTTTGTTTAGCTGGCAATCTGAACATTTCAGTATCTCAAAGGCTGCTGCCATGGCAACGGAGATTAGAGGGTGGTGTGGTTTCTCCCGTTTTTGTGTTCTTTCAACTCTCTAGTCACACAGGAAATTGTATGAAGAATCTATATACGTGCGAGTAATCTTATGTGCTATGTAAATGGGATGGCATGCAAATTCAGAGCAAACACGTATGGAGGAGTTCAGCGTCAGTGGCACACTCTGCGTGTTGTAGATGTCGCTCCAGGAGGAGGTCTGGAGCTTGCATTTCCAACAACAGCCGCTGCTGTTGGCACACACCGACTTTAATACAGGCTCTGCACACCAGAGTCGTGCAGCCTTGGCCATTGTCTGGCACAATGGTGTGCTTGCTTGCTATCTCAAGTAAAGTCCCTTAGCGTTTTTCTTAGCCAAGAATATTCCCTTTAAATCATAACAATGACAATAATAATAATAATAGTAATGTAGCTTGTTGCTGATAATGGTTGATATTTTTCAAGTCCAGCCAGTGGCAACATTAGCAACATTCGAGTCTGTTATGTTTGTTGTTCTGCTTTTTTTTTTTTCCCCAAATGATTAATCATCATTGGAAAGAATTTTTTAAAGGCTTTAGATGGTTGAAGTGTTATTGCTTTGACTGTTTGTATGCTACAACATATATGCCATACTTGCACGAAGCAACTTGTATCTGTAAATAAATACATAATTTGCAGCCTGCATGTTGAAATCCATGTTCAGTTATCTTACTGTTGTGCAAGACATGCCTCATGAATTTGGAAGTTTCCTTTTAGAATCAGATGAGTTCATGACTGCTGATTAAAAATCGACATGTTTTTATATGTGGCGTGGAATATAATACTGCATTTGTTTACTATTTGTGGAAGGCTTGGAGCAGATTTCCAGGAGTTGTAGTCACTGTTTTGCTTCCACAGCATGCTTCATTCTATTTTTAGTCTATTTATTATGTTTCCTTGCTGCAGAAAGTCATGTAAAACATGATAAATTGGATCTTACGAAGCCTAATTAAATCAATGACTGTGTTCTGCTGGCTCTTTTATGCAGAAACCACAAGTATGTTGTAAAAGTCACCACTCCCCTAATATGTGGATAAAGTCAAAGTGTGCTGTAATTCTAAAATGTTTGAGCTATATTTGTGCAGTCCATTCAGACATGCCAACAGTGACATGTCTGAATAAGTAGCTTTGACAGGTAGGCAAACCACTCCTAAGATTTTTGGTGTTAAAACCTGTCTCCATTTTCCATTTCTTATCCATACTGTTTTTAGCACAGTTGCTGACTGTTTGTCAGCATGAGCTCTTCATCTGTTCCAGCTAACATTTTTTTGTTTTTTAACAGCTGTTACATTGAAACTTGTTCAGAATAGCTACAAAATTTGCTTTGTATGCATTGTGAGGAGATTTTGGAATTAATTCAGTCATAATTTACTCTGAGATACAGTAAAACTTCATTTGGTATGTGAAAAACAGTATGTTTACATGGAATTAATGCAGAAGATACAAAGCTGTAATCAGAAGGGTTTAGTTACAGTTCTAAATGTATCAGTCTAGTGATACTCCAGAATGGAATTTTTGTGCTTCTCATTAAGACTGCATTTCACATTTGAAAGTTGTCTTTAGCAAATTAGCATGTTGGCTAGTATTACTTATTTTATCTTCACTTTCCTTGTTGTGTTTTAGCGTTAGGATTTGATAGTGTTTTGTATGCCATCAGAAGTCTCTGGGTGAATTTTATCTATTGATGTAAATCATTTAAGTACATGCTTTGATTAATGATGTTATGGAGATATGCTCTTCATGTACTTTTCTTGCTGGCCTTGTGTGTAGTTTATTCACTGTGAAATAAAAGGGCAGGGAGGTCACTTGCTGTAATTAAAGAACAAAGTCTATTGTTGTTTGACAGCAAACTGTTTTGAAAGCTACATAAGGGATTTAGCTGTTAAAAACATTGATAAGTATGGGTGTCTAACAATAAGCACAGCTCAAGGTTCTTAAAGTTCTGTAGTGCTGTCTAGTAGTGTGACGGTGCTTTTTGAGCTGGGTGAAGAGGTGTTGCCCTTTGGCCGAGGAAAGCTTTCCGTGTGAACCTGCTGACCTCTGCCAATATGTATGACCAGATCTTCTATTGAATTCCTGTGCAAAGCAAGAGTTAGTGTAGCACAATGGAGGCTGGTCTGGAGCATCTATCAAACAAAGCAGGGAAGCTGATAGCCATATTTGGAACTACAGGAAAAATATTTCACTTTGGGCATTAGTAATTTTACAATTTTAATAACTTCATAAATACCCAGTAAAGAGGAAAGGATTGATTGTCCAGATGTCATGAGGTTAACCGTGTTCTCCATGTTAAAGGGCTTTCCTGCAAGACTGTTTTAATTATAGCTATATAAAGACTTGTTTTTCCAAAGTAGCATTTTATAGTCCAATAAATGAAATGTATGTTAAAAGTGCTAAGCAAAATCTCCCGTAACCATAGAGGTGTTCAATAACCAGATTCAAGTAACATGGAAAGTACCATCTGTTTCTAGTTTTCAGCATAAGCCCAGGAATTGAAAAGCTGAGATTTGCTCGTATTTTTCTGACTCTCTTTCTTTTTTTAATTATTATTATCATTATTTTAAAAAGTTCACCTGGCATTTTATAGAAGCTTTCTGAAATGCAATAATACGGGAGAGACTGTGAAAACACATGTTCATACATACAGTTAACCAGTTCCACTTTCATTTAAAGAGGTTTCCAGAAGCTCAGTCATTGAAGAATTTATAATAGTGAATCACCTCCTGCAGGCAAACACAATAAGGGTCAGTTCTTCAAAGGTCTTGCTATTGAGGTAGAACCTGATTTACTCTGCCTTTCCTTATGACGTAAAATGAAGGAGGAAAAAAAAAACCCACAACCTCCCAACAACAACAACCAAAAAAACCCACCCCAGCCTCTCAAAGGATAACTTTAGCAAGCTCTTATCAGGCACTTAATTGCATATGATAAAACCATTGACTAAAATTTTCCATGCAGACTTTGCTGCTCTTCAGAGAAGTGTTCTTGAATTCTTGATAGGGAGAAAAATCACTCTTTTAAAGATAAGTTGTTCTAAACTGTTAGGCAATGAGATTCTTGGCTGCAGCTTATGAGCCCTGGATAAAACGCCATCCGGCCTTTGTTTGAGGTCTTTTACTGAAGCTAATGACTGGTCTTGTGCCGCCCTGAGATAAATGACATTATCTCTGAGTGGTCTGACAGGAAACAGACATGTTAATGGTGAAGCTGCGGGGAGGATCTGCTGTAGTTCTGACAAAAGAGTAAAGCTTGGACCCCTGGTTGTGATCATTAACACAGAATGCATTCCTTCATAATTGGAAAGCTATTTTATCGACAACAACGTAAATCACAAATCTGAAATCTGAAGGGTTTTTTGCGTGCTCAAACTAGTGCCTTTTTTTCTCCACTGTATAAAAAATGGGTTATCTCCATAGCACTGACACTAGTGCGAGGGCCTGGGATCTGCTTTCTGTTAAATGGACACATCCTTTGCACGTTGAATGCAGGTTCCCCTTTATGTGCCCTGTGTTGTCCATGCTATTTGCATTTCTAAAAGAATAAAAAACCCTGTTTTTCTTCACGTCTCACACTCTTACTGATACGTGTTATTGAGCATGTTTCTCAAGCTTCATCAGGAGTATCGTTGTAGAAGTACTAATATTTCAGCTATCCTTCACCTTTACTTCCATCTTGGATAAGGATATACTTATATTTTGGATTTCTGTCACCCACCCTTGAAAAAGGTTGGATTTCTTCTGCAGCAGTTCAGGCTGTTTTGTGCTACTGCCACATGGTCCATATTTCTCAAATACAGAATTCACTTTGTGAGTGGCATGTTCCAGATTTGTTGCATGGTATACAGTTGGAATTGCTGAATGTAACCTGTCTGCTGTGGTCTGAGCTAAGATACTTTGTACAAATGATCCAACAACCAGGTTCTTGTTTTTATAGTATTCTTAACATTGTACCGTGTATGATGCTCTAATTCATAGTTCCCTGAATGGCTGAGAATTGTCTGACTTCTTAAATGACCTTCATTTTTACACCAGAAATACATCTTGCCCCAATCCTCATATAGGCACCTGTGGATCTGTGGATTGGGTTCAGTTGAAGGGCTGGCCATATTTTTTTGCTAAAAACTAGTGTTTGTTTTGGTGTGCTTACATATCAAGGAGTTCTTTTCCTCTCTTAACAATCACAGAATATACATGGATGTTTTTTTAAAAAAAGTGGTCTGTATATAAGATTTCCTATTGGGTGAAAGATGGCAAAGCAGTCTTTCATGAAAATTTCTGATGATGTCATAATTGCAGAAAGTAAATACCTTTCTAAAAAATAAAAAAAGTTATATATATATAATATATTTAATTAATACATAATATATATATAATATATATATACAGAAAAAAATTATATATATATTCTGTTTCATAAACCTCTTTCTTTTTCTGTTTTTGTAGCGCTATTTCTGCCCAGTGCGGCTTTTTTCAGTGCAGCCTTTCATCAGAGTGAACAGTAACACAATCTATCATTTTTTAACTTGCTTAAAAATATGTTTGAAATGTGATAATTTTAATAAATATAATTACCACTTGTTATAACATGATTTGAGGGATTTTCTTAAATGAGATTTTAAATCATGATTTAAAAAAATTATTATTACATCCTTGATTTAATACGACAATTTACTGAAGGCAATGAGTAGCCATTTGGACAAAGAGGAAGGTCAGAGAATGACTTTTGGTTGTGTGGTAGGATTTCAGTAAGCACCCTCTGTTGCACTTTCTCTTTTAACTCTTACAAAATGGTCTTGGCAATTGGAACAAAGCCTTTACATTTGAATGAAAGGTTGTAAAACTATTCAGAGCGACTTGACTGACAAGCAGGTTCTTTGTAATTTTTTTTTTCCTTTTTTGAAAAAGCTGAGAGAAACATCAAGGAGTGGAATAGGTAGCTTGCTCTGACACCCACCCCATGTACATGCATGGTTCCATAATATATATGCTTATATATGTGTAACACTACTTGATTAAACAGTTCAATTGAGTGTTCAGGGGAAGTTGCACGCAATGAAGTAGGAATCATGTCTGTAAAGATAGGTTTTCCAGCTCTAGGGCTACTATGCTGTTGTTCTGAAATCTGAAGCCAACACTGCAAGTGAGAGTTGCATTTAGTGACAGAGATTTGTAATACATCTGCTTGTATGGTCAGTTGACCAATACTGC
Organism: Zonotrichia leucophrys gambelii; assembly: GCF_028769735.1. Taxonomy (NCBI): domain Eukaryota; kingdom Metazoa; phylum Chordata; class Aves; order Passeriformes; family Passerellidae; genus Zonotrichia; species Zonotrichia leucophrys. Next base: position 67,878,038 of record NC_088200.1, on the reverse strand, counting down.
TAAATCTTAAGGTGAAAGGATCAACTTCTCTAGCTTCTGCCTGTAATACCTATTAGGAATTAAATGTGAATCTCTTTGTTTCACTAATTTTGAAGTGAAATTGTGCTACATTCAGTTGTATATCCTTTATGATAAATCTTCATCAGCTGATCTTCAGAAAAAAAATACCAAACTTTTGGTTCCTTCATCTTCTCACAACTTCTGAGTCTTCCTAGCCTAAATCTCACATTTGTGCACAAACGCAGTTTGAGGTGTTTGTCTCCAGAGAAACTCCACCAAATAATACTGAAAGGGAAATAACCTCATGAGGATGTTCGAAGCATATGCCAGTAGTGGCATGTGAATGCAGTTTTTGCAGTCAAAAGAGCAAACTAAAATCTATTGATTGTGGTTACTTGATGTTTTCAAAACACTAGCATTCTAGTTGTTTAGTTGTCTTGTCATTTTAACCAAGAAGCAGATGGCATAACACCACAAAAGTGTACTTTTACTTAAAGAAACTTTAGAGGTTTTGATGTGTTTTCTTTTCCTCTTATTTCCCCGATGGCTTCTTTTTATTGAAGAGTAACATGAGGAAACCTGGTAGCAATTTTATTGCGTTCCCATAACAGTTTGAAATAATAGGTTGGTCTTTGGTTGCCAGTCAAATTTCTACCAGTCAGCTTGATTCTGTTTTTTATCATGTGGCACTGGAGTATAAAAAGTATAGGTTTGTAGTTTGCCCTCAGAAACTGGCTTTTTATTTTCCATGCTTCAATTAGCAACAGAAGACTAAGCTCCAATTGGTCACACTTTGGTAAACTCTGAGAGCTTGCTTTCTTCATTCTGATAAAAGAAAGCGCCAAGTTTAGGTTGTGTTTCCCAGGAAATTTTGAGGCACATCTGGCCTCTTTAACTGTGTTCACTAGACAGTTTGATTTTGCACACATTTAGTCATTTGCATTATCCATTGAATTAATTCAGGGGTTTTGTTAAGCCCATCCCCCCTGCAACACAAGTTCATGCTATTCAAGTGCCACCTTTATTGATGAATTTCAGTGATGCTGTGCTGAACTCGGGTAGAAATAGGTCTGTGGGTACCATCGTTTCTTGTTACGTAAGCATAGCCTTCATAGTTTTCACCACTTCCCTCAGCCAGTAAGAAGAGTGAAAAGCAAACTGTAATCTCCTTTCTCATAGTGTGCAGGGCCAAACCAAATTATTTTTGGATTTCCTGTCACCTCCTTGGCTTATTTCTGTGGATGGCTTATGTTAAAAGCAACAATAATGTTTGAATTGGAAGGGTTTGGTCTTTGGGTTTTCATTCTTCATGGAGAACTGTTTATTTGAATGTGGTTCGCCGCACTACACGGATAGGACTATCAAATCTGTGCTTTATTATAGGCTTGTAGCAGTGAAGTAATGGCAGTATTTGCATGTTTCAGGGTTTCATGTTCTTGCCAATCCTTTCTTTTGAAGGAGGGAAATGAAACTAGATCTGTATCTCTTCAACAAAAGGTAATACTTAGAAGCAAATACAATTAGAAATGGACCTCGTTACTTCATTGAACTTTGTTTTGCTGGTAGGAGTTTTAAATCTGATTTAGTAAACTTCGAAGCATTTGTTTAGCTATCTTGTCCTGACTACAAGGATCTAATATTCCAGGAGTATTTATGGATGTAATGAACATATTTGACATAAAGTTTTGATAGTTAATTTTTGCTCTGGGTTTAATGTTAGGCACTATATGTGCTCCAGAACTCCAGTATTGCATTGGAGTTCTGGAATTTGAAGGAAAAATACTGCTGCATTTTGAGAACAATAAAGGTGGTTGTTCCACACCCAGTTTTACAGAAAGCATACATTGATATTCTTGTCCACTTCAGCCAATAGTAAGGTGCAATATTATGTAATAGTGTTACTAGTTGCTGTTTAAGGAGAGGGTTATGCAAACACATGCATGCGTACATATATATCAATATAAATATTCACATATATATGCTGGAGGTGTATATATATATGTATATATATATGTATATATATACATACATGTAAAGAAAAAAAGAGCTGCTACTGTTTTATAAATACAGCAACTGAGTTTTGGCTAATAGTTTTATTTACATTTCATGTCCAGATCTTTTAACAGTCTTTCCTGTGACGCTGCAATGGATGCCAAGCACTGAAGGAGAAAGCTAGCAGCTGTTTCCATTACAGCATTGGTACATTAGCCTCTGCACTTTATTTTCATTTTATGGTCTCCTCCAACCTTTTCCTAATCACCCCCTAAAAAGGCTTTTCCCCTTCTGCCTCTGATTTATCTGTGTGCAGGGTTCTGTGTTTTTCTTAGCTTTAAAAATGTAAAAATCTGTGTGGTTTTTGTTTTTTTTTTTTTTTCCTAAGAGCCTAATGCTTTGACTCTTACTCACGCTGAGCAAGGGCTTACTGTCCTTTTTCAACTCAAGTAAGTAGTTCCTTGTGTTATGTCTCTGTAATCCCTTACTTGAGATGAGTCCAGGTTGCAGAACAGTACCTACTATGACCAATTATATTATTCTTGTAACAACTTGAGCCACTGTAGGATTTATAGGTTTTTTTGCACGCTGCCTGAGTAGTGTTTTGTTCATTCTTGCTCTTTCCTTCACCATCTCTCTGAAAATAATTGTTTCATGGCTGTATGCTCTTATTGCTGAGATATGACTGAAAACTGCATGCAGTACAGTGAAGCACATTCATTTTCATCTAGTACCCGTTTATTGCCTTGAGCACTGTAAATCTGTCAGCTCTTCACGATGCTTTCACCTCTTTCTTCATTTGCTCCAGCTTCTAGTTTGACAATGTTCCCCTGAGGCAGAATTTTAATCTGCTTCCAATTAGTTGCAAAATGTGACTCAAATTTCCACATTATGGCTGCTGTTTTACTTGCACGCACACATCTAGAAACAAATTAATGCTCTTGAATATTTATTTTTGAGCCTTCAGATTTACTCTAGGTGGAAAATTTGCCAACTACATTCAAATTACATCCAAGATTTATATTTTTTTCTCAAAGTGAAATATTTCTTGAAAAGCTTCAAATGCCTCTTACTGCTTCATTTTCACAAACCCTTTTCAACTGGTTGGTAATCATTGAGGGTACATTGTATTGCGATAAATTAAACAAGTTAACAATACACATAATTAACATTTAAATATGGATGTGACTGCTGTGTCAGTGTAGGATAAGAGGCATTTCTTTTCTGCAAGGTTAGCACAATTTTTTTTGGAACCTTTAAGTAGTTTTTCAGGATGGGCATGCATACTTGACACCTGTCTGGCTGCCACCTCTTATCTGCAACTTCAGAAGTTGTGAAGTTGTCATTTGGCTGGGGGGGGGGAAGGATGGGGACAGAGCCTCATTTGATCTCTGGTGCGTGTTAATAGGTACAGCTCATTAAAATCTTTTTGTGTGTCCTTTTGTATGGACCTATGCTTGTGTATGCATCCATATTCATGAGTGCATGGGTGTACATTTAAAATAAGATACCTTAAATTAAGAGGGTTTTCCTGTAGCGCTCATTCTCCCATGAGTAGCTACAGTAGGAATATGTTATATTCAGTGGGGAAGAAGTGAGATTTTGAATGGAAAGTGTGGAAATCAGGACTAAAACCCTGAGGAGAGGACTGGAATCTAAGGGGAGTTGGAACTTCATTCCTTATTCAGGCAATACTAGCATTAGGTGGTCTGTGTCAATTCTGCCCCATTGCCCATCCACCTCTAATGCCTTATGTCTGTAGGTGCCTATACAGAGAAACACTGAGTATTTAAGTCAAATATACCAGTGGCTAAACTTGTAGGTGAAAATCTTTAGTAGAGATTAGCACTCTAAAGCCTGGCAGATTGATGTCAGCAGCCGTAATAGACTTTAAATAGGCTTGCAGAATTTCATTGGAAGTATATTGCTGAAATTGAAATGGCTAAGTACCTGTCATTTCTAAATGAGATTTACACCTGTAAATTTATCTATCTACTTACAATACTTCATTTATTTAACGTATTAAGTATTGAAAACATACAGACATGTTTTTTAAAAAAAATATTTAATTGTCTTTACTGTCGCACGTTGAGGCAGTAGCCTGCTAATGTTGTGTTGTATATAGAAACATTTCCATGAAGACAAACATATACACGTTGTGTTCTGGTTTTAACCTGAGAATGTATTTTCCAGAAAGAACAAAAACTTAAAAATAGAGGTAAATGAAAATTATCTCAGTGCTATTTTCTCTTGAGTCGTCAGTGACTTTAAACTGCAGCAATGAAAAGGCTAACATGTTACTTACTTCTCTGAAGTTTTCACTTACTCTGGCAGACTCCTGTGATTCCCAACATCATTCTATAAAGAAACTATATTTGCAAACATTGAAATGCCACAGTAGCATGGCATTTTTTTTTTCTCATACAACATCAAAGTATTTGAGATTCAGCTTTGTAGCCATGGTGAATCACAGGTCCTGTGATTGTCTGTTGTTGATAAACAAAGTACACAGTCAATTAAAATTCGAGTGAAATATATGTATTTGTAGTTTACAATAACTGACTTTTTAAAGGCATGCTGAGTGAATTACCAGGCCAGTGCATAAAAAAAACCCCCACACATCATCCGCATGTACACACATATAAGCATGCAACCACACATTATTAATTTTTCAGGCAAAACATCACAGTGCTTCAGAGAAGCATTAAATGCTTTTGTTGATAGCTTATAGTTTTATAAACTCTGAATGAGCTTATTGCCTTTTAACCAGCACTAAATAATAGAAGAACCTATGAGCCTCCACATTGGACAGCAGCCAAGCAGCCAAAGAAAGAGAGGGAGGAAAAAAAAAAAGCAGTGAATGGCTTAATTGTAGAGCAAATCATTTGTTTACAGATTAAGACCTATTTGGTAGCTAAATCCTATGGACAAGGAGGTGAAAGAATGAGGCACTAAGGTACAGGAAATGAGCTTTATATTTTGTGCCTAAGTCTTGCTATTTTTCCCTCCTCCTGAAGCAGAGGAGGCAAGGAAAAAAATGAATTGTTTAACAGCAAAGACTGCTGAACAAACCACACATATTAAGTAGGAACAAAAGAGTGGGAGAAGGGAAGTGTTGGTGCACTTCCATGCTGACAGGAACCTGACAACTGGAGCTGCTTCCAGCTAAGGGGCATCACTCTGTGGCAAGAGAGCTGCCCTATTTTGTTTTCCTTTTGAATGGCGTGGGGGAGAAATGCATCTGTTAATGTGAGCAAATATAATACATTTTCTTGAACCTCTCTTCCCAATATGCCATTTGGTTTGCTCACTAGAACTGCCTAGCCCCCTTTTTTCTGACTTGCTTTTTCTCCTCTCTCCTTTTTTAGAGAAAGTTTTTTTAATAGGGTTTTGTTTCAGTATCATAATTAATTAGTTGACAGTTCAAATGGTTAAGAAGTGCTTGTGCTTCCTGCTTTATTGTTGTACAACATTTTTTTAAAGACCCACTTACTGGTGGCCTGTAAATTTGAAGGTATCATTTTCATGAGTCATTGGTTTAAAGATCAAAGCCAAGAAAGCATTATAGCAGAAATGGAGTAACCTCTGCAGTAAATGTTGTTAAAGCTTCTTCAGTTAAAATTCACTTTTTCCATAATTTATAGCCTTCCAAAATTCTTACCTTCTGAGTTGAATTTTCTATGGCTTCTTCTCTTCATCGCTGCTGTGAAAATGAATTTACAGAGTTAAAATAAGGAAATAGGTCCATAGGTCATTGAAAAGAAAACATATTATTTTACAGAATATCCCTGCTGTTGGTATCTTGGTTGGCAAAGCCTTCTGAGAAAACAAGTCATGATTATTTGTGTGGAAAGAGGCTTTGATTTGATCTGATTATGAACCATCTGAACATTATGTTTGGCCTCTGTAAAACAACTTTTCCATTTTTTGTCTTCAGTGGCTGTAGTAATTTGCATGGGGAAAAGAGTAGATAAGTTAAGTTTGGTAAGTTGTGTCTGGTCATCTCTAGTAGTAAAATACATTTTTAATTTGACTTAACTTATAATAAAAACTTAGAATAAAATGGACAATTTTTTTTTTCCTTTGGCTAGTGGAAAGATTGTGTAAAGAAAAATCAACATATGCATAATTTTTTTTTTTTTAGTTCTTTGAAATCCAGTATAAGAGCAGGAGAGTTTTCAGTGTGTAATTATACTGCGTAACTTTTGTAAGGGGACAAGAAAAAAGTTAATGAGTTTCAGGTGCGACCTTTTTAAGTACTTGGCAGCGCTGTGCCTTGTTTCTTTACATACTGCTTGATTGAAAGTCACTGATGGATATAAAATATTGCACTCTGCTTATGTGTAAACAAATGCAGAGTGTGTTGCCGGTAGTTGTGCTATTCGGAATCTATCTCCCTCAAACTAGAGTCTACTAAGTAGCAACCACCAGGAAAGTATTCTTAATAGCGTTTCTTGTTTCAGATGTAGTTTCTGTTGCATTTCCTGATCGCAAGAATGAGAGATAGTGCACGGAAAAGTGCTCCTAGCTGCATTCCCTACCAGCAGGCCACTTCACCCATCCCATTTTTAGGCATAGAAGCCTATGGCTTTAAAATGAGCAGCAACATGAGCATTGACATCTCTGCAAGAAGAATGCTGCTGTGGAGGTTATGTAAGAATTGTGTCTTTTATATGCAATATATTAATTATAAACATATTTGTGTATGTTTATGCCCCTTTGGATACTCCCTAGGCTCTGAAATGACTGTGTCTGTGGGAACATAAAACCAGGCTGTTATCTGATATCTGTTTGGTAAAATGAGCATTGACATATTTGAAGTGATTGAAAGCAGTGTTCTTAGTGACTATTAAAGAACTTTACATTATGTGCATGGTACTGTGATTTTGTTCACACTGTACTTTAAAACCTGTATAATTGACTGGCAGAACTATAAAACCAGTTTGTAATAAGAAATTTTCTGTAGGAAAATTTAAGGCAAAATGGTAGTAATTTTTGCATCTACTTGCATGTATAAAATTTCCTTATTATTATTGCTTCTATTAGATACCCTGTTGGTAATCAGAGTACAAGTTAAAAATTATAACATTGAGATAACAAATGAAATTTCATAAATTTTCAAAACAGAAGTACTCTTGTGTGTGTGTGTGTGTGATGTATGTATGTATGCAAGCTTAACTACCAGTAGACAAATTCACTCCAGGGTAATCAATGCAGTGAAGTAGGACCATATTTTTTTTCATCAGTAGTACCTTACCAAGTGCTTCATAGACTTAATAAACTTGTTTGTCTCCTTGGCAGAGTAAAACAAGTTTATTAATTAAACCAATGATTAAGCAATGTTGCCCTGAATGTGAGTCTCAGTAAATTCAAAAGGAAATTTGCATTCTAAATCAACAATTAGACAAAGAAATAATTTAATCTTAGGATTTGGAGAAATTTGATAGAAATTAGTTTTAATTTTTCCGTTGTTGTTCTTATACTGGAAGCCAAGGCGCTGGTAAAAAGGAGCTGCTGGCACTTTAGCTCATTAGGATAACAATAGCTCTGGATAATATTTATGGTGTCATAAGAGCTCATCTTTCTTATAATTATGTTTATCAACTTTTAATTCTTTCCAGAAGAGCCATGCTAATACAATATTACTTTCAAAATTGAATAGGCAGTGAGTGGTGTAATTTGCACTATCAGATTTCAATATTTTGTAGGGAACAAGCCTTTGCTAAGTTTAAGTGTAGAGGTCAGTGCAGAATTTTCTCTGTCCTGTTTGGCTTGCCATTGTTGCACAATAAGTCACTGTGTTTGCTTTTGTGAATAAAACTCAGCTCCGCAGATGAGGAGTGTGAGGCTTCTGTTGTTCTTTCCTGTACTCTCAGTATTTTCAGTGTTTTGACTTAGAGAAGGTCAGTTGATATGGAAGCTTCAAGTCAGTGTACCAGGTTTGTCAAGTAATTAGGCTAATTTATTTCAGTCATTACTAAATTTGTAAAGCTTTTGCTAACAGATCAGGCTATGAGCAGAGAGGAAATATTACTTAGAGGTCAAATTATTCTCCTTTTAAATTGCAGCTTTATTTAAAATCAAGCTTGTAGCCTACTTTAGAGTTGAATTACTGCATTTGTTGCTTTGGAGTGAGAGCAAAGCATCATCACATCTTTAGAGTAAGAAAAGATATTTCCTTTGATTTGATCTAAGTTAGGCTGCACTCAGAGGAACCAGTATATCCAAGAGTAACGCCTCTTACAGCACTACAGAAGTTCTTCAGTCTGGCTTTTCCTCTGTGGAAGTGGGTTGTAGTAAATCTTGTTTTCTTCAGTTCTGGACAAAAAAAAATTTGTGGTTTTGCTCAGTTCTCCCTCAAAAGGTTTTGCATAGTGCTCATGCAAGAGTGTCTGCACCGGTCTTGGCTGTACCGTAGTCTTTGCATCTGGCTAAGCAGTGAAGCTGTATCTGTGGCATGGGTAGAAATGGAGCAGTGCCAGGACAAAACTGGAAGCTGATGATCAGAGCGTGCCTCAGCCTGCAGGTATCAGTGGAACAGTTTTGTTAGGTTTCTGAAAATGAAACATGAGCTATAATCCCATGTGGGGTTCTAACAGCATCTTCCCAGAATACTACCAATGCATATCACTTAGGAGTATTTCTTCTAGGTGGAACATCCCCTAGACTGCTTCAAGAAAAGGTCCAGGTGATCCACAATAGTGTGTTTTCTAACCTAGTGTCCACATTGACTGTGGTGAAAGGGGAGGGTACACAGACAATGTGAAGGGAAAGGCAGTGATCTCTAGAGTAGGTGTGGTGGGGCTGGTGATGGGTACCTAGCTTAGATATCCTCACTTCTATTTACATCAGTTATTAAAGGATATGTGACTGCAACTTAAGTCTATTGAGTTTATATGGGCATTTAGACTGAGGTTTGGGATCTTCTAGATAAACAGAAATTTACTAAAAAAGCAAGCATTACATTGCATGCTTTCTTCATGAAAGGCATCACTACTTTGTGTATAATTCTTTCTCCTCTTTCCCATAAGATGAATGATTATTTGGACTTTTTCTTGAATTTGTGAGATACTTTTGTTCCTTGCACATTGTAGTACCTTTTAGTATTTTTCCTATCTTATTCTACATTCAGTGTTAGTAGAAGGGGTGGAATGTAAGGTGAAAAGTTTCCTCAGGACTCCCCTCTTCATTTGACAGGTTGTAGGAGTAAAGTCTCTGGTTCCATGTTGTACTCTGTCTGTCTCCCCTGTCGTTTCTGTGAACTTATCAGTTGGTTACTGAGAAAAGTATTTCCATATTAATAGGAAAGTGTGTTGTGAAACCACAAAAATGTACCAAAGTCTCGAAGGTAAGCTGTGTATCTGGAACACTTCGTCAGGGCTTTCCTTTTTTAAAAGCTTTCATTAATCTGAAGGGACAGTACTTGTAGAAACCTAATTGCTGAAATCCCTGTCTCTGTTTGCTGTCCTGCTTTGGAATTCTCAGTTTCTTTAGCACCATCTCTTTAGCAACATTTGAAATTCTTATCTGGCTGTCTGATGGCTAGGTGCTCTGGAAGTAACCAGGAAGAATGTCACAGATGGCGAAAAGGACAGATTTTTTGGGCATAATTGTTGGAGCTGTAACTGAGTCACTTGATATAAATGAAGCTCACTTAGATGAAAATTCACACTAAGTTCTTCAGGGGAACCTTTTTTATTTTTTTTTTTGGCAGAGGCGGAGATTGAACATCCGGTCATGTGGAGTTTGGGATTTGTTGTTATTGTTGTTGTTTGGTTGTTGTTTGTTTTGTTGTTGTTGTTTGGGGTTTTGTTGCTGTGGTTTTGTTCTGTTTTTGTTTTCTGGCCACTGTTTTCATACCACCAGACTCTGGAAAACATTTGCTGTAGCTGGCTCGAGATAGGAACAGCCTCTTCTTGATGTTTAACAGTCTGTTGCTCCTTCATTGGTCTGTTGACTGTCTTCTATAGCCAAAGAATTAATTTATGATTAACTTATGGAAATAGGTAAGCATACAGTTACTAGCACAAGGAACTGCAGGCTCCAGGTGTGACATTCTTTTCCTCTGCATTTAATACATGTTGGGTAGCTTTCCATAAGGTATTCAGTGATGAGGAAATGAAAAATCACCTCTTTGTAAAGGTAGAGGATGCAAGTGAGTGTAAGCCTTTGGCAAGGGAAAGACAGTCTCTCCACTGACTGTGTTGCCCATCTTGTGCAAGAGCAGAAAAATGACTCTTGCCTTATTTCTCTCTGTGGCCTAGGCCAGATACTATTGATGGTGCTGTGTTAAATGCTGAAATGTAGCTTCTCAGTAATTATTATAAATCAACAAACATTTGTAGATTCCTTCCTGTTAGATGTGTTTTCATAGTGCAGCAAAAGCTATGGCACTAATTTCTGAAGAAAATTTTCTAAGGAAAAACTTAGTATGCCATCTATATGCTGGCATACTAAGGAAAAACTTACCAAGGTGTAATTACTTGGATTTCAAGCTACTTTACTCAAGAGAAGCCTAAGAAACACAAGAGATGTGTATTGACTGTATAAGTACTGAGAGCTGAAATCAAAACATTATCTTTCTTTCCTGGCTACAGTTAACCTCTGGTTGAACTCTTAACTACTCAAACTGGCACCAGCCCCATTTCTTCCAGTGCTTCCTTATCCAAATTTTTACATACAGATATGTGGGAATTACTAGGACGATGACAGATGCCATTTACAGGGCAGTGGAGGGGTAGCTTGATTGACCTGATCTGAGAAATGCGCTTTAAAGTAGTTGTAGAGACAAAGCTATTTAATGCGTGAGGCAAACAAGCCTAGCAATGGCAGCAGCTTCCAGACGGTTCTCCTTTGTCTAGCCTAATTAAAGATCCAGAGAGTTGTTTTGTACGCCGTGTATTGTGCTGAGAGCCACAGTTACTTCCATAAAACTAAACTTAAAGAAGTGTGCATAATTGCAGGAAAGATTTTCGTGGGGTGGGTGTGGCTGCGAATCTTGAGCGTAGAGAAAGGGGGGCTGTCTCTGGTTTGCCTGCAAAATCTGTGGTTAATCTAGGGGATAATAATATAGCCTTTGATTATCAGTTTCAAAGTACGGTGACGTACTGTTTGTTCCCAAGCTGTTAACTTTCTGAAAAGTCACTGCATCTCAGTTAATTAATGATGTTTATAGGATCAGCATGTTGTTCAATAAGCAAATCCTTCACATTAATTAAAATGTGAGTGTTATAATCTTAAAATGCAGTTATCTGACCTTTTGAAAGAATGGCTCGTGTGCGCTACTCTGTGCCACTGTTATATTGAATTAGAAATCAAAATCTAATAATGAGTATGTTTTCTCTCTAGTGAAACTAAGTGTGGAACTCTTTTCCCTGTGTGTCACTGCTGCTACAGTCAAGCGTGTTGTCAGTATTAAATTTTAAATACCACCTCCTCCTCAGCGTGATGACCCACTCTTAAGGGGAAGGTGGGTCATCACATTCACTCATCACCGCTGAATAAAGTTGTTTTTGATTGTAACTTTACAGATTAGCAGTTCCTTAGTTCCCATATTGCACTCCAAAGCACAGGGGTAGCCTAAAATGGCTGCAGATTATGATGTATGACTGCTCTTGTGAAGCTGCAGCTGTGAATCTCAAAGAGGATGTAACCATGCAGAATCGCTCTTTTAGATGGTCATTAGCGCTGCATAAGTACAAGCCTCTTTTTCAGACAGCATTTATTCTTCACGGTTCTTCTCCTAGTATGTGATGGCAATGTCATTTGCCAAGCATTGAATAATAATGAATGTTTTATTGAAGTACAGTATTCTGAACCAGTGCTTTTTTTAAGCTGTTTAAGTGCTTAATTTTCGTTTGACTGCTCCTTTTCATGCAAATGTGAGTGTAGCAGAAAAATCCAATACATCCTTCTCTCTTGTGCTTGTGATGTATTGGACTAAGCTGAAGGCTTGTGTGAGGCAAAAGGAAACGCAGCATAATTTATCAGTTATCCACTGGCATCCTATCCTATTCCAGTTTAATTGTCATTATTTTGTTTAGAACAAACACGTGCAAAAAACCAAGCGGAACAAAAAACACACGAAAATTTTCTGTGTGATACTAAGGAAAAAAACAAGTCAAGGAACAGTCTCTTCCTTGCCCCTAAAATTGCCCTCAAACAGAGGGAAAGTTAAGCACAATATTCTTTTTTTTGGAATGAAAAGTGGAATTTGGTCTAAATATTTCGATGCATGATGATTTCACTCATCTTCCAAGGACCAAATTGCATTTGGAAGCATTATGACTTCAATTATGAAGGACAGGTTTTTAATGTGGTTAACACCTACAGCTTTGGCAAGATTTTTTTGAACAGGCTAGCACCTTCTTTTGTCATTATGAGGATCTGAGGGAAAGCTCATGTACCCAATGTGCTTTGTCCTTTGGAACATCTGGCGCCTTGTTTTGATTTGTGAGCTATCTTGAAAATCTGGCATCAGTTCTGGGGTTTAAGTTCTAATTAAATAAAGTACACCGTCTGGCCATAAGCTTTGCAATACACTGAGGAAAGGAAGAAGGGGGGAAAAAAGCTATCTTCATTTTATTGTCAGTGGAATTGAGATGGTGAGATTATAGAGTTATTGAAAATGGTCAATATATTTTGATACTGAGTATTTCCTTCAAAAGTGGCTTTTAATGCTTACATACAGACCAAACCAAATGTGTCTGTGATCTCAGAATTCCTAGGTTTTAAGACCACAAAGCAAGTTCTGGCATTACCCATTCATGATATGGGCATGAATATTAGCCATGCCATGCCATAATGCCATGCATGATTGTATCTATTCCTGTATTATCATCAGACTCTTTACCATGATTTGGGAATGCAAAATCATTTTCAGCTGTTTGAGAGCAGAACAACAGATACTTTGTTTGTTCTATGGAGCAGTAAACAAATACTATCAGAATTCAAGTGCTGTGACACTAATTTTAATAAAACACAGGATGATTCTCTTCTAATTATAAACAATACCGAAAGCAAGTGGTCAGTCTTCAGGAAATATTCAAATTAATCCAGTCTAGGGTAGCTTAAATATATATTTTGTTACTGTGTAAGAGAGGAGAACTTTCTATATCATGCCTTTTGAAATCAGAGAAGGTTGTTTGTCCAATTCTTTTTGCTATTTTTTGCTCTGTAGAAAAGTTAGGTTGAAATATAAGAACGTGTATGAAGTTCTTTGTATTCAGAGATCCACTAATTCTACCTCTGTATCTTGGGCGTATGATTTTTCCAATATCTGTATGTGTGTGCCTTCTTTCTCTCTTCTCAAACAAGCAATGCATCTTCAGGTATCTTTGATCCAGTCTTTTGTGGTGTGCCATTAGTCATATTGATTCTCTAGTGATAAAGGAAGCTTTGTTCTCAATGCAGCTTTAACAGTTCAGCATCAAGGTCTGCCACAGAAACACTGTTGACATCAAAGAACTTGCAAAAATGTGTAATTTTGCAAAAATATAAACTCAGTTATGTGTTGCCTTTTATATTTGAGATAGGAAAAGGAAAACTGAGCAGGTTTGTTTTAATGTCCAAGAGGAAGGAAATTCCAGAAGCAAATAAAAAACTAGCAGCTCCCTCAAAACTGAAAAATAAACGTCCTCAATTTCAGTGTCTCATAGTAGTATTTGAATTACTTTGTTCACAGGTAGGCTTTGAACTAAAATACTGTTTACACACATACCAAGAAGTGTTGTCAACTGGTGCACTTTTTATATTTCTGCTTTAATCCATTTAATCCATCCAAGAGTCAGTCCAATGAGAAGGAAAGCAAAAGCAGCAGAGGTGTAATAAACACTGATTTAATTTTTACAGCACAGTACATTATAGAACTATAAAATTGTGTGATTAGCCAACTCATTAACACTATCTTAAAGCAAATAAGTGTTTAGAGCTTGACACAGTTAGTGCTGAAAACCTTTCTAATAGTAAATTTGAAAAGTAACCAGTGTTGCTTGGAATAAAGATTATGCTGCTGTGCATCATCAGGAGCTCAGTATTAGGGCTGTCATCCAATTATTCCATTCTAATGCATTCCCTGTTTTACAGCACTCCTGTCTATACTGTTTTGACACTTCCTTGAGAGCGGTGCTGGGTAGAACCTGCAGAGCACTTTGTACAGGACTGCCACAAAAATAACTTAATTGATTTAAGTACTGCCCTCCACTTTATAAAAGGGTTTCTTTTCACTTACTCTTTTATCCTGCGTTTATTAGTCGTGACTTAGGCAGCACAGTTTGAGCCAATATAAGAGTCATTGTGGTCACCTAAAGTCTGCTTTTCTGGTAGAATCCTATTGATCCAGATGCTGTGTTAGTTGTTTATGCTCTTAACATTTTCAGTGATGATTTAAGAGATATAATCTGAAAATTCCCATATTTTTGTACAAAGACTGCTCATGAACTTCTTTCTGAAAATGATGTATTTTAGCTGGAAATTTAGAAAGTCTTGGCTCCTTTTGAAAGAGTCTAAAAATAGATAAACATTGTCTTTTTAATTTGCTGGATATGGGCAGGCCACTCCTGTGAAACTAAACTCATGTCACTTGGTGCGTTAACTTCAGCATTTGGTATTGGTTTGTATTAGTTCATTATTCAAATCTGAAGGCAATGTTAGAGGATACCTGGAAAATAAATTTACTGTGTCAGCCAGCTTAATAAAAACATGACCTCTTAATAAATTTAACTTCTTTGAATCAGATCTTTTTTCTGGAAATTAGCAGTTATACAGTGGTTGAATCACTTTCTTGTTTTAATGCTGTCCTTACAAAGTTACTGCTTTGGAAGAGGTCTGCCTAGTGAGTGTTTCCTCAGGTTAGCTTTTAAGCAATTGAATTGCAAGATCACGTCACAGAATGACAGAAAGAGGGAACACACTGAAATTAAAATCTTGAGATATTTTAGGGTGAAGGTCATAGCATGGTGTTCTTTTTCCCATATATTTCAGAGATAATTTTTTAAAACAAATCTGTTCCAAAAACACATCTAGGACAGGAAAAATATTTTTTCTAAAATTGTGTCAGCCATTAAGCTACAGGTGATCCATCAGGCCCTTAAAGGGCCTGGTTTTTTTGAGACATTGCTTTTGCTATGGGAAAATAAGTATAAACCTGAGTGAACAAGGAGACTCTTACACAATGTATTAAGCTATGTGGTTAAGCTCACTGATGCTTAATCAAATTAATTAGGATGTTACATTTCCTCAGCACAGTTGCCATCTGCATGTGCTGACAGAAGGATTGTGGGAGAGAGTTCTGTGCCCTTTGGTGTAAGGCTCACATGGGAGCTGTGGTTCCACCTCTGCAGAAGCTGATTTCAGACTAAGCTGTCACTGCCACACTTTCTCATGGACCTTGTGCAATGAACTGACGCGTCAAGATGAATACCACCAAAAGTATGACACGAGTTGTGGGATTTAGGTCAGATCATGCAAGATTCAAGAGTGTACCCTTAGTTAAAATTGTCATTACAGGTATCCCTGGGGCAGTAAAACTGTGGAAGCCAGTATTGCCATGGCTGCCTGAACAGTCTGGGACTGATACTTCGTTAGTCCAGCCGTTTACCAAACAAGGAGCTCCACAATATCAATATGTTTATTGACATACTTGGTGCCTTTACGTGCTTCCTCGACTAGTTAAGACCCTCTTAGCTGTGTCAATTTTACTTAAAAATATGCCATCCTGAAGCAGGATATGAGATGTGTGGTACTCTGTGTAAGAAGCATGAAGGGAAGGATTGTCTGGAAGACCACAGCAAAGTGGGAACTTTTAAAACTGGTTCATGTCAGAACAGAATATATATTCTGGAGCTGTGCCTAAAGCTACTGGCTCTGGGACAGTGAAGAGTCTAAAAGATTTCTGCTTCTTGCTCCCTCTTTGCTCAGAGGTTACTTACTGGCAGTAACTGAGATAGCTTTTATAAAGGGAGCTCCCCACAAATAAATTCTCTCTTCCCTTAAATACACAGTATTGGCAGATCAGATTCAGGTTGTTTGCAGCCATGCTGTGAAACCTCTCTATATTTAGACCCTTGAGTAGAGTCCAGAGAGGGAGGACAGTGAAGGGACTAAACCATCCAGCTAAAAGTGCTATATTTAAAATGTCAGCAGCAAGTTGTTTGAGGTCCATCTTTATAGGTATGTTTACTTTTGTACAGAGGAATAACTGTTCCCTTTGGAGTTACATTCTTGGCTTGTTTCCATTCATTTATATGCAAGAAGGGTAAATCTCTAGTCAACCACACTCCATAGAAGTCAATAAGAAAGGCGTAATTGTGGATCTTTTTACCCCCACACATTTGAAGACACACATAAACCTGAAAATTACTTGTTAGTATTTCTATTTCAGTTTTTCATAATCATTAGCAATACAGAGTAATGCAGTCTGGCTAATACGTATATAATGGTAAATAGATCTGGATTTGAGGATGAGAAAAGTCATCAAACACTTCTGTGTGCGGATATTCATTTCCAAATATCTGAATAATAGTTGCAGGATTGATGCATTCAGGAAAGCAACACACAGAACTTGTCACCTTTGTCCACCAAATAGAGCTTTTCCAGCCTTTCACAACTTCACATATGTTAATGAAAAACATTTTCTGAGAAATTGGCAGCTTCATGCTTTGTAGCTAATGCCAGCTTTTTTCATGGACCAGTTCAAGGCAGAGCAAAGGGAAAAATGCCTTGTTTTAGTGCTGAATTACTCTGACAAGCTTTCACATTGCCCCTCCTCTTATTAATATTCTTTTTGATGTGAGCTTGTAAAACAGAGGATTGGCTGTTAATCTCTGGGATCTCAAGGGCTTTTGGCAGTGGCCCATAATTGATGTGTTCACATGGCTGTTGTCTGACTACTAATGATTAGACAGCAGTGTTATCTCCCAGCTAAATCAGTGTTGCTTATAAATCACACTTGATAAAGTGCAGTTTCATTTCTTCAAAGGTCTGTACATGTCTATATAGTTTGATACAACTGCCAGAGCCATTTCATGATTTCATGACAGCTTAGATTAGGTTTATTTTTATGAGCAAGATATTTGAATTTTTACCAAGTATTCAAAAATGTTTCTTTCTGTTTGTCTTTGTTTTGTTATGCAGTGGGTAGAATAGAAAGGATATGCACAGTTAGGGCAGATCATCCTAGAAGGTGCAAATAACTGGAGAAAATATCACATGAAAAGCGGAATACTTGGACTGTCAATTTCCTTTGCTCTATTTGAACAGAAAGGGAGCTTTGTTTGTAGTATGTGTTGATCATGCTGGTACACTATAAAAATAGTCTATGAGAGTGTAAGAAAAGACACAGGCAAACACAAGGCAATTCAACAATGGCGTCTGGGATTTTCTGGATAAAATGAGGTACTTTGCATGCCTCCCTTCTTTTTCAGCAGCACAAAAATGAAAAATCCTGACTAAAAGTCTTAAAATGCAAACTTCTGTCTGTGTTTGCCCTCCTAGAAAGCAAGCTAATGAGGATCTTGAGGTACTAAGGCAAAATCAACAGGTAAAAATGTTGTTGAGATAGGGACATGCAAAGAGAGATCTCAAGTTGACCTGAATTCTGAGTCACTGAATGGACAAGATTTGTCTGTCTATTAGGTAACCTCTAATCAGATACTTGGGTGCTGATTGTGTAGATGCTCTCATGAAAAAGAACTAAGAGAACACTAAATCTGGGTTTCTCTTCTCTGCCCAAACTGAATGGCCTCAGAGTTGAGGCAAGTAGGTAAGCAAATTTTGAAAGTCATAATACTGTCTTCTTTAAATAAAATTAGGACACAATATCCTACACTTGGTAGTGTTTGTAGCTCATACTGTGAATATTTAAGGTCTAATTAATACAGAAAAAAACCTAACTGATATGGCTCCTACACCATATAAAAAAGCAAAAGATAGAGACTTCTGAGGCAATAATACAAGAATATATTTGTCAGAGAATATGTCTTGTCTAAAAAGCCCAAGGGCTTTTTAAATTAAAAATTTTAAGGTCTGTAGATAGAAATAAATATGGGGTCATTAAGCCGAATGGTCAATTTTTGGAACATGCTTAAAATGCCATCCATAAGAATGTAGGCAGGCCCATTAAAGCTTTTGGTATACATAGGTCATCCAGGAGCTTCAGTTCTGTTTTGCAGGATTACAGAAGGTCCGTCATCACCTTTTGGAAGAGAAGTTTAGACAGTTTTTTTTAACAAAAATTTATTGAATTCAGGAAGGAACTGCCTCAGTCATAATGTGTGCAGCTCCTCACTGTCAAAGTGAGTGGTCAGCAAATGTGTAAAAGGCAGCAGTGGGCTATTGACATGCAGAAAGTCAAAAAAAGTACAACTAGGCTGTTTCTCTTCTGAGTTTTATTGCCACTTTATTATATATTGTACTGGAATCCTGGAAAAAGTCACAATGTTTTACTAAATGTCTTCTGTATTCTGGAATGGCTGAAATGGCCATTCTTCCACCAGACTGTGGTTGCATCATCAAATAACTGAAACCATCAGTGGAGAACTTCTGCTTTGGAGTCATAGGTCATTATTTGTTTGGACATTAGGAATGAAAATTTGGAGTGGAGCAGTTAAATGATAATGCCATCAAGTTAAACATTATCTTCCTATATACAATTGAGAATGAGAAAATTATCCTTGGTCTCCTGTAGTCTTGATTTGTCATGGAGCAACCATGCTTCCTTTCTCAGGTTGAAGTCTTTCATGTATTAGAAATAAACATAGGAAAACTGAGGATAGTATTTATTTACAATGCTATGAGCCCTATTAAGCAAATACCCTATCTATTTTCAGGCTCAGTACCCTGAAAGTTTGACTGTAGCAGAAACTTTGGAATAAAAAGAAGTGGTTGTCATTGTTAAAATGAAAAGCTTCTAAAAGCTCATATAACTTCGTAAAGCAGTATCTAACCTTCACCATCAAGTGGACATGCCTTGTTTTTTACCATATTCAGTTACATGACAGTGATAGATACTGGACATCATTACACAGTTTCTATCTAGCCTAAGACTATACAGAGGAATTTCTTCCTTTAGTGTTCAGAATAAATTCCTTTCTTGATTGTAAAATAGTGTACCTCTCTACACAGGACTGATATCCTGATTAAATTTTAGTACTTGTTCTTTTTGTATTAAAGCTTAGTGTATGAAAAGCTTAGTGGCTGACTGAAGAAAAGTTTGGAAGCGCAGACTGACCAGGAGAAATCAAGATTCAATGCAGTAAAGTGTTTTAGGTACAATTATCTCAGTAAATGTGATTTACATAGGCTGAATGAGGAGAAATGTCTCTACAAGAAATGTGCAGGTGGTGATCTGGGCATCCTCCCAGAACTCTGCCAAGCATTAGAGTTGACATACAATTTTTCACAGACTCAGCCTTGGCAAAAGGCTATCACTGGCAGCTGTCAAATGCTAATCTCTCTCACAGTAAAATGGGTGAACGGCTTGGGAAATCCCACTCATCTGAGCTAGAACAGGAGATCCAAGAGAGGATCCAAGAGAGGACAAGGAAGTTTCCTTGCCTGTTGTTCAGCACTGTTGCTCTGCATTAGACCAGACCCTGCTCAGAACTTTGACTTTTCATCATAGTCTTCATTAATACTGTTCTAAAAATAAAATACTAGCGTTATCATGTCTGTGGAGGTCTGTGGATAATGTCACATAGTCACCTGGAGTCTGAGGAGGTCTGGAGGTCACCATATAAAAAGAACATGCAACTGTCAAAAGATGAGTTTGCAGAGTTAGTGCTGGTTAATGTGGCTGATGCGAGTGACAGAGAATATCTTTGGTACAAGAGGGGCTGTTCTTCCTTGTTCCCTGTATTGAAAGCTCAGTAGCAGAATAAGTTTTAAGTAGCTTTTTTGTTTTGATTTTTTGGGGTTTTTTGGGGGTTTTTTAGTTTGGTTTTTTTTCCTTAATAGCAACTGTTCAGAATATTGAAATCATTCCAGATGTGAGCGATTTGCTGCTTTACTAGGAAAAAAAGTGACAGTTCTACTAATGTCTTTTTGCCCTCTCCAACTACTCAGCTGATTGAAGTGGAGAAGTTAATTTTGAGAGTGGGAAATACTTGGAAACTGCAAGTAGATGCTACTTGTGTTACTCAGTTCAACACAATCACACATCAAGTTTCTTGCTCGCGGAACAATATTTGTAAAGCATAAATATTTTAAAAGAAAAATATTATTCTCAAACAAAGGTTTCAAAGTGTGATATTTGGATGAAATTTAGGCAGTTTGAAGCACCTTTGTAATTCTTTTATATTTAAGCTCTTGTGATTCTCAACGAAGTTCACCAAAATAAGTAATTTTCTTAGTACCTCTGACCTTCCTGAGCTTTGAACCTAAAGTGCATAACAGATATGTCTGTCCTATGGCAGAAATTCCTTTCTACATCCATGTCTTACAGTATTTATTTTTTTCCTGTGCTGTCCTTTATGGGACGGACCTTTTTACCCCCAAGAGTTTGATGCAGAATATTTGAAGAAAACAAAATATCAGTTCTGTTAAGCATGATGTCACAATGCTTCTGAGTTGGCCTCTGATGTGATTTACAGGCAAGAAATACTGAACTGAGATGCAAATGAGATCTTTGAGACGAAATGGAGATTCTTCACGTGGTAATTCCTGTTACATGGTAGAATATGAAGGAATAGCTTTCAGTTTTGAGTATGTAAATTCTCTGGGGCAAGGTCTGTAGCATGAGGAGAGTTATCTGGAAGTGCAGACATGCTTCTGAGCACACAGACATTTTTCTCATGTCACATTCTCCCATATGTGTTCTCTTCCAAAGCAGTTAGGTTAATTTCATTAAAATTGCTTCTGATTTGTGATGCTGTGCATGAGACTACACTGAGGTCTTCTGGAATCATGTTGCTTTAGAAAATTAAGATAGAGGCAAGTATACTTTATGTATAAATAAGCTTGTCTCCTTTTCACCTTAAAATCTAAAGAAAGCAATTTGTAGGATTCCAAACTTCCAGATAAGGCTGAATTCCTTTATTTCCTGTTCTCTTTTCCAGACATAATGATTCCTGTGATGTATTAATTCATAACTCTAAAGAACTTGTCAGTGTAATTTTCAAGGCTGGAAGTTTCTTAGTCCTTTCTGCCTTTATGTTGCTGTCTTCTAGAGGGAGGATTTAGGTTTGCAAAGGGCCAGACTTGGTTTTTTAGTTAGATCCTATAATAGGATTCAGATCTTCCTTTCGTACTCTTTCTGTTAGGGCAGACATTCCCACTGGGAGTGCTTACAGTAGTTTTTTCTTTTTTTCACCATTTAAAAAGTGGTGCTTTCTGGTAAGAGCTTGTACTTAGCCTGAAACCTGCTCTTCTGCCTTTCTCCTGGCTGTGTTGATGGATGGATTAAATGGCTTTTTTGGCATGTACATTTCAAAATTACCTGGTGCATGACACTGCAATAGTGTATGACCCACTTTGGTCTTAGATAGGTAAACTATGTTATCATTGAGATATATCTTCAAAGACACACCTTCATGAAATCAAGAAGGTGAATTTTGATACACAGAACTTGATTCCAGCATGTAGAGTGCCTGAGTAACTGAATGGCAACCTTACTTTTTAGAAAGTCTTGCCTATTTTGTGTTGGTACGTTATTTCCTTTTTCTTTCATGTGTGCTTCCTCCTACTGATGAATGTTATGCAGTCACCAAAACAGACCTTTTTTGTTTTTTTTTTTTTTTGGTAAATATTCAGATAAAGGATTGCTCTAAGGAGCAGTGACTACATTGCTTGGCAGGCAGCCTTCATTTTCTGTGAGCTTTCTGCTACTGAGCATCATAGCTCCCTGATACGATCAAACACTTGGCAGTGGAAAACTGCCACAAATAACACTGCAGCTTTGTAGCCTTTGTCACCAATCAGCTCTCAAAAGCTCTTGGAATTAGGTGAAGAAAATATTACTTTAATATTTTTATCTTTTTGTACTCTTTTGATTGTGTGTCTAAAGAGAGCATCTATGTAAATAGCCTTCTTCAGATTCAGATTTTCAATCTCATATTGGAATCTCTTGTGTGATAAACAGCAAGGCTGCTGCTCAGTATGCGCCAACACCTGGGAATAATAACGAAAAAATAACAGTGAGAAACTGCAGAGCATCTGTTCTTGACATTAACTTTCCTCAGTTTGACAGACTGCCACCACCAGATGTTAATCTTATGTGCCTTTTTTTCCACTGGAGATGGCGGCCTTCCTGCCTCTCTTTGCCTCTAATAGCTTACATCAGTGCCCTTTGGAGAATTCATGAAAACAATTGTGTCACCACAATGATCTCTAAGAACCACCACTTTGCAGTGCTGTTATGATTATCTAGCAAGATGGGTTAATTTTAAAACAAGGAAATCTGGAGCAATGTTTAAGCTTAATTTTTTTTTCTTGTGGCTTGGGACATACTTGTGCAATGAACCTGTATCTCAGAGACTGTAAGTGTCCACTTATTTCTCAGCCAAAGGTTTAGTGTTTTAATTCACACAGAAGCAGTCCCATTTAGTGCAGACGCCCCTATTTGGCCTTGTCCTGAGTGAATGTTTCCAGTGGAAAACATGAACATTTAGTAGCAGGTCTAAATAAACCAGAACTGAGCAAATATTTGTAACAAAGAACTTAATAGGATACACTGTGAGATCCATGCTTTCATTAGCTCCCCCTCACTGTTTATAATAGTCAAAAATGGAAAACGCATCTGTCAATTTAGCCTACATTCATTTAAAACATTGGCTAGTTTAGTATGACCACAGAAAACACTTAGGAATTTTCTTCCTCTGGTTTTGTGATAAGTCTATTTTATGGAAGAATTATGTTCCATGTGTAGTAGGAGGTTTTGCGCAGCTTTACAGAGCACCATATAAACTATCAAACAGGCTATTCATCAGCATTTTTTGGGTTTATAATGGGATGTGGTTTAGCTTTTCCTAAGTGCTAGGCTCCATTTACCTGCCAGCTACTGAGCCCGGTTCTCTTCAGGTTTGAGGTAAGGTATGCTGAGAACCCCTAAATGATGCGGGGTTGCACACTGACCTGGTTCCAGTGACAGAGCCCCAGTACACAGCCAGTGCCAGAGAGCAGGGCTCCGTGCCATCCAAACGTGTGCCTCCACTTGGCATCAGGAGCTGCAGAGCACAGGATCAGTGTCTGCCCACGCACAGCAGCCACAGCTGTGGTTTTGTGTGATGTGTGCTATTAGATACTGCAGCTTACAGCTGCTGCTGGGGGTCAGTTGATGTTTGACTTTCCTGTGTGCGTTCAAGTCTGCTCTGCAAAGCTCTCTGCCTGTGCTTTAACTCTGCAATTCTCTTGGCATAAAGAGAAGAATAAAGACATCATTGCTTGAGTGCATTGTTCTATGTCACAGGAACTCTGCTTTAACCAGTAGAATTTTGATGGTATTAGTAGGTTTTTACTCCTTAGGGATGCTTTCAGTATTTATGTTTTGTTTTGGTTTTGGTGTTGTGGCGTTTTGTGGTTGTTTGTTCGTTTGTGGTTTTAAAATTTGTTTGGTTTTTTTGTTGTCTTGTCCATTTTTTCTAGGTTTTGTTTGGTTTATTTGGTTTATTTGTTTGTTTTTTCACTTCCCTCTAACCTGAAAGTTTCATTCTCAATAAAAAGAATCCCCTCTAAGGAGGAATACTTTGGAGAAGACTGTGGTTATGGTCCTTCCCCTCTCCTGCTTAGTTCTAATGTAGTTGAGGTCAGAATCTAGGCTGGTCATACAAAGATCATGCAAAATATTTTCCCCAAAGTTATTGAGAATTATTTAGCATGCCTAAGATTTGCACACATGAATCAAAGCCTTGGTGCTTAGTTTGCTTCTATGCAATGCTAAAAAACCCAGAATTGTTACAAAGGCCAATGATAACAATTGTTACAATTTTTAAAAAGTTCTCCCTAATTTGTCATTTTATGTTTTCATTACAAAAAGTGTCCATCTGATGAAGTGGGCTGGTCTGTGATACATGTGTAATACCTTTTATTTGTCCTTTTATTTGTATCCCCGTTTTGCTTTACAAGCAGGAAAATTAACTTTGTTCTGTGTTATTATACATTTGAGCAAAACCTGGATGATGTACAGTGAGTCATTGTGTCTTCTCTGTTGAGTCTTCCTATGAGGTCCAAAATTAAAAACAGCATTGTCATGGAAGACATTTGATTCTCTATTTCAATGCAGCCAAAAAGCAGCTATTTTTAAAAAATCATTAGGTTGAAGAGTGATTTCTTTGCATGATATCTGTGATCCAGTGGGCCAAATGAATGTGACTTCCGGGGGTTTAGCTGGTTGACTGGGCACTCTCATATCCTCATCTAGCTGTTTTTTATGGCACAAGGGACCTTAGAGCCAGAGTGAAATATTGAAAGCCCAAATACAGAGAATCTGCTCCTGAGTAGATTGGAAGTTGAACAGGAGAGATCACTTCATCAGTTCATATGTTGATATTCCCTCTGTGAATTGTCTTGTGTTCCAACTGATTGTCTGGCAAGATGCATTCTTCTAAATATGCATTTTGGAAACCCTGAGAAATTACTCTTGTAAAAGTCCTCTCTGTTATTCCAAGTTGAAAGATCTAAATGTTATCTGTAATGTACTAGGTGGGTCATCTCATCCTAATGTGTTTTAAATTATCAGATGATAAGAGATTGTATTTGCTGCCATATGGATATTAGAATTGTTCCAACTACTAATTTATCTATGATATACATGAAAGAATAGCATTTATGTCTTTGTCCCTGTCTTTATAATTTTTTTTCTGTAAATAGAAAATGAAGTTCCCGGTTCACAAAATTAATTTCCATCCAGAAATCAATCTCTGTCAATGCCAAGAAAAAAGTAAACATAATCCTTGTTTTAAAAATTTACTATTATTTCATATTAACAGTCTATGATGATAGGGAATAGTCTAGTAGAAACTTAACAAGTTGCCTCGTTTAGCACGTATAATAGATATTTTTGTACTTAATTTTTCATGTGCGGCATTTGGGCTAATGCCAAAAAATTTGAGCTCATAAGACTGAAATTACCAGTGATACACCAAATCCCTACATAAAGAAATGCAGTCTTGGCAAACTGGACTTTCTATTACTTTTAAAAAAAAAAAAATTATGTATTTTATTTCATATTATTTTATTTTGTTTTTATTTTTTTAACTCTCACAGCACCATTATAGTAAGTTTGTCTGTTGTTTTCAGGTTGATCCCCTGTTTACAGTGCCTGCACCTCCACCTCCGATTTCCAGCAGTATCACACCTCAGATTCTGCCTTCCTACTTTTCCCCATCTTCATCCAATATTGCAGCACCAGTCGAGCAGCTTTTGGTACGGACACGTTCAGTGGGTGTAAATACTTGCGAGGTTGGAGTAGTAACAGAACCCGAATGCCTTGGACCCTGTGAGCCTGGGACCAGCGTGAACTTGGAAGGAATTGTGTGGCATGAAACTGAAGAAGGTAAATCGTTTTTTCCATTAGGTTTGTCTCCGAGATGTGTTGGGAAGAGGGTGTATGCTCTGTCTGCCTGGGTGCTGGCTAAAGGCTTGCTAATCTGTTGGGACACCATTGTATGCTATGGCAGTCACAGCTTTACAGTTCACTTAGTGAGCTTTCATTTTAAAAACAAATGGCAGGTCTTTTTATTATTTAAAGCAGCTGTGTTTTCCAAATGACCTACCGCATAACCCTAGCTAATAACAGAATTGTTTCCTCTTGCTAAATTAAGAAAAGCATATGAAGAAATTGCTAATAGAATACCATAAATGTCCTATTTAAATGAACATCATGAGGAGGTGTTTATGTGATGGGAGTGGATATACGAATAGTTTAGATGAAAACTTAGCTAAATATTTCAGCTTATTAAGAAATGCCATTATTACATAACAATAGAGGCCCCAGAGACCCTGCAAAAATTCAGTTTCATGTGATTATTTTTGCTTTTTGGTTATCTAAAATATGCTTTAAGAGGAAAGCTTTCAGCTTTGAAGAGAAGTGTTCCATGTGGTGAAGAAGTGCTATCAAAACCAGATTGATTTCTTTAATATCCTTTGAAGACATTTGTCTGAATAGGAGTGCTGGAGAGCTTTGGGGAACACTAAACATTGATTTGCTATGATTTGCTATGATTTAGAGCAAAGTAGGAAGAGGATTATGCTGTGATATGCAGATTTTTCCATTTTGGATTTCAAAAGCTATTTATTAAAATTCCAGCTTTCTCCTGCTAAAAATATTGCATGTGTACACTAAACTTCTGCAATTTTTCATATTATAATAGCAGATGTTTTCATTTATAGCTGTGTGAAAATCTTTCTTTTGAGGATTATTTTATTTTTAGTGATCTACCTCCCTCAACAGTGAAAACAAGATTATTTACAAAATGATATAATGACAGAATACAGCGATGCAGTGCTTCATGATAAATCCTGACATGCTTCAGACCATATGCACAATGGCATTTCGTCCTTTGCAGTGATATATAAGACCTCACCAAAGTGCTCTACGCTGTCCTCTCAAAAATCAATAGAAAGAGTCAGATTTACTTGCTTTTATATGCTTTCATCCATCCATCTTTCTCTCTGTGTATGTCTACAGCAGATTCATAAGGTGGATTGATCCTTTTAGATTGTTTTTAAAGCACAGTATAAATTCTGGTTTAAAATATCCCTGCAGAGATGACTGCCCTTAGCAACTCCAATCTTTCTTGGCTGGCCTGTATTAACCAGAGTTGGAATGTGTGGGTGTTAACTGTGTTGACATGAAAGAGCAGTAGCTGTTAATAGTGTTATTCTTGCTGAATAAACTAAACTTCTGACCCCCACTGAATTTAAGAGGCCTTCCTTGCGAAAGGTTTGGCACTGGAAATGAAGTATTAAAAAAAGTGCATTCTGGTCAGGGTGACATTCCATTTACCAGTATCTCAGCACTCTAGTGGTTTTAAAACTCTTGTTAGTTAATGGAAATGAACTCCCTTAGCCTTTTCCTAGTTTTGTCTAAAACAATTTTCTGTAACAACTCAATTCAGTAATGGTATGTTTGAGTGAAACTGAGTGTGCCTGTTTTCATAGCTTTACAAACACTCTGTGTACACTATGAATGACTACAAATATAGATAAAATGGGATTCTAAAATACTCTAGAAATATAGCTAGAGTGTAGATTAAGAGACTGAAGATAGTTGATATGATATCATATTGTGTTGTTTGTACCGTGCTCTGTTTGAGTGTTTCAGATCCTGCTGACTGAAGAAAATAATATAAATTTGACTGTTTTATCCCAGAGTCCACGATCAACACTGTATTAAGAAAAATGAGTTCATAATGATGATTTGCATTTTAATTAAGTTTTTGATGTCTGGAGCACACACATAAGTACATATTTATGTGTTTTCAAGCTTTCAGGAATTCCTGAATTTCCTGTTCAGGAAAGCAGCTATATAAAAGCTTGCATGGGGCCATTTCTGCCAAAATCTAGGAATCAGCATACAGATGGGTCTTCTTTTTGCCTTTAATAGAAAAAAAAATATTATCAGATACTGATTTTCTCAAGTTCTGATTTTGACTTTAGGGCAGAACACAGCCTTTCCTGAACTGGTGTAAATCCACCTTACTTTAACCAAAGTCTTTGTACCTAGGCACTTCTAAAACCATCTGGACATTCATGATGACATACAAATTTTTTTTGTGATTTTTATGTGTTTCTTTAGTTTTCACTCCCTTTACTGCTTTCCAAAAGTAAATAAAAACGCCCATGCAAAATTTCTCTGGCTGTCTATAATATCTTATAGCTTCTTAACATAAAACAATTTAAACAAGCTAAGGAAGGTATGAACATTTCTAATCCTGGCTTTTGTTTTGAGATATTTGAATTGTTTTGTATCTAGTTTAGCCACTCTGTAAAATGAATTATGGTGTGATAAGGAGAGGCTTGTAGGCTGGCTGCATACTCATAGGAACCAAGTGTGCTGCTGAGCAGCCTTTGTGTGCTGCAGAAACAAGTTGTGGGAATGCAAATACAGAAAGGATGTGGTGAATCACAGTTATTACAACAAGAATAGTAGCCTGAGTGGAGAAAGATAAAATCAAATAGTTTATGCAGAACTCATTATTAGCATAAATGTAAAGCATACTTCATAAAAGAGAAGGTATATACTGAGAATTCCTGCTATGAAGCCATCTGAAGTAACAAGTTTTATGTATGTTGAGCTAGTTGTCACAATCTGTTGCATTTGTTCTTTGAGGTCAGAAAAAGGATAATGTTCAGGCTCATGAGTCATATTTTTAAGATCTCTTCAAGGGTAGGGGCCAAGGGAAGAAAGCAACACTTGATTTCTGACAAAATTCTGAAAGATCAAAAAGGGCATTGTTGCAACTCTTTTCATTACTTCCACACCACTTTATTTAGTTGACTTGATTTAATAAATCAGACAGACCATTTTTCCCAGCGTGTTTTAATCTTTAGAGGTGTAGAGGGCAGCTGGCATCTGAAGCCTGTGATATTTAATTACAGGGGGTGGTAACAAACCATAGGTGGTTACTCTTAAATGACTGAGTTATCACATGGTTTTCACATGGGCATTTCTCAGCTGCTCCACTAAGCTGTGTACATAATTGCTAGTATGTATGCCATAGGCATTGTCATCTGCATAACAACCTTGTTTGGATATAACTTGGTAGTGTGTCCAAAGTGGTGGTAAAGGCTGTGAAACAGAGCACCATTGTCTGAGGCTATCCTGTGGGAGAGGAAGGAGAAATTATTATGTGGGCAAGTCAACCTGAAACTGGCAGCTGATGTGGATATTTGACACCAGAAGCTATCTGCAGTAAAAGTCCTTCACGGATAGCAGCTTGGTAGTGTTAACTGGAGTGTGTGTTTTGGTTTGTTTGATCATTCTGATGTTCTGGGGAGCAGCTGCTAAAAGTCTCTATTGCTATACTGAGAAAAAAAGTTTATCTTGAATCAGGTACTTGCTAAATTGTGTGATTATCTTCTGGGAAAACAATTTCTAAGTGAGCAATAATTGCTTCTTACTGCCTGGAGGAAATAAAAATGACCCAGAAAAAAGGGAAACCACCAACCAACTTTCTAAATTGCTTAGAGCCCTCGGTTTTTTTTCGGCTTCCCACACGCAGTTGCCCTGGGTCACGTCCTGGTTTTAGTTCTGCATCTAGTAGTAGAGTCTGCCTTTAGGTGGGAACCAGTTGTTCTGATGGTGTCTTTTTTTCCTGAAAACTGCGTAGGAGACAGCCCTTGCTGCCTTTGTGTGCAGAACAGGCTGTCTGCATGTGGTGAGATTCTTCCTCTTTGTGCAGAACAGGTGCAACCTGCTGTTGTACAGTAACAAATAATGGGAAAATGACCTGTGTTTTTTAATCAGTGTTAGCTTGTTGGTCTTTATGACCTGAAACTGATTGCCAAATAGAAGAAACAGGAATCTGCTGGATCTCAGAAGCCTGATGGGATAATTTATAGGGTATTCCAAATTTGTCACAGCATCAGTTCTGACACTATTTTGCAGAATTTTTAGAGAAATTTAGTAGAAAGGAGAGGGCTTAGATGACAAAGAGGCATGCTGGTATTTGTTGTGTGTACAGTTTTCCAGCCTGCCACTTTTGCAACTAATATGCATGGTTTGTTTTGAAAATGTTATCTGTTGCACAGAGCTGATGTGGATTCCTCTCTGCCTTACTATGTGGTCTTAGTTTTGCAAAGACTGCTTTAAAACAACAGTGTGTTTTAAATATCTTTGTTTAAATATGTGTTTGTACATGTGTGTGCAAGTAAGGGTGTGTATGTGTCAACAGAAATAGAATTAGAAGAATGAGTAGTCTGGCTGTCTCTTATTCCTGTTAGCAATTTTTGTGGTTTAACAACTTACTTACTTTCACAAATACAGAGGCGTGATCAAACAATGAAACTTGTAATGGTGAAAGCCGTGTCAAATGGGTAAGGAAACAAATGTAGAAATTAGAGATTTTTATCAAAGAGCATTACAACAATTCATAGAAATTTAGAGAAACATATTAAATCACATTTTTGTCTTGAACTCAAGCAAGGTTTATTGAGAGAGGCAATAGGCTTTATTAAACCAAGTGATACAGTTGTAAAGAACAGCTTTGCTTTTATACTGGGTGCATTTACATTTCTGTGTGATGTAGACCATTGACTTGCTGGGTACAGGGGTAGGGTATTGTTAACCACTATATTTAATTCAGAATTGTCTATTTTTATGACAGAAGCATAAAGATAACTACTGCTTAAAAATTAGGCTTTGTTATGTCCATGTTACAGAGAAGTGCTCTGTGGAGATAAGTAGGGTTTTTGGCTACCTACATGAACAGAACACCTAAAATCCAGTTGTTTTCTCCTGCTGCATGGGTCGTCTGCTGACCCAGTATGAACATCACTCACTATCAAAATGCCCTCTGTCAAGAAAAAGCCTTTACATGTATTTATATTTTTACACACTATTTTTAATTTTTGCTCTTTCTACTTTATGTGATAGCAGACCCAGTAAATCGGTGGATTTAAGGAAGCCTTAAATACGTGATTTTTTAATAGACTTCCAGCTGTCTCATTGTGTCATCTCAGGCACTTCGAGTCTGACATGTATTATGTGTTACATAGAAACCTGTAGCAGAAGAGATACGCTTTGCATCTCACAATGGAAAGCCACAGTCTTGCATAAAAATGTTTGTGGTTTGTGGGAGCTCTACCTACTTTACAGAAGGAATCTGGGATGTACACAGACTGTCGGAAACAAGTTTTAAGAGTTGTAGGATTCCGACCACAGGATGGATTTAGCTGTAGTTAAACCAAGATTTGTCATGTCTGAAGGGGCCATTTTGATCATCTTAGCTGTTTGTGTGACCTTGTGAGAGTATGCACTTGTTTAGGGACATAAATTCAGGCATTGTCCTCTAACTGACTTCTACACTGATTCTTGTGTATTTCTTTGAAACATAGAGCACTGGCCAGTGTTAGAGCCAAGGAGTGCCTACGACTTGTAACCTGTTTTATGCCAGTAAATGAAGAAAATAGTAATTTTAGAGTATCCACAAAAGCCTCTCAATTGGTTTTAAACCATTGGGACTGACTTTATGAACCAGGTGCACATGGTTGTGATGTGGCTTCAGTGAGTTGCCCTGAATCAGCTGGGTCACAATAACCAAACCTTAGCAGCCTCTTTGTTCTCAGCAAACAGTACATAAGTCATGTCAGTATAAACATCAGTGAAGCAGAAATTCAAAATCGAATATGGATGGTCCCTGCTGGCAGAGGAATGGAGATAGAAGATATTTTTGAGTTTTAATTTTGATTCTGTTGCAAAGAGCTCCTTTTCCCAAAAATTTCAGTTAGTCATTGATATAAATATAAGTTTGAAACTGTTTGATGTAAAAGTGATGTAAAGCATCATAGATTAGTGAAGAGCTGTTAAAACAAAAAAAAAAAAAAAAAAGAGAGGTGAAAACAGAACCTTTATTAATTTCCAGGCTTTCTAAGTACAGCAGAGAAGTCAAGGTGGCTCATCACCCTTTCCATTTCTTCCCAATACCATTACTTCAGATTTTTGAAGACTGCAGATCAACACTAGAAGAAAAGCACTTAGGAAATTTGTGCTGTTAAACATGGAATTTGGTATTTACATGTCAGCATTCCTCCTTGAACATAAACACCCCACAGGGTCTAGCCAGTGCTAGTCCTACAGATTTGTTTAGAGAGGCTGTACGCCTCTGTTGCATGGAGGAATGTGTGATTTCTGTACTGTCTAGTGCTTCTCTTGTTGGTCCACTCTTAATATACTGATGTAATGCTAAGCAAATTGTAGCCTCAGTGCAGTCCCAATAACTGGCCAAAAACATCAGATGTGGCTTATTTACCCTGGGTACTAATAGACAGCTTATCTAAAGGGACCTGGGAAATGCTACATTTTGCAACTGAGTGAGGATCTGGGTGTAATTCTCTTGGTATAATCCAAAGCAGAGAATGAAAAAACTTAACAAATTCCAGACAGTGCTTACATAAAACTCTGCATATTGCCAGACTCCTACGGAGGAAGACTCCCTGCGCTTCTTGTACATACATTGAAAATTATCCCTTTTATAAACAAGCATATAGGGGCAGGGAGGGTGCCTAGAAAAAGAAAGGAGGATAATTGAGATTGGAAACATTTGCTTGGAGGTATTTGAATGTGAAACTGAGCCTGCTCAAGCAGTGAGGTTATGAACACTAAAGGAGCTGCTTCAAGAAAAGCAACAGTTTTGAGCATTTATTGCTCAAAAGCAAAGTCTCAGTAGCAGCAGATTGCTTAGAAGTGAGACTGTTCCAGTATGAAATACTTGGAACGTGTGATGTTTGGATTTGTAGATAGCAGGAATAGAGATGACTACTAATGAAGTGTGTGTGCATCCAGGTGTTTCCTTACTGAACAAATACCATTGGAGTAGGGAATGAAAGCACAACTGTAATGGTATCTTTAGCTGGTGTGCTTCAGGGATTAACCCACTTCTTTGAAGATGTTCTCTCGATCAGTATTAATTTTATACATAGTTTAAATAGTTAGAAAAAGCGGTTGTATTCCAGTTTTTCTACGCTCCTAATTGGCACCAGTCTTGTACGGTGGTGAATGAGAGGTTCTCCCAGTTGATAAGATTGTGTGTTTGTACTAATACAGATTAATACAAATTTAAAAAATAATCCTTTTTCTCTACTGTTTGAGGCTATGTCATGAAAAGCTGCTTTTGGCATTGGGACTAATTTTCCAGTATCAGATCAGTGGCTGGCCGAACAAGCAGCTTTTCATTTTTTAAAAAGAAAGAGTGGACAGTTAAATTTTGGTATCCTGAGGCATATTTGTAATTCTTTCTAGTTGCTACTGATGTAGTAGTAACTAGCTACTAATCTGGAATTTTTGGTGGCAAGTAGCAATCCAAAAAGCAAAGGAAAAACTCAATTAAAATTTTTGAACAATGAAGAGCCCTTTGACCTTCAGGGTTAATAAAAGATTATTGCTTATGTTTTTGTTCTAGAAGAGGGAGGCAGGAAACACAGAGGTTGAAAATGTAGAGGGTGAGGGAGAAGAAAAAGAATATATATAAAAAAGAAAAGTTCAAGGGAAATACCTTTCTTGATTTACTCTGAAAAAGTAGGTCTGGATTTACAAAAGCTGGTGTTGCAATGGAAAGCACAATTGAAGTTCATCACTTTTATATCCCCAAGTGCTATGAAATTTAGGGTAATAAAATCCCCTAGAAACATCTGGGATGAAAAACAAAAGACCAGTATTAGAGCATTTTGCTTTAATTTTGGTTTTCAGGATTGGTTTTTTTTTGGTGGTTTTTTTTTTAAGGGGTATCAACTAAACACTTACACATCCATCAAAATTAGCACTGGTTTGAGTATACTAGCGGTAGATTTAAATCTTAATAGAACCTAAAGGGGATATAGCTATGGAAATAAATGACTGTAGAATTAATTTTTAAGGGCAGATTTTTGTTACCATCCTTGTTAAAGATTTAATCAGAATCAAGAAGCATGTTCAAGAAAAGCCTTAAGAACCTTCTTTCCCCCTACTATTTTCTTTTCTCTCTGGTTTAAGATATCAGTTAAGTTTATTTGGGATGTTTACTAGGCCTTCACTTGGGTCAATATTTTGTGCGTTTAAGTGATTTTGTTTTGTTTGAGTTTTGTTGTTTCTGTTTGAGTGTTAGAAGAAGATCAGGCTATTCGCTGTTTCTGTAGTAGTTTAGCTAACAGTATGATGATCTGCGTTAATAAAATGTAACTGACATTATTTGTTAGGCGATGGCAATTCTGTCGCCAGTCCCTAGCGCTGAGGATAAGTGTTGTGGAAAATCAGTTTCAAGCGGGGGCAGTTCCAAATCAATTTTCAATTAATCTAGAGGTGGTGGGGTTTTTTTCCCATCACTTAAAACTTCTTCATTTAAGTCGGTTGAAGCAAGTAATTATGTTTTACTGCCTGTTTACTTTCCCCTGTAGTGACCAAACCTGTACTTCTTAACCTTGCATTCATATTGAGCTGGCTTTTGTGGATCTTTGAAAGCCCTGAGGCTATGTGACCCACTCTAGCTGGGATTTAGAAACAGTAAGAAGAGTCTCAGGTTTCACTAAAAGAGCTGTTTTCCTTAGGGAAGAGAGAAACAGCTCAGCTTTTAGCAGAGTATGACTTATAGTGTGTTACAGATTTTAAAAAGAAGCTTACTTTTTAGGTTATTCTCAACAATTTTCTGGAAGTCCTAAAAGTTAAGACTGTAGGTTCTGTGGAGAAAGTTTTGCAATAAATTAATATTGAGGGATTTTGTTCACGTCACTCTCACCTTTGACAGTGAAGGCAGTACAAGTTCATCTGCATCCAGGCCAATTTCATCCAGAAGAATCACTGGCTGTTAATAGAATTCATAAAGCTTCAGACTAGAAAGAATCACTGGTTACAAGACTGAGCAATTAAAAAAAGTTAAGAAAAAATAAAAAACAAAACCAAAAAATGGCTCATGGGTTCCAGCAATTTCCAGCCAGACACCTTTATTTAGAACTGATATAACCAGACGGAAGGCCAATAGATGCTACTAATGTTCATTCTTTTAATGAAGATCAGATTCTTTTTTGCTGAATGCTGGAGAGAATGACATTCCCACATAGTTTCACACACTTGAAAAAGTCTTTCATTTTTCTGCTATTGTGTGAAAGAAAGAAAAAATTTTCCTTGATATTCTTATGAAAATTTAAAATTCAGCATTTTTAAGCACATGTGACTCATCAATGGAAAAATTTTTTAGTACTTTGACAGTATCTAATTTTTGAGATTTTTCAACTTCATTAACTTTTTGCAGCGCCCCCCTGGGCCCCATTTCTTTCAGGGTGCAGGTTACTTAAGATGGGAGTGAAAGATCTGGGGTCTGAAACATAGCTACATAGAAGTTTATTTTTCATTAAACTGCATAGTCAAGGTTGGTTAAAAGCAGATTTGTCTGGGAAAATGTCCAAATATACTTCAGGGCTGGGAGAAAAGGCGGCAGCAGGGTTGGTGGTGGAAGTGTTTCTGGAGATACATACATACGTACATACGTACATACATACACTTCTGTTGGTGTTGGGGATTTTTTGTTTAGTT
This sequence comes from Zonotrichia leucophrys gambelii, assembly GCF_028769735.1. Classification (NCBI taxonomy): domain Eukaryota; kingdom Metazoa; phylum Chordata; class Aves; order Passeriformes; family Passerellidae; genus Zonotrichia; species Zonotrichia leucophrys. Next base: position 67,842,892 of record NC_088200.1, on the reverse strand, counting down.
TTTGTTTGTTTGTTAGTTTGTTTAGTTTTTGTTGTTGTTGCTTTGGGTTTTTTGTTGGTTTTTTTGAGGGCGATGTGTGCATCCTAAAAGCTGGACAGACTGGTTTCCTTGAACTTTCTTTGCTCCAGCACCTGAACTTCTGTGGGCCTCAGCTGCTGTGCTATTGTGCCAAGGTAGTGCCACGTGCTGAACAGGGAAGCTGTCGGTGCCAGCTGGCTTGAGATGGGTTTTGAATGACTGCACCCCCCTGCAAATGCCTTCCTGTTGACAGTGGAGGTGAAGTTGTGTAACATTTTAGTAGTTTATTTGATGCTACTCACTTCTGCAAGAGCTGACAGCCCCTTTCTCCCTCAGATAAAGATTAAAGGCAGAACAGAGGTTTAGTAACTGATGCATTTTCATATGAAATATGAATGGATAGGCTAATGCCATTTGTTTTTACTTTGATTCTGCCCACACAAGTGCCATATGAAATTAGTATAAATGAGGGGGAAGAGGGGCTCTTGAGGGGCAGGAGTAAATCTGTAGTTGGTTTTGCTTCAAGGCAGTAGGTGGTGATTGCATTACAAATTATTCTGTTGGTCCAGACAAGCAAGTGACAGGAAATAATTTAGAGAAAATGGTTTTGTATCCCCAAAGCATTATCTTTGAGAAGCACAGTTAGTAATGCTGTTGTGAAAAGAAACCTCCATTTGGACAGACAGCTTGATGTGGGCAAAGCTGCTAATTTGTTTTCAGCTTCAAGGAGATTTAGAGTCTTTGCATCTTTGGCAGTAACACACAATGTAATTGTCTCCTTTCCCCTTAATCTTCAGTCTAGATGCATTGGCTTAATGTGGCTAGGAGAGGACTGGAATGTTGACTGAATTAGCTGCACCAGACAGCTTACCCTAACAGGTGAGGAGAAGTTATTTCAGCACTCTTGACTTTGTAGTCAAAGTCACAGAGAAGAACGCTGGCTGTTCTTTTCATCATTGCATCTAGTGGTAGAAACCCTTTTAAGCAGAATGGAAAATAAATTGTGGGGTATGAAAGGGAGGTGACAGAACTAATGTTCTTGCACTGGCAACATTACTCAGCTATGAGAGGCTCTCTGTAAATAACAGCTTTGCTTTCATCTATTTTCTGCCTCTTTCTTTCACAGAAGTAATTTTGTAACACTGCAATTTTTAAGTACTGCAAAAAAAGCTAACTGTGCACCAGGAGATTTGTTTGCATTCCTGTTATTCAGTTTGGTATTGTTGGTGGGCAGCAGCTGCTTATGCTTTTGGAATATGTGCCATTAATATATCACTGGTTTAAAACTAGCTCAATTCACTAAAACTACAGTCTTCAGTAAAGGGATGTAGCACATCATTGAGCAATTAAATTATTTAGTCAATCCAGTGGTTAAGCTTGGGTCAGCTTTGAAGGGTAAATTTCATTGCTGGGATACATTCTTGGCTATGAATGAATGCATGAATAATCTGTCTTTGAACCTTAAGATGCACAATAGACACAATAACTCTTGAGTTGAACTCTTGAGAGTGGGCTGATTTATGGGCAGCTGTTGAAAGTGCTCCTAGTCAAATTATTTTTTAATCTGTGAAATAGAAACCTGTAGTATATTTGCTTTATACCATTCCAGTGGTAGACAGAAAAAAGCTGTGCAAGTTTTTACGACGGGTTTTTAATTTATAAATTAAAGATTAAAAGGAAAAAGTAATGATTTTGACATGGTACATTGCCATAAAATGAAAATCACTTGTCAGGGCTCCAGCAGACAAACAGCTGAAGGCATTGTTGACCTCAGCTGCTCAGCCAGTTGATCTGTGTGAGTTGCCTCCCGTTTAGCAGAGGCAGCAGCGGGGACTGTGCGTGCTCCCAGCGCCAGCAAGTTCACAGACCTGCCTAAGCCAGCACGAGTTTCATTTGCATTAATGCTGTGATTGCAGGTGACCATGGAGCTGGCACACATTTATTTCTACCTTCCCTGTTTCGAGGGCAGCGCCAATGTACAGGAGGGTGTAGCATTCCCCATGCCAGGATTTGACCACGTTGGTCTGCAGGAGGGCACCATTTGCTGGAAGGGTCAAAAGATCCCTTTGGTGACCAGCAGTAATGTCTTGGCATGGCATCTTTTCAATCCTGGGGAGGATTGAACTCTCCTTGCCTCAGTATCTCTTCCTGAACTATTGTGTTTACATTACACAGTGCTTACAAGGTTTACTGGTTGTTGTAGGGCATTCTGAGTTATTAATATTGTGTCATGGAAGTTGGGTTTTTTTGGGAGTTCTGAGAATTAGTTACAGAAGGAGCAATTTGGTTTTATTTTCTTTCAGCTAACAAGCCAAACAGATGGGGAAGCAGACCTGGAGTGGTTTTGCTGGCTGACTGCCACGATTCTGTAAATTTTGATTTGTATGGATATGTAACAGTTTTATTTTTCCCTTTTTAGAAATGTATGCCTGTAAGTCTTTGGGAAATTAATCACTGGCTTCCTGTGAAATGTGCGCTTGTAAAACAAATGTTGTAGCAGTGTGCCGTGCAGACCCTGTGTTGTGTCAATTAGAAAATGTGACATCAGCAAACTCCATCGACTGTCAAAGGCTAAAGCACTTTTCAAAGCATCGTTCATTCACGGCTCTCCAGAGAAAGAATTAAAAAATGACAGAAATTTGAACTGCAGTTCAGTACAATTTTATTGTTTTTCTTTGCCATTCAAAAGGTACAGGGCTTGTAATTCTGCCCAAATGAGATTTTTAATACCATTTGACCTTGCACTGCTTTGTATTTGAAATTAACAAGACATTCATATTTTCAAAATCTGTAGTAATAACCAAGTGTTAGGTGATCAAAACTTGGATATCCTAAATTTGAAGTAGAGAGGGAGAAAGAAGAAAAATACAACCCATGATTCACCTTTTGGTCTGTCCTTCACCACTTCATGCTGCTCTTGGCACCTCCTCACCAGAACAGCCTGCAATAAAAAGTTACTAAAGCTTTTATTAACTGTGATATTGATGATGATGTAGCCACTAATTACACACCAAGAGGGCTACATTTAACAGTAAAAAATGCTAGAAATTTAAGCACGTGACTGACAGCCTGGGTCATAGTCCTTTTTTTTTTCCCCACTTTTTCCCTGGAAATTTTAAGAACTGAGTTTTTTACTCTCACTCAGCATTTGGATCTTTGAGATCAAAAGGCTTTTCCTTCAGAGAGTTCCATGTTGTTATTTAAATGGTAATGGGATCTATCCTCAGTTTGACTGTGAGTATTTTAGCTTCAGCAGACTTGGGATTTTCATTATTTTCAGTTCTGTGCTTCTAATGGAGGAGGTGATCTGGGCAATGACTAAGATTATTGTAAATTTGGAAGCTAGTTGGTAATGACTAGAGTTTAGGAAGTCACATAGACTATTTAAGCAATATGTGCTCCAAAATTAATGACTTTGTTGCTCTAATAATTTTCCTTTCTTCACTGGTGACTTTTGCTTCTAGAGTACTTCCTTACTGACAGAGTTATGTTTCTTTATAGTGTGGACTGTGAAGTATACATAAATAAGGGGATTTTTTTAAACTATTTGCCTGCAAACCTTTGGTTTAATATAGTACACTCTCAAGAAAATGTCATGGCCATGAAGTGCTGATCTTCAGAGAGACAGTGTTTGAAGACTATAAAGCTCTGGTGTGTACCTTCTATGGTAATCTTCAATACTTTCTGGTGAAAAAAAAATATTTTTACATCATTCCTTTGCAGACAGAGCCAACATTTTGCTTTAATCCCTCTCTTCCCTGAACTGGACTTCCTCTCTTGTGAAGCCTTACCACCTTCAGCTGTCAGTGTAATCAAGCAGCATGAAAATTGCTATCATTGTTATCCAGGAAAAACACTTTCCCAAGGGAACGTATTGCTATATGATATCACTATCATCGTAGTAAGTAAAGTACTGCTGAAGAGCATGATGAGACACAATTGTATTTCCTGTGCTTGGTGACTTGGTTTTCATTTCTCTCTGGGGAGACCCCAAAACACCCTCAGGTATAAATACTGTTAAAGTGGCTAAACTGTATTCAGGATTAAAATGTCCTTGTGCTAAACATTACACAAGAACCTGCAGACCTGAGTCAGAGAAGCAGGCAGTTGAATGTGACAGTTTTCAAAATGCCACAGTACAACTTCCACGTGTAAAGGAAAAAGGCATCTACAGAGTCAACAGTGGTGCCTTTGTGTTACTGCTGTAGCACCACAGACTGCGTTAAAAACCTCTGGTGTTCTCTAATAATATTAGATGTACCTTCCCATTGACAAGCTCATTTTCTTTAGACCACCCAACATCACATCTAACCTGCAGCCTTTTTTCCCCTCAGTCTCCTTCCTACCCTCCCCCAAATGTATGGTGCATGTGTATTCATGTTTTTGCTTTCTGCTCACGGAGGTATCCAGCTGGGAAAATATAGTGTGTACAATACTTTCTGCCTTCAACTGACATTTCTCATAAATTGCAACAGAAACACTGCTATCAGCAGCTAAATAGCAGGTATAATACAGCTCTACATAGCAAGTCTCAGCAGGACACAGAAACTATGGTTACCATATTTCCAAAGAGAAAGGGTTGGGAGGCAGAGTTCTTATATAAGAATAACTGGGGAAGGGGAATGAGAAACATTTAAAATGCATTCATTGAAAGCTGCCTTAAAAAAAAAAAAAAGGCTTATGGGGCTGACTCAGTGGCTTCACATTCACTTTTTGCTGAATTGTTGTTTTAGAAGACCTCACAAGAGGTTTCTATCATAAGCAATGCAAAACAGTCTTTGCTAGTTGGCCCTTAAAAAACACCCCTACCCTCCACACACATTCCTTGAAATACTTTTTGGAAAATATGTAATACTTAACTGCTGCTGTAGTATAAAATGTTTATGACAGAATGCCTGGGTCAGCCACATTGCATTTATGGTTTGGTGGAAATAGACTAGTAAATATCATTATGTTCCTAATCACAGGATTTAATAAGTTTGATTTTGTCCTCAGCTCTATTCAAGCTCAAATCTTGACTGGAAAAGGCTAGAATAAAACCTCACAGCATAGATTAGAAAATATATCACAGTATTTATTGGCAATTTTTTTTTTTTTTAGGTTTTTTTATGTCTTGGGGCTTTTTTTGCTTTTTTTTTTTTTTGTTTTGTTTTGTTTGTTTGGTTTTGGTTTTTTTTTTTTGTTTTGTTTTTTTATTTTATTTGGGAGTTTTTTTAGTTGGTTTGAAGAGGAGATGAAGCCGGATGAGATCTTGTTTATCACAGGTTGGTCATTTCTTTGTGATCTTGGTAGAAGGACAGCAAACATGATCTTAAGTATTGACATAAATGATCTTAAGTATTGGCAAGAGAGATTCAAGTGAGATACATCAAGGATAATGAAGCTGTGGAGTAGATTATCTAGCAGCTTGTGGAGTCTTCCATTAAAGAAAAAACTACATGAACATTTTTCAGGATGTTTATCATAGATGCTGATACTGCCTCAGAAATAGGAGGGGGGTGGACTGGGCAACCCCTGAAGTCCTCTTTGCTCTGTAGTCCAATTCTGAGAGCAGGATACTTTTGGGTCTGGTTTTTGTTTTATTGTTTTGGTTTGGGTTTTTTTGCTTCTCACATGGTGATTTCCTAGGAAATTAGGACATAGTGTGTCTCCTACCTCCTTTCTTTTTTCTCCCCTTAGATTAAAAATTAGTTGAACAACATTAGTGAAATATTTTTAAAAGGCCATAATAAAGAAATTGTACTGCCTAAACAAGGACTATATATAAATTATAGCAGACAGCTATTAATCAAGGTCTCGTGGGAACCAAATATGAAACCGAGAACAACTCTCTTATGGACAGCTTAATGAAGACCAACTGTTGAATCCCCACAGCTAAAGGAAGAATAAGGAGAGAGTGCAGGTACTCTTTGCGGGGAAAAGTACCCTTGTGCTTGGCTCTAGCTTTTTCATACCAGTACCTAACTAGTAAATACCTCATCATTTTGAAGGATGCTTCTCCAGTAACCTTTGTGTTTTGCAACATAATCTTTCAAAGCTGTCTTAGGAGGAGTGAGGGAAGGCAGTGTTGTAAACATAGTACAGCAAATTGAGATAGAAGAATGCCGTCAAGTCTGAGGGAGGCACGTAAACAACACTAATCTTCCATTGGTTTCAGTTGTAAGAGTATTGAGGATATACTGCTCTTCTTCAGTTTATCAAACTATTTTCAATTGAATGTTTTCCAGCAGTAAAACATTCCATTCTTCATTAGCATTTTTGTTCGTTTCTTCAAGTGCTATTTGTTGTATGATGAGTTTTGCTTGGAGAGAGCTAAAAAACCCAACTCTTCAGGGTCTCAAAGACATGGCTAGGTCTATTTTATTTATGCTATCCATTAGGTAGTTGGCAGACAGCCTTCAGAGACAGAGTTTAACTCTTAGTCTTCCCACTTTTCTCATTCTTCCTACCATCCAATGGTAATAGTATTTAATGTTTTCCTATTCTGTGCTATTTTCCTTGCAGCTGATGTCCCTCTGGCAGAAAAAGGGGTAATAGTGAGCTTTACCACTGTCTTCATTTGAAAAGACAGATATCTGCTAAGGAGGGCAAGAGCCTCTCTTGAAATGGAAAATGTAAACCTCCTCTCTCTAAGTCATTATAATTTTGAAATTACGGGGCTCTCAGGCAAAGATATGGAAATATGAATAACAGTTCTTTATTAGGAAAAAATAAAAGAAATGCCGTAATGCAAAGCAACACTGACAGAGTGAGACTATGACCTGACACCCTGCGGGTCAGGGTGTTGACAGCAGTCCGATTAGACGGTGGCTGCAGCCCTCCAGCAGTGACAGGTGTGGTTCTGTTGGAGCAGGGATCCTGTAGAAGGGTGGAGTTTTCCTCTGAAGGTGCAGTGGTGGTGTAGATGGGCCTGGTCTTCCTCTGGGAATCCAGTGGAAAAAGGTTCCCCTGGTGTTCCAAATCTCTGATTATATCCAGGTAGGAATCCTGGCTTGGCTCCTCTCCCTGGGCAGAACATCTCCCAGTGGGATGATGTAATTTTCTCAGTCATGCAGTGAGATTCAGTGGCCCATTAACAGATATTTTCTGGAGGGAGGATGTGTTTGTGGAAGAGATAAAGAAAACTGCCCAATTAACAGAAGATAACTGCCCCACCTCTAACAAATGGTAATAGAATACACAGCCCCAGCCACATCTTGCATTACAGCCTAAGACAACCATTAATGTTCTCTTTGATTCATCCTTCATTAGGGTTTTTTCCACAGTCTTCTCTTACACTTCTGAAGTTTTAGAAAGTCAAAGTATCTCATTAATTTCTCCGGGTGTCAGCCATAGTTTTGTCAAAGAGCTGTCATTAGACATTTTTTTATCTAACCATGAGTCTCCTTGGCTGAGCAACTAGCTTACAAATACTTTACCTTTCTCTCTATCCATTCTCCCTAAAAGAGGATGCTATCTCACAGACATCAAGAAAAAGCCTTGTACTTCTTTAATTGTGTAGGCAGATTAATTTATTAATCTCCCATTGCGAAGATCTTTAAGAAAAAAAATCTTTAACCAATAAGCAAATAACTTTTATTTGTGCCTGCTACATTCTCTAGGCAGGATAGGTGAAATGTAGAGTCAGAAAAGTAAGTTTAAAGCTGTTTAGATTCTAGACACAATTTCATCCTTTATGTCTCAATGATCCTTATGATCATTGTGAATCTCTGAAATCTGGATAAATTTGGAAGGTTCTGCATTTGCTTTCAAACACAAAGACTGAAATTGGATTAAATCTTACTAGAAGTGTTCTTCCTTGACTGTCATGTGATGGTTAAATGTTGGGGACAATAAATTATCTTTTTACTCTCTGAGTGTCTCTGACAGCCTTCTGTAAAGTACAGCCCCCTATCCTTGGAGGTCTATGGGCTCATTTTCAGCAATTCCCAAAGATATTGAGAGTGGGTATATTAAACCCCTTAAGAAAGACATATCAGAGAAAAAAAAATAGGTCTTGTCTAAAACACTGGCTATTGACTTGGGAAATTTAAAAGTAATTGAAATAAAGTCAGGGATGTAATTTTACATGGAATCATTTCAGAACTAACTTAGTCTAGCTACTGAAATAATCCCTTTGCAGTCTTTTGGTTTAAGGATGTTTTACTTCCAGTTGCCAGTTTTTCAAGTTTACCAGATTTGCCTTTTGTCTTTTTTTGTCTGAAGTATTGTCAAGTCTTTGGACTAGTCTATAGGTGATTAAAAATAATAAAAAAATCAGAAAAAGTACACAAAAATTTTTAAAAGGAATAGTTGCTAAATTTATATTTATGGAATACAGATGGTTTCATGAGTATGCTTGTATCTTCAGGATCATATCAGTGTAACAATGTACATATAGTCCTTATGAACTCTTTGGTCAAGTTTGCATTTCTAATGGAACAAATGCAGATTCTGGTGTTTTTAGAAATAGTTCTTAGTCACTTGGGAGTTTTATCAAGGGAGAAAAGGGCTTTTTCAGAGGACAGAAGCTCAAAGTAATATAACCTTTCAAATCTTACAGGAAAGTTAGAATGCTTCTGTTGGACAACAGAGAATCTTTGCCCTAGAGGTTTTTCGATGGAATTCTGCTATTTTTAAAACATCCAAATGAAGGGTAAAGGTAGCAGCTTTCTACCAGCATACCAATCCTCAACTGGAAAGAGATCACAAAAACTTGATGTGGATTTCTTTTGGCATAGCTCTTGTGTGTCCTCCAGCCTCTTCCTTGCAATCTGATTCCGTTCACCAAGCCGTCTTTTTATCTGTCTATCCGCAAAAGTTTTCCTACTAAAAAGTGAATGATTCTGATTGTGCATGGGCCTATGCAAAACTAATGGATTTGGGCTAATGTGATTGATGAAGGGAAAAAGACAAACCCTCTACAAATGTATTCCATGAGCATATTAAATTCCTAATTTTTTTTTTTTGGTTTTTTAAAGTAGTTTGCTAGCCATTTTATGTAGTTTCAGATCTTTGTTAACAAGAATATATCAGTTCCTGTTATTAAATCTGCAGTCTTCAAATCTTCACTAGTGTCCCTTGTTTCAAAGGCAAGTTCCTTCCTTCCTTATAGTTTTCATAAATAATTGTAATTTTCTTTCACAAAATGACGTTTATGGAAGATTTTCAACCAGAACTGGAAAGGTGTTCCAGGAGAAAACACCCTTTACTAGTGGACACCAGTCTTAATTTTGTTCAGCTCCCAAAAGAGGCAAAAGACGTCTATATTCTTGTGTCCCTAAAGAGTTGAAACAAGTGTGTGGCCTTTATATTGATCTCTAGTTCTCTTCTCTAGGTCACAGGGGGAAGTCTGCTAGAAGAAATGCAGCCTCTAAGCAATTATTTGAATAAACACTCAAAGTTCATTGAGAGAACTTCTGAACACAATGAAACTGTGAGGAAAAGGTGCCACAGCCTCGTCTCCCTTCTGGGTGAGGAGAGAGGCTTCTGCCAGAGATTTGAAAAAGGCAGCCAACTGTCATTCCTTTCACACCTTCCTGAAGTGTTACAAACTTCTTGTTGTGGCATCTGTGTTACTGCATTTGGTTGTCTACTGCTCAAGACGCGGTTCATCAACAGGGAGATCATGGGTGGAGACATATGGAGGTCTGACTTTTTTTCCCCACTGCCACCCTTCCTTTGTCAGTGCTGCTTTTTTTTTCACCTGATGAAATGCCCTGAATCTGAGAGATTCTACTTTGCCCTTTCTTTTAAGTGCCCTTAATCTGATGGTGAATATTGCACAGGAAGCATAAGAGAACAAAATGCAAGTACAGCATCAGTTTTTGCTGATTACTTTTGTGGGTTCAGATGGTCATCTTCATAAAATCATAGAATATGCTGAGTTGGAAGGGACCTACAGGGATTATCAAGTCCAACTCCTGGCCTTATGCAAGAACTTCAAGAGTCACACCACATGCCAGAGAGCATTGCCCAAATATTTTTTGAACTCTGTCAGGGTTGGTGCTGTGACCCTGGTGAGCCTGTTCCAGTGCCCAATCACCCTCTGGGTATTTTTTCTAATAGTGAACTTAAGCCTCCCCTGAAACAACTTCAGGCCATTCCATCATGTTCTGTCACTGACACCACAGAGCAGAGATCAGTGCCTGCCCCTCCTCTTCCCCTCACAAGGAAGCTGCACCTGCAGTGAGGTCTCCCCTCAGTGTCCCCTTCTCCAGGCTGAACAGACCAAGTGACTTCAGCCACTCCTCACACGGCTTCACCCCAAGGCCCTTCACCATCCTTATGGCCTCCTTTGGGCCCTCTCTAACAGCTCAGTGTCTTTTTTGTGTAGTGGCACCCAGAACTGCCCCCAGCACTCGAGGTGAGGCTGCCCCAGAGCAGAGCAGAGCAGGACAATCCCCTCCCTTGCCTGGCTGTGATGCTGTGCCTGATGCACCCCAGGACATGGGGGCACTCCTGGCTGCCAGGGCGCTGTGGGCTTATGTTCAATTTGCCATTGACCAGACCCCCAGATGCAGGACCCTTCCTGCACTCATTTCTTCTGTCAGCTCTCATTCCTGTCTGTACATCCAGGGCTGTCCTGTCCCAGATGCAGAATCCAGCACTTTTCCTTGTTAAACTTTTTATGGAGGGTGATTACCAATCTCTTCAGGTCACCTTGTCTTCTGAAATACAAGACTCCTCTTCATAAGACAGGGAGGTAGGTGTGTTGAAAGATCCTAACTCTATAAATAATGTGGAGAGCCAAGAGGAGAAGAGCAGTCTTACCATGCAGTTTCCTCCCAGCCAGTAGGAGGGTGAATATCTACCCCATTGAACCCCCACAATCTTCAGGGGTATAAGAAAAAATGCATTGGTTAAATGTACTTATGAAACCACATTCACATAGGACTGAGGGAGGTAGATTTTATAAGGATTTGACACATCACACTGGCATTTCTGAAAGAGGAGGTCCATTTGAGATATGCAGATTATTCCATGTAGTAAATGATGGCATCATTTCCCTTGCTTCCATCCTGACAGAAACCATTAGCTGTAGTGGATTAGCTGCTGTCTGAGTGGAAGTTGTTCTGACAAGGATGATCATGTAAGAAGGGAGCTGTAGTTTTATATTAGAGGAGAGATCAGAAAACTAATGCATCAGAGAATTTGAAGAGAAAGAACAAAACACTCCCAGAAGCCTTGCTTTTGTGGCCTGTCAGAAGCAGCTTTCTTCATGTGGCCAGAAAGAACATAAATGACAATAAAACATGGAGTGAGGAGTTGTACTTAATCTGACTAAAAGCTGTACATAAAGTCTTTATCAGTCTTTTCTGCTCCTGCTGTTACAGGCATATATTTTCAGGCATTCAGTTCATTTCCCCCTCCCTACTAGGCAGGGGTTGCAAAAATTCAAATTTGTTGATATTTTCAGTATCAGAAATAGAGAGTGAAGGATAATACTCGTATGACCCTAGTTCAGACATGACATTTCTTTCCTTTCCCCCCTCCCCCATCAGTTTTACTGCATTACTAAGCACTCATGGTGTGGTGGTGATCGAGTTTACAAGCACTGTCATCATAAAGATGGGAAATGAAAATGTTTTTTGCCAAAATTCATGAAGAAGTAGCAGGTGAGGTGTGGAACTCAGAATTAAGCCCTTGGGGCTTTTGGTCAGTGCATGGTGTGCTCTCCAGCACAAATCTGCATAACAGAATGAAGGGAAGGATTTTCCTCATTAATTCCTGTGACAAGGAAGTGAAACAAACCACACAGCTTGTACTACAAAGTATTTATTGCTTTGTAAATTTTACTGAGGTAGAAATTAACCAGTTTCCTCTGTGTTTTAAACAGAATCAGTTTGTGTTTTTTGACACAGGGGAAGCTCATCTGTGTTCGAGAATAGATCTGTTTTCTGTTAGAAAAGGCTGCACTTCAGAGAATTCTTTAACGGTATAATGTATTAACTTGACACACCATGTTTAAGAATCTGTGGTTTGGGATTTTTAATTTAGCAACAACAGTTTTTTCTACCTGATTGGTTTTATGATAAGCAGTGAAGTATCATGAAAGAGGTACTGAATAATAAGAAAACCACTGAGCGGCAACAGATGTGCCAAAGTTAAAAAATATTTATCTGCATTTCCAAAAATTTTTCAGCACTGCATCCACATTAGGTCTGTTGCCATGTTTATTGAAGCGTTTGAACTATGTTTTCCTGCTCATTTAGGGAGGGCTGTTCAGTCATGGGCATCTTATGTTGTGGCAAACACATTCAGGATTGTGTTTCATTTAAGCTGTATTATTCATTAACGGTTTTAAGCTGCCCTAATACATGCAGAATTTGCACAGCTTTATTTGGGTGTTTCAATACAGATATGTCCATATTTGAAATGGAAGCTTAATGATCTGTGACTATCTGAAAAATGAAAACGTATAGGCAGAGCCCTTGAAACGTCACCCATCTTTTTTCTCTTATTTTTACAATAATGATTGTACAAGATGGGATTTGCATCTCTGAGCAATGAGTTAAATACTTCCAAATCTCCTTGAAATCAATCTAGTGTGTTCATGCATGCAGATTGAAAACCATGACTTTGAGATTTACGTTCTGTGAATAAAATTTACGTTCCCTGAAAAGCAAAGAAGGCTGTCATTTCATGCTTCCTAACCTTCATTGTCTATTTCACTTCAGCAGAAGCCCCGTGCGCCTGCGCACAGTCTTGAGGAACAGCTTTCTGCTCTGTCGATTTTTGTTTTATAAAAGACCTGTTTTCTTTATTGCGTTTACCTATTACATCTGTAAAACTTATTTAAGCTGTGACAAATTTCTCTTTTGGGCCCAGAGTATGAATGAAGAACAGCCGTCAGGCTATTGGTAAAAATTTGTTGCCTATAATTGTTCATTAAATGGTAAGGGTCTGTAGGTGAGGCTAGCTGTCTAAAGCTGCTCTGAGTAGGTGGGTTATGGGCTGCATTTAGTGAATATACATCATCAGGGAGATAAATGTGCTTCAGCAGCCTTTTGTTTTGTTCAGCTAAAATGGGTGTTGATTTTGGAAAGCTCAGCAAAATCACTGTCATTTTTCCAAATTAGATATCATTCAGAGTGCCCATGAAAAACAGCATTTAGCTTAAATATAGCAGCATTACTTGTTGGCTTTGTAAGTTGACAAGAATAGCATTACATTTATTTCCCTTTAAAAAAATGCTCCAGCCTAACACAGTGCCTGAGAGTGAGAGCTAATTGACAGCACTGTAAATAGGAATCCTTGCACACTAAAACTCCTGTACAGTCCCAGATGCTGCAGTGCTAACCTTTTCACACTGCTTGGTTGGTTTTTTTCAGTTATGTTTTATGTTCCTGTAGGGACAAGAAATTTAATGTCAGTACTATTTAAAAGATAGGAAATAAAAGAACATTTGTAAAGATAAAAACTTGAGTTACTAATACTATAACTGTTTGATCCACAGTGTCTACATAAATAAATTGAAAGGCCCGCTATATTTTTATTTTTTATTGGGCTATTCCAGCACCACCAGTGCTTACTGCTCTGTTTATTCAGATGTCCACCAAAATAACTATGAAACTTCATTTTCACCACAATCTGAAAACAAGCTATTTGATGGACTGTGAATTATGAGTTCTTCTCATTCTTCAGGGCGTAAATATGCTTTCAGCTGAAAGCCAGGAGGGAGTGGAATCCTTCATTTGAAACAAGCTTTTAGTCTGCACTTGATCTCCTCTGGTTTTGTATGAAAAGCCACGTTGGACTGAATGACAGCTGAAAAGGCAAGCTGCTGTGTCAGAGGATTTAGCAGAAGGAAACTGCTGTTCTTTCAGCCAGCACCTTCCCAGAAAGCTCTCTGGGTCTTATACCAGTTCAGTGCACTTTTGAAGTCAGAGCACTAAAAATATGTGGAGGAAACAGTTTAATTGAAAATACACCTCACTGCCTTAGTACTGGTGTTCAGATTTAAGAAAGTAAATAATTCTTCACTTGTGGCTACCAGTTTCTTGTCTGTAATTTAATACAAGATGATCCTGAAGTTAAAATGGCAGAATCATCTAAGGCTACAGCTAAGTTAATTTAAAAAGTCCTACCGCCACACCACCCCCCTAAAAAGAAAAAAAAAAAAAAAAAAAAAAAAAAAAAAAAAAAAAACACCCACCACAAACAGCCTAAAAAGAGAAGGAAGACTTTGCCAACTGCAAAATCTAATCATGTTATTAAATTGTTGAAATTCTTATAGGAAAAAGGTTTTTGTGTATGTGGCGACAGCACCTGTTGATGGTATTAAGATTTATGCACGCAGCTGAAATCATGCAGAGTTGTTTAAAATTGAGTAATAATGAAGGGCAAATTTTTTCAAAGACAAGTCAGTGTACTTCCATGTCACCCATGTAGAAGTCCCACTTAAATGGTCTTCAGAACTTGGAACAACATTAGGAAAAATGGCATAGTGATTAGTTCTGAAAGTGTTTTTCCATTTTGAGGATAATGTGATACTGATCTTGAAATGTTATGGGGTGACTAAAGATGAAAATATCCATTTGTCCACAGTTAGCATGGCACAACTCCACCAGGGATATTTTTAATCAAATCTGTTATGGTCACTGGTTTTCTAATACACAAACTATATTATGGTACATGACAACATATGTATGACAGTTCTGTGTGACTGAAAGGTTATTTTTCTTGGTGAGCATAGAATTACCTTCCAAAATGTTTCTTTTTAAGTAAAGATGACAATTCTGTCTCTTTCAGTGTTAAGCCTTTCTTTCACATAAGTCTGAGTCTAAGGACTGATCTTTGTTACCTATGATTATTAGCAATTAGTAATATATTGCTTTCAAGAAAAAGGCTTTGGGGCCATTGTTGTACAGCTCAGAGTCAATAAAATCTGAGCTGCTCATAATAGCCCTTCTTTCTCATTGAAGCCTTGGACTTGCTCTAACTTCATCAGAGCAGAGGAAGAAAAGAATAATGTGAACAATAGGAGCCCTGGAGTTTGACTTAGGCCTAACGTGAGGAGGCTGTGAAAGCTGTCAGGGAGCTTGATTGATTGGCTCTTGGGCTGCAGTCCTCAGTGCAAAGCAATAATGTTCCTGCCTCTTGTGAGAGGGCTGGATGTGTCACCTGGGGTCAGAGCTTATCAGCCTCAGGGGCCAGCATTTCAGATGAGGCCAAAGTACAGTCAATAATTTATACAGAAATTTGTGTATAGATTCTGGAGTAAAGCAAGCTTTATCTTGAAACTGTTTGTCTGACCAAAGAAATAATTAAGTTATGTCTGAAAGTCCAACCCTTCCCCCCCGTCCCTTAGCGACATGGGAAAAAAATCTCCCAGTGTAGAAATATGTTTCTGTCATTCTGCTGGTTGTACTTTTGATGAGGGAGAGCACACCTATGATAGTCCTTTATGGGATGTCACTATGCCAAAAGAAACAGAGATTTTTAGCTGATTATATTAGGTTTCCTAGCGTCCTAAGTCTTTGACTACATTTTATGCAACACTGGGCTGTCTTCTGTGTCTGAATGGTTTTGTTTCTAAACCTACGAGGGTCAAAGGTTGATCAGCTCCAGTGCATGAAAAAGCCAAGAGAAGCTGTAGTAGAGACATACATCGCAGCAGGCCTGAGTAAACTATCCAGGCTGCTATTAATAAGTGGAGAAACTGGGACAGCACACACAAAGGACACTTACAGGAAAACTGTTGAACCAGTTGCTGATAAGAGAAGGAAAATCTCACAGCAAGTATACTCATCTCTAGTGGGTACTCATTTTGCTGGTAGCTTGCCTTTGCATTGCATCAGTATTGTCAAGCACCTGGAGAAAGCCAGCTGGTGAGCTAGATGCTTTACTAGTTTGCCCACTTGGAAGATAATTTAAAACATAGGAAAGAAAATCATGGTGAACTTCTCTGCAGAATTTTGACACCACTGAAATAGGTTAGCTGACAAGTAGTTCACTTTTGTTCTGTCCCAGCAAAATTACTACTTCACTTCAGTAGATACTAACAAAAGCCCTTTTACCTTACTTCTGCTCAAGGAGAACACTATTAGTCACAGTTCATTAGGCTTGTTTACAAAACTGAACTGGTATCTTAAGTGTGTAACTGAAACACTTCTGACTGCTGGGGGCATCTTTTCCACCACAAAGTTGCAAGGATTTTGTAATGGGAAGGATAGCACTGCCTACTATTTTTCAAAGAAAATAATTAGTTTGTGGTATAAGAAGTGCAAAAAACTATGTAGTTTCATGTTTTCAAACCTAGAAGGTGAAGTTTTAAGCATAGTTTGGTTTATAATCTGTTAGCTATAGTAACAAAAGACCCTAAAATTAGGTTACACCAAATCCTAAACCATAGCAATTGTGTAGGAAGAAGAGCCCCAGATTTTTAAGGTTCTTTATTTGCTCTTTTTTATACAGAGGAAAAATGGGAGTGCTGGGCCTCACCACGCCAAACTGATTCCTTTTGGGTGCATCAGTGGGAAAGAGTTAGAAGAAAGAGAATTTATGATTCACACTTGGAGTTTTCATAGAACTCCTGTGTACACCTACTGCTTGCCTATCTTTTTGTATTTTGCCACACTTTCATCTTTTTGTATTTTGCCATGAGGTTTCTTTGTGACATATTACTGTATTAAGATCTGAACAGAGTTTATATCCCCAAATACAAAGGATGTGTCCCTGTGAGTCCCACAAACTAAATGAAAGAGGAGTTATTTGTCTTCCGTTAGCTGTTGCAAGAAAACCTGAGGGAGTTCTGCAGACAAAATCCCAGATGTTTTTATTTCCCTCCCCTTTGTCTTGGATGTGTCTGTTGTAGGTGTTTACTTACCCTTTTCCCAGGCTGAAGACATGAAGTCTTCATGAAATCAGTGAAGCTTAATACAAAGAGAGAGAGAGAGAAAGATGTAAAATGCAGTTCAGTAGATTTAAATGTTTTCAGCCACTGCTTTAAATTGCTGTTTTAAATTCTAGTGAGTGGAATAATAGAGAAGTTATCATGTCTACTAACTGCAGTTGGCCTTTGTAAAGAATCCTTGTTAGGAGGCTTTATGATTTACTGAGGCCCACAGCTGGCTGCCAGCAGAGCTACAGGAGTGTGGTCTCTCTTGGGCCTGGAAGCTAGAGATGAAAAGGATCCAAAGCTGGCACAAAAGCAAATAAATGCTTTGACTTTAAATAAAGCATCATAATTTATAAGGGGCTCTGCTTTTCAGTCCCAGTGAGGTACATGGATCAGCAGCAGCTCTTTGAGGTTGAGCAGAATTGTCTGTCTGGCTCGACTGCAGTTCTGGTATCTGCAGTCTACAGATTTGGAAGAATTTTCATGGTTTGGGATTGGAATTGTTTCTTTATTCATGCTGTTTATTTTCCATAAATTGTCTCTCTTCTGTCTTCCATTTCTTTATGTTTCATTAGCTACTCTACTGTTTGATAAATAACTGTACCAGTGTTTGCACCTGGCAGCTCTTTATCATGATGTACAGTGCTGGGAAACAAAGACACCTGAAGGTTTATAGGTGCATTTTGGCATTTGTTGCTTGCTTGGGATTTACTCATCAAATTCCTACAGTGGCAGAGTTCAGAGCTGGGAGACAAACATCTACTGAGATGCCTAATACTTGCCTTAGGAAGAAACAAAAAGGTCTGAGCTCCTTAAGAGGTTTAGGGGGTTTTGTCAGATTTTTTTAAAATAGATACACACACACATGCATACACACAAAAATTTATACCAGCTTCCCCATTTCTGCAGCTGTTTCTCAACAGTCTGCTGATGAAAACAGTATTTCTGTGGTCTGTTGTCTGAGAAGAAGAATGGAAATGAGGCAGATAATTCTTAAAAGGAACTCCTGAATGCTTGTCTGGGTGAGAAAAAATTGTTTTGGTTTTCCCATTTTTTGGCCCTGCTTCTTGTACTGAAACAATAGCTCTTTCCACCATGGTCCAGACTTGTTTTGCTTTGCTATTTACTTGCTGTTAAGGGAGAAAAGAGTTTGTGAAAGAAGTAAGTAGCTGAAGAGTTCCTGTAATTAATATAAAGTGCAGGAAGCGAGTGTGACAGATTAGTTGAAAAGCCCCATATTCTGTTGCTTATCTCAAGTGACATATGGTCCTGGAGTATGAGCAAAGGCGGTGGATTGTGGGGCTTCTTTTTCTTTTGCTCCACAAGAAGTCAGAAGAGTGTCCATGTGTTCAACAGGCCAGCAACATAGGAGCACACTCCTTGAGAAATGAGTGGGAAGCTCAGGGGATTACAGAACAGCATTTCCTTCTTCTAAAATTGAGACTGTGACACTTTTCAGTGTCAGGCTATGTGAATCACAGTTATGATTACTGAAAAGAAAGAAAAAAGAAAAAAGAATCTGCTAGAAATGGAATACTTTATTTCTGAAACAGATACAGTTTTCTTCAGAACACACAGATGTTAAATTATTTTCAAACTGCATTTTTAGTATCAGCTGAAATAAAGTAAGACTGCAGTTTTATTCTCAAACTGCAGTGAAACAGTGAAGTTGTTCAGTTACTCTGGCCAAAGAAAAGGTAAGGGCTGCACAAAAACTGGCTCTTTAGTTGTACTCCAGAGGTCAGAAGCCTATGGTTAGTTTATAATAACATTAACTGCACATTTTCTTGTAAACACTGCAGTTATGTGGTCTGACATTCAAGAGGTTTAACAGCATTTTATCCAAAAGTTTTCCTAATCCTGCCAAATTCTAATCACTTTGATAAAAATCTGGCAGGAGAAAATTATGTGGGTTGCTGTGGCTTCATAGTTTTCAAAATCACCACTCTAAGTAGCTCATATTTTAGTAGAAATATGTAGTCGTTGATAAATCAACAAGCCATTTGGGACCCAATCTGATGTAATTTCTGGGGTACTACCTAGTTTTCCTTGAGACTTTTATTGGTCTTTTAATGAGTGTGAAATTTAGCTTTATATTTGATTAGGACCATTCATACTTCTTTTGGCTTTCGATTTGTATTTAGATCTTGGTCACTGGTTTTTGTTAGGCAGACTAGCTTTAGAAGAAATATATGCACTGAAAAAAAATGTAACAGTTATCATTATAACTAATCAGGGACATGAGCTTTTAGATTAGATGCTGTCCTGTCTTCCAGAACTAACCTGCCCCCAGCATTTCAGTTATAGCCTTGTCCAGAGAAACTGTCATTTCAGCTAACCTCAGCTACATGTCTTCCTGACATGATGGGGTTTTTTTATACTAAAGCTGGAAAAGGGTAATGTTGCTAGGGAGGCAGGAAAAAGAAATTAAACCAGAGCTTCTTTTTGCTGCCCGTTCAACTGAATATTGACCAGCTGTCTTCATGAGAAAGAAATAGATGGTGGTGAATAAGCTAGAGTCTAGTTTTCCAAGAAGTTCAATGATTTTCCCAAATCAATACAGCCCATGAGGCTTCAGAACAAAGGATGCAGGAGACATGACAGTGATGGAAGTAGCTTGTGTTCTTTTGTGTATTAGGCACATGGGCTCATGGGGAAACAGGATTTCTTCAGTTATTGGAGTGTTTATTCTTTTATATGCACTGGGATAAACTTCTAGATTAAGAAAATCTATTACAGTAATTATTAGGCAGGATTAAAAAGTTGTCTGCTTGATGGCCCAGCTCCATGTTTCCAAGAGCTACTCCTCACTGTATAATTGCTGCTTCTTTTTTGAATGCAAATGGGAGTATGTAATGCCGATCCAGGGAACAGGTTCTATAAAACGGCTATTTTTAAACCAAGGTGGTAGCTCCTACTTTCAATATTACCTTTATTTTACCAATGACTTCATAATGAAAAGAAAAGAAAGGGTATGACATTCACATAAAGTATCCATGAAATGTAGGTTGTCATTACTCAGAACTTACTGGAAATCACACAGATGTGATCTTACTCTGTTAGGCTATTGCAGAAGATACTGTAGTTTGTAGTCCAGCTTTAGCCACCAGCAGGGCAACATTAACTAAAATAGCAGAGTTTAGCCTCTCAGCCCTCTAACCTTTAAACTTGCTATGCTTTCATAAAGTACAGAATGCAGAATTAACACCACTGGTAAGTGCCTCAGTGGTTTATGACTACACCAGCAGTATTTCATTATGCTTCTTTTCCTTGATGCTATCCAATCTTCTCATCTTCATTGCTGTACAGTATTTGTTCAGATAAAGTCCAGTGCCCAGGATGACTAATTGCAGATCTGTGCTCCAGATGGTCTGATTACAGGATGTGGTTAAAGTGACTTTTCAAACATTCTGTGCTGCAATAGGGCTCTTGGGGAAAAAAAAAAAAAAAAAGGCCCAAAAAATCCCACCAGCAAACCAAAACAAAAAAAAAAAGCAAACCCACCAGTCGTGCATTTTCAGGCCACCTGACAATCATTACATCCTCAGGCTGGCTGATGTTGATGCTGGTTACATGTGCACCTGCTGTAGATGTAGTTAAGTTCTTGTGCCATGCTAGACAGAGTGTGATTAAAGTGGTATATAAACTGTACATCTCCCACATCAGCATTCAGTCTATAAGATGTGGCTTCATACGGAGATTGTTTACTGATCATTTTAGATTACTTTCTGGATGGAAGCAATCAGGGAGGAATAAGCCATTTGCATTGCAAGTCTAATATAAAAATTGTTCTGTGTTTTTTATGCCTGGTTGAATTGCAGGTGTATATGTGGATGTGGGATTGATGATGATGTGGCGGATATGGTGGTTGTGAGTCAAATGAGTTGTACTGCTTTTACTAAGCCAGTGGCAACAAAAAATCTAGATTTTCATCTTGCAGCTTTTTGCATTTAATATATTTTAGCTATTGTTATGGAGTGATGTCAAATAGATACGGGTGGGACCAAAAAAATTGCAGTGCCAGATGTGGAATAAAACATGTTTAATCGGTGGGGGTGGTGTACTTACTGATGACAGATATGCCATGGTTTGGCTATCCCAGGCATGTCTGTATTATTTGTACTTGGCATGGCAGGGACAAGAGGAAAATCAAATTTGACTTGCAAAAATATTTGTGGATTCACTAATCATGAAGGTACAAGGAATTGATTATGCTGTAGTGTTACAAGTAATACTTGTAACAGTAATCAAGTAATGATGTGATGCTTCTCTATACCAGGATTGCATCTCAACCTCAAAGAACTACTATGTCACAGAGATTTTTGCTACAAGAATTTATCATATTAACCTTTTAATGAAGTATTCTTACTAAAATAATTCTGGAAAATGTAGTCTACTTTAGAGATCTTCCTCTGGCATCAGGAAAAATTGTTTTAAAATGATACTCAGGATAGTAAAGGTAGTAGGCAGAAACTAATTTTGGAATTTTACAACAGAGGCTTCCACTTGTGTTTAAGGGAAAGTGACTTAGGTGACTTTTAAAATATATGTGACTTTCTAAATATACATGACTTCTGATGACTGAAAAGTAAACAAATCATTCCTAGTTTTGAAAGATCATATAAATATTCTTCAACAAAGAAGTGTTCAGAAAGACTTTGTGCAGATCTGGTTTCTCCAGAATTTTACAGATGCTTTCGGCCAGATTGTCCACTAAGAGCAGAGGGAGTAGCTCCTTTTACAAAAATGAAGGCTTACCCTCTCAGATGACTGGTCTGCTGAGTTCCCTGGTGAAATAATCAGTTTGGACTAAACCAGGATTTTGTAGCATTTGCTGGGATCTGAACACAAAAGTAGCCTATGCTGTAAAAATTAAGTCAGGCCTTCCAATCTGATTTATTGAGTAATGCCTACTTGTATTGGAATTTGAACATATTTTCTTTCTAAAGACAGTATTTTTAAAAGATGGGGCCCGCATTTAAGGTAGTGATGTGATAATTTGATTCCTCATCACATGAGCTCATTTTCAAAGTTTTGGATACAAACATAAATATTCTTGGCTTATGATCATTGCAGAAAACAGAGTCAAGAAAACAAAGAAATTCGTATATTTTTTAGACTAGATACTTGAGGGGTTTTTGTCTTTAAATGAAGGAATGTCTGCAAGAGTGTAGATGTGTCTGCTAAACTTGCAGTGCCAAAGTAATCCATATGAGCAATCCTCTTACTTGGTACTGAAAATGCCTTTGATTCTGATTTTAATATGTCAAAATAGCACATCTGCATTTCTTAGCAACAGGGTTATTTACTTCATTTCCAACTTGTGATGACATATTTCATTCTACAAGATATAGTTAATAGTAAATAGCAAGTTTTGGTTCTGGCCTTTGTTAGGCAGTCACTGAAAAGCAGAAGAAGGGACGGGGAAGAAAAGATACATCATATCCACTGAACTCATAAAAAGTGAGGTTTTTGCTGTAGATTTCTGAAATTACATTCTTACATACTACTTTAGTGACATGTGACTTTTCATTCCATAAGAAAATTCAAGTAAAAATTGTCAGGGTTGTTTTGTACGTTACCTATCAGAAGCACTTATGTAAAATGGCTTTGTATTCCTATAGGCACACATTAGTTTTTCCTGCCTGAAAATTTTTGCCATTAGCATTCTGGTTATGATTATGATGAGTAAAGAAAAAGGTCTCATAATGGTACACATACTGTGAAGGAAAACAGCAAAATACAGAATCTTGTCTTGTTCCTAAAAGGCTGACAACATTTGATGTTAAAGGAGGAGCTTCTATTGACGGTGGTAGGCACCAGATGACATCCTGGGTGTGCCATTGTCATACATTAATGCTTTTGGATATGATTGTGCCTTGCCTAATAATGGATTTTGGCAGAAAAACTACAGTAAGTGAACTCTAAAACTTCTGGGTAATATTACCCCATTTTCTTACATTATGGCACCATTTTGTAATTCCCACACATAAAACATGCTGTACTTACTGTGTTTACTCTTTAATGATAAAGAGTAGCATGGGTGGTAACTTCAGAACACTTAATTCTCATATTCTTTTTTTGCTTTAATGTAGGACACATGACACAGAAGGTAGCAGAAAGTGTTGTTAATTTTGGATATACTGTAACTGTGAATAGTTATATAGTTTGCAAATGGAATGATCAACCAAATTAAATCAAGAAATTTATATATTATATGTTTTGGAGAGATAACTTTTTCTTTGCTACATTCAACTCTTGTGAACTGTGTTCTAGTAATTGGTCAAACTCTTTAAGATGACACCCCTAGTTTCTCAAAGAAGCATTTGTATGTGTGGTATATATTCACTGGTTTTTGATTTAACCTCACAGGAACAGAATTAGATATTTGGCTTAGTTTCCTCCTGAATTAGAATCTTAGAGAGTCCAAATATCCTCAGGTTCATTTCATTACAAGCACCTGATTTTTTGTTCCCCATTCTTCAGTAAGGTATTTTAAAAAGTTTGGCCTCTTGGGCTTTTTATAAGGTGAAAATGCATCTCTTGTTTCAGACAGTATGAAACCTGTGGGGTTCCTCAGACTGTCTTTGCATTTGCTCTCTTGTTCAGGCAATGTTAAATAGGTTATTGCTACATTATACGTTGTCTGATGTGATAGGAAGTCTCATTACAGGAACTTCTTATGATTTGGCAGAGCCCTCAAGAGGTTTGGTCCTGTGTGTGGTGTGTTCCTTCACAAGATGAAGGGGTATGTGGGCACACAGGTGCACAGAGAGGAGCTGGAATGACCCAGAGAGGGGCTGCTGCATCCCTGAGTGCATGGCCAGTGTACTCCGAGGTGATGCTGGGAGTGGGCCAGCACTGCTCCAGCGGTGCTCCAGCTGGGACAGAGCAGGCTCAGCAGAGCTTCTTGCTTTGAGCTTGAACGCTGTGCCAGGACAAACAGCACACCCTGATTTAGAAGAATAATCCTTTCTCTTCAGCACTGCATCAAGTACGTTGTGTGGATCACTAGCTAAGTCATCTCCATTTTCATGTTCTGGTGCTTTGTCCTAGTAAGCTTCTTGCAGTTGCACATTTCCTTAGATCCCTACCTCCCATGTTACTTATATTCTCCTCACCCATTTCTGTGATAATCTTAGAAGAGTAAACGAGTTACCTTCCCTGCCAGTTCTGTGGAGTCTTTTGTGTGGCTGAGCAATGTGCTGTCCATTAAGGAAAGGAAATGTGTTCCTTGCCACAGCTAGCACAACATGGAGATTAATATTCTCTCCTACTTGCACGGGACCTTTGCTAAGCCTAACAAATTTAATGACATGCTATATGTAGCAGATTTAAGGGAGGAGCTTACTTGTGTTTGCTTTTGAAATACTGACTTTCTTACATGGGAAGGTCATTTAAATGTCTTCATAGAATTATTGAAATATGTATTGATTTCAGGGGATTTTATTATTTTCACTATTCTATGCCTCCTACCTTGCCCTTTTTTATGTCAATAGGTAACAAACTATCCCTAGGTCTGGTGCATAAATAAATTAATAAAGTGCACGTAGAGATAGGCAAGATTACAAATATCAAGGAGAATAAACCTTTATTAGGACATCCCCCCCAAAAAACCCAAAACAAAACAAACCGACCACCCCCCTAAAAAAACAATAATCCAAACTCAAAAAATCTCCACAAAGTAACAATTACTTTTTTAAAAAAAGGATAAAAATGAACTAGCTGGGGAAGAATAAATGACAAAGTTAGTTCTTCAGTAATACTCCATGGGATGTCAGAGAGCTCTCTTTGCTTGGTACTTTTAGGAGACTGGACAAATGCTGGTACGTGGGGTTGAGGGATCAAATGTGCTGCTTGCAGATAGATGGGTTGCCTGCCATAATACAGTTTACCAAAGGAAAATACTCAAGATTTTCACTTGGAGCCTTACAGAGTCACACATGACAAGCTGTTATAGTGGAAGAAAGGCATCAAGGCTGCCAGAGAAACACCTATACAATCTCTTTTCTCTAGACTGTGAATGGCAAGTGGGAACATAGAGCTGCTTATTGTAAGAAACCCCATTTCTACTAATAGATATTTCCTCTTGGATGTACTGGGTTGTTCTCCTCTTCCTCCTCCTCCTCCCTGGACCCCAGCACTTCCTGGCTGCCTCCATGCCTAAGCCAAGGGCAACATAAAGCAGCCTTGGTGTCTTTGCAGCCTTTGCTTAGTTTGCATAGGTCATAAAAATACAGCATGGCCTTTTAACCCTGATCACAGAATCACAGAATCAGTTAGGAAGGATGTCTGAGATCATCAAGTCCAACCTATGACCCAACATCACCCCGTCAAGTAGACCATGGGACTAAGTGCCACACCAAATCTCTCCTAAACATCTTCACTAGGGTCTCTCTAGGACCCGACTGACACTGGCTAGAAGTGCAGTTTGTCTTTCATGCTTCAGACCAGTTCATTCCAGTGCACAAAATTCTAGAGTTGCCTAATTGCAGTGAGAAACCATACGGGGGATAAATTTCAAATCTGTTACAGAGAATTTTCAAGGAAATCCCTTCTTCCTTGGTACCTCTGCTAACAACATTTAAAATAGTTCCCTGCTGCTAAAAGACCCCTGAGGAAATAAGCTGCTGCTTGTGTGTTAACTTCGCCTCAGTGCAGCAGAGAGGGATGGTTTTATTGCAAAATTAGAAATTGCACTGGTAAGACAAAGCAAAAGATGGGCTGGAAACATTCTGGCACAGTGCCAGAATCATTTCTATTACAGAGACGCTGCAGATAGAATAAGGGAAGTGCAGAGGAAAAACAAGGCTGTCAGCTGCGAGTTGGTGTCTTCACGCCTCTCATAAATTTGGAACATTTTGTACTGTGCCTTTCTTTGTTAGATAAAATGTATTTCTTATTTCAGTGTGTGTTCTAATGAGAAGAGATGTCTGGCTCAATAACACTACCTTCTGTTTATCTGTGGCAGTTAATGAATTAAAGGGGTCATTATGCTGACTAGTCCATAAACATGATGATAAATTATGTGAAGAAGCATTTGAGGGCAACCTGAAAACATTTGAATGACATCCCCTACATTTATTTTCTTGTTACTTACAATAACCTTATCATTCACAAATTTTACAGGGATAATTCAAATAAAACGAAATTAGAATTCTGCTTTAGGCAGGCAAATTTGCATTTAATAAAAGTCATAAGTGGAAAAGCAATTAAATTACAGTAGGTTTTTTGAAGGATCCCTTTTCCTATATAAATATATATTGCAATTACTCCTACCTTAACTGTGGTATGGTTGAAGTTTCATATCTAGTCTCTCACTTTCCACAGAAGCAAAAGCATAGCAAATAATACATTTTTTGAGCCATATCTGCTGAACAAGACTTGCAGTGCATACATGTATATGTTTATGTGTTTGGATATGAGTAATTTCAAGTAAATAGAAGCATCATTATCATATTGTTCAAAGCAAAGCAGATTATTCTTCTCAGTCACCTTCTGATTTAAACACTGTAACTGGTGCTTAGTTTACGCTGGCTGGCTGCCAAGTGAAAGCAATTATGTGCAATAATAGCAAAATTAAGAGGTGAGTGTTGCTGTTTTACAGCAGGACATGGCAAAACCCATTTCCTTCTGTCAGCTGTATCTTGATTACACACACACCGTCACACAGGCAAGCTGTCTTGCACACACACACATGGGTGCACTAATTCTTGTTCTTTGTCATTTGCAGTCTTTCCTGTGGGTTTTAACTTGAGGTCACTGAAACCAGAAAAGAGGAAGAATATAGACCAGAGTGTTTGAAAGCAAATGAGAGTAAATGTCTTACTTTGTGAGGAAAGGACAGGAAAAAGAGAAAAAAAAAAAAAAGAAAAAATAAAAGAGCAAAACAAAAAGCCTATCCCAGTTATTGTTCTTGTGTGTGATAATACTTTATTTTTCGCTCACTGACAGGTGTCCTGGTAGTAAATGTTACATGGAGGAACAAGACTTACGTGGGAACACTGTTGGACTGCACAAAGCATGACTGGGCCCCTCCGAGGTAGGCAAACATTCTGAGTCTGTTTTTTCTCTGCTGTATTTTAACCCCCAGTCTCAGGCAAGAGACCGTACAGAGATTAATAAAGCACAACTGGTTATAATTGAAAACATGCACGAGTGAATTGAGTAGTTCTGTCTTCCAGAGTGAAACATGGGGTGGAAGCTCTTCTTTATTTTACTTTTGCATTTTTGACAGGGAAGAGGAAATACATGGGATTCAGTCAGAAAGCAGTTAATTTCAAAATGCATTTCTTTAAGTTAGGAAAATGTTTTGGTCCATTGTTCTCACCAGGTGGATATGTCTTTACCATTTTTGTCTTTTTTTAATGACTTTGCCTTTGACACTGTAACATTCTCACTTGTCAGAAGGACATCTTTCCTTTAACATGTGTAAAGGTTCTCTTACGGGACATGGCGGTGGTTGTTATTTTTTCAGTTCACGGCTCCTGCTGATGGAATCTATTGTTTGTACAGGTTTTGCGAATCGCCAACAAGTGACCTGGAAATGCGCGGAGGACGGGGCAGGGGAAAGCGGGCGAGGTCCGCTGCAGCTGCGGCCGTACCCGGGAACGACGCGAGTTTCACAGAGTCCCGAGGACTTCAGAACAAAAATCGAGGTGGTGCCAATGGGAAGGGGAGGAGGGGCAGCCTTAACTCAAGTGGGCGCAGAACACCCCCAAACTGCGCCATGGATGAAGTCAAAGCCAGCCCCTCGTCCACAAACAAGAGGAAAACTAAGCCTCCTATGGAGCTGGATTTGAACTCCAGTTCAGAGGACAATAAGTCTGGAAAACGCATTCGTACTAATTCTAGAAGCACTCCCACCACCCCACAGGGGAAACCCGAGACTGCTTTTTTGGACCAAGGCTGCTCTTCCCCAGTGCTGATTGACTGTCCTCACCCCAACTGCAACAAGAAGTACAAGCACATTAATGGATTACGTTACCATCAGGCTCATGCACACTTAGACCCAGAAAACAAACTGGAGTTTGAGCCTGACAGTGAAGACAAAATTTCAGACTGTGAGGAAGCACTGAGTAATGTGGCACTTGAATGCAGTGAGCAAAGCACAAATTTGCCAGGCTTTGATCCACTAAAAGCACCGACATCTCCTTCCTCCATTGCTACCCCAGGGACCCCCAAGGGAAAGAGGGAACTGACCAGCAATGGCCCTGGTTCAGTTATCAGTTCCAAAACTGGCAAGAATTCTGGCAAAAAGAAGGGTCTGAACAGTGAATTGAACAGCCTTCCAGTAATTTCTAACATGGCAGCCACACTGGATAATTGCTCAGTAGCAGATGGCAATTTGCAAACCGAAATGCCGAAATTGGAGGCTGAAGGATTAATTGACAAGAAGAGTTTAGGTGATAAAGGCAAGAAATCAAACAATTGCAAAGTGGATAAAAACCTTTCCAAGCTGAAAACGGCCAGGCCCATTGCCCCAGCACCAGCACCAACTCCTCCCCAGTTAATAGCTATACCTACTACAGCCTTTACAACCACCACTACAGGGACAATACCAGGACTGCCCTCTCTAACAACTACTATTGTTCAGGCTACACCAAAGAGCCCTCCACTGAAACCCATTCAACCAAAGCCCACAATTATGGGAGAGCCAAGCACTGTAAACCCAGCTCTCACATCACTCAAAGACAAAAAGAAAAAGGAGAAGCGAAAGCTGAAGGACAAAGAAAGCAAAGAGACGGGCAGCCCTAAGATGGATTCTAAGCTGGGGAAGCTGGAGGACTCAAAAGGGTCTGGCAAAGACTTATCTGGACATTTTTTAAAGGACCATCTCAACAAGAACGAAGTGCTAGCTAATGGACTGTCAGAATCTCAAGAGAGCAGGATGGCAAGTATTAAGGCTGAAGCTGATAAAGTTTACACATTCACAGACAATGCGCCCAGCCCTTCCATAGGGAGTGCCTCCAGGATGGAATGCAGCACTTTGGTGAATGGACAATCTGCCATGGCCCCACTGCACGTGTTGACACAGAATGGTGCAGACAGCACAGCCGCTAAAACCAACAGCCCTGCTTACTCAGATATTTCTGATGCAGCTGATGATGGTGGCTCTGACAGCAGGTCAGAGGGCATGAGGTCAAAGGCCAGCTCTCCATCGGATATTATTTCTAATAAAGATGGTGTTGTAAAAGGACATTCTTCAACCACAGCACAATCAGCTCAAGGGAAAGAGTCTCATTCTCCCTATTACCATGGCTACGATCCTTACTATTCCCCAAGTTACTTGCACTCTGGACAGGTCAGTGCCCCAGCAGCTGGGAACAGCGGTACCCCACAGGGGCTGAAGATTAAAAAAGAGGCTGAGGAAGAGGCTGAAAAGAAAGAGAAGGCAGAATCGTCAGATGCCAAGAAAAGCGAAAGCACTTCCTCTAATTTGCAGCCGCAACATCAGTCAGTAATAACTCAAAGACACCCTGCACTTGCTCAGTCACTTTATTATGGACAGTATGCCTATGGGCTCTATATGGACCAAAAGTCCTTAATGGCCTCCAACCCTGCTTACAGGCAGCAGTATGAAAAATACTATGAGGACCAGAGACTAGCAGAACAGAAAATGGCACAAAGTGGGAGGGACTGTGAAAGGAAGAACGACCCCTCCTTGAAAGAGATTGGGAAGGATGACAACAAGCAGAAGAATATTCCATCTGCCACTATTTCAAAGCCCCCTTCAACTCCAGAGTCCAGCAAAAATAACACTAAAATAGGGTCATCAGTTCCTAACAAAGGTGAGGAGACAAGCAAATCACAGATCCTTTCCAATCACCAGCAGCAGCTTCAGTCGGACACTTTCAAAGCCAAACAAATGGAAAACCACCAGCTTATAAAGGAGGCTGTGGAGATGAAATCTGTTATGGATTCTATGAAGCAAACAGGAGTAGATCCAACCACAAGATTTAAACAGGTGAGATCACAGGAAATGGAACAAGAGTGTCTTGGTTTACCTTTTAAGACATGAGATTTACTTTTTGCTACATTCTTCTACCTCTGCAGCCATACAAGCTCCACCATCATTTTTTCATGCTGGATTGTATTGTAGTCTGTGAATAGACCAATATGCCTTCCAGTTGAGCTGTTTGAAAAGAACAAAAAAAAATACAATTAAAAAGTCTAGTAAGGTGGTGACAGAGCACAGGCTTACGACCTGAACAGACTATTTTAAATTATATGCATGAATAAAGTAGAATTAGATTTCTCTTTTAGATGTAAATGGTAAGCAGTTTGCTTAGTTCAGAAATAAGAAATTTCAAGCAAAATAAGCAGCTTTCATTGTGAGAGGACTTAAAGCAGATTTGAAACATGGTTTGAAGTGTTTCCTTTTTTTGTTAAATAACAGTTGGCATTTACTAAAGATGGGTGAGCTGGTTCTTTGAAGAGTTGGCTTAAAGCATAGCTCTTTATCTTAACCCAAGGTGACCTTTCTGAAGCAGTTAAGTTCCCCTTCTCTCCTCAACCAACCTCAAGCCCCTACAGACCTACACAATGGATGAAATCCTCTCTCCATTGAAGTCAGTGATAGTTTTGCCATTGACTTCAGTGGGACCAGAATTTTATCCAGTGGCTTCATGCTGACCCTCGTAGATGTCACATTGCCTTCATTTGAGGCAATGCAACTGTCTCCGTGCTCTGAACTGGAGCCTCAATGCTTGATGCTTTCATGTTCTGGTGTATGGTACATCCCAGACTTCACCCTTACAGGCTGTCTTTCAATGTACAGTGGGATCAGGGGAGTGGGAGTAGAGAGCTCTAAAGGAAGTGGGATGGTACAGCCCTAAGTAGGAGAAGATTTCTGCTGATTCAAGTGAGTATTTGAACCAGACTGTTCAAGCGTTTAGTTGCGTGCTTATATTTCTGTGCCATGTGCCATAAATGTCTGTCAGTTGGAGAAAATGTTGACAATTAGCCCTTGCATATCCTGTACCAGAAAAAGAAGTTTTCCTGCTACTTCTCCGTAGTGATTTGGTGTAGCATTTTGAAGATCTCCCCTCTCCAGTTCTGTAACATGTTTATAAACTGGTGTGTGTAATACATTATTTTTAAAAGTATTTACAGTGGCCAGTATATGTTCTTTAAATCATGTGATCCTGATCCAATAAATACTTGCGTACCTGTAACTTTACAAACTTAAAATAAGATTATCAGCTGAAAAAGTCTGCTTTAATGTTTGACTTCCACCGATTCCTGGATATTTGTAATACCAGAGGTAGCATTAGAATCTTGCCAGCTAGATCAGCTTTTCATGAGCATTGTTTCAGGTATTCTAAGTACTCTGGCATATCATTAGCCAGCTCTAATTTTGTGGTTCACAGATACTTTTTGCTCTCTAGTGGGAAAAGTCTCTCTGTGGGCTTTAATTAAAATGTGTTATGAATAACATAGTCTCAGAACTTCATTACATTGCACATGTCTTTCATGATTAAACTAGTTAAAGGCATGAAGAAGGATATAAGATGAAGCAATTGAATTAAATTTTGATAATAGACTCTTGCTCCTTCATGGGAATATTGGTTTGAGCTCAAGGCACTCTGTGGCAAGCAAACCTCTCCTCTATGTAATGGGGATATGGTGTTAAAAATACATTAACCGAAATGTGGGAAATACCAATAACAAACTTATTTCTACGTCTAAGTTCAGAACAATTTTTTTCTCCTTTTTATTAGGATCCAGATTCACGAACATGGCATCATTATGTCTATCAGCCCAAATACCTTGATCAGCAAAAATCAGAAGAACTTGATCGTGAGAAAAAGTTAAAAGAAGACAGCCCTAGAAAAACACCTAACAAGGAAGGTTCCCTGCCTAACCTTCCAGTCTCATTAGCAAGCATTAAAGAGGAGCCCAAAGAGGTCAAGCGTTCTGATTCTCAATCAGTGGATGAGAGCAAGATAAAAAACGATGATCAAAAGACTCCTGTAAACTGGAAGGACTCTCGGGGTGCTAGAGTAGCAGTTTCCTCACCAATGAGTCAGCATCAGTCATACATCCAGTACTTGCATGCTTACCCGTATCCGCAGATGTACGATCCCAACCATCCGGCCTATCGCGCAGTCTCTCCTGTCCTAATGCACAGCTATCCTGGTATGTATTCCAAAACCTGCCTTGTGTGCTAGTTAAGATTTGCATCCTCAGGTTCGGTAAAGTCTGCATTTTAATATTTCTGTTAGTAGCTAGGCTAAATTAGAAGCTTCATGGATGACGTTGTGTTGCTTGTGCTTCCACTGGGGAATGTTCTGTAGATGAAACTGGTTTAATACAAGATGTTCCTTTTATGAACTCTCAAGTTTCTCAACACTTGACAGTCTGCTGTTGCTGTTAGACTGACAGATAGTTTATTGCCTATAAAAATATTCTAAGCACTTACTGTCAGAACCATTATAGTTACTATTTCTTTTACTTAAATAGGACCCATAAATGTCTGAAATAGTTATCAACTCAACCCTCTTTATAACCTCCATTCATCAGGGCAAATTAGGTGATGAAATTGAAGAGCAGTCATGCCATTTGGTAGTCATGTGATCTACTTTTGACGTAATTGTCAGTTCTGATATTGTCTCCTCCTACCTTGATTTAATAAAAAGTAAAAACAGTAACTTAATGTGGTATTTATTGTTTACCTGCAGGGGCGTATCTCTCTCCAGGATTTCATTATCCAGTTTATGGGAAGATGTCAGGGAGAGAGGAGGCAGAAAAGGTCAATACCAGCCCGAGCATCAATGCAAAATCAACCACTGAGTCCAAAGCACTGGATTTGCTCCAGCAGCATGCCAACCAGTATCGCAGCAAGTCACCTGTTGTAAGGCTTTGTCTGTTCTTACTGGAGAGTGTCACGTACAGGAAGGGGTAGAGGAGGAACATAACTGCGGGAAGCACACAATCTGGCATCAAGCTATGAGTGCATGATTCTTCTTTATAGTACAGCTTATAATAAAAGCAGCTTATAATCAGAATGCTTCTGTGGCATAAACTGGAAGTAACACATCTAACACAGTTCTGTGCTGAGGTTTCCTGTCTTGAATAGACTAATATAAAAATACAGATTCAGAGATACCTCCTGGTGCACAGATTTTTGCAGTCAAACAGGAAACTCCTGTTCAGAAACATAATGAAATGAGAAGTTGGGCTATAGGATTTGATAATATCCCCTCCTTGTATTTGCCAAGAATTCACATCTTCCAAGTAGCTGATTACCATCCCCAATTTCTGAAGATTTACAAATGAGATTTACAAAGTTGGAACAATTACTGTTATTTCATTTTCAGATAAGTTGTTGCGGGTTTTAATTGTGAGCAAGTCACTGGCTCTCATTGTATTTTCTAAAAGTAGTTTTTCTGCTATTCAGTCAGACTTGATCCCCAGAGAGCTTTAGAACAATGAGCATTTTCAGCAGCTCACCCAGGTTGTTCAGGCATTGGCAAGCCAGCTGAGGTTCAGGGAGCCCAAAACTAGAAGTCACCATGGTGTCTTCAAGATGCAGTGTGTTGCCTCAAAATCTTCTGCCTTGGAAAATCTTCCATTATCCATAAAGATTAGCTTGAGATTAGAATCAAGTGCAAATACTCCAGTAGAGATACTGCTTCAGAAAAAGTGAGCTTCAGTCATCTGTATTCAAAAAGTTTTTGACAGATAATAACATGGTTTTATTGTGATTTCATCCCTTTTAAAGTTCTCACGTCAGTTTTCTTTCACTTTCTGTTACTAGCCTGTGGAAAAATCACCAGCTGAGCGTGAGCGGGAAGCAGAAAGGGAGCGAGACCGCCATTCTCCTTTCAGCCAGCGGCACCTCCACACTCACCACCATACCCACGTCGGAATGGGCTACCCCCTCATACCTGGACAGTATGACCCATTTCAAGGTGAGCAGAAAATTGTCAATGGGTGGGATTAGCTTGCCTCATGGAATTGTTGCCTTGACACTGGAAATTATGCCTACATGAAGCATTTTGAATAGAGATTGCGCTGTTGGAACAGATGTGCATTACGTTTAGGGGGAAGGCTTGAAAATTCACAGCAAGTACTAGCAATAGATTAATAGCTTCATGTCTGAGAAAAACCAAGTTTTGTTTCCAAAACTGGGTGTCAGAGCATTATTAAAGATGTAGCAGTTAGGCTGTCATCCACATGAATGTTTTGATTCCTCCTGCAAACTGACATTAACTGGCTGAAAGGCAGTAAAATATCCAAACCAAACAACCTCCTTTTTGTATAATTAGGGTTGTGTAAGCAATGGAGGAAGTGTAGCAAAGACAAAAGCTTTTTATACTGAACATATTTTATGTACAAGGCATTCCAGTCACAAGGGTTTGTGCTTGTTATAATTTGACTGTTTGAAAGAGGACTCTTTGTATTTTGGCAAATGCCGTGCACAAAGTTGCAGTCGGGGAAAAAGCAGCACAGTGAGATACAATTTATTCTCCCTAGGTTTTATACCCGTCTTTGAATGTTTTTTTCTCTAACCGTGGACTCTAGCTGAATTAAAAGGAGGTTTCCTCCCATGCAGCAAAATATGTGCTACCACAACTGGTGGCTAAATGACATTTCTTCTTTCCATTGACTTGGTGCCTCAGCATTTATTTTTCCTGTGTAAAAGTCTTGACATTTCTCAGTGTGATTCAGTGATTCCATATGCCTTTTGGGATGCATTATGCTTGTTCAGTAGCAAAACTGTAAAAATGGTAAGTTATTATGAAAGTAATGTATCCTGAGCAGCTGGCATGTCGTTTCTGTAATTTACTGTGACTTTTGATTCTTGTTGTTTCCTGATACCTATTATTTCTACTGAGCTTCCTATTCATGAGCTCTCATACAACCCACTTAGCATCATGCAGTGCAGTGTTTGGTAAAGAATGCAGTAAGTAAAAATGCTGTAATTTCTTGTAGAATATCTATCAAAGACAGTTCAGTTTATTACAGAAAGGTATATTGATCATACTCGGCAGATTGTGTTAACAATGTTGCCTGCAATATTTGTTATTTATGTAGTGATAACCCCCCTACATTTTCTGGTTGTTTGCCTTAGAGATCCTTCCTACCATTACTCTGACCACAAAAATCCATTAAAACCAGAGGTACATCAACATTCCTTTGTTTCTTCTTTCTTGCAGGATTGACCTCTGCTGCCCTTGTTGCCACTCAGCAGGTGGCTGCACAGGCATCTGCATCTGGTATGTTTCCTGCACAAAGAAGGTAAATAGCCAATAAATTATATATTGTAACATAGAGAGGAGAAAGTAAATCACAGATTTTTTTTTTAGCCTGCTGGTGCGCATTTCCTTGTATGACACAAGTTTTTAAAGTTGAGGAAAAACTTGGTACTTTGGATTAATTGCAATTTTGTTCTCCTTAGAATGACATTTTGTCCTTAGTAGTGTTCTTTAATTGTAACATAGGTCAGAACAAGTAGTCTGTCTTCTGAGATTTTCCACAGAGTGTGTTTTAAGCACTGGTATTAAGATAAAACAAGAGATTGTGAAATATAAGATCCAAATTTTTAATAAAATGAGTTTAAAATTAATGTTCAATTGGTTCCATGCTTGACGAGAAGAACTTAGGATTTTATCTATTCTGCAAGGCTGCCTGGCTTGCTGGTCTTGCTTTTAGGGAGTTTTGTTTGGGAGCCCATTAGAGATGGTTTTGTATTTAAGTTGCACACCCATGTCATACATTTATATGCTTAGAAGCCTCTCAGTTATTTACTAGGTTGTCAAGAAGAAAGCTAGTATATTATGATGGTTCCATATCAAGTGAAAATTCCAAAGCATCTTTTAACATTAGGGTTTCATTCACTGCCAACACATTAAGACTCAGAGTTAAATGAATCAAATAGACCCATGAAGTTCCATGTTACGGGTGTCTGTCTGAAAGCTGATGCTAAAACAGGCGACCATTAGCTATAATTATTTGAGTAAGAAATGTTTGTAGCCCTGGAAGAGCTGATGGATGATAGGGAACCAGAACACAGAAAAACAATCCTGACACAGGTTACTTCTCAGGATGTTGTTTTTCTGGCAGGGGAGGGAAGAGGACAGGGCTTGCTGTCTTTTCTTCTTGGGTTTGAGAATACTTGTACAGATTTCATTTCATGATGCATTCAAGGTGCAGAAAAAAAAGTGTGAGGAAAGGATTCTGCTTACTAAAACCTTCTTTTTTCTCTTTTCAGAGAATGATGAATTTGGGGATGAACATTGTCATGTGACTGGATCACATGAGGAAGCGCTTTATTACAGACATCAGTTCCATGGTGTTAATTTGAAATGCCTTAATGGCAGGCAAAAACCAGTCATTTCATTTTTGTAAATTGCAGATTTTATCACAGAGTAACAAATGTTGCTGTAATTAGACTTCTGTTTTTATATATATATATATGCGTATATATATATATACATATATATATAAAAATATATATATATTCTTTACTTTTTTTGTATCAGTACCAAGGCTCGCACACAGGGTCTGCTGCTAAGTTGCGAACCACACACTAAATGGAGATATGTACTTGTCATGGTTAGGAGGCGTTAACCGCAAAAGGTTGTTTGTTTCCTTTCTCTCCTTCTTCTTCTTCTTCTTCTTCTTCCTTTCCTTTTTCTTCTCTCTTTTTTCCTTTCCAATTGTAAATAAATAATGTTATGTATCAGTGTGCCTGAACCTTGCATACCCTTCTGGTATTTCCCACAAGCTCTCAGAGAGGCTAACTGTGATGACACTTTGGTACAATGTAGATGTCTATTTGGTGGTTCCTATTAAGATGCATCAGTGTAAAATGTTACTGTACTCACTGTTTCATTGTAATTGTGTATTGTGAAAAATATACCTTTGGAAGGCATGGGGATTCTAGTACCACAAAAACTGTGTTGTATATAATGTATAGATTTTAAATGGAGATAATGAGCATCTGTGAATAATGAAATGTCTTTTTTGATAATCTTGAATGGCAGATAACCTAATAGCCTGCATATGAGAAGACATCTGTGATTGTTCTATTACTTGAATAGTCCTGCAGTCTTTTTTTTAATGTTTACAATTACCCAGATTTAGAGGAGAGACTTTAATGCCATTACCTGTTTACTTGTTTTATGCTGTAACCTAGTTTATTTTATGTAAAACCTATATCAAATGCTTTCATTTTTTTACTTGCCTTAAATAATTTGGCAATCAGAATAATGAAAAAACTTTGATTTTTAATTTTTTTTAATTTTTTTTTTTAATTTTTATTTCTGGGTGTTCTTGAGCCACTTTGAAAGATGTGTCATAGCTGTAGATAGCAGAGGGTGCAGCAATGGCACAGCTCCTAGTTGTTCTCCTGCTGGGCCTGTGCCAGTGTCCTCTCCCAGCGGGCAATGCAGGGTCCAAGCCAGATGGCAGATGGACCTCTTTCTGTTGACCCTGATAGGCTCAAAAAAGGCCCATGGTAACACTTTGGATGGTATTAGTGAAACTGAAGTCTCTAATACCTGTTTTAGAGCAGCTCTGTATGCTATAAATTATAGGTAAATTTTTTCCTATTATATCTGTATTGCCCTTTCCCCAAAAAATGAATAGATTCCTAAAAACAGAGGACCTGTCAAGTAAAAAAAAAATCCTTTGCTGTGTCTAACCTGCATTACTACAAGATAAATATTTTATGTGGCTATACCACCTGCTTTGTTACAATGCAGTTAATACAGTACACAGTAACATGAAATCACTAATCGTGATGTGAAAAAAATCAAATGTACTGGTCAGGTTTTTGAGGCTTTAATTTTTTTCTTTTTCTGCATATCCCAGTTACATTGATTGTCAAAACTGTTTTTTAATGTTTTACTGGTTGTTTTTGTTTTGTGTTTGTTGGGTTTTTTTTGACAGGGTGAATTACTGCAAGTTAAAGATTGTTCTTGGAGTTGGTTCCGTTTCTTCTACCTTGTGAATACTTAATACAGAAGGATGAATTAAAGATTCCCAACAGACAAGCACACTTGGACTTTTATATTACTATGATGAATCTGCCATTAATATTGCTATAATTGTTTTATTTTTATAGGCATAAAATCAGTTCCCTTAGTGAATAGTTATAAGGTTTATTGATTTTTACTACACATCATTCATCTGTGGCTTACTATTATTGTCTTGTTCTGAACACATTCAGAAGTCTCACAGTGGTGACATACTACAAGTTAGCCTCATAAAAAAATGGGAAGGAAGGGGTGTTTTCTTTGAAAAAGGGGATATTGTGAATGCAGGGCTCTTGAAATAATAAATGCCTTATTACTTCTATAGTAAAGGCTCAGATGGCTTTTGTGTTGAAACATACCATTGACTTTTGTTTTTTCCTGCCTAAACCATTAATGCTACCACAGTAAAGTAGATGTTATAAATTCACACTATGGGTGATTTTTAGTGTGGTTTGAGTGTCATAAGTAACTGGAATGAATTACTCTGATTGATACAGGGTAAGCAACAGTTAAAATTACAGTTAACATTATAGTTTTACTGTATCCTTGAAGTCTGTAAGAGTGGCTAACATCTCTTGCCATATATTGTCTTCTTCCATTTAAGATTATTATGTCTTCCATCTGGCTTCATATCCCTCTTTTTGGTTTAACACTGGTTTAACATACTGACCTCCCTAAAGGCTGTGCCACAGTGAGTGTCACTCTCTGGTTCAGCACTCCCCAAAGGGTGCTCACCCACACATCTGAGCACTGATGTGCAGCTGCCAGGGTGATCCACCACTGTGTGAGCATCCAAAGGAAGAGCAAACTCAAGCAGAAATACAAGGAAGACAGTTTATACACTGGGAACTAAGAGCTGCAGAGGCTGGTCACTGAAAATGGGCCACAGAATCATCATGATACAGATACATTT
This sequence comes from Zonotrichia leucophrys gambelii, assembly GCF_028769735.1. NCBI lineage: Eukaryota > Metazoa > Chordata > Aves > Passeriformes > Passerellidae > Zonotrichia > Zonotrichia leucophrys. Next base: position 67,804,152 of record NC_088200.1, on the reverse strand, counting down.
GCACTCTGTTTTCCACAGGATGGGATTACACTTTTGGCTACCTCTAGCTGACCTCAACCACCCTGCCCTTCCAGCAGCAGCTAACAGTGACCTTGCTTCAGTCTTTCATCCAGATGTTCCTGGATGTCTTGCAAAGGTGAAGCAGGGCTTATGTAGTACACCCATTTGAGTTTCTAAGTCTGTCCATGTAAATGCAGCTAGAGAAATGAAAAGTCTGTACAAGCCCATGACACAGACTCAAAAACGCAGCCAGGGAGCTACTGCCTGTGATGCCTGCAGAGGGAGAAAAATGGATGTGAACAGTAAAGGAGGGTGGAGTGCTTTCTGAGGGATCATGTAGCTCTAGGGGCTGGAACAGGACAGGGGTCTAACCAGCTGAGCTGGCTGGCTACCAGGACTAGCCTAGAGCAGGTGAAAATGGGAGCTAAGAGAAACATAATTTCAGTTTTGTCATTTTAGAATTCCCTGTGGCCTTGGAGAACACCTGAGAAGTCACAAAGCTAACTCTTTGCCATGCATCCCCTCCTTGCTTGTGGTAGGTGCACTGGTTGGGCTTAACCATTTGGTCTTGAGTTACACTTGTCACTCTGCTGTCAGGACAAGGACTCCCAAAGGGCATGAATTTAGAGAATCCTTGAATTCATGCTAAAACACACACATTGTTGATATTGGCATAAACAAAGGACACTATAGTGCCCTTCTACCACTCTCCACCATGGCTCTTCTCAGAGAACCAGTGAGTGTCAGGCAGGGAGTCTAATTCATATTTCATTCCTGGTATCAGAGTCTTGTCACTGTCACAACTGACAGAAGTACTGTCCTCATGTTTCTGTCTCAAAATCTCACACTAGTGTTTGCTTACCACTCCCTCTCCGCTTTGCTCCTCTCCCCTCTCTGTGCCACTTGCCAGCTTAACAAGCCCTCTTACATCCATCTGATACCATCAAAACTCTATTTGCACAAATAAAAGCTTTCTGCATACATTTGTGAGCTTGACCCTTGATTAGTTCTCTCTCTCATCACTATTCGTCTGTTGACCTGCACCTTTATCTTAGACTGTGTTAATGTATCCGGCCTCTCTTTAGCCTACAGTGTTTGGGACAGAGAACATATTTCACTTCAGATTCATACCCTGCAGTTCATACTTATAGCTACCTCTTAATAACAACCACAGCTCCTCACAGGTGATAGCACAAGATGCCATGAGTAGCTAGGACAGACCACTGGTTAACAAGGAGCCTAAGGTAACTGACAAAAAATGTTACAGTTTTCAAAGATATTTTGAAACCAACCAATGACTCGAAATTGTGAATGATACGAAGCCCACATAGGAAGTCTGAGCCTTTATCTCCCTGAATCAGAGGGAGCTGGAGACATACAGTCATTACTTAATATGCCAGCTTTGTTCTGCTTTAGAAAGAGAGTTCTGGTTTCACTTTTAGCACTTCATGGAGCTTCCCTAACTAAACACCCTATAGCATTACTGTGCACTACAGTTCTCCCTCGGGAAGTCTTCTTTTTTCTAGGTCAGTATTTCCTAAGTTCTCATAGCTTTAGCCTTTTTGCCAAGGTTGGCTTTTTTTTTTTCCTCTGTTTTTCCCCTCTTTTTTACCATTCTTTATTTTTTCTTTTCTTTTGGAGGGGGTCGAATCTTACTGTTACCAAGAAATACAAGAGGATTTTATTAAGGAGAGGAGACATCAGCTGAGGCTGTATATGTTCCAGTGGTGGGGAGACAGACACCATTAAAATTCTTACACTGGCTGTTAGTAATTTCTGTGCAACATACACTAAATACAGCTTTCAACTTCAGTTGCAACTCTGAAATTCCTCATCTGGACAGATAAATTAGCAAACTTAAAAGTTTAGCTAAGGTAATTATTACTTGCAGCCTAGAAATATTTGTCATGAAGAAAACTTAATCTTCACCTTAACATGATAGAAAAATGTTCTAAGGCTATGAAAGTGTAGATTTTGTTCCAAACAAATGAATTGCAGCAGACCCAGCTGATACCTGTAATTCAGTTCCAGTAGCCTCACAGATATTTCAGCAGTATTCCATGGCCCTTTTGAATGGTATAAAGATGCATGTTAATTAATTATATGATATCTATCATTTGAGTTCCCTGACGATAGGATAGTGCTTGCTTACTGCTTGGGCGGTGATGCTACAGGATTTCCTCATGAAACAATGCAGCAATGCCTGATAAAAAGTAGAATTAGATCAGTAGGCAAAGGCTCTCTGAAAGCCTCTTTAAACCATTAATACAGGAGACTAATTTTAAAGCATCCATCTTGACAAGGAAATGACTTGGGTTCTTTTAACTGTTTCCAAGGCCCTGAGGGCATTACCAAGCCTTGCTCTCCCTGCCCAGCCTCCCACGCAGCTCCCCGCCCCTTCTCAGCGGCCCAGGACTCCCATTTCAGCCCAGGCTGTTCATCTCTGGCTCAGGGATACAGATGCCTTGGGCTGGAGCTGTACCCTAGCACTCCTTCCCCTTTGCTGGGGTCAGTGGGGTGGTACCTGCCAGCCTCCAGGAGCCCCCAGTCCTGGCTGCATCTTTAGGATGACTAAGAATGCACAGTTTCTGCTCTTAAGGGATTTGTGTTTAGGCTGTTACTTACAGAACACTATGTAGGGAAAGGCCTTCACTAAGACCCCTGCTAATATTTTTTGAAATAGACAAATATAAGGTTAAAGAGGAATTTTGTCTTTATATGTTTCAAATGAGACAGTGGAAATGAGATGTGGAATAAAAAGCCCCAGATTGAAGAACCCCCTGCATAGTTAACAGCCACCATGAAAAAACAGTCCTTTTTTTTTTACTTTATTTTTTAATCCTTCTTTCCTCAACAGTATAAACTTTTGTTTGAGAGTCCAAGTGACACTAAAAATAACTTGAGGATACAGGAGCATTTTTTTCCTCTCTCCTTCCAGCGAGAGTGACTGAAAGGGACAATTAGCTGTAAAAGGAGCTGGCTCTTAATACATGTACTCAAACTGGGCACCTTCTGTATACAGAACATGTTTCTCATTAATGAGCTCCCTATTCAGCAGTGGTCAGCTTTGCTGCCTGCTTCAGCAAGCTGACTGCCTTCTTCCTTTGGGGCTCTGTTCCCCAGAAGAGAGTGGGAGGAACCACATCAAGGGCTACATGGACTGCAAAAACAGCGGAAATTTCTGCTCTTCCTTTGCTTATAAAAGCCAGAGCAAGGCTTGCTTTTTATAATTTCCTTTTGTTCATACCTTTCCCTGCTCTGTCACTAAGTCAGCTTAAGTATTTGCAGTGATGAGCCTCATCAAGCCACTGATTTTCAAGTAGAGCTCCAGACAGAAAAGGTCATTAAAATGTCAATGACAACATGTTCCATGCCGTGCATGGAACATAACAATTTAATACCAAGCTTTGCCACAAGTATCTGCAGCCCTAATTCATTATCTTCCTGATTGAAAAGAAGCTGATTTCTCTGAACAGAGAAATCACCAAATCCTTAGACTCTAAATGACTTGTGGCTTTCCTGAAACCAATTGACCACTTTCCCTTTGATCTGTCAGGAGTCTGTTCCCATGTTTGGATTTATTTCCCCAAAGAAAGTGTAGAAGAAACTGCTGGAGAAAGAAAACACTAAAAATAGCAAGACAGAGTCCAGTTCTTTATGCTAGAACACCTCTCATTAGGCTTAGGCAGACTCTTCTGCAACTCAGATAAGCATTTGGTCCCTTGAGGCAGAGCAAGTAATTGCTATTTGGTATAGCTCCTTCCTTCTTCCTTGAGTACATGTGCATGCACTCTCTCAGATGCTCATGTACTCACTCTCCCCTTTATTACAGGGTCACATATATATGCCATATGCATGGTTTGATACCAGTTTGCTTAGGCGTTTCTTTTGTAGCCCGCTGGCAATAAAATAGCTCTCCAATAGCAATGACTGCTCAGCTTTGGAGTTTTATATCTGCACTTCACACTAGATCACAGGCTTTTAAAACCTGTCCTACTTCTAAAAGGGTTAGTGAACATACACCAAAATCCAGTTGTACAAAAGGAGAGCAGGATATGTACATCAGTGTTTTGGCCTGGCAAATTATTCAATCTTCAGCACCCAGAAAGGGGAGGGTACAATTAAATCTGGCCCTGATATGTAGGGAGGACAGGAGGCATTGACAAAAAAGGGACCTGGGAGAAAACTTCTGAGTCTGCTGTGAAGACTTTGGTGGTGTGCTCTGTAGTGAAATACAGGGCTTTGGAGGGTTGTGGGTCCAGCAAGGTCACCCAAGCAGCACAAGGAGCAATGGTGTCACACAAGTCACTGAGCAGGAGCAGGTGAGTGCCCAGACACTGACACTACAAACTGCAGTGAGTCCTAACAAAGAAAGCTCTGGCATTGGACAGGCAGACCTTCACTGTGGAGTTAACGTGGAGCAAATGCCCTCGGGGCAGATCTGACTGTCCTGAAGCTGTTGAGTGCTTGCTACATGCCAGCAGCTTTTAAGCTGATGAGCTGCCCTCTCTGTGTCTCTGCTTTCCTCAGTGGCACAGCCTGCAGCATCAAGGAACAGGGTGTTTACTGTCTGAAGAGAGGTGAGTTACCCTAATACATCTGGGAAACTTACAGAGGATAAGATGGGATAAAGCATGGGTCAGCCTTAAAGTTCAAGCATGGCCTTGACAAAAAGTTGTCTTTAGAGAGCACTACACCTGTCTCATTACTGAAGTGCCACTCGCCTGCCCAAAAGGCCATGATTTCTCCTGCTTTGGGCTGCTATACAGCAAGAATACACCTTTTCTGTCTGCCATCTGAAGGCAGGAGTAAATGATAGAGAAAGAGAACTTTTTGCAGAGTAGAAAATTAGCAGTCAAGGGATTGTATGTGGCAAGCCAGAAGTGTGTGTCTCCAGTTACACTTCCTCTCATGGCAGTAAGTTGAAACCTTTGGTGAGATTCTCTTTCATTGCTTGTTACCATTATCAATTCTTACATTCTTTTGGGCCCCGTTAAATGACAGTATTAGATTACTAGTCACCAGTGTGAAGGGCCCATGTCTCCTCATTAATAGGCTGATGTTTTTTTAAGAAGTCAGTTTGAGTATTTTTCACTGTAAGAAGGATATTTCCATCGTGGGATATGTTGCTTTTGTACTTCCTTTTGTTTTGGCTGCTCTAGTTTTAAATATTAGCACTTCAGTGTATAGCTTAAATGAGCTCAGCTCAGGTTTTAAGATTCAGCTCAGCTGAATCTTCAGGATGCAGTATTTCATATGTTCCTAAGCTCCAAATTGGTACTATACTTTCATATTAAGTGACCTATGTATTTAATAATATTTTACAGTCTTGTGGTTTTGTTCCTTGTTGTGGTTTGTTTTGTTTGTTTGTTTGTTTGCTTGTTTTAAACCTTGCCCAACTGAAAGAGGAAAAGAGGCTTACAGGAATTCAGCTTTGACATTCTGGGGCCTTCCACCCCATTTTTTCAAAAGGATAAAATTAATTCCCAAATCATTCAGGATTCAGTAGGATTTGGTAGCTGACAGGGAAAAGAAATTTCAAAATAAGTCATTGATTTAATAAAGACAACATTTATCAATAATATTATCACCACTCTGACTCATGCTAAGACTCATTTGACTAGTATACCATGATCAGTAGGATGTGAATTGAAAACCTTCTCAATTCTCTGAATCTGCAAGGCAAACAGAGGACAGATTTCAGGAGGCTTTATCAGGGTGGCTAAGAGCAGTTAGGGATGCAGACCAGACCACCATCTCCCTTTCACAATCCCGCACCCCTTTTAGATTATGCCTTGCCCCTGGGTTGCTGCTTAAATTTGCTATCCATTAGTCCCTAGTGATAACATCAAGGTCGGATGCTCTACTCGAATCAACAGCTGAATTACCCATATCTTCTGACACCATCAAAGGCAAATTGTTAGCTAATCACTAAGGAAAGGAGACAACAACAAATAGTTTTGTGACCAGTGAGGCTAATAAAGACCACTTTTCAGTGGTTCCCTTTTCTTTTCAGACCCTCAGACATTTAATAAATCATGGTCTTTTTAATTTTTCCTACATGAGGCCAATAACAGGCCATCTCTGCTTTGCCTTTTTTAGCAAAACGTGTCAAAGTAGAGACTGTCTTCGGAGTATGCAGTTTATTTGCAACTGGTCAATGGCTCAAATGTTTTGTGGCAGGGAAAGGTTGTAGGCTTGGTGTGATCACAGGAACTGTAAATGAGAGCTTTGCAAGGGTCTTCTCTGCATGGCCCTATTGTGTGTGTCTCCTGAGCACTTACAAAGCTGAAAGGTGGCAATGTGTTTGAGAGCATCTTTTCCTTCACAAAGATGGGAGGTGTTCAGGGCCAGGACCCTTTCTGTGAAATAATTCCACCCAGTGCCTTGCACCATGCTCTGCACCATGAGTAAGGTGCAGAACATCTGCAGCCTAACAGCTGTTGTAAACAAAAGCAACTTGTTCAGAATTCACTTCATCTTAGGGTAAAGTTATGAAAAAGGGAAACTGAGAAAAGCCCAGGTCATAGCACTGAGTCTTAATCCATCAACAATCATGAGAATATGTAACTTGGAAATAGTCCATTATATTTATGTATTTAGCTATAGGATTTTTGTGTCATTGTAATATACACATAGGCAAAAAAGGAGCCTGGATTTATGAAAAGCTGTAGTCTCTTTTAAATGCTTTTGGGTGCCAGCAAACAACAATGAATTTTTCTAGGTTAATAATAAGCTAGTTAAGGTACAAAAAAAGAACAAAGTTATTTTTGAAAGCTCTGGGTATTAAGCACATAATGGTTTCATTATCTAAAGTTCAGTCACAACAAGGACAAAAGAAATCCCTCTTATGTATGCTGAAGAGCTTTTCAGTTTTGAAAAAAAAATCAATACTATATTCACACTAATGTTAGCTTGCATAAAATATTGACTGTAGTCACACTGGTGGTTTTACATAAAGACTTAAAAGCAATTTTGGACGTCTGAAAGATTCTAATTGTTTTTTCCTTTTCCTGAAAGGGTAATGAAAAGACGACTAAAAAGCAGAACTATATAGTTATTTTATAACTGGCACTAACAAATTTCACCAATTACAGAGTCCATTCTGTAAGCAATGAATGTGTGGCTCCCAATTAATCTAGTGTACCTCCAGGCAAGGTCTAAATCAGCTGGATACAGCTAAAGCAATTTGCACACAGCTAAAAGCAAATTGGAAAATAAGTGTTCCACGCTACTGCCTATCTTTTCAAGCCAAATACACAATCAGTATTCTGGCAGCAGCACTCTGTCATGTTATTTGCAACTATCAATTTTAATTATAACAATTATTGATTAGTTGGGAAAGTGAATAATCTAATGTTCAAATGAGGTTGGCGTGGCTGCTGGGGATCATTTTTCGCTTTCATGCACTTGTACATTCAGTGTTAGGAAACACCATGCAAAGAATATACATGCAAAGAATATGTCATGTCTCCACCACTGTCATGAGCTCAGACAACTACCATTGAAGGTGCAGCTGTGATTTTTTTTTTCCCCCCAGTTTGTTTACAAGCTCCAGTTGCAAAAAATCCAGTTTTAGGATTCACCATTCTGCTGTACAGAAAAGGTAATATGAACTGAATTAGAGTGTGAGAGGACTGAGTGAGGAACATAGACAAATACTTTCAAACTTGGGCACCTAAAATCAAACTCTTATTTTTTTACTTAACCACCCAGAGTGCTCCTGTTGCCCATTGGCATGGGTTATTTTTCTAACCTATTTACTTTTAGATTCAAGCTGTTCTTTTGTAGAACAATGCTTCTCTTGGAACAGAGAAAAAAGAAATATCCAGCCCTAGCTGAACTAACAAGAGCATTATGTGTTTCAGCTAAATAAATAGCTGGGGGAAGAGGGCATCCTGACTTGAGCAGTTACAGCCACAAAGGCTGAACATGAATTCTCTGAATCCAAGTTCCTGGTACAAGTTCATCTCCACTGCTAATCAAATGCCCTGTGTAGTGTTTCTGAAGACATTCTGTTTCCATTTGAAGTGACCCAGTAAACACTCCACTAATAATTACTGTGCTCCAGAGAAGCCTTTCAAGTGCACTGAGCCTACCTCAGCTGAGGCTGGGGGAGAACAGGGAAGTTTTCCTGTCACACGTGCTCTGCTTGCCTCATGGCTGAAGGTGCCTGCAGTGCTGGGGACACGTCCTGCACATGGCACAGAGCTGGCACTGCCCCTCCTGGGGCAGGCTGGGCACAGCCACGCCCCGTGCCTGGCTGCTGATCACACAGACATGGCTTCTGTGCTTTAAAAAGCTAACGAGGGTTACCTTTTTAAAGGTGGTGGTAAAAACAACCCAAAGCTCTTGGTGGTAGCAACATCCCAAAGCTCTGGGCCGCCACTGAGCTCAGATGAGAGGGATCAGATCCAGGATCACAACACTGCCCATTCACCTGCTTTTGAATTTAAAGCAGTGTACTAAGTAAACGGTTTTTGTGCAGTTTTGCAAATAATGGTCAGTGGATAACTGGCATAGTAGGTGGTGCATTGCACTGGTGCTGGGAAACTGTGGATGGATGTGAAACTGCGAAGGTCAGCTGCTGCAATTAGATATCAGAGAGAATAATTTCAAAGACCTGCACAAGGATATATCTATGTAACACCCACTGTCTTGGCAAAGCCTAGTAGAGCTAATCATCTGCTTTGAAAATGCGAGGGAATCCGTCCTTGGGTTGGACAAGAAGATCTCTCTGCCTATTCACCAGCCAAAAAAATTGTGCTTATAGTGCCTTATACTGAAATGGAAAACAAGAAAGGAAAAAAAAAATACCAAAGGCAGACTCAGGAAATGAGTCCTGAGTGTGCCAAACATGGGAATGCCAATGTCTGATAACAAAAGTGCTCTCTGAGAAAAAAAAATAGTGAGATGCTTAGAAAAGTATGCATACATGTGAGATCATCTGGTGATCGGGTACAGATTTGGCACACATGCACACACAGTTAGTGTAATTCTGTTCTCTGACATGCTTCCTGCTCAGTCTTTTGTCTTTCTGAACTCTTTTCTTTGGAGTTTAAATTAATTTATCCTGCCCATCAGAGCTTCCAACCTGCTCAGCTTAGTGCTGCACAAATACACTTGCAGGGAGAGGCCTGTCCCAAACAATTTCATTCTTCTTTTCTTTCTCTTTGTTTTGGTAAGGAAAAACAGCCCACATATGGAAATTTCCTGTCTTGTAGAATTCTTGTAGTATTATAAGTACTCTTCTAACAGAGAATCATGAAAATTTATACACTGCAATCCTTTAACCTGCTGTAAAACAGTGTGATTTGTATTTTGTTAAGCCATAAATTGATAATGTCTCACCTTCTATATTATTTAAAATATAGCATTAATATTAAAATTACTGTGCCTGTCCATAACTTTGGGATCAGGTATGTACCTCCAGGGATCCTGCTCCATCTGCAATAAGTGCTTTTCACTTCAGATTAATATATTTTCATTTGCCCTGTCAGCCTATGCAGATGGAGTAGGCCTCAAACCACACAGGGTCAAGTAGGAGCCCAATTAGGCAGAGTTATTTTTAAGTTCTGGAGGGCACAGGGTCAGCACTCTGGAGAGATTTAAGCACCTAAAGATGTAGATAGGTGTCTCATGTATTTTCAGAAGTGCTATCACTCTGCAGTCAAGGAGAGCTAGGCATCTGGTAACTATCTTGAAAAGCACTTTTTGAGATTCCAGCAAAGAGCTTGAATTCTTTTGGGAATCCACCTTCTCCTGCTGTTGGGAGGTTCAGAACACATAGCGGAGGCCACCAGTAGTTCCATGTTCCCAGTCTCATCATCTCAATTGGGTTGATGTTTATCCTGATGGCCAAGGCTCCTCAGCAACCCCTGGACATTCCTAGGCTGTTCAGGAGGTGACATGCGTCTCTCTGTGTCTTGGCCATCCCAGGAATCCAGAGGGCTGCCTGGGGAGCTCGTCAGGAAACGTGGGTGAGTAAGCTGCACTCAGGCACAGCGTGGGGATCTCTGAGGGATCTCTTGCCTGGCCTAAGGAAGGTCTGAGAACATAAACTCAACACTTTCCAGCTAGTCCAGTCATCAGAAATGGCCACGATTAAATGCCTGGAGAAAAGGAAGAGTAGGGAATGTTTCAATGCTAATGTTCCTCTGTCTTCTGACAATTTTCAGTCAGGGAGTTTCTAGTGTAGTTTCTCTATGCAATAATTAACAAACATTTTTTCTTTCTTTGTCGCCAAAGGACTTTTTCAATCTCTTCTTGAATTCAGTGTAAGCTTTTTGTATCCACAATGTTCCTCCTTTGCCAAGGGTTTTCCCACGTGCATTGCCAATCACAGAAAGACTCTCTCTGTGTCCTGGAAAAAGTCCTTACTTTTTTTTTGATGCCCAAGGATTCTTGTACTGGAAGCAACAGTGAAATAACTTCTTTCCTCATCATCCCTCTATACTTACCATGATTTTACAGTCTCCAACATATTCCACCTTAAAGCATCTCTGTTCCACACTAAGGACTCCCAGCCTAAATTTTTTTCCCCTTTTACCTATATGGAAGTTATTAAACATCCTTGCCATTCTTGTTTGAAAATTTTCCATTTATAATATATCCTCTGAAGATGCAGGGATTAATATCTATCTTTCTGCTGTAGAACATCCCATTTATTCCTGCCTTTAACTTCCTAATTTTAGCCAGGCAGTCTTCCCCATGTGTGTTTTATACATCTTTAAAAGGCACGGTGAAGGTGCCTGTCAAAAGTTTGTGGAAAGCCAAACAGGAGCAGTCGGCTTTAATCATGCTTTTTCATATACAGGAGTCCCCTGACTGTCAACAGGTTTGTGAGGCAGGACTTCCCTTGCCAGAAATGGTATGCAGGAACCAAGCTTAAAATGTTTCCGGCATGGAAGAGAAGTAGTTCCTTAGAGCTGGAGGCACTTTGACATTTTAATCTAATGCTGTGAATTGTCTTGGGATTTTAGACACACTTGGAATACAGCAGATGACACACAGTCCTTAGGGTTCTTTTTAGGAAACAACTTAGGAAGATGAGAAACATGTACCCTCAGCCATATTTTATTAAATCTACCTCTTTATTTTGCTCTAAGAATCACAGAATCATTTCTCCTGAAAGACACCTGTGAAGGTGTGCAGTACAGCATCTAGCTTAAAAAAGTTTTGATTAGAAGAGATTGGTCAGAGCTGAAGAAATTTATCTTAAAGGATGGAAATCCCACTCCTCTCTAGGCTTCTGTTCCAGTATTTAATGGTGAAAATTACCTAGTTGAAATTCCCCATGTTCCATCTTGTATATTTTTTCTTTTCACCCTCCCTTGTCTAGCTTTGGGAAGGGTCTGGCTCCAATTTCTCCTCATCCTTTCACCACGTAGCTGTAGCCAGCAGTCAAATCTCCCTTCCTCCTTCCTTTCTCAGGGCTGAACACACTCAGATATTTTTTAGCCACTATGACCTGATGCATTGGTTTGACAGCACCAGCAACAACAGCACGTTTCAGCTCTTGTTCCTAATAATGAATGGGACAGGACCAGGATGTAAATGTTACCCACACAGAGTTGGAATAAATCCTTAACAAGTTTTTTAATTAGGTTCCTCAAAAACAGGCGGTTAGATCTAAAGAATTTCACTAGAAGTCAGCAACTAATTAATTCCTGAAGCATTGACTGAATGTAGTAATATGTACAGTATGTACGAGGGCAGAGAGCATGTGCACTACAAAGTTAAATCCTAATAGAATAATCACCCCAGAGGGGGTCATCAAAAGCTACTAGAAATTAAAGCAATGCAGAATGCTCCAGCTTAGACTAAAGTGATTTCCATCAGAGCAGATCTGCAAAGACCAGATGAGGTTTCAACTGCTAGTCTGCAGTTACTTTGCATACTTGGAGTCTTACAATATCCAGCAGCTGTGTGTGTTACTCTTGATATTCCTGTGGTTCCCAGGAGAAAGAATGGAGCTGTACAGCAGGGAGGCAGAGAGAGCCTACACCACAGTGCTGGGAGTTTCTGTGTTAGGTACTACCCCACTCAGTTTTCTGCCATTACATTATTTCACATCTATAACCCTGCCACAGAGCGAAGTGGCAAGGTGAAACTTTTCAGACTGCTGGTGACACAGATTCATCTCTCAGTTGCTCCACAGAGCACACAGAAGTACATTTCCTAGAGTCTGAGTGTAGTATGGGGTAGGTAAAGACAAATCAGCTGAAATCAATCTGGAGGATAGCAAAAAAAAAACATCTCTCCAGAAACAGCTGCTTCCAAAAAATTCCTGCTATTTTTATAGGAAATACAATTGGCAACTCACAAGACACTGACGACAGCAAATCCAATCTTGAATCTTGACTGTCTCCTTAGACTGGAATCCAGGTCTGAAATTGAAAATATTCAGAGACAATAACTTTATTCTAGCTGTGTCCTCACATCTGCAGTTCTGAAATTTATTGTAAATCTTAACCATTTCCAGAAAAGTGCATTTAGTGAGTGTCAAAACAGGAGCAATGCTGCAGATTGCAGACCAAGCTCCAGTTCCAGGTTTGTTTGGCAGTCAGATGCACAACAGCAGCTAGGTGCTTGCTCCAGACTAGAAGGTCTGCCTAAATATATATTGATAGCTATGGCAGGAAATGTGGGTCAGTACTCATGTGTTTGGCATGCAATTTGGTGACCTTGATACCTTTAAGTGCTATCATCCTTTTCCCTGGCTTCTTCTCAAATTCATTTTAGCCTTGATAGAAGTTTTGTGAGGCTCCTGGGAACACAAACCTCATTTAAGAGAATATTAGTGTGAGATGCACGTATATGTGTGTGTGTGTGTGTGTGTGTGTGTGTGCAGAAGAAACACTTCTGTGTAAAGAGACCAACTAGAATCTGATCCACTAAATACTTCTAGTGTTGAATATGGCATTGTTTCCAAACTGCTTATGCTTCACATTTTTCTTTGTTCATATTTATTTCAGAGAAGATAAGATGAATCTGGTATAAAGGTTCTTCATTTTGCTTTTCAGAGATAAAAGTGCTAAAAATGCAAAACAATATCAGTCAAATCTGGACAATGTGAAAAACAAATAATAAAAAAAGAGCAACCAAGGCTGACCTTGAGAACACTATTGCTGAATGTGACCCAGTCTGAATGATGCATCCATCCAACCCAAGAATTGAAGTCTCTTACAAGTGGGTTTGTAATATGACAGAGTATTGGTAAGATCTTTTGAAAAACAGAGGAAAATGGGCTCTGATGTGAACTTTAAATGACAAAAGGCTCATAAAAAAGTTTGTAACTCAACAAAATTTCACAGTCAAGTGTATTTATTTATCTGTTTTTCTTATTTCTAATATTGTATGTATGGATACATATTATATATGTCTACTTTTAAGACTTTATGTGTAGAGATATTTAAGTATATCTACATGCACATAAGTATGTAAAACCTAAATGGATTTTCAGACATCTAAATACATCTAAATATTATATTTTCAAAGACACAAGTGAAATAAAGTTCACTAAGTTCCCCTTAAGTGCAGAAGCTTTAAAGACTATTCTTGAAATAAGTCAGTTATTTTTGAATTAAACAGAGAAAGATGTGGATGTAAAGGTTATGAGCCGCTGTTGACCACTAGCCCAGAGTACACCCCAGCCCTGGCTGATATCTGTGTCAGGTTTCCCTTCGTGCTGCAGGAGCAGTGGATGCCACCCCCCTCATCACTGCAGTGAGGGGGCACTGCCAGCACCCTCCCTGGCACACCAGGCACAGTGATCCTCTGGGAAGGGGATCAGACAGCACAGGCTTGTGGACAGCTGTGAGGCGAGTCTTTATTTGGTTGGAACACATTTTTTAGGTTTTGGGGGCTGTGTTGGGTTCTCCTCATTCATCAGTATAATTAATTTTTCCAGAGGGCTTTAATACGTGTAAAATAACATAGAACCCTTCAGCTAACATGGTTAGCCAATACTCCAGAGATGTCCTGCTGCTTTTCTTCCCTCAGAAGTATCGCTCAGTCTGGAGGGGCAGTGCCAGGAAAGGGCAGGCTTTGGGACAGCAGGAATGGCATTTTCTTGCTATGTACAGCAGCCTCCTTTTGGGTGCTTTATGTCCTGTTCTCCCAGGCATCTGCTCATCATTTCCTTGAGTGTTTGGATAGGGTAATGTAGTGCACCATATTTTGAGAAGGTAGAAGCTGCCACCACCAGTGAGGTTCAAAGCGATGGTGAAAATGTTATGGTGGCTAAGTTTATTTTCTTATACTGACTCTTTCTTTTTGCTACTTCAGCTCCACTCCACTCTCAGCAGGTAAATCGTAGAGATTTATATTCACTGTGCCAGAGATGCTGACCTCTCCAATAAATTCAAATTCATAACAGTGTCAAAGGTATAGAGGCAACTTGGCACAGTAGAGAAAATGGAGTGTAAAAAATATTCTATTCCCATAGAAATTAATGGAATTTGTTTACACTTAAAGCAGGGCTGACTGTGGTTCAATGACACTGAATTTCACAGATTTGCATTGATTTGCTAATGAGAAATTTACACCACTGTTTTCTTGCCTTTAAATTTGACCCTTTCACTTCAGCTTGAATTGATGATTACTGTGGGAACAGAAGGAACTGGATTCACTTCTCTGGAGTGAACATAATTCAGTGAGCAAACTATAAAAGAGTTTGACAGGAAAGTAATCCAAGGATTAAAAAAAAGTCACCAAAGAAACAGCAGAAGAAAGACTGTCTGTCTGGCAAATGGTCATGGTGACTAGTACGTGATCCCTGGCATCCCAAATGTTGGGGTGCTGCCCCCTTGTCCAAAGCGAAGAGTGGAAGAGGGCTGGCGTGCACAAATGTGATTTTAATAAACTCCTGAAAGGTGCTCTGAAATCCAGCCCGGGTCCCCTAGGTCCTGCGGTCCTCTCTTCAGGACTCTAGCAGGGAGCGCGGTGGCGGCTTCCCGGGCGCAGGAGGCCCTGGCGGTGCCTGCTGGGCGGGCCGAGCCGGGCCCAGAGCCCCGGAGCCAGGCCCAGACCCGGCCCCGGAGCGGGCAGAGCGCGGTGCTGGGGCCGCGGGAGCGAGCAGCTCTCGGCCCGGACCCGCACGGCTGACCTGCTCCGGCTCTAAGGAAGAAAGCCCACATTAGCATGTAAGCAAAGGAAGTCAAAGTGATCTCATTCACAGAGCTTTCTCCCATCTATGTCAGGGGAGTTGGTCCCCACAGAATAGCCTTTCTCTGGGCCACACAGGGCTGTCTGCCTAATTTTCCTCATTCTTAACCTTTGCCTCTCCATAGTACTGGAGTGCAAGACAATGCCAGGATGCTGCATTCTTCCCTTATATCTTAGCTACAGCGCCGACGGGATGGCAGAGTTAAAAATGTTCGCACAGCCGTGGGACAGCTTGAATTCGGGGAGCCGTTCTTTCTGAGCTACAAGCACTCACCATCTCGAGTACATGCATCTTTGCCTAAGCTTAACTGTAAGCTATCAAGTTTCAACTGATGGTAAAAAATAGCTTCTAAATAATAAAAGTCCCCAAAGCAAAACTTTCATCTAATACTACTAATTGCCTTTGAATTAGTTCTTCTCTATAATGCCACGTTAGCACAGCGGCACATTAATTATTAAGCAATATTTAAATCATTCTGAACTAAGTAATGCATTCATTTACCACCTCTATTAGCTAGGAAATATCTCTTGTAGTATGTTGCATTTTTAAAACCTTTATTACTTAAAATAACATTTTTTGTTTGTCTTTCCACTTTAAATAGTTGTGAATTTTTGTGAAGACAATGCTGCAATTGACCTGTAGGTTCAGAAGAAAAGTATTTCTCATATTTTTAATCCGGTAAATAATATTTTTTAAAATTATGCCTCTTAGCAAAGTTTTTTTTTTTGCTGTATTGTTGGACAGCTTAGCAAATTGCTTTTTAAAGAAGTCTAATTAATTATATATGACACTAATAAACTAAGTATTCATAAACTGTATCGATTGTGCCAACATAGGCCTTGACTCCATCTTACTATTGAATAGCTAATATTTACATTCCTGTGGAAAAGAATGTAGCCTTGCTGTGACTTTATGAGCTAATTGTACAGTGCAAAAGGTGAAATAGCCTTGCCTACAAGTAAAGGCAGGAATGTACCACAGTAGAAATATATTAGCCACAGCTTAATTCCTTTGCTATTATATTATTCTACCAAATCTATTTCTTCTTTTAGCATATATTTAAAATATAGCTTTGTTGTTTTGTAAGACCTCTTTTGTCTTATCCTATAGAAAATGCACCCAGGTATCTGTTCTATTAAATTTATCAAACAAGCTTTCCCCCTTGGTCTTTAAGGTGCTCAGACAAGAGATTCAGCTCCTGAACAGAGACACTCTAAGGTGTAAGCCAGTAGCCCCTGCCTGCATAAATAAAGCCTCCCAGGCAGCTGAGCCCCCAGGAGACGTGAGCGTGTTCTCATGGAGGGCAGGCTGGTGAGGGTGCTGACTTCACAGCCATGCAGGGCCTCGCAGGGAGCAACACAGTGGATGGAGTTCCTGGGAAAAGGGGAGAGGCGCAATCACTGGTTCTTGTCCTGACACATGGGCTGAAGACATTATTCACAGTTCATACAGGACTTCCCTTCCCTTCCCTTCCCTTCCCTTCCCTTCCCTTCCCTTCCCTTCCCTTCCCTTCCCTTCCCTTCCCTTCCCTTCCCTTCCCTTCCCTTCCCTTCCCTTCCCTTCCCTTCCCTTCCCTTCCCTTCCCTTCCCTTCCCTTCCCTTCCCTTCCCTTCCCTCCCCTTCCCTTCCCTTCCCTTCCCTTCCCTTCCCTTCCCTTCCCTTCCCTTCCCTTCCCTTCCCTTCCCTTCCCTTCCCTTCCCTTCCCTTCCCTTCCCTTCCCTTCCCTTCCCTTCCCTTCCCTTCCGGAACCTTCCTTCCTTCCTTCCGGACTTCCCTTCCCGGAACCTTCCCTTCCTTCCTTCCCTTCCCGGAACCTTCCCTTCCCGGAACCTTCCCTTCCTCCCTTCCTTCCCGGAACCTTCCCTTCCCGGAACCTTCCCTTCCCTTCCCTACCCTTCCCTTCCCGCCCTTCCCTTCCCTTCCCTTCCCTTCCCCTCCCTCCCCTTCCCCCTCTCTCCCCCTTCCCCCCCTCCCCCCCCCTTCCTCCTTCCCCCTCCCCCTTCCCTCCTCTCCCTCCCCTTCCTTTCCCCCTCCCTTTCCCCTCCTCTCCCCTCCCCTCCTCCCCCCTTCTTCCCCCCTCCTTCCCCCCTCCCTCCCTCCCCCTTCCTCCTTCCCTTCCCCCCTTCCCTTCCTCCCTCCCTCCCCTCCCCTCCTTCCCCCTCCTTTCCCCCTCTCCCCCTCCCCCTTCCCCTCCTCCCCTCCCCCCCTCCCCCCCCCTCCCCCCTCCTCCTTCCCCCTTCCCCTCTCCCCCTCCCTCTTCCCCTTTCTCTTCCCTCTCCCCTTTCCCCTTCCCCTCCTTCCCCCCCTTCCTCCCCTTCCCCCCTCCCCTCCTTCCTTCCTTTTCCCCCTTCCCCTTCCTCCCCTCTTTCCCCCTCCTCCCCTCCTCTCCCTCTCCCCTCCCCTTCTCTCCTCCCCTCCTCCCCCTCTCTCCCTCTCCCTTTCTCTCCCTTCCCCTCCCCCCTCCCTTTCCCTTCCTTCACCCTCCCTTTCCTCCCCTTCCCCCTCTCCCCCTCCCTTCCTCTCTTTCTCCCCCCTCCCCTCCCTCTTCCTCCCCCCTTCCTTCCCTCCTCTTCCCTCTCCCCTCCCCTCCTCCTCCCTTCCCCCCTCCCCCTCCCTTCCCTCCCTTCCCCCTCTCCTTCCCTCCCTCCCCCTCCCTCCTCCTCTTCCCTTCCCTTCCCTTCCCTTCCCTTCCCTTCCCTTCCCTTCCCTTCCCTTCCCTGAACCTTCCCTTCCCTTCCCTGAACCTTCCCTTCCCTTCCCTTCCCTTCCTTCCTTCCCTTCCCTTCCCTTCCCTTCCCTTCCCTTCCCTTCCCTTCCCTTCCCTTCCCTTTCCCTTCCCTTCCCTTCCCTTCCCTTCCCTTCCCTTCCCTTCCGGAACCTTCCCTTCCCTTCCCTTCCCTTCCCGAACCTTCCCTTCCCGAACCTTCCCTTCCCTTCCCTTCCCTTCCCTTCCCTTCCCTTCCCTTCCCTTCCCGAACCTTCCCTTCCCTTCCCTTCCCTTCCCTTTCCCTCCTTCCCTCCTTCCCTTCCCCCTTCCCTTCCCTTCCCTTCCCTTCCCTTCCCTTCCCTTCCCCTTCCCTTCCCTTCCCTTCCCTTCCCTTCCCTTTCCCTTCCCTTCCCTTCCCTTCCCTTCCCTTCCCCTTCCCTTCCCTTCCCTTCCCTTCCCTTCCCTTCCCTTCCCTTCCCTTCCCTTCCCTTCCACTTCCCTTCCTCTTCCCTTCCCTTCCCTTCCCTTCCCTTCCTTCCCTTCCCTTCCCTTCCTCCCTGATCCTTCCCACCTTCCCGACCTTCCAACCTTCCCTTAACTCCTTCCCGGAACTCCTTCCCGAACCTTCCCGAACCTTCCCTTCCCGACTTCCTTTCCCTTCCCTTCCCTTCCCTTCCCTTCCCGAACCTTCCCTTCCCTTCCCTTCCCTTCCCTTCCCTTCCCTTCCCTTCCCTTCCCTTCCCTTCCCTTCCCTTCCCTTCCCTTCCCTTCCCTTCCCTTCCCTTCCCTTCCCTTCCCTTCCCTTCCCTTCCCTTCCCTTCCCTTCCCGAACCTTCCCTTCCCTTCCCTTCCCTTCCCTTCCCTTCCCTCTTCCCTTCCCTTCCCTTCCCTTCCCCCTTCCTTCCTTCCTTCCTTCCCTTCCCTTCCCTTCCCTTCCCTTCCCTTCCCTTCCCTTCCCGGAACCTTCCCTTCCCTTCCCTTCCCCTTCCCTTCCCTTCCCTTCCCTTCCCTTCCCTTCCCTTCCCTTTCCCTTCCCGAACCTTCCCTTCCCTTCCCGGAACCTTCCCTTCCCTTCCCTGAACCTTCCCTTCCCCCTTCCCTTCCTCGAACCTTCCCTTCCCTTCCCGGAACCTTCCTTCCACTTCCCTTCCCCCTTCCCTTCCCTTCCCTTCCCTTCCCTTCCCCCCCCTTCCCTTCCCTTCCCTTCCCTTCCCTTCCCTTCCCTTCCCTTCCCTTCCCTTCCCTTCCCTTCCCTTCCCTTCCCTTCCCTTCCCTTCCCTTCCTTCCCTTCCCTTCCCTTCCCTTCCTTCCCTTCCTTCCCTTCCCTTCCCTTCCCTTCCCTTCCCTTCCCTTCCTTCCCGGAACCTTCCCTTCCCTTCCCTTCCCTTCCCGGAACCTTCCCTTCCCTTCCCTTCCCTTCCCTTCCCTTCCCTTCCCTTCCCTTCCCTTCCCTTCCCTTCCCTTCCCTTCCCTTCCCTTCCCTTCCCTTCCCTTCCCTTCCCTTCCCTTCCCTTCCCTTCCCTTCCCTTCCCTTCCCGGAACCTTCCCTTCCCGGAACCTTCCCTTCCCGGAACCTTCCCTTCCCGGAACCTTCCCTTCCCGGAACCTTCCCGGAACCTTCCCGGAACCTTCCCGGAACCTTCCCTTCCCTTCCCGGAACCTTCCCTTCCCGGAACCTTCACTTCCCTTCCCTTCCCGGAACCTTCACTTCCCTTCCCTTCCCGGAACCTTCCCCTCCCGGAACCTTCCCGGAACCATCCCGGAACCATCCCGGAACCTTCCCTCTACAGCTTTCCAGTTGTTTCTCAAGCTCACCTGTAAAATGCTGTAAGACCCAAATGAATGTCTAAAGGGTTTCCTAGGTGTTACAGGAACAACTGATTTTTCTGTGCCATTTCGTGTGACTTGCTGAGTGCTCCACACAAACTTTGGAGGCCCTTCCTTTGTGTCCTTCCACTGCATGTGGTGTTAAAGTGAAAACACGTACAGGAAATCACAATTAGATGAAAGCAGGTGCAGATAGAGGATGTCACAGGCTTTGCTACTGTCCCTGAGAAAATTATGGGACAGGTCTTCTTGCAACTATTTTATCCAGACATGTGGAGAGCAAAAATGTGACTGGGAAAGCCAATACAGATTTACCAATGATAAATGGTGCCTGACCTCTCTTGTCACAATGTCTGGTGAAACAACTTGCTCAGTGGTGAGCAGAGAGCTGAGGATATCACTTACCTTGGTTTTAGCAGCGTGCTTGACGCAATTGCGCCATTGTGTCCTGCCTGGCAACCCATGATGTTACGGGCCATGAGGAGCATAGAAAACTGCCTGAGTGGCTGGTGGTAGTCAGTGGCTCACATTGTCTGCCACTCATAAACAGAGCTCCTCAGGGGGAATGCTGGGACCAGCTGTGCTCAACATCCAAATAACTGGCCCTGATGAAGGCACTGTGTGTGCCTGCTGCTCCAGGTTCGTGTGTGACGTGACAGGAAGAGTTGTACATACTCGGGAACGAATAGCCATTGTACAGAGAGATGAGATTGGGTTGTAAAGAGATGTGCAAGATTCTACAAAGGGAAACGTGAATTCCTGCTCCTGGGATGCAGTAATCCAAAGCAAAAGCACAAGTTGAGATCTGTCTGGAGGAGCCCTTTGGTTCCTGGTGGGCAACCTGAGCATGAGCTAGGGGTATGCTTCAGCAGCAAGGCAAGGTAGTCCTGGGACGCATCAGGACAAATTTTATGCTTGCTGTCATACCAGTTTGAAATATGTGTAGTCAGACTCATATACCATGTCTGACAGGACACTATTTCTTCGTTCTCAGATTTTTCCTTTTTAATCACTTGTTCCATTCTGATGCTTCTGATGTTTATATTCCAATTCTGCACTCTTTCAGGACTTTACTGTCTTCCTCTGGATTCCTTAGTTCATGCTTTTTTGTGTCTAGTTCTATGAAAAGCTCACAATTTTCCACTGAGATGGTATTTTCCCACATATACTTCTGACATTTAAATCTTAAGGACAATATTCCCTTTGTGAGAAAATCCTTTAACTTCATAACCTCAGCCTTCACTAATATTTGCATTCATGTTGGAACTATGCCCTTTCCCCCAAGCTGTACATTTCCCTAGGTGACTAATAACTGCAGAATGTCCAAGTGTTTGATGGATTACGAAATTGTTTAGTTGACCCCCTTGTAGGGCCGGATTGCAAGGAATACATGTAAGGATATCTGAATCTTCTGTGTCTAGTTTGTGATCCTTCCATGAATTTATTTGTCTTATCGGAACTAATGGAAGGCATCATGATGTTGCACAAACATAAAAGCCCTCAGCAGAACTTTCCAGCACTAAGTGGTAGATTCTACCAAGCAATGATGTGTAGTTTTGATGGATGACCTCAGCACAGTTGAGAAATCGTCTAAAACAGAACTTACGATTGTGAAACGTGAAATTTTTAACAATATCAAGATAGTAGCATCCAAAGAGTGTCCAAAGATGGATGTCTTTGTAAGCACAGAGTATTACAGTACAATTTTAGAAATGTCTAAAATCTTTTTCAAGTAAATTCTAAGGCCAATGATTTTTTAAGTATGCTCACACTCTTCAGCAACAGAAGGGTTTCTGTGTAAGTACAGCTGGAAATCTTTGCAAAGCTTTAAATCGATGCTTTCAGATGGGGAGTGTGGACAACCAGCTGTTTTGCATTTGGCACTTTCAGAACCACTGTAGCAAACTGCAGTTTGGGTTTGCTGAGATTGGTGTGAGGGGAACCCACCTCTGGAGACAACCAGAGCCTGGGTCACAGGCCCTAGCCAGGTTTTGCTTCTTTTGTTCTGTTTTGTTGTTTCCTCCACGCTCAATTAGTCAGTTCAGTGCTGGTTTTTCACTTTTGCCTCATGACTATAACCAATACTTTCTACGGGCATACTTTCTAGGTGAATTTTCAGTCTGTTGTTTCCAGGGAGTTTTGAGAATTTATGCCTGCTGGGACTTTGATTCACATCTTCCACTTTTTTCCATATCTGAACTGCCTATGATCCTCAGCTGCTACTATTTTCTGAAAGGTAGCTTGGAAGTTGGCACTATTCAGCAAGGAGAGCAAAAAGAGCAGCTGTGTCACTGGAACACTTAAGAGTTACTATTTTATTCAAACTGAAGTATTAGTCTGAGGAGATCACCTTTTGGACTGGAGAAATATTTTTTCAGGCATGTGACATGCTATTTCCAGTGCCTGTACATCACTCATGAAGTAATGTCTATACATCACTGTGCAAGAAAACATGATGTTTTGTCTGTATCTCATTTCAGGCTGGGTTTCAGATTCACTGTCCATGACACTTTCCTTCTGGATTGTTTTATGCAGCTTGTGCTATAAAAACAGATGCCTAATTATTTTTAGCCTGCATCTAAGAAGTGGAAGAAGATGTTTTATTTGCTGTCTTTGCCAAGAGCAGTTAGACTGCCTAATGGAAGCCAGTTGTCTCAGTCTGTCTCTGAGAATTAGATATGAACATTTCGACCAGGGTAACGAAGTGGTGAGTAACATGACAGGTGAGCAAAAGTCTAGCAGGAGATGCGTATCTTCTCCAGACCTACCTGCTCTTTGTCCCTGCTTCACTGTTAAGATGATCTTGGAAAAACTGAGAGTAACAAAGAAGAAGAAAGGAGTACAGCTGCCTGAATTAGGTATTGAGCCTGCAGAGTCACTGTGGGAGGGACTTTGTGAGAGACAAACACAGGTATTCTTGTTTGTGATGTGGTTACCTTTATTGTCCAAGAATAAAGTGTTTTAAAAATTCCTTCCTTGTTCTTTTCTTTAAAAATGGTTTCTAAGGAGAAACACTTTTGACAAGAGTGCCATGAAAGAGGATTTCTTAGAAGATTATATGAACTACCAAGGAAACTTTGTGATGGAGGGCTTCTTCCCTGACTTGTTCAGGACCCTGTTCCCAGGTGAGAAGAAGGCTCCTGAAAAAGCACATGCAGCCTCATTACACACGGGGGGCTCATGAGTAGAAAATATTCAGGGTCATTTGTGGGGAAATCCCAAGATCCAGACCGTGGGTAGACTGACTGCCAGGCATGTGGTAAGACTCAGCCTCTGCTGTAGTGTAAATAAAGTAAGAGGTGAAAAGGTAAGATGGGAGAATAGCATTTCTGTCAATGTAAATGTATCCTCTGAAGCACTACAGGAAAAAGGACCCCATCAGGAATGGGAGGGTGGGAGACACCATATGTTGGGTAGGAAAAGATGTAAGATTAGGACATAGGGAAATCCCCTGATGAGAAAGAGATAAAGGAAGGGATTCAATGGCAAGAAAAAAGAGACTTTGGGGATAAAGGATAAAGAAAAATTAACGTGGTCGGGGAAAAAAAGAAAGAAAAGTGGAATGCAATGAAAGGAATTGGACAAAAGAAAGATCACAGGAAAAGGAGAGGAAGTGTGTGAGTCAGTAAAGGGTGATAGGCATAAAAGCATTAAAGAATGAATGGAAAAGAAACACTCCTTTCAGAGACAAAAATAGTTACTGAAGAGAGGCAAGAGAACAAAATGCAGAACAATAAAAATCTAAGATAAATAATACAGATGCAAATTAAATTAATCATAACTAATAAAAGAGAAAAAGAGGGGAAAAGACTGAAGAGAATAAAAAATTACTCAATATTCAGGAAAAATAGATGATGGATTCTAATTGTATTTATTTGATTCTCTATATCTAACAGTCTTTCTGTAAGAGGCATATCTTCTGAGATTTTGATATTAAAATCAGTGGCCATCTATAGAATTATATGCTGCATTTATCACATTTTGTCATTATAATGCTCATGGAATAGCTTTTTTTTTTTTTGTACATTAATGTAATCTAAGTAATAAAGGAAATATGTAGAAAAGGTTATCTTATAAGAAAAGTAGCCCTCCCCCCAGATTAATTACTCTAATTATTTTTTCAGAGTAGAATTGAATTTAATTTGGCCTCTTTTAATTAAGGGGCCAAAAAAAAAAAGCTTGTCTCCTTTTGAGTCACATTTTTTTTCCTTACAAGCCCACTGTTTACAGTTCATCTGAAATCTGAGGGTCACATGCCCTACTCTTTTGCACACAGCAAAATCAGCAGCTTACATTTCAGATGTTTTGCTTCTTTTCTGAGCCTCTTGCTAGTGTACTTAGCAGAGAGTGATTAAAACCTGTGCTCTGTTAGAACTGTTGCAGTGTTTAAACAAGGAAGTCTGTGTTTGTTTAAGAGAATGGGGAAATGGTTATCTTGACAGATTAGACTGAAAAAACAGGACAGCCACAGTCTAGCACAGATGTCCAAATTTGCCACTTGGCTGGTTTTTCGAGGTCCTCTAAACAAAACTTGCTTGTGTGTTTGTGCTTTTGCTCTGTTTGACACCTGACTGAGGAATGTGATTAAGCACTGCTGCCAGGGATTACATGTCCTCTTGAGCAAGTGTTCACAGGGCTGAAGTTTCCTCATGTCTGTCTAACTGTATCCTAGCCTGCTATGGGAATACAAGAGAAACATCTCAAAATGGATTAAAGCCCTTGAAGAAAGGTTGGAGTGCAATGAAATGACTGCTTTGGACAGAAATTCGCTGTACATTTTTTTGAGCTGAAGTTTCTAACATCTCCATTCTCTTAGTGACAGAACACATAGAAGTGAAAAATATATAATTTGTGTGTGAAATACTAAAGCCATTTGCAAGACACATTGCAGCCTCCCAGACATAAAGCACATTTTGGTGGAGAAAAATGTTGCATCCTTAATCAGTGTGAGATGATCATTTTCTAATACATTTTTTCTAATACATTTTCTAATCAGTTTTCAAATACATTACTTCCGTGATAGAAAAAGCGCTTGCAAAGGCACTGCCACTTAATTTCTTTAAAACATGCTTATCAGTAAATGAAGTTTTGCTTGGTTCAATTAATGTTAAGCTGAAAACCAATAACAAGTACTTGATGGATAAAGGCCATCTGCCTACCCAAGGAGCTCAAAGCACTGATCAGGCTGGTGTGCATGTTGTGGTTTGTATTTTCACAGTGCCACATGAGAAGTGTGTGTGTGTTCTGTGTATCACATACATCCTGGCCATGTACACAAATTTGGTATACACTGTAGGTCCCAAGAAATACGTCAGAACTCTGTGCCAGATCCCAAAAAAAACCCAGCTGTGCTTGGGACCTGACAGTGGAGATGTATAAATAGCATTATAGCAATTGCCATTGATTCCAGCCTTCAGAACCACTCTGAGGAACTCCATCTTTATATGTTTGTGTGATTACAGCAGGTTTTTTTAACTATTAATGGTGAATACACTGTTAGAATGAGAAAGCTCTTTTTTTGAGAAATTACTAGAGATATGTTGATGAGTTGTTCAGACTCCTATTAGCACAGTGATGTTGGGCAGTCATTTTATAAAGCCCCTATGGCAGAGCAATTCATGCAGACCTTTTGTCCTTTTTTTCAGGCTATCCTATATCTAGATTCAAACAGTGTTTTACCAAGATTAAAGATATGTACCTAACATAAATATTAAGCACCTGATAAACACATAATGCATGATGAATGTGAAATGCATGATAAATATGTAAACAGAACTTCTTTGGGATTCAAGTTTCCACACAGCTAAAAGGACCCTGTAAGCAATTGAATTTTATGCCCTGTAGAGTTGTTCTATGGCTTTGATGAAAGATCTTGATACCTGCTTTGATAACAGTTTAACTTGCTTCAGCATCTGCTGAAGTATAATGACACTATTTAAAATAGTAATGAAATTGAAGCCACAGTCTAGTTCCACCTTGAAACTTATAAGGTGTTTTAACGTTTTACTGAGGAGCTGTGAGAATTTTCAGCCTGACATCAGAAGAAATGTAAGGCCAAGGACCTTAAGGGAGAAAGTGTTTATGCCAGGAGATTCTTATTTAGTTGCTGATAGGCTTTTTTCTGTTTCTTTTATCACCACTTCCTGATTTTTGTTTTCTTTCCAAACCTTGAAAGTTATGATTGTTCCGAAGTTATGTGCCAAACATGCTGTGAGATCAGAGATGAGTAAATTCCCTATGGTAGAAATTTTGGCTTGAAACCTCTGAGTTGCCACAAGGTGCTTAAAAAGTCTCTGAATTTTTGTGTCTGTGCAAGTGTGAAAAAAGGGATTCTTTGCCAAAGCAAAATGGGAAACTGTACTAGTTGGTTTTCTTTTTTGTGTCATGGTGGAGAAATAATTTCACCACCTTTGCATGGGGAAGAAAATGGGATTCAGGCTAGTGCAGCTTGTTAGCTGAGGCTAGGAGGAAAGTTCATATTTAAATTCACAGAATAATGCTACAACAAATTACAAACACACTGTAATTACTTAAGTGTTGCCTGAAATAAAAACATTCTAAATGGTGTTAAAATAATAATAAATAGAAAAAAGTATAAATAATATAATAAATAACGACAATATAAATGTGATAATATAGTGATTATTATTAGAATTACAGTGATAATATAAAAAAACCAACTCTTTAATGAAAACTTTCGGAGGCCCAAATGTGGCTCTGCACACACATGATAAAGTATTTCTACAGTTTTCATAAGGTTAATTAGTTAATATATCTAGCAGGTATATCCAATAGGAGATCAGTGGCCCAAATCACCCACCCTTGGGCCAGCCCCTTGGAGTTTGTCCAGGGGCTTCTTAGCCCCATTTCTTGTTATGTCTCTTAAGTTCTGTTGGAAAACAAGATGTCCTTGTCAGAAGTTCTCTTCTTAAGAATAAGACTAAACATAAGTTTGAGAATGTGATATAAGGATTAGCTTATTGGGAGAAAGGGCAGGAAAAGCGCTAGAAACCATACAACTATATGTTAAAAATCTACAAAGATACAAATATTTAAAAAATATATGCAAAGCTAAAAATCATTAGTCATCACAAGGAGTAGTGTAACTGTCAACAAAGAACAAATAATTTCAAAATAACCATGTTTTCTTCTCTGATAGGGTGTTGGGACAATAACACAAGATGATACCTATTTTGACTGTAGTTAAGAGACAAACTATGTCAATAAATAGTTTGGCTGTGTATTACACAACACTCCCCAACACAGGTATCAGAATTGTGGTGTTGTTAAGCTGTTGTGAGTAGGAAAAAATGTAACTGGTAGTCTGTATTTGGAAAATAACTATCTACACTTCTTGGTTAAACCTAGTGTGTGGACTGAGAAGAGACTCCCATTCAGCTGCTATGAGACCACACTTAAATTTATTAATCAAAAAATTCCTTATTGAAATAGGGTATATACTCTTTAAAAATATATGGGTCCTCCCAAAATGGAATGGAATAGGACTGGACTTCTGGATAATCTTCACAAGCTGGAAAAGTACAGCACAAAAGATATGTGAAATATATCATGCATATGTGAGGAAAATAAAATGTATGAGTAGTGGTTAGGTAGTGACTCTGTAGGGGTTTATCATGGATCAAAGTGAACAATGTCAACAATGTCATGCTCTTGTGAACACATCAACATATCATGCTGGGATATGAAACAGCATGGAACACATTAACTAACAATCCCTCTCCACTGAGCAGTGGGGAGAAGTCAGCTCTGTGCCCTGCCTGTCCTTTGGCCATTTACGCTTCAAACTGTGGTCTGAGTAGAGTGAGTCTGGAGGACAACGGAATTGCTAGAAACAGGGGATTTCAGTTTTGAGAAAATCTGATCAGAGACAGAAGTCTTAAAACAAAGGAAAAAACCCCTCCAAAATAGGAAAACAACTTCACTTCATGGCTGCTGTAAGAAGATTAAGAAGTTAAGGCATAAGGTTCCAGCAAGGGAAGTTTACATTACTCTTTAGAAAGGCTGAGTGTTAAGGACTGTCCTAGAGGGTCTTATAAAAATTCTTGTAAGCCAAAATACTGGTCATGTAGGCCATCATATATAGATGATTCTTGAACTATTGTTAAAGTATAAGGTGTAAGCTCTGAAGGCTATTTCGTGATGTGATCCAGTCAGCATATGTATGTACTGTAAATATATATATATATAAATTTATATATATATATATAAATATTTATATCTCTATATTAAAAATGTTATGGTGATATCTACATATTTCTGTGGAGGCTTTTTAGTTTTGCATGACTTAAGCATGTGAAAGCACCAGGGTTGCTTTAGTACACTAAATGATGATGATTATGATGATGATGATGATAGTGATGATGATGATTCTCTCTTAGCAGGAGAGCGTTGGCAAGAATGTTGGGCATGAACTTCCTGCTTCCACAGAATCTTTTTGTTATGTCTGCAGGTTTCTGGAATTGCATGGGATGGACAGGGCAGTTTCCCTTTAGCTTGCTATGCACCTATTGGAAAAACATTTCTGTTCTTTTCTAGTTTATTTGTTTGGGGGCTTTTTAAGCTAAAATCATTTGTCACAAAGATTTACACATGCTGAGTTCCGTGGTTTTTTGTTTCTAGTCCATAATTGGAGATTGTTGTGGTTTTCAGCTCTCCTGAAGTAGGATGATCTTTTAGGAAAAATATTTTACTGCTGAATTGCCCAATGGTACCTTGTGGGACCAATTAATTAAGCTTTGCTCACTTTCTGTAGCATTTAGTGCTCCTTGATTTGCCATAGATACAATCCTTTTGTCATCCTGCTCTGGACACAAACAGCTCTCCACACAATCAGGTTAGCTAGGAGTATCTGAACTGATTGAATTTTTCTCATCTCTTTTTTTCAACTTAATAACTGGATACAGGTTGCAGGAAAAGCATAAGGCTGTGAAAGGAATATGCTAGTTGAGCTGGAACAATGTGTAAAATATTATTTGACTTACTCAGATGCTGATGTAGTGACCTTCCTCGTATTCTCTGCAAGTTTTCCAAGTAAAATTAATGGAGAAGGAGTGGATTTACTCCCAAAAAAGTTTCAGAAGCATCAGAATTATCCTCCTGCTATTTCTGTACTACTAAATTAAGGGGACCTGAGGACCATGCTGGGCACTAGCCTTACCTTTCCATACTGACACGATGCCAGAGCTCCTGCATCCCTTCAGTTTTGACCCACACCATCTGCTGGGCAAGAGATGGGCCTATACCCAAGGTGTAGGTTTGGATTTGTTTGCTTTGTTTTGAATGACAGTGTAATTTAGAGGAAAGAAGGTGTGCTGTTCTGTGTAGGTTGGCTAGAGGTTGGCCTTGGACATACTGAATTTAGTACCATGTCTTAGGTTATCTGTCCTGGAAAGACAGGAAGGAATTAGTGTTTTACTTTCGCAAAGAAGTTTATGCTTCATGGTAAAGGTCATTGCAAGGTCACAGTGAAAACTATTGTCCTCTAATTGTTAGCACAGTGATTACCCTTCCAGTCTGCACAAAATCCACCATCTCCCAACCAGAGCTTTTGCTGTTGAGAGCACAACTATTCACTACTGATAATGACAGGAAAAAAGACATGGAACTTTGTTCTGTTGCATTCGACACTTTTGAACAGCACTAAAGACAAAGGCTGAGAAATTATAGCTGATCTTATTTCTCAGTAATCACTAGTATACCAAAACATAGGAAGAATAACCTAGCCAAAGTTTTCTGGCCCAGACATCCTTATAAATTCTAAGCTTGTTGTGAATGGTGACCCTTACAGAGCCACTGTCCTTCAGCAAAAATAGCTGTCAGCATTGTGCTACTGGTAAGATTTTTTTTCTTGATTAAAACATTATTAGAAACATTTACACCTTACAGAGAGAAAAATACATTCCCCATGAGATCTGGGATTTAACCTTGAAAGAATACACTGTGACTGAGCAGAAATCTGTCTGCACATCTTTCTAAGTAAACACAGAGGAGTAACAAACAAACAAACAAACAAACAATTCGAAAATAATAATTTGAATATTTCCCTGCAAGATTGTCAATATAGATGTTCATGTACTGGCTCCAAGGAATGTCCAGTATGTTTGCTGGCAAAAAATTTAATTTATGGCAACAACTGTGGCACTTATATTGTTAGTAAAGCTTCAAGGAATTTAGTTAGAAAATTTCAAATTATCTCCTGAGGTAACCTCGGCCAATTATGCCTTGCATAACAGTGAATACAATGCCATGGCATTTATTTTATTTAGCAGCCTCCAAAAGATCCATGATAAAAAATGCAAAAAGTGTGATTCTTACAGTTGCTTTGGCCTTGCTCCTCTCTTGACCATAACCCTAAAGCTATCTCATACTGAGACACACACAGGGCTGCCAGGTAGGTCATCAGAAAAACCTTTGCTTGTTTTCTTGAAAAGAAAACAGATTTCAGTTTTCTGATTGTCAGGGAGCACTTGAAGGTAGCCAGAGCAGTGGTTTAGGGGTGCAGGCTGCTGCTGGGTGTGTCAATGCAGGATGCTGGGTCCCAGGAATGCTGCGACAGACCTGTTGGGACACCCGGGCTTGGAGCATCGCTGGTGATGAGAAGCTGCAGCATCTGTCCTCCAGCCACAGCCCATGGACTGCTCCAAAACCCTGTGGTGCTGAGCCAGGGCAGTTCCAGGGTGAGCTGTGGGGCTGAGCTCTTGGGGTGTCCCAATGGATCAAGGTGCTTGCTCCAGGTGAAAGAGCTGTGGGAGGAAGTTGCACTCACTGGGATAGTGGGAGATCTTCTCTGCAGTCATGCACAGTGTGCTTGCAGCTCCCAAGGTGAGGGGGGCTGGAAATCTGTGGTGGCTAGCAGCAGAAGGAAACCTTTCCCACCAGCAAATGGGTGTTTGCAGAACATGAGTGGTGTCTTGGTGTCAAAGAGCTCTTCTGAGGGACAAGGCATCAGAGGTGGCTGAACCAAAGCCAGCAGCATGAGTTGCTGGACCAGCTCCCACTTCTTCCCAGGGGTGTACAAATAGTGGTCACCATGGATGGAAGAGGGCAAAAAGGTCACGGAGAAGAGAAAGAAAAAGCTCGGTGGTGCTGTGAGGACTGCTCATGCATCCCACCCAGAAGGCTGCCACATAATTCATGAAGTGTAAATCTTTATGCTTGTTTCGAAATCTACTCCAGTCTATCAGGCTCCAAAGTCCAGTTCAAAATCCGTGCCATGTTTACATCCGAGCTGGTAGCTTTAACAAAATAACAGGGAGAAAGGGAAGGAGAGGTCTGTTGAAGGAGAAGAGGGAAAAGAATGGAAATGTCCTCCTAACTTGTCTCATACCAAGTCAGGACTCAGTAAAAATAACAGGAAAATGAAATTTTTCTCTGTATAATTAATGCTCCATTAATTCTGAATTCTTAAATAAATATGATTCACATTGCTCATTTGCTCATGTCTGTAACAGTTGTGCTTCACAATGCTTCAGCACATAGGCTGCTTCATAGTCCAGTAAAGAAAACCCAAACCATATGAAAATACTTAAATGACTGTACATTTTGGTATGTTATTGCCTTTTTTGATTGACGATGTGAGATTGCACACCTCATTGTAAAGTAATGCTTTTAACTTAAATCAAATCAATTCTAAGTGAACATGTTTTATGCATTTATGCTTGTAGTTTGAAAGCAGTGTGTCCTAAAAAACAGTACTGGCTTTTAATTATACAGTGAACAAGTCACTGGAGATACTTGCATGTCTCAACCAGTGAGCATTTACCTGTATTGTCATGCAACTGTTACAAGTTTAGGGCTCACAAAGCTGCTGTAGTCTTAATGAAGCAGTTAATGATGTGTGAATTATAGATCCTGACAGCCTCTTTTTAATAAAATCAACAGGACTGCATCCACACTTTACCATAGCTGCTAAACAATGACAATACTGTCTGCTTAACTGTTAGGCAGTATCTTTTAGTAAAGTACCGTTCTTGAATGCATGTACTGAAAAATTCTCATCAACA
Source organism: Zonotrichia leucophrys gambelii (assembly GCF_028769735.1). NCBI lineage: Eukaryota > Metazoa > Chordata > Aves > Passeriformes > Passerellidae > Zonotrichia > Zonotrichia leucophrys. Next base: position 67,772,426 of record NC_088200.1, on the reverse strand, counting down.
TAAAGAGGAATGTGAGCAATGAAGAACAAGCTGATACTCATGACACTTCATTTCTTTCAGTTTGGGAAAGAAATGCACTAGCCACAGGGAATTCGCAAATGAAGCTTCATGTAAAGCAATGTGTTTCTCGTTGTTATCGTAACAGCATTTCTAAGAGATCCTTCACTGAAGTAAAGAACAACACAATGGATAATGTCAGTCTTTAACATTCAAAAGTTTTCGGGGCGTTTTTTGTTTTGTTTTGAGACTTTTTTTGAAAGCATGTGAACTTTATCTTCCCAACAGCTTTCAATGAACAGTTGTCCTCACATTGTGGCTAGCTGGAATGTGATGGTTCCACACCTATATGCAAATAGGTACTATATATAAATATATATATTTCAAGGGATTATTTCCATACATTCAGCTAATAGAAAAAGAATTATTGTTGTAAGAATGAAAGGACTCTTTTTAATTATTTTTTGTGCTGTTTTTGCTGATCAGTCTTACAGCTAGTCGACAATTCAGGGAAATTTTTATGTTCTTCTTGTGTATATTTTCCCTAAATAATCTTTAGTGCCTCATAGGTTGAAACTAAGCACCAAGGATTTCGAAAACAATCAAGGCCTATTTAATGTATGTGTTTGCTCTTGTTTATGGCTTCCCCCCTCCCCCCAAAGATTTCAAACACTGTCTTTCTCTCACTAATTTAGTGTATATTGAAGCGAAGAAAAGGGAAAAGGTCCAAGTCACATTCACTAGCTCGTGTAATCACTTCATTTGCAGTCTTGGTCCAGGCAATATCAGAGCAACAAAACTACAAGCTAGAAAGAAATGGACATGTAAAAAACCCCTCCAACACAACCCAGCTACAAAAGAAGGAATCACCTAGCCTGTTATGAACTTGTGAATATATTCAGGATACAACAAACCTGGTCTGCTGAACTGAATTTACTCAAGTGAAATTTTTGTTGCCAGTAAAGAAGCTACAGTCGGTAAAGCCTGCTGCAATTACTGTGCACAAACAAAGCAGGATGTCTTGCTTAGGGAAGCACAGCCAAACATACCCCAGAAGTTCAAAGTCTATTTTCCTGTGCTGCTGCAGCCATTTGTACAACAAACATTGGCCATTGCTGTACTCTTGAGCAAAAATCTTGGAAGTGCTTCCTGTATTTGCATCTTTCCATTCCTCTTTGCCTTCTTTCAATCTGTGTGTGCACATCTGTCTGCTCAATTCTGGAAGTAGACAGATGTGCACACATATTCTTTCAAGCAGGTGTTTTTATGTCCTTTCTTATGTGTGTAAGAAAGGACATAAAAACTTCTCTTCATTTCCAGCACTTCATGCCCCACCTCTCTTCTGTAGTCTGCTTCACGCTTCTCAGTTAACATCCTCTTTAGCCATCCCGAATAATATCCTGTGTCCTCTGGTCCACTCAGCTACTGCAGGGAAAATCATGATTGCACATCCCTTATGGACTGGGAGACCACCCTGCCAGTGGATCCATTTTTCCTCCCTGATCCACTCTGAATGCATGGGGGCAAATTTGCTGCGTGGAGCAGATGCTGGGGAAGATGGTGAAAAGAAAGGCGGACAAGCTGTTAAGACCATTCATCTTCTTGCAAGTTACTTTTGGATGATGACAGACCTTTCAATCATTTCTCTCTTTTAAAGCAAACCAAATTTTGTATGCAAGAAAACCAGTGGAGACAGTGGATGTACCTCTTGGGGAAAAAAATTATGTATCCAGTGCTCTGGATAAAGTAGAGATGGTGAAGTAGTGAAATGTTTTGAAACATATACATGGCAGGCTTAGCATCCTAATACCACTCACTATTTTTGGTATTGCTACAGTGATGAAAACTCCAGTAGCTGAGATTTTTTATAAGGCAAAATCTCATTCTATTAGCTACTGTACAACTTTTACTTGTCTCATTATTAGCATCAGTGGAAGCATATATTTGAAAAGCAAAAAAAATAAGTAAAGTAAAAAAGTAAAAAAAAAGTAAAGCCACCATTGGAGAGAGGCTGGGAATGTGCCTGCTCGGGAGCACGCACAACCAGAGCTGCAGCAGAGTAAATCTCCCTCCAGTGCAACATGCCATCCACTTCAGGCATCCTGAGTGGTGCCATATGCTGTCAATATTCCTGGTCACAACTGCAACTTCCTTGGAGAGTAAAGCACCACACCTCCTGGGAAGTATGGGAAAGGCACAGGTCTTGAGTTGCTAGTCTCCAGCATTAGAAAATCAGTAACAAATGTGAAAAACTTAATCTGTGGCCAAGATTGAAGCCAGCTTTATCTGTTTGGTGAAAAAGCAAAAATGCGCTAATATTTTACTTATTTAAGAAATATTCATTTAATATTAAGATAAATATCACAAGTAATATTGGTTTTCTTTCCTTTTAGATCACCTACCTAAAAAAGAATAAGGGATCCAATCATGCAGTGATCATCTGCTTCATTACCACACAAAGGAGGTTTAGAAAGGCTTAGGATAAGCAGTGGGATTTCTGACCATGTTTCTGAGTCAAACCTTAGAGATTTCTGAGGTTTGCTTACAATCCCTTGCCTTTTTCAGCAACCAGACCTTAGAGGACCTTTGAGAAAGATAGGTCATTAAATGATTCAGTTCTAATCTATAATGACTTCAATTGATGTCAGCAAAACCTGTGCTTTCCATAAACCATATCTCTAAGCAGGGTTCTTTAATTAGAAAAATACTGGCCGATCATAATTTTCAGTGTGATTTTTTTTTTTTTTTCACACTGGTACTTTTCTTTTGTTTCTCAGTAGTTTATGTATTCTTCTGTTGCAGCATTCAAGAGAAAATAATTGTGAAAATGTGTCTTGCACTGCAGATTGCCTTAGCAGCTTCAGAGCTGGCAGTGTGATGTATCTGATTACAAAAATGACAGTATTTATGATCACAACAGAAAGAGCTAAAAGTGAAAATCAGTAACATTCAATAAGCTCTTAAAATGCATAGGTGCTTTCATTGCTATTTGTTTTTCAGGGTTCAGAGGGGCCCAAGGAGGTTTCATATGATTTACTTTTTGAAGTGGCATCTCAGCAGCCTGCACTGCTGTTTTTGTCATAGCACAAATCTCATTCAGGCTGGTGCTGTAGGGAGTGTAAACTGGCATGATGCCACCAAAATGAATGCAAATTTGCTGCTTTTTTGCATTGAGAAGTTTGCCTTGAGATAAAACAAACTCAGTTCAGGTCCCATAATGACAAGATTATGCACCACATAAAACCACTTTTAAATTTGCTTTGAGTAAACTCAAATGAAGAAAAGTATGTATCAAAATATGTATTAAAAAAAAAGCACCATTGAAGGGTTTGGATGAGTCATTCAGTCTCACCTGAGAATACATGTAGATAAAAGAGTGAGCTTTGATGGAGGCACTAGTGAATTGGTTATGTTTTCATAATGACTTCTTTACATTATTGAATACAATGGAAACTGTAAGGCCAACTGCAATAACAGTTTCTCATGAAAAATTAACAAAGAATTTATGGAAATGTAGCAAAAGTCCCAAAGCAATTAGCTTAGATTCCTCTAGAGTCTGAGAAAAGCCTGGATAATTGCAGACAGAAACTGCATAAAGTGGCTATTTTCATTATCACAGGATACAGAAAGTCCATTTTCATCACAATGGGACATAATGATGTTAAAGCTAACATGGAGATGTGTTTAAAGAGGTTGGAACATAGTTTACAGAATGGTTTGATTTACATGGCATTCAGATCCATATTAAAGATCCTTCCCTAAGTGATGCAGTGTTTTTTACCTGGGGTCTTCAAACCCTTCTGCAAGGTAGGAAAGTAAAATAGATTGCAGCCTCAGGAAGCTAAATGTACATTACTAGTAGAATGCACAGGAATTAGTTTGATTTAACTTAAATGGAGAAAAGGGAAATTGGGATTCAAATCCGTAGTTAAATACAGATATGAAAGTACTCATTATATATGTGTTTATAAGCTAGTGTTCCATAGTTTTGAAACAGAGAATTTGTGAAGGTTAAGGTGATGTAAAAATCACCCTTAAAATCATGAGAACATTGCTGAGAGCACCTGTAACACCTTCTCAGCCCTATTTCCTGTTTTGTCTGTGAGGTCCATCGATGCATTTTATTTTATTTCATTTCACTACTCTGCACATGGTGTATTCTCACAGATCTAATTACTCCTCACATGAACTGGAAAGTCATATTCTGGTTGGATGCCCATGCTCAAATGATTTATATTACATAACACAAGCAGCCTCTCATAATCACAATGTCCTTTGCAATGTCAGACACTTCAATATACAGAGTATTTCTGCAAAAGACCTCCATAAATGGCTGTAAGTCCAAGTTTTCTGCTAAAGCACAGAATAATTTCTGCACTATTGCACTACAGCCCTGTGGTCGTTGTGTGGGTGAAGTTTGCATTGGTCTCCACAGGGATTTTGTCTGCACATTCAGGCCTTATATGTTATCACAGCTGAGTAGCACAAATCGCATACAGTCTAGCTGTTAGGCTTGATTATAATCTTGCTCATATCAGTGTAAATCAAAGCAGCCTTGCCAATGTTTTGCATCAGTGAAAGTCTGAAGTAGACATGGGCTAGCTTTTTTCCCCACTAGTATGCCAGTTTACCTCTCTGAACACTGGTATGTATTGGTATAATTGTAATTTAGATCTGTTTTACTATAGACTAAACAGGATTAATGTAGGCTAATGCATGATCCTTTTTCCGTGCATGAATTTTTGCTAATCTTTGTCTCATATGCGAGTCAGAAGGATAAATGGTTTCAGTGCTTTAATTAGCAGGGAGTTAACATCATAAATCAGAACTCATGGGTAGCTGCTTATCACCTGCATGAGTACAAATGTATTTATCTACATACCCATCTGATCAATTTTATCTGGTTTTCTGTTTTCACTGCTTTTTAAAAAATAGTAAATATGCCTCTAAAAAGTTATTTGCTTTATCCTATTGTACAGTTGCATTAACTGCTGTATGAGACCGAGGAGTAATAACTAGGCAATGCTTAAATATTGCAAATGGTTGTGATCTTCTTTTTCCCCAAAGACTGCTTCACAAAAGAAAAAGAAAAAAACAAAAGAAAGAAAAAAAGAAAAACCTGCCACATTAAAAAATACAAACCCTATACAGAAATATTCCTATAAGCCTGCAATGACCAAAACCCAATTTGGATTCACTGAACTAAAAGCTTACTTGAAACTGTGCTGAACACAAAACTGACATTAAACACCCTTGGATCTGAAACTTCTGAATGGTTTAGATACCAGTAGGTCAAATGAAGTCATTGCTCAAGGGCTAGTTTAAAACTACTTGTAACATGTTTTGATTTACAGATTATCAATTCAGCTGAGCAGCAGAGGAACATATTCAGGGAATCGCATAAACAAATACATTCAACTGTACTGCGGATTAACCTAAAGTGACACATTTATTTAAAAATCTGCCTACTACTTGTCCTCATTGATTAAATGCCCTTAAGAAAGTGAGTCTGATGAAATAGAAGCCATTAAGATTCAGCACACCTCCTCCACTCCTTTTGATGGTTGACACATTCCCTGGAGTGGGAGATTGGACGGTTGATAAGCTAACACTGAATTATAAGCACTTTGTGCAATGTCACTGGCAAATGAAAGATCTGCTGTTTTGCTTGCAAAGCAACAGTGCACCTTAACAGCACAAAAATATACGTGGTGCAGAATTATTCCATCTGCTGTGCTGGGAATATAAACAAATGTATGTGTGTGCATCTATATACATCATGTGTGCATTTTTACAGCAGAGACCAGCTCACGGTGCAATACAGCTTGCTTGGAGGTGAGTACCATTGATCAGGAAAACGGGAGTGTCTGTTTCAGCGTTGTCAGAAAGCCAAACAAGCATAGTGTGATATCTCCATTGTGTGTGCCATGAGAAGATTTTTCCGAAGCCAAGTCAAGGAACAAGGAGATGGAGAAATGTCCTTCCCCCTAAGTCTCAGTGGGCTCAGGAGGAGATTGTGCTTGAGTTTTAGAAGGACCAGATGAAAACAGTCTAGAGATTACTTGGAAAATGAGCTTTGGCATTTGGTATATGTCTGCATAAACAAAGAACTACAGTCTCCAGTTTTTTCCAGAGCTTGGTGTGAGCTATGTCCTCTCTGCCACAAAAACCCCAAACCAAAACTAAACTACTGGACTGATCTCTAAATTGTTTTAGCTTGCTGCTGTTCCAAACATTACATAGATTTTATTTGTAGGTAGCCAGTTGTGAGGTCCAACACCTGCTGTCAGCCCCTGTGTTAATGCCTTATTGGTTTCTCTTCACGTTGTTTATTCGGTTTGTTGTTTGGCACATCTGTGGTGCTGAGCCAGTTTTGACAGTTCACCTGCTCATCTGGGTTATTTTGGGCTCCAAATCACTCAACTGTACTGAACAGTATATATATTTCAAGTCAAGACATGGGACTTTCATGATTAATAGGAACAGTTGTTGAGGAAAACATTCCTAATAATTGTGAAGATCTTGCAGCCTGATAAGTTCTGCCCCTAAAAGCATCAGTCTAAACTGGCAGGAAAAGGAAGGGCTAGAGGTGGAGGTGTTTAGACAAATAGAGTAATCAAGTACCACATTATTGCTACTTCCATGAGCTTACTGGTGATTTGCTACCCCTGTTCATAAAAAGTAGTTTTTGCTGAATAAGAGAGCTAATGAAACCCATTTTTCCACAGAGCAGCATGCTTTGTCCTGCACAGTGCCACTCACACAGTCAGTCCTGCCTCTCTACCCTTGTGCTGCCCCCACTGCAAGGGGAGCAAGGCTGGCTGCTGGGCAGGCAGCGCTGCTGTGATGGGAGCAGCCCCTCTTCCCCTCCTTCTGCACGGACTCTGGGGGTGCTTCTGTCCTCTACTCAGCTCCCAGTTTTCACACAAGTTCTAGGAGCTTTATTATCCTAGATTTCTGCTTTTAAATTCAATGGAATCGGTGGAATTACAGCATGTCTTTTCCTCCTTTATTACTCTACCTGCAAATTTCCCTTCTCAGTTTCCTCCTGGCAGTTTTATGCCTCAGAAATATATGTAGAAACACTCAACATACCCCCCCCACATACCCTATGCTAAGCACAGCTATTTGGCATAGCTGTAAACCAGGACTGTAAATCATGACATTTTGGTGTTCATGGTAGGGAGGACAAATATAGAATGGACTAGCATTGAAGTTTGTGCAGGTGACGAGGGTTTAGGGTGGAGGGACTGATAAAAATCACAGATAAAGGCATGTGCTAAATCAAGTGGGTGGCCAGGTACGTGCCACAGGATGACTTTTTTGAGGCCATCACCTTTGGCTTGAAAGAGACAAAACAAATTGTTAGGATATCTCCCAATATTCAGGATTCAAGTATCTATTAGAGTGTCTTTCTACAACAGAGCACTGAAGGAGAGACTCAGCTGACTGCCTGCACAAGGATGTCAGGGGCATGGTTTTCCAGCTGCCACTCCAGAAAGCCCCAGAATTCCCGAACTCTGACTTCACCCATGCACAAAGCTTATGGATATCTCAGACACATGAGGATCTGGGAATGGGCATCTCTTAAAATGTAGGCAGTGGATCTCACGCCCAAACTTGTCAGTAGTTCCATCATTGTGGAAGATGAAAGTGGGATTGAGGCTGCTGCGTAAGTGTTTCACTTGTGGGGTTCCACTTGTGAGACCACACCTGGAATGTGTGTGGTCTTGTCTTATTTTGGTTCCTCAGAGGGTGACAGATGTGGGCCCACCAAGGTGGTCTGTGGGCTGCAGCATTCAGCATGCTATCAGACCTGGAGGGAACTGAGTTAAAACCAGTTGGTCTTGGCCCTGAGCAGCCTGATCCAACAGGAATACATGTGACCTCCCTTTATCCCTTCCCTGCCATGCAAGCAGATGAGACCTATTCCAGAAGCTCAGCACCTTCAGGCTGGGCTTGCTCCCCATCATGTGGGCCAGAAGAACGTGCAGAAGGTTCTGGTTCATGAGCAGAGCCATCCAGAGGCACTGCTGAGCCCTCCTCACAGCAGCCAGATGGCCTCTGGTCTCCCAGCTCATGGTGCCACTTGGCCTCTGCTGTGGGGAATGCTTTGCTGTCCTGAGATGACAAATATGTGGTGACTTGGGACGCAGAGCTTTAGCATCTGAAGAGCAGTCTTTTCCTCACATTTTGACACTATAATATTTTGGTTTCAAATGTAATATCATGGAAAAGCTTTTAAGAAGCATCACTATAATTCCTTAGCAGTTGCTAAACATTCATAGGGGGGAGTTCTGGCACTCAGACCATTTCTTATCTAGTAGCTGTCATGTGAGTGAACCTTATAATAATTTTCATTCAGCTGCTATTGCTGTTTTGAAAAGTCCAGATTTACTCTGTCTACCTCTTACGGTTTCTGAAAGGTATTGGAATACAATGACAACTCTATAATTATTTCTTTGCCATAAAGAAAATCATGCTCAGCATAAAAAATAAAAAGAGGCAAATAACAGACTGCACAACTCCAGCATGTTAAGGTTACATCACGTACTTGATTGATCTCAGAAAACCAAAGCCATTCTTGCAAAAAATCCCAAACCAATCCCACCAAAAGAAGCTGTTATTATCTAATGATATGTCATGGTCCAACCGCAGCCAGCAGCCAAGCTCCAGGCAGCTGCTTGCTCACCAGCAGGACTGGGGAGAGGTCTGGAAGCTGGAAAATTTATGGATTGAGATAAAGACAGTTTAATAGGGAAAACAAAAACCATGTACACAAACAAATTAAAATAAAGAATGAATTTTCTGCTTCCCATTGGCAGGCAGGTGTCCAACTGTCTCCAAGAGAGCAGAACCCCATCATGTATAACACTTACTTGGGAAGACAAATGCCATTTCTTCCCCTCAGCTTTATGTCCTGAGCATGATGTCGCATGGCCTGGAAATCCCTTTGGTCAGTTTGGGTCACCTGTCCCAGCTGTGTCTCCTCCCAGCCTCTCATGCACTCCCAACTTCTCACCCGTGTGGCAGCACAAAGAGCAGAAAAGGCCTTGGCTCTGTGTAAGCCCTGCTGAGCAACAACAAAAACATCTTTGTGTTATCAGCCCTGTGCTCAGCACAAATCCAAAGCACAGCCCCTACCGGCCACTATGAAGGAAAGTTAATTCTATTCCAGCCAAAATCAGCACACGACAAAAGCCAAAATATTCCAAAAATTACTGAACATGCATCTCAAAAGTCGCCTTTTATTGTGATGCACATTGCCCTGTTCATGATGTTGACTTGATGTCTTTTAGCACAATAATGAATTTTCATCTGTTGAAGCCTTTGTATATAGTGTCACAGAAAGAAAAGATGACCAAATATTATTCTATTTCTTCCTTCATTTGACTATATCTTTGATATATAATCTATAAATACTGCTAAGAATGTATATTTTCAGAGAATAAGTGTTATATGCATACTTATTTGTTCTAGAAACACAATGAAAAACAGTTTATTCATTTTAATAACTCATTAATAAGTCAATATGATTTTTAATACTTATCAGTATGAATTTCTGTCAGAATTCTTAGGATTCAGAAAATAAGACCGTAGTTTGTAAATTTTAGCTTTGATAACTGAATGTAGATATAAACTACAAGAAATTTAAAAGGAAATCTTATCCACTTAACTAGTTTTACCATACAAGTTGAAACCCCTTTAAAATAAAACTCATAGTGAAGGAAAAAATTCAACCACATGTTTTTGCACCTTTAGACCAGAGTAAAAATTTTCAGCATGTTCATTAAGTCTTTGGAAAAAGACCCAAGATTTTTCATTTGCATAAATATTTAGTTACATTAATTCATGCTCCTCCTCACCTGTGTTAGTTCCCTTGAATAATCAATTAAATCTTCCCTAATAACATGAGGTTCTGTGGTTATGTATAAACAAGAGCGATGCTCCTACACTTGTAGGTTTACCAAATTTACCAATAGGCATTACTTGACCCTTACTGATAATTTTAATTACCACAGGCCAGATTGTCTGGAACTCGATCCACAAAACTAAAGTGTTGATTGATTGATACCATTTCCCTTTGCTTAGAGTGCCTTGATAAAGGTTAGATTAAAATTATAAACCTTTCAGAAATATTAAATACTTCAATATGTGTTGTAGTGTGTTCTGTTAGTTTGTTTGATTGCTCCCCTATTGTCTGTATTGTTCCCTACCTCGCTGCAAATATGGCACTGTCAAACTCTTTCTTTCCATCTAAGGACATGGGGATGGGAAGCCTGCACAGTCCCCCAACAGACAGTCCTAAATAGATCAGTGCTTCTGCTCTCTAAATCTTCACCAGTATTTAGCACTGCTCCAGGAAGGTGTTTGTCATTTCATTTATTTCAGGTACATGTGTTCACAGGGCGCTGTGTAAAGTAGTCCTAGTCCTACTTAATGCCAAATTTTTGCAGCTGTGATGTAATAAATCATGAAAGTAAAGTCTAGATTGTGAGCTTTCAAAATAAACCTGACCTCACATTACTCAGATTATAACATACCATAGCTAGCTGATTGTGTTCTGTTACTTACACTCAAATCTGAAAATTCTGAAAGCGCTATTAGAAAAATCTAATGAAAGACACAAGTGTTAAATGGCTCAGTAGAAAGGCATTTAAGGTATATTGCTAAGAAAGTAAAATAGGAGTGTTTTTTAGGAGCTGGATATGAAGTTCAAGGTTGATACAAATATGAACGTTGAGAGCATTTAAATGAATCAGATATTCAAAGCTATCTGCATGTATTTGACTGTTGCTCTCCATGTGGGATTGTTTATTATAAATTCAAAGATACATGAAGGCCTAGTATTTGACTTTGCCTTCAGCCAGAGGTACTCATATTTCTTCCCAGCTGGACTATGTATATACAGCAAGAAAATGCAGGCAAGACCTACAGGAAGTGTGCATGCTGTTATAAAAACATAGCTCAGAAAACAGTGTCTCAAAACTACATTGATGGAGATTGTCTTGATATTAATGAGATTCCTTTCACCAGCATGTATTTCCATAAATGGAATGCATAATGCATATTAATATTTAAAAATGCCATCTACAGCTGGAGAAATTATTTTATGTTTGCTTAAATTTCAGCTTGTTCCAACTGAAAAATACATACTTGAAACACAGTGCTGAAGAATATATGCTGAAAAAGGGTGCAAATGAAAGACCATGGTTTCTACCAAAAAACCCAAATAAACAAACAAACAAAATGTACTTAAAGATAGTATTTGGAAGAAGGTGCTTTCAAGAAGAAAAGAGCTAGCCATGAAAAGAGAATAATATTTGAAAAGGCATTTGAGTTGTGGTGTGTTATAGCTTTTTGGCATTGCACTGCCTGGGTGAAGAGAGGTGATGAAGAAAGCCCCACCCTTGGGAAGACTCTGAGTGTCTCATACGTGCTCCAGTGCAGCCTGTACTGTCCTGTAAATCAATGACAGCCTCTCTAAGTGCAGCATTTTTTGGACATTACTCTTGGACATGATTTGGTAGCCTGCATTGGTGGAAAATCTGTGATATTTTGTGTTTATTCTCCCTATCACTTAATAGACTGTGGTAAAGAGAAACTTATTTATCTTAGGTGGTTAAATATCCTAATGGATTTACTACAAGTGGTATGAAACTGGGTGTGTGGCAATTTTCTCCCCTTTCATCTCCTTTTATCTACCTTTTGGCTTTACCTTATTGTCTGTCTTCAGCTTTTATTATATCTGTCCCTTGGAGGATCTGATTCAAAAGGTACTGATGTAAATGGCAGCCTCTCATTGACTTCAAAGGACTTTGGATCAACCCCCAAATGACTCATTTTAAGCAATTGTGTTACATACACTGCATTTTTGTTTGCTGTGCAAAATTATGTTCTAAACACAAAGATATGAGATATTTGCTGAAATGCTAAAATGAGTGATGAAGAAAAATAAATAATTCAAAGGTATTTCCTCTAGGCCTTGTCCAAGTTTAACCAGACACAGTCAGTTTCTATAAATTCAGTTACATTAATATGGATGCAAAAGCTACTCCACATATTAACACAATGAGTTTCACTGATATAAGTCCCACAGCAGCTATCACTAGGAAAAAAAAGCCCTGTACTTTTCCCCCCTTCCCTCTGTAAGACAGTTTTTCGAAGATTGTCACTGTGACAGGGGTTTAATTACATTGCAGTTGCTGTTAAAGCAGATTATCTAATATTTTGTTCTCATACACAATGACACCCTTCAAAGCACAAGAAAGAGGTGACCACACAGTGTAGTGGATTAACTGTGGGTTAAACTGTTTCATATGGATGTCATGGGCTTGAATGTAGTGCATTTTGGCACAAATCAACAAGCATCTGCTCTCAGAAACAGTGGATAATGCAGCGATAAAAATTTGGTCTGTGAGACAACACTACTTCTGCCACTGCTTCTTGGTCAGCAGTAGGAGATCTCCCTAAAACTGGAGAGCCACTTTGCCTTAGCTCCACAGATTTGGTGAGATATGCCAGAAGCCTGAAAGCATAACAAAAAGCTATTTTCACTCACGGTTTATTCAATGCATGGTTTAGTGCATGACAGGGATTTTCACAAAGCAAATCTGAAACCTGCTTAACAGCATGGAATTTCTTGGGCATTTCTCTCTGGCCCTACTCTTCTGGAAGAGAGGATGCATGAGGCTGAATTACATCTTCACATGCTACAGCATTCAACAATTCTACACAGCTCATGATATCCAGTTTAAAAGCAGGTGATAGTGTGAATGGGTTCAGCATGTGCTAACAAGACATCATAAACAGATACTATGTCAATTTTCAAAAATTACAGTAGCTTCTCTCTTACAGCTATAAACACTGCCAAGAGGGAAACAATATACTGCATTGCATGGTTCTTAGGGTAATCTCATACACTGTAAATAATTCAAATTAGTAACATGAAAATCTGAGCAGCTGGGCAGGAGTTAGACAATGTGTCTTTCATGTTGGAAATGATTGATAGGACTAGCAAGTGTGTATGGCAAAAATGTGAGGATAGATTCCAAATAAACCATGTCATGCAATCAGTAACAGTAGTAGTAATAACCCAGTAGTCAGTGTATGCTGGCAAACTGCATTAAAAAAAGGTGTACTGGTGTACTGTATCTGCTGGAGGAAAACAGATCTACTTATGTAGTGTATTTCTTGGCCTGAACTGAATAATGAATATTTATTATTATTATTATTATTATTATTATTATTATTATTATTATTATTATTATTATTATTATTATTATTATTATTATTCCTACTACTACTACCACTACTACTATTTTCTTTGCATGCTCTTGTTTCGAAAGGAATCATACTTGATTTGTAACATTTCCTTCTGTGCTAAAATTAAGAACAAAAACTAGTGATAGTCCTCTATATTTATCTAACTTCTTGTCTTGGCTATTTGTCTGAGAGCCCTCTCTAAATTCAAGTTTATTTTCACCTGGCTCTCTAGGGTTCTCTTTTTCATTTTTAGAAGCATACTTTAGACCATACAGAGCAGCTAACTGTATGCTTTTGGGTCAAGCAACATCAAGACTAAAAAACTCCTAAAACTAAGTCAACCAGTAGAACTATTTAGAGTTTCAAGCTAGAGAAAAGAAAGGTTGCAGTGTCCCCATTCCCATGCTTTCAGGAACACTACAATTACAAAACCCCACACTGTTCTTCCTCCAAAGTACCACAGAATGTTTTGGGTTGGAAAGGTTCATTGAGTTCCAACCTCCCACCATGGGCAGGGACACATCCCACTTTTTTAAAATTATATTTTTAAAATATTTTTTTAAAGTAAAAGCGGAAGTTATAAGAGAGGCAGTTAAAAATATATTCTTCTTAAAAAGACTATAGAAGAAATATATTTAAAAAACCAGAAAATATTCTTAGCCCTGACAAGACAAATCTGAAGCAAAAACAAAAAGCTGGAAAATATTTTGAAAAGTAAGTTATAAAAAAAAAAAAAAAAAGCCTTTTCTTGCCTTTTAAGTGCATCAGAAACCTGTCCAGAGAGCTTGTGGAACTAGTACATGATTGATGTGGAAAAGAAAGATAAAAACCATGACAGAGAAACAAAATGGATTATTTTTATTTTTTCACAAAGGAGAAAATACCAAAGGCTAGTGCTTGGTTCAATCTGCATGACATGATTCTACAGAACAGCGTAGGCTGAATCATCAATGAAACCTGCTTTTGGCAAGTCCAGGGGGGAAAGGGGAGCAAATTACTGAGCTGAACTGCCTTGAAATGGCCTGGATCTAGAGTGGTGCTTAGTTTCTGCCCCTTATTTTCATACCTGGCTTCTTCCACTATTCATCACGTGTTGCAGACTTACAGCCCCTTTGTGGATTTGGCTTTACTGACACTGCTATCCGGGGAAAACTCCAAGGAGCTGATGGAACTGAGGCACTTAGATGTTCCCTTAGGCATCTCCCAAGTGTTGGGAAGGTGAACATTCCACTCATGCAGTCCTTCCCTGTTGCTCTAGCTTTGCTGCCAGCATTAGCTCAACACTTCCAAAACAAATCAGAACATGAACATGATGAACCACCAACTGGACAAAAGGAATGTTTGCATATGAAGAGCTGAGAGCAAAACAAAAAATTGCATTATGCTACTGTATAAATCCTTGAATACACTTAAAAACACCAATCTTGATTCCTAAATATATATATGGTCACCTTGTCTGAGGAGGTTTCACAGGAAGAGTCGCCAGGGATTCTTAGGCACGGGGAGCTATTTCTAAACACAGAAATTTAATTGACTTGCAAGGTTCTCTGGGATAAGAGACAAGTCTGGAGCAATGAGATGAACAGGCATCTGTAACATAATAAACAGTACTGAAAATGCTAAAAGGAAATACTTCCTTACTTTTCTGGTAATACCAGGAACAGGAAGCATTTAGTGGAAATCCTAGGCAATAACGTTAAGAGAAATAAAAATTACTTTTTTTTTCTCTATACCATTATAAGTAACATTGTCCTATTAATTGCTGCAGAGAACTGTGGAAGCCTTGAGCATAAGGGAATTCAAGGAGAGATTTGCACAAAATCACAGAACTAGGTTACTCAGTGACTATTAAAAAGGTGGATCTTGATTCAACTTCCAATGAGAGTCTCCAGTCCATGAATTGCCAGAAACAAGGTCTAAGGTGCTAAAGTTTGCTGTATTCCGCTCTGAAGCACCTCATGCTAACCTCTGCTTGTTGGACAGATGCTTGATTTGACCAGTTGCCATCCTTATTATTTCCTTACATGAGTAAAGACAGAACATGGAGCTAGTATTTTGGTTTGTGTATTTTCATTTGTTTGTTCTAAACAAAATGACTTACATAGGATAAAGTATGGCACCAACTCCAACCTTGCTGCATTCAGTTTCTTTAATGAAGAAGCTAGCTTCATTCTAACCTAAAAAAAAATGAGAAAAGGGAGAGAGAAAGGAGTAGTGTACATAATAATTGTGCTATTTATAATGAATAACCTTTTTTCACATTTTAATTGGGACAAATTGGCAAGCAGCTACTCACAGATTCACAGATATTAATCACAGAATTCAGGCGTTCTAAACATTTCTGACAGCATGTTTATTATCTTTTCTTTCACCATTTTAATATTAAAAAGCTCTTACAGTTAGTTATGCTGTTAACAGCAATTCAATATACACAGAAAACTTATAGGTTATGTGGGAAAAACCCCCTGAAATATGGAGTGATTCTTGCTTTATGTAAAGAAAAGATAATCAAACAGTAATAAATACATACATTCCAAAGTATATACAACTTTTTGCTAATCTAAATTCTCCATAAAATGTACTTTTAGATGATGTGAACTTTAGTAGTAGTAGTGGTAGTAATAGTATTTCAGCATATTGGAAATCACATTGTAGTTACTGCTTCTGCCGAAAACATGTAAAACTTAAAAATCCTCCTTCAATCTGTGGATCAAGGAAGGTAAGTATCAGATAGTCCATAAGAATATCTAACAGAGATGATGAAGCTTGCTGTATATGTCTCCTGGATGGATATCCTGCTTTTAGAGAGGCTGCCAAGAGACCACCTTCTGCTGAGACCACCTTCATTTTGAGTAGAGTCTGTGAATAACATCAACAATCCAGTTTCTACTCCTGCAAAATAGCTCAGAGACTATTACAAGTAAATAGGTCAAAAAGTCCTCACGCAGAGCAGCGAGAGGGGATGATTAAAATTAATACAAACCCTACCAAAGCTGTGTTTCCTAAGCAGACCCAAAGCACTCAGCCACCAGGGTCACAGGGATGTTTTCTGTAGGCGTTGTTGCCATGTGTGCAGTTGAGTCTTTCCCATGTCCACAGAGGCACACACCCTTTCCCTCTCTCTGCATGTGAGTAGGTGATGGGGAGACAGAGCAAGAGGTGGAGACATCCCAGCTGCAGCAAGGCACTGTGTGCAGTGCTTTTCAGGCCGTGGAGGAGCTGAGAAGCAGGAACTTTGAAGGGAATCATGGCTGCGCTGCGGAGAGCGGACGTGGAGATAGCTCACAGTGGGGCTGGAATTCTTCTTCCACCAGAGTTTGCCACATGTGGCACATGAACAGCAGGTCCTGCCAAGTCCTGTAGAGTGTCTGGGTGTTTTCAGTTCCATGTTTGAAAAAGTTGCGCAGTGGTGCACAGGTAAAAGTAGTGGCCAGGCAATGTTCACAATCCACAAGAGCTTCTTAGAATTTCTCCAGTGAGTAGTCCTCTTCCCCAAGTCCTATCCTGAACGCAAGTTGTTGATGCCCTCCGTCTCTTTTGTTCATCTGGCCCAGAGAAGTGGAAAGCAAAGTCTGAAAACCTACATTGCCCCCCACTCTGCAGTTTCCACAACTGTGAAGTAGACAGAATAGAATTTTATCATTTAAAAATAGTATCATTTTAATAGCCACACTGTGAAGTTAGTAAAGGTAAAATCTTTCTTATATTGGTCCACATTTATTTCTGAGGAGCAAGTCTGACAGAGGTCTGCCAGTTTGAGGGCTATTGGTTAATACATTCATTAATTCCATAAAAACGTAGAATCAAATTGGTCAAAACTAATTACAAAACATTTTTCTCCACTCTATAAGGAGACACATTGACTACTTGTGTGTTATGTGATTTGAATTTAGGAAGAGCTGCCACCAGTTCACACTTGTATGCATTTTAGAAAGTGCATTTTTTTTTTTTTTTAATAGTGGGAGAAACCATATAAAGTGTAGCCTTCAAATTTTGGGGCTCACATGTCCACCCATCTTCTGGCAAAATGAGGAATAATACAGTAACAAAAAAATTAAAACTTGATGAGGTAAAAACGTAAAATGATGTGGGAATAGTAGTCCTTCCTCAGCTGAAGATCTATATACATTGCAAAGGTGTTGCCTTGTGAAAAAAAATTAGAGGATTTTTTACTTCCCTCGATTTTATTATGATGCATAATTGAATTTGTCACTTTGCCAAGAAACCAGCTAAGGAAATCTTTTTAGCAGGAATGAAAGGCAGAATAATATTAAAAGCAGATCTCTAAAAGTATATGCAGCTTGTTTGGCATCATTTGTTTTCCCTGGATAACCTTTATTTTCATTATAAATTACCTCTCTCACTTCACAAATGGTGACTTTCCCTGTGTGATGGAGAATTGAGGAATTATGCACACCCAGCTGATATGTTAATTGTGTGCTGTTTGTTTAACAGCAGCATCAGGAATAAAAAATCCTCTTCACTAGTTCTCTGAAAGCCTTAACAGATAACAACACTTATGTAAAACTTAAGGTCTGAATATTCTGTGTTTATGAGTAACAGGATATTATCATATTAAAATCATTACTAAGCTGGTGCCTGAATATTTGTTCTGAATCCTGTCAATACTCTAATGGCAGTAGTCTTGGAAACTACACATCTGCTACAGGATTAATTACACACATAAAACATTATCATTACCCTACATCTACTATGAGGTAGAGAGGCTGCTGGAATGATTAATGGCTCTGTATGACATACAAGGGAATGAATGCAAATGTTACCCAATGGATAGAAAGATCTGTTCCTTGCTTGTATTAAGCTGAAGGACATTATTAGTACAATATTATTCTTTAAGGTCAGTGGGCAATGTTAAAAAACCCTAATCCACAAATTCTACAGCATTTGCTGTACTGTGGAGAGCATTTCTATCTGTCACAGTGTTTTGAAATATTTTGGACATAGGGTGTGTGTATGCTCACAGGTGTGTTAAACAATTCCACACTTGGTGAGTCACCTTTGCTGCTTACTGTAAGTAGTGGTGATTCTTCTAGGGCCAGTGTTAAACCTAGGGTATTAGAAACTTCTGAATTTTTGACTTAGAATAAGTCTCCAGGCACAACAGGGAAAAAACATTTCCTTTTATAATATGTCAGGGAGATATAAGCTCAGTTGTGACAGAAATGAAGGAAAACTGGAGGAAATATTTAAAAGGCCATCCATTGTTTACAATTGAAATTAACAGAACAGAGTTCAAAGGTGACATACCAGTATGAAATTAAGGCCATGGGCAGACCCAAGCAAGCAATTAGGTGAGAATTATAACAAATTCAAACTGGAGCTAATCTATTGATCATGTCACTTCTTCACGCTTCATTATTTCTTTAGACATCCTTTAATAAAGACCCCAAGTGGTCCTCCATACCTTTGTCACTGAAATCTGAAATACTAGATTACAAAGACCAAGCATTTTGTCCATCCAAAACTATTTGGTTTTGTCCCTGCTAACTCCTGCTTCTTTTCTTTAAAGATCACATCCTACATGAGGGACTGAGAGGGACTGTGGAAAGTGATTAACACTGCAAAGCTGTTTCCCTTCCGCCACCCTAAAGCACAAACAAGTTCATCAGCCAAATAAATCTCTGATGCATTTTGTAATTCACTTGCATTGGTATAAAGTTGTACAGCCCTCTCCCCAGGTGGGCCACAACTTGTATGTACCTCAGCAAGCAGCATTCTGCAGGAGATCCATTGCAAAGTAATTTTGGAGAAGGTGAAGCCAGTTGAAAACTGACTGATATTCTGATGACATGGCAGAACAACGAAAGTGGATGCTGAATGATGCCATAACTTGTGTCTTTACTCATCTTGTATATTAAGCTGGCAGTAAACTTGCCAGTGATCATTTGCATTGGGATACACAGGAAATACTGCCCAAGCTAGCTGCCAGTGCAGATGGAAACTCCCAAAGTGAAACAGAATGTGAAGGAGATAGTGTCCTATCCTGATATTGATGCAAAAGGGATAGGTGCAGACCCTAAGTTAAGACTCTGCCCCTCAGATTTCCTGCCCCTTGGTACAGCACTGATGCTTCTATACTTTCTTACCCACAGCCATCCCTAAAGTTACCATGTACACTTGCATTAATTTCTTTCCACAGAGGTGTGAAAATAAGAAACGTGCCTTGATCTCTCACATCTGAATGTTCAAGTTCTAACTGCATGTGCTTTTGAAGCTTGAGCTAGCAATGTGGAAACTTCAGCCTGATATATAAGCTATAAAGTTCCTGGGTTCATAGCACCCAGAGTAAAGCCTTGAGACAAAATAGGATGGTGCATTCATTTTCCATGCTTTGTTACTTCATAACTGAGTGCTTAAAGCTAATATCTGACCTCACCCTCTGACGTCATCCTCATAACAGATATTGAAGTCCTGGCTTTAATTCCCTTAAATATCCCAGAGGTTTTGCTGCCATAAACACATCGCTACCAGGGTACAGCCTGCTTTTCTCCCCACTGTGCACTGTCAGGGGCAGTTTTTGAATGAGTTTCTGCTTTGCTCTTGCTGGCTTTATACATGTGGTCTTTTTTCTGTGTAAGAGCACTACTTTATCAGAAGAAGGTAGTCCAGTATCTCACTAGTGTGACTCATCATGTTTCTCATTTGTGGGACTGCTGTTGCCATTCCAGAAAATCTGGCTCTGTATGTCTGAAACACATGAAGATACCAAAGGCACAGGCCAGCACTACAGACTTCTGCAAACAGACCCGTGTTTAGCTTTTCCTGTGGACTGCATCTGGACTTTCAGCATCTCTCAATTTACCTACCTCACTGATAACTCACATGGCTCAGGTGCCTGCCTAGTTACTGGGAATCACAGCATACTAGATGTGCTGTTGCACATCTGCATCTCTGCAGGCTCAGTCATGTCTTTAAGCATCTAAATGTCTCTCCCTGTGCTCCAATTACTTCTGATAGGCTCAAAATCATTACAATGTTGTCACAGAAGAAGAGATCAAGTCCTGCAGCCCACACACCTTACAAGGTGCCTGGGCAGTTTACGAAAAGGAAACAAACAAAACTTTTAGACAACATCCATGTCACCATTTTGGACAATTAATTTGCTCATATCTGACTTTACATCACTTACCTCCTAAAATTTGCATGAGAAAATTATTATCTGTACTACAGAAATGTTGTTATCATTCATGCGATTGTGCCTTTTTGAGGAACATGTTTTATATCAGTGATGAGGTGTAGAGAGTATTAGTAGAGTTTGTAATTAATAACAGCAGAGATTACCAAATTCAGATAAATAAAACTTTGAGATAAGCTTCCTGAGTACTAGCAGCATACAATATAAACAAGTCTTGTGGTGGGATATAATGACCACATTATCCTAATCAGCACAGTTGTACTCATCGTTAAAATTTAATTAAGGTTTTCCCTTTGCTTTGTGTAATTATTAGAGAACCTTCCTGTGAAGTCTAATTGCCCTATCATAAACAAACAGAAAAGAGAAAGCCCTTTTGTCCAACAAACAAGCTTTTTCTTTACAGCAAAAATATCACATAATAAAGGTTTTTCAGAAAGGATTTGGTCTTTGAAAGGTATAATTAAACTGCTGGAAGGGGAGAAACATCTACTGTAGGCTTAAGAGATTCTGTGCAAGTGCTACAATTTCAGAAAACACAAAGGGAAGAATATGACCATCACAAACAAGAGACACCCTAGCTTCCATGACTGAGAGAAGAAATGCACTGGCCTGGCACAAAGCAGCTCCTCTCTGCTCCCTCCCCACTCCCTGCCCCTGAGGATACAGCAAAGTGGAATCTCTTTTTTTGCTCCCAAGTGTGAACTAGGTGTCAGGGGTGGGTGCACCTCCTTCACCCGCCTTCAAACAGCACACAACTCCTGTTTTAGACAAAAAAGGCAATGTTGTGAAGAGTTTATCAGGGTCAAGTTTATAATTGTTATTACCAACAGTAAAACAACAGTCAGTTGGGGATATTTTTTTTTCCCTTGTCAAATATTAGAGTGAAATAAATGCAATGCACAATGGTTTTCTTTCTCTAAGAATTTCAGTGTATAAACATGTTCTCAGTCCACAGACACTTATTGCTAGTTTTTCATGCTTTTCCACACTGCGTTTTTGTCTTACAGTGGCAAACAACACATTTTTGTTTTGCAGAGAAATAGATTAAAAATTATGTTGATGCCTTGCTGTTATTCCACAGTTGCAGGATTACGCAGTTTTCTACATTCATACTCTTGCAGAACACATGGCATAGGATAATGAGTGTTTTGTGTGCAAAAAATGCAGAGGAGGTGTCCATCAATAGCTGGAATTTTATGTGTTTCAAAAGGATTTTTGCCTTCTTGCTTCCTAAAGCAATCTAATCTCATAAGTGCAGTCTACTTCAGGAGATTTGTTAGACCATACATTTATATAATGAATGTAATTTAATTGTTTATGGTTGAAAGTGGTAGATACAGCCAAAGTCCCCTCTCTGGATACAATGCTGGAGACTCTAGAAAGAGCAATTTCTGTAGTCTTCTGTGAAATTCACATGGTTCCTTTTAATTAATAATCAATAAAATGTAATCCTTACAAATTACATTTGCATAAAATCCTCCTTGGCTCAAAATTTATTTAGGATTGAACCTGTGTGTTGTGATTTCACCCCAGGCAGCTGCTTGCTCACTGCATCACCAGTGGAATCAGGAAGAAAACTGGGAGGGTAAAAACCAGAAAAATCTCAGGCTGAGATAAAGGAAATTTAACGGGGAAAACAAAGCCATGCACATCGGCAAAGCAAAAGAAGGAATTAATTCACTGCTCCCCATGGGCAGGCAGGTGTTCAGCCTCCCCCAGGACAGGAGGGCCCCATCATGGGCAGTGGTGAGTGGGGAAGACAAGCCCACCATTCTCCCATGTGTTATACGTAGATCCCACTGATTTGCATCCCACTGACTCCAAAGAAGTTCATCTTAAATTGCCTGCTGGAATCCCATTAAGTCAGTGACCAAAAAAAGCAGTACTTACAGTTGGCTTCACTCATTTTTTTTGTTTATCTTTGGCTACATTTAAATGTTTAAATCTTTGATTGATCTTTTTTCCCCTTGACAGGCAAAGTTTTCTTGTCCCCAGCTGCCTATCTGATTTGTGGCGCAGAAAAACAAGCAAGGTCCTTCCAAAGATGCGCTCAAATTCAAATTCTGCAAAATCAGGGCAGGTGCATTTGGAGTCAGCAAGCTGAAGATTGAAGTTTTTCAAGAAAGGGTTCATAGCATAGGATGTATTTTGTCTCAAGTAGAAGACAATGTCTAGAAAGGAAAAAGACACGTGTCTTCCTCCGCCTGGCAAAGTCTGGTGCTAGTTTTTCTGCTGATAGCTTGATCGTGGGGAAATCACGTAGTGTGAGCTCTCTGACCATCTTAACTTTTGCATGTTGACACACTTAATGGCTTGAGAAATGCAATGATTAGATGCTTAAATATTTCTGTTTACAAAACGTGAAAAATGATGAGGCTTAGTAAGGACACCTATATTATTGTTTGTGAGGAGGTTTTGAGATCATCCAGTGCCATACATGTGGGAAACATGTGATTAGAGAGGAAAATTAAGCTTCTGAATGAACATTTTGAAGTATACCTTTTTAATTTAAGAAATAGAAATGATATGCAATGCCATCTTTACAAATCATCCATCTTTTAAGCAAATTACTTTATGACAAGTTTCACAAGGTATTTATAGATAAATGGATTAAAAAGTAGATTTTTTTTTCAGATATAATAGCATTAGTTGGTCTTCTTTATAAAAAGGGACACAGACTAATCACTGTCAAACACCCGCGTTGCTGTTTTACACACAGTAAAATGGTTATCAGCTGTGGATAACCATGAGGATATCAGCTGTATATCTGTGTGGGTGAACAAACTGAAGATAATGAGATCAATTTGGCACAGAATAATGTTGCAATGCATATATTTGAACATCCACTGAATCAAGTCTGACTAGCCTTTCCCTACTATTTGGAAGACTCCTGATTAAATTAATTGTTTTGTAGAAATTTACAACTCATTGTTTTCATAGACATAAACCTGGGTAAAAATATTAGACATTCTAAGCCATTGCTAATTTCTAAGATAGACTCAAATTATTAGACTCAGTTTTCTAATTTCTCCAAGATAGACTCAAAATATTATTTTTTTCTTCATTATTTTTTCCACTGCTATATGTTTTAGAATAATCTCTTTTTCATGTAAGCAAATACAAGAAAGTACATGAGTTTGTATAGCTGTAAAAATAATATTTCAAGCTGCCTGGAATGTGAAAATATTAAGCTACATGACTGAATACAATAATATCAAGGAGATAATCAGAGATGAGGACTTCCATATGAATACATCTTGAGTAGACTGAGAACCAGATTTTGTTATCACAAAAGAGGAATAACTGAATACAAAATGTAGCAGAAGCCTCTGAAATGCTGAATGACACAGAGGCTGTAGGGATGAAGATTCCCATTTAACACAAGAATTAACAACCACACAAACAAATCTATTTTAAAGTTAATAATGTGTGAAGAACAGTGGAATTTAGCTGTGCTAGTTATCTTAAATGACAAAAATAGTAATGTATGCCATATGAAAATTGAACAATTAGACACATTCCCCAGGAAGATGGGTTTACTAGGATGCCCATGCAAAATTGAGGGTTTTGTACAGTGGTCCATGTCCCTCCATCAGTAAGCTGACAGCAAATAAAAGGAGGAAGAACTATGGTAGCTTTGATTCTCATACTTCTTCCCATAGCAGGTGGAACGGACCACGATCACTACCAGAACACAGAACTCAAGAGTGCCTGATGGCACTATTGTATTGTTATAATTGAAGGACTCTGATATATTAATTTCTCAGACAACATATGAAAAGACTTTTGACAATGAAGCTAGGAATTCAGGTTCTACACACAGGTTAAGGTCTGTAGAAACACCTACAAATATGAATGTTTTAAGAGAATGAGAAAGTGTTGTACATTTCTGGCTGAATATACAAGTAACAGAGTCATTGAATACATGACTTTTCAGTTTATTTTTGCATCTCTTTCTGAACACTGGGTTTTACACTTTCCACATTCTTCTGAGATTCTGTCAGTTCTTATATGCAAGTATTTTGTTCCAGAGCAGCTACTGAAAGCAAACAACAAAACCCATCCACATCTTTCTTTTGCCACAGAATGTTTTTGGATTAGTTGTGCAGGCATGAGAGGAGTGATTCCTGGCTCATATGAACTGCAAATAAAAAGAAACCTTTCAACTTAATTTAGGGAAGATACATATTTGACCTTGAATGCAGTTTCCTAAAGTAATTCTTAGGATGTGGCGTGGCTTATCTTTTGTTGTGCTTTCACAGTTTCTCATACAATGATAGCCCAACCTGTTTGAAGTCTGTAGTGAAAAATACAGTACAACAAATATAGTAGTCATTCATTGTGTCATGAAACACATCATAGCTTCAGAAAAGATAGATGTTAATCCTTGCTAACCTATACCAGCTAAATACACAGCTTGTTAAAAAGCATGGATATCAGTACTGAGCTTTTAAAATTACATTTTCTAATCCCAGCTACACCTGCAAGAGAAATTTTACTTTTCTGAATTTCAATTCATTTGCAAGTTTGTACATGAAGTCATATTACTTCCTACTTGAATGTGCTGTAAATTTTACTGCCCTTCATTAAAAAGTCCTGCTGACTTGAAATGGTTGTGGACCTGCCTTGTAGACAGGTTGTACAAACCAGTTAAGAGAACCATAAGAGTGGGATGAAAATTAAGCACACAAAAAAAAACAACAACAAAAAACAACAACTAAAGGAGGAAAATTAACTAAAATGTCCCTTCCAAGTCCCTGCTTATATAGACTGATCTGTGGAAATATAAAATGACTCAATAGAAATAAAAGTTAGAAATTCATAGATGTTGATTACTATATGTTAGAAAAGTAGAATCTCTTCAGTGAGAAAGATAGATGGTAAGTGTGAAGATTTTTCAGAAATTAATAACCCTTCTCTCTAAGAGTCACCAAAGAAAGAAGAAGAAAGTATTTCACATAAGAATGAAGCCACTGGGTATGTCAGACATGCCATTAGGCAGGTTGAAAGGACCTGTAAAGATGACTGGCTAAAATATTGTGAAGCAGCTTGCAGAAAGACTGAATCTAAGAAACATTTCACAACAGGGACATGTGAGGACTGGTGCAGTACTGGCAACAGAAGTAGACTATCATGTGAAAGATTCACCTTTGGATATTGTAAGATTGTTTACCCTGAAATATGAACTGTTGTGTGATAGTATCCACAAGTTAGTTCAGGTGCTATGAAACTAGTAAGCAGGGATGCAATTCTGCTAGTGTGGAACAAACTTTCAATTGCTTACATTCATTTATGGCACATTAGACAGCAGCACAAATGAAAGATTTTTCCTTTTGTCTCTAGTAGGTAGTGTGTGCACAGTAGGTATGGCATACAAGTTGGGACAAATTCTAGGTAAAAGAGTCTGAGCCAAGTGATTTGGTATAATGATATGATTGTGCATTTGGATTAAAACCAATTTTGTATGGAGAAAGTTGCCAAAAAAAATTCTTACATGCACACAGATGTTGCAGATGTGCCAATCCAGCCTTTGAATGTTCCAACCTAAAATTAACCCTATCTGAAGGGATCCATACTCATTAAAGTCTGTCAGTTCTGGCTGAATGGTGCACTCAAAAGCCAAAGTTGTTACTGTGGTTATTCTGATTTTTAATTTCTACTTTGAAAGAATTCTGTATGCTTGCAGTGTGACAGGCATTTGTAGGACTACAGTTAATGGAAATGAAATAAAAATGAGAAGGGCTTGGGGGTGTTGGTCAATGAGAAGTTCAGCGTGTCTCAGCAATGAGCAGAAAGTCCAGCAATTACAAAAAGCAATGTGTCACAGCCCAGCAAGCCAAACATGTCCTGGGCTGCACAAAAACAGCGTGTCCAGAGGGCAGGGAGGGGATTCTGTCCCTCTGCTCTGCTCTGGTGAGAGCCCACCTGAAGTGTGGGTGTGCCCAGATCTTGGGTCCCAGCACAGGAAGGACATGGACCTCCTGAAATGAATCCAGAGGAGGCCATGAGGACAACAGGGAGCTGGACCACCTGTTTTGCAAAGCCAGGACGAGAGAGTTGGCACTGTTCATCCTGGAGAAGACAAGGCTCCAGGCAGAACTCATGGCACCTCCCAGTACCTAAATGGGGTCTATAAGAAGGCTGGACAGGGACTTTTTACAAGGGCATGTAGTGACAGGAGAAGGGGGAATGGCTGTAAGCTGAAGAGTAAGATTAGATATTAGGAAGAAATTCTTTACTGTGGGGATGGTGAGACCCTGGGACAGGCTGCCCAGAGAAGCTGTGGGTGCCCCTGCACTGCAAGAGCGCAGGGCCAGACTGGACTCCTAGTGAAAGATGTCCCTGCCTATGGCAGGGGGATTTGAACCATAAATAGTCCTTTACAACCCAAATCATCCCATGATTCTATTACCTTCTGAAATTCTATTTGCATCAGTAAAACAAAAAAAGTAAGCTCTCTCTCCATCACGGCATGAAGATTGTTCAGAGGCTCACAGTTATTAAGTTTCCCAGTGTAAATAACAGAATAAAATTATACCATGGGTTAATGTAAAATAGAGCATGGCAATTGAATGGCAATGGACCCCTAATATAGAATTGACTGGTAGCTAAATAATTATGTCCCTGCAGACAATGGACATGCTTTAATAAATTTTTGCTCTGTATGAGTTACATCAAAAGTGCATACTTTTAAAGGTGGCTCATTTAAATTGGATGATTTCTATAGTCTCTAAGCCCTTTTTAACTTTCTGATCAAAAGTTTATACTGTAATATTGTTAGGACAAGGTACAAGGTAAGATTGTGTAGTCTTATACAGCCCTGTCTAACATAATGGTGTGTTTCTCTGTCCTTTTTTTTATGTCAGGTGTTGAGGTTTTTCTGCACTTGTATATAGAGGTGTGTGTAGAACTTCCCTTGTTTTTTGACAGTAAGCAGTTAAGTACTGTGGCATAAGGGAGAGCATCTGAAGTCTTCTGCAGTCCTGGCTTATCCGTTCCTCTGCTTAGGAGAGAGGTGCCTGGAGTGTCGAAGAAGAGTTAGTGGTAACAAAAAGCCAAAATATAAAAAGAAAAACAGAAAGCTTTACTGAAAATAGCAAAAAAAGACTTTTTGAAATCTTTTTGTGTATGTACGTCTGCATGTGTGGCTTTCCTGTGTTGACCATCAACCTAAATGCAGGTGAGCCAACATGACAGCAAAGTTATCTTTCAACTAAAACAGCTCCCTTTTAGTTTCAGCATCCCTTTGATAGAGAGGAATTTGTTTCATCTAGCTTACATCTGAATGATTTGCTGAACTGAGAATAAACCAACATTCTCAAGCACATGGACACATAATGGAGCTTAAGAACTGTTAGTCCAGCTAATATCAGCAAGCACACACCCCACAGCTACATTCTTTTTTACTCACACAGTCCTCTAGCTGCCATCTGTTCAATACAGCATGGAATAAATCCCTTTTGATGTGCATTAACACTATCCCTGGATGAGCATAAAAAAACCAACTCAGCAAAACAAAAAAGCAAAAAAAAAAAAAAAAAGACAGCAAAAAAGATGGAATATTAAAGTGAAACTGTAACACAGTGTGAATAGCAATTTAGTGATCTCACTGGTTAGGATTGTGAAATCTTTTTGACATCACTGGCTGAGCTCTGATGAATGGAATGCCTCTGAAAACAAGTGTAAATTATGATTTTGTTCTTCTCATGTATTTTAGCAGAAGAAATTTGATTTAAAAAAACCCCTTATTAAGACCTGGGGACACTTATGCTGCCACTGACAAACCTATTATTATTTACATTGTCTTGTCTATTTGCTTGGTTGAAGACTGATGAGAATGTATTTTCTCTCATGCATTTTTCTCAAAGGTTAAATGATGGCATCCTCTTTTACTTCAATGACAGCAACATGTCTGTAGGTATAAACTTTTGGAGCAAATGTATTTGCAATAAGTAGGGATGAAGTTAGCTGCAAAATCATATTTCATGTCCTAAATGTGCAGCTGACAACCTGCTAGGACTTGGAGTAGACTACTGTGATGGTTGATACTGAGTAAGAGCTCTGCACAGTCACCATATTTATTACAACCTCAATTGATCTGTATGCAAATTCTATTGGGACATTAAGAATGATCTATATCTATAGGAAAGGAGTCTCAGCATTTTTAATTTTTTTTATCTTTTGGGCAAGGGGAGGAGGTTGCCCATAGAGAAACCAACAGAAGAGTCACAGTGTCCACTGTGTGCTGGGATGTGCCTTTTTGGAGATCCTTAACTCTTGATTGAGTCATTAAAAATCTTAGCAAAATGGCTCATTATTAAGTTTCACTGTTGCGCGGAGCATTTTGCCACTAACTAGGACACAGAGTAACAGAGAGTTTTGTCTAAATTAATGTTGCATTTCCCAACCATTTTGCTAAGGAAAATTGTGTGGGAGTAGGGGATAATGAGATCGATGGACTTGCTTTTGTATATTGTAAAGGAAATAAATTGTACCATTGCACAGTCAGTTTGAGATGGGTGCAGCCCATGAGTCTCAATCCTTTTCATTGGAATGGAATGTGATATCTCAAACACTTCAAAATATTGCTTCACAAAGTATGAGAATATCCAATTTCCCAGATAAACACCCTTGTTATTCTTTGATGAGTTTTCTTTGTGATATATATCCCCTTTGACCTGTAGCATTTAAGATGTTTCTACAAACCTCCAGAAGTTTGAAATCTGCAAAACCCCAGCATGGTGGATCTTGGGATCACCGTGATGGGCTGTTAAGAGAAAGCAGTTAACACCTTGGAGTGAAACCCATAGAATAGTTTAAGTTGCTCGCATGTGAAGGAATTGTCTGTTTGTGGGCATAGAAGCACAGAGGTCAGCTGCCTGCAAATGACAAGGTCAAAAGCTGGCCTTCCCATTTCTTAGGAAATTCTGAATTTGGGAGGCGAGTGGCAGAGGGAGGGAGGGAATTTTCCCACCCTGAAACACAAATAATGCATTTGAGGCTTACTCGTAGAAGAAGAAATACCATATTTTAAAATAGCCTACAGATTTTCCATCTAACCCAACCCTGGAAACTCCTGCCACAGGCTCTCCACTCTCTATTTTGGCGGATTTGTGAGAAACTCTGAGTGCAGAAACCCTTCCTGTCAGGCTGAAACATTTGGCCATGGACAGCATAAGTTTTTCCAGGATCTTAGACTCATTTCAGGATTGCTAGTGCATTCAGGACATAGCTTCATCACAGGACACAACATATTTCATCTGGAATATTTGGAAAATACCAAGATCTTCCTCTCTGTTAGGTCACAACTATGTCAAAATCAGCATTTTAGGCATCATCTAGCATGGAATGAGTATTGTTTCACAGAAAATGTTAACTGAGAAAAATAAT
Organism: Zonotrichia leucophrys gambelii; assembly: GCF_028769735.1. Lineage (NCBI taxonomy): Eukaryota > Metazoa > Chordata > Aves > Passeriformes > Passerellidae > Zonotrichia > Zonotrichia leucophrys. The sequence continues at coordinate 67,742,617 of NC_088200.1, read as the reverse complement.
ATACTGTGTTATTTGCAGTTTTAAGTATGCTTTAAATCAGTTCAGGATAGTTGGGTTTGGCAGGCATGGCTGGCAGATTTTAGGATCAGTTTTAGGAAAATGATCAATTTAGGATCTGCTTTAGGATCAATTACAGGAAATTGATCAATTTTAGGAAACTGCCCTATGTCTTAGAAAGAGGCTGAAGATTTTGCTTCAGCTGTGGCCACTGCTCCATGTTCACCAGTGATAAGTCTACAGCTCCATCCTTGTTTGCTTCTGGATAAGTCAGTGAGTTCTCTGTTTGGATCCCCACAGCAGGAAGTAGTTTAAGAACTGGGTTTGGATCCTGACTTTGCATTTATCCATTAAGAGCTTTGAGCTTTGTAACAAACCTATAGCAAATGCCAGATTCTGAAAACAGGATTCTGTTCATATTTTCTTTACTTTTTTTTTTTTTTAATTGACCAGGTAGGTTTAGGGGCATATTTTAGGGATAGATTCAAACCATATGATTGCAATGGCTTTCAATGATACCCTTTGTGATTTGGTGACCAGTTACAGGTACAGTCAACTGATTGCATCAGAGATATTTCATTTTATTTTAGTTTTATTTTGTTCATTAATAACATTGTGTTTTGGAATACCTCTTACACAGTCTCTCAGTGTGTTCATTCTAGAGTTATCCATTCATTCTAGAGTTATTCTACACCTCCACAGCAAGAGTGTAAAGATAATATACACAAATCAATTTAAATAATGCCATCAATGTGCGCTGTGAGATCTTACTTCATTAGAAGACAGAAAGAAGATTGGTCAAAACCATAATGCAAATACAGCTTGTGTATCATACAATGAGGAATCATTGCAGTTGAAAATAACATGAAAAGCAGAGTCTCCAGACTTTGCAGAATATTCTGCACTTCCTGTCTGAAGATGGTGAGACACACACACAAGCGACATTCAAAGCCAAAAATCCCTTCAGTTTATTGAGGGTTGATAAAACAGACTTTTCCTTTTGTAGATTTTTAGGAGAAATTATTTTCTAAGAAGTAAGCAAATTAAATATAAATTACTATATATTCTTTTGATAGGTTGTATTCAAGTGTTTACCCACTCAAGCAACTGTGTCAACATCACATGATTTGTTTGATCAGTCACAGCCAGGCAACATATATAGAGGAAATACTGAGTGCCAAGTATACAGAAGCTTTCATGGGGTACATTTTCAGAATAAATTAGAATAATGAATATGTTAATGGAGATGATGATCTGCTCAGCAATATTCAATAGTCAGGAAAAGAGGCAAATACATCTGCTAAATTATTCATTGCAAATTATTCGCTTAACTCTAATAGTCTTGATTAGTGCTTATCTGATCCAAAGGAGAACAGCAAACAGCCATAGCAATAGGAAGGAACATGGAGAAAACCAATATCACTGCTATTTATTTGATTAACAAATGTCTGTCACTGGAAGGCCACAATGTGCCTCTTGCACACTCTTTGCAGAAGACCAGCAACTGACTATAATCAATATGGGATTTTGCTGTGGCTAGCAATGGTAAAATCCCTCACTATAGAGAGTCATATCTGACATTTATTTTCCAAGGCTTGCTTTAGGTTGGAAGCTCTGTTCCCCCTGGTCTTTGTCTTTAATGAAAATCAAGTTGGTTACCAATGTTTTGTCCCTTTCCTCCATCTCCTCCTAGGCTTCAGGACTGAGATAAAAGATTCCTGCTACTACCACAACCATTCTTGGTCAGGAACCAGGAAAACAAATAATAGAATTGTTATGGTTGAAAAAGACCTTGAAGTTCATTGAGTCCAGCTGTTCACCCAGCACTGCCCTGTTCACTGCCAAGCCACATCCTCAAATGCCAGATCATCACTCCCCTGGGCAATCCAATGCCAAACCATCCATTCAGTGAATAAATTTTTTCCTAAATCAGACTAAACCTCATCTGGAGCTGTCTTGTTTCATGTCTAAGAAGAAAAGAAAAGAAAGAACAAAAGGTTTTGCACCTGTAAAATACCTATAGATCTAGTAATTTGGACAGACATAAGAATAATCTCAGAGCAAATTACTACAGAGAATGCCTGAGACAGAATTGTGCTTGAACTGATGAACAGAAAGACAGGTACACACATCTACAGCTGTCTACATTTCCTTTTCTCCTGCCTGTAAAGCAACAACTCAATGCACTTCACTCAAACAGACCCCATGCATTAAATGTATTCTAGCTTCCTCTTTTCAGAAAATTTATTTTATATTTTCCCTTCCACTGCGCACAGTGCAAGGCAATAACTCCCTGTTTTCCTCTTATTTTAACTGGTGACAAATTACTGCCTACTTTTCCCACTCCTTTCATCCCTCCCAGTGGCGGCTAGGGACTTCACTACAGTATGCCACTTCCATCTCCACCTCTTGGGTTATATATGGCTTTCCAAGCACAGTTGTGTCATTATGCCCAGTGATTCACATATAAACAATTTTGGAGACCTAAGAAATTTAACCTGATGGTGTTCACAGTTTTCAGCACAAGGACTTTGCAGCATAATCTAGAAAAATGCTCAGAGAACTCAATTGACTTTCTTGGATTCACAAACGGAGGGTCTTCCAGGAACTGATCTTCAAGAAAGAAGGTGCCTGCTCTGTACTGAGTGTGCTTCTCTTCAGACTAACAAGTGTCTTTCAGCATATGGGCTGAACAATATTTCAAGGCTTTATCATCATGATGCTGTTGTCAAATGACTCAGTGGTATGCCAGGAAGCTCAGAATGCATTAAAGCTGTGGTGCTCTCCTTAGCCATGATAATATATTGCATGTCAGGCCAGCTAAACAACTCAGAGCAGGGTAAACAGGAAATATTGAAAAGGTAGTATAGTTCAAGAAGCTTATTTCTCTGTTCTAGCACAGTACAGGGCTTTGTGGTCTTTAGCGACTTAAGTGGCCTTGAGAAATGTCTAAACTACAATTTCTTCCAAGATCATACTTCCCTGGAGTACATACGTCTAAAATTGCTGTTCTCCAGTTTAATTATGCTTATTAAGTCCCAGTTCATTTCCTGTTTTCTGCACAAATGACACCCTAAAGCATTATTTGGTTATACAGTAGTCTGTTTAAGGATTCTTTTTCTCCACTTCCAGATTCAAATAACAAATATTTGCCTTTAGCCAATAATTGAAGCTCTGTTTATGGTGCTGACATGAATGCATGAATAGAGTACTACATGTTTGCAAATATATGTGTCCAACATAGAAATATACATGCATATATGTATATATATATATATACATATATATATATGTAAAGAAAATTAATTTGTTCAATTTTGCTTTATAGAAATCACATATACATTCTACTGTGGTGTGATATTCTGTTCAGATATTTTTCAAATCAGTTGTGTTTTCATTGGCATTCCAAAAGGGTTTTTTATTGTAAAGCCCTCCACTGACACTCTGTTCATGCTTGCCTATTATCCTTCCAGCTTTGCCTTCAGCTGAACATGCTCCTTTTTTCCTCCTTCACATGATTACTTGCATGAGGATTTGCATTTAAATGGATGTGGAAAGTGCATTAACAACACCTACAGTAACAAAGCAAAAGCTGCTCAATACTTGTTACTGTCAGATATAAATTCAAAACAAATCAATTAATGTTTCGTATAGCTGTTTTCAGTGTTTGCATTTAGGTGGAAACTCTTCTTTGTACTATGCTTAACACAGACTGTGCATATTTAACACAGATTATGCACAAAGAATTATTTATGTGTCAGTAGCCTGAACAGAAAAAAGAATGATATTCAAGATGTAGAAGTCATGAATGAGATCTATTTTCTGTATAGGTGATTTGAGTCCTTAGAATATCAAGATTAGATCCTTTATTTCCAGCTTATATCTTCATTTGTTTTGTAATAAAACCAGTTTAAATTATTTTGGGATTTGGAAATCTAAGCCATTAAAGCATTAGTAATGTCTGGTTTTTGTTGTGCAGATCATGGAAATTTTGCAAATAGCTGGTATATATAAAAGAGACACAGCATGGTTATGAACAGAACTGTTGTGACTTGCATATAAAGTATGAATGTAAGATGTTCTTTTAGTGCTGTAAGAAAAATTAATTAAACTAGGCCAAACCATTCTATTGCAGAATAATGCTGGGTTTTTAAAAATTTTCTTGTGCTTACAATAGCCTTCTTAAGTGTATCTTTTTTGTACAGTAACACAAATACATAACACAAATAAATTACAAAAAATATAAAACTAATTTCTAGTTAACCTTTAGCTCTGGTGGCTTGTAAATTTGCTCTGTTTTTCTGCCAGGACTTTGAGAGGTACAAGTCACCATAAATGCAAGCACTCATTTTTTGATGTATCATTAAACTAAAAATGTGGCACAAAAGAGAAAAGGAGAAGAAAATGTAGGCTGGCAGTAAAAAAATAATTTATATTTTCCTTTCTCCAGAAAAAAGGTAGAAGAGAGAAATTTGTCATGCTTCTGAACATAATATGGTATCGACACCTGTGAGTCCTAAAATGCAATTATTGTTTATTATCTAAAATGGTTTGCTATATACTGTGTGTGCTAAAAAGAAATCCATAAGCATCAGAGGTAAATCAGTAATAACAAGTCATTCTTGTTTGTATGAAAAAACCAAACAAATCTGTATTTCTTTACCTATTGATGTGGAATAGGTCTAAATAAAGCAAATTCATTGCTTTCAATGAAAGCTGCATTGCAGCAATGAAAGAACATGATTTCAGATGTCATAGTAAATGCCTTCTATGTCTATACGTTAAGAAATGTAATAAGTATGGCAGGTGCTAAAACTAGCCTTACAAAACCAGCAATTGACTTGCAGTTTGCCAGAGAAAAAAATGATTTGCGAGTGAAACTATATGAGTGGAATCGGAGCATTAACAAATATTCTCTTCAGATTCTGTGATGCTAAATCTTCCCCTGTAACCTTCTTTGCAGCTTTCCATAATTACCAGCTGGGAGGGAAGGCAGAGAAGCCGTGGCAGGGCTGCCATGTGTGCTGCCCTCACCTGTAGGGTGGGAGGACACAGGGCCAGCCTGTCTGGGCAGGACAGGGTTTGGTGGCAAACACTCGTCCCATTGACGCCGACACCCCACTGCCAGCCCTGCCACAAGGACCCTGTGTGCTCAGAGCAGCTCCCGAGGGGCTGCTGCACAAGGCACGTGTGTTGCTCCGCCGCAAGTAGAAACCAGGCTGGCAAGCTTCCTTTGGTTAAATAAATAAAGCAAACACCCCCTTTCTCCCCACTTTATACCAGTCTCCACCTCTCTCCAGCAATAAAGAACAGTTGGTTTAAACTAAGCTAGATTTACTGAAATCATCAGTATTTTAGATCAGAGGGAGTTCTGCCTCCAACGTCTTCACTGATGTTTTTATGTCCATTTAGTTCTCTTGATGTGAATTTAATGCCCAGACTGACTGAATCTCCTGCACTCTTCCATCTTCAGAGCTGCCATCATGTCAATAGACTAATTTAGACTGAGAGGAGTTCTGTGTATTATTCTTAAAATACTTTCATAGTGTGCAGTGTAATTGCTCCTTTGGAGCTGATAATGCATTTTTATTGCCTAAAAAACAATTTGCTGTACAGTGTGGTAATATAATCATTGGTTTATGTTGTGAATGCATGTCATATATAGTGGGCCAAATTACCAGTTCAGAGTTTGTATCCATGTGCAATAAAAGTAAAGCCACAGAAGTAAAAGGAGTCCCCCTCATAGCCCAAAGACCGAATTTAGAGGTACCTGAGGCTGTTTAGGCTGGAGAAAAGGAGGATAATGGGACATTATCACTCTCTGAAAGGAGGTTGTAGGCAGGTAAGGGTCAGTCTCTTCTTCCGGATAACAACTTAAGGTCCAGAGGAAATGGCCTCAAGGTACACCAGTGGAAGTTTGTATTAGATATGAGGGAAAATTTCTTCATGAAAAGAGTTATAAAGTGTTGGAACAGAATGCTCAAGGAAGTGATAAAGTCACCATGTCTGTAAGTATTTAACATGTGGATGTGGCCCTTGACGATATGGTTTAGGGATGAACATGCTAGGGGGTAGCGAGCAGTTGGCCTTGAGGATCTTAGAGGCCTTTTCCAACCTGAGTGATTCTGTTGTTCCATGGTTTGGTCCTTATATCTTCTTGGCTGTTTAAAAAGTGTTCAGACTCTGTGTGCCTCATTCCCAGCTGGGCAGGGGTCACCAGGAGGTGGATGAGCCCCCTCTGCCTCTTCTGTGGGGCTGTTTAGAGCTTTTTAGCTTGTGTCTCACTTGGTGAAGCCTGAGATAAGTGAAGGATGGGTCTGAGCATGCGAACAAAGTAGGGAGGGCAGCCTGGAGCAGCCTGGAAGACCACCTAAAGCTTATGTGCTGGGAAGGTTCAGAGTTGCTTCCAGGACTATGTGTGTGCCAGTGTCACCTGGATGTGGTGCCTGTGGCTCCAGATTCATTTATTGGGTAAATAAGGAACGAGATGCAAGTGCTTCAGAGGAAAATACAGCCCTAAGAAAATTATGAAGAATGTATTAGCTCATCTGAAGGTCTGAACAGAGGCAGATTACTGGTAAATGATTTCCAGCTTGAACTGAGCACACCAGGGGATGGATTCATCCTCTGATCCATTATACTTGGGAATGAAGTGGGAAATAATACATTCAAAGCAAGAAGCTCTGCCCCATTCAGGGCTGGCAGAGGGTGCCAGGGAAGGAAATCTTCATGCCTTCTCAGCCTCGTCAACAAAGCGAGTACTCTGAAAAATCCGTTCTTTTTTTCCCCAATACTAGAGGAAATAAGAGGCCATGAGAAGAAACTTATGTATCTGATTTTTAAAAATATTAAATTTATCAAGGAATAAGTGTATGTTTTATTTTATCTGTAAATGAAATGTGTTTGATTGTCATTAATTTTCTCCTCAGAAAATAACATTTTATCATAGCAAGACTGCTATATTACAGTATCAAACAAAGAAACCTAAGGAATAAGCAGCCTTAGGAAACACAAAATAAATAAACAGCAGTAGATTGCCCTAGGCACATGCTTTTACTAATTTTGGTTTGTTGTTGTTCATGTCAGTTAGGTTCAATAAACCAGCTTTCTGGTAATGATTTGCTTTCTTGTGTGACAGTTCAAGAACCAGCTGACAGTTTTCTGTGTTGTCATTAGATTTTCCTGCTCCATATGGGTGTGTAAGGTCCAACTTGCCTAATTCTGTTAGATTTCTTGCAGCTAGTTTCGAAAGATGCTTGGAAAAAAGCCAACAGCAGAACCCTCTACATGTAAGTGTTACTTCTGTGTTTTGCCTCACAAAATGTTCAAAGGGAAGTTGAAAATGTTGCCTGCTTCACCAGTTTGCAAAAATATGCTAATTATTGCTGGCTAAAGTGTGACAAAAATATCAGACAGTCAAAAATATATAAAAGGAAAAAACCTAGAGAGAGAGAGGGGAAAAAAAGGAAAAACCTGCTTTCCAATGTTTCTTTCTTTGGGGATCAAGAAACATCTTTAGAGTTTTAGGTATTAGGAAGGGAAGGCTGTTCCTGGTTCTTTAAAAGTGCACTTTCTTGGAAGAACCTGTAGAAAGCTGATTTCATTCTTATGTGAATTCCCGGTCGAGATCCTTTTTTGTCCCTGCATCAGCACATAAAGGAACTGTAAGGCCAACAGGAGTTTTCCAGACCTCTCAGTGCAGCCATTAAAACCTAGATGACAATAAGAGTGAATAACTGGACAGTCAGGACCTGTATAGGTGTTCTGAATATGTCTCTCACCCAAAAACGTGCTCTTATCTGTACTTTGCCTGGACACAAATTTTCACCAGAATAGATTTATTACTTTCTCCAAATCTGGAACAGTGTTCTCATTTACCTGCAAAAGGAAAAGGAAAGAAAGGAAAAGGAAAGAAAGGAAAAGGAAAAAGGCCTGTGAAGCCATCAATTGATCAAGGAAATAATCAGGGAATGATTATTCACTCTCTAGCAATACAGGGACTGGGGTTCATGATGACTTTATGTAGTAACATGTTTGACATGAACTTTTCATGCAATGAATGCATGGTTAGAGGGGGAGATACTCTGGCACAGAATATTGTGGAGTTGGCGAAAAAGGGAATGTACTCAGACAAGGCCATAGTGGGTAGGTTTATTAATGACAGCTGCATGCAGCACTTCTGCTCAGGTAATCATTCACCTGCTATTGGGTGGATGCTTTTTCAAGTGAGTTACAATGAGCTATCTTAGTTGAGATTAGTGCCATAGTAAATTTTAAAGATCTTCTCAGGATCAATAGTGTAGTGCAATTGAATGAAAGATAATGTCATGTATTGTAACAGAAAGAAACTGTCCATCATATCACAACCCAGGAATTGTTAATTCAGGAAAAATGTGCATGCCACTTTGCATGACATTAAACTAAAAAAAAATCTGAAGCAATGAGCAGAAAAAAACAGCAGAAAGCAAGATGCAGTCTTATGCAATTTGGTGCACAGAATATTTCAGGTGCAGTGAACTGTTCTGGCCAGCTATCTCAGAAAATATCCTACTAGTTAACAATAGGAACATGAAAAGGTCTAGAAAATGGCACTGAAAATGGTTATGACATAGAAAATTCTCACTGAACTGTTATTTGTAAAGACTGTTTAGTTCAGGAAGAAAAGTCATAAAGGAGGATATAGTAGACCTATGTGTAATGGTATTAATGGAAAAGGCTGTCCTGCAATTCCAGTTCACAGAAAGTGAATCAGAATACACAGAATCATTTACCAGTAATCTGCCTCTATTAGTTCTAAGTTCACAAGAGCTATTTTTCTGCCAGTGCTGCTTAGCCCACCTGATTGGGAACAATCATATGTTCAGTCAGGGGAAGAAAAAAGGATACAAATTATGTACTGAGTAAATCAGGAGAAAGATAGTCTTATCAAATCCACATTTGTTTTATTTTTTCTCATGTGTTCTCTTTCCAGTATTGTAATGATGTCAGTAGAAGCAACCACTTTAAAGATCTGAACCTACAGCACTCAAAGGAACAACCTTTTTAGGGTATTCTTCCCTAGTTGACTACTTTATAGGCAATTAGATTGTGAAGGACAACAGAAGCCAAGTTCAGTGGTCTGAAGCTTTTTCCCCAAAAGTAGGGACCACGATGCTGAGAAAGACAGAAGAGGGTGATAAAGAGAGACAGCTCTTAAATTTGGGTTGTATGGCTAGTTAAGTTAATATTTTATTAGTTTAGAGGCTTCAGGTTTGTCAGCTTCTCTTTTCAAGGCTTGCAGAAAGAACCAAGTAAAATTTTTAGCCTATAGTTCCCCATCCACTAGGACAAAATTGTTTCATTATTCAACCTTAACTGATTTTTTATAGAAAATTTTATACTTCTGCCTTTTCCAAATTCTTATTGTAAAGAAGCTGTTTGAAATGATCAAAATAATTTATCTTAGAAATAGATAGCTGAATTTCCACCCTCAAATATGCAACTGACAATCTGCTTTTGGAAATAGCCTACTCCTTGATTACATTTGAATTTGTCTCCTTCTTTATTGTATCTTATTTTACATAATCTAATCTTAAAAAAATTAGATTTTGGAGTTGTTAAGGATTAATTTCAGCATTTCCTCATTAGTAACACTGTTTATTTCTGGTTCTCGTTAACCTGTGAGATAGCAGCTTTTGAATCACCATTGTGAGAATCTAATAAGTTGAAATTTCTAATGAGATCTAATTAAGGGGAATGGAGTGTCACACATCATCTCTCAGTTTGCATGTTAGTGGAGTGATAACTTCCTGCTCAGATTCAGTTGCAGATATACATAAGTTTTTTCACTTGATCATATCATACCTCTGTTCACAGAAAGGGCAGGAATATTAGCCATAGAGGAAAAAATTTGTTATGGAATAAAGTGTCATATGCACAGTTTAGCAGAGAAGCCATTGCTGAGGAGAGATACAAGTATTTAGAGCAGTTCTTTTGTAGAAGTACACAGATTTCACACCTGTGTCTGTCAGCAGTTCGGTGGGTTCAGCCTACTGAAGGCTTTGGATTTAAATTAAAATTGTGCATAAGGAAACCCAGAGAGCTAAACTTTATATACATCAAAATGACAGAGTCACATTTAAAGCTCCTACTGACATCTGGTTCTGATCAGCTTCCCAGCACTGAAACATTCTTAAGGCTCTGTCACAGAGCTCACTGATTTCCTTCGGAGAAGCCTAACTGAGTCCTCCAAAGTGGGTAGTTTAGTGTTCCTGTGCTATCTACAGGAAAAAAAAAACCTGCTTCTCTAGTGTAGTCATGAAGCTCAAGCAACATTTTTATTCTCCCAGGTGACCAGTACACTGTAAAGATCTCATCAGAATACCTTACGTCTGACTTAGGAGGAAAAGGATGAGGATGACACGTGGCCATTGAGATGTCATGGTTTCATCCCAGCCAGTTTCCAAGCTCAGGGCATCCACTTGCTCGTAGCCCACCAGCAGGACTGGGGAGAGAATTGGAAGGGTAAAAGCTGGAAAACTCATGGCTTGAGATGCAAATAGGGAAAGCAAAACCGACACACACAAGCAGAGCAAGACAAGTAATTAATTCAGAGCTTCCCAGGGGCAGGCAGGTGTTCAGCCATCTCCAGGAGAGCAGGGCCCCATCAGACATGACAGTGACTTGGAAAGACAAACACCATCCCTCCAAACATCCTCACTTTCCTCTTTCTTCCCTCCACTTTATGCACTGAACATGGTGGTCTGGAATATACCTCTTGTCCCAGCTATGTCTCCTCCCAACTTCTCACCCGTGTGGCAGCACAAAGAGCAGAAAAGGCCTTGGCTCTGTGTAAGCCCTGCTCAGCAACAACTAAAACATCTCTGTGTTATCAGCCCTGTGCTCAGCACAAATCCGAAACACAGCCCCATACCAGCCACTGTGAATAAAATTAACTCTACCCTAGCCGAAAGCAGCACGTAGGGTCATTCAGTTCATTGCCAAGGATTCACCTGGTTAGTTCACTTGAGAGAGTTACAAGAGATATGGAATAGCAAATAAAGTTGCAAGCTAAATTAATGGCATAGAGGGGACAAATTAATTAATGCTTAATGGGATAAGCATTTCTGAAAATGTGTCATTCATGGCAATGACATACTTATGCCCATGAATCACATTCTTTTTAGGACATTCTAAGTGCCATTGGATTTGCTCCCCACCTCTCTTCTGTATGCTCTTCTCCCCTTCCTCAGGTGTCCTCACAAATAGCTGAAAGGATGAGACAAGGCTCATGTTAGAAAACTTGGTTTGTTGGCATTAGACCCATGCAGGCGACTCCAGTGCTTCTTGTTCAGTGAAATCAAAACTTTTGCTTTAATGATACTAAACACCTACAACTGCATCTTTCAGGATGTGAAATTATTCAAGAGTTTATTGCTTTCCAGGTACCAACAGATAGCTCCAGAACCAACAAATACTAGGCAATGGGAGGAAGGATGAAGGAAGGTTGCTAATTTTGAAAAGAGACAAAGACAAATTGCTAACTATGTTAGAAGGGAGAGAGAAGAAACCGGAATGGCAATGAGGTGGAAGAGAGATTAGGAAAGAGAGATGAAGGTAGAAAAAAGGTTGAAAACTTTTATTCTTGGAAGTACCTGCTTGCAGATGCTCATGTTCTAAATTTTCACCTTTCTGCCTCATGATTATACATAACTGATCTCTGTTCAAAGGTAAATTTCCCCCCATTCTATGGTGTGGGTAAAATGTTTTAATTTGTTTCTGATTCTTGCCTTTGTAAAGACATTACATGTTTTAATAAAGAAAGAAAAAAAGTTGTTTCGATGGATTTTTTTCTCCTAGAATAACTTAGAAATGACAAAAGTTTGGTACATGAAACTCAGGTACATGTAACTAGTCCCCAGTGATATAGTACATATTTTTGCTAGGTTATATTAGAGTTGATTTTAAAATAATGAAGTTATGAACAATTTAAAGCATGCCCCAGAGTAAATGCAGTAGAAAATTCCATCAGTGTTTAAATGGAATTGTTAAACAGAGATGCACACATGGATGAAGCTGATTCTCTGTGTAACACAATACTAAAGCTACAACAAAGGTAACTTTTCTACAAATATTCAAGTGTTATTTTGAATTACCTCAGTAGGTTTTTTTCCTGTCTTGCTATGCACCTGCACCTCAATGGGTTTTTGATCAAAACCAAAGAGATCTTTTGGCATTGTCTGCCACAATGAGCTGCTCTGGAATGAATAGTGAGTAACCACAGGGGAGGCCAGGCATACGAGCCTGGCCTAGCCATGGTCTTCTCCATGAGGATTAGTGGAGTTAACCCAAATGTACATGACTATGAAAAGAAAAATACTGGTTTTGTATAAATAAAGATAAAATATTGATTTTTGGCCAACATTTTTAACAGAAGTACATTGCTGAAAACTTAGTTTTATGTACTGTAGGTTTGATCTCATTTCCTTTGAAATCAAGGACTGAATTGAGGCTCAAATTGATATGCTGAAAATAGCTGCAAGAATGTAAATATTTCGTGAGGTGAATAAACTGTGATTTACTTCTAATAATTTATCTTGATATGGATAAAAAGAAAATTGGAAGCTCATTTTGAAAAATTAGTGAGTCTGTTTCCTGGCACAAAACTTCTCTTACCTAGGCACATACAGCTGAGCTACTTCATACTGCAAGCTATTTAAGATTTTATAAGCTAATCAAGTCTGAGTCTGTTTTTTAACAAGATGGACAATTTCCAAAGAAAACCCAGGTGTTTCAGGACAGGATGTTGATGAAATGGTAGGTGGCATGTTTCTCTGCAATACACCATAGGCCCTCACCAGCCTTAACCCAAACACATGCTTAAGTTAATAGCAGCAAGTATTCCCACTGAAATGAATGGATTTATTCACATGCTTAAATTTAAATAGGTGCACAGGTGATTTTCTGGACTGGGGTCTGAGTCCCTGGAAAGGTGTCTGTGCATTGGGAGAGGCTGGGAAGGAGGGCCCCGACCATACACGGTAACCACTTGTGTTTATGTGACATGTTTTGTAAAGACAGAGTAAGTGCTACCGCTCGAGTAACCATCTTGTTATCTAGAAATTATTGTGCTAATAACCTATCATAACACTGGTGTAGGTTCCTCATACTAATAAAGAGTAACATAAGTGTTAAACCTATGAGATTGTAATGGAAAAATGGGTTTCCATTAATGTATTTGAAGTTAAGTTCAAGTGGACATTTCCTCTCTGGCTTTTTTTTTTTTTTTACTTATTTTGGAACATTGCACTATGACTTGCCCAGGCTTTGAAAATTCCTCATGTATTTTTGCAAGGAAGAACAGGTAAGGGATCTACTTTTTTAAAAGTTTCTGGTAAAGTTCTAGGTGTGGATAAAAAATGAACACAGCATTTTTTGATGGTACTACAAAACTTGCTGGGGTCAACTGGTCAACTGTGTCTGTGGAGTGAACAGTAAATCAGTATTAAAATTTCTAGAATTAATTATAAAATTTATATTATAACATGTATAGAACAACACTACAAGCTACTATGTGATGATAGGGGGTATGTATTTGTTTTGGCTGATGTTAATGCAATCAAGCAATGTAAACTTCTACTGCCTTACTAAGAGAATAAATTGTAGCAAATATTTTTACTTCTTTTTCTAAATAACAATTCTTCCCCTATTCTAGAAGACCATTAGCTAAGAATTTTTAAAAATAGTTTTCTACCCTTGGTCTGTGTGTTTTTTTTATTAGAATTCATTTTTACTTGGCAACAACCACAGATTAAAATTGTATTTTTTGGATATAATTTTATATTAGTCAGCAGGAGAAAATCCAGGAGTGCATTTTTCAGGGCATCTATTTTTATTGTTAATTGAGACCTGTGCAACTGGTATGCATCTAGCATATGAAAAATTTATTTGAAAAGATTAAGCTTTAATCACAAATGATGCAAGAAAACTCTCCATGTGGAGCATTTGCAAAAGAAAGCAAACTACTGTTTAACATGGTGGCAGAACAGCCTTTGACAATCTGTAATGTTAATTGATTGTCCGTGTTGGATACACTAGAGCGCACAGACCAGGGTGTTTATATGCTAGAGTTGAAGCACATAGAGGACAGAGATGGCACAAAAACACCCAGCATTTTGACTTGGGCTTTAATAGAGTTTCTTGATCAGATATTGAACATGCAACAATAAGACTGATTAAGTGACTTTATTTCACTGGGATCTTTAAATAGCTGACTAGGCAATTTGTAGCTTAACCTGCTTACCTGCCACCTTTGTGTTACCATGGCAGTAAAATATACACTGGAATGACATTTGACATTCTTTTAATTCTTTGCGATTTACAATCAACACAGTTCTATGACTATACTTTATTTTAAGGTCCCTTGAAAAGAACAGAGATGTAAATCCTATCTTCCCAGCACTTCTAAATGATAGTATACTGTATGTGTTGATTACATTTGCTTTTGAAAACATGCATGGCTTGAAGTCACTTGAAAAGCTCCCTTTGGACATCAGTTTAATGAGAGTATTGGCGCTTAATTGAAAAGGAGCTGGCAAGTAGGTAGAAATCACTGTGTTGATCATTGTCTAACTTTCTTGAACACTGCACTTGAGTTCTGGTTGCTTTTCTTGTATAAGATACAGAAACAAAACCACATGGGCCACATGCATGATCAGTTAGGTGAGGCATTTCCATGTGCAAGTAGAGACCTATAAAATCATGAAGAGCAGTGAGATTATTCATGGATTCTCAAAAGAAAGAGGGCATTGCAAGTTTAAAACAAATAAAAGAAAGTACTCTTTCATAGGATACATAAAAATGAGGACTATAGAAATAGTCCTACACAAGACTGAATGTATAAATGGGTTTAAAAAGGAAGTAGAATACAAATTTGCTGGTGTCTATTAAATGCAGCTGTCCATATGCAAAATCTAACACAGAAAGTCAGAAAAATTGTTGTGGACAAGAAGCTGAAAGAAGATGAGGAGGACCAGTCATTTCCTATAATAAGTGTTCCTTTTTCTAAAGTGTCTGCAACAGTTTTTTTTCAGACATCAGCTACATCTACCATGTATTTGATGGACCTTTCATCAAACAGTTTAGTGATTCTCAGATATCTTATTTGCTAACAAAAAAACTTACATTTGAAATGTTGGTCACATCAAAATCTACTCTAGATAATAACATTACTACACCTTTAGGGGCACCTAGTTTTACATCAGAATAGCTCCTGCATCAGCATACCACATAAGTGTGATGACCTGAAAACAAGTCCTGAAAATTTGTAGTGTCCAAAATCTTACTCACTAAGTTCAAACATGTTTTGCAAGGACAGTTTTCCCATTTCCAGTTGCTGTCTTATGCCAGGGTAATGCTTAAATTTCCTTTGAGGAGCTTTTATGGGGAACATGATCAGAAAAGATCAGTTAGAGTTTTTGACTCTGGCTTCTGTCAGAAGTGGCAGTCTAATCAATCTACTCCTTTTTGCAGACATAAGAATTGTCCCCTATGTGAAAAGTTGTTGCTACAGTTAGAGGTCTGGTAAACTGATGTTCCAGTAAACCAGAAAGGATCTCTGACTTCCGAGGTACTTAATCTGAGCTCAAGGTCTGGGAAATTTGTAGCATCACATAAATGCTTTGAAATCCACTTGTCCCGTTCAAATACAATTGTCATGATCATGGACCATAATGAACTGAAACAGAATGAGGTTCCTTACCTCAAATTTTATGGTTCCAACTTGCCTTCAAGTACAACTTTTATCTTCCCTTGGATCACCTAGGTAACAGCAATGCTCAAACATCTAATTAGCTTAATTTGATTACATTAGTTAGACATGTTACTGAACATCAATACCTTAATTCTCACAAGATACTTATTAGGCAGGTAAAAAAACACTGGTTTCCCTCTGCTGCAGGTGAAAGAAATGAATGTTTTAGAAATGAGCATGTGCAAGACCACACCTTGAGAAAAATGGTAAGGTATTATTTAAATGTGAAGACTCCTAAGGTCATTGAAGGCTTTTTCTGGAAAAGCATGATACAACTGAACAATCTTATCACACAGCAATATTTGAGAACATACAGCTCAGAAAAATCAATGTTACACTTTTAAATACAATTTGGAATGTGTTCGTAAAGAAGCGGCCTTTTTTTGTTATTATGAGGTGCCTCTGTTTAGCAAAGTATAGTACAGAATGATAGGTTCCTTATTGCCACAACAGCACTATCCTGCACTACTTTGGCTGCATCAGCATCTTCCTTAACTTTGCAGTCCATCCCAAGGTAAAGTTTTGCATACTGTAATGTCAGTGAGAAAAATGTCAGCATTTTGTAATGTTGTCAATTGATAACCGATAGAATTATATGAAGGAGGCCAGAGACTCATGGCTGCTGTCACTCTGACATTGTCATATTGTGAAGCCAAGGGGAAAGAAGGAGGCAGCAATCATCTTCTCTATACAGAACAGCTAAACTATGTAATTCTTTGCCACCAAAGGCCTGGCAGTCATTTTGAAGCATTTAGAAACTAAATTTGACAATTAATTACTTAGGCAGGTTTTCACTCCTGCAGATATCCTATTATTACCAATAATAGCCTTTAAGTAGTTTCTGAACTCACTAGCTGCACTGGTGGGCATAGCCCTATTCATTTTTCACAGGTGCTTTGGTAAGGTAGAAATATTGAAATTCTGAGAACCTGAGTGTAGAACTGACTGCTAATATCTGCTTTGCGATTACCCAAAAATAAGTTTTGCTATCATAAAAGCCTGTAGATTCTGCATTTTCCTCAAAGAATCTTGAGACAGAAAGACTGTCTCAAGATAGAGGGTGGGAGGGAGGTGTAGGAGGCATGAAAATGGGGAAGGTTCCTGGGTCTTCCAAACAAGGGAGGGATGGCAGGTCATCAGGTTGCAATAATCAAGAAATACTGCAAAGATTATATGAATTTCCTTTTTGTTTTGTATACCTTTTTTCTCTTTGCCTGGCAATCTTCATTCTTCTGCTACTTTTTAATATTGTTTTTGTTAATTAAGCATGAGCTAATAAGGACAGTGAAAAATTAACTCAAATGACCAAACTAATATACCAGAAAAAATGGACTTGCTGAGCTCCACTTCCATTCCATATCAGGACATAGGAAACAGAATGGAACATCTGCCACTCCCTTTCTGAAAGCATTCCCACGTTTTTCAATACACCCAGTGATAACAATCCAATAAACTTCCACATTGCCGTCAAATAATAAAGATCAGTGCAGACAAATACTGCAGTTATATATGAGCAATTTTGTATAGGACACTATTTAGCACACAGCAGGAGAGGCGAAATGTATTCCTCACCAGCACTGTGATGTGGAAGCTGTTGCAGACATCATGGGCAGTGCCTAATCACACACACACTTACTCAATCTTCACCCTTGGCAATAGCAGCGGAGTTATTTCCATCTGTTCATAAAGGTGCACAACGTTTCACCCAGTGTTAGGCTGGGGGATACCCACAGCTTCCAGCAAACTGCAGGTGGTTAAAATGCTTTCATGTGGTAGATATTCAGTATATTGTTGACCTCTGTTTTATAATGGTGCTCAGTATTCATGAGAGTCTGTGTTCCCAGAACCAATAACCAGCAGGCTGATGGAGTTTATGGGGTGAAGAAGACAAACATAAGCATGACCTTCACAGCAGGAACAGGCCAAAGCCCTAGCAGAGCCTTGATACAGAGTTAATTAAAAAAACCAAACTGACTATTGCAAACACAGTTCATTTGTGTTAATATGAAAAAGGAAAATTAGTTGAAAGTCTGACCCTGACCTGCAATGTCATAATAAAACATGTTTTCAAGCTTAGACTTTTCTGTCAAAGGTTACATCAAATGGCAGATTCAGAACTTCATAGTGACTGCTTAATTCTGATTTTCCAGCCTCTGCAGTTCCATATTCTTCCCACAGATAATCAAAGACCCAAAGAACTGATCTTGTCATCTCTACTTACTGCAAATGTAATAATCTAACCAAGGGAAAGTAAAATATGTCATTGCAGACTAAATTTTAAAGTCCTCCTGAGAGAACGAATATAAAACAGATTTAAAGGTCTAGATCCATCCCAGCTGAGATCAGAGTATCCACTGGCAGTTCCTCTCTTTTCAATCAATGATGAAAGGATGGAAGAGACACAGACTTCCAACTTAATAACATTTTTTAAATTCATGGAGTGCCAAATACTAGAAATTGATGCATAACTTTACATATCCTCTCATTTGGTACTGTGAAATAATTATGAACAAGGGCTATTGAAGGAGGCAAGGAACATCTTTAGGGAAAACAATAAACAGATTGTTTAGTGTTAAGAGCTTTCTTTATATTCCTTTGTGAACTGTCCCCAAACAACATTCTCACTGATGTGAAAAAAACACAAGTACATTTCATGGCAACATGACTGTATGAAAAAGTTTTATTTCTCACCTCTCAGGTGCTTGGAGTTCCTTTTTCTTATATTTTTATTTATTCCCACATACCTATTTTGGTTAGAATTTCCTGAAAAAAAAAATCTTTCCAGGCCAATAGGAAAATTTAAAACTCTTTGAGAGGGAGTTACATGATCAGAAATGACAAAAAGAACATCAATAAATCAATGGAAGCATGACATCACTAAAAGTGTCAAAGTCATTGGTGAAAGACAAATGCCTAGACTTGTAGAATCAGAATTATGCATAATCATCCTTTTGTGTGAGCTGGAAGGCAGTGGAATACAGGAAAACAGAATCATGGGATGGCTGGTTTGGAAAGGATCTTTAAAAACCATCTTGTCCAATCCCTCTTGGGCAGGGTCAGCTTTCACTAGATCAGGTTGTTGAAAGCACCATTTGACCTGTCTGTGAACACTTCCAGGGAAGGAGCCACAGCTTCCCTGGGTGACTTCTTCCAGCGTCTCCCACCTCCATTGTCAACGCATCTAGCAGGATGTTCCAAGAAGATTTGGAGTCAGATGGCCTGTATGCTGCCTCTTCTTGCAGCTGTAATACCCTTCTAAGACACATTTCCTTAAATTCAAGGAATGTAGTATGATATATGGTTGGATTTGGGATGGAAAACATAAGAGCACCAATATCTCATTTCCTCTATATAAAATTTTGTTTCCTACTTATAAAAGTACATAAGACAGCTGCATACTACAGAAAGTTTTCTGCCAAGTGATATTGCAATCTGAATATTAGAAAGGAGAACAGATCTTCACTGTTAAGTTCAGTTAACAATTATCAGTCTCATTTACTGCTTATGATGTGGGGGATGAAGAACCTGAGTCTATGTTCTTGTATATAAATACAACGGAGAGACTGTTTCAAAATCTTGGCTGGTTTTGTTGATGTCAAGGTCAATGCCAGATTTGCCAATAGCTTAAAGTTCTAACATCAAATTTACAATACACAGTCCTTCAAACAATAATGATGCCTAAAATTTTGTTTCTAATATTAGACTGGAAATGTTGGGAGTTTTGTCAGTGGAAATTTAATCAGCTTTAGAAGAAGATTCTCTTTGAAAACGTTACTAATTATAGTTGTGTTGCAGGAAACCACTTTTCAGAAAACAAAAAACCATATAATTTTATGGATTTGAGTATTTTTAGAAATTCATAGCAACAGTTCCGTTCTGTAAGATTTGTTCCTGGGGACACTGGGTATGTAACATGAATACCAAGGTATATGGCCTTCCCTCTGATGATACAGATAGAAATTTGTGACTTTAGGCTTTGTGCAATTTTTATTCATCTCTTGTGTCAAGTAATATTCAGATTGATTAATTTTCTAATTAATAAATTCTATTCTGGTGAACTGTAAGCTACTGGAAAAAAAATAATTGCCAATCTTTGGATAAAGAATTTTATTAGAGGTAGAAAAAAAAATAGCTCCATGAGCAAAGGAAATAAAACCAATAAGCCCTGAAAACAGCAAAGGAAACATTAATTCAGTCAGCGCCCTTTCAGTTCGCCTTAGGAATCATGAGTAGCAATTTGAAATCCTGTTTTTCTCCTGGGAAGAAGTGATGCTCTAAACTATACTGATCAAATAAAATGGGAAGCCGCAGGCTAAAACAGAGGGAAAGAAGTTACAACAAAGAAAAACAGCCTGTTGTATGAAATGACACATTTATACACCAGCAAAGAAAAATTAGAATCCTCTCCATTTACTTTATATCAACTGCAGAAGAAAAATAGCTGTATTACAAATATCAGACAACAGAATAACATAAAATAAAGGATTATTTTGAATCATCCCAGAGGATATTGTCCAAAATATGTGCATAGGATATGCACACAAAATGGTATCATTATGCAGTTTTTGGCTATCAAAAAAATACAATAATCTCAAACATATTAAAGAGATTTAAAACACAGTCTAAGTAAAAATTGATAAGTAAAAAATCACATAGGAAAAAATGCTACAAAAGAAGAGAAAACATCCTTTATTTGTAAGAGAAAAATTACAGTGTGAATGTTTCTTAATCTCTGATAGCTTGAAATTTCTCCTTCACTCTAGTCTGACTGATGTGAAGTCTTTAGACCTACACGGTGTAAAGAAAGAAGAAAGGTATTCTTAAGAAGTGACAGTGCCATAGGAAAACACTGGCAACTCCAGAACCTGGGACACAACAGTAGAGATGAGACAAAATAGCTAATTAACACAATGTCTTTGAAATCCATGGTGTGCTGGAACATTCCTGTTCTATATTCAGTCTGGCACCATGCTTCCAGTGCCTCAGTAACACTGGGTATTTGCATTTGCTATATTGAAATAATGGCTTGTTCCACTGCCTGTGATGGTTGGAAAAAAAACACCCTGTAGCACATCATGGAAGAGACACAGCACAGCTGGGCCCTCATTTCAAAATTTTTTGATGAACACATCAATCCCAAATTTTAGATCTGAAACTGATATCTCTGCTAATTAAGGAGCAGCATACAATGGATTAGTTCAGCTTCAATAACAAAGAAGGTTTAGATGGGATCAAACACTCAGAATGATAGGAGAACCCCAGGTCAAGATCTTACATCTCCATGAAAATTTATGAAGAATAACAATTTAGATGTTTTAAGCAAATCATCCAAGAGTTTAATAGAGGTCATCTTAACAACTGTTCTGATCCTTCACAGCTGTGAGAATAAGTATGCAGAAAGAGGAATAATCCACATCTTGTCTTATGCTTGTAATCAGGCAAGGTATAGCAAAACTGAGTTTTGCTGAGGCCAAAAAGGATGCACAGGATTAGCTGCTTTTCTAGGTTTCATAGCCCAAATAAAAGCAAAAGGCAATATTTCTTTTTGCTTCTCATTTACTTGCTGTATAAGAATCCATAAAGATGTCTGTAACTCTGTAAAGAAGAATAGAGAAAAATAATTATTTTCATTAGTTTCTGAGGTTACCTGGACTTTGGCTGGCAAATGATTGTTTAAGAAAATATAATTAAAACAATTTAAATTACAATTAGAAAGAATACAGTTTCACAACAGAGGAATAAATGCAATCTTTGGGCAAGTAAATTATATTGGTCTTTCAATTCATCATAATTCTTTTCTAATCTGTTTGGAAAGACATGTTGGGCACCATGTGAAATTAGATGCTATTTTCCACAGGTCACTACCTACTTATTACTACAAATGAGAGCTGTACATTGGAAAAAAACCCTCTCTTTGTTAATTTGGTGCTTTTGCTAATGTTGTGTTGCCTTTTATTCAAGTTATGGTCATACTTATTGCACACTACCTAAAATTTCCTGTCTCTGTAGAAACTCAGACTTTTGCATCAGGTGTGGCTGTAAAATCTCTCCCGTTCACCTGTTCTAGAGATGAGCCTTTTATCTCAGAAATATTAGGGCCGAATCCTGAAGTATGTGCAACTTTTTGGGTGTCTAGTCTGTAAAATATACAGTCTATTTCCTCACCGTATTAAAGGTTTTTACACCACTTGGTAAATGCAAAAGTATCCTTGATGTCAGAGATGGCAATGAGCTCTGAAATGTTCAACTCATCAACGACTTCTTGAGCTGAGTGTTTAGAAAATGAGAAACTAAGATGACCTTCAAATAAAAAATTGATTTAAACTAGGTGGTACCTCGGGGGAGACTCAATAACTGGCTTGACTTTCAGCTAAATTAAGTAAAGATGAAATCTATTTCTTTTACTGTTTCTTGTCTCAGTCACTGTATAGCTTCCAAATCCTTTAAAAGGCAGGGACAAGTTTCATAGGCAATTGTTTATTAGAATATTCAGAACTATCATTGCAGAGGTACCACAATACTTTCAAGCTAAGGAAATGGGTCACAAAAGTTAAATGTAGCAGGAGATTTATTAGACAATGGGAACATTAGTTGATTACATTTGGATAAAACGTTACTTCCTCACAGAAAAAAAGGCCAGTGTCCAGTTCTTTCTGTAAACATACATATGTGACTGAATGTATTTATGTGTGTGTTTGCTTACTTCCCCCTATTGAATATATGTATAAATTAATGCTTACAGATATTGTTCTAGAAAAAATCAGTAAGATATTTGGAACATTGTTGCAGTACTGCATATTTGACTTTTAAAAACAGATATGCCAAAGTATTTCTGTCTGGACCCCAAAAATTAAGTCACTGACAACACCTATTTACAGAAACAGCAGACCAGTCTTCTCTTGCCTGAAAACTAATCCATGGGAAGACATCCAACTGGCAAATGAAGATTGATAGCCCTGTGATATTAAGGTCAAAACTTCAAGCAACGCCATATCTTTTTGGTGACCATATTGAAACTTCTACTTTTTTTTAGAATATTAAAGAGTCCTGAAATATTTCAAAGACAGTGGCTTGACAAAAGCCTTAGACTGTGCCAAGGAGCTGATTTTTCTCCATTGCTATATTGTTTATCTCCAGCAGAATAAGGTCTGAAACTTCAAAGAAGGTTATGGGGCAGCAACATATAGATTAATCTGCCTAGAAAATAGGATCCTCTGATCCAGCTGGCAAAGTGTGACTCAGAAAATGATTAACAGTTGTTTCATATCTCTGCCAAACAATATGAAAAAAGTGTCAGACAGTTCTCCAAAGATTAGATTTAGAGAGAAGCTCTCTTCACAGCACCTGAGAATGAAAATGTGTTTCTAAATTGTCAAAACTTACAACTGGAACAAGGGAAGGAACTGACTGCTTCATGTGGAGTTCAACATTTAAAACTGAAGGCTCTCTAGGGCTGCACTGTTAATCATCTTCTCTGGAGAACTGAAAATAAGGGGCTACAAATGAAATGAAAGGATCCCTGCTTGCTTAACCTTCTCACTGGAGTGAAAACCATGACAAAAAAAGATGTAAAAAACCCCCAAAGACACCACATTCAAATGTTTGAAAGTAACTGTAATGAGGGCTTGTAACATCTCATTAGGAAACTGTCAAACCCCAGGTTGCTTTACAAATGGACAATCATGCAATTACAAAAAAAGTGGGAAATAGAGTGACAGAACCAAATATTGTGTCAGGAGAGGATAAGGTGCACAGCATGTACTGGGAATTGAATCTGAGTTTCTCTAAGTTCTTTAGAAAAATCTTTTAAAGGAAATACTGGGGTAATTTTCATGGGCAAAGGAAGAAGAGCAACATTTTAGCCACTTATCCATTGAGACTGGAATCTCTGAATGACACCACCAGTATAGCAAAAGTCTCAGGAGAAGACCATCAGGCTCTTGACACCAGGAAAGCACCCAGTGAGACTTTTACAGTTTTACCACAATACCTATAGCATCAGGATGAGAGTTTTTATTGAGTTTACAGAAAAGAAGTTATAAAGGATCTTACTTAAGTGCAAAGGAAAACACAATCAATGATTTATAACTAATTGAAAGCCAGAAAAAACAGTGAATATTTAGGGACCAAATACTTAGTTGATATATAAAATCACTTCTTATCCCTATTTTATCCAACTGAATTGTAATTTTTAAGCAAAAGTATTTTTCCAACAAATGAATAATAATGAGGAAAAAAACCAAACCAACTACTTTTTCACAAGAGAAGTTACATTTAGTCATTCAAGGACAAATTTATGTGTACATTCACATGGAATCTAACGTGTCTCTACACATGGGATGACAGAAAATACATCCTGGATAAATCGAACATGTGCTTGGGCTCCCAGTTGAGAGAAAGAGCTACGTTCTGAGACGTAGCTAATAGGCATATTTATCAAAGAATAGTTTGTGAGATATCCAGCTGTCCATGGGGGGCTGTCCTGTAACAAACAATTCCTAGAGCTCACTGAAATATGTTGGGAAATGTTATTCCATACATATATACATCCTGTGTTCAGGAGTCCCCAGGGAAGGCATGACCTCATGGAATTCTGACAGTGGTGTCAGATCTGCCTGCTTTGGAAAAACAGGCCTTCTTCCCATTTTCAATGTCTGTTTATGTTACACTGGGGACTTAACTGTGGATGTGTCCTTATCTGCCAGAGGAGTGGCACCTTGTTTTCCTTGGATCAGCGGGATAACCAGCCAGGCAGCCCAAGCCTTGTGCACGCTCAGGGCAGGAGGATGGAGGAAGCAAGGCTGCCAGCATATGAAGCCAGGGCACACCCAAATGACAGCCAGGCAGATTTGCTCCCTTGGAAATACACACCAATAGACTGTACAGAATTTCACACAAAACATGTAGAAATTTTGGAAGTGGAAGAGAATTGAAAGGAGACAACAAAAGGAGTGTAATTTGCTACTGTTCTTTTGAGGTTGCAATTTCAACTATTTCCTTTACTTACTAGTGCTCAGTATCTTCACTGTCAAAGAATCATGTTCCCGTGGGAAGTAACTCTTTAAAAACAAGTAAAAAATTAAAAAGTGTTCCACATCACTCAGTTTGACTCTCACATATGACATGGTTGTGCGCACTCCTTAAGTTCTAGCTAATTTTCCATTTATCTGACAGTTAAATTCCTTGAATTATGTGCAGGATAGATTTTTTGATTAGGACAAGTTATTAGAATTTTCTCCCTGCATACACCAAAATGAATCAATCAAAAACCCAAAGCACTAATTGTCACCATTTCAGTAGTGTTTGTGACAGTTTCTCACACACTTTTATTCTCAATAATTATGACTGTGCTTTGTAGAGACTTGTTGGTTTTTGACAGCACAGAGACAGTTTTCAAGCATTTTGAGGCAGGGAAACTGTAAGTGGGAAACTGGGAGCCCAACAGAGCGTGTTGCTCTGCAGAGTGAATTTACAGCTCAGACCTTGGCCAAGCTACACCTGCTCCAGTGCCTGAGAGTGGCCATCATGTCAAGTGTCCAGAGCCCAGGTTTATGTTCTGATGAAAAAGCAGTGAGATGACTGCTTTTTCTTTGTGCAAACCATTTCCTCTGGAGCATGCCTTCTCTAACATATTTGTTAACTCCATATGTGACACATGCAGTACTTAGCCTAGCATATCAAGACACTAGGGCCTGCTTCTGGAAATTATCCAATGCATTATACCACTCACCATGAATTTAAATGTTCTAAAGTTCTCTTAAAAATTATATCTGCTCTTTGGAGTGTCTTTGCTTCTAGTCCTAGCTCAGTAATAAATAAAGTTTTCAGTTTTGTGCATGGCAGCCTATACAGTAAAACATATAAACTGTTATTCAGAAATTAATCTACTAAATGTGCAGAGTGCAACTCCTTGAAAAAATTCTTTCATACTTTATTGTCTCTGCATATATGTATATATTTTACAGCTTTCACTTTCTCTCATCCACACCCTCTTTCTAGATATTTTATAAAATATGTATTTATGGGCACACTCACATGGAATCCACAGTCTCTACATATTTTCTGTGCACAGAAAACACATCCTGGATAAATCAAACATGTACTTGTACCCTTATTCCTAAGAAACAAAATTAGCTTTTTGGGACCAACCAGCAAAATTTCGGTGTAAATTTGAAGCAATTTAGTTTTCCAAAACATGAAGGAAGTACATGTGTTTACTGATCATTTTCATGCTGTAAGAGCTAAAATAAACTCAACAAAAAATTTCCAAGTTTTATCCTAAACAGAATACTCAAAGATGTAGTTTCATTCTAAAACACATGCTGCTGATAATTTTAAATGAAAGGCCAGTCTAAAGACCAAATGACACATCCCAAATGGCTCTCTTTGATCACTTGAGTGCATTCACAGCTAACAGTTCAGCATGAGTTCATTTCTTTTTACTGAGAAGATAAGTCTTTGCTGATTATTCTGTCTGTCAACCAGCAAAAACTTTGAAATATTTTTGCAGACTTTTGAATTTGTGGAATTGTAAAGTGCTCCAATACTAGTTGAAGCTGGATTTTGCTCAATTCTTTTGGTGCATGTGTTTATCAACAACCAGCTTTCAGAGTGATGCTCTTATGGAACCAGTAATGGAAACTGGAATGATGTTCTCATGGAAACTATAATGGAAACTGAAATGATGTTCTCATGGAAACTGTAATGGAAACTGAATTCTGTGAGTGAACAATTACAGTTCTGATACTGCTTCAAGGCCTTCTGGTCAGGTGGGAAAAACTCAAGTCACTTGAAACAGGCCACAGGACCCCTTCCCACACAGGAAAGAAAAGGATATCTGGATCCAGAGAACCGTGCTTCCAAGACAAAACTAAGAAAAAAAGAACAGCAGCAGAATTATTCATGACTGTTCCATAGACATTTTGTTGCATTGCCCCCTTATGGATCTCCCTATTTTGCTAAAACTTGAGGCCATTCATAGTGGTGTATTTCCACATTACTATTTAAATTGGTACCATAACATGGTGAAGAGATGAAATGAAAGAAGAAAATGATAAAATATTGCAACAATGCAGAGGAATCATGGCAATGTAACACTATTGCTTGTAATTCCTGAAATTTTTTTAAAATTGTGTAGCGCTATTTTGAGGTGATTTCAAAATTGCAAAATTGTTAATTTTGTTCGCAGTGGGCAGGACATGACATTTTACTGCAAGTTAAATTCTGCCCACAATTTTGCTCAGCCTGGAATACTTATTATCAGAGATTGTCAATCATATTGAGGGGAATTTGTCACAGCAATGCATTTCTATCATTTGTATGAATGACAGACTAATAGAGGTTGCAACCTAGGCAGAGACACAGTTCAAACCTCCTGAGGTTAAGGACAATCATTCCTAAAAGGTTGAGAAAAACTGAAACTCTGAGAAGGCCTAATCTGAACCACTTATATTTCAAGTTGGATCTACTACAAAAACTGAATTACAATTTTGTGCTATTTCCAGTCATTGCAAAGCTATAATTTTACTAGATTAAAAGGATGTTCCATTTGCACCTTCTGTTGTACATTGTGAATAAGAAGGGGATGATCTTATTCTTGCATTCTAGACAAATATTAATGATTGTTGGGTTTATTTTCTTATTGTACCATTTATTGCCCTGCCTACACTAGTAGATTCTGTCCAAGTAAATACTATACACTAAAGGTGGTCAGAGTAATGTTTTTATTTGGAATCTTCTCGACACGAGGCCTGTGTATTAGTAACAATATATATTACCTTTGATGTAGAACACTAGTACTTCAAAATTTAGAGATGGTCAAATCCTGATTTTTTGTTTAGGCTTCTTCTGGACTGAGATGAAAAAAAAATATTGAAAAATTATACTCAAGATAAGAAAATAGTTTCTTTATGTTTCAGTGTGGTATTCTACATGTAATTACATGTGTCAATCCTCATAAATAAAGGCATTTTAATATTCACATTTTCTGAAAAATTGTAGCTAGAATTTCAGTTGGCTTCATTTGAATGACAGACTTCCACAAGTTCATTTTCTTGATGTTCTGGTTCTTCCCACTCTAGGACGAACTTGATCAGGCATCTAAAGATAAGTCTCCAGTGTTCACTATGGTATATCTAGTGATTTGTTTGCTTCTATTACTTTCAGCAATAATGTCTACATTCACCATTTTATGGTCAGAGCAGGTAGTATCACATCTGAGGATGTCAGGCCTGCTTTCCCCCATTTTCTCTTACATATGAGTAATCAGACTAGGTCAAAAATAATGAAAAGAGTCTTCTCCCACTTTTTATTTAAACATTCACCTATAATGTTTTACATAATGGACCCCTGACAGAAATTTTAATGGAAGCATCAATATTTAAAATATGTTCTAGCAACATTTGTTAAACTCAAATTTCAAATATCCTGATAATTCAATATAACGATATTAACATCTTCTGAACAAGCATAAAAAACAAATCCTTTGAGAAGCTTTTAACTTTCTGGTACTGGGAAAGGCTGTAATAGTAGGAAAACTGAGGTTTGAAAAAGAACAAGCATGAAAAGCCTGTGTTTTAATACTCTTTAAAAGTTTATGTGGCATGTGAATATACTAAGGACAAGAAAATAATTTATTCTATAGAGTTGTCACATCAACATGAAAAGCAATGAGAGAGTCAATCATTTGCTATGATTGAAAAGAAAAGGAAAAAAAAGCCCTAAGGTAGGTGCTGTGAGAAAGGGATGGCTTTTGGCTTCAGGTGCTGGAGGTTATTCAAGCAGATATACCACAGAAGAGGTCCAGGAATAAGAAACAATGAATCATCAACAGGGTCTGCAACCTGATAGATTAACCACCCAGATGGGAAGGAAAATGCTGCTATGCCTTTTTCCTGGAAACTTCATTACACTTTAGCCAATTTGACAAGAAGCCAAATTTCTTGTCCTTATTTTGCTTAGCTCCCCTGACAACAGCAAAGATTTCTGATTTCCTATTGATATGAGAGCAGTGATCCCTTTTTCTTAGATGCATTCTTCTGACTGTAGAATATGTACAGTAAAGTAGGTTAATAAAACATTATCAGATATTGAATAATATTAATAATCCTCCAGGTTAGGCCCATCTCCAAATCTTCAGGCCATTAACTGTTTGATGGAAAACACAAAATGGATTAAAAATTATTTCTTTAATTCCCAGAAACAAACCAGCTACACCAGTCTACAGATCTTTAGCTTTCACCACAAAAGATCTCAACAGTTTTTACTGACTACATTGACTAGAAAAAAAGCATGCTATTAATAGCACTTTAGCACAACAGGAACCATTATCTGACCCTTGGCAGCCGAGAAGTTCATGTTGTTATCCTTCTCACTTTTTTTAATGAAAGATTTTCCATGAAAAAGTATGGTATAGGAGAATCCAGATAATTTTGTCATAATCAAAGGTTAAGTGATAAAAACAATGTGGAACATAGTTAAATAAAATGTGAGAAAACACAATCATGTTGAAGTTGATAGTTGTATCCTCAACTGGAATAGGAGAAAACAACAAAAAAAAGAAAGGGTAAAGGCTGTTTTGTCTTTTTCTGTGAAATCTTGTCAGCAAAGCTTGGAAAGAAATAACATTTTTTTCCCCTTAAAATACTGTTATTATAGCAACTTCTTGGGAAGATTGAATTCCTATTATCTAACAATCTGAAGTCCTAGTGTTACAACCACAGCTCTTTAGTGCCTCTTCAAAAATGGGCTCCAACTGACATCTTGAACCTTGTCTCAAGACAGAGATACCAGAGAAAGCTCGATTCTTGTTATTTGTAATTGTTTCTTTTTATTAATTTTAAAGAATTCAATGAAATCTTAAATTTTATGAGAGATGATTTTTGCTTTTCAGTAGTAATGCAGTCATTTGAAGAGATTTACTTTGTCCAGTTCAAATGCTCATAACTATTGTGAGATTTCTATATAAATTCCAGTATCCAAAAGTATTTGTGAAAGATATATCAGGTCTATGAAATTAAAAGCCTAGTTGGATTTGGAGGCAACATGATTTGCTGCCTCCCAGCACCATGAATATTATCCTTGCTGGCTTCAGGATTTGAAGGATTTAGTAGATTTATCACAACTTCAGGAGACAACCCAGTAACAAAGCAAAGCTTGAGTCTGAATTTTTGCCCAGAATTTACATCTTCAATGTATAAATGCAGATATATAAACAAACAGTTTCACACTTCAGGACTGTCTCTCAGATACTTTGTGAAAGTGCAACATTTTAAAAAAGTGTTTGAGTGCATAAGCTTGTTGCAAATATTTAGCATTCTTAAAATTGCATTGGGATATATATATGTGAGAAAGTGAAATAAGAAATATTTAAAAAATTTGTTAGTATTAAACTGACCTTTTGTACATTTTTTGATAAATATTCTTTCTTGTTCCAATTGTGTTTTTCCCAAATTTCAAAGAAGAGCAAGGAAGTTGCAGCCTCCCCTCTGGGACAGCACTATTCAATTTTTGCCCTAGTCATGACAATTCAAAACAGACAAATTTTACAGAAGGTTCTTCTACTAAGTTTAGAAATACATGCTAGTATTATTAAATTTTGATGGAAAATTTCCTATAAATAGTTCTGTGTCATATTAGTTGAGGAAAGAAATGTCTGACAGTGCTGGCTGTTCCTCAGCACCACTTGTGAGCGCAGGAGAATCTGTAAATCAGTGTGCACGCTCCAACCTGCAACGCTGACCTGGTGAGTTATTGCAAACACTGGTTATGTTTGCTATTTCCTACACACACTTAACTTCCAGTCACAAGTAACTTCATTTCCCAGACCTACACAGGCTGCACCCTGTCAAAGATTTCTGGGTGTTGAGACTGTAGAAAGTCCTAAATATTGTGCCCTACTGTGAATTTTTCTACCAGCCAAACAGTTAACTATTCAGAGACAGACAAATGGCATTTCACCCTGACTTCCAGTCCTCATTCTCACAACACACATGAGCACAGACTATTGAAATAAAATCTTCTGCATATGATACCTGTGTACTGTATTTGTTGCCACTAGTCAATGACTGGATCAATTTTAGCTCTTTTTCTTCTCTGTGAAATAGCCATATTTTTCAGCCTGATTGCTATCCTAAGGTCTAGATACAAGGTCATGTGACATTTTAATGCTTTGGTAAAAGTGAATTTATATTATAAAACGCTATTTTCCCTTTAATGCTGTGTATTCACATAACGCTGTTTGGGTGTCTAAGTGTTTGTGTGATATGCATTGAGCATATCTTTCACTTTTGCAAAATGGTATTTATGCTGTTTCTGGCAGCTGACAGAGTCTTTGCTCTTGATTAACTACTGTTCTTCCAGCAAACCAGGTAAAGTCTTGCTTGGGTGACCAGTGAGTGGTATAGCTTCATAACCCTTCTTCTTATATGATTGTTTTAAAATGCAATGCTTCAGGAAGCCAGGGCATTTTTTTTTCATAGACCAGCACACATTTCATAAGCTCATGATGAGGAAAATGCAACTCATCTTTATTTCTGCTTTTTTGGTTCCATTTGCTCACATAATAGCTATAACCAGTGATGCCACCTAAATGAGTCATCTCCTTAGTAAGCAAAATGTTGCTGCATTTTCAGTAGTTTAATTTAAAGAACAGACTGGAAGTAGAGTGAAAGCTTTTCTCCACTTCACTCTTTCATGTTCCAAAATGCGAGAAGGTCTTGACAAACAACTTCCCTCATGCCATCCCAAAGGAAAAACATTACAAAAAAGCACTATGCATCTATATTCACAGAATTTCCTCTGTTCACTCTGGATTAACCCATACAAAAGGGTTTTGTCTGAAGAACAACCAAAATATTTGTTCTGTTATGACCAGTAGCTATAACACTGAACTTAAACAGAAGGAAAACAATTGCCCTGGAAGTCAACATGTTTTCTTGCTGCAAACCACAGTGGGAAAATCAGTAAAATATGAGAAGAGGATTTGATAACAGTGAAAATCTACACCTTTCCTCTCTGGTAACCTCCTCTTGACTCCAAAGGCAAAGGTTTCCTTCTCTTATGAAAGTAATTCAGTAACCTGCTTCTCATCAACCTCAGAAATGTTGTGCCTGAAAACTTGAGTTGACATGCACAATTATTTTAGCAAGAAAACAAGCAATGTGTATTTTTTGCAGTTTCTAGAACTGCTAAAAATAAATCTGGACAAAAGATTTATCACTTTTATAAAGAAAGTCAATTGAGCATGACTGTAATATATTGTTACAAGAAAACTTTAACTCAGCTAAAGTGAGACAGGGTAGGAAATTTAAAGAGAAGTTATTCTTGTTATCAGTTTTAATTAATTATATTATGTGATAACCAAAAACAAAGGGAAAAAAAAGATTAGTGATTGCTCAGAAAACATCCTTCCTACTACGTTAAATTATCATGACACCACAATCTTTGGTTGCGAAGTTAATTTCCTCAGTAATTACATTCTCCTCAGAAGCACTCAGAAATGCCTGCTTGGTATGTCTTCCCAAGGTATGACAAAATTCAGGTTTTCAGTGCCACAGTAGAATTACAAGGAAATGAGGAAAATCTATTGTTGCACCATTTTCAGGAGTTATAATACATGTCAATGATGTCCAGACTCCATACAGAGACTGTGCCTTTTGATTGCAATAGTCATGACAAAATTGTTCTCAGAAGCTATCAGTAGGATCCAGTCAGCCAAAAGGGTCAACCTGGAAGGACTCAGATGACCTTCTAAATTGCCCTCACTAGGTCCTTTTGTCCCTTAGAAAACAGAAAGAAAACATAATTATTAAAAAATTTAATTTCTGCTCGGATGCATGCACAAAATATAGACTATAAAACCAAATTATTCTTAAATGCTATTTGTCACCAGAAGCACAAACCCTAAACCTATGTGAATACTGTCTTTGGGAAAAGAAAACAACTCCCTAGTTATTTGTCAAAGCCATCGTAACCATGGCTCAGAGACACTGTTGCTTCTCCAAAATCACACTTGTAGGGTTAGACTTTCAGTCTTGGATCTCTACCACGGAGATTTGGGCACTCTAAAGACTAGTACATATGGGCAAAGAAAGATTTATTTTGCAAAACTGCACCACAACGTGGTTCTGCAGCCACAGTTCCCCCTGTTCCTTGTGGCAAGTGCCACAAGAGTTCTATAGAGAATATGAGTTCTATGAGAATAAGGCTCAGACATGTTGCTAACAAAGAGAAGTGGCATTACTAAAAAATTATAAAGTATATTCTCATTTATGGAAACTGACAGAAAATTACAACCCCAGGTCAATTAGTTTTGGACCTAGGGGCCAAGGAAAACAACAACAAAAAAAGAAAGGTTAATATGTACATGAACAAAAGACAACAGCCTCACAGACTTCTGTAAAGGCAAAATTTACGGCAGCGTCGCAGATCCCATATTTAATGATGAAAGTATCATCTGAGGATATTCATATCGTGTCCCAAATGAGCAAGTCGCACTGAACATTCGTATAAGACATCCTGTCTTTTGTGGTGTCAGGTCCAAAGGTCCTGTAGCCTGACAATTATCTGCAGTGCTCTCCACACAGATTACTGTACTGGGTCAGAAGGAGCAGCTGGAGCTGCAGCTGACACGAACGTAACAAATGTAGATGTCATTAAGAAAAAACAAAACACAACAAACCAGAAGGCTGTTATGGAATAATACCTCTTACATTTGTTTGTACAATTCCATTTTGGCCAAGATCATGTTCTCAACATTACCCACTGTTTTAGTGTGAGTATTATATAGTCAAGTACACAATGAGATGAAGATTTTTAGTATAAATGCCATTATTTCCTTATGGTGGGTCTCTACAAATGGAACAAAAAATCTTTCTTCATTTATAACGGGCCTCTTTTTATGCAAGGAAAGTCATATAATTCACTAGACAAATAATTTATATCTGTTTTCCTGAGGCTTATGGTAAAAACAATAGCAGATTCATAGAAATTATTGAAATCCTTTCAGTGCTATTTGAAAATGTCAGCCTGTCTTCTTGTATGCTCTGGCAGTAGGGTAATGTCCTGTAACACAGCATTATTGTCAAAAGTGAAATTGTACTTTAAGTTGTCTGTTCAAAGACTCTCCAGAGGCTCCAGCAATACAGAGGCCCTAACTCTAGATTCCAGCTTTAGAGTCTATACTATAAATCTTAGTAACTAATTTAGTAATTAATTTTCTAGTTAGAAATCAAGAAGCAATTCTAAACTTGTCTACGCATTGAGTGGTAAGGAATGGCCACATCTCATAGCAAGGAAAGAGGTCTCTTCCAGTGTCAAAGACTATAATCTTGTAACTTCAGTGAGAAAAAACAAAGTAAGAAACTTTTGAAACTACACATGTAGTTTATAGCTGTATTTAGGATGTTTATTTTTCATTTATATTCTTGACATCTTCCTTACAATGTGTGTGTATATATATATATATATATATATATATATATATATATATATGTTTATGCAAACCAAAAAACTATCCCAGTTATGGTTTTTGCTGACTATGTAGCAATAAACAATTTAACAAAGCTTTGGAAGGATTAAGAAAAATCAGAAAAAAACCCCTACCTAATTTAAATACTGAGATGGGGCCTCTGATGTATGTAACTTCTGTGTACTTCCAACCTATTTCTATAACTACTGCTCAGTTTGATCTGACTTGCAGTGTTTAAGCTCTCTGAATGTCTGTTTTCTTTACCAGCCACTTTATCACTAATATTTTCACCTCACTACCTTAACATGCTTTCCCCATTCTAAACCATTTACATAATATTCATCTAATGTCTTCTCATTAACTATTTCTGAGTATCATTCATAGTCATACTGTCTTATTGTTCATGCTATTACAAGTGTTTCAAAAGGGTCAAAGTACATAAAAATAAATACACACTTTTCTAAAAAAAATCAATAACATTTTAAATTAGTGTTGATTTTTTAAAATAAAATTTTTCCCAAATTGATTTTTTTTTTAACAGGAATTGTTCTAGCTACACAAGCAGCGTGTGTACTTTGGAAGAAAGTGAAGAAGAACAAAGCAGGGGGCAGGACACCAGAGAAGCTTCAAGAATATTCTGTCTCAAAACAGAACATTGCCTTTGGATATGCCCTGTACATAAACAGTGCTAGGGACTATACGTAAACAAAATTCCAAGAATTTCACCAAACAGAGACATCTCCTTTCCACCCTGCCAGCTGTGAAAAGGAAGCTCCCAACATGCCCCTGTATTATGTGTCATAAAAGAACAGATACATGACACAAAAGACATATTCTTTTTTCATTTCCAAATATCAGTAACACAGGAAGACTCTGTCCTACAGTGGGAAAAGGCAACATCCACTAATATCTAGTTCTTGGCAACCTGATAGCTCAAAGGTTTGAAAAAAAAAAAAGTATAAAACTCTGTGTGTGTGTTTTGATTTTATTTTTCCAATAATTTTCACTAAGGAATAAAACGTTGCTCCACTACCTGGAGCCAGCTCTGAATGTAGGCAAAACCCTCCTTTGTTGAAGCCCACTGCAGAAAGGGTAGTGGTCAGCTGAAGCACTGTTCTCCAGTTGTTGTGCATTATTAAGACTCTCTTGCAACCCCAATTGCCTGTGGTTTTGCAAGTCTTCTGACATAATGCCTCACCCAAGCTGAAGCCAGACCGTGTCAGAAGGCCAGACTGCACCTC
Source organism: Zonotrichia leucophrys gambelii (assembly GCF_028769735.1). NCBI lineage: Eukaryota > Metazoa > Chordata > Aves > Passeriformes > Passerellidae > Zonotrichia > Zonotrichia leucophrys. Next base: position 67,707,120 of record NC_088200.1, on the reverse strand, counting down.
TTGCTATAAATACTGCTTTTGTTTTCAATTTGCACTCCTGTCAAAGGATATCTACTCCAAACTTGTGAATTTATTGACAAAAAACATCAGCTCTATCCTTTTTGCGCTTTTTCCTAGCTTGCCCTGCCACAGACAGCTCTTGCTTTACTAAAGCCTTTGAGAGATGTACAGGCTTCTTCAATGAATAAAGGTGAACACAGGAAAAACGAAAGGGGATATGAGTATATTTTTCTTGTTTATGATGGTCTGAGTTGCTGGCACATATTTCATTGAATCTCTAATTCTATTACTTCCTTACACAGGCTGTTTATATTTGCTCATTAATGAAACAGTATCATGACTGAACATGTGGCAGCCACAGTAATTAGCAAAGCATCTCCTTCTAGTCTTCAAAATGTCGTCAAAACACTTGTCAGGAAACAAACTCATTTTCAGTCTCTGCTGCCATTTACAGGGTTTCAGGCACTGATGATAGCTTGTCTGCTTAGTTTAAAAGAGCTCTTGATATAACAAAACCTGACACTGTTTACTTCAGCCTATTATGCCTGCTGCATTCACTGAATGCTTCAGTGGAAAAGAAAAATCGAAAGAAAGCTACTCATTGTAATGCCAGCTGCTTTTTAAAAAAAGGAAATCAATTTTTGTTTGAGCTCAGAACATACTCAGCAGGCCCAGAGTGACCCCCACTTCTGATGTCAACAACAAAAGAATCTGCCTGCATTTTCCACAACAATCACAAAACAGCTAAAGAACATTGAAAATGTAAGATTAGTTTCATCTTATTTTATTTTCAAAGTGTACCTATTAATACAGACAGCATCTCAAATTTGAAAAAACAGCTATTTCACAGGTTGCATGTAGAAACATGATGAGAATCAAGGGCATTTTTGAGCATTTTACCTCATTATAAATTACTTGACAGGACCATTTTAAAAGGCTGAATTTAAGTTATATTTGGTATTTACAGCTGGTATCACAATGACTTTCTGTACTGACAATTCATTATTTTATGGCCAGCTTGTTTCAAATAAAGTTATCTAATTATGACAGTGATCACAATGTTTTGCATGTTGATGACAGCCCTACATCTATGTCATTCAAAATTTCTTGCTTTACTGAATGTCAAACCAATCTTTTTCCCTTAACAAATTTTTATATAAACTTGTTTGCATAGTATGAATAAGACTGCACAAGACATCATAAAACTAGTAATTATTACTATTATCATTACATTATTATTATTATTATTATTATTATTATTATTATTATTATTATTACTCTGGCAGTGTAGCCAAGTACTGACAAAAATCAGGGCTGTACTGTGCTAGGCTATGTAGAAATGCAGACCTGAAAAAGTAGTCTTTGCACTAGAGGCTTTGTAATTTAGACACCCAGAAGTCAGCAAAGCTAACAAAGCTCCTGCATCAGCCTACTTGGAACCTCTGTTCTGTGGTGTTCTAAACTAAACTCATAAGGATAAAAATATCAAAGTGAACCCCCACATCACCTAATATCTTGGCTTCTATACTTCTTGTCTTGTGATTCTGGCTAGGTTAGAGGCACAACAAAACACTTTCAACTCTAGAGAATTTTCCACAGAAATGAGAGGAAGAAAAAATGCAAACATTTCAGACTCTATTGATTTATTCAGACTATATGCAGACTATAATGGTTTTATCACTTAATGCCTTTAAAGCCCCATGCAGCCTTTCCAGTGGTTCAGTGGGGTTTATTAGAGACTGTGCTAACTCCATGGTGTCTACCAGTGCTGATACTTCAGTTTTGTAATACAGTTTGCATGACTCTGGGTATAACCCTCACCTTCAGAAACTTACCTCACATATTTGTCTGAGTCACCTTGCTCCCCTGCTGCCCACTGAGAGTGACAGATTAAATACATTGCACCGCACCCCAAGAGCAGCTATTTTAGGTGTCTAATGTTAGCACCCTAGAAGGACCTATTTATCTACACTAATCAGCTGAAATTGAGGTTTCTTTACACCTGTGTTCTTTGACAGAACTTAGATTTGTTTTCTCCTGTTCAGTTCTTTATTTAATTCAAGAAAGAAATAATTTTTTGCTAGATGTATGTAATTGTTGGGATTGCCCTGTATATTTTTGTCCACATTTTCTTAACAAAATGAAAAAAAGATTTTTAAATTCAGAAAGGCAAACTTTTGACCTTTAGGTTAAAAAGTTCATTAGTTTTTCAACATACTATTTAGAGTTGGTGAAGAAATACCCCAAAGAGCTAGATATTCAGTTTTTGTCATTTTTGCCTCTCACTTCCTTTTTTATTCCATTGAAATAGCAGAGAAACAAAAAACAAAAACCAAAAACAAACCAACCAACCAAACAAACAAACAAACAAAAGCAAAACAAAACAAAACAAAAACAAAAACCCAAACAAAAACAAACAAAACAAACAAAAAACCAAACAAAAACACAAAAACAAAAAAAAATCAAAGGTCGATGTCCAAGGACTGAAGGATAATGCTTTTGATTTTCTTGTTGGGAAAGGAAAAAAAGTATACAGGAAAACATACTTGGACTTATTTTATCCCCTCTTTCTCCACCACAAGTAAACAATTTTCCCAGTGACTGGGGCATATGTTACTAAGTATAACCAAAGAGTCCTGTGAGGGTTAGAGGTCTATTCCACTATGTAAGAAGAGTCTCTCTACTCTTTTGCAGCAGAATTAGAAGAATTGGACTAAGAGCTTTTGGCACCTCTGGAATTCAGAAAAAGAAATATTTCAATGGTAAGCAGAAGGGAATAAAAAATGAAGAAAGTAAAACCAAACAGAGAAAAGGCATTATATGAGCACAATGAATGGGCAAGAACCTCAGTTTTTAAAAAAAAGCAAAAAAAAAACAAAACCAAAACCCAAACCCTACCTGGATTAGGTTCCCGGATTAAATTCCCGGATATTTGTCCACTAATTGGACAAACTTTCCTGTACAGGGTTGGGACTGGCAAGAAGTAATTAGGAAGACAGTCCATTTGATAACATTTAATGAAGAAGACTCAATTCCAAATTACAGAGAATAACTTCCCAGAAAAATAGTAACAATACACAGAGTCTCACAAATGCTTTTTCACTTTGTAGTCAAGATAAAGAACAGCTGTACTCAGCTGTCCTCAAAAACTTCTTCCTGTTTCTTCCTATTTTAAGTTACAACAGTTTGACCATCTTCCACAGGACCTCCCATAAAATGATCCAGAAAAATGCTTGAGGAGCTGGAAAGGGTATTTTGTTGAGGAGATCAAACATCTGTTGGGGTGTTCTGGTAGTACTTTGAATTTCTCATGGTATTATTGCTCTCACTTTCACAAAACATGGGTTTGCAGCACTTGAAAATATATTAATTTGCTGCAAAACCCCTCACCTAAAGAACAAATGATCCTAAAAAACCAGGATGTATGAGAAAGGAAAGGAAAGATGTTAGGGGTGGTCTGATAGGTACTGCACAAATTAATTCTCAGGATGCTTCCTACCTTGCTCATCCATAAATCCACAAATCACTGCCATCACTTTTCATCAAACAGATGTAAACAGAAAAACTCAAGAAACCACTGTCCCTAAAACTGTCAGAAAACTAAGAGATCTGTTGGAGATAAAGTCTAATTCCTTTTTTGTGTTCCAGAGAATGGCAAGAATGCTGTTTAGGAGCTGTTCCATTAGTCTGTGCAGGGCACACCCATGCCGTAAGGGGGGCACATGCCGCTGCATAGGCCTTGGCCTTTACAGGCTGCATCGATTTTCAGTCAGCTAATATTTTACAGATATTACTTTAAGTTTTCTCATCAGGTTTGTTTCTGTCTTTGAGTTTGCCCGTTAATTAGAAAGTCATAGGAGCTGGGCTCAGGACAGCAATCCTTTGATTTTTATATTGGGTAACAAAATCTAGTTAAAGTAGGCCAGACTTCCTGGATTTCCCTTCCCTGCTTCTTCAGCAGATACAAAATTATTGACAATCAAATCAACTCAATGCAGTTTCACTAAACGTCTCTTACCATACAAAACTGTGATGATAAAAGGAAAAAAGTCACTTTTCAACTTTGGTACTTTTTTGTCCAGCTGAAATTTTATAGTAATGTTTGAGACTTACTTTTGCCCAGAGATGGTAACAGCCTTAAAAAATCCCAATTGAATCCATGTGATGATCTAAGATAAAGGTTTTCTTTTTTAATATTAATTTGATCAAGTGCTTTTTGAGACACAGCAGATTGTCACCTGAGGAGAGCAGTTTTAGAGCATAATTATATATAATGTGAAAAATACGTCCTTGAGTTTGTTTTGAATCTGGTGGTTTTTTAATTCTATTTTATAATAAGGTCAAATCCTCTATTACAATAAACGAAATTACTAATTTCCTAGTTATTTTCTTTGTGCCATACAGCTTTAATAAATTTCTACAATTTTTCTGGCCTTGTGGTCCCATTTGTCCCTTTTTCAGGGTGGAGACCCAAGCAACCTATTTCTCATGAAGGAAAATTTTCATACTTCTGCTGATTCTTTGCTCAGTCTGGTCACATTAAACAGGTGTCTTTCAGACTCTAGATAATAATGCCCTGCGTTGTCATAGTTGACCATTCACCTTGAGCTTCACAAATGAGTGTCTCTGCACGAGGAAGAAGTAGAAGACACGATTATAGAGAAATTTTCAGGGGAAAGAGTGAAAGGAAGAGCATTTCTGAGCCAGGTGTAGCACCTATTTTAGCTTTAGCCTAAGAAAGGAAGAACACAGACAATCAAGAGAAGAGGACAGATTAGAAGGAAATATGAAAATATTATATGACATAATGTGGTTAGTAATTATGCTTCTACTGCAAATTAGAGATACTAATTTAAGCCTCAGATCACAATGGATGGTAGTAATACACATTTCCATAGTTTTTCCTTCTGGTGTACCTTAAGTGTTTTCAAAAAACAAGTAAAATAAGTAATCATAATGTTTACCTAATTTTTGCAAATAAGAAACAAAGGATGTTTGTTTTACACAGGTTCTTCTAATCTTTGTTTGATGTAGTTGAGACTAGTTGTTTTTCTTCAAAGGAGAGAAATTAGCTCCTCCTCAGCATAGCTGAGAGAAACTCAATGGAGCCTCTGGTGTACGGCTCTCATACGGAGACTGACTTTCAGCCAGTCAGGCAGGAAGCCTAAGGAGATGAATTCTAAAATGAGGTGCTTGGGAAAGCAGGTGAACACTCTTCAAACCTTTCTCACATAAAGTTGCAGGCAAGTCTGTGTACTAAACAATCATAGAATTAAATCAGCTTGAGACTAAAGCCTCAGCCCAGTTACAGTGCTGTCATTTCTGGTTATCTATGATGCAGTTACTGATGCTTACCATAAAGCACTTACAGCACGCTGTGTTCAGATATCTCACTCTGTTCACTTGGGTTTTGTGCACATAATGGAGTAACAAACAGTTTCTGCACAGTTACACAATTACAAATGTCTTTGGGAAAATAAAACCAGACAGTATTTACTCATATGTACTCACAGTGTGAATGCAACCTACCTTCTGTTTAATTTCAGTCCGCTCATTGCCTGGACACTCAGAAAAATGGCAGTTGTCTTACACAAAATTTTACTTCTGCTCACCTATGTGCAAGTGCTTGTCCCTAAGCTGCAAAGAGTTAGAGTTCCTTAAATCTTCACTAAATTCTACGTGCTATAACAACTGCTTGTTTACCTGTCACCAAAATAAAAATTTATTTGAATAAGCATATTTCCATGCAGTAAAATATCTTTTCAGGTTTTTTCTTTATGTATCATGAATTCTATGTTGCATGAAATATGCTGTCAAAATTTTTGAAATTTATTCAAATTTATGTTTATATTTACAAAACATAGCCATTATGAGTTATTATTAGATAAAAAGGATGAGTTTCCTTTTTTATTCCCTTTGGCTAGAGCTGCTGGGTATAGACATAGTGTAGCCTGGAAAATAATGCACACCATCTGTGAGAAGTTCCTGTTTTCTTCAGGCAAAAGCACAGCTAAATTTATTTTTAGTTTAAGGGTATCCATAAGTCAAGCAATACTTATGTGGTGTGTGTGCACATGTGTACTACATGGTAATTTTATTGTCATCTGATTTCTTGTCACTTTATAGAGACAGCACATGTATTGATTTTTAAAAAGCTTTTGCAGAGACTTGGCATTCTTATGTGGATGCCAGTGCCTTGGGAAAAAAAAAGTAATATAGTTCACATTGTGTGGTTATGCTCATTTGGATACTAACCATCATGACTGCCCTGATAATTCAGAATAAAAATTCTGAACATAGGATCATCTCAGCAAGGAGACCAAAGCACTAACAGGACGAAGAACTAGTATAACCTTACCAACACAGTCCTTCACTTAGCTTTGAACCAGCCATATATTTGTTTTAATACTTGTTTTCCCAGAACTGGAGGAGGTTCTGGGAGTGCCCTTCCAAGCCTCACATCAACTCCACAGATTGTATTATATTTTTACACATGAAAGAGATCTTTCTGTCATTAGCTAGTAAGTCTCTAGCTAAAAAAACCCAAGCAAATTTAGTGTTTACCCTGACTACAAGAACTCATCTTAAGGTGCTAACATTTAAATTAACGATTTCAAAATCCTTTCAAAGTCTTTCTGTTTTATCATTAACAAGATGCAGCTGGATGAAGGAGTGAGAAAGAGATAAACATCAATGGAATAGAGGAGCATAGGTCTGTTTGGAGTTGTATTTAAACTTATATCTAGGGGGTTGTATGACAGTTTTAGTATTTTCAAATCCTGGATGCACAGATGGAATTCATTAGGAGGCAGAAACTTAGCAGAACTTTCATTATGGAAAGAGAAAATATTTTACGGGTTTTTTTCAAGTTGTTTTTCAATTTCTTTCTCCATGTGGATTCTCATTTATGAATTAGTGCAAGGCAGACAGTAATGCCACACAAAGTACAGAAATTATTCACTTTTTTATATGGGTTATTTTCCCAAGGTAAGATGAGGACTCTGGAGGTGGCAGTGGTGAGAGGTTAAGCTCAAGGCTGGGAGAGGAACAGGGAGGCACAGACTTTTCTCTGTTATCTGCTCGGGGTCTCAGACCATACCAGGCATCTGAGTTTCCCCTGAAGTGCTCTTTGAAGGTGGTGACAATGGGACAAGATGATGTGACATGGAGGAACAATCTTCTCTACAAATGGAACCAGCTCATGCTCGCTGCAATTTAAGGAGCAGTGCCAGACCACACTCTAAGATATATCTGAGGTCAGTGTGAAGAAGCTGTATGACTAATGTCTTTCTGTGCAAAGGCAGTGGAATTCAGTCTCTAGCTCCTCCAAAATGGCTTTCTACATTTATAAAATACAAAGGCCAAGACATATCTTCACCACTTTTGCTACAGACAGTAGAAACAGTGGAACAATCAGAAATTTCAATGGAATTTCTATTGCCTAGAAACAAAAGAGAAAAATAATTCAAATATTTCTAAATAAATGTAAGGGGGTGAGTAGAAAAGACAATAAGGAAAATGACAAACTTAAAGAAGACACAAAATCAGACCTTAGCATTTAAAAGATGTTCTCAGCAGAGGAGTTCAACTTCCTTACTCTAAGAATTTGAACTGAATGCAAGAAGACAGAAAAAGCTGCTAGTGATGAATGTCTTCTCTTTTGGCACCTCAGGCTACTGATTGTTTTGTGGAATAATAAAAAGCAATATTTATTTGGACCAAAGAACTTTCACCATAGTAGAATTCTGAAACTTATGATTTGCTAGGTATTGATGTGAATGTCATTTGACTAGAAAATTCATTGCAGTGCAAAATTAGATATTAAAATGTGTGTTAACACTTGAAATAAGTAGGAAGAATTTTACATCTTCTGGCACATACTTATTTTACTTTCAGCCAAGATTGTAATACTTTCCTCGCAGGGTCCTTTTTTTTCCTTCTGAAAGGATCAGCAAAACACAGGAGCCATTGAAGGAAACAGACTGGCTGCATTTCTTAGTACTTACTGTTTTGTTCTCCCAAATCAATTTAAAAGAATACTTCTGAGCACCATTCACATTTTTAATAAATATAATAACAGATATATTTCTTGCTTTGCTTAATGATAGATCAAATGTGTACCCTTCTACAGCATGTGACAAAAATCCCAGGAGTGACCAGTTTATTGTTGCATTTGTACAGGTTACTGCTGTAAAAAATAAAACAAAAACAAAAAAAAATTTAAAAATCATCAGCAGTTAAACAAAGGCTAAGGAGAACTGCCAGCCTTTAATGGATATGGAGGGAAATATCACTGTGGCTGAGTTAATAATGCTTTATTTGCCTCAGTCCCTGACAGCAGCATGAGTTGTCCTCTAGGCACCCAGGCTCTGGAGCTGGAAGACAGCTGTGGGAAGAATGAAGCCCCTCGAATTCAGGTGGAAATCCTGGTGGACACACAAGTCCAAGGAGGTGGAAGTGACTCCAAGTGATGCCAAGTTGGGCAGGAGTGTTGATCTGATGGAGGGCAGGAAGGCTCTGCAGAGAATCTGGACATTGTATTACTGTGCTGAGGCCAGCCGGATGAGAAAGGCAAATAATAAGATAAATTTTCACGTCCTTCCCTTTGGTCACAGTGATGCCAGGCAGTGCTATTGGATGGGGCAGAGTTGCTGGAAAGCTGCCTGGCAGAAAAGGATCTGGAGGTGTTTGTTGACAGCAGCTGAACATGAGCCAAGAAGGCTCATGGCATCCCGGCCTGTATGAGCAGTGGTGTGGCCAGCAGGAGCAGGACAGGGATTGTCCCCCTGTGCTGGGCACTGGTGAGGCCACACCTCAAGAGTTCTGTCCGGTTTTGGGACCCTCACTACAAGAAAAACATTGAGGCCCTGGAGCAAGTCCAGGGAGGAGCAGTGGCACTGGGAAGGGTCTGTCCTATGAAGAAGAGGGGCTGAGGGATCTGGGGTTGTTTAGCCTGGAGAAAAGGAAGCTCAGGATGGCTTATCACTCTCTACAACACCCTGAAAAGATGTTATTTATTATTAAATTTTAAAGCATGCGGGATGGGGGTTCATCTCTTCTCCCAGGCAACCAGCAACAGGACAAGAGGCCACAGGCTCAAGCTGTGGTAAGGAAGGTTTAGGTTGGATATTTAGAAAAAATGCTCTCCTGAAAGGCTAGTAGGGCGTTGAAACAGCCTACCTAAGGATGTGATGAAAAAAACCATGAATGGAAATGTTCAAAACAGCATGTGGATATGGTAATTGGGAAATGATTTAGTGGTAAACATGGCAGTTATATGTCAGTGGTTAGACTAGGTAGTCTTAGAGATGGTTTCCAACCTTAAGGGTTCTTTGATCCTTCCTTTAAGCTGAGGGAAAAGATGGGGATAAAAAAAATCCTGATTGAAAACATGTATGAATAAAACTGCAATAACAGCATTTTATTATTTTATAATTAATTAAAGTTTTTAGCCTATCTCACACCTTTGTGTTAGAAATGCTCTTTATTCTCTTTTACTTTTGGCCCTTAGAACAATATTCTGAAACTGAAGGGATCTCATGCCTTATTGCAGTCAAGACTTGCATGATTACATTTTCAAATCCAGCACCACATCCATTTGGACTCTAGAATAGGATGTCTCGATGGCTAAATATCTTTCAATGGTTCTAACTACGTGCTTTCTAAAAGACAAGCATTCATACCACACTATTAGAGCTCATAAAATCTCTTTTTGACTTAAAATATTATTTAGTTTGCCTTAAAAACCTGGCAGAATTTGGTAGGCTTGTAAATATATGTACTGTAAGCTGTTATTTTTTAGCATGGCAGGGATAGAACTGCCTTCTCTAGCAGCCATGATCTTATCTCAGTGTTAACTCAGATGAAAAATTAGAAAGGAAATAAACTTGCATCAACCGCAGTTTTATTAGAAAATCCATTTCAAATATATGAGTGCAGTCAAACATTCAGGTTTGCTAACATTTGGCTTTTGATAGCATGTATTATTCCTGTACTAAATCTCCTTTGTTTCTCAGCTCCATTCTCTGCTTTATTTCAGCATCTGTGCTCTTTACAGCATTTGACTGTGAACACCAATGCTTCACCTATGCTCAGTTGTGACACAGGAGTTGTAGCCTACCCAAGTAACTCATAGCAACGTGTGGAGAAAAATGGGAGAGAATAAAGTCTCCTTGGTAAATTTGTATGGATTTATAATAAATTCCTCTTCTTTCTGAGTTCCTGCAGTCAGAGGAGGATGCTCCAGTGTCCTAGTACTAGAACAGTTACCTCATCTGATCCTAGGCAAGCCAGTCACTGTCATTCAAAATATGACAAAAAAACCCCAGCACCACCACCACCACCAGAAACCAAAACCAAACACAGAAAATCCAAAGCCCCACTGTTTTTAAATTTCCACACTGATCGCTGGCAATTTGGGGATTTGCTGCCAAATTTATGGGAGTAACAAAATTGTGCATTATATTCTTCATACTGTAGCTTTTTGTCTAAATTGATACTGAAGTATCTTGAAGCTGACAGTATCTGCCTCTCCACTCTTCAGCTACTTAACAGCAAATATAGGAAAGTACAAGCTTTTCAGTCTTCCCATGGGAACCAGGAGTATTTACAATACATTTGTAAACATAAAAAGTATCCAAATGTTATATGGAACCAATAGAAACTCAAGTTTTTATAGCACTAACAGGGCAATAGACCACTGTATTTTAGGCAGACTTCATTGTTCTTTTTCAGTCAAAATTTTACATTGACATCCTGTCACACTGCCTCTTTCCAATGGTTTATCCTAAATTCCTGAGGCATCACACTTCATACCCCCTTTATGGGACTGCATTTCTAAACCACAGAGAGTGGTTTCCCTCTGTAGAACTTACAACAGCCAGCATAAGCATCTCATCATACATAAAAAGGTGTTCAGTTATTTTACAGGACTGAGTAGACTCAGCTCCCACTGAAATTACTGGGATATGAAAGGTTCAGTCCCAACAAGGCCTGGAAATATAATGTACATTTGCTAGAATACCTGTAGTCCCATTTTCTTGTTTTACATAGTCCTTTTTTGTGTGACTCACAGACCCTTTGAAAAAGGTCTGGTTGTCATCTCCCTGAAAAACAGGTGAGGAAAAAGAAAGAGGCTATAAAAAACTGTTTGCCCTGCCCATAAATAGCTAAAATTAAATTTTGAAGTTCTATTTTGTGGCTGACAATAGAGTTAGGAAGGTTTTGGTTGGTAATATTAAAGCTATAATCTTCTGTCCTGCAGGAAAATTCTCGGGCCTGCCTGTCTTCTTTGCAGTATTTCATCAAAATAAATGCCTGCAGAGATACAGGCCTTGGCACTAAAGGGTTTGAAGGAAGGACAAGGATCAAAGATACCAAATATCAAAGATACCAAATATAAATGTTTTCAGCTGGACTGGGAGATGGGAGGGACGAGATCAGGAGATGAGAGGGAGAGTTAAACATATGTATTGTGTCATTGCAGAAAAATCACCTTGTAGTTTGGCATCTTATATTAACTTCTTCCTCCCAGACTCTTGTTATCTCCCCTTGTATTTCTGCATGTGCTATGTAAGCATCTAATTTAATTAGTTTTTAATAAAAACCTTGGGCTGAATTTGACTCTGTCATATCTGTTAAATCAAAAGTGAACACCACTGAAATCATCAGGGTTGTTCTGGAATTGCACCACAGTCAGTTAGATCAGAAATTGTTCCCTTGACCCTCATCTTGTGAAAGTGTTTTCTTCCTTGACTGAGTATTTGATGGAAAATTAGTCAGTATTTGATGGAAAATTAAACTTACTGAGGCAGTGTTATCATCACAATGTGCTGGAATCTGGTTATTTGAGGTGTGAAGTTTAGAAGAGACTTTTAAAAGTTTGAAAAATTTCCAGGCCCCCTTAGGAGCTATGGTCTCAGAGAAACAGCTTTACACTCCTGATCAAAGTGAAGTCTGGCCCTTAGGATCCTTTTCATGTCCAAATATGTAAAAAAGAAAAAGTTGTATGGTTTTGTTCCAGGATGCACAACTTGCACTAGAAGGTTTCACTTCCCAAAAGTTTTTCTCTGTGTGACATTTCAACATCAATATAATAATAATAATAATAACAACAAAAGCAACAGCAACAATGTATATCAATAATAAATCCTTTTTTTACAACTCCTTTTTCAAGGCTAGCAAGAATGGTCCACTTATGTAGACCATTGATTTCAACAGCCATTCCAATAGCAATTTAACACTGGTATTCTAAATTTGAAGCAATGGTATGAGACCATTATAGCCTAGAATTTAAGAACAATGAATAATCTATCTGAAAGCTTTCCAATCTTTACTGCAATGATCACGATCTTTCTGTATTGCTATTCTTAGGACAAAGACTCATCAAAGTCTCCACCTTTTGTTAACTGGACATTGTCAAAGGCAAATTAACAGTGAATTTGCTTTGTAGCAGATTATGGAAAGAAAAAAACCTTTCTTGGTTTTCTCAACAAGCTTTTACGAGATAGTAGCTAAATACTTATTCTTCTGTATAAACGTATTCTAATGTCTAGAAAAGACTTTCTTACATTTCATTATCCAGGGTTTTTTTTAAAAAAAACAGGCAAATATCACATAAACATTTTCTACCCAGTCTGGATGTATGCGTGTTATTGAAAACTCAATATTTTTACAAAAAATAAATTTCTGGGTGTTTCAAATACTTACAAAACAAAAACTCTGAACAAACCCTTTAAAGAATAAATTTTTCCTTTTGAAAGTGTAGGTAAAACGAGTTATCACTGTTTGACTTGTGTTGTAAGCTCATAAAGCAAAGCAGAAGGTACATGGACTGGTCATAAGTTATATTCCAAGTGTCATAATACAATATAGGTAATCATGACCTCTCTTGCCCAGATGCCTACTACATGAAAGAGAGCTGCAGCTGAAAGACAGAGCAGAAAATGAAAGCTTAGTACATATCATCAGGAGAATGTTTGTTCTCAGTGGAAGTGTTTCAAGTGATGAATGCAGAATAGCTAATGAACTGTTCACATCTTTAAAATTAGGAAACCTGAACATATACATGTTGTGATATGGCAGAATATAATACAAATTGTTCCTATGCTTAAGAGAGAGTATCTTGCTTTGCTTATGAAATTATTGGAAATATCTAAATGAAAACTGAGCAGTTTTAAAGAAGAACAAAAAATAAAATTTTGTAAATTTTATATAATTAGCATGCATTAATTTTTCAGTCTCTAAATATTTCAAAGATAAAATTATAAAGATAAAATCTTCAAAGAGATTTTTAAATTGTACATACACAACTAACACAGAGAGGAACATAATATTGGCATTTCTAGTGTTTTCAAACTGAAAATCTCAGAATATTTCACAAATACATAGCGTATAATTTCCTTATGAAGTAAAAAAATAATTAATGGGCAGGGAGGTTACTACATTTATTTCTTTGTAAGAAACTCCCTGATACTCCCCAACAGTTTAAAGTTGAATAGAAAAAAAAAATCAGTTACTTCAATAATAAATGTGAAATAATCTATTCAGAATTTGGTAGTTTCAAATAAAAGTGAGATATGCAAAAATGTCTGTTAATTGCAAACATTAGAAGTAAAACAAGATTTAATCAAGGACATTAAATATTTCAAAGTTGTACAATACTTCATCTCTTTTTTTCTTGTTATTTATGAAATATACATCAAGAAAATTTCAACAAAAGCATTTCTTTCATCACACAGCCTCAAAACTACAAATTCTGATCATCTGTAATTTCAACACTAACTGGTCATTTACTGGGCAGCAAAAACAACAAGACAGGACCACCTCTGTTTTCCTGTGATGGTAGCGTTCACCTGTTAATATCACCAAGCTTTTTTAAGATTGAGGTTACTAGAATAAATAAACCTTAACCTGATTTCCAACAAACATAATCCAGAAGAAAGTAAATGCAGTGAGCAAAATCTATTACAGTTTGTTCTGTTACTGCACAAAACAAACCCTCATTGAAACCAAGAAATCTGATTTTAACAATAATTTCATTGTCTGTTCATACTTAAAACAAATTCAATTTAGGTGTTGTCCATGTGTCTGCCTTATATGTGCACACACACAATATCGGTGTTGCCTTTTACTAATCAAAGAGATTCCTTCTCTTCTAAACAACTTTTCCTTCTGTTTGTTCATACTGAGAGGTCATAATCCCTAGTGGGTTTAGGTTGCTATGGGAATGACTGTGGTGCTATAAAGGGAGGATTATGACCCTTCACTATATAAAAATGTTAGGTTTCTATTACCTTCTTGAATAGCACTGAAGAATTTTCATTTTAGTGTTGGGAGTTATCTTTCCTAAATGGATGCAGGGCTAACTATCCATGTAGGTGATAAGTGTTATCCCTAGTTATTACTGATTGTGCCAATGCTTTGATTTCCAAGAGATAATGAATAACTTAATAAAGAACTGTCAATGGATGAACTGAAGCTTTTAACCAGGCAGTGAAAGGCTTTGACTGCTTAAAAAGGATTTATCAGTACATGATAGAGGCTGAAGAATTACCACAAAATCCTGGCAAAAATAGCATAAAACATAGCAGGGAGAAAACAGAAATGAGTTTTATGCATTTTTTAATTAATGCAAATTTTCATGTTGCTTCATTTTCTTTCATTATATGGTTCAGGATTAAGGAAAGAAACAAGCCATCACTTGACTGCTTATTGCAAGACATCTCTGGGCTTGACTGATAATAAAAAGGAGTGAATGGTATGAAGCCTAAGGAACAAGGCTCAATCACTCCCAGCAATTACTGTGTCTTATTGATAACTTGCAGCTCTATCCTGCAAATGCCATCTCTGGAACAAAGCCTGTCACAGATCAGACTGAATCCATTAAAAAGCTTTGATTAACATGTCCCTAGGGTGTGCTGGGGAAACTTTTTACACCAAATGACAGCCTATTGCTGCTGCTTCTGAATTGTCCTCCTGCAATACTCTTGTGTTTTAATCTAGTGCACAGTTTAAATTAAAAAACAGCAATGACTTTGTGTGACCTAAATACGAGCTGCTTTTATTCATTGTGGGATTTATCAACTGCTTGCAGATTAAGTATTCAGAGAAGCAACAATTAACCTTACTGTGTGTTAGCTAATATTAATTATATATCTCCTGTGCTTTCTTGCGCTAGTGTTCATGTGCCCAGAGAAAGGGTCATATTTAATGTGCTCTGTTTGGTGGACAAGAATCTTTGTACTTGTCTCCCCTTGAAAACAAATTATTTGTATTTGACAAGCATAACATCAACAATGTTGCCTTTCTTTAGCAGGAGCTGACATTGATGTGTAAATGGATTTCAGTCCTTTTAAAACAGACACACAAAAGCTCCATCTTTCTGGGCTTCAGATTTCAAGAGGGCAAGGAATTGCCCTCCACACACCCAATCATTTTCCCATCATCCACTGGGGAAAACAGCCCTTATCTATTGTGGGTATTATTTTTTTTTTACCCTGCAGTCCCTTGTAAGACATATGTTGAATGGTATGTGTCAAGACCAGCAGGAAATAATACATTATGAACAAAAAAAAATGTTTCCTTTATACTCCATAAAAATACAAATTTAAAAGCACCTGCAGGTACAAGAAAAGCTTGCCAGAACTCTGATGTGATGTTCTAGAATCTAGGAAAGACGCATAAAAGAAAAACCCGGCTCTGTTCACATTCAGGTCAGTGTTAAAATCACATTAAACGAACATTAAGAAAGAGCTAAATCCTCAGAGAATCTAGTGTCAAAATGCTGAGCCATTTGACACAGTGGTCATTTGTTTAGTGTCAATTCAAATTTCATGTGTTCTGAATCTTTAATGAGGGCTGGCGCTCTTAGGCCATACCTGGACTCAGCCTCACAAAGACCAGAGGGGAGCAACTGGGCAAAACAGGGAGAGCAGTTGGGACTCCCCCAGCCCTTGCCATTCTTCTGGGCACAGCTCGTGTCTGATGTGGATGAGGGGAAGCAGGGAGGCAGGCAGGAGCTTAGTGAGTGCTGTGGCAGCTCTCTGCCGAGCAAAATCCTCCCTGTGAAAGGGAAGAGAAGGAAGGCAGAGATTCATCACTTCAATTCTTTCAAACATCCCACCCTATCTTCAGAACTGCATTACAAAATGAAATGGTGTATAAGGTATCTCTGCTTACTAGTAAAGTGCTTAATGATTCTACTGGGATGATGGAGGAGAGGAGCCAGCTAGCTTCTGTACCTTTAAAAAAGCTAAAGAGCAATAATCCTCTATGCATCAGCATTTAAATTTGAAGGCAATGGTGGGGAAATAAATTCCCTCCTTGCCATCTACTCTTCAGGTACTGCTGGTTGCAATATTTCATGGGAGCAGCACCTTAGCTTTTCATTGCTTATAACATCACTTTTCCACATTCCAAATGGGATTAATTTTCCAAGAATTAAGACAGTCAGCACAAAGACATAGCCTGTCCCTAGAGCTCCTTTGAATGTCTCTGTGTTTATGTTTATGTATTTTTGAAGGAATGTATTTTACACTCTTCAGGAGTTGCAACCATAAATCTAACAAAAGACAGAGCAGCAACAGAGATATTTAGTTGCTGAGAACAAGTTTGAATAAATATTCAGGGTTCTCAGCAAATAGATGCTATTGCTGTCACCAATTTGTGCCACCCATATAAAATGATAGGGCCATATATTTTACCACCCCTGACAATGTTATTTGTTGACTTTGTAGATTTACCATCTATGTCTTCTTGACAACAATTGTCTAAAGCCTTTCCATACATGATAATTGTGACTACAAATGTGCTTTCAGTGCCTGTATTACCTTCCCTTTAGCAGGTGTAGCACTTTATTGCTTGATACTACCCTCCTTTTAGAAGTCTGGCTCCAAGCCTCCTTTGTTTCAACCCAGATGCCAGCTTCTATTTAGCTATTCATTAAAAAAAATAAAGAACACCCCACCTCCAACCATCTGGAGTAAAACTGATAGGGGAGGAGACTCATTTCTGTACCTTTTTTAGCTGTCTTAAGGTGAAAGGATTTGTCAAATCCATTAATGACCTATCTTAGATCTAATAGACAGTTCACGTTCAAAAAGGCTTGTTCAGAATCTGGTTCAAACAAAGGCAACAGAAGCAAGGAAGAACATGCACAAGGGGCAGAATGGTTTGGGAAATATAAATCTACCCAATTATAATTCAAACAAAAACAAATGAGAAACCATACTCTGCTGAGGCACTATTGGCCAAGCATCTCGGCTTTGCATTCATGCATAATTAAGCTTTAGACAGCTGCAGGCTTCTCCAGCATGACAAGGAACAGGATATCACAATACAAAGTAAGATACGTATTAGACCCTAAAAAAAGATGGGTTTATATTTAGATGCAGCACGAAACCAAAAGAAATAAAAAAACCTTCTGCAAAAAAACCCCAAACAACAAAACAACCAAAGGCAACAAAAAACCCCCCAAAAATCAACCCCTAGCCCAGACAAACAAACAAACAAAAATCCCAAAAACAAAGCCATTAAAGATATGAGCAAAATGAGGTTCACAGAATTCCCCTCTTGCCATCACTGTGTTGTGTATAATTTTCCACAATGTATTACATCAAAACAAGCAAGAACACTGAACAAGATTTGGCACACTGTTTTTGCAATTGCTGTGATACTTTCAGAATCCATACCTATGTTTTAGGATATTGTGACATGCAGATGGTGGCTTCCAAGAAGACGAAATATGCAAGAAAGATAAAGTCCCTCAATGGGATTTTTAACTGAGCACTGTCTTGCTTATAGGAGCCCGTCTCTTTCTTTATTACAAATCACATTTGGCATAAAGACTGAGAAAGCAGTGTATTGTAATGCCAACCACTGACAGACCACTGTTAGTAGTAGCCCCAGCTGCGATGATCTCTGTGATGATCTCAGAAAATATTGTCAGCTGTAGAGAATTTGGCTATCATTTTACTTTTATCTTCCTGAGAGACTGCTTTAGTTGAGAAAAACTGCAGTTTTGTGTCCTACTAATTGTGTTAAGCCTCTGGAAAAAAAGTCTGCTTTCTAAGCTGAGTGTAAATCTTGCTTATAATGTGACTGAGAATAGATTGCTACTGAAAACAAGGAGATACTTTCCATTATACAGGCTCAGTATTTTTGTAAAGATATCATTTCCCTATTAGACATGGGATCAAAGTTTCTTCTTGGAAAATTTTAATGTGATTAATCACACATGGATGGGAAATGTAAAATCATAATAGCCTGGGGATAGGACAAGCACAAGGCAGTTAGCAGTCATTTCACCCTTCTGAATGAAACCATGTAAATGCAAAATAACAATGTAAAGATCTTTATTTCTGTAGAAAGCAACATAAACAGGTTTATTAGCTTCTCAAGGCAGCCTAAATAAAGATTCAGCTACTGAGTGAAAACAAAGCAGAAGTGCACACAGCAGGCTGTAAGAAATACACAGTCCTTACCTAAAAGATGACAAATTACTAAGGTTGATGCTGAATTTACTGAACTTGATACCTAGAGAAATCTGGGTTCCTGTCAATTACAGTAAGTTTGAATGGTTTATTTT
This sequence comes from Zonotrichia leucophrys gambelii, assembly GCF_028769735.1. Classification (NCBI taxonomy): domain Eukaryota; kingdom Metazoa; phylum Chordata; class Aves; order Passeriformes; family Passerellidae; genus Zonotrichia; species Zonotrichia leucophrys. The sequence continues at coordinate 67,688,534 of NC_088200.1, read as the reverse complement.
AACCTTGGTTAAAGGAAATTGACATGATTCACCCTCTGTGTCTGAGATGCGTTTTTCTTTTTTTTTACAGTATAAGGTTTAGCAGCATCATGAAGATGTGACTTTACTTCTTTTTTCCTGATATACACCTAATAAAATATTATGGAGATGTGGTTTTTGTTTTCTTATTCAGTCTGCTTTTTAAACTTGTCCTCAGAATGATGATTTAAAACAGCCAAGACAAAAACAGCAGCACAGGGTGAAGTTAAGGTTAATTGCACTTCTACTTATGATAATTATTTTATAAGTTCTGCTCATGGTGTTCAGTCATAATTCCTCTTTGTTTCATCTTTGTCCTTTTAGTGCATGATTTTCCAAGGTACTAATTTCCAACTGAGTTTCACTGAAGCAGAGCGCTTCGGAATTTTCTACATTTTTAGATTCTTGAGTATTTGAGAATGTTCAATCCTCATTTTCTGTGAAGCAAAAAGGCAGTAATCTACAAATAACCTTCTGCAGAACTATGGAATAAGAATACTTTTTTAATAGGAGTTGTAAGACACCCTGACCAAACTATTTAAATTCTTAGAGTAATTTCTTAGGTGTTAAAATTTTACTCACAGCCACTTCTGTATGTGTGTTTGTGTGTGAGTCAAAATGAATCGGACAAAATTACTTCAGGTATATAGAATGAAGCTTAAAATGCAATGAGCTATCATACATCATACTACATACTACTACATACTACAATTAATGAAAATATTCCAGCTGCACACACTTGCACCTGAGATGACGCCTCTACTCAGCTTGTTCAGTTTGTCTAGCATGATTCCCAGGGCCTTTTTAACAGTGCTGTTGGGCTGCCAGCCTGCCTGTAGTAATGCAGGGAAATTTTTACTGACAGCTTTTCATCTGTCCCTGTGGTACTCAGTAAGGCTCCTCTTAGCCTATTTTCCCTGCTCACCCTGGTCACTTTAAGTGGCAGGCCTGCCCTCCAGACACTCATGCTGTCCCCACCATGGTATCCTGTAAACTTGCTGAGGGCCCATTTCATCCACTGACTGGACTGTTTGTAGAGCTGTTAAACACTTTCCATGACAGTTCTAACCTCAAATTGTGTCTGACTGATGGGTTGGCTTCAAACTGGTTGTATCTATCCTGGGAAGGCAATTGCCCAAAGAGTTTTTTCTCTCACTTTGCGCTCCAGCCATAGTCTTCTCTTTCATCTTCATTATTTACATGGAGATTGACATGAGGTTGACTACTTCATACTTCCCGATTCTCCTCCTTGCACTTATTGAAGAAGCGACAAACACTTGGCTTCTTCCAGTCTTTGAGGGTCTCTTCCAATTTCTACGACATTTCAAAAAATGCAAGCTAACAATGACATTGTACAGCTCTTACAGAATCCTTGCACATATGCCCTCTGGGCTGTAAAACTGTTGATATTCAGATTCCTGTGGCAGTCTCTAATGCACTTCTCCTCCATTGCTGCTAGCACCTCTCGCCTCAAAGCTTGCTGCCATGCACTGAGGCTTGGGAAGCCTGGGAGCAGGCATTGTGAGTAAGACTGGGGTAAATAAGGCAGTTCTTCAATACAAATAGGTGCTTCTTTGCACTTTTTAAAATCTAAGTATGTCTTCCTTCTATTAAGAAATATGTGAAAAGGCAAGTTTTCTTGTCGCTACATCTTCTGATTTTCTAAATCAACTGAAATAAAGTATTCAGGAAATACAATTAAGTCCATAATACAGGCTTAAAATTTCATTTTAAATGAAAATGTCATTTCTATGGGAATTGGGTTCTGCTTTGGCAAGATACTTAAGGGAAAGGCACAACTTTATAGGATTACTCATGTGTTAGTTCTATTCATGTGTTAAAATATATGTGTAGCTGAACTGAATAGACCTACACAGGTGAATTTATTTTAAATATTAGGTAATTAACAAGAAGATCAATTACACAGATCAATAATTCTCATCTGAACTGCAGGTATGCTTTTCATTTGATCCTAATTTATTTCATTGCCTTCACAGAGAGCAAAGCACAAACATGCAAGACATTACATTTGAGCTGTTGCTACACCACTGTATTTCTTCCAGGTATTTATTTTCTTTTCTTCCATTGGACAGAGCCTACCAAATGCTATGCCTGAACCTATACTTTCTGAGCCAGTGCAGTCTGCCAGACAGAAGTGGTCACAATTGTCTTGCTCATGTTACCATGTTAGATCAACAGGAAACTAGACCCTTAACAAGATTACCTCCAGATGCACAGCTCAGTCAGGAGCTATTCACCTCAAGTTATGATTAAATCCCCTAGAGAGCAAATCTATGAAGCAGTAATCCCTATACTTCTGCTGACAGTCTTTTCTCATTGCTGTTTCAATATTTTCATGCAGCATTTATCTTATTATAAAACTACAACAGCCAAAAAGATAGAAAACTCCTTTGCCTCTACACTTATTTCTTGTTTTGCTGTGGATTCAAAAATGCTTAAAATTAAGGGCAGAGATTAGAGAGTTTTCATTCTGAACATGGCAGATCTTTCTATTTCTCCCATAAAGAAAGCATTTTCAGTCACTCCATGTGACCACAAAATGGTGCTGTTAGGTGTCAAGCAACATATTGAGAATGATAAATAAGAACAATCTTACTTAAGATAGCTATATGAAATTTATTTTCTGTAGTCAGGTAGCAAAAACATGATGCTATTTGTTAAAAAACATGATGATATTTGCTATGAACGAAACCAGAACCACATGGCTCAAAGGATTTCCCCAGATACTGATGAAGCACATAACTGAGGGCAGTCCCATATTGTGGAGCTGTGTTTGTCTGCTGGTTTTGGAGACAAGAAGTAAGATAAGGAAATCTTGAGCTGTGACAGAGAGACACCCATGAAAGCAAAAGTCCAGGAGATACATTTGGGCAGGATGTCAACCCCATCCTGATGTTGGACTTGCATATGTTGAAGGAAGCAAGACTAGATATAGTCTGTAAGTACAGCAGATTACAAAGAGGTATGAAACTCCCTCATGAAGTTTTCCTCCAACAGAAATAGCCTTCCAAAAGGCCTCGCAAAGTGCTACACATATAACATAGACAAAGCCCCCCCCCCCCCCGTTACTCTTTTCCTGTTTTCTTCCACTCATAAAGGAGAATAGAGCCTTCTTTTGCTGGCAATAAATGCATTTAAACATTGCAACATAGATCAGCCTTTATGGGTTTGTGTATGCGTGTGAGAAAGGCTGTTTATATATGTCATCTGGTGAATAATTCATGACTTGCTGATATAATTATTTACTATTATTTATGTTTCTATTATTCAGGAAGTCCCCAGGCTGCAAAATGTTGGAGGATGGGAAAGTAATCTAGGAACACAATATATGCTCTTGTACTTGCTTCACACACCTGCTGTTGAAGGCAGTATCCTGGTGGAGATGAGGGCAGTTAACATGCATTCTGTTCTGTGCCTGCTCCCGTGTGAGGACTTGACTCTCTCTTTTCCTTAGATGAAGTTTAGTGATCTAGAATCAACAAATATGACTTTTCTGGGGCTAAAATAAGCATCACTGCTCATGACCACCCAAGCACACTGATTAAATTAAAGACTTTTGGAACAGTTTTACACAGTGGCTTTTTTGTATGTTTTCTTATGCATAATGGTTAGAGTTCTTGCAGTAATGATTACTATCCCAATAATTTCTTTCTTTTTATCACTTTGATGAGTTCTTTTTTAATATTTTCTGGAAATTTCCATGTGGGGATTGCACTCAGAGAGTGCTTCTGACTATTTCATTTATGGAAGCTTCTGAGATGCTTCATGTCCTAAACAAAAAATCTTTGTGGGATGGTGAAGGAAACCTTCAAAGCTATTTTCTGCACATAGAGAATGAGCAGATTGTTCTCTTCATTGGATGTGGGCCTTTTCACAGCCTTCACAGGCATCTCTAGTTCTTACAAAAGTGATAAAAAAGGGATGATCAAGAGACACTTCCTATTTTGGATTTATTTTTCCTAAGCACAGCGCACATATGCTCAGTAGAAAACAGTAAACAGTTAACTGGTATAATTTTAGCTACTAATGACTGACCAGAGTTGCACACACCACATCATAATCAACATTTGAGAGCAAAATTCTCTTGTGGAGAAGGACTTGAGACTGTTGAGGGTCAAGAAGTTCAGCATGACCCAGCCAAGGGCACTCGCAGCCCACACAGCCAGACGTGTCCTGGGCTGCAGCCACAGCAGGATGGGGATTCTGCCCCTCTGCTCTGCTCTGCTCTGCTCTGCTCAGGTGAGAGCCCACCTGGAACCCTGCATCCAGCTCTGGGTCCCCAGTGTGAGGATATGGACCTGCTGGAATGATTCCAGAGGAGAGCCATGAAGATGATCACAGGCCTGGAGCATCTCTCCTATTGAAATGGGCTGAGAGAGTTGGGGTTGTGCAGCCTGAGGAAGAAAAAAGCTGTCTGGGGGTACCTTTCAGAACCTTCAAGTACCTAAAGTGGACCTACAGGAGAGCTGAGATATAGTGATAGAACAAAGGACTTCAAAAAGATGTAGGGTGGATTTAGATTAGATATTAAGAAGAAATTCTTTACTTTCAGGTTGATGAAGAAGTCATCCAGAAAAGTTGTGGACTTCACAGCCCTGCAAGAGTTCAAGGCCAGACTAGGAGGAGCCCTGAGAAACTTGGTCTCATGCAAGGTGCCCCTGCCCATGGCGGGAGAGTTGGAACGGGATGATTTTTTAAGGTCACTTCCAACTCAAAGAATCTGGGATTCTATGATCAGGTCAAACTACTGAATCCACAGTGAAAGAAGTGCTCAGTGTAACTTGGACTGCTTCTATTTGTACACAAATGATGCTTATTTGAGTAGAATGTGTGGAATTTTGTATCTGTTTGGTGTTTTTTATTCCCTGTACTATACATGTAATAAAATTATTTTGTCTGTTAAATGGATACAAAAGTTACACTGTGATGCTTGTGTTTTTCTGTCACATTATTTCATAGACTTTTTCAATAAAGTACCAGAAAATAGAAAGAATCTAATCCTTCCATAGTAAAATCACTCTATATTGAAACAAAATAACTTCCTCTTGTAAGATATTTACATTTGAAAATCTTAAGGAAAAAAATATAACCTAGTGGAAAACTACATTTCTAGAAGTAGTTCAAATTAGTTTTTATGCAGTGTATCACTTCTATTTGTTGCCATTTTACAGATAATTTATGAAAATTTTTAAAAGTCCTAATAACTGAAAAAAATTGAAAAAATAGGTAAAAGGACACAACTTGATCTAATTCCATATCTCAGCAAGCTAAATTGTTACAATCACTGAGTTCATTAAGAGAGATTAAAGACTAAACAGAAAGATGAGGGTAAATATATGATTTTTATGCGTTTGATCATACCACAGCTTTTAATAACTTCATGAGTTTATCACAGAATGCTGTGTTTTCCACCCTATTATTTTGCTTTCCAGAAGATAATCTAAATCTTCTTGGAACCATTCCCATTTCCTGGATTACAGCATCATTTCTTGTAAGTTAATTTAATGTGCTCTGCTGAAATATGGCAGTTCTGGGATGATACATGAAGATAGGGTAGAGATGATGTGATTCTTTCTTCCTGAAGAAGTCCAGCTTCAGGAAATATGTTCCTATCTTCTGCTGAGTTATATTTCTGTTATCAGGACTTGTAATCTTGGGGTTAGGTCAAAACTATCCACCATATGTTACAGATTAAAATAAATTTATGGGAATTTCCTCCTGCAATACTCATTTCCACTTTAAAAAAACACTTCAAAACTTATAATGAGAGGGACCTTTTGGAAAACAGATTTTGGCTGCAAAGACACTTCCTTACTTGAAACTCTAAAGACCAAAAAATCCATAAATGACCAATTTTTCTCAACACCATGTCACAGGAGGTATATCACTCTAATAAAACTCCACAAGGATATAGCTTGTAGGAAAACAACATCCCTAATTAATACAATCTTGAAGTAATACAAAAAAATAATGTCAAATTATTACTGAAAAAGAAGTTGAACTTCTGTTGATATTAAGGGGACTCTGCATGCATATTTGAGTGTCACTTTTAGCCAACAGAGTCGTGGCCCTGTTAATCCTTCTGGTGAAGTTTAAGAAGGCTCCCAACTAATTGTTTAATCATTACTGCAATTAGACTTGTAAGACTGATTGGCACATCAGTTAACAACAGTGATGAAAGAGCCTTTGCCTTCAAATGAACTGAAAATTGGTGACTTGTAAGGATTAAGTCCTATATCCCCCTTTTACCTCATGCCAATATTAAATCTAAGGGTTTTTTTTCTGAAACTAAACTATGACATGGAGGTACGGGCTGAGCTAAAGCACTGTGTCTGTGCTTAAGGTTCCTGGTCTCTGAATGGTGAAGTGAAACTAGAATATAGCTCAAATATAACCAGAATGTAACTTGTTCTAGTAACTCAAAAAAGTACGATTTTTTACTTCCTGTCTTTGCAAAATAGGATAAGACTATAGAGGGAGTACAAGCTGTCTATGGCACACGTGTCTGATTGTTTACACATTTCCCTTAGTGATTGTGCAAATATTTGAAAATATGTATGGTTTTTCAGCATTTGCACTTCTTTGCAAATCTCTTGAGTTATTGCACAGCTCCTGGAGTATAGTTGTCAGAAGGTAACAGAGTTTTACATATCAGCAGCATTAATAAAGATTCTGTTTCAGAGCCCAACATCTTGCAATGACAATTTCTGTACTGGCCTGAGAACTTGTCTTAATTTTTCAAGCAGAGTGTTCAGTATTATTTTCATTAACCCCATCCATACAGCTAATGTTAGCAACAACTTTATATTTGGGTGGCAATTGTGCTTTATTGAGATTCACATTAAATGCTCCTTTTGCCAAGAGTGAGAAAATGATAGATTATACCCATTAATTCTTCTAACTCCCTAACAATTAATTCTGAAGTCTTCTTGAATGCATTTACATCAGATGCATTTCCCTTCACAGACCACATAATTTCTTCTCTAGTGTTTTCAGAGGTGCTAGTGTGTAGTACCAGCACACTGTGCCTCCAACAGACCCATCAGGAATTTGGAGAGGGCAGAGTCTGTGCTTCTCTGCTTGCCCTAGCAGGTTTAGCAGAATGAACAATAAATTGAGGTTCACTGTCAAAGACCACATAGACCTAGCTGTGACACAACACTTTTGGAAGTAGGCAACCTTTTATATTCTTCATTTTGAAAAGAAGAAGAATACAGCTGTCAATAAAGTGAGAAGCAGGCAGGCTGAATCACAACAGCTCTCTGTAAACATAGGGACTGTGGTTGATTCCTGTGTTTGGGCGACATAAAAAAGTTGGATTGGTAGAAAAGTTGGTTTACAAAATTTTTGTTTTGTGGCAGTCTTTGATGTTGCCATTACAGAGGACTCAAGGCCTTGTTACCTTTTTTATCCACACAGGATGTTGTAGAAAGCTTGTGTGGCTGAACTACACCAATAATCTTAGAAAGTCCAAGCTCAAGATCTGAACAGAAATTTTAAGTGAGGTGCGGGGGGAGCCACCTCATTTAACATTTTGTAGGGATTTATCACTGAAGTAGTTACCCATCACTCTAGGAAATCAGTTAAGAGAAAGAGTAATTTCCAAGGCCTCTTTAATCTAGCCCTATCAAAAATTTAAATCCCAAAAATGGGTATCAAGGACCTGTTTCTCTCCCGTGCTTGGGAGGAGAGACCTAAGGGACAAATTTGGGTATGTTTGCACTAGAGAAGTTGCAAGAAGCTGAATGCTGTTTCCAGGTACTGTGACTAAAAGGCACCACTAATGAAAAATCAGATTTTCTGAGGAATCTGCATGGGCTCCACTAGCAGAGTCAAGGAAAAATTTGTTTGATTAACTTGAAAGATGGGAGGCAACTTGGGATAAGCCCTCAATGTCATGAGGGGTGATCCATATCTGAAACACACCCTACACATTATTTTTCATCACCATGAAAATTGCATATTGTTTTTATGCAATATCAAGACTTACAAAGATTCCAACAAATTTTCAGAGGATTGTGTATTCCACTCTTTCTTCTTATGACGTTTTATGAAGAAAAACCACTATTTTTTTCCCATGAGACAGTGGTCACAGTCCTTTCACATACATTAAAGATCCCTTTGGGTTTTTTTCAGAAGAAAGGGAGTATTTTCCTTTTGTATATTGCCACAACAGATGTGACAAAAACGATTTAATATCAACGGGTAAATTCATTACTGCTGTAATGTACTGAAGTTCATATTACTAACAGGATTAATGTAACAATTACAACTGAGAGAATTTGCCACTGAGATTTATCTTCAGTATTCATACAGGCACAGTAATAATTGTCATTGTTTCTAGAAAGCAATTTCCATTTTCAAAAACAAAACAAGCTTACACAGGCAATCAGAAGTCATCATTCCTTGCCAAAGAAAGTAAAAAAGCCTGAGATTTCACTGAATATCAGTGAAATGATTTGTAGGTTGCCCAGGCCAAAATAAACACTGTAGATAAAATTCTGAGTAAACTGGAGATGAGAAAATGTAAAAAAACCAAAACAACACCCCAAAAAAACCCCAAAAAAACCCAACCTGCTGCAATTATAAAAAGTGGAACTTCCATGATAGGAAGAGGAATTTGATTTTCACATAAACCATCCAACAAATTAACTGACACCAGAAGCATTTCAGGAAGTTCTTGGGCTTTGTTCTCAATTTCAAAACCTAAGTTTTCATAGAATCAAGGTTTTATTGAAAGTTAGTTAAACAGCACCATCTTCCTAAGTAAATATTTAAATCCTGACAGAAGGTTTAATGAAGGCTAGTGGGATTAACTTAAGAAAATACCCATGATTGGAGTGATTATTACAATTAGACCCATTCATGTCAGAGTTTTATGGTTCTATTAGATAGCTTTACTAAAGCTAGTGGGATTAATACAAAAGCAATGCCCAAATTTGAGGTCATTATTGCAATTAGAGTTGTACATGTCAACATTTCATGGTTTTATTAGAGAATGATTAATGTTTTTATGCTGGAGAAGGGAGTTTATTGTCTGCTCTAGGCCACATGTCATCAAATAAAAATTTAGCTGTAATGCAATAATATTCCCCTAACTGTTGCAATCAGTTATGTTAAAGCAGCTCTGAACACACCAATGCATGGAAAGGTTTCTTTTCAGTTGTACCAAGCTACAGATTCTGATCTTGCTGGAAATACATTAAATAGAGAGCATGGCCAGCAAGGTTAGACTTAAATGTGTCACACAAAGATAAGATGAAATGGACACTCACAATCATATTACCACCAAGACTTGTTGATGCTGGCAGGTGAGTGTCCCACAGCTATAGTACAGACTGATTTCTAAAGTCCTTTTTTGGGGATAATTAATTATTCACTATTACCTTTGGGTGGGCTTTTTTGGGGTTTTTTTTTTGTTTTTTTTTTTTTTTTTTTTTTGTGCATGTGTTAATTGTTTTTTTGGTTTTGTTGGTTTTTTTTTTTTTTTTTTACTTTTTTAAATGACTTTCCAAAGCACTGATTTGATCAGGCAACACACTGAGTGATGATGTGCCAGATTAATCAAGATGCCTGAATTCATATGATGAGACATAACTTGGCAATGCTTCTTATTACAAAAGCCAAAAAGTGCAGAATATGTTGTACAGTAATGGAAACGAAAAAGACTGACTTTTCTGGCTTTCTGAAAGACAGAATCCGTCATTGTCTGCTCTATTTTTTTAATAAAACAGTCTCCACTTCATGCTTCCCAAAACCTCTTCATTCAGATTTGCTGTTGGAAGAATTGTGTCAACCTTAAAAAGTAATGAAAAGTGTGAAAATTGATGTCTGCTTTTTTAAGTGGTAGTTTTCTCCCTCCAAAGCTGAAGTGAAATCTTTAAAAAAATACAAATCAGTGCAAATTTCTTATGTTTAAAACTCTCAACTGAAATTCGCTTGAAAATTGTGACTGGCTCTAAAAAATAATTTTCAGAAATATTAAAAATATGTTTATTTTTATTCCTTCCTGCTTTCCAATTTTTGAAGCTCTTGTGTATTGCCATACCCTTTAAATGTAAATTCTGTATGACTAAGTATTCCCATTTCTTCTGCCATACTAATTGCACATGCCAAATTATGATTTGGGTCTTTGGCTGCACATTAACTCCCTAGTGCAAAACTGTTGGATTTCTGCCTGTGCTATCCATCAGAACATGTTCTTTATCAGGTCTACTCATTCAGGCCTCTCTGAAAATATGTAAAATTCTGCCTCTTATATTACCTTTAATTTCTTTTCCCCTGCCTTCTTTAAACTGCTATACTCTTCTTCATACCTTATGCACCCTCATACTGTCTTAACTCTGTCCCTTGGAGAGTCACAACCCACATGCTCCCAAGCCTGAATCTTGTTCATGAAGTCACATTCCTTCAGTCACCTTTTGGCCCACACAATCCACTTCCCAGACTGTCCTTGAGTGCCCTGTGTTCCCTGTCAGTGGCAGCCACCCATGCCTTATCCCTTCAGCACACTGCCTTCCCTCATGTCCTGAGCTCTGACACTCACAGGACCTCATTTCCCTTTAAGGTGCTGATGGGTTTTCATGCCTCTCACACCGAAATGCCTTTTCTGTTTCCTAACATCACTGTGCTTCCTTGATGGCCTTCCCTCCATTTTAATTGCTGTCTTTTGCTGCTCTTTGTTCTCCCCCGTTTGTCCTTTCACACTCTTCCCCCTGAATGTCGTAAGCCTCTCTTCTCTGCTTCACCCTGTCTTTCTCCTCACGGGCCTCCAGCCTTCAAATGAGCAGCTCCCTGAGGAGGCAGAGTCCTCAGATGTCACCTGGCTGAGCCAGCACTGCCAAGGTACAGGGCTTTTTTAAGATGTGCAGTGACAGCTAATATGGTACCTTAAAATGTGGGTCTGGGAAATAATTGACTATGTGACAAACCTCTCCACTTCAGCCAAACCCACTGGTACGCATGGTATGCAAACCCATTGTACCCTGCAGGGCTAAGGTCCAGAAGCCAAATAAAAATTGTGTAAGATTGATTTTTGTTCTTACATTAATCTGTAACTCTAGTGAGTATTTTGAGGATATCACAGTCTGTGAAAGATCAGGTTGGCAACAACAGAAGGTTCACAGCACCTGCTTGGAACCAGTGCTCTGCTGTAAAGGGATCTACAGCTGCAATGTTTCCACAGCTTGTTGGAGCTGTCTCATCATTCTGAGACCAGATACCCTGACTACTTCAGAGATATAATTCTGTTAATTTCTGTCTCTTGTATTTTTCCTTCTCCTTGGGTAGGTAAAGACATTTCTTATGGAAATGGAGAAATTCTCTTGGCTCTGCTTTTTGCTGCTCTTCATATAAGTGATCACATGCAAACTGTATGAACGTCCTTGCTTTCCACATTTTTGTGATTTAGTTTGAAATTCCTGAAGTGTGAAAGTGGAATGCCACATCTGAACAAGGAGCTGTTTCTATAAGGTCACTTCCTCTTTCAGGTATGGTGAATTTTCTTGCAGAAGTCATCTGTACTGGTTTAACTACACAGAAGTACTGTTCTTCTTTATAATGTGATTAAAAAAAAATTAATTAAGTTTTGACAGCATAAACCTCTGCCTGCACATTTATATACCCATAAATTGTCTGAGGAGATTGTTGTTTCAGTTTAAACTACTTCTGAATGGTATAAATTTAAGTGAAACTTGTTGCGTGGAAAGAAAGGAAAGCTACATACAACATGGATGCAGTTCTTAGCTTATTTCATAGTAGATACAATTATCTGAAACAGTAAAAATTAAGATAGCATATATGTTGTGGAAATCATAAGGAAATGTTTTCTTCATGGAGTTAACAGTGGGCATGTCACTGATTTCGGAATTTGGAATGTGCTTGAAAGAGGCAAAAGAAAAACAATCAGTAAGCACCACATTGCAGCAATTCATCCTTCAGACCCAGTTCAGCTCTTCTTGCCCACAAGTTAGCTGTATGCCAGTCATCCAAAAGGTAACAGCCTAACTTGGAAGAAGACAAATTTAGAAGGTTCCAAAATAGGTTGGAAAATGGCTGAGAGACCAGCTGCAGATTATAGGCCTGGTTAAAGCAGCTCTGGAAAATGACAGTAGTTTTCTACTTGTGCCAGAGGTGTTACCATCACATACATTATGTGGGTACACCTCAAACCTTCAGTGCAAAAAACAGGTGACAAACTGCAAAGCTCCAGTGACTGTGAGCTTAAACAGGCACTGCAGAATGTTCATGGACCTGGTGAGGTCTCACCATGTTCTCTGAACTTCTGGGTCTGCTGAAGGAGTAGTGATATGAAGCAGGGCAGTTGTGATGTATGTTTGTAAGTAATGCCAGTAATTTCTTAAACTACTCCGCTTGCCTGCTCCACAGATCTCTGCCAGATCTTATAGGAAGCAATGTATGGGAGAAAAACATAAAACCAGAATAATTGCATTTCTACTGGATTATTTTTTTAAAGTACAGAAGCCATTTTATTAAGATAAGTTCTATAGATATTTTCAATAGTAGTGGTAAATGGCAGCGAGTCACTTAGCTGTCATTCTGCACAGGATTGCGTTCAGTTTCTAGATCTATCTGCTGTCTGTCATGTGTGGCTAAATTAATTGAGGCTCAAAACTGGGGCTGGTTCTCAAACTCAGGCAGTTAATGTTCTTGTCTTCATTATGCCAATTTGTCTAACCAAAGCAGCTAATACATCTCTGTAAATGGAGAGGAAAAAACATCAAAGAGAAGCAACTCTTGCTGACAAACTGACATCTGTCAAATGTAATTTCTAGTAATAAGTCACCTCATCTTTTGGGAATATTTTTAGTCTTACTATTTTTAACTCAGAACTTCTGAGCTCTTTTTCCTTCCTTAGAAGTTTACAGATCTCATGTTGTTAATATTGGTTTAAGTTTAAAATATTATATTTTATAACACAACTATGAAAATTTGAATAGCTTAAATTGATATTTTATGGACTGCTGTCTACTTTCAGGGCCTTGCAAGGCAATTTCTAGGCAAAAAGAGTTACATCTTTTCAAAGCTAGTAGTGAACCCTCATCTCTGCTGGACCAGCCTGTTGATACTGTTCAAGTGCAAAAAAAATGAACATAACTTCCTATAAGTTTACATGTCATCATTGCAACTAGGCAGAGAGTTTGACAAAATCTCATAGTATGGACACTTTTGGGCTTTTAGTTTGAATCTCTGTGCAAATACAAGAGACAGTCTTTAGGCTGTCTGGTTATAGATCACATATTTCATCACTGTGATTATTCACCTAAAAAGAAAGACAGAAACAAACAAAAATTTTACATTTATTTTATTTCAAATGCCCAATTTTGCAGTTACAGTGGTATGTTATGAAACCTTGTGACAGATGGATGGATCTCATGAAATAATCTTTGATTGCTCCCTTTGTTCCTCCTGTACGTGTCAAAAGTAAACAATAGAAAGCCTTTTCTCTGTCATGTTGCTTCTCAGTAGATTAAGATGGAAAGTCGAATAAGTGCAAAATATAAATATTATGGCAGGCTTAAAATAACTTTTCCTTGTTGTTTGGTTTAATTTATTTTGTGCTTTATTTTCTGAAGGACAAATACAGTATTACATTTAGTGTTTGGATAAGAATGCATGAAAAATGTCCAAAACATAGAGAAGATAATACACCTCAAGCTGGCCAAACCTCAAACAAGCACATCACAAATTAGGACATTTTTTCAGTAAATTTCACTGAATTCATATAGCTTCTTGCTTTTAGGCAAAGCTTAGCAATAAAAAAATCCACAGGATGTTAAATCATGCATAAGGTTACTGATCGTAAATGTGAGGAAGGGAAAAAGCTACTCCACATCCATCATCAATTTCTAGTACATTTGAAAACCAGATATAATTGTGGTTTTCTTCCATAGTCCATTTTTAGCCTTCAGTTTGCTAAGCAATTAAAACCAACTAACCTAATATCAAAGTTGTCTTGTATTAATAGAAATACATCTTACAGTTTTCCTTATTAACTTGCAGATTTTAAATTGTTTGGAGGCTATTCCAACATGACAAAGATAATAGTGAAGAATGATGCAGGTCATGTGCCCAGTGCCTGTGAAAACCTCATGTTTGACCAAACAGCCTCTGGTGCAATGGTGCAGATGCTCGACTGCTGGAGTGTGTCTGAAAGCCATCACACTCCCATTGAATTACAGCACACCACAGAAGTAGGAAAACTGGGGCACGAGCTGAAGGTAGCTAAAAACAGTTTCATTTATATTGAGACATTGATCATGTACTCAGATTTACCTGGGTAAATTATGTTTCAAAGCTGAAAGTTTTGGCTTAGTTCTATTTAAGAGGGAAATCATAAGCTTTAATAGACAACACTGAGAGATGATGTAAGAGGCCCTTAATGGTCACTGACCAAAGCCCTCTTGATTTACACAGTGGAAACTATTGGCTTTCCTTAGATGCACCACCAGTGGATGAACTCACAGAATTTGTTTTTGCAGCAAGTTCAATAGAAACAAGAAAAAAAAAAAAACAAGCAAACAAAGACACAAAAATTGTTTACCTCTTTGCATACCAGATATTCCTTTAATTTGCAGTTTTGAAACCTATTTCTTGGAATTTCCACAGAATCAGGGAATCAGGTTGTTTCTGTGAAGGACCCTCATAGGAATTCAGTTGTGATGGCACGAAGTCCTGCCGACAGATACCATGTTTACATTATAAATTTAATCAGAGAAATTGTGGTGGAAAAATAATTAAACCAGAAGAAATCATTACCATTATGGAAAACTTCTTTGACTATTAGTTCCTCTTTCTGGCTAGCAAGAAAAGTAGCTCTTGGGATTCTTAGGAGCAAATTCTTGTCCTTTGATGTGGCAAGGGAAAAATCATACCTATCCTGGTGCAGATATTTAAAGATTTAAAAGTAAAAGAAAAAGGTTAACCTGATATATTGCTTAATGATATCTTAAGGTTCACTACAAAAGAAAAAAAACAAAAAGGGTTTCACAATCACAATGGTTTTAGTGTGAGAAAGAGGAATTATCATTATTATGACCACTAGTAAAATATTTCATTTTTTCATCCTTCGGCCTTTCCTTCTATTTCTTCTGATCGTATTTTGTTTCTGTCATATGTGAGTAGGTAGCACTTTCCCAAATTAAGCTGAGAAATTACCTTCTTGCACAAGTGTTTTTTAAATGTGTTTCAACAAACGTACTGTACTCATGTACTCATGCTACTGGCTTTAATCTTGGCAAGAACACCAAGTATACAAATCTAGTGCCCAGAAGCCACAGTCATGCTGAGCTGTTCTTAGAGCAAAACTCTGGAGGGTATAGCAGGCACATTGCAGGCACATTGCAGGCACTTTATGGCACTTCACACCCCTGGCTTTTTGTCCCTGACAGCACTCTGCAGTTAAAGGAGAAAGACATCAACTCGAAATCAGACATGAGATGCTGTCCAGTTGAAAAGGTTACTGCAGCAAATGAGCAATTAGTGCACCCTGCTGCAATGACTGCTTTAGGTTGAGAAAGGACTTAGACAAAACACAATAGCTGAACACACCAGCTTTGTAATCTGTTTGTCACAAGTCAACAGTCAGTGCTGCACAATGAGCTGGCAGGGTATAACCCTCAGGGACGGCGTGAAGCCTGTTCTACACAAGAACACCAGGCTTATTACATGTTTATGCCTACACTTGAAAAGACTGTTTCTTGTCTACATATACCAAACCCAACTCTCAAACAAAATCTGCTGGGAAAGAAATTTTCTGGTGACAAAGTTCTGTGTAAGTGCTTTGAAGAAATGCCAGAAAAATCACTTCACTAATCTGTACGAGAGCAGGGATCCATTTATAAACTTAATCAGATGCTTATTGCCTGGTCTACTGTTCATTACAAACAAGGTTTCTTGGAATTGTTTTCTGTACCAAAAGTCCACTATTATGTTGTTTAAACATTTGTTTTCAAGTGTTGGCTTGGCAGTCTCATATCAGCATGATTCCATGAACAGAAATGAAATCTAAAAGATCATAACTGCTATTTAAAGGTGGTTTACAAATCCCAAAACATTCTTTGTAAGAAGGTGCACAAAGCAACAAAAATCAGGAGGCAGAGGAAAAGAACTAATGCAATGGAAGAGTGACATAAAGTCAGAAAAAAAAGATAGACTACCCACTTAGGTGAGATTTACAATGGCAGAAAATCTCCATGCTGGAATTTGCAGTCAGTTGTTGCAAGCCATTAATGCATAATGAATGTGTGTTTTCCTCACTGTAAAAGATGCTCTAAGCCCCAAATATCTTCCCCTGTGAGAAGCATAGACATCTGGATTTTGAGAAGGGAGCAGATAATGCATACAGAACTCTTCCTTCCACACTGCCAAAGAGATAGCTGGCAGTGAAATAAATTGTCACTTTCATAAAGAAACAGCTTAATTGTTCAAATCTGAGCCTTCTCACCTCCTCTTGCTCCCTGCTCCCAGAAGCCTTCACAAACACTGAAGAATAAAAGGGGGAAAGTCTTTCATGTAAGGAGATGACAAAGGGTTTAAAGGAATGAGGCAACATGATTGTTTTAAGTTAGCAGGGTCACAAGTGGCTTAAGCTGGTCTAAGACAGAGTTGCACCCAACAGGAAAAATCCTGTCCTCTTATCTGCTCTCATCTGCTGGTTTTGAATGACTTCCTCTTCCCCAGCTCCCACAACATGTGGCAACAAAGAGAAGCAGATTAACTTGCTAAAGAGAAAATGAAGGAGGAGAGAGAAGGGAAGTTCTGGAGGGGAAAGAAAGTTCTGGGTGGGGAAAAAAGTTCTGGGAAGGGAAGTTCCAGGAAAAGAGAGGAGAGAGAGGAGAGGGAGAGGGAGAGGGAGAGGGAGAGGGAGAGGGAGAGGGAGAGGGAGAGGGAGAGGGAGAGGGAGAGGGAGAGGGAGAGGGAGAGGGAGAGGGAGAGGAGAGGGAGAGGGAGAGGGAGAGGGAGAGGGAGAGGGAGAGGGAGAGGAGAGAGGGAGAGGGAGAGGGAGAGGGAGAGGGAGAGGGAGAGGGAGAGGGAGGAGAGGAGAGGGAGAGGGAGAGAGGAGAGGAGAGGAGAGGAGAGGAGAGGAGAGGAGAGGAGAGGAGAGGAGAGGAGAGGAGAGGAGAGGAGAGGAGAGGAGAGGAGAGGAGAGGAGAGGAGAGGAGAGGAGAGGAGAGGAGAGGAGAGGAGAGGAGAGGAGAGGAGAGGAGGAGAGGAGAGAGAGAGAGGAGAAGGAAGGAGAGAGGGAGAGGAGAGGAGAGAGAGATTGGTTGCCAGTTGAACATCAGCACTAGAGAGAGATGTTGATTGCATGTATGGTACATGCAGCATATAGATTATTGGTGAGGACAGCATTTAAAGTGTTTTTTTAAAAGGGTGGGTTTGCTTTTTTTTTTTTAAGGAAACAATATTACCCAATATTATTTTTGGAAACGTTTATGAAGTAAAGATAGGTATGCTGATGAAAACACTTGGGAGAATTTTTCTAGAAAATCCTGCTTGGCATTTTTCCCTCTTCAGTGGGTGCAGTTCTTACAGGGTGGATTGCATACAGAATTGGAAAAGGACAGTCTAAATGAATGCTTTGCTTTCAGGAGGATTTGGTTCTTTCACAGAGTATACCAATGCCTCAGTACTGCCCAGGGAGAGAAAGCCTGCTTTCTAACTCTTTTACAGCACTGCACAGACCTAGAATGTGACTAATAATGCTTTAAATTTTGGATTTGTCTATTTGTCCACCAGTCACTACTACCCAGTACTTGCAATACTGTTTACATTGCTTGCTGAGGTAGCTCTGACAGCAGAGGTGACTAAACTAATCCTAAGAGGTATTAGTGAAGGATGGTGCTCTCAGGCAATTCCCTTACATGTTGTTAAAGGAAATTGAATCAAAGGAAATCCCCAAAGAGCTTTTAGGAAGAGGTTTTGCATTTGTCTCTTGATATTGCCAACTCAAAGACAAAAGCAGCCCCCGAGTTAGCAAAGGACAACAGATAGCTTAGAAATAATTTATTGAAAGGTCATGGATTAGTATTAGTAAACTACCTCATAACATCTGGATCTCAGAGAATGGTCATTCTAATTTAGGCATCATGAGCAGAACAGTGAACAAAAATATTAACCAGGGCTTGGGGACAGTAATCAATAATTCATTTATAAGTTTAGGTACAATTGTCTATCTAGAAATAGAGGAAACCTAAGGATAATATAAACTAGAAAAACACAGCTAGAGCAGAAGCCATTGCAATAATTTCCTGTCAACTAGATGGCTGATGTATACTTCAGATTGTTCTAATATGAACAATATTTTTCTGAGTGCAGAACAATAACTAACATTGTCCAGAAGAACAACCTTTTAATTTTTAAATCTCTGAGGTTTTTTTCATATCTAGTTATGTAATTTTTGGCTAACAGAGATACACTCTTTTTACCACAATGTGCTATGTAAATAAGATAATGTTTTCAGCAATTTTTTTAAAGTTGATATTATCTTTACTTTTTTTCCTCTTTGCTGAACTGAAGTAAGAACAAGGGCCTTGAAACATATAAGTGGTTTCCTGTGCCTTTACCACTTAATAATGCTAAACCATCTGTAATCCAATGTTCATTCCCTAGATTACAAGTGATCCAAGCACCAAAGAAATTGGTCAACTTTCTTCTTTATTCCGAAATCTCAATTACTCTTTTTAGAAGTGGAATAAAAACCCACAAAACACTAAAATCAACAAGAAGGCCAAACATATCCTATGGCACACACAAGGGCTCTCAAATTCAAGGGATCAAAACCAACAAAGGTGCCATCAATCCAGTGGAAAGCTAGAAATCATGACTAAGAAAAAGTTCAGTTTGCAATTGATTTTAAAACGCACCTTTTTTGTTGTTGTTGCTTTTTTTTCATTCAAACCACAGTCTGCAGCAAGATCAAGATTTTCATGCTACCTTGTTCCTTTTCTCTTGTTCCTACAAGTTCTTTTTATGGTCCTGAAATTACACTTTTTAAGATGCTATATCAAATATGCAAATGGATTGATAAATGCATACCACAGAGGGTTTTTAAAGATTTCAGTGTAATTATGAGGCTTTAATACTAACATGCAGAAAGAAGAAGAAAATTAGAATATTCACACAAACTATAATATGATTTTTAGATGAGAAAAGTTTATCTAGAATTCAGAGGCTATTCAAAGGAATGTATTAAGCAAAAGAAGACATCAAATATATGCCAAGGACACCCAACTGCAAAGGAATTTAAAGTTCACACTGAGTAACAAAGCAGTTTCACTCTGAAACACCAAAAAAGGATTTTTCATTTTCTATATTGAGATCTCTTACACATATTTTTTAACACAAAACTCTTGTTTGAGAGACAGAGTCTGCAATATTACTATCCTAATGTGTTATAGAAACTTCCTCATTTTTCTCTTGCTCTTTTATCCCGTCATCCCTAGAATAAAAAGAGTCTGAAAGGCAGGGAGGTAGACCCTGCACATTCCCTTTCAGAAGCTTTTGTGGAGGGGTTTGGGCACAAGTGGCTTTAGGATCCTTTTTTCACTACAAAATCTCAAAGTCAGATTTATATTTACAAAATATCCCTTCTTCATAAAATGTTAGTGGATGGTAATCAAGCTTTTCATACACAATTTAAGACCCTTTGACAATGTTGGCAGTAAAAGCATAAAGGGAAATGAGAAAGGTTCCTCAATGCTGTTCAGTTTGTATCAGCACATCTTTCCTGCTACTAATTCTCTACTTGCCACGCCAACATGATCCATTCAAACAGCTCCCCATCCTCGGTGCATCATCAGTTCCTCGGCTCTACTCCTTCCTCCTTTGTGGATTATCTGCTTGCTCCAAATCCCTCTCCCATTTCCAGTCTCTGTGTGGAGACTCCACTCGATTGTCCAGTGCCAGAAACCTTGCATGAAAAAACTGGTAGGCAAAAAGCTTTCCAGAGATTTGAGTTAATAAGTGAGAAATAGTAATGAAGCAGCCATTAAAAATACCCAAGAAGAGAAGAATGCAGTGACAGTTTTCTGTTTGTTTTCTTATTCTTCTTGAAAAACTTGAGTGTCTTTGGGTAATTTTTCTCTGTAGCTTTAGAAAGAGTAGATTCCATTCTGGCTGAGGGCTGACCACTGGTGGAGACAGAACACTGGCTCAGCTCCAGCATTGAGTGTCAGCTCCAGCTGTTGAGCAGAGAACACCACGCTTAGCAAATGCATCTATACACAGTTAAGTTACTGAGTGTCAGGTTTACAGTGCTAGAGGAATTCCCCAAAGATGGGCAAGGTCCTAACCTGCCTTTCCAGCTGTGACCAGCATTCTGACCTGAAACTACTGTAAGGTACAGCCTGTTGAAACACATTCTCTCCACCCAATTTCTATCACATAGACAACAGTCTTTTCCTTTTTCTCTGAAGAAACATTTGCCCACAAACCTGCTAAATAAAGTGTGGAATGGCACTCCATATAAGCTCCATAAACTCCCAAAAATCAGATCCTGCAATGGCTGTGTGAACACTGAAAAGGTCTTATTGAAAGCCATAAGAGATTTTTTTCCTAATCACTTAAAAAATTGTTTAAAATAGCTACTTTTTGCTCCCAGAGACCTCACCCCTTTCTCATAGTACCACAGTGGTGGACCTCTACAGAGTGTCTTCATATCCTTATCAGTGTAAACAAGAAAGGTTTTTTTGCCTTATTAGTTCAGTGAAAGCACTCTTCCCTCACACGGGATGTTCTGCAGAAGAAGATGTCTCACAAATACTGGATGATGTGCAGCCTGCAAGTATAGGAAGCTGGGAAAGAGAAACAGAGCTAGAACTGATCTGTAGGGGGATTCAGGAACAGAATTAAGACAGAGGGAATGATGGAGCAGTTTCTATGCAGGTGTTTTTCTTTTGAAAATTCCATCTTTGCTCTTTGATAATGAAATGCCCTGGGAGGGCTTTTTAAATATGTAAAAGGGAGTTTTCATTGGAACACATTTTGGGGGGAAAAAAACCCCAAAAAACAACATAAAAGAACATTAAAAAAGCTTATTACCCATTACACACCCATCCAGCATATAAGCCATTCAAATAAGTTCAATCAAGCCAATTTGCATACAGAGCACACAAAATGGGAATGCAATTTGCACATTTTATTGTAAAGTAAAGCAATTCTCATGTCAGCATTCAAAGTCTTTAAAAGGAAAATTCTCTATGCATTTAAGTATTTCACAGAGAAGACTGTGGATAGATAGTATTCATAAAATACATTTTATCTAAATTGCTAACTGTCTTTAGCAATAAAACCATCTGAAATAGATGTTGACAAGTGGAAATTATATTAAAAACTCTGCAAGAATTCAACATATTCAGAGCTCTGTTACTGTAATTTCAATATTCTGCTATATCTTTGCTACTCATAGAAAGTGTATTTGCCCCCAGTTGCAATTTAAAATAGCAAAACCTACATTTCCTGTATCCCTTTTGACCTCAATGGAACGTCATCTTGGAAAAGACTAAGAAATCAACCTGTAAGTGTAGGTAAAAGCCAGAAAAATGCAAAATTACTCAACATGCCTAATGCTAATTATTCCACCACAAAAAAAGAAAACTTTGCATTTTTGGGATTTGGGGGAGACCTTAATTCTTAGTTCCTCCCTTCTTTCTCCCTTGTGACAATTTATTTAGTTTTACTTCTTCATGATCATGTTTCAAGTATTCTGACATTATCAGTTCTTACCTACCAAACTCATGGTCAAATTCTACTTTTTATTTCTTCCTCTCTGGCTCCTTAACTTACTTGTTTTCTACTCAGGCTTTTTTCTCCTTCATCTGGCCTGGGATCAGCCTCTGTCAAATAGTACGGAGGAGGGCCAAACTAGCAGTATGACAGTGGGAGGGACACAGTGCTCATCATTGGGTACTGAAGTTCCATTGTGGTGGCTCATGCGTAAAATAACTTCTGTTCCAAATTCAAATTTTCAACAGCTTTATAATTTGTCTAACTTTAGGGATATTCTTACAATGATGGATAAAAAACAAACCTGTAAAATCAGGTCTGGTCCTCAGCCTAGTTACAATCTACTGCTATAAATGGCACCATTCTAAAGAAAAAGCTATGAACATGGGTTTAAAGTCTCCCTAACCCATTACCAGAAATAAAAGAACCATGCAGCCACAATCATTTGGAAAACAGTCTGAACAGAAAAAGGCTTGGAAAGTTGTATAAATCAAAAGAGAGAAATCTTTAGAGCGGAAGCACATTATGATACAGGACCACATGAGCATCCCCGCCTCCAAATGAAAACCAGCTGAGTAGAAAATCCCATTGTTTAACAGTGAAGATATATTTTTAACCCAACAACAGATTAAGGTCTCTTGCATCCAAGGGAAAGTACAAGACACAAGCAGACAGGTCAGGAGGGAGCTCAGGAGGTTTCTGGTCTAATATATTCCTCAGCAGCATCAGCCAAGGAGTCAAACCAAGCCCTTCAGGGAAAGAGTTCACTATTCATCTGTATTTTGGGGAAAGGTTTCCTTATGGCCAGTCCCACAACACCCAGGGAGGTGTTGTGTCCCTCACCCTCCCTCTGTGGCCTGCTTAGAAAAGCCAGGGTCCAGGTACAACAACCCCTTATAGGCAGTGGGGTCTGCTTTGAGAGCCCTGAAACTGCCCCCTGTCTAAGCTGAACCGGGCCCAGTCCTCCAGCCTCTCCTCATGGGGCAAGTGCCCTAAGTCCAGCCATATCCCTGGCCATCTAAATTCAATCTGATTTATTTCTCACATTGAGAAATCCAAAACTGAATGCAGTATATGGATGTGGTCTAAAAATTCTAGGCAGAAGGGGAATTCCATCTAGTGATTGACTGGCCATGTTGCTGTTGAAACAGCCCCGGCTGTGTTTGACCAGCACATTGCTGGCTCATGCTCCGCTGGCTGCAGCCAGAGCCCCAGGACAATGCTCAGCCAGGCAGTCCCTAATATCTCTCTCTGCAAGATGCATTCCTTTCCATGGCAGATGTTCCTCTCTGTCCTTGTTCAATTTTGTGAGATTCCTGTTGACCTATTTCTCAATTTTGTTTAGTTTCTAAAAATTCTTCAGGGGCATTTTCAAATATTTTGCCCCATAACTATTACCAGTTTCAAAGAAGGACCTTGTGCTTGTACCTTATCAAAAAAACAGAGGCAAATCTATCTGGAAAGGCAATTTTAAAGGGATAATGCAACACACAGACATATATGGTGACAGTAGGTGCCACAGTCAAAGTAGGGAATACAGGACAATGTGATACGTTGCCATTACCATTATTATGGTTTCAATCACATCAGCATGACATGTTGCTTTTTCAGGTAAAATGGAGCGCTCAGGAAATCACTGCAGTTTGCATGCCTGAATATGATGGCACTCCTTGAGTGCCAGAACAAAAATGTAAGGGAGCAAGGAGACAGCATGTCTTGCTCCCACTGATTTATGACAGGTTCTTAGGTGCAAGGGCCAAGGTATGATGATCAGCACTGGCTGAGTGTGGTGTGGGCCAGACAGCTCCTCATTGTGTCAGGGACCTGAGACTCTTACACACAGTTGATCATCCTACCCTGTCCTCTCCAAGAGTGCCTCCAGACTTCAGTTTCTCTTGGATAATACCACTGTCACCCTGCCTTAAATGCTAGGCATAAAGTAGTACACAGAGGTGTTAGCAAGCATCGTCATGAAAAATTAAGGTCCAGGAATTCTGACAACTCAGGCCAAATGATTTGCCACAGAGTACCTACAGCAGAGTGGATCAATGTTTTGAAAACCAGGTATATGGCAGTAATTAGGACTGCTGACAGGATGCTGCTTAGAACTCCTTCCCTCCAGAACATTTTCAAAATTTAGCCAAGGCTGTGCCTGGGAACTCTGAATTCAGGGGAATGTCAGCCTGTTTACATACCTCCCCAGGCTATTTTCAGCAGCTCATTCAGATGTGCTCACCAGCAAAAGTCATGCAAGTTTAATCTCTCTCAACTATTTGTCAGGTATTATCAAAAAAGAGCCATCAAACTGGGGTTTCAGTAGTGTAGTTTATTTTGCAATTAATTGGATAATTAAAAAAAGGTTTGTGTGGTAGCAGAGCAGGTAAGTGAGAATCCAGGAGCAACCATATATATTTATGATTCTGCCATCACCTACAGCTGCAAGCACAGTGTTCAGCTGCTCTCTGACAGTATCCACGCCCCAACTCAGTATAAAAGCATGTACTAGAGTAGTACTGAAAAATAAATATCTAGCCCATCTCCTACAGAAGTTAGCAGCTGTGCCTTTAGTAATTTTTACTAGAGAGGGCCAAATTTAAAAACCTTGAATCTGACTGCGAACCATGTTGTGCCAGCATACCTGCACTGTCTGTTCAACCAGAAAGTGGTAAGTTCCCCTCTTGAACATGGACCCCATGAGACTGCAAAATAGGCCTCTCTAGTGATGTGCATGATCTCCTCCTATAGATACAGATAAAAATATCACATGAAGAAGAGAGGATAATTAGTGAGACCCAGACATCTTTGTGGCTGGTGGTCTGCAGAAATCGTACCTGAGGCTATTCGTAGTTCTGAGAAGCCTAAGGATGCATTCCTTAGCATCCCAGAGTCAAAGGGAGTAAATAGAAACTTCCACCATGGTCTTTAGAGTTGTCAAGCACAATTCACCAGCATTCCATGTGATTCTGTTGAAAAGAAATAGAAACTAACTGTAAAAGTTAGTAGCACATGTATTATACATTGCTACCACAGTCAGTAGCAAATGCACTATATAAGACAAAGGGGAAAAGAATTCCTTCATTTAGTAGAAATTCTCTCTGCTTTAAAAACCAGTAAGATAAGGTACTTCTATTTAGTAGAGATTTTGGTTTGTAAAAGAAGGTATACCATCTGCAAATTGAAAATATCTGTGAAATGATAATACATTTAACAGAAATTCAACAGCCTTCTCTTCTTTGTAGCAGCACCCAAGCAGTATGTGATGTCAGAGAGGAAAAAAAAAAGAAAAGAAAAGAAAATCTATTATAAGGGATGATATTTTTGTTGTTGCTTTTGCCTTTTTTTTAATACCTTACTGCCTAGCGGGTTGTCAGGGCCACCTCAGAGAGCTCTGACAGTGCTTACACTGGGAGCGTCCCTTCCCCACCTCATTACGTGATGCTCCTCAGCCGGGCTTTCAGACACAATTATTCCTCTGGGTAACAATGTGAAAGGCAGCTGCAGCGAGCGAGCGTGGAGGTCAGGCCAGGCAGGCCGTGGATGCAAGAGCACCTGCCTTTTGCATGCAAAGACGGAGCAAATTACGACGTTTGTCGCCAAGGAACTGAGCAGCAGCGCCATGTGTGATGGCCTCACGAGCACCATTTTCATCCTGTGCATGGGTATATCTTTTCAAATCTAGAGCAGGGAACAGATGTTTCATCAAAAGACACATTTAAAATAAAGATAATTATGCAGTAAGAAGCTTAATTACATAGGATTATTCAGGTCCACTTAATTGCTTGACAGACTGAGGGCCTCCTACATATTTGTGACAGAAGCATCCTTCTCACTGGGTTACCAAACTCAGTCATGGCTTCAGGACAAATGTAGTCGTTTTAGTAACCCAACTAATTCTAGTTTCTGATTTGAGCTACAAGTATGAAAAGTAAGCAAACTTACCAAGCTTAAAAATATTATTTTATTCCCATAGGCAATGTATTTTTTTCAATAAAACATGAATAGCCTGAACTACAAAAACTTACTGTTTTTTTCACTGTATGAAAGATACTAATTTAACTTAGACATGATTTAGATAAGGAGGAGAATCTCCTCTGGTCTTACTGCTCACACATGCCAGTTTTCAGAAGTTTATTATGACTTTTTCATGTGGATGTTTAAAAATGGCTTTCACCACCCCAAAAAGGGATATCCTCTTTCTCCACAAGAAAAAGTCCTAATACGGTAAAAAAAAAAGTATTTAACTCTAAGAAAGAAACTTTTTAAAAAAAAAATTTGCTTAAACGACTCAGTGTGCACTGTGGAGCAGAACAGCCATTCTGTGGGACTGTGTTCTCATGATAGCTACTGAACTGATCATACTAATACATTTCACAGAAATAAAATGATTTCTGTGAAATTAGGCTGACAGGCTTCCAGTGTGACTCTATGGGGTCCCGGGAGCTTACCAGCTGCAGAGCTTGGATTCAGCACTACTCCAAAATACAAAATTAGGGAGGCAGATATGCCATGTGAATCATGCTGAACAGGGAACCCCCCCATTTATAGAGTTCACGCAGCTGGCACTTTTAAAGAACACACAGCATCAACCCAGGTGTTTTTTACTCTTTACAGGTTCCAGACAATAGTTCAAATGATTATTTTATAGAGACCTTCGCAATTAAATTTTGTTGTTCCACCGCTAAGTGTGTTAGTTCCCCACAGTCAACATGTTTTTTGATTATGCACTGCAGGGTATTAGCAAAGCCACACACCAAATTTATATGTAAGGAGTGTATATGTGATACTGAAAGCCTGAGCACTAAAATGATCTCTTAATTTTCGTCAAAGAGAGCACTATAATATTTCCATCTGTCAAGCCATTGCAGACTTTTGTTGCATAGACAAACTAGGAATGTTTTCATTGTGCATTACTGAAAAAAACCCAACCCCCCAAAAAACAACAAACCAAACCTGTAGAAGAATTAACTTTATAAGGAGTTAAAGCTTCTAATTTAGAAAAAAATCCTTAGTTCAGTCTAAGCTGGTAAATGTAACTTAAAGCTTGGGAAAGACGATTACCCTATAATGGCTCCATTCACATTCACAAACTTGGGGTCATTTTAAACTCCTGCTATGTTTTGGAATGCTGCCCAGAAAACGTTGGTGTGAAAAATCTGCTGAATGCCTTTGCGCTACATTAGCTAACAGTATTTAAGGTCAATAATGCAGGTGCGGGCTTTCCTTCATTCATTTTAAAAACTTAAAGACTTCATCCTAAACCTCTGTTTATAAGTGGCTTTTCCTCAAACCTATAAAAAGAAGAAAGAACTGGGAAAGAATGAGGAAAGGATTCCATTCTGCTGTTATCAGGAGAGAGAACACGAGAGAAGTGCTAATAAATCATAAACCAAGAATAAGTATCAGCGTGGCGACTTAACTTTTAGAAACATGTACCGGCACTTAGTGTACTTGCCAAGCAAATCATAGGAACCTATGCCACTCTCCGCACTAATGGTGTCAAGGTGCACTGAACGTTCCCCCCCTGCTGCTTGAGGGTGACATTAGAGAGCCCTGGTGAAGCACATGCCCAAGCTCCTGCTCGGCAGCAGCTATGGCATGCTC
This sequence comes from Zonotrichia leucophrys gambelii, assembly GCF_028769735.1. NCBI lineage: Eukaryota > Metazoa > Chordata > Aves > Passeriformes > Passerellidae > Zonotrichia > Zonotrichia leucophrys. The sequence goes on along the minus strand of NC_088200.1, from coordinate 67,661,147 downwards.
GGGTGACACTATGACTGATCGCAGCCAGCACCGCTGCTGTCGCTGCAAATGGGCTTTCACTTATAATGGAAACGTTCAGTTCAAAGCGCCATATACATTACACGTGTTATTAATGGCTGAAACAGATGCTTCCATCTACTGAAAGGGTTTGTTTTTATATAAAGCAAATCCTCCTGTAAATTTGGATCTTTTATTGGGTTGCATATCAGTTTGAGGGATAATAATAAGAAAAAGCCTCTCCTACTTTGCCTTATATTACAGAAGCATTTAAATTTTTAATTTGTGTTTCATATCAACAAATTTGTATACATCTACACAGATTTTATTACCCATTTTACACGGCTTTTATTTGATTCTGTTGTAAATTGCACAGTTTCTTAATCACTGCTAAGCATAAAATGCCCCATCAGTAAATTATTTCTACAATAAAATACCTGATATGGTTTACAAATCATGGTTATTAATTTCAGGACAGAGATGTTGCATTTGTATTGTGGTTTATGTTCAATTAACACATTGCTACATTAATGCAAACTGTCAGCACAGAATTGAACCAGAGACTAAATGAAAATGAAGCACCCTGAAAAGGAATTATTGCCTGGGCTAAACAGAGTAAAAGCCAATTTATTTGTGAGTTTGCTTGTACAACACCACCTGAGGTATTCATGAGCAAATCCAGAAGCACAGGTCATGTTTTCAAAAGGAAACTGTCTGATTGCTTTACCTTTTAATGCACTTTTTGTGGAAAGTGTTGTGTCTCTGCGCACATGATTGATCAATGCAGCTGGAGCAGGTGCGGTTCATGAAAGCCACATTACAAGGGGAATACATCTTTAAAAGCAAGTCACCCATTTTTTAATTAATTATAAACAAGAATATTTCCTAGGGCACATGCAGCTCATGAAAGAAAAGGGTGGCCATAGTGGAAACAGTATTTGTGATCTTTTAGATGCAAAGAATAACATTAGTTTTATGATATCAAATCAAATATGATTTTGCTAGAAAAACTCTGTAAAGTACTTTGAAAAACTCAAAGTAAAAGAAGCAGATGGTAATGGTTCAAAACCAAAATGCTGAATTAGGCTTTTTTCAGAACAGGATAACTTTGTAGGACAAAATTGCTCATATGTTTCGAATTTGAATGTTGCAGAGGTTAAAACTAATCCTGACTGCAAACCAAGTGGACTAAGGCTACATTCTTTGAATACGTGATGTATCTCACTGCTTCGGCTCTCTCAACCTGTATGAATTGCAAAGCTTTTTTTCCCTCAAATAAATTTCTGAACTGTTATAAAATACTGGCATCAGAAAACAAGTTGGTATCATTAAAAACATTCTGGATTTCAGCATACTGAAATCTGTTTGATATAAGGAAAGTTAATTTGAATTAAGTGTGCCCTTTTTAGTAAGACATCGAGCCATACTTGTTTAAGAAAAATCCCACAGAGGTTGCTTGGCAAACTTCCCAAAAGCTTTGTGAGATGCTACATTTCATTGTGGGGATTTAACACTAGTACTTGTGTATTTGTAGAGAAAATCTAAAAGTCCAGCTGGCACAAAATTACCACAAAACTGGCACCAAAATCCTGAAAAAGCTCCCTCTGGGATTTAAATTTCATTCATGTGTATTACTTCTGCTTAGTCATATTGCCCCAAAACACCTGAGCTCCCCCCATCTCAAGTGAGTGCTGGAGGAGAATATCACCCACAGGCTTTCTTCATGTAATCTTTCCTGTTTCACTCCATGTCAGCAGCAAGGTGAGAGGCAGGATTTTCTTCCTCACAAAACAGCTTTTAGGACACAACTTCACAGCTGCAGGGCAAGCTGCGCAGACATCACATACCTAGGCACCATTGCCGGACCACCTCTAGTTGAGGATTCTCTGCTGGACCGTGCTACAGCGTCTCCATTCGGGGAACCCTGCATGAATACAGGAGATAGAAACAGGGAAGAAAATGACAACCTGCTATCCCCCAGAAACTATGCAAACTTTGACCACACGGTATTGCCACAGCATGGGCGAGGCTGGGCTGCAAAATGTTTTTTGTATGGCTCATTAGTAAAGTTTAGTAAGCAGTGCTAGAAAAATAATAATTTTCTAATACAAATATTTAATATAAATTCTGATTTGAAAGTTCACCTTATTGAAGAAGGCATACAGCATGCACTATTACACTTTCATAAGCAATTGAAGAATATATACTGTTATTATACAGTCAGCAAAAGACGTAGTTGCTTTGACTTCTTAGTAAGAGAAGGATGTTTTCTGTGGTATAGCACTTCCAACTATGAAAGTCAGTAGTGACCTGAACAACAGCGACAAGTCGCAGTACAAGAGTTTGTGCATTTCCACTGCTTAGAACAAGATTTTTCCTTAGTCTGTGCTTCTGCTTAGGCCCTACCACCTGGGAATGGGCTTATTCACAAGCATGTCCAGCCTTAAAATTCACTGATGTGCTACGACATGGCTCAGCTTATGCAAGATTTCCCCAGGACTTGCATCTCAGGAAAGAAAAAAAAAAAAATTATAAAACCATTATTTTTAAAAGTTTCTAGTTCTAAGTTATTTTTGTTATGTTCCTAGATCTACCAGAGTAGAAATCAGCATTAAAAAAATAGTTGTTTGTTTTTTATTTTAATAAAACAAATAATTTCGCTATATCCACAAATAAGAAATGGAGGTAGAGGGGAAATTACTATTCATTTAGTAATTAATAGTATATAAGTTATTAATCCAGTTTTGATATTTAATCTGTGGACAACATATTCTACAATGAATTTTTAGGATGAGGCTGGAGTCCCCACTTTATGTAGTAGTTCAGTAATTATGCATGCCTAGCAATTTGATAAGGAAAAATCTTAGTGGAAATTTGCAGTAATAATAACTTGTACTGTAAATATTATTGTTCATGTAAAATTGAAAGAGTAACATTTATACCTTCTATAACTACATGAAAGAAATTTTCATTCCTCCGACCCCTGGTCTGTAATGAATGACAGGAACTTTTCTTGAATTTCCCATGCTAAATTTGCTTGCGCTGAGGCCCTTTCTGAGGCCACTTTGGTGCTAAATGATTTGTGTATTATGACTGGATTAGAAATAACTTTCCAGTGTAAAAATAATATGTAAAACTGGTAAGAGGAACTGCCTTGATTGAGTTGAACATTCTTTAATGGGGCAAAGATATTTCTAGTATTGAAAATCAACTGCTTCATAGAAAAATAACAATGTTCAGTGGCCTGTAGTTCATATTTTGCTGCTAATTTGTTGTATCATATCCATTCATGTGCATGGACTATCTAAGCTCAAATGATGCACATCAGCTCCAGGCATCCTTGCTGCTATTTAGAACTAGTCCTGAATCAGGATTTACTCTATGTTTCCTTATGTTTGATAATTTAGCTAAAGGAAAATAATTCATGTAATGGATTGCACTTACCCTGAAGGACTTCAAGATGATAAAACTTAGAATAAAAAGTGATCAGATGAGACAAGGAAGGATGAAGTATGCAGAAAGAAAAGATGTTTTTCAAGAGGCAAAGGAAAGTTTTGATTATGTAATCCTTATACAGCCAAGTTTTTGTTTTTCTTTTCAAGATTGACTCATTTTATGAAGAATTGTACGTATAATATAATACTCATTATATGAAGAATATGGTCATCTCTGACAACCAGGATGCAGTAAACAAACTCACTGAAGTGCCCAATCTGTTCATGAATATGTTCTTGGGGAGCAGGCTTCAAAATAATTTTGTCTTCCAAAGACTGCTAACATTTACCTGAGGGTTATACACTTGGAAAATATGACTTCGCATTTAATACTTGAACATCGTATTTTCAAGTATTCAGGGATGGCTCAAAAATTGTTCAGCTGGAAGAAAAGGAAAGCTAAACAAAACACCCCAGACTTGTGTTTAATGCAGTGTGATTCAAGGAAAAGCTTTCTTTTCTTACTGTTGACTGCTAAACATAGCACATAGCCCCATTTATGAAGATGTTTTTCCTCTTCCCTATAGCCTTAGAGGACTCACTCCCACAAGGCTTGCTAGTTTTTCCCTTTGATAATACATGACTATAGATAATAGACTTTCAGTGTCACAGATTCCAAACAATCTCATGCTTATATATCAAAAAATGCTGCTTTCCATCAGATATGTTTTTAGTTACAAATCCCTTGCACATTTCAGGGGCTTCTCATGCTGAGTACTTCATCCAGGCTTGGATCTGATCCAGCTCTCACCACAGGCAGTGGCAAGAATCTTACTGGCTTCGGTAGGGACTAAATGATAAAACTCTGTGGGTTTTATCCTGATTTCTATGTGCTCAGTCCCAAGTGCAGCACTTAAACAGATGCTTAAATTTGTGAGTAGTCCTATTCAAATCAAGGAATTGTTCGCATGTCCATAATTAGTCAAAAGTAGGAGCATGTACACATATATGTGTATGGTTATATGTATGTGCTATTAAATTACTAAGGGCGGCAGAGCTTATGGAAGAATATGACTTATCACTTAGGTGTAACTTAAGTGTTAGAGTCACGGAATCATGGAACCATAGAGTATCTCAAGTTGGAAGGGGACCACAAGAATCATCTAGTCCAGCTCCTTGCTTCTTTCAAGATTACTTAAAACCAAACTATTTGACTAAGGATATTATCCAGTCCCTCCTTGAACTTTGACAGGTTTGTTGACATGACCACTTCCATAGGAATCTCTTCCAGTGGCCAACCAACCTCACAGTGGGAAACCATTTCCTAATATCTAATCTGGACTTCTCTTGAAAGAGTTTTATTCTAAATCCTCCAGTTATTTCTATTTCTGATCAGCAGAAAGAGGTCGTCAGTGTCTCCACCTCTGCTGTTCCCCCTTGAACAAGATGTAGCCTGTAATGGGCTCCCTCTCTTCCCCAGGTTGTACAAGCCAAGTGTCCTCAGCTGCTCCTTCTAACTCCTGTCCCTGAGGCCTTCTACCATCTTGGTTGCACTCCTCTGGATGCACTACAATGGTTTGATGTCCTAAGGTTGTGGCACCCAGAACTGCCCCCAGCACTGGAGGTGAGGCTGCCCCAGAGCAGAGCAGGACAATCCCCTCCCTTGCCTGGCTGTGATGCTGTGCCTGACGCACTCCAGGACATGGGGGCCCTCCTGGCTGCCAGGGCACTGCAGGCTCGTTGCCATCTACCCAAAACCCCAGATCTCTTCCTACAGGGCTGGTCTCCAGATAGCCTCTATTTTGTGCATTTTTCAGACGTCAAATGCTTGAAGAAACAAATCCTGTTTGAGGAGGCCTTCATTATATCTGACATTCTTCACAAGTAAATGAATTTTTTTGGGTTGTTTTTTGTTTGCCTAATCTCTAACAGTCAGACGAATAGTTTGGATGCACTATTTAAAATAAATAGTTACTTTTGTAATTAGTACTGTTCAACTTCAGTTGCTTTGTGATCTATGATTAATTACTTGAGTGTTTAAGTATGGGTTTTGAGTGTTTTCAGTATGGATGCCTGAAACTTCTGAGAACGGGAAAAGAAGGAGTCAAAAACAGTAAGTAGTACACAAAGTGAGCACACTTGTTAACATGTGAATGACTTGGTATAGTACCAAAATAGATGTTAATATGAACAAAATGTCTCAATAATTAGTACAATTAGAAAACCGTCTGTGTAAAATACTTAAACCAGTATTTTTGCTATATTCAACCCTCTGTAGTTAGTTCAGTACACCCACTATCAAATTGATGCACAGTAGTAAAAGTGCCACATTGCTCAAATGAGAAAAAAAATTTTTGCAGGGACAAAGGGTATTGAGCATTTTATGGTGTAGGTATAGCATGGAAGCAAAAGCACAGAAACACAGAAGCAAAAAAAAAAGTTGTTAGTGCAACAGACAGAGGATTTCACTGACCCATTGCTGACTACTGTTATACCGGCAACTTAATGAGTCACAAAGAAAAAGTAGTTTTAATTAAAATGGTCTAGTTGATACACAGCATCCTTTTCCTACCCATGTGACAAGACATATAAAAAAAATAGCAGCAAAAATAAAAACAATTACCTGCCCTTAAAATACAATACAAGTTCAATAATGCCTAGAATGCAGAGGGTAGCTATAGGCAGAACCAGGAGTACAGCTGGCTTCTGTGCATAAGGACAGTTGAACTGTGAGCACTTCAAGTTTTTATTCAGCCAATTACAGGAAAAAAAGGAGCCTGAGAAGGTAAAATAAATTCTTCACATGGAAAAGAGTGACATAGAGAAAAATGCCCTGAGATGAGAGATCTGTGACCAAGAGGACATAGGTCTGGACCTGGTTTTCTCTGGAAGTTTGTTGCAGACTCTCATGTGGAGTTTGATGGCATCTCACAGGTTCCTGGGTAAACAGACTACCCTGTGCAGGACAGACATATTCATCTTCTTCTTTCAGAATTGTAGGACAAAGATTCCAGACTGAGGGAAAGTATATAAAAAAGAGATGGGAAGACATGAAGTATTTGATGTCTTAAAGGTCACAGAATTAGTCCATCACTGAAAAAGACAGCAGAATTCAGTGGTAACTGTATTGGTTTTTGGTTTTTTGTTTGTTTGTTGTTTTTTTAAAAAATATTCTGGAATTGATTGTCAGGAAAGAAAAAGCATGTTGGCATTGGCTAAGCAGGTACGAACAAATGTTCATGGAAAAAAAACCTGTAGAATCTTGCAGTCTCAGGTCTCACGTGATTTTTTTGTATAATTATGTTTAATAAAATACGTAATCTAACTCTTTTACATTGAAATGGTGTGCCTGGAAAAAGGCAATGCTTTCAAAATAGATTTTTCTCATACTGATAAAAGCAAGAAGCAACTTCACTGGGAAGTGAGTTGCACTACTGCAAAAACAATTTTAGAAACATAGAACTGGGACTGTGTCTCCTGTCAAGTGCACAGACACTGAGATTAACTCTGATTGTAATTGAGAGCAGAATTTGAAGTTGTCAATTTATAGCTGAAGTACTGCCTATTCCTTAAACATTTGCTTTGTCTAAATGTGCTTATGTAAATTTAAGAACAGAATCAGGGGTTCAGCATATGCAAATATTCCTTTAGCTAGTAGAAAATTAAACATATTTAGTTAGATGTTGGAGCATGTTATACTAAAAAATATAATACTCAGGAGAGAACGCCTAACATATATGGAATGCTAATCACTGAAGAAGAAATGTGTTGCTCTTTATCTCAACATTTATCTTAAAGTAGTTGTAAACTCGCAGGTTTAACATGGGCTGATGGGCTGCCATAATTTTGAACCCAGCTTGTCACTATGCTACAGAAACTTTTGGTGCCCTAGATGGCTTGTTGTTCTGGAATTTAGTTGATCAGAAGGCATTGATAGTAATTTGAGTCAAGTATTCCAGTGAAGTGGGAAGTATTTTAAAGAAAGTTTATCCAGCTAATGAACTTGACAGAAAGTTGCTTTTTTCCTTGAAACCAAAGCAAAACACCATTTGTAACTATTTTTTAACCATTACAACTGCAAAACAAATCTTTTCTATTAAGTATTTTCTGGAAAACAACTTGAAATGCATTTAATATATGTTGATTCCTTTTAATGGATGGATTTTTCTAATGATTAATTTTTTTCTTTGTTTTCTAGGACTGTTCTTTTCAGAATTGCAGTAGAGAAAACTCATTCCTAATCTTGAAACTTCTTTTGTGTTTGGTTCATGAACAGTAAAGGTACTAGAAGTGTCTTGAACATTTTTGGAAGCTCCAGCATATCCTGAAAACATTCTGCCATGAAAATATGTATAATATGATATCTTGAAAATGTTCTCATCACAGCAGAATGCCAACTTCAAGTATATGGTAAACAATTAAGTTTCCTTTACATTTTGTCATTAGGTGGCACTTATATTTTGCTGTGACTTTAAGAGGCATCATATACTTTATTTCACATCTTTACTAAATTCACAAATTGTGAATTTAACATCCCACATTTTTGACATGTTATTCCACATGGTATCAGTTTTTTTAACAAAACCTAAGAATAACATAAGATTAAGATCAAATTGAAATGAAATTATTCTGAAATCTTAGAGCTAAGCTAAGTCATTTATAGCAACTTCGTAAAAGGATGAGATATGAAATGCAAATTCTCTCTGGCATTAAATAAAATAAGTTTAAAACATGTCATATACTATAAAGGTCTCTGTTGGTAGATTTTTGAAAGACTGTCACTTTATTAGAGCATAGATATTAATAGGAGATCAATATGTAGTGCTGGATTCTAATTTTAAATTGTTAGATAAACGCATATGTTAATTAAATAGGGAATTTTGTGATTACACCCTTTGCCAGAAATGGTGTCATTTTAACCATGCAGCATAAAGTAGTATTTTTTAATCTTTAATTATATTCTAAGATATTAATAGTTAGATGACAGACTATCCAAGGAAGAATTACTGTCAGTCCTTTTAAGCTCTGGAAAACAATGCTCTGTTGAACATATATGAAGCATTTATTTCTCTCAATTAAGACTTTCTCATTTTCAGTTTATTTTCTTTTTGTAGTCATATTACAAAAGAGTATTAAACAGCACTGCAGTGATTTTGCTGTTCATCTTTTTATAAAAAATTTTTATCTGCTCTGAGCATTTCCATTTACCAAGTGTCTGATTTTTTTTCCTCAACACAAAAGAAATGCTCATCTGCAAACGACTTTTGCTCAGCACAGAAATGTGAGGATTCATGTGGTTAAAATCACTTGTTAGGTAAACTGTGACACACAGACTTGTGATGTTGTGACTAAGTTCTTGATATCGCTGGTTTTGTGACACGAGTTCCCATTGTAGGTATTTTAATAGGACCTAATCAGAATACTGAAGAGCCAACAGTGGGAGATTACATCCTATTCTGATCTGCGCCGCTGCAAAATTGCAAGCTAATAATTACATTTTTTACCTGTTCTAGTCTGCTCTTCTTCAGAAAGGGAATATGTGCTTGTGTAAGAAGAATAACACAAATTTTAACTTCAGCCCTAGTTTTCCAGGTGCCCGTGGATTGGCAGTACCAGGGTGCCATCAGCATTGTGGTACACCTGAGCTGACAAGATACAGTGTAGAGGTAATTTAGCAGCAGACGTGGTGCAGAGGTAATTTAGGATTCTCACACCCCTGTGTGAGCTTTTAATAGATTGTTTTTCCTCTCCTAGGTGTGTCTGCTCTCATTGATGAGAGCTTGAACATTCTTCAATCTCATTCTATTAAATGCCATATATTTCACCTCTAGCCCATGTCTCCCAAGCCAAAGCTCGATGCAGCTAGCTTAGTCGAGGCAACAAACTATGTACAAAACTAGTTTTGCAGCTCTACACCTGTACTGTCTTAGACACCTCATCTGGAGTATGATAGTGAAGAATTAATTTAATGATCCCTGAACCAGTCACAGAAACTGGCTTCAGATATCCTGCCTGCAGTACCTTGGAGTATCTTGAAACCTGTTGCTGAGACAGTTGGTTTTTAGAGTATTCCTTGTAGCATATTTTTCACTTATAATGGTGTCTTGATTTTGACCTCACTTGTCACTGTGAACCAGGAATAATTTTACTGAAGTCAGCAGAGACACACTGCTGTTGCAAGGTCAGCTTTTCTTGGGAATCATTCCAAGTCCAGTACAAAAAGCTATTAGGTATGTCGTATTCAGAACTTGGCACAAAGTTGTAAATAGAGGGTAAAAATAGGTATTTTTGTCATTATGTGACATACACTTTGCTCTTTCTAAAAGAAAATGTTGATCTAATTGGCTCCAAAATACCTTCCAGTAACAACTGCCAAGTTCCTTTTAATAGAGAATGTGGAAGAATTTTATTTCCTGTCATTCTCTTATTATAAGCAGATAGAAGATTCATCAGAGAAAGCAAAGCCAGCTGTTGAAACTTCTTTTTCTTCTGCTCTAGGGCACCTGATTTGACACTTACAATACATCCTACCAAAATTTTTTTCTTCATACTATGAAGTGAATGAGAAAATTTGTGTTTTATATGTTAATCCACTAATCATTTTTCCATTTTCCCCAAAATTTTCTTGGATGTCTAATGCAAATAAGTGATTACATAGAAAATCCCCCTGATATTCAAAAGTAAACTTTCAGTTTCTGCTGGGCTGTATCATCATCTGGAGATAAAATGGAGAGATGTCTAACCTCTGGAAAAGCTCGGCATACTTGGAGCCTCAGCAGCACTCACTGTAGCACACCAACATCAGTAGAGTAAAAGTATACCTAGTTCATTAAAACATCATTAAGGGATAAGTGGGGAGCATCATCCCATTCCCATTGCAGCCATTTCCTCTGGCCAAGAGATTTTGCTGTCCACATGCAGCTGAATAATATGTTTAGAGACAATTTCTGCCTGTTTTGTGGAAATTAGGCTAGAACCTCCAAGATCTATGAGGCCGGGAAGAGAGAGCAAAGGAAGTTTTCTAGGCAGCTGGTGAACAAAGACTCTCATATCAAAGGAATTCTAGCTTTTCCAATGTATTGGGTCAGCCAGTTGGTGTTTGGTCACTAGTGGTGTCCCACAGGGACACAGTCCTGTTTATTGGGCACAGTCCCATTGAATATCTTTATTGATGACCTGGATGTGAGGATTGAGCCCACCATTAGCAAATTTGCAGATGACACCAAGCTGGGTGGGAGTGTTAATCTGCTGGAGGATAGGAGGGGTTTGCAGAGAGACCTGGACAGGCTGGATCAATGGGCTGAGAACTGCCATGTGAGGTTCAACAAGGCTAAATGCCAGGTCCTACACTTTGGACACAACAACCCAAGGCAGCACTACAGGCTCACATCAGGGTGGCTGGAAATAAGCCCAGTATGAAAGGAGCTGAGGGTCGTGATCAACAGCAGCTGAACATGAGCCAGCTGTGCCCAGGTGGCCAAGAAGGCCAACAGCATCCTGGCCTGTATCAGGAATACTGTGGTCAGTAGGATCAGGAAAGTGATTCTTCCCCTGTTCTTGGCACAGGGTGAGGCCATACTTCATAGTCTATCTTCAGTTTTGGGCCCCTCAGTTCAGAAAGGACATTGAGGTGCTGGGGCTTGTCTAGAGAAGGGTAACAAAGGTCTTGAAGTGGCTGGTGTATATGATATTCAAGGAGCAGCTGAGTGACCTGGGGTTTCTTTCCTGGAGAAAAGGAGGCTCAGGGGAAACCTTACTGCTCTGTGCAACTCTCTGAAAGGAGGGTGTAGCCAGATGGGAGTCAATCTCTTCTCCCACGGAACAGCAACAGGATGAGAGAACATAGCCTCAAGCTGCACTAGAGGAGGTTTAGCATGGACATTATGAGGAATCATTTCATGGAAAGGGTGGTTCAAGCACTGGAATGGGCTACCCAGGGAGGTGGTGGAGTGACTGTCCCTGGAGGTGTCACTCCAGGACAGGATGGGCTGGATGTGTCTCTCAGTGCCGTGGTCTAGTTATCAAGGTGGTGATTACTCACAGTCTGTACTTGATGATCTGGGAGGTCTTTTCTAATGCAATTGTCTGTGTGATTTTGTGATGGTTGGCATGGCAGGATTTTGGTAGCAGGGGGGCTACCAGGGTGGCTTTTGTTCTAAGCTACTGTAAGCTCCCAGAGCCAGTTTCAGCTGGCTCCAAGACAGACTCACCACTGGGCTAGGCTGAGCCCATCAGTGACACTAGCAGCACCAATAGGATAGCAGGTTCAAGAATGAAATAAAGTTATTGCACAGAAGCCAGCTGTGGACAGAGAAGAGAGTAATGAGATTATGTAAGAGAAAGAATTCTGTCGATACCAAGGTCAGTGGTGAAGGGAGGGCTGCTCCAGGTGTCAGACCAGAGATTCTCCTGCAGTCCATGGTGACAAACATGGTGAGAGAGCTGTGCCCATGGAGGTGCATAGGGGAGCAGAGATCCACCTGCAGTCCCCAAAGGACATGGTACTGGAGATGGTCAATGCCCACAGGAGGCTGTGATCCCATTGGAAGCACACACTGGAGCAGCCTTCTGGCAGGACCTGTGGACTAGGGAGAGTAGGGTCCATCCTGGACAGGTCTCCCTGTCAGGGCATGTGAACTCATGGGGTTCCACATTGTAGTAGCCTGTTCCTGAAGGATTGCACCCCATGGCAGGGACCCATGCTGGAGCAGTTTGTGAAGAACTGTGGCTGATGGTAAGGACCCGTGCTGCAGAAGTTCGGGAAGGACTGTCTCCCATAGGAGGGACCCCATGCTGGAGCAGGGGGAAAGTGACTAGGCTTTCCCCTGCAGAGGAAGGAGCAGCAGAGCCAACATGGATGAACTGCCAATAACTCAGGACTTGGATTACAGGTGCACAAAGCCTGAACTGCAGCAGCTTTGCCAAGTGACCCAAACCAAGTTAATTTTTGAGCAACTGTTCCCAGCTGTACCATACAGAAAACACCACTTCCATCTCGCTCATGTCAGTGATGAGAGTAGCTATAGCAGGGACCAGAAAGCACTCACATCCTGTGGTGATGCAAACAGCAATTGCAGCAGCATAATGGGGATGCATTCTCACAATGTAAACAACATGCAAAGCGTGGAGAATTCCTCTTTCATAGCTTCATGTGCTGTTTTTCATTACACAACAACAGACACAAGTTTTACTGCAATGCTTTGACTTACATATATGCAAATATTTTGTAAGAAACCTGGACTTTTAGTATTAAAAAACGAATACTAATCCTGCTAACTAGGAGCAAGAAAAATACGGTTTGGAGCTTTGCACACAAATAAACACTTGCAGATAAATTTGCATCAGCTCTTATATGTGTGATCTGAGTTCACTATATGGAAGCGGTTGCTGTGTTAGTCTTGGCAGCATGCTGCTGAGGGAAACACAGCAGTTATAGGAAGGTTCATTCTTTTCCATCAAAAATGTGTACCTAATTAAATGGAACTGCTTGTGCTTACATTTTGCCACAAGCATCCATTTGGCAGGAAAGAACAAAAAATGGGATGTTGTAGCATGGCAGTCCTTTGTGCAACAAGCTGAAAAAAACCAAAAAAGCTTTTTATTTCAGCCTAATCATTGATCCAGGTGTTCACAGGCACTATTCGTCAGGAAATCCAGCTGAAAGTGTGTAGTTCTTCTTCATAAAATGAGAGAATTTTATATTAATTATTGCAGACCTTTTAGTCAACCCTATTTTAAATTTTGACTTTACAGGCAGTATAACATCTCTTAGTACAATATACACTCTTGCATTGTGATGATATCTCAGGTCCTTACATATAATGTTTATTTCCTGCTGTGGCTTCAATTTATTTTTTTGTAGTGTTAGCAGAATTGCAACTGTGATTTTCTTGGTCTGTTGCACATGTTCAACAATTTACCAGATAAATTTCAGGTCATAGGTTTTTTCACACTTTAAACATATAAAGATTAAAGAATGAATGTGCAATCAGCATACAGAGAATCCATCTTTTACAAGAATGAAATCAACGGTTCAGCATCTTAAATCCTAGTGGAATTCATAACATCTGCATTCACTGTTGCCCCTCTTTTGTGTCTCCTTCAACTAAATATGTTCTTAGGAGAGACAGTTTGGTAAACAGGAAAATACAATGATAAAACTTTGTTTTTCTTTCTGGCACGACATGGAAAACATCCAAGCATTTGTTTCTATTTAAAAAAATCTAACACTTTCTATTATGGCTTAATTTTTCTCCTTTCTGTTCTGAAAGGCAGAAACTCTTGTCTTTTGTTTGTTTGTTTGTTTGTTTTTGTGGTGTTTTGTTTTTTTTTTTTGTTTTAAAGAGGAGATAGGTCTAGCCTTCAGTACAGAGAGTGGAAGTATTAGGAAAGAATCCATTCTGAATGGTGTCTTCATGGGTCTGTGTACAAGTGTGGGCTTGTGGGATCCCCAGCACATGTCAAGGAATGGGTGTTTCCAAGTCTCAGTACTCCTCTGTGCTTACATGTCATTACATTGAAAATCTGCCTTGGCCAAAGGGCATCTTACCTGACAGTGATTGAGAGAGAAATGTTCACAGAAGTTCAGATACTAGTTCTTGGCCTGCTACAATCACCAAGTCCATGAAGGACCTCCTCTAGGACTGAGGAAAAGGTTTTATTTTGTTTTTCCAAATGCAGTTTCGAGACTACATTGGTATAGATAATGTATTTGCCAATGGGAAAATTTTAAATTTCATAAGCAATTCTTCCAAAAGAAATTTCTTTTAGAATCTGAGTTATTTGACCAGGACTTAGATCCTTATCCCAGCAGATCCCACTCACTCAATTGATGGAAACTTTTCAAACCCATGAACCACTTTTCTCCTTATACCCATATCCTCCAACAAGCAGGAGGCATTGCCATTGAACATACCTGCAAATGATGGGCTGAATACCATCCAATTCACATAGGTAGTAAAATGCAACTGTAAAAAATTATTTGGGTTTGATATTTCAGGTGCATAACAACTTCTGTGCATGTCCTGTAGTTACACACCAGCGCAGCTGCGGTACTCCGTTTGAGTCATGCATAAGTGTACAAGAATCATGCGAACAAACCATTTGTAGGTTTTGATGCAAGCATTCTAATATTATCAAGTTTATCAAAATAAACTTTTGTTTTCAAACTGTGAGTTACAAAATGTGTCAGAACAATTACAATTCATGGATATTTATAGCATGTGTAGCTCTCTTTATTAGTCTATTTCTTCCAATTCTTTTTAATAATAAGGTATACAAATGTTTAGTAATGCAAGAAAAACATGTTCATTGTTTATTTAAAATTGAGAGTTATTCAGAAAATATAAAATTTTAGTTATAAACCTACATGAATTATACTTCTAAATCTAAATGTTGTTAACTTTACACTTCATGAATTTTAATTTTAATGATATAGTCTCTAAAATAACCATAGCAAAAGTCCTACAAAGCTATTTTTTGAAAAGAAGTATTTTGTGGTATCAGATATCATAATTGATCAATCCATTCAAAAGAATCCACCCCGTTAGATTATCTGAGATTTTAATATCCGTATAGAAAGAAAATTAATGTGATGAATGAATCATCACATTAATTGTGATGAATGAAAATGTAATGAATCATTTTTCTTATAGATGAATGCTATAGACTTCATGAAATGTAGATATACTGAAGAAACACATACAGCTCACTAACTTCTGCTACTAGTGGAGATATTGTGGGAGATCAGGAGGATGTAGCCCACTGACTTCTGCATATTTTATTAAGACAAGATATTTTTGAAATAATTAATATTGTCATTTATACTGCATGATCCTACAGACTATTTGATTTTAAAAGGAAGGGAATTGGCACATAAATAAAAATAAGTTTGGAGCTGGTGACTCTTTACAATGAAATGCCTGGAATTCAAGTAATAAATATTAAGTTTTTCCACTATGTTCTTATGCACGTGGCAATTAGAATTATAATGCATTTTCAGAATGAGAAAAATAAGGAGAGTAGGATCACAAATAATTACAAAACAGGCCCTCCTATGTAGAACGCACACATATGTACTGCCATGCTATTTCATCAGGGAACCAATTGTGTCTAGGAGCCTTTTGGAAGAAAGATGTAGGAACATCTTTGCTCCTATTTGAGGAATGATACAAGGGGCTATTTTTGAATGATTAATTAAAGAGAATCAATCTTCATTGCATTGCCACTGACATGAAAAGCACCATAGCTGTGCAATAATCACATGCAATTATTCAACTATCCCTTTGGCAAGGACAATGCAATTAGTCCTGGTAGTGTCAAGAGATTTTCTTTGTACCCAACAAATTGGCAGTTTTAATCAAGTGTTGTGAAAATTTATCATAACACAGGGAAAACAATAGGTGAAAGTACAAGGCCCCAAGCTGTGTGAATCGTATCTACGACAGTACAAATTTACAATACTAACAACGTGATGAATGCTACCAATCCTTGGATAAGCTGGTTATAATTGGGTATCAGTATCACACACCATAGTTCCTGTTTGTTTAAAATCATGACCCTTCTCATGCCTCATTACTTAGCCTGCTTCAAGCCTTTGTATCTGTTATTGTGGTCACCTGTTATCACAGCTGTGTGATAGCTCAGGTGATCCTGAGCTGTCAGGAGGTGTCACATAGGTCCAAGTCCCAAGGTCCGGCCTGCTGAAAACAAACACAGCTGAACCCAGGGTCATTCAGCCTCATTCAGTGCCTGAGCTCTGAACTCCCACCTGCTGAACCTCCCACATTCAGTGGCAGCAGAGAGCTAGAAACTCTCGTAGCATGTGGCAAAATGAAACCAGTCTGTAATGAAGTCAGCTGTATCTTCTCCTCTGTAGCCAGACTTGTGGCACACATTTAACAGGCACTGATGTTTAAGAGCCCTGGAGCCCCTAGGCTGTGGTACACTTTGTCAGATTGGCTTGTTCCTGCTGTTGGAATATTTGTAGCCACATTCAGCTATGAGATCAGTGATATTTCTGCTAACTATAACAGATTTATGCCAATACTGAATGTGGTTGCAACTCTTTCATTAGCATAGCTAGAGGAAACGCCTTTAAAGTTGCCATACTGGAGACAGTGGGTTCAGTGTGTACAGAATATCGACATGAAAGCAATCAGAATTACAGAGGGAGACACTGGAAAAGACAATGTGCTAAAATGGATTGCACATCTGAGATAGTACCTGTCTCAGTACCCATAGGTTCATCTGTATCTCACATACTCTGATATGAGGTAAATGTGCATGACGGTTTCTTTGCTAAATCTTAAAGAGACACTGCATGTTAATTTTCATATTACATAATAATTTTTATATTACATTCAATGGAAACCCAGTAAGACAGACGATATGGGCAGTTCTTGTCAGTAAATCTGTGACAATGTTGTTTCTAGTGTTACCGTTCCTTTGCCATTCTCGCTGTCGCTATTTGAACGCTAGTAAGTGAAAGGAAAATATGCCCTACAAATAATTTGCAATCTAGGAAAACAATCCTGTTCAGCAAGCCTAGAAAGGTAGTGTTTAGCCAACAGTCTTCTGACTGTCTTGGAAATTAAAATTTCTTCTAAGCTGGAAAACTTAACAAGGATCCACAATCCATTCTCTAGAGTAGATTTGGTGAACTGTTAGTTCAGGTTATATAAACCTGTAATACTTAGGGCCAGGATAAGGGAAAGAAAAGCCCATTTCCCCTGTAAATGTGGTCCATTTTTTCTCCTCCTTGTAGATTGAAGAGAGTAGGAAAAAAGGTCTTTTCATTCCTCTATTCTTTTTCCTTTTCCTTTTTTTTTAAGCAGCTCTAAACACGTCTCTTACAAATGCTGCTGGCCTGTATTGCAACACAAAGAAATCAGCAAGATAACGGCAGAAGCGTTGTTCTTTCTGCCTTCAAGGGCTGTGTTCAGCTTTACAAACTATCTATAGGTTGCCCAGTGACTTCATACCTTCTACTTTTCCTTGTCTTTTTCTAAAGGGAGGAGTAGTATGTTGTCTTTTTAATATCCACTGTCTCTGAGATTACTTTTGAGCTCAGAATGCAAAACTTTTCCTCAGGCTATATTTCCATTTTCAGTGTTTTATAACCTCATGAGTGGAACTGCATTGCACACTGACAGAGGCATACATTACTTGTGGCAATGTGTTGGTTTGTTGCATTGTATTGCATTTAGTAGAAGGAACATCTCCCTCCGTCCCTCCACTCATCCCCCACACTCTCTCAGGAAAAAGAAGAGGGAGGAAAAGAAAGGGAAGAAGAGAGAGAATAGAGAAGAAAAAACCATAGTACACATACACAGGATATTTTGTGCAATCTGAGTAATTTCTAGCCCTGCAGAGTTCTCTTATCTTAATGACTTCCCTAAAAATTTTTCTCATCAAAGATAGTTAAAAGCTTTTGTATCATACGAATGGGAGCAATTTGGAAACAGCTTAGCACAAGATAAAGAAGCACATTGGTTTGGCAGAGTCGTGGAAATGTTGAACAAATATAGCTACTATCAGAGAATTTTGATTCTTCAACATTACATTTCCTTGAGCATACTCTATATTTGAGCTATATAACTAAGAGGGTGTGAGTACACCTGAGTGTGTGTACTCTTCTGCATTCCTATGAGACATTAATACCACAACAACAGTAGTCCAAAAAATTCCATTTTTCTGCACAGACAGACATACATAGAAAATGTACATATTTAATCTATTTTGCTATGCCTGATGCGTATATATATATATATACACATATATGTACGATTTTTTAGTGTGCTACTTCCAACACTTCCATCAAGGTTTGTCATTCTTTTTGTCGTCCTTTCAATGTCTTCTCAGTCAGTATTTCAATAAGGTGGGTAGTCACAAAAAGCACAAAGCAGAGAAGAAAATTAAAGAATCCATTATGTTGAAAGAAAGAGAAATGGGAGGAAGCAAAGTAGTAGGAGGGAAGATGTGATGAAATGTGGAAGAAGGCAGGAAGGGGGTAAATATATAATAAACTACTCTGAAGGAATTAGGAAAGAGAGAGGAGCTGATGGGAGTTTGCAGCTGTATTCTGTTCTAATGACAATAATGGCAGTAAATGAGTGCTGAATGAATTTGTGAAAAACTGAACTGATAATAGTGTCAGCAAACTATACTATAAAGGACAGGAAACATCAACAAGCAAAGGAGAAGTTATCAGTGGAGAGGTAGAAAAGAAACAAAAATGTATAAAGTGGACGGAAAACCCAAAAAGGTCAAAATAGAAAAGCAAATATGTGTATTATGGGCTCTTGGGTGTTGTCTGATTGGGTTTATTTCAAAACATGAGTTGAAGGTCTGGGTGGAGGCAGTGGAATCAAAAATCTAAGGGTCTCTCTGACCCCACAGGAATTTTGTTATTAGAAAGAAACAGAGAAAAGTGCTCATTGATAGAATGAAAAAATTGTTTAAAGTTCAAACTACAGCACAGAGACTTGCAGAGCCACTGCATCTGGAATTTTTGACTTATGTTTTGGTGACTCATCTGCTAATTTCTTCTTTACAAATTATTACTATTATTATTATTATTATTAGTAGTAGTAGTAGTAGTAGTAATACTCAAGAGAACCTAGGTTGTAATTTTTGATTGAGTACACCTAAGTACTCAAAAAAGAACAGTTAGACATTTTCCATCAGATAAATTTCATCTTTATCAGACAAATGAGTGTACAGGTGCTGAAACTGCCTACCTGGACATCCTATGTTTAGGGTGGCCAACTCCTTATTGGAAACATAACAAAGGAAAATTGAAAGCGAAGTCTTCTAGACAGAAAATAAATCAGGCTTATATGTTCCTCCTTCCCTTGGCATGTAATGGCCTCAGGTATTATAAATTTCAGTATTTCCAGATTCCAGAAAAACAGACTACCAAAATGAATGTTTACATGAGAAGTTTTTTTTATCATGTTTTTTGACACATATTTTTTTAGCGTTTCTCTTCTTCTGACAAATCCCCAAAATCCTCTACCTGGAAATGCAAACCCAGGTGATTTCTCCTTCAACTTACTCCCATTTTAAAGGATTAAAAAAACTTCATCATAAAAGAGAGATGAATAAATGTAGATGTAGAAAAGCATATCATACACGAACAATTCATAATATCCCCTCCAATATGATAGGTACTAAAGGCATATATTGTCAATGAATTATAAGAAGTGGAAAAATGAATAAAAACTAAGCTTGGCACTCAGGTGCTATCATGGAATAAGAAATAAAATAAAATCCTGTTTTTAAGCACAATGTGAGTATTTAGAGACCAGAGTCATGAGGTCCTGAATTAGATTTGAAAATGCTTGGGTCATTTTTAGAGATTGCTTCCTGGCTTTTAAGTCACTGAACACTTCTGAAAAAAAATCTTAGTATATCTGACAAGCTGCTTACGATGAATAGTTCAGTCATCTCCAGATATGAAGGAGGAGTTGCAACAAGAAAGATTAAAGAGCATGGATGCATTTCTGAATTAAGGTCAGGAGAAACAGAAGACATAATTATACAGGATTACAGGTTTGAGATTACAACAGTTTATGTGCTCTCTCTAGCTCACCCTCCATGTCAATGTATGGATTGAAATTCTTGCTATTAATGATGATTCTGCCATTAAAATGTTAAACTTCACATCAGTAAAAACCAAGGGGATATCTCAGATTCTCCTTTTCTCACATTCCACACAAGACCATCCTGCATTGAATGAAAAGGTTCCATTAATCACAAATTAAATTTTATTTTACCTATGGTTATATAATGGAATTAGTTTTGTTGCTGGAATTCAGTTTTGCCTTGTTCTGTTTTGTTATTCGGGAGTGACTCATTGGGCCCCAAGTACGCAGAGTGACCAGATGAACACTGAAGCCTGATGCTGTGCAATTTAGCAAAGTGCATATGGTGAAATCCTCCGGGGTCCTCTGAAGATTTTGTAGTCAGGTTAACATTAAAAGGGAAATTCTCAGTTGTGGCCCATTTCTGCTCACTTTCAAGGTAATCAAAGGATTTGCGATACCATCAGCTGGAATAGGTTTAGATCCTTTTTAAAGATTAATCCTAGATGTTTTATGGCAGGTGGTTCACCCATCATCTCAATGCCAATTCTGTAAGAAAACATGCAGGAAGTCAGAATTTGTAAATGTCATTTTATCATTCACAGTGGGGTTTAATATTATGTGTCAATGTTACAGACAAATGCCTCCAGGAAAAGTAAAATCTATCTTCTCTCAGGATATTAACATTTACAAATATTTGCTTCAGGTCTTTGGAAATGATAGTATACTTCAGCTGTTGTCTTTTGACTAGTTGTAGATATAGGAAAAAAATTCAAGTGTTGAATTCTTCCTTCTTACATTGCTATGGATTAGGAGTAATTCCAGGAAGTCAAAGCATTTACATCAAACTAAAGCTAATTAACAAGAGCAGAATGGAGCCCGGAGTTACACTGTGAGACACACATAAGGGCAATCTGAAACTAAGAATAAATGTGTTTAATGTAACCTTCATAAGTCATCAGCACAGATTCCTTTAATTTTTTTGTCTCTTTATTCATATTACAAAATGCCTTTGTTTAAATATTTCTTTGACCTAGTTTAACAAAAAAGCACATCAATAATGTAAAACCCAACAAGTGAACTGGTATGTTCTATTTGTAAACAGTGGCATGTTTAATCAAATTGCACTGGATGATAAATTCAAGTGCTTGCTTTCTTCAGCAGGAAAAGAGCTCATGTTTGGGTTTGTTTTATTTATATTTAGCTCATTTAGTTTACCATCCTCTTTCTTCTCTCTTTTTCTTCTCTTCAGCCTACAAGTTGTTGCATTTGCTGTTTATGTTTTCCTGTGGAATTTAAAGAAAACAGGAGCTGAACAATAAAACAGTTACTAAGATAATATTTGAATGATCTTCAGTATTTTTATTCTAAAAAATTATTAATCAGGGTTTGGCATGAAGGATGCTTCATCATCTATTTTATTAGGTGTTTGTTTGTGCTAACACTTAAGGAGCATCAATGTAAATAACTATTCCTTACACTCATGCTACAGCCCCAAAGTAAATAACAGTGTGTGACCAGAATAACTTCCTACCTAAACAAAGGGAGAGGAAAGTTCATTCTCAGGAATGAATAGGTTTGCCTTTGCAATTTCTTGTTGCTTTTAGATGGATACAGGGAGCAGTACTCCAAAGACAAGACATTTTTTCTCAGATTTATTCAGAAAGGGTGGGCATTGTCAGGAGCTGCAGCTGCAGCCCTCTCCATGAGCACCAAGCAGATACTCTTGGGGCAAGTAACAGGTAAGCACTAAATTCTTACTCTTTGTTATAAACAACATTTTTTTACTTAATTTTTAAATACTCTCTTGAGAATTTAAATTTAAAAATTTGTTTCAAAAGAGTGAAACACTTCAAAAAAATGGCTGTAGGAAATTACAATTTTTTTAAAAATCCTTTCTTTAATCTTTACAAATAAAAAGAAATCTTAATTTTTAGCTTCAATTAGAAGTGAATATTAAGACAGTTTAGTTTTCTTGGCATTCCAAAATAGATTACTTGGAAGATAGTCATATTGGTCTTACTCAGAGGGTTAATATATCTAGGTTTGTAGTTGAAACTTGGGTCCAGACATAAAGAAAATGTACAATCAATGAACGGTGTCTCTTTATCTCTTTACTGGTATTTTATTTAATCTACACACATTATTTCAAAAACCCTTTGTCAGCGTTCTCTAATTTATCAGCACTAACTTTTAGTGGTGACTTCACCCCTCCACCCACTTTGAACATCTTACATAAGGCCAAGAGGCAGTTCTTTCACACCTTTTATCACAGCTGGTCATAGATCCAAAGTCTGGACTGATATTTAGTCTGCAGTTATTACATTACGCATCATTACTCATTAATTAAAATTAATAGAGCTATTTGCTTTAATATGCTACAAATTAGCTTTAGAAATGGGATTATATTAGAGAGATAGCTTCTCACATGTTCCAAGCTCACTGTCTAAATAAGGCTGAGGATTTTTAGAGAATTTATCATTGCCTTAAATCAATGCCAAAGAAGGCTAATAAAACATGCTTGCTATCTATTATCCAGGTAACCATCACTGGCAGTTGTGGTGAACTTTCCCCACAATTGAACTTGATGATAACAGTAACATCTTCCAGTAAAGCAAAAAGAAGTAATTTACTCAAGCTCATCTTGCAAGTCACTAGTGAAGCCAAATGAAAATCTTAAAGTTCTCATGAGCCACCTGTAACCTTCCTCTTCCTCTATTATTAAAAAAGCACTAGCAACACTAATTAGTTAAATTAAATTTTTAGGTCTCTCCCTATATGGAAATTTTTTTAAAGCCAGGTTTAGCATCAATTTAGCTTTACCAACACAGGAATATATACTTTCTAGGGAAGCTTCCATGTATTCTGAAAACGAATCTCTTTCAATGAAATTTAGCTAAGAGCAATGGTCTTATGCCAGAGTAACACTTGGCACTTTTCTTACATTCCCTCAAAATTCAAAGAATCAAGACAACTCTCCAGTAAAATCAAATAAAAAGTATGATTTAAGTCATACCTCTCAAGTTATAGTTATTTTAGCACTTTTTCTTTGTGCCTACAAAGAATGAAAAAATAAAACTTGAGTGTTGATGAAGGAGCCTTATACTAAAGGCCGACTATAAAACATAAGCAGTAGGAAGCTAATTCCAAGGCTTGTATTTTTTGAGGACACTGTCGTCCAAATCTGTCAGAAAAGAAAGCCCATTCTGTCTGGGCTTTGCATGGTGCTCTGGCTGGAAGTTGGCATTGTTACTGAAGAGTACCAAGGGGTCTCTCGTGGGCTGTGCATTCCTGAATCCAGAACAGGTGCAGTCACACCCTCTCTGCAAACAGAACTGCTTTGTTTGAATAAGCACAGCAGAGAAGAATGGGATGTATTAATAGCTAAATAGTGTCTTTATTAGCAGTGGAACAGCTGGCAGTTCTATATGACAGCACTCATTCCAATCTATTTTATCCAATTGCAAAACTATAAGCACACTGCATCAGGGAACTGAGGGGACCACACACAAGCAATCAGCCATTCAACAGCACCATAATTGCTTCACAGTTGGAAGTTTGTTCTGCTCAGCTACTGTTATTCTTTTAGTTTGAATTGTTGATGCACTGCAGCTATCTGGAATCTAGTGTTGTTAATGCAGATAAGCTTGCTCAGAAAACTCCCTTTGTTTTACAGGCTAGCCTGCTGCAGGAACTGCTGTGTGCCTCTGAGGATCAGATGCCACAAGCACTAGGTACCAGGACTGAGACAGGGTCAGGCAGTCTGAACATCTTGGCTGCATCTCCCACAAAATGGCAACCCTGACAAGGGGAAAGAAATCCCAATAAACTCCTAAAATTCTGTTAGACCCTACTTGTGAACCTTTGCTGAAGACTCCCTACTGAGCAAAAGAATTGGCCCTGTGAGTCCCTTCAAGATGTGCAAATGGCTGAAACTCTACTAGTAACTGTGATGCCACAAGGAAGCTGTTCTGGAAGGAATTGGTTTCAAGTACAATAGGGTTACACAGGCAGATAAAGAGTGTCTATATGTACATGTCTTAGTGTGAGTGTAGAGAAGATACAGCAAGGGGAGGGATATTATATTTACCAGGGGATAAAGAAAATTTAATACATTTGTATTGCTAAGCAACTAAGTGTCTGTGAAATTCTAGGTTGCGCCTTGCAATAGTGCTGTTGATTACTGTCTGATCTCCTAGTTGTCTGCAATATGCACACATCCTGATGCTAACATTGTTCATTGTAGCTTGATTTTGCAATTTCTTTCATCTGTCTGCCTTCTCATACCCATGAACACCTTTTCCCTTCCTGCCACAGCATAATGCTTATTTGGTAAATTGTCAAAGTATCCTCCTGAGAGAAGATTAAAAAGCCCTTGACTGTAGCTAGGCTAGCAGAATCCATACAGATGCAAAATTATAAAATCCTTCTCCTTTGCAGGGTTTTTAGCTTTCTGTTTTCTATCATCTTCTGGGATTAAATACACGGAGGACTAATTCTTATTCAAAGTTTACTATTCAATAGATCTTTCCCAGCCTCTATACAAAACAACACTTCAGTACACTGATTTCTTTGTTATGGCTTGACACATAGCTCTAGGTAATAAAATAATGTGCTGTCCCCACCTGTTATCTATTGCTGCTATTTCAGGTTGTACTTTTTTTGCTTCATCTCTGCTGATGCACCTTGTGGATAAATGAGCAGCTCTTATAGGCATAACAGTACATATATATGAACTAAGCATCACTGTAAAAACTAAAATTAATCTCGGGACAGCTTGGAAAATTCTGAATAGTGAGGAATATCTCCTATGAAGAAATCACCAACCTTAAGAGTGACCCGAATTTTTTTTTTTTATTGAAATTGAGTTGTGAGCTAGAATGTGCATATGGATGGTCAATCAATCTTAAAAAAAAAAAGCCCTGCACAAATGACAAAACATGAATAATTAGGGTCATCTTTTAAAAAAATAATAATTGCCAAATGTAAGAATAATGTGAAGGTGCACACAAAATCAACTGTGAACAAAGTCATTAATAAACAGCACCATTTTTCCCCCCAATGTAAGAATTATTACATTAGTAACCAAGAATGCAATTAACAACTAAATGCTCATTTTGCTTGTGTTTCTAGACTTTTTGCTGTCTGCTCCAAGGAAGTCAGATTTATACTAGGTTTCCACACTAGGTTTGTACCCTTCTAGTGAACATTGCTTGAGGATGTCTTCCCTGGGAAGGGGTGAAGCCCCTTAGAAGCAGATCCATAGTAAAACTTGTGATTCTGAGAATGCAAAGAACACCTTACACCTAGTTCAATGGGATCCAGTTGCGTTTCAAGTGTTTAATGTCCCTTAGCAAAGGGAGTGCATTCAATGCACATGCCATAATCCATTATATGCACTACAAGACTGTTTCACCATGCTTCCCCTGGTGAATGTCAGATACCAGGAGATGTGCTTTCAAACCGTGATTCTGAAATAAAATAAAAAGGTAGTAAAAATGATGCCATTGTGATTTGCAACAATATTAAAGAGAATATTTGGAAAAATTCCTCCCCGAACCATGCTGAATATTTATTTATTTAGGTTTATTTAATACTGAAAGTTAGTGAAAATTAAAATGTCCTGTTGGCCTCAATAGAGATTTTGAGTCTTGTCAGTTAAATATGGAAGGTTCTTGATAATTCTGGATCAGTGTTCCTTTTCCTTCTAATCCTTCCAAACAAGCCATTGAAGAAATTACTATTTGGTTTAGAATGATTTACAGGTAATGGTGCAAGTATAAAAAAATTAAGCTAAATTTATGCTTTGAAAAGCAGAGTTGAAGAGGATTTTGGGTATTTGGTCCCTTCATGTAACTGCCTCTAACAGTGAGATTTTACAAGGTCATTCAAATCACTCCATTCATACTTTAATATAGGTAATATTTCTGCACTTTTAACACTCTCAGCAGCAACATGAAAAATTAAGTTGGTGCATTGTGCTTTATGTCACACAAGTTTGTTCACTGCTACCATACCACAAAGGCAAGAAAAATACTTGAGTTATCATAAGACAAAACACAGAACCAGACAAAACTAAACAAAAAAACCAACCAAACAAATAAAACCAATACCAGACCAAAACAAACAAAAAAACACAAAACAAAACAAAAAAACAAACAACAACCGTTTCTTAATTGACCTGGAGAAAAATAAAAGGAAAGATAGCCTTGGTGATAATCCCAGGAATATCCCTCTAGTAAGCTTTAGAGTTGGAACAGTGAAAAAATGTCTCCAGAGAACCCTAAATTTAATGGTACATAAGCATTGTGTATCTGTACATCTTTCCTAAGGAACCCATAAAAATATGCACAGAGACCCTACATTTGTGTCCAGGCACTGTTTAGAAATTTTTTTAAATATAACCCCATGTATTTCATGTATTGCAAAATGATCCTAGGCACTGCTACCTCTTATTTTTCAAAATAATCTCTGTTCTTGGTTTTCTAATAGTTCACAACACAAAAAAAAAAAAAAAGCTCATGGAGTGCTTGACTGCTGAAAAGGAGTTACTGCCATTGGCAGAGAGCAGCATATTCATGTGGATGCCCTTTACTTTAAGGGTGCTCGGTATAACTGTGTTTGTGAGACACACACCTCTTACAGCTTCTATTTAGGTTTCAAGATAAATAAAAGATATAATATATCCTCACAAGAGATTAAAAAAAATAAAAGAAAGAAAAAGAAGCAAACAATCCCATTTTCTGACTGAACTGGAAACTGTGCTTCCATTTCAAGGGAAGGAATAGGATTAATGGCATGAGTTCAATGCTGTCTACTAATTAACATGATTAATTTACATAAAAGCTAGGCTTAGAAGTGGTGTGTGCAGTATAAGCTGTCAGAGCATATTGAGAACACTAAAGCATAGTTTGCAATTTATATCTCTGCTTTCAAAGAAAGAGTCAGCCACCTAAGCACATTTAGTGGGGTTTTGAATCCCCTCCTTCTTTCAGAGTGTAGTGGAAAGGTTTATCATCTGTTTTTAATCACCTTCAGCTTTCTAAAACGTGCACCAAACCCTTCTGTCCCTTCCCTTGTATTGTTCAAGCTAAGAGGCAATTTGCAGGTGTACGCCAGCATTTAGGCAGCACAGCTGAATTATCAATGCCTACTAGGGCCCCTTGTGCTGCTGCTGCTCTAAGTATTGTACTTGGTAATATACCCAGTTGTCTTGGGCTGCTTACAACCAAAGCCTGTGACATCTTATATTTTTTGCTGCAGAAGGCTAATAAAGATTTCTCACTTGATTGCTAAATTAGAGGCACAAGTAGTCACATACATCAGTTACTGTACCCAGCATATTTTTCCAATTTTCTTTGATTTTTTTCTGTTCACTTTATCTGAGATTGATTACTAGAGAAAATTTTTAGAAAATATTAGCCTAAGACAATGGGAAAATGGACTGGAGCTATTGTCAGGAATAGGGTGCATACTACCCATGCTGCAAGAAAATAGATAAGAAGTTGAAAAGACAAGGGGCTTTTGCTCTGTACAATTGTAGATTTTCTTCAAGTTAAACTACAGTGTTTTCAATCCTCATCATCCTGTTTCATGGGCTGGACTGAATTCAAAACCCCATGCTGTGACCTCAGCTCTGACAAAAAAAAAAGCACTGCAAAAAGCAGATCATATTTTGTTCTTGTTTTCTGATTGATATATTGGTACAAATATTCTCATTCAGGGAATTTCTCATACCAGATAGGATGAATCAGCAATTTCATAAATAAACATCTTGAAATTATTTATAGTGGGTAATGGGACTAGTTTAGGGTGGGGTGGATTTTTTCTGTTTCCCTGGACTTATGTCAGAAGAGTGAGTGTTATTTCTCTTACCTGCAGAAAAAATGGACCTGCTTTGAGATGCAGCTACTACTTGACTCTTTTACTGCTGGTATGAGAAAAGGAAAGCGAGTTATTTTTGCTTCAGGGTTTCTCAGATGTTATATGGTAACCTAAATGAAAAACCCCCAAGAATTTTCATGAACTTCAAAGAATATGGGCCCATACTCAATGTGTCTATTAGCCTGTATAAACTGTTAAGGAGAATGAGGTGGAGCCTAGGTCCAAACAGCACTCGTGTCCATTCTGAAGAGGAGAGGCCAAACAGAAAGATCCAAATCTTTCTTGCTTCCTCAGAAACTCAATACCCAGGGAACATAAAGTCCTGTCATTTTTGATCTTTCTGATACCTGATTACCTGGCCTGCCTTTTTCAAACTCTTTTCCAGCAGATAGTACATAAAAACCTCTTCCAAAATATCTTAGTTCTTTCTTCTATCCTAGAGAGTCTGACTTCAAGCCTGTTATGAGAAAGCAACAGCACTCTGCTGGTCAGTATTGTCTTGGCCTGAAGGAAGACCAAGTACCCACTGTGATTTTTCTAAAAATATTTATCAGCTGTTTTCAGTTCTCTTGATAGTATGGTTTTAAATCAATGGCATTAGACCAAGATGAAGTTGGCTCACTTCCTTGAGCATAACAACATCCAGATTTAGAGTCACTTCTGCAGTAGTCACAAGTCTTGAAATTTGTCATTTTTTCCATAAGCAATTTGAATTGTGGTAAATAGGTTTTCTCTTCTTTGACCCATGGCTTTTCAGGGCATTTGTTCTCATGAGTGTAGAAGATAATTTTAGGCATCTTTGCAAAGATCCTTAACCAAGAGAGAAATCTGCTGCTGAAGTTCTGCAGCACTAATCAAAAGCTACATTTATTGCATTTATTCATTTATGGCTTTCACTAAGTGCAATGTTCTGTGTAACATCTCTCCCTGAGAAATCTGAGAATGTATTCATGCAAAGATAAAGCCAAATCTGCATTACAAATATGTTACAGTTTAGGAAGAAGCTAATTAAAACATGGTGCTCAAAACTTGCTTTGCTTGGAGGAGGGCTGATTGAAGTAGAAATATACAAACTATGTTGCAGCTGTTTTGTAACTTGAAAATTTCTCTCTTCCTTGTAAGAGACTTGGATTGTTTAAAAAATAGGAAAATATACAATTCACAAAAGCAAATAATAATGAGAAAAAAATCTGTAGCTGCCCCGAACAACGGCAGCTGATAAAGGAGAGTCAGGTTTGATGTGAATTTTAATATGCTGCCTAGATATTACCCAGGTGTATGCACACAATACTAGAACTGCATTTAGTTTGACTGTATTTGGCATAAAACTAAAGACAGAGACTCTATCAAGCTACATAATTATAGATCACATGTGCAGGAGAAACAACTGTGAGAAAGTCATAGTCCTTTCAAACAAGGCCAGAAAGAGTGGGCTAAACCTGTGTTTTTAGGCACATGACCTTTGTCTCATTATGTGTACCTTTAACTGTGATAAACATCCATTTAAATGAATATCATTTTCTTACAATTACAGAAGGGTCATACATAATATACTAGGTTCCCCTGGCAGCATATGTGTTAGTCATGCATATTTCATGAGCAGTTTTATTCCTCTAGTCAGCTTCAAGCAATGCTCAAGCTCATGGCTTTGGTGTATAGGAAATTAAGGTCTTGCCCATAAAAAGCTTGTAACTCTGCACATTAGCAAGAAGGGCAGCAGAATGATCTCCTTGTAACGTTTGATGGGTATTGGTATCAAATTTCTTTGTGACACACAATAATTCTGCTTATTTGTCAGTTGCTATGGAAAAAGCATTATTTCCACAAGTGTTTGGATCTAAAAATTGTGATTGTTGCTCAGCACTGAAGGCCGGTTAGGAATGCTGTAGTTGCATTAGAAGCAAAAGAAGACTGGTGAGGAAGACTTAGAAAGTCAAATATGCTACATGCTAAAATTTTATAGGGTAGGGTGCAAAAAAATTTATTGTAATCCAACACATTATCAGGGTAGGTAAAGTGGCATCTGTTTGTACACTGTGATGGCTTTTCCTGATGTAAAAGGGGAATGGCATAAAAGGCTGGAGCGGTAACAGGAGTAAAAAAAGGCTGCAGTATGAAACTCAAAATTCTCAACACCACCAGCAGCAATTTCCCCTTTTTCTTTCCAAGAAAATCTATTTTATCAAGGCAGCTTTATCTAGCTGATATTTTTCACCATGGTAAAGATGCTGTTTGGAGCCACATAAGTCACAGATGTCAGCTTAGACAGTGAACACATTTTGCTGCTGCGGCAGGACGGTTTGGTCCCAAGTCAAAAGGAAAGGTTACTCTCTGTTAATCTTTAAAACAGTGCAGAGCCATGCAAAATCAAATCCAGCAGACACTCCCCTCCAAAGTGTGGCTAATGCTCAGAGATCGAGATGCCATGTTTGATGCCCTGTGTTTTTGGGAGATATTTTTTGTTTGAGTGATTGCAGTGAAGAAAGCTGTTCTCCTTGATATGCTAAATTAATATTTATGTTGTTAAAATATCAGAGACACCACGGAAAAATATTAATATAAAAAGGTTATAATTATCTTTAAAAATATGGCAGCAATTGAAATGTAAATCCTAGTGAGCTGGGAGAGAGACTTGTTTGCATTGTGCCTGGGGCACCCTGCCTGCCTGCCGCAGCTGCCATTGATCATTTCAAATCAAAGGAAGCTGGAGATGTCTCTGGTGGCTCGACTGGGAAAAAAGCAAGCAGAGAAAGATGCTCTGTTCTGCAGGACTGTTATCAAAAAAATGAGCTAGAATGTGTTTTAAATCTTGTTCCTGTTGAATAAGGAGCCCTTCAAAGCTTTGCCACAATAAATAAAGTTTTCAAAATACATAGAATTTAAAAGATGTGTTTTAAGTCTCCCTGAACTAAGCATTTTTCCCTTTCTTGTTGTTATTAGAAAACAATAGCATGAAACTAATGTACATGTGATGGTTAAATCCAAAGACCATGCAAACAATCAGAAACCACCATTTTAGACTGGAGTTTCTTGTCTTAGATTCCTGTAGGTAGGAAAAAAAAACATTTTCAGGGGAAAGGACACACAACACAGGAAAGAAGAAATGCAAATTAATATCACAACTAATCTCAAACAGAATGTCTCCATAGTGTACTGGGCAGTAACAAGCAATATGCGTTCAGCTGTCTACACTTCAGTAATAGGAGATAAAATGCATCTTCACTAAACCCTGAATATTACTATGTAGACATTTCTTGAGGTCCATTAAATTCTATTTGACATACATTAAAAAGATTTAATCACAGATGCCAGTCAGCTAACCAACCCATTAATCTAGCTGTTTTTCCTATGAAAATTGTATTTAAAAAGGTCTTTCCCCCCCCTTCAATTTAATTTAGTCATCCATTTAAATTTCATGTATTTATCATGTAAATGTGCCTTATTTGCAAAAGAAAAGCTCAGGACTCAGTGAAATAAATAGTTATTTCATTAAAATGGATACAAAAAACCCTGTGATTAGGGTAATTAATTTGCACACTAAAAGCTATCTTTCTAGTTCAGATCATTAATATTGATGGTGTTCGATTTTGTTCTCAGTAATGTTCCTTGAAATGCACTCAGAACTGGCAAGCAAGGATGAAGAAGCAGCCGCTTAAACTTGAAATGAGGATTCAATAAGCACTTGGCTACTTTCCCTCTTCCACCATTCAAAATTAATAACACAAAATCATGATGCCTGTGTCCCAAAGTGAACTGGATTATTTGGATTGTGTGGGATTACGTGGTTCATCACAACTGAATCTTATTTACATATGCAGTTCTCACTGCATTTCTCTGACTTTATTTTCTTAATTGCAAAAAAACATTAGCAGAGCTTATGTCTAGGTATTCATTCTGCTACACACATCACTGCCAGATAACAAGGCAGAGTTTGCCAATACACTCTTTTGTCATTAGCTTTTCATCTGCATAATATGCAAATTGTGTTGAACAGTTTCCCAGTTTGAGTCCTTTCTACCACAAGATTTAGTCAAGACTCATATTTTGTTTTCCCACTGTACAGCAGATGTATTCCACAAAAGACCTTGCAGGAAAGGTGTCATGTCACTGTTGTGCACTATCAATTACAGCTGTAGGCAAAGTGCTGTGAAAACCAAGTTCTTGAAAAATTTCAGAGACATTATGCTGCCTGTGTCTACATACTCAGACGTACTTTGTGATGGAGAATTCAGATGTGTACTGTGGTATGAGCACTGTACGGTTTATTTGTACAGACAAATTATATGCTTGCATGATATATGACTTATTTCAATATCTATGTGAAGTATTTACTTTCAGCTTGACTGCACAGCCCAATCTCTGTTTATTTTCCATCTCTGGCACCTATCTGAAACCTCCCACAATCATCAGAATGTTTCGATGTTTTAAATAAGAGTTAGCAAAGCCACTTTTTCCCTCTTCACCAAATATGGAACTCCTTATCCACCTCCAAGGTCACGTTTGGATAACTTTTGTCCTCGGTCAAAGACAGTTTTGTGTGATGGAAGCTTATCTATAAACAATTTCTACTCATGAAAGATTAGAAAAATGCATCTTATCTTTTTAGGGACAGTGTTTGATTTACGTCTGGTAAATTTAGTATATAGAAAAGAGACTTCATAATTATAACATGTATTTCACATATAGTCTGTACAGATATGTACATCTACATAGTTTTTTTCATAAAAGGTCACATGTTTAGAAGTAATTTTAAATTTATTTTACAGCTTCATAGTTAATGATTATATAATCTAATAATTTTCTCATTCTGAGTCCTTTCTCAGACATTATATTTTCACTCTTTACTTTCCAGGGAGTCACATACCAAAACGCATGAAGTAGTTTTCATGCCACAAGTGGGTAATTGTTCTGCAACTTACATATCATATATCAACAATATATCAAATATAAATAATATTCTAAAACAATAAGTGATCTAGAACCATTTACTTCTTCACAATTTGTAAATTCGGTCATGGCTTCACTATCAATGAGTGAGAATTAATCCTCAGCTAATACAGTAACATCTTTCCTTCCTCATGTTTGATCACTCTATTCAAAACCAACATGTCATTTAACAACATCTATGTTGCACTGCTAGCAGCCAGATTTATACCATCTGAAAATCTAGCCCCATCTAAAAATTAACATATTTAAAAAAAAATCCATATGTTTACTATGCACAGGTATGTGCAAACATTTAAATGTAAACATATGTATAAATTTATATATCTTTAGTAAAAACACTGTATTTTTCCACTTGTAATGTATTGAACTGAGAAAATATGCCCAGTCTTTTAATTCCTGCAGTGTATGAATGACTGCACATGTACATATGTATGTTCCAAGAAAACATTGTGGTCTTTTAGACTTCAAAAAATTTTACTTCCTGTGAGGAATTTGGCATTTGCCTAACTGATCATCCTACTCATCTAATGCTTTTAAAATATGAATTTCCGATGTCTATCATTAAGCATATATATATATATATATATATATATATATATATATATATCCTCAAGCATATATATATAGCAAACACATCCGGATTCTTCTGCCATGGAACTTGCTGATAATTCAGTTCAAAAAATAGGAACACCTGTGTAAAGTACTGTGAATTTCTCTAATATATTTCAGTATTATTTATTGCCAAAGGTATTTACATTAACATTTAACCATCCATGATTTAGAAAGTTCAGGTCATAAGACAAGCTAATTTCTGTTCACTCTGAACAGTATCCATCACACACTAAATATTTGAACAATCAAGATTTTTTTTGAGAATTTGTTTCTAATACCTGGTTTCTCTCTTACATACCTCAGTATCATAACTCAGGAGATAACGCTCCTTATGCAGTAATGGAGATGGGTTTTGCATTTTTCTGGTGAGCATCCACCACCAACTTTGCAGAAATTCAAACCCAGCACAGCATTGGTGATTTGCATGTCTTTTTTTCCTAGTTTTAGAGAACCTTATATGGAGACACATGCATAGGCAGATTCCTGGGTGAAAGAATCTTAAAGGTAGCAGATGAGCACTATGCCCACATGGAAAAACATCAGGAGAAAAAAATCTTTATTAGCCCCCAAGCATGAAGAATAAATACATTTGTTTAAAGCTCTTCAAATGGATTTTTTTCATGAAATTTTTTTCTCTAGAAACAGAAGAAATTTATGTTTGATTTAGCCATTCTATTTTATTATTTTCATCTTTTAATGATTTGTCCATATAATATGGGTGGTATGTATTATCTTAAAAAAGATATTTTCATGAATCTCTAGAAGTCTCCATTTAAAAGTGCAGCTGCAATCAAAATATATTCCCTTTTGCAAACCCTTTCTTTTCCTTATTGTTTCACTGCCTGAAGCTTCTGACAAATTTTCTGGTCACTCTCCATTCTCCCTTTCATTCAGCTATTACTGTAATGTTTTTCTACTTCAATGTTACTACCGCTTTGAAATGCTGCTCTGTCTGGAATAGCTGTAAGAATTTTGAAAACCATTTAAAATATTACATCAGATATATTTAACAAAAATATAGTTTAAAAAAAATCTTTTCCATCCTATTCAACTATGAAACCCTGAAATATCACTACATTTAAGGCATAGTAATAAAAGAATGCCCTAAAAATGCTTCTGTTTTTAAAAGAGCATATACACATTCCAGATATGTAAAATAAACCTTTCCCTAGTATCTTTATGAAAACCTAATTTAAAAGCAGTTTTATACTATACCTATTACTGGATGTACTCATAGCTTTAGCAGCTAGTTCTTTCTTTAAGAAAAAAAAAAAAAAAAAAAAAAAAAAAAAAAAAAAAAAAAAAAAAAACAGTGAAATACTGAAGTGTTTTAAACCAATCCAAAGAATACTCTATGGTATTTTTTTTCATAACTTGATTCCTGAATTTCTTCAAGTGGTGTCCTCTGGTGCATTGTAATAAGACAGCACTCATCCAAACAGCAACAGCAGTCAGCTTATAGCAATGTGCTAATTAAAGAGAGGAACTCACCACAAATCTACTCGTTACTATTCATGGCAAGTGTACAGCAAAGCACTTAGCTGTTTGTTTTTAAAATAGAAGCTTTTGTCTGTCTTGGAAAGACAGGAATGGGCTAAAAAGACTTTTACTAAAGCATGACATTGAAAAGACATTGCCCTGAGGTTTCATTGAACAAAGTGCTGAAACATTTATAGTTTAATGTTAGACCTTATTTTTTTTCCCTAGCTATTCACCTTTCATAATATGTTTCCTTTAATCCACTCCAAATCAACAGCTAGGAGGGCAGTGCAAGGAGTCTTCTAGGATATATTTTGTTCCAAGGAAAATGATAGGAAAAACATGCCTGCTAATTAAAATAAAGAGATCTCTGATGCCTGGCAGTTAAATACTGTTCATCTTTATTAAGGCATGAGGAGAAAAGCATTGCAAATAGTCAAGAAGACCATTAGTCTCTCGGGCTGCCCTGTAAATTACTGATTCATTGAAAACAATGCAGTGTGAAGAATGAGTGAGCTTTATTCCGAGAAATGCACAACACAGAGTACTTCATATTATTTAAAACGTAAAGAAAGAGAAGATTTTCAGCAACATATTAGAGAAGTTAACTGAAATGAGGGAAGAGTAAATAAAATCATGGCATATCAAAATGATCCACTAATAAGTATTTAATAATAATAATAATAATAATAATAATAATAATAGCAGTAAAAACAAAAGATGGTAAGGTAAGTATACTGCTTATCTTCAAATTATTTTAGAATCTATTTTCAAATTGAACAACAAACATATCTTATTATCCTCCTTGGACATAAAAAACATCAAACCTCTAACTAGGCCAAAGATAAGACTCCCACCATTTTCTGAATTAGACTAAATTCATGGCAGTGTCTGAAGTTTTAATCTGAAGGGAGCAGATTTAGGATAATCCTTAACATGTCTGAAACACCCCACTCCGCTACATGGAAAGGATGGCATTTACTGGCAAATAGAGAGGGAAATATTTTAGTGAGAAAATTGAATCATTTCCTTAATAGAATTTACAGATTTTTCTGTTGTCTGTATGTAGCTTGGCATAGATTTGTGGCAAATTACATAATTCAAAAAGCTTTTGCTTTGCATTTGTTCTTCACTCTCACTCCCACAATGACAGTGGCTGGTATAATTCACATTTAGCTGGAACCCAGACCATTCCATTTGGCCATGGCCAAAGAGCAGTAGTCAAGGCTAGTGTCTGATGCTGGCAAGCTGAGCACAGGTCTCACTTCTATCATATATCCAACACAGAGTGACTGCAGGACGCTGATCTCTCTTTGTTTGCACTTGCTCATGCACATGCTCTAACAGAATACCTATATCAGCTTTTAAATCTGTATTTGTGCAATGTAAGATGTAAATATTGACCTTTACTTGAGGACACATTGATTAAAAGCCACACGAAAAGTGGAACAGCACAGATAAAATGTGGAAATTGCTGAGGGATGGGCATTTTTAGGCTGCAGGGAATACTCTTAGTGAATATGTTACACTTTAAAGGATTGAGTGGAGTAGTGTGCAGTGACTAAGAGGAGAGCAAGAGCAAAGCATGAAAAATAGCCATCAGCATTAATAGGAATCATTTAACAGTGGGTAGGAAAAGTCACCAAAACTTAATTAAATTCTGGGGGTTTTCCCTCTCCTTGGTTCTCGAGGAGAGAGTGTGTAACTAGTGGAAGCAGAGAGCAGGGCGACTGAGAAATATTATTAATTCTGCAGGCCATCAGCTGAACAGCACTTGGCAGTGTGGCTGGGAGGGAAACGGGCAGGAGTTGTATCGTCAGCAGCACAAGACAATGAGCCTTGGCATCTACAGCTCCATATGATTCTAAAGGTTTCTGTTTAACATGATACAAAAAGTGAATAAAAGTTTTCTAAAAACAGACAAAACAGCTCAGGGAGTGGGAAGGGGGTGGATGGAGCAGACCCCAGATTGCTGTGTGCAGAGGAAAAGGTTTGGAAGATAGCAAACAGAATTCAGTGTCTAATGCAATTTGCTGCAATGTTTCTGTTGAAAGAGCTTTGAATAAAGGTGAGGTTAAAGGACAGGAGACTGACATTCAATCACAACACTTACTGGCTTCCACAGAAACTTTAAATAATAAAAGTCCTCGAAGAAGTGTCCTCCTAGAGTATTAATACCTCTCTTGCTGTATCCAGAGCCTGTGTTACTCAAAATGAAAAATGTATGGAAATCGGCTGCACCACTACAGTACGCAGTAATAAATATGAATACAAATTAACAGTAAGGCTGGGTGCATGATGTGTACATGTCACTGAAAATAAACCTGTATCTTATAACTACCCGTATCTCTGAAACTGCATAAAAATTTTGCTATTGACAACAACAATAATAAATATTATAAATATTACTTAATATTTATAATATTTAATATATTAAATATTATATATTTATTATAAATAAATATATAATAAATAAATATATTGTTGTATCTGCTTTGCCTTGTAAAACATACTTCTGCCTTATGAGGAAAAGAAGAAATATCCTTCTTACTTGAAGCAGAAAGGCAATTTACGCAGAATTTGTACAAACACTTACATTATCATATAATTTGATAAAACTTCCAAAAATATCTAACTGAACCAAACTGGTTCAACTTAATTTTAATTCAAGTTTCCTGCTATTAATCTTATCTTGTAACAGGAATCTGTCCCTTGTATAACTGGATTTCAAAATACAAACTACAATAAAGCAAGATAGCAATTTATGCATAACAGTGCAAGAAGTTTTCTTCACTTCTTTTTTGAAGAGTGAAGAAAAAATTATATTTGTTTCTCAACAAACAAAAAGACAAGTGACTTTAGATCAGAGTGAATGAGCAATAAAGAATTGAAGTAAAACTGGAGGTGGACACATGATCAACACTATGAGAATCTCATAGACTGAGGCAACATGTGTTAATAAAACAGCATTTTCCAGCAAATACAAGCTGTGAAATGATGCTGGCAGAAATATATTTTACTATTGTTCTTTAACAGATCTAACACAAAGACACTACATTAATTTTTCTTTAGATGAAAAACCTTTGACAAAAATTATGTATGGCAGGAGACTTATAATATATACTACATTTTTTCAAGCTTAATTTTATACAGGTCTCAGCCAGTGCACATTTAACAGAAGGACACATAAGCTGTATGTACATATGCAGAAGTGTAAGGGAAAAAGGACTCAAAGAGCTGTTGGAAATTTTCCAACAAATCTAAGTCCCTGTATATGAATGGCAGTTATCTATGTAACTATATCTCTACAGTTATCTATGTGAGAAATAATTTTCAAAAATCTATATTTTCAGTAATCCCCAAATGATTAAAAGCTTCTGCAAGGCTAGCAGTTATGAAAATTGCCTAAGTAGAATGCTGAGATATGAAGAAAGAATTCTAAATGGAAGCACGTCTTTGAAAGCTGAAGATGGTTTTGTTAGATGTCGAAAAATTGAGGGGGTGTAACATCAAATGTTCCTTTCTGTAAATTTTTATTCTGTGATTACTTTTTACTCTTATTCTATTCCAAACTGATCTACTAGCTTAAGAAGGATTGTTGCACAGCAACATTTGCACAGCCCCTCTAAATTCCACATAAAAAATAATTGTACTGACTGCACAGGAAAACCAAAACTCAAAGTTAAGAAACAGATGATGTAAAGGCTACAAGTCTTGCTATCATTCCCAACAGGACACTTTGTACCAGCATTTCACTCAAAGAGAGCACTTGTTCCAGGCAACAGTATATCTTTCATTTCAGAATATTAAATTGTAAAAACTGAGTAAGGCTATAGAAATGGGATTAATTTTGTGTTGTCGTGTTTATTCAGAACACATGCTCCCTTGCTACCCACAGGAGTAGAAAAGTTAATCTACATGGAAACAAGGCAGACCTTACACTACTGTGAACTCACTCCCCAAAC
The DNA here is from genome assembly GCF_028769735.1 of Zonotrichia leucophrys gambelii. NCBI lineage: Eukaryota > Metazoa > Chordata > Aves > Passeriformes > Passerellidae > Zonotrichia > Zonotrichia leucophrys. The sequence goes on along the minus strand of NC_088200.1, from coordinate 67,622,243 downwards.
TGCATCTTTGTCTCAATTTCAGTAAAATGGTAGGTTAGGTTGCAGTGTCTTATCTAGCAGAAAGAAATCCAGAAAGAAAGGTACAACAGGAAGAAATGGCAAGGTCTCTTCCATTTTATCCTGCCACAGACCCTCTGGATGTGATGTTAAAAGAGGTGTTCTCCAGACTTCCAAAGCATATCCATTATCATTTCCATAAGAAATGCCTAAACTCTTTCCAGTAGCAATAGTTCAATTAAAAAAAATCATAACACTGCACACATATTTTGACATGATCCCTATCTAATTTCAAAGTACTTGGGCACAAATGTTTCCTGAATTTCACCCTCTATACAGACAAATTGAAATAACATCCTATATCTGAAATGGATAAAAGAGCATTCCAGATGCTCAACATGAAAGAAAATTTATGTTTCAGAAATTGTCATCCACATGCTAAGGGGAAGTAAACATTGTTTTAAAGCAACTTTGGATCTCTCCCAGGCCTCTGCATCTGTCCGTAAGGCAAAGATCCTTAACATTAATAGATAGATTTACAATTTGTACTGAAGATGAATAGAGACTTATTTGGTTTAAGATGAAAAATATAGAGGACAGCACCCACTAATTGGACAAAATTCTCAGAAAATTTCATCTTCTATCTATGGACTTGAGTCATGTTCTTGTTTAGTAGGCTCTTCTTCAGAGCTCTTGACATGCACGCTTAACTGGATGGGTTTGATTGTCATGATCTGGAAAAGTATGAAATGGATATGAAGTGACAAAGGTGATGGCTTACAGCGTCCGAGGAACTGGATATGCCAAAACAATTAAGTAACAATGATTCAAAATCCTGTCAGAGAAAACTAGTGAAAAAATAATTGGGATTAAATTGCATAATAAGCAATAATCAGAAAACTGCCAAAGTGAAATACTTTTTAGAAACATAGTAGAGAAGACTCTGCACAGACTATATTTTTTTCAGTTTACAGGCTAAGAAAGCACCAGTTCAGAGTACTTAAGGAATTTCTACACAACAGTATATTACGTCGTATGTATGCAGGTATACGTCTCCTTCAGTCACATAAAATTCACAAAACCTAGTGTTTTTCAAGTATCAGTCCCCTTCAAAGAATAGCTTCAGCAAGACCAACATGCTTACAGTGAGCCTTCTGGCATGCAGGTGTGTTGGTAGCTGAGTATTTACAGTTCAGTAAAAGCTGCCTGTACAATGGCAACTCAAAGTAGGGAAATGCAGGCACAGTTGCATTTAAACAAGTATCATTTCAGGACCTAAGTGTACCCTTCATTCTACATTTCCTCTTTTCTTCTCTTCCTGCATGCCCTGGTTGTCTCAACTGGCCTGTGTTATCAAAAGTGAGTGGAAACAGCAGGACTTGCTGTAATTCTTGTGTTTTAAGCCCAATAGGAGAAAAAACACCACAGAGCCCTTTGCTCAACCCCACCATCTCTTCCCATCCAACCTGCTACACTGGGGAGAAGAACCAAAGTAAAATTTTTATGCTGAGACAAGAACAGTTTATTAATTAAAAATTAAATAAAATACAACAACAACAACAACAACAACAATAATAATAATAATAATGATGATGATGATGATGATGATGATTGATGCTGCTGATGCTGCTGATGCTGCTGCTGCTGCTGTGAAAGTGATGCACAATGCAATTTCTCGCGATCCAGTGATAGATGTCAGACATACCCTCCCTGAACCCAGGTCAGCCATGATTCTGGGTGACAATTCATGTACTGGGCATGATGTTGACCCTCTCAAGTCATTTATTTTAGTGTACTTCCTCACCAACAAAGCATAAAATTACTTTTAAAAAAGTCCTTGCCTAAATGTGACTTATCAAAAACCCAAAACATCAGTGTGTTATCAACATCATTCTCATTCTAAACCCAAAACACAGTACTGTAACAGCTATGGGAAGAAATTAAGTCTACTCTAGCTGAAACGAAGACATCTATAGATGCATGGCATAAAGTGCTTCTGAAAACAAAAAGAGAAGTTTGAGGTACTGTCAAAACTGAAATACAGTTCCAGACGGAATCCTGAAACTGCATGTGATGCAGATAGATCTCTGAAATGTCACATGAAATCACATATTTTGATGTCAGCATGTGAAAATAGTCTTGAAATTACTGGTGTACATGCAATAAGGCTTAGTTACTTGCTTTAACTAAGTCTCAAAAGGCAAGAAAGTATCTGTCTTAGACAATAGCATTCTGAAAATGAACAAGTTACTTATGAAAAAAGGTTGCTAAAATATTCAGGATATTGAAAATCATTTGGTTTGAAAGATCACAGGAAGAGTAAGCAAACCATACAACTAATCATATTGCACCATGGACTTGGACTAAACTGTTCAGTCTGTAAGCTATCTAAAATTTTTTTTTTACAAAGAGGAAATTAAATTATTAAATCTATATCTGTATTATTAAATTAATGTTGGGGTGTCTCTCATTTTTCTTCCGAGTAGCTGTTATATCACCCACTCCTGCTGGCTGTGTTGAAACTTATAACAATTTTTTTGCCTTGCTATGCTGTATGCTGAGGTATTTTGTGAAGACAGAACAAATTCTATGTATTTATGATGTTTGAGAGAGACTTAATAGCATGTTGATGCTCGGCATTTTGTCAAGTTCACTCTCACCCAGTGGTTACCCACAATTCAAGCTAATAAAAGTCTGTAAGACAATGCAGAAAAAATACCAAGATTTCTTACTTAGTTCAGTTTTACTATATTTTTACAGATTAGAGAAATCCCCCAAGCACAATTCTGGAAACCACATCATAGAAAAGTGGTATAGAACACAAGAAAATCATGTATTGTGTCTTGTGTCAGCAAACCCAATAAGGGTGTGTGTACAAGGGCAATGGGGTTGTGTGCACAAGAGAGAGATAAGTGGCCAAATACCAATAAAACACTTAAAGGTTTATGTTTTGCAAAAATAATTTCCGATTTCCTATGTATATCCATAGAGATACTTTTGATAAATCTGTATTTTTAAGGGGTCTGATAATATCAGTCTCGTAAACAAGAATTATTGTCACAGAAAGGCAGTGTTGGGGATGTGCCCTGAAGGTGTGGGTAGTGTGGTTGTATTCTGTAGATAAGTGGTCTCTGTGTTTTCTCTGTATCTCACACTGTATCACTGGTTACTCATTTTAATTGTTAAAGGTGTTATCAAAATTTTGGGTTTACAGAGAAAGAAACTCTAGTAAACATAGAGAAAGCTTGGTTAGAACACAAAAGGATTTTCTTGCATTTGATCTTCATAGTACAACTAAATTAATATCGTTAAGATTAATGAGACAATTATTTTTGACAGAGTAGCGAGCACATTTGTTTGACTCATCTTTCTTTTACATATAAGTAACAAATTACTAGTATTCCTACTACAGACTGGTTCTAACTACTGTAATCTGTTCCCAGTGAATTAATACTTGAGATTTTCAAGTAAATTCTAGGGTGAAAAGATACGTTGCAAAACTGGTCCTAATGGGAAGGGCCCAGTGTGAATAATTTTATAGAAATACCTCTCAGAAAATAATTTTAAGAAAAAAAAAAACAATAATTCTGTTTGTCCTGAAGGACCTCACAAAGCTACAAGCAGAAGTGCTGCAAAGCAGACATGCAGCATCACGGCCAGGGAGATGAGAGAGAACAGTGCCCCTTTAGCTTCCGAGGGGCTGCTGTGCCTGGTGCTGCTCCCAACACAACCTCCAGCTGTGCCTGATGCTGCTCCCAACACAGCCTCCAGGTGTGCCTGGTGCTGCTACCAACAGAGCCTCCAGCTGTGCCTGGTGCTGCTCTCCCTGCAACCTCCAGGTGTGCCTGGTGCTGCTCCTTCCACAGCCTCCAGGTGTGCCTGGTGCTGCTCCCAACAGAGCCTCCAGGTGTGCCTGGTGCTGCACTCCTTGCAACCTCCAACTGTGCCTGGTGCTGCTCCCAACAGAGCCTCCAGGAGTGCCTGGTGCTCCCAACAGAGCTCCAGCTGTGCCTGGTGCTGCTCCCAACACAGCTTCCAGCTGTGCCTGGTGCTGCTCCTTCCACAGCCTCCAGCTGTGCCTGGTGCTGCTCTCCCTGCAACCTCCAGGTGTGCCTGGTGCTGCTCCTTCCACAGCCTCCAGGTGTGCCTGGTGCTGCTCCCAACACAGCTTCCAGCTGTGCCTGGTGCTGCTCTCCCTGCAACCTCCAGCTGTGCCTGGTGCTGCTCCCAACACAGCCTCCTGATCCTTAGTCACATCTCTTGGGAGAGGGCAGGCAAGGCAGCAGCTCAGGCCTGCAGCTTTCATCTGCGTACCAGGCTCACCATGGGGCTGCTTTTACCTCTGCTTTTCCCTTGCTAAAGTGACCTTACCCCCAAAAATAATGCTGCTGTAATAACCTACTAATGCTGACTTTCTGCAAGGCCATATGGCCTTCAGTGAACTGTGACACTGGATCTGATAAATAGAAAGCTTCCTGCAGGGAGATGAAAATACCAGAATGTCAGGCAAAGGCATTACTGGATCCACCTTTGTAAACTTACATTTATTGAAGACCTCAAACTGGAGGAGAAACATCAGTTTCAACTGGATAGAATGCTCATAGTCTTGACATTAAAAACTGTGTATCAGACTAGGCTGAGAAGAAAGAGACCCACCAGTATGGTTTTCAGAGCTTTAGTTATTAGAGTTAGTTAAACATGTTGACATTCCTGCTAGGAAAATACTATCAAATAATTTAATAGGGGAAAACAACAGTTAATGAATGTGCAATTAGTCTGGGCACGGTTTCATGAAATGCCAGGCAGTTTAATAAGAGGACAGCAAATGTCACAAAGTGGAGATGAATGTCATGATGGCATTTTCTCAGGCTAGAATTATTTGTGTTTCCTCCCCTCAATTCTGCACAACATGTACAGTATTCAATGAACAATTGGAAGAGAAAAAAATTGGGGAAAACTGGTTGAAACAAACAAGTAGCACCCTGTATTTGATTTGCTCCATGGACAGGAAAATGAAAGTCACGTAATGTGCCACATAAGAAGCTCATAAATTATTAACCTTCAGTCTCTAAATCTCTAACTAGAAGTTACTTGTCAATTGTGGATAATTCCAGTGCATCTTTATATGAAGTTTATTAGTATTGTTTAATTTCTTTTTTTAAACTCAAATAGGAGTGAAAGCATCCAATCAAATCTGTCAGCAAAATTTTTCAGTTATCTGTCTCAAATTTTCCTGGACTAAACAACTGCAAGCAAAACCCCTTATCCTTGAATTGTGCTCAATTTTCTGCTTCTCAGAGTTAGAGGGAAAAATTAGGGAATTTCTCTATGCAAAGCATACCCACTGATTCTATCATTTTAGGGCATTGTCAAGCAAGCTAAACAGTCATGAAATACAGTTGGTTTATCAAATAGTGGTATTGTGTTTGATAATTAAATATTTGGAAAAAAACCCCCAAATACAAGGTATAAAAGATATCCTTTTATTAGGTCTTATTCAGCACATTGAAAAGTATGAAATGGACAGCTCTTTATCTTCAAAAATGTGCAGATTTCAGCTATTTTATCAGGCAAGGCTAAGGACAAATAATTCCAAATAAAAGCCTTTCAGTACTCTGAGAAATCCTTTTGCTCAAAACTATTTTTTTTTACTTTGTGTACAGAAGAATAACAGTTTGTCAAATTCTCTGCAGAAATCTTTTTAGTTACCACAAAAAGTGTATTTGCTACAGACTTACTTGACTTCTCATATATGAACAAAAATCAACTTTGTCATATTTTGTTCTTCAAAAAGGCCTTTTAGCTGAGTTTAAATGTTTGTTTTGTGCAGAAGAATGACCACACATCAGCTTGGAGTGATTGCACAGTAGTTACTTAGCCTGGCAAATGGCAGCAAAATGTCAGCTGAAATGAAAGACACACAGCCCTGGGCTTATCACAGAAAGTGCAGATGATTCATGTAGCATCGTAAATAAATAACACAGGTTTTGTGTTAAGGTAGGTTTAACAGTAGAGATTCTCTTTTCACCACCAGCTCATTTCAAAGCACCCATAATAGAAGCCTTACTTGGTGACAGTGACATGCAACAAGATAAGGTATCCTGTCTTTAATGCTCATATTTCAAGGTCACAGAGTGTTACATTCCTAGTGAACATGCAGAAACTCAATCAGATAGGACCTGCATTAATGGATCATCAAAATATTGATAGTAGATTCTCTTCCCTGCCTGCAGGGAATGTTTAGCCTGGCTGGTAATTATGCAGGGTAGGAAGAGGGAGTGGGCATGTGGGTTTGGAGAGACATGTCAATCATGGTTTGTCTACATTTGTCACAAAAATTAGCGGCAATCATTTGGCAGTGGAGCTTGAACCCAGGATTTTTAGATACTCAAAGCTCTTACTGGCTGATGTCAGTGATCAAGTATATGAATTTACAGTGCATAGCCAATGAAAAAAACTCATTTTCTGTTCCTACAAGGGATGTGAGATAAACATCCACTTCCATTGCTAAAAATCTATGCGCTTTTTGCCTAACAGGTATGAACTTCAGATCCACTTGTTTTCTTTTACCTAAATTTACTACTAAGCCTGAGGTTTTAATTCTAAGAATATGCTGATTGCTCAGGAGGACAAACAGGTCCAAAGAGAGAGCAGCAATGGAATACTGGGAGAAACAAAAGTACATGTTGATAAAAACCATATGAAAAACACTAGAACAGAATTTTTTTTTTGTCAGCTTATGGCTACTATTGCCCAAGTCCAGCATTTTTCTAAAAGCAGGTTAAGCTATAAAGTTTGGCTTAACTGAACCAGTTCTGAGTGATGATCAGAGTGTTTGCTACAGGGCATCTGCCAGTACTTATTTAGGGTATGATATAAAGGTTAGAGAATGCAACAGATACAGTGAGAATTTTCTTTCTGTATTTCAGGTATTTGTGCAACTTATCCTTAAAAAGCAATGCTTTACATGAGTGTGGTGGTTTGACCAGGAAGAAGTGGGAGTTCTGGGAGGCTGTGGTCAAACCAATGGATGCTCAGAGTTTGATATTGGCACCTGGTGTGACCAGTGCGGTTTGGACACACCTCCGAGAATACACAGGGGTTAAAAAGCAGAGCTTCGGCCCTGAGAGGCCTCTTGGGACGTCGAGGCGAAGAGGTCAGATCTCCCTCCCTGTCCAGCCGCTGCTGCTGGGCGGGCGAGGGGCAGCTGTGCGGTAGGCCTGGGCCTGGACAGAGATGGGGGTGAGAAGGCCCTTGAGGATGGAAGGGTGGAGGAGCAGCCCCAAGAGACATCAGGCAGCCATTCCCCCCCCCAGGAGGGACAGAGAGAGAGCCGGCGTCTGAATGTGATAGCAGCCGGCCCAGGAGGAGAAAGGGGGGGAAGAGTACAGCCCGGCGGGCGGGAGCAGCCGCACCTGTGGAGTACCGGCATTCCGGGACAGACAGAGACTGAAACTTTTAACCCTTTCTTACATGATTGGGGCCTTGCAAAAATGCTGATCCTCCTCAGAGCTGAATAAGAAGGGAAATAGGAGATGAGATGAGACAAGGACCTGGCCCGAAGGATTATGGAGACGACTGAGTGGGGAGAGATGATTGGAGTGGCCTTTTGGCTGGACTTTTCTTGTGTGGCCATGGACTCAGTTTGTTCCTGTGACACAGAGACTGCACTTGGGGGGAAGCAGTGCCTCAGAACCAGGAGGGTTCATTGTGGGGACCCCTCAGCCCCAGGGGGTTGGAAAAATATGGGGGGGACAGATGTCCCAAAGCAGAGACTGTGCCTTTTTGGAGTGAGACAAGGCATCCTTAAAAGACAGCCCTAAAAGCAGCTCTGGTCCATGCACAGTGGTGAGAGCACTGGGCATGGGAGGAAGATGTCACAAGCGGCAAAAGGACTTTCCGGGCGGTGCTGAGTGACATGGAAGCACACGAGGCTTCAGTGTATTTCCAGGGGAAGACTATGGAACAAGAAGGACTCCTCTCCTTTTCATGGACTGAAGTTTGAGTATTCTAAAGGGTGGTGCCAAGCTGGGCAGTTGGTGATTTGGGAGAATGTATGTGATTGGGAAATTCTGGTTTTGGGGAGGAGGAAAGTGGTTTTTGTAAGGTTTTCAATTTTTTTTCTTTTCCTTATAGTTTTTTTCCTATTTTCCTGTAGTTTAGGTAATAAAGTGTTCTTTATGTTTAAGCTGGAGCCTGTTTTGCTTATTCCTGGTCACATCTCACAGCAGACACCAGAGTGAGGGCATTTTCATGGGGGCACTGGCTCCGTGCCAGGCTCAAACCATGACAATGAGAGTACTTGAATAACATTTACTGTCCATTCAGATTTTGTATTCTCTGAGAATTCTTACAGTAAGTCAGTGCTTGGTAACACAGGCACTTCTGTTCAGCAATTACAAGCATTTTTACATTACTGATGGACACACTCTGCGGGGGAAAAGATGTTAAGAAGAATGTGGGTTTAGTAAACATCTATTACTCTTAAACTCAATTATTTCTGTTAATCTCAGCACTTAACAAAATCTTGAAATCTCTGCAGGTTCATTAGAAGCATTTGGTCTCCAAATGTTAAATATGTTTCCCCACTCTCCACAGTTTGGTGAGTACCTTTGTGAAACCTTGTCATCCTTCACACAGATGGTTTGGAATGCTGGATTTTGTCCATTTCAAGGCTTCTAAACAGAAAAACAACAGGCTGTCTCCAGGCAGTGATTTCCTCTTGGGCTTCCAGAACTATCTCAGATATAGAAGAACAAGAGACTTCAGAAACTTTCTGCTGTGACACAGGAAGTTGTGGTAAGCCACATTTTGTTCACTGACATAAAAAGCTTGAATACCTTTTAAATTTGAACCAGTAAAATAGGTCTAACTATGTAAAATTTTTAAAATTTAAATTTTTGAAATGTCACATGAAGTACCTAGATGATTTTCTGCAAGGCCATCTGTCTTAACTGAAGTTTTCCTGCCTTTTTTCATAAAATCACAGCTTCCATCAGCAATAAAACATCTTTCAAAAACCAATTACTTTTTCACCTAGGATAATGTCACAAACTAACCCCTCTTTCTCTGGTGTTTGTCCAACAGCAATCTCTTTTCATTCTATCGTGATAGTGGATAAGACACTGGGATATTAAATTCCAAAATTTATCATTATACTCTATGTTCTAGTAATAAGACCTTATGAAGACTTAATTACATATGTCAACTGCCTTGCATCAGAAACGAAATTTTTTCCCTAGAACTTTTTATTCCTAAAAATTTTATCCCTAAAACCCTGCTATCCTGAAACTATGTCTATTTTAAAATCTTCAGTATAGATTTATTGATGATTGTTTTGTAGATAAATTAAAAATTCAGTCTGATGTTTAGTTAGAAACCTGCAGATGATCATCAGGACATTGTCATTCGACATTAGGCCTGCTTGCCTAATGTGGGAAACAAATTCCAGCAGATGGAGGGCACTCAAGAAAATGGTGGACTTTTAGGAATACAATTACAATGAAATGAAAAAGTTTTGCTTTTTAATCTCAGAATTAAACAAAGAATAAAATGGTCATGACTTCTGGGACAGAATTACCTAAATAAAAATCTTGAGGTCTGTAATAATATCCTTTCCTGGGGAATAAAACCAAACCTGAGTGAGTGAAAACAGGAGTAAATTTACAGCAGACATAGCTGGAGAAAGGGAATTTAAGAAGAGAACTGTAATCACAGCTGGACTGCAAGGGAAATCAGTTTTGAAAGAAAGATCTTATAACAAATGTTGTAGAAAGATACGGGAAGCATGTAGGGTAAAGATGGAAAAGCCATCTTAAAGCAGTTACTCTCTACTCTTAAAAGTGGAAAACAGAAGTGACTTGCTGTGGAAAGCCTGTAATTGGAGGCTATCCCAGCAAGATCTTAGCACCTTTCACTAGCTTCACTCAAAGTTAATGACACCATAGAACTGAGATCAAACCAGAAGCCATAATCAGTTCAGTATTGTTTTAAACGGGAGTTATTTAAATAATTTCGCTGCAGTGTCAGATCCGTGAAAGGCTCTGAAAATGTAGACGTTTGAAAAGTTTTTGAAATTTCCCCATTGTCTCTCTTTTCTTCATGATATAAAGATATAAACAGAACTGTAATTTCCTTCATTATTTGTCTGTCAAAAATGTATCTCTCCTCTCCTATTCTAAAATAAACACCACTTCATAGACTATCTAAAAGACCTTTGGAGTGTCTTAAAAATGACAGCATTTTCTGTAAGCAAGAACTTTTAAAAATGTGGATCAAGTTGCTATTTTGTTTGTTATTTATGTTATATGACATAAATTCTTGCAGCATTTCTGATTTCACTAAACATAGTTTATGTGTAAAGAATATTAGGGTCCACATGTTTCAAAAATGCTCTGCTGTAAACAAAACAATATGAAAACTGAAGAATAATTAGAGAAACACTAATCAAGTGCGCCACTGGTCATATACTTCCATACAAATAAGGGTTGGGATTTCATCTTTGAGTCCGTTCAGTCTGCCTCTGAAGGAAAGGGTAACCCAGGGTCTTGTTACTAAATCCTTTGGGATAGATTAAACTGAAACAGCACAGAATGATCGGACTTTATAAATACATATATAAATGTATATACATATACGTATATAAATACATAAATACATATATGTAGGGTTTATTTTAGAAAAATATTGATTGCAATGGAAAGCAAGTATGTGGCCACTTTGGTTATTGGTAGCTATAGTAACAAAAGAATATAAAAGTACAAAAACTTCCCTTTGGAAAATGCATGAGAAAAAGAAAGAAAGAATAAGAGTAGAAAGATATCGCCACGCACAGATCCCACAATGAGACTTGGTTGTTGTGAAATGACAGAGTGACCGTGCCCTTTTCTAAGTGCTGAATGCAGTCTTGGTCTGACGCACTGCCAGATCTCCCCAGCTAGCTCCCAGCTCCGCAGCATGGAGGGGGCTGAATCCCAGAAGTTGAATATGTGAGACGCAGCTGCTGCGGGGTGCAGCCCTACGGCAATCTGGCATTGCCAGCACAGGCAGAGACAAGGAATGAGGGAGAGGTCTTTTGGGAAGGTTCCACAGAGGTTCACTCTGTGGAGGGTCTACGAACAGAAGACCCAGAACACAGGTGTGCAGGGGTTTTTGTACAGGGAAGGGTCACAAATTCCTGTCCAATAGAGAAAGGGACAGGGAGGAGCAACAGGCAGGGTTTGTAACACTGAACCCAACGGAGTAACACAGGGGAGGAGAGCAGTTTAGACCAACTAATAGGCATGGAGGATTAGGGCTTTTCTAAAGCAGTGCATTGGCACAAGGAGGGATTGACAGCTTGATTGGGAACATTCTGGAACAGGAGGCAGGTCTTTGAGTATGACAGGCAACTGGGTAGGAGGGTACACTAGGCTAAATAGGCAACATAGCGGGCAACAGGAACAAACCATTAAGAACAAAACCACACTGCAACATTGATCCATTGTTGGTGAAGAAAACACAAAACAGAAAGAGTGGTGGGATAATATAGGCTCAGGTTTAAGTGGGCATGGCCAGGTAGATCCCCTGAGGGAGAGCTTTCAGTCTTCGATGGAAGGCTCCAGAAATGAGTCTGGCGGTGATTCAGGGTCTTTGATGGTTTATGGCTCCTCCTAAGGTATGACAGCTGCCTCTCACATCAGCATAGTGGAACCAGTTCAGCTCCAGCAGAAGGGATGAAAACTCTCAGGGCTACATGTGAATGTCCCAAGTGAATGTGACCTGGCAGGGTGTGTAAGGGATGACAATCAGCATGATAAAAACCTTCTTGTATCCTCTGGTAGTGTGGGTTCACTGCCTCTGTCTTATGGGGATTGCCACCACACACTCAAAAACTCACCTCCTCCTCCTCCTTGGGGGGCAGGAGGAGGGTTAAATCTGACCTCAGCAGAGCACCCAGCCCTCCACTTATGGATGATTGCTTTGAGTCATTAACCATTAATATTTCAGTCTCTCTTAACCACACAACTGTTGTTTAACATACTTAAATTTATGGATTATTAAAAGCTTCATCTTGGGAACTTGCATGGAAAAAGTATTGCAAAGAAATTACAGATGGTATCATGAATGTTCAAGATATTAGAGATTGCAGGGGAGAAATGTTCAGCTTCCCTGTGTTCCCTTCAAAACATGCACCCTAATCATACAGACACAATACTTCGGTTTTTGTCACAGATCAAAGACCTAAGAGAGATGCAAGCCAATGCACTTATTTTGGTAGACAATTTACACATATCTTTCTGCTTTCCATATTCTTATAATATGGATGCTATTATTCTTGGCATTACTCATTAGAACAGGCTTATATGGCATTGCATACAACTACTATTATATTCTTTAAAAATATCAGAGGTTCCTAGGGCTAAGATCTTGAAAGCTAACAAAAAGTCTGTTCAAATTTTGTAATCCACTGCAGTTCATTGTTCATTGTTTTAAGTCTAATATATGTAAAAGTTAAATCCTAACCCCACCTCCAGACTTTTTTCGGATCTACAGCTTTAAATTTATGCTCCAATGCTTTGAACTTTAACTTCAATCCTTTCATGAAAGATATGGTAATCAGCAAACATCATCACTGCAACAACAAGAGATTAAAATGCATTACAAAATGAAGAAAAACTTGTTATGCATAATTTTATATAAGCTATGATAAAGTTTCAGTCCTACTTCTACTCCTAATGCAGGAAATAAGCACTTAGTGGTAGTCATGTTTATGTGTATCAGATGGGAAATAATAAAACAGTTTTAAGTGAAAAAACTTGTAAATGGCCTGAAGCTAGAATTTAATCTGAATGGCCTCTTTGCCAACAAGCTTATTGAACAAAATATTCTTAAGCACAAGATCAAATAAATAAGCAGAGGAAAAAATTGTAGCAAAGTTTTTGCTACCTAAACTCATTCTCAATTGCAAACGTAGCAATTACAGTCAACAGTTCTGAAAGCCTGATAAAAATTTGCCTGCTTTTTGCTGGAGAAATAAAAAATAATTGTCGGGGTTTGTAAAAATGAAAGGATTTCAAAAATATTGATCTGAGGTATTATACGGAAATATGAAACAAATGCTCCAAGGTAATATGTGATTGCTTTTTGCCTAAGAATTCTTCTGGCTCACATTTTTGTTATAATGCTGCTACATTATGCTTTCTCTTACTGAAATATTACATGTACAGAAGGAAGGAAGAGACCTTGGGACTTGGACAATTTGCCTACATTTAGTTCTAATAGTATAATTAGACAGGAGAATCAGTGATACTGCAGCTAAAAGCTAGAGATGAACTAACCACTGCTTTATCTTCTGTTGCCATGGACTACATGATGAACTCTGCAGTGACCTAAATTTATTACAGAATAGTGCTCGTTGCTGCTGTACTAAGCACTCTATTGCAATTACAGCACATTAGCCAGAAGAGCGAATCTCTAGGGAAAATGTCTAGTCTTTTAATCAAGCAGTAGAAAAGTCAGAGTGAACAAAAATTGCACTGCTGTATATATCTGCAGTCAATCTGTAAATGTACATCTAACAGCCATCCTAATTTTGCCCAGAAAATATTTCTATTATATACAGGGGTCGTGACTGTAGAGTTCACTCACTTAATCTTTTCTGTACTTCAGTGAATTTTTCCCCGTATTATATTCTCAACCCTCCTGAACTTTGTTGGGAACACCAGAAAATTAAAATAACCAGTTTTAGGATTTCACCTTTAGACTGACCTATTTCAAATTAGAATAATCCTTTTTTTTTATTATTTCGCTGCTGTATGTCACAAATCTGAAGATGTGGGGAAAGCACACTGTAAGCTGAGCACTTGAAGATAGGCACAATTTTCTTGAAAATAGCTTTTAACATTTAATGGGATCTGTAAAGCTCACTTTACAAATATTCTGAAATCGGTTAAGTCATTCATTTTTTCTAATGGATAAGACGAAAGCTTTAGTAAACAGAGTGTTTCAAAACATTACTAATGAGTTTTCAAAAAAGAAACTGTCATTTCAGTAGCAATAGCTGGATGTGCTGAAATTTTAAAAAAAAATACTAATTTGAATTGCAGAAAAAAAATAGGTCAGGAAATTTAAAGTATATCGTAAAGCCTGTCTATGGGCTGGGTAAAGGAGGTAGATCCCAAGCTCTCTTTACTTCTATTCAAATGAACAAAGAATTCCTAATGCTTTCAGGGAAGGCAGGAGCAGGCACAGAGGTGATACACATGACCCAACCTTAAATACCTGTCTGAGACACCAAAGCCAGGAATTTCTCTCACTCTGGGTTAGCTGTAATATTACTGCAGAGGGCTGGTCACCTCCAAAGTTCTAGTTGGCACTGTACACCTCTGAATCACCATCTGAATACATCTAAAAATTCTCTTTTTCCTGCACAAAATACTGTGTAAGGGCAATTAGGATCCTGACTTGGGTACGTAATGTTAGATGTCTGAAGGTGACTGATGCATTTTCTCTGTGCTCAGTGAAAAGAAGGGAAATCAAAATAAGGACTAGCTCTCATGGCAACATAAGAATATAATTTTGAAAACCGGGCTGTAAGTCAGGTTTCTTGGTCACTCATCTGGGTAAGGATTTGCAGAGCTGCAAAATCAAAGGGCTCATTCCTGTTTTTCTCATTCTCCTCTTTTAGATATAAATGAGAACATGCTATAAGCAATGTGTATTCAGGACAAAATAATTTACCTCTCAACACTTTTCCTACCTTTTTTCGTTGTGAATTTAGAACCATCACCCAGGGAAAGTCCAAGATACATACCTTTGTGACCCCAGTAAATAACAGACTTACGTTTTCTGAGGAAGCTCAATTCCACAAGACTAGTAGAATTTTATTTGTGACTACAACATCTTTTATGAACTGTCAGTTCTGTTGATAAAATAAAAATTAAGAACGAGATACTGTACACTTGTGCCATTCATTTATGCTTCTCTCCATTAATCTATTTCTACAATGGCTGCTAAAAGCCTTATCATAATATTTCACAGTAAGCAATTTGTGGTATATTCTGTGAAATATATGGGTCACTGAAACACCTTCTAAAAGGTGGAAAAATATATGGCACATGCATTATAGCATTATTAATTGTAGACATTGCAGGCTCGTCTCTTTGCAATCTATTTCTTCCCATTAGTGCTTTAAGCCCTAAACAGAGAGAACTTGAATGGCATGTCAGAAATACAAACGAAAAATGTACCCATATCTGCAGACTGAATAATGTGAAAGAACTAAACTATTTAGCACAGAGAATAGATAACACTCTTTGAGACTTACTAAACTGTATCTAAACCGTCTGCGGTTTCAGAGCACCTTAAAAAATACTGTCTATCTCAGATAATTTTAAGGTGTAGCTAGTATATTTTATGACATTTGCGTTCCCCGCACATTCTTCCCATCTGTGTGGAATAAGAATTGTGGAGAACTTGAGGAAATCAACCAGAAGTAAGTCTGCAACACTGTTGTCAGAAGCTCAAAGAAAGATTGGATAACTGGAATGGAGTAAGATGCAAAATATTTCCTTGAGTGTGAACAGAGTTTTAGAAAAAGAAATCTGGGTTGTTTGTAGAGAGAGCTTAAAAAAATATAAACTTAACTAACAGATGCAAACAAGTGAAGACAAAGGGAGAAAAAAAAGAAAAGGAAGTTTACTGAAAGCAGAGAGTCACAAATGACATTTTCTCACAGTAGAAATTAAGTAAATGAAATGAGTCTTCAGGAAGAGTGACAAGTGCAGCTGTCTCTGCAAATAGCTTTAGAAATCAGAGGTTAAAGTCAATACACTAATTTAACAATAGCACTCACTTGGCACATTTGGATAATTTTCCTTCTTTAAAAGGGAGTCACAATTACATTTCCAATCTCACTGAAGGTTTGTGAGGTAGAATAATAAAATTACATTGCACAAATGGTTGCAACACAGCATAAAACAAAACAATAATTTTCTGCACTATTTCACTTAGTTCCAAACCTCACCTGGAATTCTTAACATCCTCAAATAAATGTAATATTTCTCCATAGAACTGTATTTGTTGGAGAAGTCAAAATTAAGGAGATGGATTAAAGCAGAAGTTTCCTTCTTGGTACATATAACATTTTCACCTTTAATAATATAGAAAACTTTAAAGTAAGAAAATAAAACATGAAAACATTTAAGCTTGTGAAAAATACCTGTTTCATTGTTGTGGATCTAAACATATATGTGCGCTTATGTATAAGTGCATTCAACAAAGATGAGGTTTTTTTCTGGTACACTTTACTGATCCTTACTTATAGTTGAAAGCTACTTTACTCTTAGGAGAAAAGCTTCAGAGATTTCAGAGGAGCTGAGCTTGCTGGTTTAACTACATCCAACATCTCAAAATGATTATAATGATGACTACACTCTAGTTGCTTGATGGGAACATTTGGCAGTATAGTAATTCCCCTGCTGTTATTATTTGATGTGCTTTCATGATTATTTGTATGAGGACAAAGCACTATAAAAGGGGTAGACATAAGCAGGCACCTACATCAACCCACACAGAAAAAGATTCTTAAGATGCCAGTAAAAGAAAGGGAATATATAAAGGCTCATACAGCTTCTCAATCTAATTTATTTTTTTCTGGTTTTATTATGGCATATAAAAGAGCCATCTGGGGTGAGACGGAGGCCAGTGTATAGAAAATAATTGTGGTTTTGGCACTTGTTTTCAAGTACTGCTAAATGTTTTGGAATTGCTTTGATGCTACAATAATATTTCAGAATTACGTGTATCAGTAATACTAAGAAGGATTTGTTCTATGTTCCTTTTCTCCATCTTCCCATTCAAAATTATTCCTATTATTCTGGCTCAAGGAAATTAAATCATCTCAATCACACAATCACAGAAAAGATAGGGTCAGAAGCCACTACAAGTCACCTAGTCCAACCTTGCTCAAATGTACTCATGTGCTCAAATGTAATGTACTTTGGACTCCTAGAGTACATTACTCATAAATGTGTCCAGGCAGCTTTTGAATAACTCCAGAGAAGGAAACTTCACAAGCCATCTGGACAACTTTTTCCAGTGCTCAGTCATCCAACTGAGCCGCAGTCATCCATCCAGAGTCGTTCTTCCTCATGTTCAGGTGGAACTTCAGTTACTGTCCATTGTCCTTTGTGCTGCTCGGAATCACCACAGAGAGCTTGGCTCCATCCTGCTGCCACTCTGCCTTCAGATACTTAGATAAGGTTGTCTCCTTATCTAAGTCGTCTCTACTCCAGGCCAAGCAGGTCCAACTCCCTCAGCCATTCCTCATAAGCTACAATCTCCGTTTGTAGGCCTTCACTGGACCCACTGCAGGAGCTCCACGTCTGTCTTGTGCCGAGCCCAGAACTGGACAAAGTACGCCAGTACGCCTCACCAGGGCCAAACAGAGGAGGAGGAGGAGGATCACATCCTCTGACCTGCTGGCACTGCTCCTCCTAATGCAGCCCAGGATTCCATCAGCCTGCTTGGCTGCAAGGACTCACTGCTGGCCCTGGAGAGCTTGTTGTCCACCAGGACTCCCAGGTCCTTCTCCTCAGAGCTGCTTCCCAGCAGGTCAGCCTCCAACCTGTGCTGCCGCACTGGATTATTTTTCCCCAGGTGTAGGATCCTGCACTTGCCTTGGCTGAATTTCAGAAGGTTCCTCTGTGCCCTCCTCTCCATCCTGTGAAGGTCCTTCTGAAGGGCTGCACAGCCCTCTGGGGTCACTCTTCCCAGCTTTGTGTTGTCAGTGAAATTGTTGAGGAGGCATCTGCCTTTCCATACAAGTCACTGACACATATGTAAAACAAGAATGGGCTCTTAGGGCACAGCACTAACAATAGACCTTCCTCTGGGCCATGTGCAACTGATCACAGCCCTCTGAGACCCACCATTCAACCACTTCTCAGTACGTCTTTCTGTCCGTCAGCACAGTCAGTCTGTGCTTCCTGAGCTTGCTTAAGAGGACATCCTGAGAGAGAGTGTCAAAAGCCTTGCTGAAATCCATGTAGACCAATGGCATTCCACTCAACTATCCAGGCAGTTGTCCAGTCACAGAAGACAATCAAGTTGGTCAAACACTATTTACCTTGGCACATCCATGTTGACTCTCTTGTTCACTTTTTCATCTTTCATGTACTTAGAGAGGGCCCCCAGAGTGCCATTTTACTGCCTTTTCGGAGGCTGGGGGGAGGCTGACAGGATGGTACATTCCTGAGTTCTCCTTCCTGCTGTGTTTGATAACTGAGGTGACATTTGCTTTCTTCCAGTCCTCAGACACCTCTCCTGACTGTCACCTTTCAGAGATGATTGTCAGCAGCATGCCTAGGGTGTCTACCAACTCCCTCAGCACTCATGGTTGTATCCCATCAAGGGCCCATGGACTTGTGGATGTCAACTAAACAGTCTCTAACCTGATCCACCTCAGTTGAAGCAAAGCCTTCCTTCCTCCAGACCATCTCCCTGTCCTGTGTGTCAGGGATGGGATCCCAGGGGATTCCTGAGAGCTGGCTGTGTCAGTGAAGATCAATGCAGAGTAGGCATTCAGTATGTCTGCCTTCTTTGCGGCCTCTATTTCAAGGGTCCCTGTTACGTTTAGTAGAAAAAACACTGTATTCTCTAGTATTCCCTTTGTTATTGATGTGTTAGAAGGAGGCTTGCTTGTAATCCTTGCCATCCTTGGCCTGATTTAGTTCCAGACAGTTCTTTTTCTCCTTCACTGCGCTTCTGTATACTGCGACAACATCCCAATATTCATCCCTGCCTCCACCTTGTGTATTTCCTGCTTATGTCTAAGTTTTTACAGGAGTTCCTTGTTCATCCATGCAGGTCTCTTATGCCTTTTGCTCAGTTTCTTATCCATGGGGATGCAGCATTCTTGTGCCTAAAAGAAGTGACCTTGTATATTAGCCACCTCTCTTGAAACATTCTCCCTCTAAGGCCCTTTACCATGGCATTTTTTCAAGATCCTGAATGAGACTAAAGTTTCAGACCAGATATTTTTCTAAAATTCATTCAAATTATTGCTTCCTAGTTATTTTATGAAAACACACTGAACGGCAAAATTTAGATAATTGTATTTAATTTTACTTCATCACTTTTTATTGAAGATCTGAGCATCAGTATATTTGCAATTCAAGCTTTTTAAGGCCTCAGGATGCAATATGACAGTTAGTGCCCTGAACAACAGCTTTTTACAGAAAATTCAGAAGATAGTAATTTCTTAAATAGTTAGGCAAAACGTACTAACAAATTACCTCTTCTCATGCTTCTATGTTTCTAGTGTATAATCATCATGCCAGTATGTAACACCAAGTATTATAGATGTTGAAGTAATAGACCTCATTTTAGGTTTAAAATCAGACACACTAGTTTGATCTGGAATTAAGGTTGATGACAGCATAAGAACATTTAGTCTTTTACTCTTATAGTGAGAAGTATTCTTTAGATCTGAATAGCTGTCTTCTATTTGTTCAATGTACCTTTTTATTTCAAGGTCAATACTGCAAAGAAAAAAAAATTGAAAAGAAACTAATTTCTCTCTTTAATGCTTCCTATGTCTTTCAGAGCCTAATGTATTTTCTAATCACATTACAATGCGTTTGCTTTCTAAATGAGTCTCCAACAGAGAATTTATTCAGGCTTCCAGCCTGTCATCTTTCAGGAGCAGACTCAGGATGTTGAGATTTTGAAAAGATTCATTGGTAATGGACCTGCTATTTTACTATTTTGTGCCTCTGTGTTATGTATTGCTTTGAATTTCCTTCCCTTACCTACATATTCAAACCCTTTCAAAGGCAGAACAGGTGTCTGCTCCCTTCCAAACAAGTAGATTTCTGGAGGTCACCTTCCAAGTGACCCTATCCTGCAACTCATGATCTTAATTGTTTTCTTCTTTCTTTGATAACACTGACTTAACAGTGATGAAATCAACTGTCACTGTAGGGTTTTTTCCATAGTTTGTCTATGATTCATAGTTCGAAGATAAAAGCAAGCATGATCCTTCATTCCATATGACATGAATTTATATGAATACTGACTTTGAAATCTACTGATCCCCTCTATAGTGTGTAGGTCAATGACTTCCCAATATGATAGCAAGAAGTGGACAATGGGACTGAATGCAAGGACACCAACATCTCATTGCTTCCCTGGCATGCCTTCATATGGTATAAGATATTAGTTGCTGCAGGTAGAGATTAAAGACTCACAGATTTCCCAGGCTTACTGTAGATAAAGGTTTTGCAGGGCTGCTGTGTTCATTTGCTTACCCTCAAAACAGAAATTTCCAGCATAGTCCCAAAAGAATCACCTATAAAAGATAAATGGTTTTTTGAAAATTAAGTTTTATGTTTTTCTGATGAAGGACACCATACCCAGTCACAGAGAGCATCACACCATGTCATTGATAGTACTGTTATTTTGAAACATGAACACTTGTCTGATGTAACTTGTATCGATACTACCTGCATTATAGTTTGAACTAAACATTATAGTTTTCACAGAAAAAAATTGGTTTATATATCTATTGAATTAAGGCAGTTAGTAGATATATGGAGTGTGGTTTCATTTTGAATTTATTTAAAATTCACCCAAAATTATGTTGGAAAAATAACTTTGCTATCATTCTCTGTAGTTCTTCAAAAGCAGCTACTACCAATACTGTTGCTTGATAAAAACTGTTATATGTACTCTGAAGTAACTATTATGTACACATTTCTTCATGAAACAGCATTCATTAAAACTGGATATGCTCTTAGCTGGAAATGATGCTTCACCATCTAGTAATTTTTTCAAAGTAATATATACTTTATGATATGGTGTTAGCAAGGCAAACAGTAACAAAACAGTCACTTTCTACAGCCAAAATGTGAATCAGACCATCTACCAAGAAAATATGTCAATTAAATGGATGCTGTCGGCAGTCAGTACTTACTGCCATCCAGATTAATAATCTATATTCTTATTATTCACATGCTGGAGTTTCTCTTCCTCAAGACATTTTCTCAAATGTTGATTTAGAAATAAAATTATTAACCTAGAAGTAGCCAGCAGAATGCATGATATAAATTCCTTAATCTATTGATATGAAGATATTGAGGTAGTCATTGCTTACTTAGGAGCACAGGAAGGACAGACCAATAGGCCAAACCATAGATTTAAGTGCAGGTACCAGATGCTTAGCTGATACAAAAAGATCATGTCTCCCTCACATGCAGCCCAGCTGCACAGCATTGTACCAGGTATCCTTCTGTCCCAGTGCTTTTGATCCACGTCAGGACTAGCAAAGGCTGCTCAGTTTGTATGAGGAATTTTAATAAAGATAGCTGAAGTAAAAGGTAATACTCAGGTGTGTTTGAGTGATCTGGGGGATGAATCATGATGTATCAGGCATGGTTTTACTGAATGCTGCCATGAAGACCTAGTGTTGCATGTGTGCTTCCAAAACCACTGAATGTGGGTGATTCTCCTCTCCTCCATATTTTGACTACTGAGTCCAGCCCGCTCTATTAAGAAAGCAGAGAAAAAACAAAAGGAGCTTAGTCTTATCTTTTAAGCTTTTCTTGGACTTTGCTGTCAGAGGAAAGCTGCAACAGGATCAGGTACTCAGGTTTTGAAGGACAGCTTGTTTTATATGGTTAATCACCTACTTAAGCCAAGCTGCTGTTTTGTGTGATATTCCTTGCTTTGCAAAGGAGAACTAGTTTTCATTTGTGAGTGACCAATTGCCTACTCAGGCATCCATCTGTGTTTTTCCCGCTACACCTACGCATACTGAACAGAAGGTTCACAAAGCAAAAACTGAATATTTGGATGACTACATTTTACTGCTTTTTGTACATTAAAATACTGAATGAGTAATGACTGCTTACCTGGCAACCTGCCATTATGAATACTAGCAACATATTTTGTATTTATATAGGTCACAACACTGAGAAGTGTCAACATCAAAAGCTCTAACCTTTCTGTTTCTGGATACTTTGTGACTCATTGACTGTACCTTTTGCTATTTAAGAGGGTATTCCAAAAGCTATTATCATCACTGCAAACAAACACATAGTTGTTTAGAATTTGTTGAGAATACATGATTAAATTTTAAACAGATTTCATTTTGACAACCATTTCAGCAGACCTTTCTTCTGACTCTTACATATTAAGGCTGTTTTTACTTGTAGACTGCATTTTAGTACTGAAGAGAAATAACACAGTTGGTTGACCACAATTTAAAAATAATGATGAAGTCCTTGGAAACATCCAACATACACAGGGAACTATAGGAGCCTCAAGATATCATTTAATTTTTTTCTTGCCCAAAGGCAGAATCAATTATGCTATTGTCAACCTTGACAGATGTGAGCCGGCTTTGTTTTTAAGACTTCCAGTTTATGTGTGTGTGGGGAACTCCTTGGCTCTCTTTTCCTGTGCTTTGCTGTCCTTATCCTTTGAAATGTGACTTTTTCTACCAGTGGTTTAAGGTTACTCTTGTTCTGTCTGCCACAGGCTCAGAAATGAGGTGCAAGCAGGGTCTGACTTGCGTCTCCAACCCATGTCTTTGTACCCTCTCTGTTCCTTAGCCAGAACACTTGTCCCCTACTTAAGGGTTCCTGCCATCTATCCCTGTAACTCTAGGAATGAAAAATGCAGCAAGTGTAAAATATATGCCGTCCAATTTGCCAGGAATTATTCGCTATTACGATTGCTCAATAAATGTTAATACTGCAATTAGATATCCCCATTTAAACATCTCAGCATTGGAAGGAATTATAACTCCTAAGACCACAGTATAATATAATAGAAGGAAGGGTGTCAAATGTTCCTACTTTTGTTTACATAAAGATGTATACATATCTATATAGTGCTTTCCCATTTGCAAGCTAGCACGTGTATGTAATGTATCATTACATGCATTAAGTTGGGCCAATACCACCGACTTTTTCACTAGCAACACAGTGTTTCAGGCTTCTCAAATATCTGCTGTCCCTCAGCCAAAAACCCCCAACAGCTGAAAACATAAATCTTGGAGTCAGCAAATTAAAAAATAGACACTTTGTTATACCACAGCATTTCCCTCGACTTTCTCTGTAGTATCATTTGAAGCCTGCTTTCTAAAACAGAAGTTGAACAAATGAATCCTTCTGTCCTCACTTTCAGTTGTCAGCAGTGCTTCAGTGTGAGATGAAATAAATTGCCAGTCTCTTTCATCTTCTATAATCAGCTCTGCACAGCTGAGTACACCCACAGCCCTGCAAGCTGCCTCTGCCAGCACTAATTCTGTGTGGAACGGGAAGTCTTTGTTAGTGCCATGGTTCTGAAATTTTACACAGGAGTGGGTTTTATCATTTTTATTTCTCCTTTTTTCTCCTGTGCACTCTTCAACTTATAAGCTATTATACTATTCATTTTCTGCAGAAGACAAGATTTTAGGTGAGCATGTTATTTTCAAAATGTGCTTGATGTAGGGTGCTTCTGTTCCAATGGGTCACACCATCACTAATATTATCAATGTTTTGCAATATAATACTTATACACTGGCATTGTTTGAAGAAGGCCTCAACCGGACTAATAGCAAGAGTAAACATTTCATTTTCCACAAGTGTGAAGCTCTAAATTCATTGCTGCTGCATGAGTGCAGGCCATTATGGAGATTTACTTATCATACGGCTGTTTTTTCACCATATTTTCCCTGCTGAAGAACAGTGCAAAATGACATCAGGCAAGGGAAGGCCAATGTTTCTAGATCTGCAGGCACCCTAAAATTCCAGACTGTTATCTTGTGTGACATTAATCCTTGGGGTAGTGAGAAGCAATCAACATAAAATCTGGACACTAAATATACAGGAGTGGAGATGGACTTTGTTAATGCACTCAATGGGCCAGGTGATGGGTAACAAGTTGTAGCATCCCAGCCTCCTGGTCATCAGCTCAAACTAAGGGCAGCTCAATAGAGTGAAACATGTTTTGGGCTTCTATGCAAGTCCCAGAAGGAACACAAGGAGAATAATCCTACCCACCCTCTTGCTGGCAGCCTCTGTGAGTGTAAGAAAGGCCTATTTGTCACAAAAACTATACTATGTTATTCTCCTGCTTTCCCAGTGTTATCCCTTGAAGGACAAAACTATACGACCTTTGATATTTGAATGCTACCTTCTACAGCCAGGCTAAGGACTGAAGTTTTCAGCCCATTAACCTATCATGGTATGCATTAGATAAAGGTAAACAAAAGTGCAGCATGCTGCATCTCAGTGACCAATGAGTTGAAACAGACTAATAAAAGGAAAATAAGGCAGAGCAAAAGATCAACTTTTCCCAAAATTTTTACCTAAAACAAATCCTTTCCTGCATTTTAAAGAATATCAGTAGTAGAAGACTAAAATTTGTCCAGTGCCTGGTTTCTCCTGTGCTGGTATGTTCTGTGCAAATGAGTATATTCATTCAGCACTGTGACCTAGAAGGCAGTGATGTTTTATCATAAAATGATAATAATAATGGCCAGTCATGAGGCAGAAGCAGAACACTTCACTACCCCACAGAATTTGCTTATCCTAAGACATGCAAAACAAACATTTTTTATTGGAATTATTTTTACAACCCTTTATTAATGTTCTTATAATTAGGTACCTCCTCTTCAGAAAATTAATATTTTATCATTTGATTTAGAGAAAGCTGACCATTAAAAAATCAGATACTATGGTGAAAGTCTGTTAAAGACTGCCCAACCTGGATGAAGAGGCTGAAGTATCCTAAAAGCAGCTGCAAAAGTCTCACAATAGCTGGCCCTAATTCTCAGGGGAGACTTCAATTTACCAGATATATGCTGGAAGTACAATACAGCAGAGAGAAAACAATCCAGATATTCTTGGACTATGTGGAAGGTAACTTTCCAACACAGCTGGTGAGTAACCCAGCTAGGGAATGCCCCACTACTAGATCTGTTGTTCGTGAAAAGATTTGGACCCGTGAATGATAGAATCACGGATTCATTTAGCTTGGAAAAGACCTCTAAAGGGATGATGATTCAGACACTTTCCTGGGCAGCCTAGATCTGCAGGCTCCAGTGTGTGATAACACCTTAAGAGAAGAAATTTTTTTCTAATAGCCAATCTAACTCTCACCCAGTTTTGCTTGAAGCCTTTTCCTCCTGGCCTATGGCTTGTTATTTGTAAGAAGAGATGAACCTCCACGTTTCTACACTCTCCTTTCAGGCAGATGTAGAAAGTGATAAAGCCTCCCCTGAGCCTCCTTTTCTTCTGCCAACACCTCCAGTTCCCTCAGCTGCTCTTTATAAGACTTTCACTATAGATCCTTCATTGAATTCACTGCCCTTCTTTGGACACAATCGAGCATCATCCCTGGAAATATTTAGTATGCAAGTAGGCATAATACTTGAAGATATGGTTTAGTGCTGGACTTGGCAGTCCTGGGTTAATGCTTGGACTTCAAAACCTTAGAGGTCTCTTCCAACCTTGTGTGATCAAGGTTATTGTGTGTTAGGTATTGTAAAACACTTATAGCAAGGTTTATGTATTATTCTTTATTTATATCTTTTAAAAATTGTTTAGGAGGTAATAAAATTTCTCCCTCTGACGAGCAGTTTTCAATCTTGAAGTCAGAGCTAAAAGTGCCATTAATATTTTTTAAATTACTGCATATTTACTGTTGACCTCTAAATTGCTGTTTGATCTTTGGGCACAAAGGGAAAAAAGATATTCATTTTTCAAGTATTTGTGTATCATCAGTGCATCAGAGATGAAAGGTGCAGCAGGCAGTCCCTGTGCTTTTAAAACTATTGGTAGAGGGAAAAGCAGATTTCTGGTAGGTCCCATTCTCTGTTCACTGACAAATTCTGAGATAAGAACTTCTGAAGAATACATTTCACCTCCTGGCTCTGATGATTTTGTGGTGTGTACATTTCTACTCAGCTGTGTTGAACTGCACTAAAGAAGACATGCAACTACAACCACACCTCATACATGCTGCGTGAATGCTGCAAGCCTGGCATTTAAAAGCTGAATGGACACCCCAAAGAAAAACATTTCTGGTTTAAGGATAACTATGCCTTCACATAGGCTGCCAAATAATTGCAAGTATGCCATAAAAAATGTAGATGTGAAATATCTCCTCTATTGTAAAGTCATTTACAGATCAGAATAATAATATCTTGTTATTATTTCATAGTTATAACTATGCAAAGTGGTGTAAAGTCCTGTAGCTATATCATAAGAGAAAATTATCCAGATCAAATGGAATACCTACCTTCCAGCTATGTCAGAACCTAAAGCCAGATGTTAATTTTTTTCTTCATAAGAGGCCAAAACAAAATTCCCAGATTTGAACTTCCTTGAACTTTGGAGTATATAAAATCTGAATTAAAAACAGGAATGCTGAATCCATTTAAAATGTCATGAAAAGTTAAATGTAGGTAACACAGTGATACAAATAAAGTGTAAGGAAGTTCAAAAAAGTATGGTTGTGACTTAAGACCATTGCACAGAGAATTTTAAAATTTTCACCACAGGTTTATTTTGCCTGTTCTTCAATTAGCTGTAATGTGCTCTACAGAAATCACTATCATGAGTGTAAATATTATCTTGAAAAAGAGCAGTATAATTATATCAGAGTTTATATGTCTCAGAAAATGAATAATTGGCATTTGTTTCTGTGCTGGTTTTACCAGAAAATGGGAATTCTAGGATGCTGTAGTCAATCCAATGGGTGATCAGATTTTAATATTGGCACCTGATGTGGCCAGTGAGGTTCAGACACCCCTCTGAGAACACACAGGGGTTAAAATAAAGAGCTGCTGCCCTGGGAAGTTCTCTCGGGACTTCGAGGGAAAGAGGTCGGATCGCCCTCCCCCGTTCAGCTGCTGCTGCTGGGCCAGGGAGGGGCAGCCCTGCGGTAGGCCCGGGGCTGGACAGAGACGGGAGGTGAGGAGGCCCTTGAGGATGGAAGGGTGGAGGAGCACCAAGAGACATCGGGCAGCCATTCCCCCACCTCCATGAGAGAGAGAGGGAGAGCAGCGACAGAATGGGATAGCGGCCAGCCCAGGAGGAGAAAGGGGGAGTGCGGCGAGAAGGTGCCTGGCAGAGCAGCGTGGGAGTGCCCGGGCTCTGTACAGGCAGAGACTGAGATATTTAACCCTTTTCTTGTATGATAGAAACCTTGCAAATGCTGATCCTCCTGGAGCTGAATGAGGAGAGATAAGAGATGAGATACGAAAGTATGGACCACGAGGGAAGTGCAGAAGACTCTTGAGTGGGGAGAGAGATGATTGGAGTGGCCTTTTGGCTGGACTTTTCTTGTGTGGCCATAGACTGAACCATTTTTTTTCCTGTGACACAGAGACTGCATTTAGGGGCAGGCAGTGCCTCAGAACCAGGAGGGTTCAGTGTGGGGACCCCTCGGCCCCAGGGAGTGCAAAAAATATGGGGGGGACAGATGTCCCAAAGCAGAGACTGTGCCTTATTTGGAGTGAGACAAGGCATCCTTGAAAGACAGAAGCAGCTCTGGTCCATGCACAGGGGTGAGAGCACTGGGCATGGAAGGAAGGTGTCTCCATGGCAAAGGACTTTCGGGGCGGTGCTGAGTGACATGGAAGCACACTAAGTTTCAGAGTGTTTCCAGGGGAAGCCTATGGTGCGAGAAGGACTCCTCTCCTCTTGATGAACAGAAGATTGAGCATTCTAAATGGTGGTGCCAGACTGAGAGTTGGTGATTTGGGGGAATGTATTGCATTGGGAAATTTGATGGGCAGGAGGAGGAAAATGCTTTTGTAAGGTTTTCATTTTCCTTGTGATTTTTTCTTCTTTTCTTGTAGTTTAGTTAATAAAGTTTTCTTTATTTCTAAGCAGAAGCCTGCTTTGCTTATTCCTGGTCACATCTCACAGCAGAATACCCAGGGAGAGGGTATTCTCATGGGGGCACTGGCATTGTGCCAGGGTCAAATCATGACAATTTCTGAATCAATAAAACCTTCTGTGCTTCTAGAAGGTTGTTGCTTGCTCTCTATGACAAAATCAAACAAAGGTCAAAGATTCCATCCACAGGTTCAAGATTATCCTGGAAAACAGGCGTGAAGAACTTGGATCTGAAAAAAGAAGCAGGCTTTTTCCAGCCACGTTTCATGGGAGCTGAGCATGCAGGTGTGAAGGCTTCAGGGCTCAACTCCAGGCTGTGGCTGCTCCCAGGATGTGATGGCCCTCTACCCAAGGGTCAGAAACAGCCAGTCAAGATGAAAGTACAGTTCCATTATAATTTTTCTTTCTGTAATTAGGAACTTGGCCCTCAAAAACAAAAACAAACACACACACAAAAAAAAAAAGCAAACAAAAAAAAACCCTAACAAAACCCCAAAAAAGACAAAAAAACCACAAGAAAACCAAACCAAACTAAAAAAAACCCTACCCCAAAACCACAACCAAACAAACCCTCACCCACAAAAAGACAAAACAATCAAATAACCAAACAAACAGAAAAAAAAATAAGCAAGAAGGGCCTTTATTTATGGCTATGAAGGAAGGAATGCTGATATCCAGAACAGCATGTAACTACTCCTTTTCCTTAGACTGATAAAGAACAACCACCTACCTGCTTTTGGTAAAGCTATTAAGGTCCATCATGTTAGTCAGGCAGGAGTTAGATTGCAACTATATTGGTTTTGTCAAAAATTAGTTTAATTCAAGCAATCCTTCCAACCACTACGGAAAAGAAAGTCAGGATAACACTTACCTGGAAGTGAATGAAATCTTCACTGTTCTCCCAAAGCAGGAAGTTTAACAGCATCTGGGGTAAATGATAACCTTCTTTGCACAAAAATCTAGTTGCTTCAGGCTATCTACTGTAACAAATATTAAATCAAGCCCATATGCATAACACAACAAACAGACATGCATACAGTAGCTACTCTATTATTGCTGCTGTTGAAATACTTCAGAAACCTGCTGCAAATGGGTTCCTTCAAGTTTCATCTCAGAAGTATTTGAAAAGTTTAAAGCAAAATTAAGATGTGGTGTGACTATTGTTATGTATTGTAGTTAACACAAATCAGAACATTAAATATTAGGGGATATAGCCTAGTGCCAGTATTTGTTCTTTGTATAACACTAATTTCATCACTAACTTCTAATGAATAATTTTATTAGTTAAAATAGGCAGTTTAATACTCAGAAAATGGTTATGTTCCAGATAATTTTTTTCCAAATACTGATCTGTCTCATTCCCACATGTCTGTTTTCTACAAAAAAAACCCTCTTTGTAAACCATGTGAATTGAATTTAGCTTTTCTTAATGTGGTTTACTAAAGAGCAATACACTTGGTATAACAATAATATCCAGCTAAATGAATATTTAATAGCTGGAGCTGGGATCTAAGTAGATTAAATGAAAGGAACTCAATGAGCAGGTGCATAGTTAGATCTTGGCACATTAAATGTCAGTAAACACAGCATTTGCTTTTCTAGGTGTATTTGTGTTTAGAAAGCAGGGTTTATTTTTGCAAAACATTCTTTATAATCCTCACAGCAGTAGACTGATTGGCAGAGGCTTCTTTCTTACCTTTCTTTTGTATAACTAGCTATTAGATCTTATTCTGCTTCCTGTGTTTGACAGTGGTTTCCCTTTTGAAGTCAAAAGAAACTTTTTCATTAGCTACAGCTGGCACCAGGCAAGGACCACTGACAGAGAAATTTGCTTTCAATCATATATTCCCATTACCAGTAATACATAGCATATGGGCGAAAGAGACACAAGAGGCAACCAATACTTTTGGACAATGCAGAGTATCACAACCTTGACATATTGTACATTAAATTTACATTATATCCAGCAGCCAAGGAGAACATTAAATATGTTGATATTACAAGTTCATAATATCCATTCTCCCAAGGTGCTGATATGATTTTATCCTAGGAGGATTTGTACTATTCTAGACAGAACTATGGGTTTATTAATGGTCCCTGACTAAATTTCTGAGGTTCCAACTGCTCTGCAAGACAGAGTTCACAGACTGGCCAAATCCTGAAAACTCTGTAGGGAGTCTACAGGGGTGCACAATATGTCATCACAGGGAAAATCTTTCACAAAGTACCTTTTTTTTGCCTTATTGTATTTTCATTACTACAGTGTTTACAGATGATTTTATATTCACAAGGCTTTTACTGAGGGAAATATCTTAAGCACATTAATATTTCTGTGTACTGGAAAAACTACTTCCATAGGTGTAGATTTCCTTCTCAGAGAATTAAGAGTTTACAGAGATACATCTGAATCCTAATCTGAACTTCCTGATAGTTTAAGCCTTTTTAGAATTTACATTTTTTGCAGCACTTATTACATAAATGGCACCCAAGTGTAATTCTTGGACCTAGACCTGCACATACATCCAAGTTTTCTGTACTTGGTTCTTGATGTAATTTCTATTGAGGCCAATGGGAAACATTCCACTGACTTCACAAAAAATACATCAGGCTGTTGGCTGAGAAAGTATTTACACAGAGGAATTCACCCCACCACTAATTATAATAAGCATGTTTTAAAATTTTGCTTACAACATTTTCCATTAAGTAGAAAAGCTAACAAACTGAAATGCTCTTTTGAATATTAATTCTGTCTTGACAATATATTGCAAAGACTTTTCTCATGACAAATTAAAAAGATCACATGAAGTACATATGCTCATTTATTATACACATTCTGTTAAGACTTGCAAAAGAAAAAATGTATCATTCAAAAAATCCAGAAAAAAAATTTGATCATTCTCTCTGCAATTAAGAAGTGATGGAAGACCACTAATTTATATATAGTTTATATAAAAAAAATTGACACAAACTCATATTGCATTCCATGTTAATTTTAGAGATTACAACTCTAGACAGGTCTCCTGGGATGTGAAAGATAGTTAGTCTTTAATTTTGTCAATTCTTTGAGAAAAGTTATAGTTTGTATAGTTAAGATTTTGTGCATCTAACAATATTCTGTTTTACTAAGAAACAGAGGAGATTTCCTCAGAACATTAAAAGAAAAAGAATCTTTCAAGAAAAAAACCCTACTATGAAAACAAACTATCCACAAGTGCTGTCTTGCTAAAGCTAACAAGTTCCAACAACTGTTAATTTTGTCTGGTTCCTTGGTGGAAGGTTTATATTGCAAACACATTCCCAGTTATGCTGTAATCCATCTAAAAGGTGTCATGATATCAACACTCCCACAGCGGGCCAAATCTGTGGGTATGAGGGTAAGAGAAGTGCATCAAAAAAGAAACAAATCTTGGTTCCTGCAGTTCAAAGACTGGGTCCCATTAGAGCAAAAGGAGCTTATTTTGATTTTATGTTTTGTTAAGAAAAACTGACATGGGTTTGTTTGTGTCTATTCGGCTTCTGCCAGATGGAAAGGTTTACTCATCAGAGGCAGCTGTTTTAGCAAATTACCTCACTGTGGTATAATGACTGAGTTACAACATGCTATTGAAAAAAATCCTTTCGTTTCCCAGTGAGATCATGATAACTAGAAACAATTTCAGTAAGATTCTTTATTTACTTTGGAAAGGGTTCAGTTGGAAAGACTGGTGATACATTGATGTATTTCTTTTGTTCATATTTATTTTTCATATGTATTAAGCATTTGGGTTTGTTTTGAACTAATGTATTTATAATTGTCTCTGGAGTGATATATTTCGTATTAAAAAATATAACTGCAATTACACCAGGAAGGAAGTTACTGTATATGCAATACGTCTTACTAAAAAAACTTTTCTAAAACTCACAAAGCATTCATTCTTTGCCATTTATACAACTACTATGTGCTTACATGATTAAAATAATTACAAGAGAAAATGTAAAGCATCACAGCACAAGCTATATACACTCTGCATCTAGAATGGTTATTTGAAGAGACAAACTTTTTCAGGAGATTTTAAGTGAAGCAGACTTGGCTGACTTGAAGAGCTGAAATAAAATAACCCACATTTTCACCGTGTCAGTTTCATTGCTTTAACTTTTTCTAGAAACAAGATGAGCATGTTGGAGACTTAAGTACCACAGAACCCTGGCATTTGGCAGGATATTGGTCCCCTGGTCACAGAAATGCCTTTGGAGGTCTAGTAAAAATTGGCTGTGATGTGCTCTGGCAGAAACTGTGCTTCCTGTGGCTGCCGCAGCTACAGCTGCCCAGCACTTGCATTTGTTGAGGCAACGTCAGTTTCGTCAGCTTTTTTTCCCCCAACTCTATTTTAGACATTTGTTACAGGCTGTACTTGCAAAATGAGACCTGAACTGGATACACAAAAGGCTTTCATTGCTCTTGAATTGGCCGAAGTGTCCTTCCAAGCAAAGGTGGTGGTAGGGAGCCTTGCTCACGCATAGAGCGTCCCTGGCAGCAGCACTCTTCACAGAACCTGCCCCTTCAACCAGTGAGGCTAAAAGGCAAGATTCTTGGGGTTTCCTTTCTGATCAAGCTGCTCCTTTCAATCATCTTTCCTTTGACTATTGGAGTGGAAGATGAATTTTCTCTGCCGTTCATGAATATTTTAGGACACAGCTACAGCGATTGACCAGATGCTAATCCTTTATGAGCCCCTGGCCTCTTAAAGAGCCACTTTCTTGTTCCAGACACTTGCAAGGTACTTGGTAAAAAAAATTACAATTAACATAAAAAAATCTGTTCCTCGCACTAGTTTATACTAGTAAAATGAGCAGCAACAGCCTACACAGCAGCATTAGAGCCTTGATTGCAGGACATCTTGACACTGTTTATGACATCTGGCCACAGGCAGGGCACTCTGTACACACTACAGCATTATTTTAGGACCTTCTGGGGAGGATATAGTACTTCAGCTTTGGTAGCGAGTTCTGTGGTTGCACAGTTCATTGATCTTGGACAGCCTCTGTGGGCCAGCAACCACAGCAGCAAATTTAGTCTAGACAGAGCTCTTCTTTACTTTTATGACTGCAAGTGTGTACTTAGAATGGACAACTTCACTGAGTTGATTCACAGTAAAGCCCACATTTTGTTTTCAGAAGCACTGAACAACACAAAAGCCACCAGTAATTTAAAACTCCTTCCACCATACATGGTTGTCTTTTATTTTATTTCTTGCCGACTGTCCATTTTACACATGGTATTGTGAAGTTCTTTGCAGTTTACTTCACCACTGAATCACTTCAGCACTTGTGCCATCTGTTGTGCATACTTTCACCATATATTTACCATCTCTATGATTATAATAACTATTTCTCATTATTATAATGTTTCTTATTATTAAGAAGTTCAAGTTTCGCTGTCACTTTTTACCAGTTCAGAATGAGTCATTCATAATAACTTCTTTATTCAGAATGCACAACATTTACACAGTTATCATGTGCTGAGTATGCAGTATAGAGTGCACACAGTTAGCCCTGTGTAGCAAGATATGTAATATTTGTGCCTCATACTTGTATCTGGATAGTCAGCTGTAAATTCTGTAGTTTGCTTACGTAATTCAGAAATTCTGAAACCTGAGAAGCATTATAAAAAGGCTGTGTATTTATTGATAGCAAAGATTGTAATCAGATACAACAGGGGAGTCCTTTTTCAGGAATATGTTATTCAATTCCCAAATCGGAGAAAACCTTGATGATTATCCTATCTCTAGTCCACCTGAGAAACCAGCTCAGTTTAATAGCTTGTTTTTCCCCAAGCATACATTAGAGATTTATTAACCTGCAGTGTTTCCTTCTTTATATCACCAAGCATATCATTTGAGGAAGGATCTTTAGATAGCAGCACCACTTGGGAAATCTGTTGGAATCTTACACTCCGGATAAACCTTGCATTTTACTGGGCACTGGTACGGGAGGTGAGTATGTGAGCAGGGAGGATTGACAAGTTACAGGCAGAAAAGTGGGCTGCTGTCAGGGAAGCTACTGAGAGCCAGGGGGAACCATACTGGGAAGAACTCCTGGGAGTGAACACTGGGATGTGGGGCTGGCAGTGACTGCCTGAGCTGCTGTCTCTGGCCCCTTGTAAAGGCAAGCAGTCCTGCAAACAGCCAGTCACCAAAAGAGTCCACAGAGCTGCTGTCTCACATCCCCCACGTCTTCCACCAGCCATAAAAACACTTTCCAACACTCCGCAGCAAAATTAAAACCTTTAGTACAAAACCAAAACCACAGAAGCTATAAAGTGTCACAGGAAATGAAGCAGAAAAGTACACTTCTAATGTACTATATCCATGAAGTAGCAGGAAACGTGGAAGTTAACAGGTGACTTTAGAAGACAGATTACACCACAGAGGGAGACAAAACAACTGCAATAGGCTTGCCAGTATGACCTTGAGAAATTTTTTTCCTGAAGACATATTTGTCAAAATATGCATGCGAATAATACCAAGATGGAAACCTTGGTCTTGAGCCACATTCAAATTTGGTATCTCTCTTCCACAAAGTACCCATGTTCAACAAATACTTTGTGAATCTGCGAAAGGAATTCTTTGCACTTATTTACGAGTTCATTTGTGCACAGTGATTGCTTGGAAATTCCCATTTGGTCAAGGGATAAGATCTGCCTGATGATGAATGAGTTTACAAATAAACCAGAAAACACTGCTGACTAAGAAATAAACTATTTTTTTAAGGTCTTATTGTCCTTGGTCACTGTTAACAGAAGTGGTAAAACATACTGCTCTCATTAAAAAAATCCACATATTATTTCTTCCCTGTGACATGTGGGATGCTAACTTTTCAAAGAGAAGTTTAGCAGAATTTGTTTAACACAGGCAAAGCAAAACATTTTTTTCTTTTCTTTCCCAAAAGTGATGAAACTATATTCCACAGAAGGGAGGAACTTTCTATCCAAGACAAATTGAGTGTTTCAGTCTGAACTGTTATAATTAATTTCCAAATGTTCATTAATGTTTATGAGTGAGAAGGAATACATGGGTTTAGAAATAGGGAATGGTCTTATCACAGAGTTCATTTGTTGCTGGATAGTCTATAAAGGAGTATTAAACTGTGAAAAAACAATGTTTTCTGAAAAGACACTCACTGCCTTCCCAGGAATTTTAGACAGTACTTCACAACACCGAATGGCAGCCAAACTGGAATTATCTGGATGAGACAAAGGACTTTCAAATGTGCAAGTTTTCATTTTATTAACCAGAGCACATGTAACTAATCTTGGAACCCAGATAACTATTCTTTTCAAAGCAATTAGTCCTGCTTCATTAATATGCTGCTTAACATTTGCTTGGGACTTTCTTTTGATTTTTTTCCCTCATGAGTGAAGTATATTTTGAATTTTTTAAAAAGATAATTAGAATAGATTGCATACATTAAATCTAGGAACATCCACAGGCAGGCACTCCAAAAGGCAAGAGACTGACATTTGACCTTGAAGCATTAGAGAAGTCATAGACATTTGGACTGAGACATGAGAGTTTCAATTTCCCTTGTATGTTACAAAGAAGAGATGGATTTGGCAATGTGCAAGAAGAAAAGCTTATCCTGGCTGCTCATTAAAATTCTACCTTCCTGTGGCTCTCTAATTTTGCAGAAAAAAAATGTAAGGCAATAGTACCATAAATG
Organism: Zonotrichia leucophrys gambelii; assembly: GCF_028769735.1. Classification (NCBI taxonomy): domain Eukaryota; kingdom Metazoa; phylum Chordata; class Aves; order Passeriformes; family Passerellidae; genus Zonotrichia; species Zonotrichia leucophrys. The sequence continues at coordinate 67,586,670 of NC_088200.1, read as the reverse complement.
AATCAGGAGTAATTTTGCAATATCATTCCTGGTTTGAGAAGAAGTGAGATTTTTGGGATGCTGTGGTCAAACCAATAGGTGCTCAGATTTGAATATCGGCACCTGGTGTGGCCACTGAGGACAGAGATACGCCTCTGAGAGCACAGGGGGTTAAAAGCAGAGAACTCCCAGGAAAGCTTTCTCTTGTGTTCCAGTGGTGAAACAGATCAGAGCTCCCCAGCCCGGCTGCTGCGGGCTGGGAGAGGGAGGGGAAACCCCGCGGTTGGGTGAGGTGAGCCAGGGCCTGAGGATGGAAGGGTGGAGGAGCACCAAGAGGCACCAGGCCCTGAGGATGGAAGGGTGGAGGGGCACCAAAAGGCACTGGGCAGCCATCCCCTCCCCGAGAGAGAGAGAGAGAGAGAGAGACGGTGCCTGTGCCTGTGCCAGCAAGGCAGTGCGGGAGTTCTGGACATGCAGAGCCTGAGATTTTTTACCTTTTTCTTGGATGATGAAAACCTTTCAAATGCTGATCCTCCTGGAGTTGAATGAGAAGAGAGATAGAGATGAGATAAGAGGAAATGGGGCAGGAGGGAAGTGGAGAAGAATCTTGGGTGGGCGGAGGTGATGGAGTGGCCTTTGGCTGGACTTTTCTTGTATAGCCATGGACAGAACCATTTTTCCTGTGACAGACACTGCATTCAGGGAGAGGCAATGGCTTGGAGCCAAGAGAGTTTAGTGTTGTTATGTGAAGGAGTGTGTGAACACAGACAATGGGTGAGGAGGGTGGTCATGCCCTCGATCTTCAGTGGAGGAGGAGATCTCTGTTCTCAAGACCTCTCGGCCCCAGGGGGTGAAATTTGGGGGTGATAGGTGTCCCAGAAATAAGGGACTGTGCTCCTTTTGGAACTGGACAAAAGCACCCTTAAAAGGGGAACCCTAGAAGCAGCTCTGGTCCATGTGCAGAGATGAGAGCACTGGGCATGGAAGGAAGAGGTCACGATGGCAAATGTTCTTCGAGTGGTGCTACATGTGACATGGAAACACACAAGGTCTCAACTGTATTTCCTGGGGAATCCTATGGTACAAGAGGGACTCCTTACTCCTTGATGTACTGAGAATAGATAATCTAAAGGGTGATGATGTGCTGAGAGTTGATGATCTGAGGGATGGATGTATTGGAAATTTGGTGGAGGGAGTAGGAATGGTTTTGGAAGGTTTTCATTCTTTCTGCGTGTTTCTTTCTATATATTGTTGTAGGTTAATAAAGTTTTCTCTTCTTCATTCCTAAGTTGGAGCCTGCTTTTCTCTATTCCTGGTCACATCTCACAGCAGACACCAGGGGGAATGTATTTTCATGGGGTCACTGGCATTGCGCCAGCGTCAAAATGTGACACATCATAATGTATAATTTGGAGAATTATTTACTATTTTGTGGCATTACCAGAGATTACAATGTTCTATCTCTATTAGAAATTAATTCAATGGGCATTCTTATGTGTCTGCTATCAACCCTGCTAGGAGTTTTGTTTTGGTTTTTTTTTCCTTAGTGAAATTCAATAGCTATCACTCTGTCTTGATCTTCTTGGAATCTCTTAATTAAACTCTTAATATGACAGAAGACATGAAGGTGATGGCATTTCCTATCAGTCAGTTGAAAACCTCACAGTGAACATCAAGCTTTGGTACAGAAGCCTGGATGAATCTATGCTTCACTGCACCTAAAGCCAGAGAGCTTTTTCAGATCTCATCTGCCATGATGGTACCTAACCCTTAAGAAGTCAAATAACATCATTCAGAACACATCTTTCCAGTGCAGTGCAGAGAAAATGTGAGCAAATGAGGTACCACTCCCAGAAGTCCTTCAGCAGTAAAGAAGCAGTGTTAGAGAGGCAGCTACAGTAGAAGTTGCAATGTGTCACTTCGCCCTGTGAAAGAGGGCGTGTCCAAAGACTTTTGGACGTGTCCAAAGACTTTTCCAAATATACAATATTTTTCTCCTTGCCTGATTTTCAAGTGACCTTTGATTTGGCACTGCACAGATGCCCTGAATATGCTGGAGTCTGAAGACTACCATCAGAGATAGGTAGTAGCTCCACTTCATATTTAGCAAGGAGTGATTTCGGATGAAGGAGGAAGTGAAAAGAAAGCAACAAAACCATTGGAATGCCTCATAAAAAGATCTTTCAACCCAAATCTCCCTGTTGGGAGGGAGCAGCTGGATCTATTCCCTCCCTTCTCTTTTCAGTGATAAATAGTTTTTATTGATAAATTCCAAAAGTCTGCAATTCTATTACCAGTACCACTGAATCAAGATATTCAGATCAAATAATTGCTTAATACCACACACGCTTCTGAAGAAAATGGACAAAACTGTGAGCTCTGACTGTCTCTCCTGGATTCAGCTGAGGCATTTTCTGCTGCTGTGGCTTGTTCTAGTATGTGAGCTTTGAACTAGGGCAGCTGAGGAACCAGTACATATTCACATCTGCCATGCCCACTTCAGGGCAGTAACCTTTGGCAGCAGCACAAAGGGACAGCTGAGAGCAATAACCTTGTAAATATCCCCATTACAACTTGCCAGAAACCGTGAGTCAGAGTCCCTGACATGAAAATGTTATCTGGAAAGATGATGGAAGATTTGTGATGCATTTTCTTCATGTCTCAGAATAACGTCTCATCTTTCCCTGGTTCATGTGCCTTCTTACTCCCACAGGCACATCATTTCTCATCGTTTCTTTCCTTCACACTGCCACTGCAACTAATTCACCTGGAGCAAAATCCTGCTCATTTTTGTTGCCAATCCAGCTGATCAGCACAATGCAGTCTGAGGGTTATTTTCCTTTTTTTTTTTTTTTTCTTGAAGCGTAGTTAACTGGATAAACCCTCTACCCAGCAGCATTGCAATTGACAGCCATTTCTCAGAGGCAGTCTCCCTCCCTCAGCGTGCTGAACCATTACACAAGCTAAACTCATCATGTGTGAGGGCCAGGCCAAAAACAGAGCCCCAGGCTTCTTGAAACACAAGCCAATGTGTTAAGCAGCTAAGCACTCAGCCTGCTTGCCCTGTGCTGTAGCTGCAGCAATGCTGTGACCACCTCGTGGGGCTCTCTGTAAGTGACCTGCTGCTTCCTAAATGATATGCCTTGCTACAGTATAATCATGAATTCCTTACAACAGCTCTGTACAGTATATTGCTAGTCTAATCAGGTATTTTATTGGTAGAGTGTACTTCCTAAAGCTAGCATTTCATTTGCCTCCTTTGCCTTGTAGAAATCCTGCTGCTGAGGCAATGGATAGCTGTAAAGCTAAAGGGCTTTCTCAAACTCCCCCTTCTGAGAGAGAAAGAGAGAGAAAGAAATCATAGTAATTGCTAGTCTTTTGTGTTAAAATAGAAAGAAAACAAGAATCATTCAAAAATGATGTGCCAGGCATCCTGTATTAATATTTATGTTGACATTAATATTGATAAGAATGCACCTTATGCTTTGTTGTCTATCCCCAGCATCCCTAAGTCCCCTGTTATTCAAGCTAGTAGCCATTACCTCGCATCTCCCTCTGTACACAAAGCTTCAAACAGCCTTGGCAGGGCTCCAGCTCACTTACGCTTAAATGGACACTCAAGCTTCGACGGACACACAGCTAAATAGAGGCCAATAATTCAATACAGTATGACTGTACTGGGGCTTCTAGTAAATCCATCAGGCAGTAAATATCATCTGAAGCCAATGCAAGCTTTTATCTTTCCAATTTTGTGTATGTCTGTGTGAAGCCCAGGCATTCAGCGAATCATGTAATTTATTCTGCAGTGCAGAGCCTGGGCTGTCTCAGACATCATATTGACTTTTTTTCCATCTGTCAGGGGCAGTCACTGCTACACTTTTGTGCAAACGCATCACATTGCATTTATTTATTTATTTATTTAATCCAGTCTCTAGCGCAATTGGGCAAGGACACATTTTTGCAGATCAACAAATACTAAGAAAAGCATCTGAATATCATTACAACAGCATGTTAAACATTTGTCCTAACCAGTTTGTTAAATCAGCAAATGCACTTCAAGTAAATGCTTGTAATGGCTCAGAAAAGACTCCCTACTGCAATGTTTTATTAAGCCTTAAATATGCCCTGTTATTTTCTTTTGCTCTTTAGGTCAGTGGAGATGCCAGTATAATGTAAATAATACCAAACAGCTGGGCTTATTGACTTGTGTTCTCTGTTTGAGAGGATATTCGGATGCAGTGGATGATACAAATAAAAAAATATTTAGCACAAATCAGGGTAGTGTTCTCTCACAGAGTTGTAGAGACAAAACTGCCCTTTCAGGTAGAGGAGATGTGCACACTCCATGAGAGCAGCTGGGCTGGCTGGCTGAACCTTCATCCCAGGAGTGGGCATGTGGCATCAGTGCCAACTTCATCCTTGTGGTCTCCCTGTACACTGGGGAAGGTGACAGGAGAAAAGCACTAAGACTAGCACTTAAAGCTGGCATTTGCCAGCACTGAAGGACTGTTCTGCCTGGGAGACACAAAACTAAAAGGCCTTGGCCCAGAGGTTCAAGGTCAAAATGACATACTGTGGAAAGCTCGTGACAGCATGGCATATTTTAGCAGCTGGACCATATATACTGTGTGTCCCTGATATATCAAAGGAATTAGCCAACTAACTCACTTCCCTGAAATAAAGGTAGCTTTTGTTTTCAAGGAAGAATGATGAGACTTACCTAGCTGTCTACCTTAAAAAGTAGGTCCTCTTTTGGAAAAACTCACATATTACATATATAAACTTTTTTTTTCTCAAACGTTCCAAACATGTTGCACAACAATATTGAGTACCTATCATACTAGTATACAGAGCTTGGTTCAGAAATATTCCAGTGTTACAGACACAAGAGACATGCAGCTGTGGGAGCTCATCAAACTTAGAGCCCAGAACTGTGTGTTTCTACTGCCTTTAGTGTTTGTGAGTTATTTTAAGGGATTTTAGTATAGATACATCCACACCATAGGCGCAGTTCCCATTTAACCAGTGGTAATCAAATTGCAAGGCCAAACTTAAGCTGCTAGCATCTGTCTTTGCAACAAGACATTGAGAGAGAGATTGCAAGGACAGAGCAGGTAGTGCTTGGTGGTTGCAATCTGATGTGGCAAGATTTCTGGCACTGAGGCTGAGTATGGAACATAGAGAGATATGATGGCTACTGTGGCCTTCATCATGGCAATGCATAGAGATGATGACTACTGCAGCCTTCATCATGCACAATGCAACAGCAAACACTGCAGTCATTTTAACACAGGAGTTTCCTTCTTTTTCACTTTTTCTTTAGCCCAGGAAAGCTATTATATTCCAGCCTATGCCACTCCTGAACCCTGTTATTCAGCAATTGATCAGAAATTCTGTTTTACACTGCTGGACTGGACATGGAGATGTGTCCTACCACAGGCATTTTCTTGACAACAACAATTCTTTAGCGATGCAGGAGTCTGAGATTCATACTCTAATCTGGTACCCACCTGAGGGCAATGTCCATAATCAGATATGCAGCAGCTGCTGTTGGGCCATAAACTGGAGCACTGAGGACCACTAAGACAGATTTATTACCACTGACATGTAGCTGATGTCTGGCTCTTCAGATATTTTTTTCTTAGGCCAAATGAGCATTCTTTCTTAAGCTAAAGGCAGGGATACCATGGTCTCAGGGAAATGAAAGGTCCAAAGACTCCTGGAAAACATGTAGATAGAGAAAAAAAAAAACAAACAAAACAAAACAAAAAAGAAACAGGCAGACATCTAGACATCTTAAAACCATGAAATATATTTAGGCCTTCAGGAACTCTGAGAAATAAGGCCTGTCTAATCATGCTATAAGTACATAACAAGGAAACTGGAAGACAGCAGGTAGATTATTTGCCAGGACAGAAAAATGAAAACAGTAAGACAGAATCCAATGTGATCTTCCAAAAGTCATAGAATATTTGTGAAGGTCATGAACCACTAAGCTGTCCCATAGAAAGTGGAACCAAAAATGTAAATTTCAAGAGGTGTAGTCAGTAGGCACTACCCAAAAGAGAGAGCTCTCCTTGCTCTTCATCAATTTCACTAAAAGAGAAAATCACACATCCAGACTGCCTTGTGGGACAGGGCTTGAGTTCAAAGCCATCCCACACCTTCATTTGACCTTCACTGCCAGATAAACCATTTGGCTTATGTCACTCCAGACTCAGACAAAATACAAGGCTCTCTGCACCCACAGAAAGTTTAGATACAGTGGGAGAACATCATCAAAATAGCAACAGAACACAGTTGTTGTTTAAATATTTAATAAATAATTAAACAACTGTGTTGTTGAACAAATAGTTGTTTAAATAAAATAATGTCGTATAATTCCTCTCAGACAGTATACCTCCAGCACAATTTGAACCCCACTGGCTATCATAAACTGTAGTAACTCTGCATTTAAATAAGAAAGGGCATATTAAGGAAGAAGAAATTAATTATAATAATACTGCTGTTCTATGGGCATGATACCTCTAAGCCAGCTTTGCTTGAATTTTCAGTAGCTTTTATTGGTTTTGGTTTTTTTTTTCCTGTAACAAATCAGATAAATCCCACAACAGAACTGAAAAATCAAAACTATGTTATTGCTGGTCCAGGTCCTTGCAGATGTTAAATATTTAAATGATACTAGCTATAAAGAAAGCAACGACAGTTGAGTACTCTGGGCTTTCCTGAGTCAGACTCTCAATATACAGCCTGAAACAATGGAATATAAATTATACTTTTAAACATTGGCAGAGGAATCTGAATCTCTTCACTGCCTGCACTCCTCCTCCTCATCTTCCTCTCTTTCCACAGCTCAGACATGCACACATGCAGAGAGGCAATAGCACCCAAACATGCGGTGAGTGCACCCTTATTAACCTCCAGTTAGAAAGTACTGCCTTGAACACATTACTTACAGTACATGGAAAAGCAGCATGCTGCTTTTCTAAAGAAACAAATTAAAAGGCAACTCACTGAGCAATTCTCCAACACCTGAGAGCAATTAATGTAAGCAGAAACAGGAAACATCATCAATTTTTTAAAACAAAATGAATACATAACACTGACCTTCTCTAGCACTCACCAGTTGTATAACTCCACCTGAATATACTCAGGGGAGACAAAACCACAAGACAGTCGTATACCACAGGCCAAAAGTGCAGCAAATGCTGAAAGAGAGCTCTCTGTCTGCATGACTGTTGTCAGCATTTTTAGTTCTGCAAATGAGACTTAGGCTGTCAGTCCCTCAGCTTTGATACACGCACCCTTGCCTCCTATATTTTGAAATGCTGTATTCTTTACTGTGCATTTCAGGCTTGTCTTGTCAAGAGAAGCAAACCATACTATTCAGACTGCATGTGAGTGATCAAAGAACAGTAGATATAATCTTCTGTGAGTTGTCAGTCTCTGAATTTAATGAACAAAAAGAAAAATAAGTATCCATAAGGTCATGCTGATTTGGTCAATGCAGAGAAGGTGTTTGTAAGGCAGCAGAGCAGCTGCTTTCCAGAGCTCTATGTGTTTTTTAAATGCAGAAATGACAGTCCTGAGGACAATGTTATAGTGCACATTATCACAGGCTTGGATCTGGGCAGACGGGATTTCAAGGGAACATGGAGTTTATTAGCTGGTGCAACTGCTGAACATAACATACAGCAGAAGGAGAAGGATATTTGGCACACCAATGTCTTGTTCCCCTCACTCCGATTAGCAATTTCAAGTGCTTCATACCAAGTAACACAGGCTTGCACAAGGTCATGTGTTTAAAATCCTCCTATAGACACCCAGAATCTTGACTAATTGTTTCTGATGAAGTGCACAATGTCCTTACCATGAAGTCTAAATAGGTTATTTGTCCTAAGGAGAAGATTCATGTTTTTATTGCTCTTAGGGTGCTATTAAGGACATTTCAGGCTTTCCATCTTTTTTTTTTTTTTTTGCTCTGTTTTGGAAGGATAGAAATGCAAGAAGTGGCAGAGAACCAAAGAATGGCATATAGGGTGTTAGCATTCAAGCTACTAAAAGAAGTGGTATGTTAACTCTTGAGTTTTAAAAGAGAAATAAATAAATTATGCCCAAAACTGCCAGGAATTTTACTTTATTTATTTACTGTAGCTCTGTGACTTCCAATCATTTCATTAGAGAGAAGTTTAGAATATAATATTTCTTCAGTGTCATCTAAATGCCTTTAGGGGGGTAAGGAAGAAATCTGAAGGATTTGTCTCTGAGGAAGCCCAGTGCTGCTTGCAGGTACCACATTCAGCACCAGCACAGTGAAACACTTTTCCATGCAGGAGCTCTTGCCAAGCTGCTGCAATCAGTGCCAAGGAGTGACAAGGCAGGGGTAACCCAGGAACCATGGAGATATTTAGGAGTATAAAAAGAGAGTAAAGTCCAAAAAATTAGACTACTCAGTCACAGCATCACTGAGGCATACCTAACAAAATCCTTAAATGTGCTGAACATCTTATTATAGATAATTTTTAAAGAATTGACCCGATTCATACAGCCCTTGGCAAAGAAAGAGGTCAAAGCCAGACTTTTTTTGCAGTTCCTACCATGGACCTCTAATCACTGAAGTTCTTTCCCCAGTGCACAGCCGGAGTCCTTGGGACTCAGTGCAACAACATATATCTGCAAAGAGCAAAGACTTCAGCAGGATCCAAGAGCAGATTGGATGTTTACATAGATATTAAATCTTGCTGAGTTGAGAAAGTATTTGTCATGGTTTGAGCCTGGCACAGAGCCAGTGCCCCCATGAAAACACCCTCTCCCTGAGGTCTGCTGTGAGATGTGACCAGGAATAAGCAAAACAGGCTCCAGCTTAAATATAAAGAACATTTATTACCTAAACTACAGGAAAACAAGAAAAAAACTATAAGGAAAAGAAAAAAAAATTGAAAACCTTACAAAGAACACTTTCCTCCTCCCCAACACCAGAATTTCCCAATCACATACATTCTCCCAAATCACCAACTGCCCAGCTTGGCACCACCCTTTAGAATACTCAAACTTCAGTCCATGAAAAGGAGAGGAGTCCTTCTTGTTCCATAGTCTTCCCCTGGAAATACACTGAAACCTCGTTTCAGTTGGAGCCTGTTTTGCTTATTCCTGGTCACATCTCACAGCAGACACCAGGGTGAGGCATTTTCATGGGGGCACTGGCTCTGTGCCAGGCTCAAACCATGACACCTCGTATGCTTCCAATGTCACTCAGCACCGCCCGGAAAAGTCCTTTTGCCGCTTGTGACATCTTCCTTCCATGCCCAGTGCTCTCACCACTGTGCATGGACCAGAGCTGCTTTTAGGGCTGTCTTTTAAGGATGTCTTGTCTCACTCCAAAAAGGCACAGTCTCTGCTTTGGGACATCTGTCCCCCCCATATTTTTCCAACCCCCTGGGGCTGAGGGGTCCCCACAATGAACCCTCCTGGTTCTGAGGCACTGCCTCCCCCTAAGTGCAGTCTGTGTCACAGGAACAAACTGAGTCCATGGCCACACAAGAAAAGTCCAGCCAAAAGGCCACTCCAATCATCTCTCCCCACTCAGTTGTCTCCACATCCTTCGGGACAGGTCCTTGTCTCATCTCATCTCCTGTCTCCCTTCTTATTCAGCTCCGAGGAGGATCAGCATTTTTGCAAGGCCCCAGTCATGAAAGAAAGGGATTAAAACTTCAGTCTCTGTCCCGAAGCACTCCGGCACTCCCACACACGCTGCTGCTGCTGCGGCCGGCCGGGCTGCACTCTTCCCCCCCTTTCTCCTCCTGGGCCGGCTGCTATCACATTCAGACGCCGACTCTCCCTCTCTCTCCCTCCTGGGGGGGGAATGGCTGCTCGATGTCTCTTGGGGCTCCTCCACCCTTCCATCCTCAAGGGCCTTCTCACCCCCCATCTCTGTCCAGCCCCAGGCCTACCGCAGGGCTGCCCCTCCCCCACCCAGCAGCAGCGGCTGGACAGGGAGGGAGATCTGACCTCTTCGCCTCGACGTCCCAAGAGGCCTCTCAAGGCCGAAGCTCTGCTTTTTAACCCCTGTGTATTCTCGGAGGTGTGTCCAAACCGCACTGGTCACACCAGGTGCCAATATCAAACTCCGAGCATCCATTGGTTTGACTACAGCCTCCCAGAATTCCCACTTCTTCCTGCTCAAACCACCACAGTATTAAAAATGAGAGCTTTGGAGGAAATGTTAACTCTCACAGTTTAGGACTTAGCTAATGGGAGCATCTATGCAGAGCTTAGAGAAGGTTTCTCCAAAAAGCCAAGGCTCCGAAAAGCTAGAGAGAGCCAATACCAAGACCAGAAGTTTTAAGTTTTAAAAATATTTTCATTCACTTATTTCAGAAGCCAAATAAAATGTAGCTAGAGGCCCTTGGAAGAGAACTAGGAGGCTGTGATTTACTGCTGACATAAAAATCAAAAATTCTCTTACTGATTGTCTGAGTGAATGTTGCAAGTTCAGAAAATCATAATAAGCTGCTAAGAAATAGATGGTTTTAAATAAAAAAATTGTATTTGTAGTTTTATGCAGCAAACAGTGCTGTATATGGTAAATATCCTTACCTATGGTGTATAATAGCATATCAATGTCTCAATTTTTAATAACAATTCTCAGTTTTTTCACTCTCATTTAGTGTAATAATATAATTTAACATAACAACTCTTGAACTAAAGCAAAAAACGTCTTCCATGCTCACCCACTCCAAAATCATAGCATTCAGACCAATCCCTTCTGATATTCAGGACATTGTATCATTGTGTGATTTGCCATCAGCCAAAATGTAATTTGAAACCACAAACCAGAACAGTCCAGAGAAAAAAATGGGGCCGAGACTTAAAACCTCATGCAAGTCTAACCAGGCTGCAGATCATACCAGTCACTTTGTAGGGACAGTACTATGCCCCAGACTGTAGCAGTTAATCTAAATAGTTACAAAATCTTGATCTCTAGTGCAGCTGCATCTTGAGTCCCACGTTCAATATTAGTCCCCTCACTTTAAAAGGGACATAGAGGTGCTGGAGTTCACCCAATGAAGAGTGACCAAGTTGGTGAAGGGTCTGGAGACAAAGCGTCATGGGAAGCATCTGAGGGAGCTGGAGTTGTTTAGTCTGGAAAGGAAGAGAATCATGAAGTCTAAATAGGGCACCTCATCACTCTCTACAGCTGCCTGAGAGAGGCTGTGGCAGGCTATCACCATTCTCTTCTGCCAGGCCTCAAGTGACAGGACAGGAGGACCTGGCCTGAAAGTTGCATCAAGGGAGGTTCTGTTTAGACAGGGTTTTTTTTCTCTGAAAGAGTAGTCAGGCACTGAAATAAGTTGCTCAGGGCAGTGGTAAAGTTACTGGAAGTGTTCATGAGGCATCTCGATGTGGCACTTTGGGAAATAGTTTAGGAGTGATTGTGGTGGTACTGGGCTGATGGTTGAACTAGATGGTCTTGAAGACCTCTTCCAAACTTAAAGATTCTGTGCCTCTGTGGCTGTACCACCTGCACATTGTCTTTGATGAGCATGTGTATATCCACCATGTCCAAGAACTGAGAAGCTGTTTTGGGCCTTCCTTCTCAGTCTGGAATCATCCCCAACTGATCTGCAGAGGAACAAACCCAAGTCTGAGGCCACATATGCAAGCAGACAGGACATGGGTGATCCCCCAGCTGTGTGCCAGATCACTGCTACAAAGTGGAACTGCCAGTCTTCTGCTGAGTTGAGCATCAGTGAAGATTTTCCAACCTTCAATTGAAGGTAACCTTCAATTTCAAGAGCAGGAAATGAAGATAATATTTTCAAAATGCCTTCAGACAATGTTGTTTACAGTAAGATAAGGTTAGGTTTAGTCTGGACTTATCTTGAACTGTCAAGATTGACTGAATGTGATCATTTTCCTGGAAGAAAATGCACAGCAATATCTTCGGTCAGCCCTTTTTTAATATAAGTTAATAATGGTGTGTTAAAATCTACAATTCTCATTTAGCTACTGAAAAAGTGACAGCAGCATTCCTAGTAGTGGACAGTAATTCTGTACCAAATATTTATTATCAGCACAAAGAGTAGAAAGTTAAATATGTACAGAGCTTTGAATATGTACACAGTATCTATGTATGTGTGCTTGCTTGAGTAATTTTTATTCTCCATACATAACTACATACGTAAGATACATAACTCTAGGGATTAGTTATTATTAGGGCTAACAAAATTTTTTTCACTATATGTAGTGAAATAGACGTTGTGCTTTAATGGACAAATGTAAGGCAATGAGTCATGGCATTAGTCTTCAGAAAACTGTTACCTGTATCTTAATTTTAGGGACATAAAGGTTTGGTATGAAGATCTGACTGTGGTTTAAACAGCCACACGTTTTCTAGAGATGTGGCGTTAAGCATTACAAACGCCACAAATGGTTTGGCCAAACTGTCTATGCATGCACGTGGTGCTTCTTGAAATAGACAGTTTCAAGTGCATTTACCTTTCTTCACCTCTTACATCAGTGTGCAAGTTAATATTAAGAGACCAGTGTTTCTGAAATGAAAGCTGTGGTTTTGATTTTGTATCTGTATTTTGTACTTACATTTTGTTTAGCTATATTCACAGTACATATTATTTTACTTCGATTGCACCATAGCCCAATATCATTTCTAGTGAATAACTGTGTTCCTAGGAAATAATTTCAAGATCATAATGTGTATAGAAATAGATACTGCCTAGCAAGTTAATGAACAAATCTTCTGTTTTGCAATCCACCAAATGACTGCAAAAAAATCCCTCAGTGTTATCTAGTAACTTGATTGTTATGTGACTTATTGCATTAGGGTTGCATATAACTGCTTGAAAAATAGAGCTGCTTTGAAGCCAGAAATTCGCTTTTCTTAAAAATTGTAAACAAGTGCTAGCATGAAAAAGAGTTCTAACTATCTTTTGTGAGTAGCCTAAAAATAAAATATATGTACACAATTTTATTGTTAAAATTTCAATTCAGCTTAGATTAAATAAATTGAATTGTGCCAACAACGCAGTCTAAATTTGAGTCTCTTTTTATAGAAAATTCTAACTTAAAAAAACTTTATCATACAGAACAGAGTATTTCACCTATTTCACCTGACTTTGAAGATTATTCTCTGTTCTTATGGCAATAAATGCCTCACACTTTTAGGCATAGCAGAAAATTAATAAATTAAAATCAATTCTCCTCGGAAAAAATTCAGAGAGCAATTTTGTCAGGCTTGTTAGGGGTCTCTTTTCCTAATCAGGGTGATAGCTGTTCTCTAATCTCCTCCAATTAAGAGGAATGTGCTGCATTCAGGATCTGTGCGTACAAAGCTGAAATTCAAAAACAACAGATTAAAAAATTATTACATGTCTAATTTTCAGAATATAACTTGGAGGAATTAATGTATTTTCCCCCAAACTCTTTGGTGGAGCTTAAATGCCTGCCTGACATGTCAGTTTTTTTCTGGCCTAATAATTTCCAACATGCCCTTTGCCCTAGATCCTTGAAATAAAACAAGGATGGCATTTGTCAGCAAGTTTCTCATGTCTGCTACCTCTCATTCCATGAGCTGTCACTTGAAAAGGTACATTTAACTTGTGAAAAGGTCATTTTTCCACTAAGAAGAGAGCTTGATGTTTTAGATGATTTGTGTCTTGATCCAAACTCCATTTGACTCTACAGAAATAGCTTGCACATGCGTAAGTGCCTACGCGTCTCTGTGTGCGTGTGTGCACACACAAATGAGGAACACAACAGGCCACACTCCGCTATTAAATAATTTCGCCTCCTTGGGATTCAAATATAAACATAATCCTATGGCTTTCTAGGAGCCTGTATAATTCCTCTTGCCATATCCAGGTCAGCTTACCATGCCTTTGTGTGTCTACCATACCTTCAGATTTGACGTCCTACTATAAAGCAGGTGAAGAAATGCTTTGCAAGAAATACACAAGTGGATTTTGAAAAACAAGGAAGAGATCCTTAATTCAGTTATTTAGTGTTTTTCTTTCTTGCAAGCACTCCAGAAGAGGCTGTGAGAGTACTGCCTCTTGTGGCTGGCAGGCAGGCAGACAACTCATCTGGGCAGACGAGAGTAATCCCACAGCTCATCTGGGAGCACTGCCTCAGTCAACACCAGTGCATTATTATCACAAGCAGTAGTTACAGGTTTTTGTACCACACAAGTCCATCAGATACGTGTATGAATTGTATAAGCAATGAGAAAAGTCACATACAAAAGTACAAGAGGAATCCGACATCAAAAAGGTCCAATTGCCTCATAGTTACTTGAGGAATAGGAATGGGATGTGTTAGTTTTCCCATCCGTTGTTCCTGATGCTTCTGGTGGTCATTTCATTATATGAATTAGAGCACACATTTTTCAAAATGATCCCGAATTCACCCAGGATGTCAGGTGTCTCTGGTGATGTGTTACATCTCAAAAGCAAAATTGGTAAAACATCATCCTGCTGGCCAAGAGAGCTTTGGATCACCACTGCTGCCCAAATGACACCTGGCATTCTTCTCGCCCAGCCAGGGAAGCCTCTGTGTCCCTCCACTTCACCAAGTCCCTCCAGTGGCACCAACTGCACAGCATGTTGGTAGCTGTGTGTGGCCTCTCTGACGAGCAGAATATAGCATGATCTATGTGTTCTGCAAGATAAGGCTTTGCAGCAGCAAATTTTCCCTGCCCCCCTGACTGATATATGAAAGAGTTTGAAAGACTGGGCCAATGGGTATCAGGTATCCACTGTCATTAGAGCAAGCCCTGTGGATAGGTCTTTACAGCACACAACTGTTTTCCTTTCTAACAGCTGTCAAACATTGTTCTGGAGCAAGACAATGTACGTAACAGCAGCTTGAATGTAGCTCTTTAAAGCTGTTTGTATTTCATGAGGTGAAGAAAACTCCTTTTGGTCCAGTGGAGACTCTTAACTGAGCGTATAATAAAGGATTTTTCTCTCTCTCTCTTTTATATCATGTAGAAATGTAAAAGTAATGGTAATAGGTTTTCCTCTTTGCTGATAATATAAGGTGTTTCTGACAGGAAGGAAATTCAAGATGACACATTCCTGGCTCAGTTAGGCTACTCTGACTGATGTGGTCTGGTTACCTTTTCCCCCCTATTTTCTCTTTAGAAATATATTATCACAGGAAAACCTGCACCTCTGAATGAGCCATGTATTTCTGCTACAAAGGTCAGCCCATTATATAATTTTACAATACAAATCACTTCTCTTTGGCTCAAGTGCACCTAAAGAGGTCCAGAGTACATTCAATCCAAATTGTATCAGATTCTCCTCAATCAAATGACCAAGAATTTGATTTTTTTTTTCAATCTACTGATGTTAAGGAGTGTTAAAAGCCAGCTAAATGCAAGATAGGAACATATTTTAGCAGGTTGACTGGAATGCTCAAAGATGAGACAGGCAAAAAGGCACCAAAATGAGCCCTGGATTTTGAATACCTGCAAAAAAGCACTTGGTTACTTTACACGATGAGACATGACATAATAATTGTAAATTTTATCACTGTTATACAAGTTTTCTGCAGAATTATCACTTTTTAAAACTAAAAAATAAAATAAAAATTATTTTCTTTGTTCTATGTGGATAGTATTACGAATCTCATTAATATGAGATGGATGTGTATAATTTAGAGTGCTAAACATTCTATAAAACAAAGTGAATCATAGAGTCATTAGGGTTGGAAAAGACCTCTAAGATAATCAAGTGTAACCACTAACCTAACTCTGGCTGAGCAATAAAACACTGAACAATAAAATCATAGAATCATTAAGGTTGAAAAAGACCCTTAAGACCATCATGTCCAACCATCAATGTAAGACAACCATCATATTCACCAATAAACCGTGTCTCTAGGTGCCACATCCACACAGTTTTTAAATGCTTACAGGGACAAGGACCCAAGCACTTTGGCAGTCAGCCTTTCCTGGTGGCTGATCAGCCTTTTGGGGAAGAAAAGGGCATCACTAACTTCTGTAATAATGTGTCTGTCAATTTTGATTTTTCTCTTCTATAGGTGTCCAAAGCAGTCTACTGAATATTTTTGTCAGCTAAAGAAAATCCTGTCTTTTTCACTCCATTTGTAAAAGCTCCCTGGCAGAAGAAAACAAGCATGTCTGCTGGTACTGGGCTCAGGGCATGTTCACAGGTGTCCTGGGCAGAGCCTAACTCCATGAAGCCCCAGATGCAGCAGTCAGGGCACAGCAGGACAGCTGTGGAAAGGCAGCTGCTGGTCCAGGGTTGCAGCAGGACAACTCTGACCATCCAACCTGAGCTTCTGCAACGCTGGAGCAGATGCTGTTCTACTGGTTATGTGTGGGCTTTGTTAATATAGCACTTCTGACTGCGCACACAGCCTAACTGTGCTGGCACAAACTGTGTCTTTGCTACTGGTTACACTCATTCTTGGAGAAGAACCATGTCGTTCTGCCTCAGACCAATGCTGCCTGCATGGATAGCACCTTAGCAAAGAACGAAGAGACAATCACTAACACTTATAAATTATTCAAAAACAAAATGTTCGAGTTATATTAACCTAAAGATGTCATCACCCATTTTTCTACAACGGATGAAATCACCTACTTAGTATTCAGGTGTTACTACCCAAATAAAACTGATTGATGTTAACTGAGCAGACCAGGGAAAATTTCATCAGGATGCCCAAATTCTGTTCCCTCTTGCTTAATCAATCACACCTCAGCTAAGCTGTGCAGTATTTTGTTTAAAAAGTCTTAGCAAAGAAATTGGTCTGTGGCAGAATGAATAAAACATTTGCCTTAGTGGTAGAGTAATGATCCTTAAGTGCCTCTAGAAAAATGAGCTGCAAAGACTCCTTCCTTTAACAGAGAGACTTGAAGTAACTGCTAATAAGGTAAAAAGGGCGATATTTAAGGGTGGGGATAAAAAAGGGAATGCACCTCTTATTTGAAGCGCCAGCCCAATCCCTTGAACAAATACACATCCATGGGATCCTGAGGTATGAGTTTGTTTTTATCCAATCATCTCTTTCCTACTGCAGTTTTTACACCAGCATTAATCACCTTAATCTTTTCCAGTTCTGTTTTCACGGAGCTTATTGTGTCACCACAAAGACATTGATCAAGTGGTGGCTGACAGGATGCAACTATTTACTTTGAAGCAGTGGGAGCATACAGGGCAGGGAAGCACAGTGAAAATCTGCATTGGCTGGCACTTACAATTCCTGAACGATTCATACGTCTCCTTGAACATGTCCCCAAAGGCAAAGAATAATGACTTAGATTTCCTTACAGAAATGTCATTTTTATCTGAGGCATAAAGTAGTAAAGGAAGAAAAAACCACTACGTATTAAGCGTGCTTAAAAAGATTTATTTAAAGATAATTACAAAGGAATGAAAAACCAGTGACTGAATGGTGGAGGATTATTTACTGTCATTTCAAATTAACTTACTTTAAATCCATCTAAAGCATACTTGAAGTTAAGATGGGGGTCTTTCTTCTGATTTCTATTTTAAAACTAGAATGGGAAAAACAAGAGCAACCACTGGGTTAGGGTGTGTATTTAATTTAAAAATATTACTGGTAGACAGATGCTGACAACAAAATGCTCCTTTAAGAAAGCACTGATTTGAAAACCAGTGTGAGGTCATGTAACCTCATTATTTTCTTTGCATCTTCCATTAGGTCAAAATACCAATACCTTTTGCAGTAACTTTCATCTCAGGCAGCATATGCCAGCATTTCGCTTTCAACTCTGACTTTTTCATGCTTCAGAAGGATTACAATCTGCAACACCACTGCTTCATTTTCATTACATTGCTGTTCTATCTTTTAGGGGAAATCAGTTTCACATTGTGTTATTCTTGTACTCCTTAACAAGGTTTAGAAAGAAGAAGAAAAAATGAATCCTTTTAAATTAAGAGGTCCCAGTTTGATAGCACTTCCCAAATCCAAAAAAAAAAAAAAAAAAAAAAAAGAAGCAAAAAAGAAAAAAGAAAATAAAAAGGAAAAAAAGAAAAAAGAAAATAAAAGAAAGCTCTATTATATGAATAGTTTGCTTGAAAAGGATATGCAGCAGCAGAACATTCAAATCCCAACTGTCTAAGCTGAAGTCATTGATGTGTATTATCTGCTGGCTGCTATCATTAACAAGGCAGCTTTAAAAGGACAATTCTTAAAGCCTGGACAATTTCTTTGGGCTAAAACTCTGAGGACGGCCTCTCTATCCTTTAGCTGAAAAAAGAAATCCTCTTGTGTGTGAGCATGTATAAAAAATTTGTCTCCTCTTGCTGGACTTGCACAGTCTTTTTCAGAGTGTCTTTGGTTGACTCCTAATACCCTTTCTGTGCAAGGCTAAGACTATTTCTGAATATTTACACAGAATAATAATAAAGTTCTCTGGCTTATTAGTAGCATGCATAACCCTCCTTACAAGCCTTCTGAAGGTATCTTCTACAGCTTTCCTCAACCCCCTTAGAAGGAAGATTTTAGGAGAAAGCCTTATGTATTTTATCCAATGATTTCATAGGAGTTGATGTTAGTGTATACTGATCTAATATTTTCTTATTTTCCTAGTTTTATTTGGAGTAAAGTTGTGTTTTCTGATTCCTTGATTAACTTCTATTTTTGGAGGAGGCAGGGGAGGGGAGGAAGAGGAGAAGCTAGGACTTACCACTCTGGCCCCCATAACAAAATCTGATCTGTAAACTGGTTACAATAAAATAGCCTTATTTCCTTTTTGCTATTGTTTGAATGTGTTATCAGGGAAGCAAATTTCCATCTTGGTTTATTGCCCATTCAATGCAATAAATTTCAAATTATAGAATATGAAGGGAAAGAGGTCTTACACAAAGCAATGATACTAAGGCTGTTTAATTTATACTTTTTTTTCAGATCAAGGTTGGACAAAATATGCAATTATTTGTATGGACTTTTCAAGGTCTTTTAATTGTCAGATATTTATTTGATTTTAACTCTTTTCATGTCTGGCTAGAAAACTGATATTGTTTCCTGGAAACAGAATTATATATTTAAGGAGAAACTCTAGCACAAACTTCTGACAAAATTCTTGTATTAAATGCCTAAATTACACAAGTTAAAGTGTTGCACAGATTTGTCAATCTATAATATAACCTGAAATGCCAAAGGTTTTGCAAAACAAATTAAGCAATTTCATGCATTAAAAATTGAACCAATCAGGAAAACAAATAATCAATATCTCTACCCTGAAGTGGAATATGATCATTTAAAAAATTTACATCTCATACTATTGAAAACTTAAAATAGTCATAATACTTTATTTTTTAAGCATCTTTAAAAACAAATTATTCCCACAACTGTGATTCTCTGTATTATTTTCAATGCATTGTGAATATTAGTCTTTGTAAATCTGTGAAAAAAACCCAAAACCCAACAATTGTATAATGGCAGCTATCATGTAAGCAATGCAAGACCATTCATTAGGATTCAAAATTCAAAGCAGGAAGCACTGTACATAACAAAGTACCAGGAAACACACTAGAATATGAAGTTCAGCTCCTGAGAGTAGTCTGGAACAACCTCTCCCTGTCTTTAACTCCGAAGCTAGATATGAGGAGATGCTGGTCCTAGACTGCAGCAGCACTTTGTTTCTGTCTAGAGACAAATTTGAGGAAAAATAATGCATGAAACAACTTGGACAAATTGAGTAATAGATTTCAGACCCAGTTCTCAAAATTATTTAAAATTTCCTCAAGATTATTTGCTTCTAGTTTCTTTGCATAATCTCAGTTCTTATTATGCAGAGATGCAATACTGAAGTCCTGCTCAAAAAGACTAATGTTGGAAATATTTCACTGTAAAAGGGTGTCCAATCAGTCCAGGACTGTGAATTTAATACAGGGATTTTCACCCTGGTGAAACACTGCCATGAGATTTGAATGTTTCAGCTCTGCTTTGGGTCAAGATGTGAGACTTCCACACTTGGTAAACAGGGACAGTCCCTGTTTGGACTTCACAAAACCTACAAGCTATCCTACTATTTTAAAATATAGTGAATGATGCCACATTCTGAATTTTGTTAGCTGCAAATGGACTGCAAGTAGTCAGCATGGTGGATTTACCTGCATAACTCAAAGGCAAATACACTTGACCTTGAGAAAATGTGCCTAAATATAAACCTATCAGGTTTGTGTATGTGTTCTGCCTTACACATTCATACATGGAAAAACACATGGGCTGCAAAAAAAAAAAAAAAATGCTGCCTTCCCTTGCTTAGAGAGAGCTCCATTTTGCACTTCAGGCCTCTGAAATTAACTGGTTTTCATCCATACCTCAAAGACTAAGATTAATTAAACTACATTTTAGTGAAGGAATGTATAAGGAGTCTGTTTTAATATATTTTTGGCAACCACTTCTCTAAACAAAATAATGTTCTTTCTAGCCATGTCAAAAACATATATGTTAGGTCTTGGCATAACTGATGCATTCCTTAGATAAGGAAAAAAGCCATTCTGTGAAAAACAGGATCCTAATAGATGCTACATGCAACAACAACAAAAAGAAAGAGAGAAACAGACAAATCTTGGCAATATATTTTGTTCTAATTTGTTACACTGCCTTTGATTAACCCTTTCCAAAGATACAGGGAAGCATTTGACAGACCTACATGTGTCAGGGATGCCCAACAAACATTTTTTTCTGTGATTAACTATTAAAGACTCACGAACTTGCTACTTGTCCACCTGCACTCACCTTTATAACAATGAAATTGCTCAATACCTTTCTCCAAGAATTAAGGCAATATGATTTATATGCTTGCTAGATGACGACTAGCATTCAGGGGAAAAAAAAAAATCACTTGAAAATTCTGTAAGTGCAGGGGGAAAGAAAGGACATTAAGTTTTTATTAAAACAGATAACAGGATTGTTATCAGCGCATCAGTTTCCTATTGCCTGCTGAATGAGAATTCAGTACTCTGTGAATAATACACTGTCAGAAAAAGCCTCTGGATGCAAATAACAGCAGTAGCAAAATAACAGCTCAATTTTCCTGCAGAACTTAGTTTTATGAAACATTTATTTAAGAAATGCAAGGTAATTAAAAATTACCTTGTGTGAATGTGTGTGTATGTGTGTGGGCATATGTGTATGGGTATGTTTTTTAAAAGTTCATTTTTTAATCTTGAGTATACACTCTTGTATATGACTGTTGTATATATCAAGTAGCCCTAGAATAAAAATATAACATGCTACAGCTTTTAGTCTATTCTCTAAAAAAGGAGTTTTTGTCCAAAATAATGAAGACCACAATTTTTGAGGTTAACTACACGTGCCGAATGTAAAAAACAGTGATAGTGACTTCTTGTCCTGTGTAATAGCTCAGTTTCTGCTTACAGAGGAAACATTGGCCAGGGTTTTCATAATGTGACTATATATTGGATTTGCATTAAAGGGCAAACAGGGTGGAAGCTGGCAGAAGACTACCAGTCCACCAAAACTCATCCCTTCTCTATACTTTCACTGTCTTGCACAGTTTCTTCTCAGTCACTCTCACTTAAGATAAAAATGAGACCCAATGTTTTGTGATGCTCACATGAGTTTTAAACCCATTGCTATTCATTCATATTTTAGCAAACATAGTCACACCATGATTTTTTTGCCTGCAGCAGCTCCCACTCTCATCCTTCTGATAAGAATTAAGGAGGAAAAAAAGTGTGTCACACTTCTTTTCAACTTCTGTTGGTTAGAAGTCAGAATATGTATTTTATGGCATTGCAGATGGGAAAGGAAAAGTTTTGTCAGTGTCAGTCCAAGCCTATCCCTCAGAGCACATCCCTCCCAGTAGCTGGGAGTTTAAGGCACACCTGAGTAGCCTACATACTTTCCTTAGGGCAGCCCGGCACAGACCCAGCTTAGGTGGGGAGTTTATACTGCCACCAGTTTTACATGTGTCAGGAGAAAAAGAGATATACAATCTGGGCTTCATTTAGCAGCAGTGAAAAGGGCTAAGCACAAGCACTCATTCCTGCCAAAGCCTTTGCCAAAATCTGAACCTTCATGAAGAGGAAACCATGGAGCTAAAACCTAAGTGAGTGGCCCAGGATGCTCATTCTAAACAGTTGGACTATTGGAATAAGAATCCCAATATAACCAGTTAGATGGTGCCTGGGCCAGTTCTGACCCTCGCTGCTGGGCCAAAGGCAGCACTGTGGTGTTTTACCCCAGAGATACCTTGGCTGAGAGTGCAGCGGGGCACAAGACGCAAGTCCAGGCTTGTCAGGACTCCGTTTACCTCAGGAGAGAGCTTCTGGCGATGGTGAAGAGAAGGAAGGACTGGATTCTGCTAGAGGGTTATATCTAGATGTTTATTCCATGGGTGCAGAGGTCTGCACCCAGACAATTCTTCCAACAGAATAGAGGCCGCATGGTCTCATTAACCTTTTAAGCTCAGGGCAGGGGAAGGGGAGGGGACAGGTGAGCCACCAACCAGGTGAAGGGGCAGGGTCTCAAGGGACTAGGGACACCTATCACACGACGCCTTGCTGGTATGTTAGCCTGATTGACACGGCATACTCAGCGAGGGGCGAGGGGGAAGGGAGAAGGTAAAACAGGACATTGCAACACACTGCAACATCGGACAATTATGTTTTTCCATACTAAATATAGATCTGGCCCATACTTCTTTTTGTTTCCCCTTCCCGCCCTCTTACTAGAAACAAGTTTATATTTTTATAATTTACCCACTTTTACTTGCATTTTCTCATTTTAACCCATTTTACTTGCATTTCCTTTCATGGGACAGCTTATAAGCACAATGTGGGTTGCATTTGATCAGAAGAAGAAAAATTACTCCTCATTTGTGCATAAAACATCATTCTTTTCATTCCATTGATTCCTCAATGGATTTTCCTCTCTAGTTAAGTCTAGTTCTCAGTTGTTCTCCTCACTTTTCCTCATGTACTTTTGTATCTCCATCCAAACACCAACAGAAATGCACATTAAACTGGGAGATCAAGAGTAAACCATCAAGAGCTGACTATAGCACCAGGGTTCCCCTTTGCTGCTTCATCAGGTTTAGCTGATTTGGTTTTGTGGAGGACCATAACAGAGCCCTAGAAAAGCTGATCAGCTTTTAAGGTTTCATTTAAAATTCAGAGCACTCAGGGACCATGCACTCACAATGAGACAAAGCAGTAAGCACAAAGAATGCAAAACCTATTAGTCTTCATTTAATACTACGAAAGACACTATTCCTCTTTCATGTACTTGATTGGCAATTTTGTGTGCATTTCTTTCAGAAACTAATGTTTTGTATGAGCAGACTTTTGCCAATAAAATGTCACAATGACTAAAATGAGGACAGTAAAATATCTCTTGTTCATTTTTTACATAAAATCACAATAGATTCAATATTACATAATTACAGAGACTGAGGGAAGTAGAGGGTAAAGAATGTGACTATGACTTATGCCATTATAATAAAAGGTATTAAACTCTTTATTTATTTAATTTGACTACAAATATTCCTATGCAAAGAGTTAAACACTAGAATCATGTAGATCTGCAGGAAAAATCACAAAAATCAGAGGGGATCACAAAACCTAACATAATTTCATGAAAGCTGTTACGTGTGAGGGCACTTAAAAGAAAGAGTAAATATTCACATATTTTTTGGATATAGCTGATTGATTTCCTAGTGTTAACATCAAGTTACATGGATTAATGAGGAGTATTGGTTGGTGCTGGCTTTTAGACTGTGATCATTACCATCCTGTCAGGGTGTCTCTTTCCAGTCTGTGAAAAATGTGCCTTTGTGCATTGCCATTTAAAGTACAGTGCTGCTGTCATCTATAAAATGTATTTTCTTTGGGAAATTATCCAGTCATTTTAAATTCTTAAAATTTTTAAAAGGAACAGTGATCAAAGGTCATCATCCAGGCACAGAATGTGATAATGACATTTCTTCACTCCAGTTCATAACACCCAAGGGACAAAATAACATAATTTTTTGATGAAGATACATGTGACCTTGGTACCTTCCTGGGCTCAGTGAAAAAATTCCATAATTTTTCACTGATAATGAGTACATCTTGTTGTAGCTGCTGGTAAGAAAATACACTTTTCCTGGTTTCTATCTGAGAAGATTTTTGCCAAATGCTTCAGTCTGCAGAAGGAAACCAAAAGACACAGCCTGTTCACTGACATGATCAAGACACATAAGTAGACTGCATCTGTGCCTAGGTGCACAACTCTGGGGTCAAAGCTTACACAGTGATTTGAAATTCTTCAGGTAAAGAGGCAATAAACACCACGATAATAAACCTTGGTCTGCAGCAGTCCTGCCAGGATAGTTGATACTGAAGTGGCAATGATAGAAAAATCTGCTGTGTAAAATCTACCATGAATATTTTGGAAGGAAGTAAAACCTCAATAAATTTACTTTAAAAGACATGTTATGCATATTGTTTTACAGACTTACACAGTCAGAAGCTTAAAAAAAAAAAAGTTAAACTAGTTTAAAATCAAATCTGAAGCTGAAAAACTACAGAGGAAGTAGTGACAGTTTGCATAGATAATTTCCTCTCTCACGCCATAGAAGCAGTGAACTGGAATATATTCACTGGAAGATGGTGGAAATTTCACATAAAGAGCAGAAAGTATTTTTAAAGATCCTGACACACAACTAGTCCTTCAAAAAGTGGAGATCCTTCTGCATAGCTTTTAAGTTTTTCAGCACTTTGTGTTTGATCTTAGGCCACTGACTTTGGACAGCAGTTTCAATCACTGCTCACATGCAAGCGACTTGATGCCAAGAACAACTTTGTTTGGCAGCAGGAGCTGACACATATGCTTTAGTTCTCCTGCAGTACCACATGTGTCTTCCAAAAACTGTGGTTACAGACTGTAATAAAGATCTAACTGTTACAGCATATTAGTGAGGAAATATACAGTCCCTGACTAAAGGTCTGGAAAAAGATCCAAGCTTGGAGCTCTGGTTTTTATTCAGATGTCTTTTTCTAGGTAGCATGTTTCACTTTGCTTTTGACAGACTTTGTTGGTATCGTTGTTTATTAGAACTGAGTGAACGTTAAAAACAGATAAGGAATTTTTTAGCAACTTCTGGGCAAGAACAAACAAGGGAGAGGAGGGAGTCCCAGTTGCCCTATGGCAACTCACTGCCTGGTGGTTATGGAACTCATGTAGGACATGGGGCAACTATCTGGCTGTAAACTCTTCTGGGATACTTTAACATGTTTTCAAGAATATTTTAGGAAGATTTTACTTTGCTTCCATTGCATGCTCAAGAGAAGTATACCTAGACATACCCGAATGTTTTTTCAGAACTCTTTTTCATCCAGTCTAGTGTTTTCTTCCGTCTTGTACGAAAGCATCAGTACGTATTACTCCATTGTACGTACCATCATTTCGTAGTATGTTAATTTAGAAAATAAAGCAATTAACACAAAGAATAAAGTCAACTTTTTATCTGTTTTCCAGTACAGAATAAAAAATTACCCAAAAAAGTCATCTGTATACCTGTTTGGCCATCAACCTCAGAGCAGAGCCTCGCTCTTTAATTGGTAGAATGGTAGCTTGTTTAACATCTTAAAAACACCCTATTTATCTAAATTCATTTTATCTGTGGTTACCAGAAGTAATTTTGTGGTGAATTTACACATTTTTTGTTGGAATTGAATGTTTACTGTTGTCACTGTTTAGGTAACAAGAGAAGCCAACCACACTTTTTCAATATGTATTACAATTTTAATAGATTACTGTTTTTTCTGTTGTTTTATCAGATATAAGTGCAATTTGGGAAGTTTGTGGAATTCATTCTTCTTCACTGTACAAACTGCTTTGAATAATAAAAGTTTAGGGTTTATGGCAAAATAAAGTGAAAGCAAAAGAAAACCTAAACAAAGTGTCTAAAGAGATTCCATCTAGCCTACTTTTTGGGGATTTTATTGTTATTATGAATTCAATATTTGAACTGAAAATTTGAAGCCCTAATCTTTGAGTAAAGTAGCTACATGAATGGTACATGAGAAAAAAATTCAAAATTAACTTTTTTTTCAAATAAATGCTAACACAAAGTATCTCAGGAACATTATAAATCAGCAGCTCAAAAACTTATATTTCACAGTATCTTTGTCATAGTAATAGCTTTCTCTAAATAATGTTAGTTGCTAGACAAGCAGAGAAGAAATTTCATTTCACCGATAATGAAGCAATCTTCAGCAAGATGTCAAAACATCCTAAGTGGTTAATGACATTCCTTGTGATCCATCTGTTGGCTGTCCTTCCCCTTGGGACAAAAAGAGAATCCTTTTTATTAAATGTAAATCAGTATTTAGATAAACACAAAACAGATGAAGAGAAAAACACTCTGACAGCCTTCAAGCTTAGGGACTGTAAGTGTGCTCAACCACAGTGTAAAAACAATATTTTTTTTTCCACACAGGCACCTTCGTGAATACCTAGCAGCACGGGTGCCTTGATCTCCAACTAAGGAGGAAACACACACTGGTTTATGAAATGTATATCCAAGCACACACAGACAGATATAGATAGTTACTATGACAATGTGTGCTCATATCTTCTGTGTCCTGTTTTATCTTTGTTTTAATCCCCTGGATACCAGTGGCAAGAAGAAATGTACTGTGGACTTACATGAAAAAGAAGCAGGAAGGATATAAGGGTGTGAGCAGATACTTTAAGGAGAGAAAACAATGGCTGCTCTCCATGGAGACTGCCATGGGAAGGCTGGCATATGCCAGCTCTGGCCCAAAGAGAAGGGACCTGGGGTTGTCAGATGTGTCTGTGGTGTACAAGGATTGTTTGGTGTCTGTCTACAGACAGATTCTATGGCCTGTGCCCTTCTATGGGTTGTGTCTCCATCCACCCGCAACAGCAGCTCTGATTGCCCTCACCTTGATTTCATTCCCCCTTTTTCCTAATCATTGTCAGATCTTTTCTCTCCAGGACAAAGTTTAATAAGAAAAGTAGCTTTAAAATGACATTTTAATAAAAAATCGTAGAATAGTGGAATCATGGAATGGCTTGGGTTGGAAGGGACCTTAAAGATCATCTGGTTCAAACCTCCCTTCCATAGGCAAGTACACCTTCCACTAGACCTGGTTGTTAAGGTCTATCCAACCTGGCCTTGAACACCTCCAGGGATGAGGCATCCACATCTTCTATGGGCAACCTGTTCCAGAGCATCACCACATTCACCGTAAATAATTTCTTTCTAATATCTTAGCTAAGCCTACCCTCATTCAGCCTAAGGCCATTCCTTGTCCCGTCAAATATGCCCTTACAAAAAGTCACTCTCCACATTTCTTGTAGTTGTAGCTGCCTTAAGGTACCAGAAGGTGCTACAAGATCTCTTTTTACTCTTCTCTGCTCCAGGCTGGACATCCCCAGCTGTCTCATCGTCTCTCATAAGAAAGGTGCTCCAGCTCCTTTATCATCTTCATGGCCTTAATCTGGATTTATTTCATCAAGCCCACCTCTTTCTTGTGCTGGAGATCCCAGAGCTGGCTGCAGTATTCCAGGAGGAGTTCTACATGAGCAGAGGGGTAGGATCACTCCCCTTGGCCTGCTGGTCCTGCTGCTTTACTGCAGCCCAGAACGTGCTTGGTTTTCTGGACTTGCCACACCGTGTAGAGCTTTTCATCCACAAACATCCCCAGGTGTTTCTCCCCATGTCCCGTTCTCAGCTGTTTTTGATGACCTAGAAAGGCTCGGGATAGCCTTGGGGGCAGCCCACGTTCCAAAGGACGAAAAGAGCCTTCAGGTTTTTTCGGTCTTCAGTGTTTATTAATTTTTTATCTACAATATCTTCTCTTGGCCCAACAGAGGTCCGCACAGCACGTCAGCCATGAGCACACTGTGTGCCCTCGGGGCGGTCAGTTATCTTTATACCCAAAACTACGTATAAGATATTTACCTTTTCCCCCCAGTACTTTTCACCCTTATTGACAAGTGCACTTTTAGTGAGAACCAATCTCAAAGTGCCACCACCACCACAGAAGATGGACGACAAGAAGAAGAAGAAGAAGGACAGGACACACCCCAATTCCTCCATCTTGTCTTCCTAGCACCCCTCTGTACCGAGATTCTAAACCCTGTGTTTCACACCATAACTAATCTATCCCTTCACCATTTATCCCCCTGTGATTCTCCCATCCTCATACAGGTGATATTTCCTGTGCTGGATCAAAGTCCAACCACCAGACACTTCTGGCCATGTTCCAGGACCTCCGAGCCCCCCAAGGGTTGTCTCGGTGACTCTGCACATCAGGACTGCCGTGCTGAGATCCCACATCCCCAGAGCTCCTCTAAATCCATTCCTCACCCAGGCTGTATTTATGCTTGAGATTGCCATTTGGCCATAATTTTCACACAGACCTACCTTTCAAGCTTCCACATAGCCACGTGCAAATACTCATAACAAGTTAATCACTAAATTGTGTTTTACTTTTCTAAATGTCAGTTAGGGTCTAAATCATTGGGCTTTTCTGTGGGCATTTAACCACCACTTTTTAACCATTTGAAGATTAAAAGGAGCAAAAATTGTCTGTCAAACTCCTACCTCAGATTAAATCACTATCAGAGAACACGTTGCTGTACTTGCCACATTTCAAAAACAAATTATTTGAGAAGTCAGTAAAATTTGCCTGCTCTCACTGCCATCTTTCCTAGCAGGAGTGGGAGATGTTGAGAAATGGTGATAGATGAGTCTTAACCACCATGTCTCAGCACATCTCAGACTCTTTCCTTTACACAAGACATATCCAAATAAATCTATTTTTATATACTGTGTATATCACACAGCAACCAGTAAATGACTAACAGTGAAGTGTACCCTTTCCTGAAAATATTGAATTTACTGAGCATAGACAGAAAGACAGTGCAGAACTGCGCAGCAGGTCCAATGTTTCTTGGCAGGTACACCCTTGATTATGTATGTTAGTAAGCAAAGCCATTACCTTCAGAAATGCCAACAGGAGTAGGGCTGTGGCATGACACCTTCCCTAAATGATGGAAAAACATCAAACACGCAACCTCATAAAAAAATATTTGGATGCTACTGACTATAATGATGATAGTACTCTCCTTCTGAAAAAAGTTAATTCATATTTGTTCATATATAATCTATATTTCCTGGACTAGTAGTAATCACATTTTTCACTTTGCCTGGTCTGGAAGGTATTGTCTGGTTGCAACAAACCTTAAAGATCTTTCTATTCTCCTGTCTTTTGCCTAGTATCTAACATCTCAAAATTTTCTCATGGAGTTCTCGGTCCTTAAACAACTTTCTATATGGTATCCAACACATTCGCATCAACACCTGAATGAGCACCATCTTGTGGTCTTTAAACAAATCCTATAAAATATATAATGTCTCCTGGTAAGAATATGATGTTGGCTCTAAAAAGGCCGTCCAAACCTCCATGACTTAATACACATCCTTGCCTTTGGGTGCTCTTATCCTTAGCAGCAGCTCTGGCAATACAGTAGTTCCATTTTGGTCAGAGGTAAGGTATCACTTTTATTCTGAGCTAACAAGCCTGGAATTGAGATATGCACTAAAGCACTATGATCAAGTAACCCTGAGGATTTGCACACAACCTCACAACCATCAAATCCCTCCTGAGTTTGTATTCAATCTTCAGATTCCAGGTTTGTACCTGAAACAATAATGTCTTTATTTGCGGGTGTCTAATAGCCCCCATTTGGCCATGTTAATAAGCAGTTTATGGTTGGTTTCAGCTCTCAGTAAAATACCCATGCATTAATGTGTGAACAAAAATAAGAAATGAAAATTCTTACACAAGTGAACTACAGAAAAAATATCCTCCTTTTTGTTAATTTATTGGTATGGATTTTTTGTTAGCACTGAGTCTAGGTACTCTTGTCTACTTCTGAAATATAAGCAAAAGTACAAGTAGCTCCCCATGCTGGCTCTTCTCATTGCTTTTCTAGTTGTGCAAGCAGGGTTGTTTGTAAAAGCAAAACCTTCTCCTCTCTCTTTTTCTGTTTTTACTCCCCTGTCTTAATATTTCTAGTCTTCAGGCTTTTATTCTCCCATCCTTATTTTGGTTCACATTTCTCTGTAGCAAATTGCATCTGTTGGGTCTTTTAAATGTGAGATGGAGGATTTCTGGTGAGATATGTCATCACTTGATAAACTGATCTAAAACCAATGTGAAGGTCAATGAGTGTAGAGGGGTGGGAGGACAGGTCACATCATACTGCCTGTGTGAAGAGTGAGATCATGTTTCCCTCAACCACCTTGTCTAAGTAACAGGCAAAATCTGAGAGGTTTGTGTTCATAATGCCAGATTCTTTGGCATTTATAATTTTTTTGGAGATTGATTTTTTTTTTCAGCTTCACAACAGCTATACAGGTATTTCCAGAGGTATGCAGGAAACACCTGAGCACATCTCTGCAGAACAGCAACTGAAAATTCAGAATTTATTAGCCAAAGCCTGATGCTATTCAGCTCTTAGCTTAAAAATCATTTTACCACCTGTCATTTGGGTTAGGAGGGATACAAAGCACTAACAAGCTGTTGAGCAGCATCTGTAAAACTCTTGGTAATAAAGCTCACAACAAAGAAGAGGTAAGAAGGAAAAATCAATTATTTTAAATCCTCAGCACATTTTGGTAACGTTTATCTAGATTTCTCAATCATTAACTAGAAAGATTCTACTTTGCTGCTCCTTCTTCAGACACCCATTTATTTTTATAATCCTTCCCTTTCCAGTTCCTGCACTTCTCTGGTACAAAACCCTCTCCCCATTCCATGAACATGGTTGCCCTGGTCAGTGAAGAGCTGATTGCTGAGCTGCAGCTGGCGCATTCTGATAAAGCACTGCAGACCTTCACCACTCACTCTTCCTCCAGGACCAAAGACTGCACCACAGCCTGCCCCTGTCTCAGGAAACCTAGCAGTCTGGGCCTTCCCGCAGCCTCATGTTCTGAGTTTAGTAAGGTCCTATAAAACTTTGCTGTGATTTGCTTAGAACCATAAAATCTACAGGCATCTACAAGGGAAAAACCTACATCTACCACAGCTGGAGAAAAACCCTCTTGCTTCTGTTAGCTAAACACATGAATTTTAATACTCTATTTGTAATGCAATAAATCAAAGAATTTCAGCTAAAACTATCTACATTTTTATCACTTTGTTTGTAAGATGTGCTGGTGGGTGCTACATGATCCCACAATATTAAAGATGTCAACATAAATACATTGTGTAAATAATGATAATTACAAAATAGTCTTAGTTGCTGAAAGGGCAACATTGCACCTTTTCGCTTAGCATTTTATACCAATTCCCACAGAAAAATAAATTCCAACATTGTTTATCTCATGATAAAACAAATGTGTTAGAAATATAGTATTTAATATAACCACAGTCTTCATGCTTACTATGTGAGTTACACTTAAAACTGAAAATTAATATGTATGTACATGGACTAGTCTTTCCAAGCATACATCCATTGAACTCTGCACTTATTTTCTGTATGAAGAGAAATTTTCAATAATATTTTGGGGAATCAATTCTGTATTACTTACATATATGTACAGTCTGATCTCCCCTTTCATGTTAAGAAACCAAAGTTCCCAAAATAAAGCCTACAGTTCAAAGGTTTATGGAATTTTTTGTCGCATACATTTTTTCTTTTTTGGTGTGTTTGAAGATGTTTTCAAACAGCCATTTGTCCATCATAGGTCAAATGCTTTACAGTTTACTGGTAAATTACTGGTAAAAGCCTTTTGTTCTAAGAAAAGTACTTAAAGTAACTACAAGGGCATAAGGTTAAAGAGGATTTTTTTAAAAATTAAGACTTCTTAGAAAAAAATAGAATACTTTGGGAAGAGTATAATGAAAGAGAAGTGACTACATTTACACAAAAGTTTTATTTCATAAAGAACCTATCTTCTACAAGGGAACTATGAAAGTAGAAAAACTTCAAGAACCTGTAGAAAAATATAGAGGTCAAACACTCTGGAGCAGTTTTTCATCATAATGCTAACAATAGGAATAATTTGTGCTCTGTCTGCTAGTGCTGATGAAACCTGTGTAATTCTTTTACCTCTGAGCCAAGTGCTGTTGAGAATAAGCAGAGAAGTGTTGAATCACGCATAGATTTCTTTAATTGAATCAGTTCTATGCTCAAACGACTTAATAAACCAAACTGTAAATCTTTCTGGCAGTTCTCTGCAATTGGTGGATGACTGAAAGCCTAGTTCCTAGTAAAATAGTGGTAACTTTCTCATTCACTCCAAAGGATCTGACCAAAACCAGGCCAGCAAAAACAAAAAGGCCATATTTCAAGGTTTGTTTGTTTCTTCATTTGTTTTTATAGTAAGTAAAGAAAAGGATAAGTGGAGTTAAGAAGAGGTTTTTAAAAAAGCAGATAATATCCTGGATATTTCTAATGGTACTAAAGAAATACAAATGCTACAAGGTAGTAGAAGCGATGGAGACCTTCATGCTTTTGTCCAGCTTCTATTCATTATAGTTTTAGGCACTTTTCTTGTTGCACCATTTAGCTTTTGGCTTAAAAGAGGGGCTGGCAGTAGAGAAGGAGAATGTCCCACTAGTCTCACTAGCTGAGTGTAAACAAAAAAGGTTCTGTGCACATCAATCTAATTCCTGGTACATTATGTTCTATCCCAACATGGAAAAAGGTTCCTCTAAGTGTTGGCAAGCAGCAGCATTGAGCACATAATCTGGTTAATACTGCATTCAAAGGCAAATATATTCATTCATGTAAAAGGCAGTGGAGTGACATTGCAGACCAGGTCAATTTAGACAAAGTTATTTTAAACTCACGTCAGGTCTCCAATCCAAGGCACCAAGTGATCCACACATGCCACCACCAGGGGATGTGGAGATCTCTTAGGAATACTGAGAGACAACAAAATTAAATACTACCAAAGTACATCAAAATGCCTCTTATTTAATACATGTCTTCAAAAAAACCCCAAAAGAGGACAGGGGACAGAGGAAGAGAAGGCAAGGTGGGTAAACTGGGCCTTGTCAAGTATTCTTCTCTTTGAGTGACAGTGATTCTTGTGGCTTCTACAAGTCTTTTGTGGCACTTTGCTCCCAAGAACTGCAAATGGCCACACTGCAGCCTCCACCTTAATTTGAACACAACAGCAACAAGAGGGGTGTTTGTAAACAGGTTTCATAGACAGTTCCCAGCTACAGATAGAACTGAAGGAAAAGAAGTAAAACCCTAATTTATTCAGAAAGGTCAGAAAAGTACTTTTCAATAGTGCCAACAGCAGGAGAGGACAGCAACAAAAATGGAGCAGACTAGAAACAGTACTATAGTAGAAGTCCTAGTAAAATATATGTATTGTACAAGTGGCCTCGCCAAAATCCTAGTTGTGCTAAATGGGCTGCAGCTCTGATGTCCTTAATTGGGCGGCAGCTGTGGCTAATGAAGATAACTGGGATAAAATGGGGTGGGTTGGCTGGTCAGGGAGAGCCTTGGAGGAGTCCTGATGAAGAAGCAGGAACAACAGTGCTGTGAAGAGCTGTGTGTGAGAAACCACACAGAAGGTATGGGACTCTAGAAATATGATACAAAAATTAAATACAACACAGTACTCCTTTGGTCTGACACAACTATCCTAAAAGTAATGTATGTGCTAAGCTAAGGGATAAGACACGGACATCCTTAATCATAATAATGGATCCTGTTGCTATACAGAGTTATACTGCTACTCTTGCTACCCCCCAGCATGTGGTTTACTGCAGCACAGACAGTTAAAAGGGTTTTATTAAGAGAGAATAAAAAAGTAGGACATTAAAAACTGCTTCATGACAAAAGGAAATGTTAACAATAAATCCTATACCTGAGTATATTACTCTGCCCTGAGACAAGTGTAGGTGTCCCTCACTCATCCTGTGGCAAGCCACACTGCACAAGTCAGGAGATAGACCCAGAATCAGTGCTGATTTGGGATTACTGGAAGCACTGTGGTCACACCTTGAGTCAGTTTTTTCCATCCCAGAGATTACTTTTGCAGTGTCTTTTGGACAGCAGTGGGCACAGGAGGGGTTCTATGAACACAATAGATGGCCCCCAAAATTAAGTAGATTAAAGCATGTTCAGATTTTTTAGTAATAGCCAGTGACTATAATCCACAAAAATCCTAAAAATTACTAGTTTAGTAAGAAGAATGTAAGCAATTTTTATATGCCAATAGCAGAAAATGAATGTTATTTTGAAAAATAATGTCTCCATTTGCACTAAGGCCTTAGACGAGGGAGAAAACATTTACCAGAAGTGTTATGTCCAGTACCACTCTGGAGTTTCTCATTATATACTCCTTTTTTTCTAGTTTTCAACTGCTCTTTTGACTCATTTTAAGCTACTACTCCCTCCTGCCCCCCACACAAGACACACCTAGCCATGGAAACCTAAAACTCACCTGTAACTAAAAAAACCCAAGACATGATACCTCTGAGGGAAAAAGATAACTGAATTTATTTCCTATTTTTCTCATTTTTTCCAAACCAAATGGTTGCAAAGAAGAGTTCTGACTTATTCCTTTGTTAAGCAGTAGAAAATGATTGAACATGAGAGCATATGTAATATGAGTTTAGAAGTACCATTCATGAGATCTCAGTTTGGGTCAAGGCTGCCTTCTATAATGTCTAAGATGGACATAAACTCAATCTCTCATAACTAAGGGATAATCAAATACTGAGAAACAAGTTGTGAGATTGTGCAAATGTTAAATTTTTTTTAACCCAGAATCTGGATCCACGAAAAATTCTAAAATAGGAAGGGGGAAGGGAGGCAGAGAGTTCTACAGCGATTCACACCTTGATTTCATGGCTCATTCACTTCAGTATCAATAGTTTCCACACAGAAGATGCACTATTATTTCACATAATGGAGGGGGCAGCCAGACGATTGGCTTCATTGCACACTGCAGCTACACTGACATTTGTAAAAACGTTCAAATCCAAAGGGATAAATAATTCACAGCTTTGCTGAAAGATAGTACTAAAGGGGTTTGATAGATTGATAAAGAAGAATGCAGCTGTAAAAGTCTGGCACTTCCAAGCTTCAGGGAATTTGGCCTGCTATGTCCTCACATTTCTAGAGAACTGTTAAACTAACCCCCCCCCCGCCAAATTCCTTTTTTAGCTCCAAATGATCCCTAGGATAAAGCACAGGAAGACGAAAAAAAATCAAAAAATACCCAAGAAAATGGGTCTGTAAAAGAAGTTTCAGTAAGGCAATGAGAGAGGGGGTCGGCTTATAGTTTCCTAATTACTTCTTTAAACACATTCTTAAATTGGAATGAGAATTATATCTTAGAGTTCCTTTCTCTGTGGTTTGACAAATCAACAGTTTACCCATTGTAAAAATAATTACATGATTCATTTATTTTCACTAGTTCTTTTAATAGAATATTTTAGTTCTTAAAATTGCAAGGACAGCTGAAAAGCTTCTTTGAGAATGCAGAAATCTGTGCATTACAGAAACATCTGTGTTGCCTAATTCTGTTAACAATGAATGTAATGGCTTTATTTGTTTCTCACGGTGTCCTCTGCATTCCAAACATTTGAGGATATTCACTCAAATAGACATTTATCTGATTTTAACCCTGGAGGGCCCTTGTCCTGTCCACATTCTATCCAGCCGGAGCTGGAATGCATTTCAAAACCAATCCTCATCAGATATGTGGACAACAGTTGCAGAATTAAAAAAGGGGTCAATTCTGTGCAAAGCACAAGTTTTTCACTTTGAGCACTTCACTGCCTGAATTGACAGTAAGACTAAGCAGTAATTCACTCTCCCACATGTTGATATGGCTCATAGGGCCTGAAAACACCTTGCTTAAGAATCACCAAGCTCAATCCCCCATGTTGCAGACAGCTGTGAGCACTCTCCTTACTAACAGGTCTTTCTCGCTGCTGAAAACATTTCTAGATGTGCTTTTAATTTTTATAGATTTTCAGGACCTGAAATCTTGTTTATATACATGGTAAATACTGTGAGAACAATAAAAAAGCCTTGTGGTGTGGGTTATATTAAAAAATTTGCCCAGTTTGTTTACTTTACATATTTTTCAACTTTCCTTCTACAGGAAGAGGACTTTAACAGGTGTGGACAGGTCCTTTTGCCTTCTCTTTTCTCTCCATTCCTTTGGTTTTGGACTTTTAAGGGTTGGTCTCTTCCTCTGTCCTAATTTCACATTGGAGTTGCCCAGTCTTCCACTCTCCTATCTCTCTAACTCCCACATCCACCTCCTTCTTTGGACAATTCAACAGAAGAATAATCTTCTGTTATTCTGAGCCACAGAATAACAAATCTACCCTTTTATTCCAGACCTAACTCATTTCCAAACTAAACTCTCAGCATGTGTCGCTGAGCTCCTGTGGATAACTGTCAAATTAAGGTCAAAATTGTAACATCTTCTTCCTGAGGTATTTGAGGCTACTTTCTTACTCATTTACCATGGATAATGATATATATATTCATATTTCAAAGATGTCATCTTTAACTTGGCTTGCTCCTAGTTTTCAAATGTCAAGGATGTGGAATATGCTGAAGTTCTGCTGCACAGCACCTGCCCTTCTGCACCTTCACAAGACAATTTCCCCCCCCCAGATGATCATCTATTGTCTTCATATTTGCAGCTTTGTTTTGTTTAGAGTTGGATAAAGGAACATCAGTGCTTCAAAGTGCACAAAACACTGATGCTTACAAAGATTATTTACCTGTCTCACTGAGTGAGACAAGCAATGCATCCATGGTCTTGCAGCATAGCCTCTCCCTCCTCTACCATGATGTGACTTGAAGTTGTTCACAGATTTTCCTTGCTCTATTTAAATATTATCTGACATTCACCTTCAAGAGTTTGAAGTCATCTCCAGCTTATGATTATTTCCTTCATGTGGTGAATTTTCAAAGAAGAAGCTTCAGGCTCACACTCAGGATCCTCTTTATGTTTGGGTTTTTTTTAGTAAAACTCGCAGAACTACCTTATTATCTTTAAAACTATTTCCACCAGCATCCCTTCCCTAATAGAAGCTGGATAATGTGCATCCCACTGGTGCACCTGGGCCTTTAACATCTTTTTTTTAACTGTGTCATTTCCTTGTTGCTTTTTGCTCCCAGTCTCCTATGTAGATCAGATGACAAACTGGCCAAATTCACGATTTGCATCTTAACAGGAAACTCAGCAGAGGAAAATCCCATCTCATTTGGAGGGCAGCATTAGCTGTGGCAACACAAACCTGTGTAAACCTAGTTCTAACACACAGCATGGCTATAAATAATAACCATGAACTCTTCGGAGTTCTGAAAAACATTGGTTTTAATACTTCTACAATCTTTTTAGACCACTGAATGTTATCACTGCAAAACCTTGTCACATTTAGCCTACACAGAACAGGGTGACATTCAGATGACCTGACATTAGACACCTCCAGTATAGTAATTTAATTTTCTAGCAATTCTCTAGACTTCCTCTCATGAAGAGAAGAGATGAACAAACACTTCTGGGCACAACCCATCCTGAATGGTTATCTCTGGTGGATGTGAGTCATGGCCTCATTGTGCTTACTTTCTCCTTTTGCATATGAAGATGGTGAGAACAGCAGTGCAGAAAAAGATATAGGCAGTGTAGATGTCTGGAGTTAGGGGATGTAAATCCCAGTCCTGCTGTGTGCCTGGTGGCACAAGGCAGCAGCATACTTTTCTCTGAGCATTTCAAATCTGTCTTTATTTAAGTACTTAAATTGCACTTAGCACTTAACTTGTACCAAGGGCACATATGTAGGGAAAGTTTGTTTCATCAAACACAGCCAAAAGAACATAACAGCTATTTTCTGTTCCACAAAAGAAATAGCAGCTGCACATTTCTGATATAGAAAATGCACTGATCTATAGTTTCAGCTGGCATGAGAACAATGAGATCTTGAGTCTTGCATTTTCCTTAATCTTTATTTTGATTTAATTTGTTTTAAAGTTTATTCACCACCATCCCCTTTGCCAGGTTTCTTCTACATGACCTAAAACTAACCCTTGGACAAATGTGAAGCCAAAGAGAGCTCTTAAATAGTATCTGTATGTTCTTTTGTCTCAGGAAATGTAAATTAGGGCACTGGGTGAATAACACGCTTGGCTTTGCATCATGAAATGTGACTGTGGTGCTATGTCAGGGTCAAGATTTATGAAGCTATCGGGACTGGAGTGGACAGGGGCCAGCTTACATCTATCTGCAGCACTATTTTTGCTGCTTTCCAGACAAGTAACTCTGGAGTAAGGGGCACTGGTTCCTAAGGTGACATTACTTAGCAGATTGGCAGGCACCCCTTTGAAATGGACAGGAACAGTCCGTCCAGCAGATGGGGAAAGAAATGAAAATAAAAGACAAACAAATTGCTGACTTAAATTTATATAAAGTAAATAGGAAATATATTTCAGTAAGAATTAAAGATAGTAATAGAAATAGTAAATCATTTGAGCAACTCCACAAAATCCCTAACTGTACATGAATAAGAGGGAAAGAGGAGTTATCTTAAGGAAGTTAAAGGAAGTAAAGGATTTTTACACAGTGATAGATCTCAATAATAACTTTTTTTTTAATCCAAGGAGCTAACCTAAGAAATATCTCTTTGCTGGTAACTAATGTGGTCCACTGAAACAAACAACAACCAAAAAAATCTCCAACAAAAAAGCAAAAGAAAACAAGCAGCGAATAAATAAAAGCACCAGTGTATGTGTCTGTACCTCAGTGACTAGGTTTCTATTGATGTCCATCATATAATTCTTTTTTACTTATTTACAGCTCACTGACCAGATTACAAAATCACCAGCTTCAGAAGGTGCTGGGGAAAGCAAAATAATCTTCACAAGAGTCAAATGCACCGAACGAAGGACTACGGAGAAAAGATTCAGTATTTGTTCCGTATGTTCTGCAGTATCTTTCTGGTTATTAAATGGAGCTTACATTATCGTGGCAGAAATTTGACAAGCCATTTGCCACAAAAAAAACTTATGTATAGAAAGTGGGTTTTTTGTAGTGAAGCAATATCTGAGAAGCCCTAATTTATTTGAATGTATTCAGTGTACAAGTTTATATTTCTTCATACTACTCTGTTGATTTCCATTATTCATACTTTTCATTGAACAGAAATGTCAGATCAAATAGAATTTTTTCAATTTTTCACTTTATGAGCATAAATTCATATATCACATGTTAATTTAAATTGTAGTCTTTTAAGTTCTAGAAGTGAGTATTTTTCCTCAATCACAGAACACAAAACGCAGATGTGCACACAGTGAAAGCAACCATCAAAAACACCCAGCAAAAATTTTGTAGTTTTTCTCTACCTGTATAATTATTTAAAGAGCTTTGTTCAATGTTTTAAAACTGTATATTAGGAAGGTTAGTTAAACCTTCCTAAAGAGAAATTATTATTTTCTGTGTAATCCTTAACAGGGAGAAACATGGACATTTAAACCCAAAGTGGACAAAAATCTATAGTGAGTCCTCACAGTCACAAAACTATGCCTCTGCTTGTGTTCTCAGACCAGGTGGATA
Source organism: Zonotrichia leucophrys gambelii (assembly GCF_028769735.1). NCBI lineage: Eukaryota > Metazoa > Chordata > Aves > Passeriformes > Passerellidae > Zonotrichia > Zonotrichia leucophrys. The sequence continues at coordinate 67,547,081 of NC_088200.1, read as the reverse complement.
TGCTAGACACTCCATTGTTTCAAATGCTAGAAATCCAAGCCTGTCCTACCTTACCAAACATACCCTTATTTCTAGCAGACAGCTGTCAGACACAAAAGGGCCAGCTACTAAGCTAGAACAAATTGATACAGGTAATTTTGAAGTCTGTAGTTTTCAGGCTTCAACATATTGGTAAAACCCCATTTCTGTTTCCCATTTTGAACTCCCAGTAAATCTTGGTTCAAAGCATTTTTTGTATTTACAAATTCCTTAAGTCCACCCTTCCAACATCATAAAGAATCAATAGAATCAATTGGTTCTTTCCATTGAGGCTTGGTTGTTTTGAGTTGGGTTTTTTTGTTGTTGTTGTAATATTTAACTTAGATTCCATATGCTAATGTTAGAATTCATCAGCAAGATCTTCTACACTCTTGGCCATTAGAGGGCAAATTTTTATTAAAACTATATAGAAAGTCAGATAGTGAAGAAATTATCATTATAATATTTCTATGTGAAATAAAATTATCTATTTAATGCTTTAGTTCCATCTAGCTAGAATGAGACTTCTGTTGGCTTCCAGAAAACTCAATATGCCAATCTGGCATTGTGCTTCTTATCAGAAGCTTCTACTGCAATCAAATGCAGTATAAGAGGTTAAAAATTGGATGAAAATCATCTCATTATTTGTGTTTATAAAAAGTCACTGTATTACCACTGCACAGTACTCAGAAAGTTGATTCTGGAAGAAAGATTATGTATTAAGCCTGGACTTAAATGAAAATGAGCATACCTAAGCTCTGGGCACTGGATTGCTACATCACCTGTTCATTGCTGTTGGCACTAACCAGACAATAGGTGTGGAAATAACAATTAAATTGAAAAGCCTGACTACTTACCACAGTACTTATATGCACTTCTGTCTTTTCCTGCTGTTTGTATCTATATTTAAAAATAATGCAAGAACATTTTACATCTAATGTTTGATAGAAGCTATTACAAATCCTTCCTCCTTTTAGTGTATTTTTCAGCAGTGTGTACAGCAGAAAAGGGCAAGGAATTAATCAGAATGCCAAAAGAGTTGGGTTACACAGTGTGTAGAAAGCACTTCAGCTACATTATTTGCTCAATTTCTGTAGGGAGTTGTGAAATAGAGGTCTTAAATTTAACATGTCTGGCTTACTTCCACCTGGATTCACTTCAAACCCGTTGCCTGCAGCTTGCTGAATACAGAGTGGGAAATCAGTCATTACATTAAGAACTGATGGCAAATGATTCCAATTCACATTTTTCAGCTGGTATGTTTTTTAACCTGGAGCAACACCAAACTGAAAAATTTTGCAAGCTGGGCATAAAAGCTGTGTTGCAGACTAAATATATTTCCAGTTCTATGAAGTCCACAAGGGCATTTCTCCAGTTGCTATGCTACCCACTGAAGTTACAAGGCACACTATATCTTCAGCTCTCATCCTGTTCTCTTTCTCTCTGCTACCAGAGTCAAAGCTGCTCAGGCGCTGTGATCTACAGTTTAGCACTGACCCAATTTCAATACATTTATAAATGTCTGATATAGTCTTATAGGCTATTTGCTGCTAAGATAAAAACACACTTTTGAAATTAATCTGCTGCACTTTCTGTTTTGAAGCAGGCATTTTGGTTCAATGATACTGCAGGAGTTGTATATCTTTTCTGTTCTCTACCAAAAATATAGTTGTTACTCAAATGCATTTCAATAGCTCTTGGAGACATTACACTGCTCTATAAAGCACTGATACACATTTCTTACTTAATTTTTTGAGAAAACTCTGACAATTTCTAGAACTTACAGAACAGAATGAAAATTTTACTTCTCAGTCTTTTATAATTCAGAAGCCAAATCACAGTACAGAAAGGAGATCTGACTGACCTGAACTCTGCAACTGACGTAATTTTAGCCAGGGGACCCTAGTGGCTGTGCAACACTAGATGTGTTTTAATGTGTATTGATTTTGTGATGATGACAAATATAAATTTACAAGTTACAGGAGGATGTTTTAATCACGTCACAAGACAGCAGGCTCAAAATAGGCTTCCAGTGTATTATAACATGAACTTAATACAGAAAATTTTGATACAAAATACATTCAAACAACTTCCCTGCCCCAAATGATTTTTTTTATTACTTTCAATGAATGCAATTTAACCAAGACACAAGTTTGGTTCCTATAATAACTTAGTGCATCCTCTCTATTACCCCCATAAAAGAATTATAATCCAGTGACAATATAAAGGGAAAAGGGTTTAATTTAAGCTAATCTTTCACATGAAATGCAACCATGACAAATACATATCTGGGATAGTGCCATTCAAATCAGTTTTGCCAGGACAATGTTATAAGTGTCTTCAGATACTATGACTAGCTGGTCAGGGACTTGTTTCAGTGTATTTTCTTATTTGTATTTCAGTAGAAAACTTGTGTGTTCAGAGAGATTTGGTTATAAGTAAGTGCAAAGACATTGGTTAGTGTAACATTTTTTATCAGTAGATCCCAGTACAGGAAGGGCCATCTTAGCATGCCTGTGGAAAATTGGAAGGGAGAAAGAGGGAAGAGCAGATTTCCTGGAGATCATACAGTAAGTAAGTGGCAAATTTAGGAATAGAAAGAAATTGATTGAAATGTAAAAAATAAGAGCCCTGGGTACAATTTTATCACAGATTTACAGTGAGTGAAGAGTTCCTTCCCATCCCTTCCATGATGAAAGACCAAAAGTAACTTGATCATGGAATGAAAAGGGTCAGTATTCTTGTTATACTTCATTCAATGGCCATTGTCCGGGATAAACCTTCATCTGCCCCAGGAACAAAGAAGTGTGTTTGTGTATTGAGGTATCTCTTCAGTGGATTTGAGGGTTGCATTTTAATAGAAGGAAAGAGAAAGGAAAAGGACAACATATATCATTTAGCACTTCACTGGAAATGCCTCAAAAAAGACATGGTTTTCAGCATGAAAATTCATTCTTTCATTCATGTTTATCTACATGATTTTCAAACTGAACTTGAGGAAGAAAAGTGAAAGGTAAAGAACCTTTTTATTTATTATATAAATTTTATTTATAAAATTTATTACTCAGAGCAATGGCTTGTGTGAGGGACACAGCATGAAGGGTTGTACATTTGTTCGAGAGGTGCTGGGGACTCAAATCCAACTGAAAGGCACACGAAGAGTTTGGAAAGCTTTTGTTCAAACCAAAACAAGAATGTTCTATTTCTAGATTTGATCCTGATGCAGCCCAGAATCACTGAAGTCTTGTGATAAAGGCTGCAATTGTGAGAAAATCACATCTGAGATGCTTTGTTAATACAAACCTTATGTTTGTGCTGGTGGAGCCAGGAGAGAAATAGAAGCGTCTGTCAAAATCACATAAGGAAAGGGACCATGTCATGGTAGTTAAACTAATAAACAACACAAGATCTTTCTGCAGTTCTAACACCCTGTTCAGCCACACTGGACCAATGTGCTGAAAGTTAGTACATTCTAGCTTTAAATTGTTTTTTTAAATGGTGTCTTAAAACTGTCATTAGAGAAGTCACAAAGGAAAGAGAATCCATCACTATGGGTGCCCCAAAATATTCTTGCCTCCACAGAGAGAAGATAAAACACATCCATGATATAGCCACACATTTTGGTGGAGCTGCAGAAGTTGTCTGTACGATGTGCTCATTTGGCAAAGAGCTCTCTGCTTAAGCAGAAAATCCAGAATCCAATCTTAGACACAGCTATAACTCTCTCTCCATTAAATTTTGATTAAAAATTATGTCAAATATGACTTTCACTAGTTATAAAACATTAAAAGAAATAAATAGAATGAATGTTTCTCTGAATAAGCAGCCATTCTATCTCCAATTCTATATTTATATAATATATTTGTAGAAATAAAGTAAAACATTTTTATAATGGCAACTTCTTTTGTGTGAGGTGTGATAAAAAAAAATTAAAAATCTATTGGAGAACCTTTTAAAACTTGCTGGGCTGCAGAAAAAAAAACATAATCTTCCTCAAATGTATTTTAACTGCAACCTTGTCAAGCTGATGATACCTGTTCTTGGTTGTTAATAAGAATTTGATCAAATAGCATACATTTCTGAACATATTTGACAGAGAAAATTTGATCTTTAGGTTGCTGTTCTGAATTTTGCAGATATTTATTTTGACATCCACTCATTTGCTAATGAATTCAACTGGCAAGTGGAAGCTTTCACATGATGGAAGTGCATGTTTGTTTTTGTAGGACAGCATCTAAAGGAAGGTAAGATGCTCTTGAGAATCTAAATTAATCCAATTTATTATTTTTTCTACACTTACTTGTTTCAAGTGTTTCAGATTCAGCATCTTTTTAGGATGTCTCTGAAAAGGCTAATTTCTGCATAAATTTAAGAGTCTGTTGTATCCTAGATAAGACTTTTTGATAATATAACAATAGGCCTAGAAATTAAACCAAGACATACTGCTTTATTTCCAGTTATACGGAGTTTTTTTGTCAGCTATTATAAACATTATCAATTTCATTAGCTAATTCATCTGTCTTTTTATTCTAGTACAAAAACTGATTAATCAATCTATATCAGATATAAATTAAAATGAAGTTTTCAATTTTCAGATATGACTATTTCTTCTGCATGCAAACAATTTTTTTTCAGAAAGGCACCATTTTTTAATAATCTCTCTGGTAAGACTATATTTCTAATATTTGACTCCTTGCTCCATCCAGTAGCCTAAAGAACCAACGCTTATTGGAAATTTTGGCCCATTCTTTTGTAGGGCTTTTTCTGACCAGCAAAATCAAGTTTTCATCAGCCAAGTTTTTCACATGGCTGGTGAAATCCCACTGCTTACAAAACCTTCCCTCAATCTGTGTGCACAAGTTTAATGTTTGGGTTTTAGGAAGCAATTCTGCATCTCTAGTTTCTACTTTATTTTATGCTTCAGTAAACAGTCTGGAAGAACAAGAGGCCAAATTAATTTCTGAAATAACTCCTTTTACTGAAGTTCACTTATGATACAGCAAGGTATCTCAGAAATAACTCATAAACAAATCACCAAAAAAAAAACCTTAGACAATTATTCTCTTTTGTCTGTATTGAGGTATGAACAGAGGTTTTAATTCATTGTTCACATGGGAGTATATCAGCACTACCCCGATGGCTAAAAATGTGTCATCTTTATCTACTTTGCTCTTTATCACAGCTGATAAAAGATTTGGTCTAATGAAATGTCTGCTTGAGGTTTTTAGAAATTGCTCTCTGCCCAGTAACAAAAATGCTTATTTATTGCTCAATACAAATTTTTCATTTGGTTTTGGCTTTAGCATAATTTTAGGACCTTATAATTTGCATCACTTTTCATAAACAATTAATTTTCTAGAAACTACCAATGATTTCTGACTCTTGTGATCGGATATTGTAAATACAGTCAGCCACCAGTATGCTTCATTTAAAATTTTCAGATAAATATTTCATAGTTCATAGCAATATTTCAACTATGGAACTAATAGCAACTGGCCAACTTGGAACATGAAACTTGCTAGATGGCATATCAAAAGCATATGCCTTGGCACTGCAGTTTTGATTGAAGTTTTGGGTGCCTGAAGCTGTGAAAAACTTTGAAAAGCAACATGTTCTGACAGGTCATTCAGTATTTCCTCTTACTCAGGTATAAAAAAATAATTAATTTACTCTTTGCCCTTCATATAATGTGATTTACACCATCATGAAATAATTTCTTTTTCTAATACACATGGAGTTCACCCAGAATTTGCATTTTTTTTCTTTTGTTGTGTATAGTCTGGATGGTATGAAACACCTTTTAAACTGTACCATGTCCTTACTGATGAAATCCATATAATTGTTTAAACCAACCATTTCAGTCAAAGGTCACCAAAGTTTAAGAATTTAATGCTGATCCTCACATTAAAAAAAAAAAAAAAAACAAAAAAACAAAAAAAACCAAAAAACCACAAACACAAAAACCCCACAAAATATCAGCCTGATCTTCCAACAGCACAGAAATCAAATGCTGAATAACTTTATAACTTTGTATATTTTCTTGAATACAATGTTGTATTAAAGTGTGGTTAGCTGTCATAAAACCTGTCAGCTGTAAACTAACAATTTTAAAGCAATGACCATTGTTATATCTTGCTCTTTCAAAATATTATCTTCTGAATGAATAGCTGATAACTGAGGTTTGTACATGCTTCCACAAGTCAATAATCAAAAGATTGAAGGGAAAGTAGAGCTCGTATTATTATTGCAAGATAACATATGAGTGATTCTCCTATAATTATTATCTGTACATAGAAGTTGGTTGAGTTTTTGTTTGGTTTTTAACTGTGAGCTTACACAGTCCTGGTAGAACACAAAGTGGGTAATTAGGTAATGCACTGTAAGTTTGCCAGGGGGAACGATCAGTAATGAACTGGTGTGTTTGTACTTTCACCTGAAATTCTGGCGCTGGCTGTCACTGAGCTCACCTCAGCAGCATCTGCAGAAAACAGGGAGGTGCCTTTACTGCCTGGGGTCATTTCATCAGGAATCAATGGAACTCATTATCTCTACAAAAGTAATCCCAAACCTACATCGTGGTGGTGCTCTTTTACTCTCCCTCATTTTCAACATTTATATGCCTACACCTATGGCAGACGTTTTGGAGACACATGGAATATACCCTCACTATGCCTCAGAGAGGAGAAAACTGCATCTCTAATTTGCACAGTAGAATTTGAGTTAGAAGTGTATAGCTAGGTTATGGAAGAATTGAGATCAACTAGACACAAGTTGATCTGTGCCAAGGTATCTGGTTTACAGAGAAGAATTTAGAGAGGAAAAATAAAAAGAACTGAAAACAAGAGGGGTTCATATAAAAGGATGTTACTTGTAAAAAAAATTATTTGCAACTCATCTGACCAAGTCAAGCTATAGCAACCTGACTAACAAAATTATTCAATTCACCTAATCCTCCCTAGAATAGTTTTGGAGTTTAAATAAAGTATAAAAAATGCAGTGAAACTAGAAGAAGTTCTAATTAAATTTTCCAAAAGAAAATTTGGAAGGATGTTGAAAGGTGAATGAATATAAATTAAATATTGAAACAATTTAAAATTAAATATTGAACAAATTAAATACTGAAACATCAATTTTTGCAGACTTCTTTTCAGTTTAGAAGAAAATAATGTGCCTGAATATAGAAAACATTTTTCTGCAATACAGGAAGATTTCCTGCAAGTATATTTGTATAGAAAATAAATTGCTAATATAATGTATATCTCTGACTAAAGAAATCATTTTTATGGCTGGGCAAAAGGAAACAGAATTCTAAAGATTAAAATTTGTGTTCGTGTCTGGGACAAGGATGTGATTTTCATTTATAACTTTCAGAGTCAACAAGGCAAAAAAATTACTTATATTGAACTTCTTTTAATTTATAGGGTTTTGTATTTCACTCAACTTCACTCATCTCAACAGAAATGAGCTATTTTACCCATTTAAACACACATGCTAGGCAAAAATTGCTGATAAAGCACAAAAGTGGGTCAGAAAAACCTAACTGTCTTTTTCCTGCGCACGCCCTCCACATCAGCTCACATAAACCAGACCAAAACCTGTGTTGTGATGTTGTAGTGAGTAAGTTTTTTGTATTGCTCCCCCATTTTATGTATTGTCTCCCCCTTTTTTCAATGTAAAATGGTTCTGCCCTCCCCAGTTTTCCCGCCACAGCTCTCCTGACAGTTTTGTTGCCATGGTAACCCCTGCCCCTGGTATTGTCAGTTAGTTAAGTTATATAACTTCTCCTCCCACCTTCCTCCTTATAAGTAAACTTTTCCTCCTCCCTGGGCCCAGTCAATCACCCCCCACTCCTCCTAGTCTTCGAGAACTTTCTTCTCTCTGGGGGTTGTGGTTGGCTGTGGTCCCGGGGCCCCTCCTTTACTTTGTATTCGTTGGATGCTATTGTATGCCCGTTATGTTAGGTTCCTCCCCATACCTTTCCCTATTGGTCAGCTGTGGATCCCTCCCTTGTCCACCCCCTACCTTTAAACCCCTGCTTCTCCCTTCCCTCCTTGGCATTTTCTGGGGTCATTTGCTGGCTGGTCTTCCCCTGGTTGGAGCTTCCGTGTCATCCAATAAACCGACCTTCACCCCCAGCAAGTGTCCGACTCCTTCCTTGTCCCATCAGCGCGTATCCAGTCTGCGATCCAGCTCAGCCTGAAGCCAAGACGCCAAGGGGGGCTGGAATTCCATGCAGCTGAGGTGTCGGCCACAGACCTACAGCTAGCCGGACTTCGCCCTAGTGGCCACATATGCCCAGCCACATGGTGCCTCAGCACAGACCTGGCCAGCCCAGTCTGCCTTGCTGAGATATGCACTGCCAGCCTAAGCTAATGAACCTTGCTGGAAGTTAATTGCTTTAACACCATGCTCTGGGATGTGCACAGACCCTGCCCTGTTTAACAAACTTACCTTCTAACTGCGTCCAACATAATTGATTTAAAAATAACTCAAGTGTATTTTCACAGCCATAGTAGCACCTTTGGATTACAGGAAGGCAAAGCCCTGGTGCTGCAAAAGTTCCCTCTCTCAAAGAGCATTAGAGGCAGCAATGAGACCAGCTACTCAAGTTACTTAGAAAATTAGGGCAGGTCAGAACTGTTGTTTTAACAGCTATGATCAAAGCAATGCTGAGTGAAAGGAGGGAATGTGAAGCTGATTTACAGATAACAAGGACAGAAGCACCACCCCAAGCTTTCAGTGCAGGGCTTTTCACAGAAATTTGAGGCACAAAGAGCATAGAACACTTTGGCCACAGGTACAGGCTATCATGCACCATTTTTAAAATTTGTTGTTATTGTTTCTTCATCAACAAATCTGAAAATGTTTCAATTAAGTTGAAATATACAGACTCTGGTATCTCATAATACAATAAGTAGAATTAAAATCTAAACAGAAAATACTACAACTCACTGGAATGCTTTCTACAAACACATTGAAGAAATCAGGCCGAAACAACATTTTGGACGGAATATTTCCCCACTAGAAACCATTTCAGCAACTCCAGGTTTATGTTACTGTATGAAGCAACAATATGTCTTTTTAAAAATGGGTTGTTTCTAGCAAAGTGCTTGACAGTGCACAGTGTACTGAACAAGAAACTCTGAGTTTTTCCTATTCTCTGCAAAAGGACAAGATGAGTTGTTACATCTTAGTTCCTCTTGAGAGGCTTGATAAAAATAAGAAAGCAATTTATTATTACGCAAATCTCTTAGCACTGTTCTTCAGAAAGACCAAAAAATACAAGTTAAAATTCAGATTTAGCAGCCTCTTACAAAACAGACTTTTTTTGAATGGGCTTTTGGTGCTAAAACAATATTCAGGTGTTAAATAAACAGTTATTTAACATACACAATAGCACCTCCAGGGGCTTTAAAAAAACGGGTCCTTGCTGACAAGGCAAAACACTTTACTTTTCACCTCTTTTATGAAGTGTTATGACCTGAGTACAGGCCTTCAGCTTTTCTTTACCTGCATAATCCTAAACAATGAGATCTTTAATGAAAACAATATTTCAGCTTCCTTTATTCACCATTCAAAACGAAGATTTTGAAAAGCACACTTTCCAATGACCCATGTGAATTACAGGGAAGGAATTCCCCAGAAATCAGCTGTAATGAGAACTTTGTGACTTGGGCAAAATGATAGTGTTAGGGCTAGCAATATCAGATAACATTATTTATATTAATGCCTTCTGCCCAAGAATGAAGCACACCTAGAATGTGGCTTTGTGGAAAATCTGTATTGTATCCTGAAATTGCAAAATGCTGGGCACAAAGAGATTAAAATCCTCCATCTGCATTTTTAAGTGCTAAAGTAACACAGTAATGGCAGATTCCATAATCCTTCAATAGTTCATACACATTAATACAACAGAAATGCATTCATTTCTGAAATATCATATTCCATAAATAACTAGGATGGGGCCTGCAGTGTCAGTAGTAGCATTACTTCTATTTTAGGAGATTCAACAAGTCTTAAGGAACTCACTGATCACCAGGTGGGCACAAGAACCTGTGTAAGAAACTAGACACACTCAAGTATGCCTTCTTGTAATGCATTTTAGAACAAATCAGAGTCCCTGAAATTGTGCAAGGAGTGCTGAGTTTGTCACAAGCAGTGAAAATCGAAGAAATAAGTTCTGTACAAAGATATTGAGACTGCACAAGCTTCCCTGTTAAGATTTTGCCACAGAAAAACTATTTTGGTTTTATGAGTATAGAGAGCCCAGACACAAGTAGAAAATTACGTGTAGTTTGTATAATTATATACAAAATATTGCAATAAAAAATTAATAGGAAACTAGTGAAATCTTTAGCAATCCATGTATTTATAGCAGATTAGTCACAATGTGATCAAACTCTGAGGAACCTCAGAAGAAAATCTTATTCCATTTTCTCTGTAAGTTTTCAAAGTTAATTTTTTGAAGCATTTACTAGAAATATCCACCCATGAATGTGAAGAAGAAAGGGCTGTGAATCCTTCAGATTTCCTTTACTGTGAAATATTAGCTGGATATCACCAAATGTTAATTCTTTTCACAGAGATAATAATGAACTTGCCATGAAGAGTCTCCACAAGTTGGGGTTTTTTTGCTTTTGAAGTACTACCACCCCCTCCTTCCAAATTTGTGTATGTTGACTGACTCTGTTCCATGTGGCAATTCAAGGAATTAATCTCTTTTCATAAAACAGGCATGTTAGCACATTTTTCTCTTGTATATACAATTCACTCTTTTGTTCTGATCACTTCTGACCTTAAGTAAGTAAATGAAGTTCCACTTATTACTTACAGTTGAAAGGCTCAGCAAAGTTTGTTCAGCAGCATTTTAAATGCCTGAGCTTTTCAATTTTCATGTAACAGCCCAAAATCCCACAATTTTGAAACAGAGAAAACTGGATCCCCACTGAACTTCTTTTCTTTTTTATATCAAGGCTCTGTGATAAGGATAACTCTACATTTGTAAAGTAAGCATGCCACCACTACTTTGAGTCACAGTTCAGCCTTGCCACAAGCCTTCACTGAGGATACCCACTGTCCACTGTTCACCCACATATTTTATTTCTGATTGATTTCTTCAGCAGGTTGACTAATAGGTCCACCACCCCAAAAGGTTTGCAAATAACCATCCATTCAGGGTATGGCCCTACTGTTTTCTATAGGAGAAGACTGACAGTGCTTACCTCTTGTGGCGCCACCTGATTATGTAAAAGCTCATTTTTGATGAGCTTTTGTCCAGCTGTCCATCACAAGGACAGTGAATGGTACAGAAAAGTGCTTTCATTTAATGAAAGGCCAAAAACATTGTAAAAAAAAAGATTTGGTTTCTCAGAAAAGTCAGATTTTTGTCAAACATAATTTTATCCTTTAGCTTTCCAGAGAAAAAAATCAAGATTTTTGCCCAGCCTTCCCCAGCCATAGCACCTTCTGTTGCATATACCTAACGCTGGGATGGAGCGTGTTGTTAATGCACAGACATTATCAAGGATCTTTATTTTTGAAACATTTAACTCACAGGGATTGCAAAACTCTTGGTTGAAGATTGAAAACTCCAGGACTGGCTGAATCCACCAGAGCAGCTTAGTGCAATTGCTGCATTAAGTCATTACTATTGCACAAACAAAACATTGCTGTGGGGTTTGCTAGGGTCAGAGGATGGTTTTACCACACTGCTTAATTTACAAACCTTTCTGTATACAGGCCACTCTGAAATGAGGCTTTACAGATTCGGCAATGTAAGAGAGGAAGAATTTTTGTTGTTCTTGGAATAACAGATGAAGTTGTAGGATAGCATTTTACTTACAAATGAACCATTTATTTCTGCCTGCACTTAACAAGCTCATACTAAAAGCCTGTTCAGCAAATGAGAAACACGAAAACCAGAATGCCTAAATCAAAAGCAGATGGATAGAAGTAAATACAGAATATTTATTCTCTTAGTGAAGACAAAATAAAATCTTAAAATGACAACCTGAATGGCATTCTTTTTTCCCCATTGGCATCACTAAAAATTACACTTTAAGAAAATATAAAACTGGTATTGTAAAGTGAGAATTCATCTTTTCATTTTGTTTGTTTGCATTTTTTACATGGAGACCTGGAGTGAGGAACACTGCATTTTGAGACTGGGGGAATTGACATGAGGAAATAAATACAATTGTCTAGGATTCTTCTTGCCAGAATCAGTTGAAGTGTATAAGCTACAAAAAAAAGTTTTGCAAATAATTCCACAAAGAGAAAAAGACTGTTAAAAATTTGGACCACAAAAAAGTGCAAACAAGAAAAATCATGACCAGCCTGCTAGCAAAAGATTTCAAATTACCTTTTTGCTCAGGAATCACACTGTTCTTGTTAGAAAAGGACATGTAGTATTGTCTTGCAAGCAAAAAGAAATTAAATTTGGTTTATGAAAAAAGCAATATCCTTAAACTCTTTTATGGGGATATTATGAGGTACTGTAAGGTTTAAAACATCACTCTAAGTGTAGTTTCAAAGAAAACAGTATTGTTTCTTCCCATGTAGAGAGGCAGAACTAACAAGGGAAATATTGCAGTATTGAGAGGAGAGCAGTGTTAACTCTGCATGCATGCTATGCACAAAAGCCTCCACATCTTCCTGAATGACCTGGTCTGTTCTTACACTCGGAGGAAAACTGTGAAATTGCAGAAATGTAAAATCATTACCCTGTGGACAACCTGTCTGGTTCAGGACTAGGACTTGAACTTGTCTTTTTATTTGAGCTGTGTGACCCAACTAACAGGCCACCAAGAGAATATCTTTTCTCTAAGGAAAATACATACATATATATATGTTTGTGTATCTTATATATATAGACACATAAATGCACATGCATATGTATGTTTATGCACATATATGAAATTCACACTGATAAGGAGTTTTTATATTTTGTGTTCTTAAATGCCTCAGCTGAAGATAACAGACTTTCTCACTTTACTCCAGGTGCGACAGTTTGGCAGCTCAAATTGTGTGAGGAGCCCCAGGCTACTCAAAACCCCAGGTCAGACCCACGAATTAGCATTTTTATTTCATGGATAATTGTAGAGTCTCTACCTCCTCACTGCAGCACCTACTCTAATTCTTGCCTTGGTAGAGTTGCTGTGATCCTTGTCATAAAATTCAGAAACAATGCGAATTTGCAAAGTACTGTCTACGGCGCCACACTTACAGCCTGTATCTGAGAAGTTTCACTGCAAAACCAGCAAACCTTAAATCACAGAGGAATTCCTAAGTAACTATTGCGGCAAGGGTGTATCTGGCCTGGGTGGTCAGGGTCCGGCTAGCAGAGGGCAGGCCGACACCCCGCTGCAATCCAAAGCAAGCACCCCTCGGCATCGGAGGGCCTCGGGCTGTGCTCGCCTGAGGACCGATCTCACCGCCAATGCGACTGTGAATAAGGAGCTGGACTCTCGTTGGCGTTAAGTCCAGTTTAACGAACAACCCAAGACCGCACACAGGCAGAAACCCCAGGGACAAACCGAGAAATGGGGGTGAAACAAGGTTATACAGGGGGTGGGTGTACAAAGGAGGGGTTTACGCAGAACCAATCAGGAAGGGTGGAGGGATGAACTTAGCATGACTGACATAAAGGGGAATCCAATGAATACAAAGTAAAGGAGGGGCCCCGGGACCACAGCCAACCACAACCCCCAGCTACAAGAAGATACTGGAAAGTTGGGAGGAGTGGGGGGTGATTGACTGGGCCCAGGGAGGAGAGAAAGTTTACTTATAAGGGAGTAAGGGGGAGGAGAAATTATATAACTTGGGTAACTGACACAACTAAGGGAAGGGGTAACCATAGCAACATAACTGACCTAGGAGCTAATGGCGGGAAAACTGGGGAGGGCAGAACCATTTACATTGAACAGGGGGGGACAATACATAAAATGGGGGAGTAATACAAGAAACTTAACAACAGACTACAACATCTCCCCGTTTTTTACCAAATAAAATAGAAAGAACGGGAAAACTGCAACAATTATTAAAACTGATTAATCACTAAAAATATCAGGTTGAGGGCGCAGGCAGTCAGAGGTTTTTTTTCCCAGACCAAGCCAAGGAAAATGACAGAGGCTGTGTCTATGCCCAAGCATAAAAGTGTATCCTGTACCCTGCCCTGGCACAACTGAAATGCTGAATGGGAATGGTGCTCAATCACAGTAACTCTCCATGCTGAGGAGACCTGGTAAGCCCTCCTCCCGCCCATCCATGGCGTGTAGGACAGGCTCTCCCTGGATCTCTGTCTTGCCTTGGCAAAGAGGATAAAGAGGTGGATGTCAGCAGCACAGGGAAGACCCAGGTACAGATCAGCGTGCACGGTGACAGCCAGGCAGCACCCCAGCCAGCAGATTGCAGCACATACACCTTTGCTCTCACATCTGACAAGCTCCGCTCACCGTTTTAGAGGCAAAGGCTATCTCAAATGAGCTTTGATCATCCATAATGGATTCTTTCTGACTGGTTGTCAACCTGAAAATTAAAATGGCTGGATGAGAAAGCACAACAATATGCTGCAGCAAGGAGAGATTTATCATTTGTTCTGACTAATGAAGACATCATCACCAGTGTAAATCAGGGGCCAGATATTATTAGTCACTGATATTTTCCTTAAAAATCAAAATGCCTTTGTCCACAAAAGCAAAAGCCAGCATACAATTTTCAGTGTATTTGTTTTACTAATGGGAAAACTAAAATTGTTTTCTTTCCTTTTCAGCAACACACTGGACACAGATGAAATCAACAGACTGTACAGTTTTTAATAAGATAAATAAAGACATAAAATGAGGAGATAAAACAGAGATGCATTCATGAATGTTAAGTTATTCCAATATTTAAATTAATTATATGTTTAAAGAGTGATTGCCTCTTTTTATCTTCTTCTAACTTACAAGCCAGAAAAGAGATCAAGAAACACAGCTGGGCATTTATTAATTCTATTCTTCCCTCTACAATTAAACTTTAATCTGTTTCAAAGGACATTTGGGTTCTGTCCAATGCAGTTGCCACTTGAAGCAGCGATTAAAGATAAAAGATATGAACATTACCTGTAGCAGCATTTTAGGGAAAATTTGGTCTCTGGAAGAAATACACTTTGCAGCGAAAGAAGCAAGGGTTTTATACAGCGGGTTATATGCAAAATTAGTTCTAATTGATGTTTCCACAAACAGATAACTGGCTTTCCTTTTTAAAAAGCAACATCTGTGACGTTTTATTTAAATATTTTACCTAATCTGAGAGTCTCTAGAAAAACCAAGAACCAAAATCCTTTAATGTCATTAGCCCTCAGCTGGGATTCATCACAAATAACCCTCTATAACTTTAAAGCTGATGTAAAACTTGTATAATCAAAACCAAGACTTCAATCACAAGTAGCAGGTTTTTAAATCCAAATGTTTATCAAAAGATCAGAATCCTTTCTTCTCACAATGAGGAAGAGTAGCATCAATGACAAGCAGCATGGTTTCCCCCTCCCTGCAGACAAAGCACCCGCTGTCAGTGGCTGCACACATCAGTCAGTGCCTTGGGCTGGGCAGCAGGATCTGTCTGCCTTCCCCTGGAGCTGAAATGCAATCCAGAAAGGAGGGATCTGTAATCGTGCTACTGTGAAACATTAGTATCTGCCAGGCCATGAGGAGCTGTGGCTGCCTCAGACATCAAATTAGATCAATTGGCCATCTGGGGTGAACACATGGAAGAACATACAGAGAGCAGTGAGCAGCAATTAGTCTTCTGAGGGTTTCAGGAAGGAGACTAATCAGTATCACAGAGATCCCATCTATAACACTACTCTAATTTGAAGAACTTTTGCCTTTAATGAGATTTAAAAGCCCTAAACAAATAAGAATGCCCACCTAATGAGACGGCTCTCAGTCTGAGCTAGCAGATACAGGAAATGGAGCCTCAAGCCTTGACTAGCTGCCCTTGGCCAAGGGCACTTGGAGCCTTTGCTGCAGACACTCCGCTATCAGGGAGGGTCAAGCCCACTTTTAGCTGGTGCTGTGGAGAAGCTTTAATAAGGGTCAGGCGCAGATCACAGCAAGTTAGCAGCTTGGATCAAAGAACGAGTCCTTCTCTGAGTTCAAACAGGCCTCAGTGTTCTTGGGCATGGTAGTGACGTGCCTCAGGGCACACTGCCCAGCAGGTGCTGGAGCAGCTGGCCCTGCCAGCACAGAGGATGCACGGGTGCACTGCCCTCAAGGCTGAGGAAACTGGCCGTGCTTTCAGGTGAGGTTTGGGCCAGCTGACCCTGCCCTCCGTGAGCCCCCCGGGGCAGCAGTGCCAGCAGCAGGGCACTCCCTGCACCAGGGGACAGTGGCACTGCCGGCCTGGCCTGGGGCTGCAGAAGTTCACAGCGGGCTGGGGACCTGGATCTGGGTGTTGGGGGGACTGCCAGGGCCTGCCTGAGCCCCTGAACTATTCCATCATGTTCTTAAGTGTAGACACCAATGGCAGTGCTGGGAAAGCCTGAGAGCACCCAAAGGGACTACAGAGCTCTGGGGCAGTGCCAGTCAAGGACATGGTGATCCAGGGATTCTCTTCCCCCCTGCCCGCATGGAGGTCTCTGATAATGCATATCAGCCATTGGCTGTGGAGCTGGCAAAAGGATTCTTGTTTCTGTGGCCATTAGACTCTGTCTTAGGATAAACATGTGCTTGAGCAGAGGCCAGACGACCTCCAGAATTCCCCTCTGGCCTAAGTCTACCTGTGATTCCATGAATATATCATAAAGTAAAGCAGATACTATTCTTATTCCAGGTGAGGGATGCTTGTTTTCTGCAATTTTTGGCTAAAACTATGTCTGGTAAAAAATGAGACCTAAAGTATGCTCTTGACAAAACATTGCCGGAGAAGATGTTTATTTAAATTATGATAGAAAAAGGAAAAACTATTTGAAACTCAGACTCAAGAGCCAGCAGTTATGGCCAGGACTGGACAGTTGGTCCCATTCCATTTCATGTAAGGCTTACCCCATGGGAGGCAAAAAAGCAAAATCTGCTTCTTCCCCCTCTCAAGACTTTTACCCAAGTTCCTCTCCCTTCTTCTGGAGGAGTTTTCTGCCATTCACAGGAAAGCAGCTGAGCAGAAACTGGTAAAATTCTGCTGCCTGCCATCGCTGTCCCTCTACAGATGAGTGCCTCCTACCTAGTTATATGGTTACAGACAGTAAATGACAGCTGTGCACTTATAGTGAGAGCAAGGAACTTTAGCTGGGATAAATGATCCCTGCTTCCTCCTGGGGTGTTACTGAAAGCAAAAAAGAAGTAAAATTAATTAGGCCTATTAATTGTCCCCCCTGACTTGTGTCAGTCAGGCATGACTTCTCAGAGGTTAGTAAACTACACTATAAACTGAGGTAGATAAGAGTCATCTCTCCATAGTAGGAATATGGCAGCAAATATCTTTTTATAAAAGCAAAAACAAAAAGTTACCTGACATCTCTGAATACAAGGCTATCTATTTCTTTTGACCCCAGCAGAAACTTGGGACCACTTCTATATTATTTTAGAATAGAAGAGCTAGATTGCTTTTTTTTCTGAATGAGCTGGTAGAAAATAATGAAACATATAATGATACCAATTTATACTCAGATTCTAGCAAAACATAAATATTAAATTTTGTGTCTAATTGCCGCTTACTCATTGTCTCATCAATTAGAAACTGCTATTCAGTAGCAAACTATTTGCTTAACATGGTGCTGCACATGTTATATCAAACAGTTGTGGGCTTCTTTTCTTCCCCTACTTTGGTTAAAATATATAGCTCCCTTTGGAATTGTTAGATTAATTTGGTTTGTTTTATAGTTTGGATGTGAATGGCTCACAGTCCATAGGGTCTAGCTTTCCCTTTTATAAATAATTCCCTTTTTATGGTGCAATTAGGATGCACTGTGTTTTTGCAACACACCTCAGAGGGAAGCATGACAAATGGGAAGTACTAAAAGTTCTGCTGCTTTTCCTCCCTGACACAAGCAGAACCTCAAGAATCCAGAATAAGGACTATAATTGTGTTTCTGCATATATTCAGTTCACAGTTTCTACTGTGTACCATAATTTTTGTTCTGATGCTTTACTGTGCTGCTGCATCTGTACTTGATGTTTACCTCTGTCAAGGGGCTTCTCAGTATTATCTATTTATCTATGCAAGCACAGAACAATACATGCATTTTGAATTTGAAGTTATTTGTGTGAACGTTAACAGGTGTTTACAAAATATATACAGATATTTAGACTACATTCAACTCATGACCAAGACTGAATTTATGGCAAATTATAAGAACTGAGATGATAAAAATGAGAACTGAAATGTCAAGAATGAGATTCCTTGTAACTTATAACAACTGCATAAAAGATGATGAGATGTTGTGAGCGGTTTTAAGTGAGCAATTAGCTATACACATTCTAATGGATATTTTTTCCTTCTGCCTACATTGAAGATGTATAGCTGAAGTACCCTCAAGGTACACGCAAGCCATTTCACCAAACAATTTATTTGTTACATCAGTCATAAAAAAGAAAAAGGCAACAAACCAAACAAACAAACCAAAACAAAAAAAGCAATCCCCAGCTCCCTTATGTAAAGGAATACATATATACAAAAACAAGATCCTTTATGGAAGAGATCTATGTGAAAAGGCTTTGCACCAGGACTTAAATAATGTAAGTGGAAGAAAATATAAAAAAAAATGAGAAATTGTAGAGAAAAAAAAATTATTTGTTACCATGTCCAGCTAACACTTTTTTTTTGGTAAAATCAGCAAGCAATTTCCTTCATTGCTATGTCACAGTGAATGTGGTAATGTGAAGTCTGTTAATTGAAAATGTTCCTATGGCCATTCTCCCATTCTCCCCTCATGTCTGGAAGAGTTGCAATTACAAAACCACAAAAGAGAAACAGCATCTCATGACAAAGGTAAACAATCACACATTTTACATGTCAAATACATACTTTTTCATTATTCCTAAATTGCTTCAAAAATTTTAAATAGTGAGCAAAAGATGCATTCTAACCCATCTGCATGCTGTTAACAACATGCAAACAGAAAGATGAACTACAACAATAAATACATCATTTGCACTGAAGTGTTCAGTTTGTGCTCTTTTATAAATGCATTAACTTGTTGAAACCATGAAATCACAAGTCAGACATTAAGAAATAAAGTCACCATTAACACTCAATTTGCAAAGAAAAGCAAACCCAGTCAACATCATTTGCTACATGAAATGAATCTACATTCATGTAATGAAAACTCAGAAAAGCACAAGTGCTGATGTTTGTCTGTTCCCATTACAATTGTGTTACAGTTCACACTCCAGGTGAGCATAAAGGAGTGAACAGGTAAAAGAAATCAAAATGGCTTGGGGTCAGATTTGTTTTGGCATATGAGGTGGGAAGCAAATAGCAGTGATGTGTCACTTTCCCACATTTCACCCTAATAAGGGCCCCTTGCATTTTCCAGGGGAGTATTCAAATTTCATAAGACATATAAAGCATTAATTAGACATCATTGTTTGTATAGCCAACTCTGTGAATTAAGCTCTCTAAACCTGTAGGCTCTTAAGATCAATTCTACTCCATCCGAGGCTCTCTCACACACACCCACACACAAAATCTGTCATTACTGCCTTGTAAAATTCTGGGGCTCTCTAAACTCATCAGGACCACATGAAGAGAACTCAAGCTCCTGGAAACAGTTGTCACATTAGATTTTCCAATTTGTCTTCAGTCAACTTTACTCAACCACAGTCAGTCTATTTAGTAGATAAGAATAATGTTGCCTATGGCAGGATTGGTGCTAGGGCATCAAATAGTTTTTTATGAGCAGTTTCTTAAAATGGGACTTCTGAGTTCCCACCTGCACTCTTCAACATCAGACAGAAAACAGGTCAAGCTGTGTTTGGAAATGCTGTCTTGAAGTCTTCACTCAGAAGGCATGCAAAGCCTTGGGAGAGTCCACTGTTAACCTTGAAAGAGAATATTTCATTACCCAGACTTTGCTGGCTCCTTATGATGGAAAGTTTGATTCTACCCTTTGAGCAACCCCTGAAGCTCAATAAAAAATATCCCTATATATTTACTGTCTTCATGTGCTTTGAGAATGTGTGCCCTCATATTGTCTTCCATAATTTTATTTTTCTCACTGTCTGTCCTAGCACATATATATATATATATATATATATATATATATATATATATATATATATATATATGACGTGTAAGCATGCTTCTTACTGGATTACCAGTATAATTTCTTTTCTTATATTGTCTACTTTGCAATTTTTTTTTCATAAATCCAGAAGGAGAGCTCATGAAGAAAAGAATGCCTGAAGACATAAGGGCTTTACAGTGTGGGGAGAATCGGGGAAAGCAAAGCTGGCAAACAGAGGACGCACACTCTGTTAGTATACTTGTTTCAATAGTATTGCTTAAGATACATTGCCTAGAACTGAGCTAGTTAATTTTTGCTGGCTTTTTGTTTTGTTTTGTTTCATTTATATTATTTTTGTTACAGAAAAAATGAAAAGTTATCCAACAAATTGAAAACCAAATTGAATATCATCACACTACTGAAGAACTGAGTTAAACAAAAATACCTCTGAAAACAAGTACATTTTGGGAGTGGAAGTAAGCAATTTTTTTAAAAAAATGCTTGTTCTCTTAACACAAAAAATCCTATTTTGTGGAAATGACAAATATATAGGGTTTTTAATATTTAAAACAAGAAACTGAGCTGTACATGCACATATGTGGACAGCTGTGTGCTTTATTCCTATGACTGCCACTGTGGACGCTATGAAAAATAGAGAGGAAAGCATGCAGGGAGCAAGTAAAATCATGCTACATGTACATACAATACGAAAACTAATCTTTTTCCTCAGCTTCACAGTGCTGTGTCTTTTTCCTTTATGCATTTTCAAGCTCTCCAGAGAAGCCATTGCCTCCAGTTGATCTTTATGTTAGTGAACACATTCTCAGAGCTTAATAAATAGTCAGGGATGCTGTGCAGATTTGTGGCTCACAGTGAGAGGGCAGCTCAGTAGGGGAGTCTGTAGAGATGTGAAAAAGCTGTGCAGACACTGAAAACTCTGTGGACTGGGGGTGTGAAGAGGCTGCATTCTTAGTTTACATTTGCGTGGATACAATATTGAAGAAAACATCAATTCTTCATTGCTGAAAAATGCTGAGATGTTGAAATGGAGAATCAATGGCCTAGGAACAAGAGGAAAATAAAGATTTTTACTGGAGTACTTATGAAACTGTTAATGTTGTACAAAAGTCTTTTTAAAATGCATATTTTTGGCAGGTTTTTCCCATGTCAATGGACACCATCAGTAGAAACACAGGTTTTTTGTGTATTTTCTAGTTGAATGAGAAAAAAAAATCCTCTTTCCCTTGTAATAAAAAAGGGATTATTGCTGTACTTTTCCATAGTTTCAATAGGGAAATGGCCTCATCTCACCTGTCTTTGGAGGACTACACAAAAATCCTGCTCCTGGGAAGCAACGGCAGCAGCACTGCAAAATGTTCTACCATGAGACATGTTCATGTCCCAAAAACACAAACTCACAGGAGATTCAAACTGCATCTGTATTGATCCTGATGGCATCAGTCAACCTCTTCACACACTGGACTTCTTAATGGAAAAATACTGAGAAACATCAATGAAGTGAAACAAATTTCATTCCACTGTCATTTTTCAGAAAAGGAAGATGGACTGCAACACAGTAGGAAAAAAAATTTGAAGAAGAAAATTGAAACAGACCCAAAGATGTAATTTTTTTCATATTTTAGACCCAAACTCTATCATTCAGTTTGACAGTTGTACTCAAATAAAACAAAAATATTTCTCTTTAACACTCATACCCTCACTGATATAAGACCATCCTTGCCCACCAAAAAAAAATGTGTCAGAAAATCTTCAGAGGCAAAATGCATCAAGAGGTCATACTGTTATTTAATGTGTTGTATTACCTTACCACAACATCATAATAAATCCAGGAAGTGTGGTCATATTCAGGACTCAGTAGTGTGAAATCAAATGTCACATCACAGTCTCTCAGCCACGCTCTCCTCTGCACCTGTACCAGTAAGCTGACGCGCTTTGCAAGGCAGGCTTTTATGATTACGGGGTGGAGAGAAAGCTCAACAACAGAAACAAATTGTGGAGTGGCTTTTGTAGTATTTCAAGAGGCAGGAATCTCTGAAATTCACTCCTGATATCATTGTCTGACACTGCCTCAAATCCTCTCAGTCTCCACTCTTCAGATCTGAAGATATACATATAAGTGGTCAATGTAGAAGTTGCACGAATGGTTATGTGGACAGCAAAACACTGAATAAGAAGAGAATTCTTCAGCTAGATTTTGTTGTAGTAATTTTTCTGCCTTGTTACTGGACCAAGAAGCAGGATAGGTTTGGCACTGTGAGTGGAGTAATTTAGGAAGTTAAAGTTGCACAGTTCATTTGAACACAAGCATGATAAATTTCACAAGATTTTTATAGCTGGTATGATGTGCAACCCTCAGCCAGGAGTAAATCCGTCCAGCTCCTCAGTGCTTTTTGCAGACAGTGTGCCTCTTCCTTGGCTCATTCCGCAATGGCCTCAGTGCTTATCTACACTAAACTCTCTACAATAATGTAAGTTATTTTTCAGATCATCTTCAAGCTCAATACAGAATTCTAGCCATGCTTGCACCTTAAATTTGCTATGTTCAGAAATAACTGAAACAGGAATTTCTGAGGAATACGATGCTTATGACAGTATTTGAGAAGGCATTTGTAGGCAGG
The DNA here is from genome assembly GCF_028769735.1 of Zonotrichia leucophrys gambelii. Taxonomy (NCBI): domain Eukaryota; kingdom Metazoa; phylum Chordata; class Aves; order Passeriformes; family Passerellidae; genus Zonotrichia; species Zonotrichia leucophrys. The sequence goes on along the minus strand of NC_088200.1, from coordinate 67,524,221 downwards.
TGCTAGATAGGCATTTTTCATTACAATTAAAATCTTGTTTCATATTTGAAAAATAAAAATTCCTTTTGCTTTTACCTTTGAAACACATAATATAGATACAATGTCTTGTTTCATTTTAAACACCCATTTTGGATGCAACACTGCATGTTAAGAAACCTGTGAAATATCTCTCCATTCCTTCAGAAAAAGAAAAAACAAAAGTGAACAGATCCTTATGGGACATGAAAAATCCTGATATGCTCTGTGAATGTCCTTGCACAATGCCTTTTTTCTAGCCCTTTCTTTTTTTAACCCAAGATAGGAAAACAAGCCCGAGGTAAATTGTTGTTCAGTGAAACTGGATTTTGTTTTGAGCTCTGAGTGTTTTTCTATTAGTCTCTCTTAGTGCATGACTGCAGGTGCTGTGTACGCTCATTTTATCTCTCCATGTGGTTAGCTGCAAGCTTGAAAATCTTGATCTAGACACGTCTCTGTCCCCGCAGCATATTAAAAAGAGTGATTGCCAGTGGTCTAACTTTTACCTTTTTTTTCCAATAGGGAGAGTGACAAGAGAAGTGACACAGTGAAGAGTGAGAAAGTGCAAAAAAAGCCGGAAAGAAAGCCTACCAATCTTACTCATAATCTGAGACTGATGTCAAAACAAATGTCTGGTGAGTGAAAGGGATAAGGTTTGCCATTTCACTCCAACTCTAGTTGTGCTGTAGCCTGCTTCAGTGCTGTGATGTGTGGGTCCACGCTCCCCACAGCCCTACATTTACAGGAATATCTGTCTGTAAGCATCAGTTTCCCTGTCAACAACACACATTTGCTCTCTGTTGCAGTGAGAGTGGGCACTGGCATCTGAAAAGAGTAAAATCTGTCTCTTTGGCACGTAACATCTTGTGGTTTTTCCCATTAAAGTGTTTTCCCTCCACCCATCCATCTAATTCTGCTTCCTCTTTTAGCACTATTATTTTCCCCATTATGATGACCAGCACAATGAAACCTGGCAACAAGGTTGTTTTTACCAGTGAGGGCCCAACAGGAATTTCCTTGTGACTCCTGGAAAAATTTGCAAAAGAGGTGCATTTTTTTTTGTGAGACTTAAGTTACAGCTAACCTGGTTGACTGCAGAGGTGCTTCAGAGAAATAATAGTGAAAAGCTCTGTCTTATGTTACTGTATGTCCCGAAGCAATCAGAGAACTTCAGAAAATATGAACTCCAGAGGATTGGAGATTACATTGTAAAAGCTCTGGCACATGGTATCTGTTTTTCTTTGCATATGACCCTCACTTCTCATACCATTTAATACCATTGAATGGTTATTTTCTTTAAAACTATGTTAGAAGCACATTTACAGTATTGATATCTGTAGGAGAAATTCATGTCCCAGTTTTGTCACATTACTAAGGGCATAATAGCAGTCTTGAAGTCATTGTTGTTTCATCTAATTGCCATTAAAAGTAATCATGTCCATCCTCCAGATTATTTGCAATTTCATGTGTCAGAAGAAGAACTCTCAGGAAAATCGCTAACCAGAACTGGAGCAAAACAAGACTGATAGAATCACCACCTATTACCTGAATTCATCTCTCCTAATTATTCTGGTTTTAACTGTTTCTACTCTGATAGTTATTGATTATACAATTTTGGATTTCTAAATTTTTAAATTTAGAGTCTACATTATATTTTTCATTGTTGCATTAGGTAGTTTTATCAGGAACCATGGAGTATTTGAAACTATACTGCAGATATGGTTCTATTCGTTTTGGTAAAATGTGTATTTCTTTTATAAATCCATCCATTCCATTTTGGTTTTAATGAAATATTTTTTAAAATCCCTTCAAGAAATGGGTTTATATTTAGGATCCATATATAAGGAGTTATTTTGTGTATTTTTCCTTTGATGGAAATCATTCTGATACTCAAAAGACATTTAGTGCCCCTATCTGACCTGGATACTGGAAACTGTGTGCTTTGCCTCCAGATTTTACTTTCTCCAGTTTGCCATTCCCTTCAGACTCTTACTATCAGTGATATGAAATGCTGTGCGCTGATAGGTATTGACAGGTTCTGATTAAAATTCATTTCACATCGCCTGCTATTACTTCAAAGGAACAAAGATTTTTTTTGAAAGAAAACCTAAGTTTTCTTTGAGGTGCTGAGCATGAAAACTCTGTCTTTGTTTGATAACCAACATCTGATGATTCCTCTCTTTTCAACTCAATGACTGGTCACTACTGAAAACCTGTAAAAGCTGGATTTTGCTTTTGTCACATCCGGGTGCTGCTGACAGCTAACAAACTGCTATTTGGAAAGCAGTGCTTATCCTTACCAATTTCCTTAGGCAGAAGAAATAGAAAAACGTCTTGAGGCATAGAATTTATTTTCAGACTAGCTCTGTATATTTTGACCCAAGGGAAGCTGCTTCATTTCAATGCAATTTTCTTCTGTTCATGGCCATTTAGAACCTGGTAGTTAAATCTCATTCCCCTTTCACTCTGCTTGCAAGCTGCCTGTAAACTTCCAGTAATTTTTGCCTCCCTTTCCCGATTCTGAACAAGTCCAAGTCAATTTTGCATTACAGGAACATGGGACCTAAATGGAAGACAGTACAAAAACTTGCCATCTGAATTTGAACTGAACCAAGTAAATCCAAACAGAACACTTCTCTTGAAATGGCTTCCTTACCTCAAACAGTCTTGGTCCATTTCCAAGAACCAAATTGCAACCACAGATTTTAACTCTCAATCCTGATTTCAGTCACCAGGGTCATGTGGAAAATAAAAGCATAGATCCTTGGGTCTTATCTCTTCCTTGGACTAGCTCTCTTCTGATTTCTCTATATTCTATTGCTGCTGGCATGTAGCACGCAATGCTGAGAAAGACAGCTGAGAAAAGACCCCTTTTTAAAAGTGATACTATATTCAGGAAAGATGTGAGTCCTATATTTTCCAGGTTTGCCAGAGAAAAGTAGCATATTAACTAAAACATTACACAACTCATGGGTTAATTTAATAAATATATTATTTTGGCCAGTCTCCAAACACTTTGAAAATCTCAGCAATAAAATACATAGTTTAGACCTAGTTTCAGTGAAAAGTCCTCAACACTGCCAGTCTTCCCCACACCCAGCCAGCAAAGGTAACTGTTGCTGGGGCATGGTTTGCACGTGGTACAAACAGACATTCCGCTGTGATCTTACAGCCACCATAAAGATGGTCTATCAAGTCTGCTTATCTCAGGCTCTCACCAGTAAAAGTGGTACCTCCTCTTTCCATGGGACCCACTAAACTCGCAGGTCCCAGAAAGTGGTACTTCCACATTTTAAGAGCAAGTAGCCTCAGTCTGCACCACCCCTTAGCCTGTGTCAGCTCCTAAATGCTTATTGCTAGCTAGCACATGGGCACTGGCAATACTGCAAGGATGCAAAATAACCAGTCCTAGCTGAACTCATTGGTAAAATGAGGAAAGGAGGTGTTTGGCCATCAGCAGGGCATCAGCAGGACTAGCGTTAATAAAAAATTAGGGAAAAGTAACCTTGGCATTAGTGAATGAGTTCAGGAAAAGTGAACGTCCAGGTCATCTGACTCAGAGGTAAACAAGTCTTATGCACAAAGCCCAGGTAAGACTAACACCAAGTCTGATGTAGTCAATGAAGATGAGCCTATTTTGTGAAATACGTCCTTAGTAGCCTTCACTGCAAAGTGGCATAAGACAACTTCAGCTTTGAGCAGTTGATTTAAGAAGAACACATGCTCCAACTATAAGACTAAGTGTGGATAAATAAACAAAAACCTGGGCAAAAGCCGGAACTTTAACACAAGGATATTGCAATGCATGCTCAACACCGACAAGATTAGCACAGAAAGAAGAAGAAGAACAGAAAGATAAAGGCACCAGCATGGCAGAGACAAACTTTGATTGCTGCATGTGTGAGCAGGTTGTGTGTCATAATGCAGTGGAGACTGGGTAGAGGTAATTAACAGCTCCACTACACTGAACAGAATTGCATACAACCTCCAAGAATGGGCAATTGCCTTCATTTTCTGCCCACCTCCCTGTCTTCCTTCCTTCTGAAAAGATGCAGAAGACCATGTGTCCTTGTTCCTTTGACCTGATTGTATTTGCTTAGTTCTTCGCTAAGTTTCATATCTGTCAATCCATTTTCCTCCTTTCTTGTTGTCTGTAGCTTTTTCAAGGGGAGGGGAAGTGCTGAGTTCATTGTAGGCATTACTTGGTTCAGTTAGTTATTCTTCCCAAATCTAGCTGAACTTGGTAGACAAACAAGGGAAAATTACATAGAAATAAATCTATCTTTGAACATTATTTATAGGGAGTCGTTTTTTCTATCCTGTGGGACACTAACCTGTTTCATGTCAGGATGAAACCAGTATTTTTCAGAAAAAAAAATTAAAACATTTTCAAAATTATTAAATAGCTGTATTTTTAAAGGGAAAATAGGAAATCAAACTTCATGTCTGCGAAGACCTCTTTTATTCCAAGTAACTACTAGCTCAGTTATGATAGTCTTCACCTAGCAGTCGGGTGACTTTGCTATTACTTAGTCCCTGATCTGAACATGTGCCAGTCACAGAAATGGCCTGGGCACTGAAACATGCAAAAACATTCACAAAGAGAAAACCAGTAGCAGCAGTTCTAAGCACGACTAGAGTCACTGATTCATTGTTAAGAATAATATAAACCATCAGATTAATATCAACAGAAAATAAAATTATTGTGCATATACACACTGACTTTTGTGAGACTCCAGCTGACTTCATTTCTTCGGCTTTGCTGAACATAAAAATAATTTTTAAAATTAAGAGATAAGTCATATGCAGAAAGGGCTATCAGTAGTGGGACAAAATAATGAGGGCAATGTATCATTATGGTAATACAGAGGAAATAAATTCAGTTATTTTGGTTTTGAAGAAATTCAAAGGACTGAAAAATGAAATCATAAACTTGTACCTGGACAAGTTGCATGATGTCATGGGCTATGCCACAGGACCCAAGCAGTACCTCCTGTATTATGACCTCCTTGAACTTGTTCTGTTAATGAAAACACAACTTCCATTAACAGCTCAGGCTCCCCTGAGGCAGCCCAAGTGTTGAATCTGCTCAGAGCTCTTTCACTGGGCTATCTAAAGCATATGCCTTGCAATTGTCATCCACCTTTGCTGCATCATCGTCCATCCTAAAACTCTCTGACTCTACGCAGGCCGACAATTTAAAAGACCAAAACTGACAGACAGTCAGCATTCACCTTCTGTCCTGGATAGACTAAAATTTACATTCCTATGGCCTATTTCAAGAATAATATGGATTAAGTAGGAGAGATGTAGCCAGAAAGTATCATAATCACCGTATCATAATTACCAAGGAAATGCTGCAAGCCTGCTGGTTCACTTACTAACAGCCCATTTCTCCAGCACAGGCATACTTCCCACAATTGGCAATAACCCAAAAGCTGTGCCAGCTTTATTCAGCATGTAACAACACAGCAGAAAGAAATTGTGTGGGGAACCATAGGAACGGCTGCATCTTAGCTGCACATCCCAGTGAAACTTCGACAAGTGGTGGAAAAAATACGTTTATTTTGAAATATTTGGTAAGATAAACATTTAACAAACCAAGGCTGGATTTTATAAAGTCTGTTTGCCCCACATTTTCCTGCACTTGAATCACAGGTGTCCAGATTACAGCTGATCAGTTGCTCCTCAGTGTTGAAGTTATGGGTGATTGGGTCAGTTCATACGGATAACAAATCTAGCAACTATCCCTGCTGCCATTCCCATTTATTACACCTCATTTTATATTGTCACCATTCTGTACAAGGCCTTGAGGGTGCCTTCTAGACAAAAGCCTCATTCACCTCTTGCAAGAGGAAATAAACACCTTTCCAACTACCTCTGCTTCCTCCTGACCCTATTAGCCCTATTTGTCAGAATGAGATTCTTTACCAGAAACATCAAAGTGGTTTTAAGAGGTAGATTGAGAGAACAACAATAGGAATGGCAAAGCATGTGAAAAGGGGACCGAAAGGGAAAAGACAAGGTGGTAAGGATTTAAGATCTGGCAACTGAGTGGGCCCTACTGCTGACTGACAAATATTCTACTAATCAGCAGCTGGGATAAGTCATCCAAGGTAGCTTTGTTTCCTGCATTTTATTTGCCAGAGTAACCACATTAACATGGGTCAATAGTTACAACACCTATAATGTCTAGCACATAAACCATCATCTAACTGCCTGACTTGCTTATTACCATCTGTCATTCAAAAAGCTCTTATTTGAACTCTGCTGCAGTCAGTTCCTCATCAAGGCTTATTTTTATAATTAGATTTTTAAATAGCATGAAAAAATAAGATTCCTGCAGGATTTTTAGCTCAGTGATGATTCATAAGAGGATAGTAATATTGCTAGCTATTTCAGTATATTAAATACAATCTCCTAAATGAGCAAAACCAAAGTTAAGACCAGAAAACCATCTATGATAACAGCTTTTCACAAAATGCTGATCACTGTTATTATATTTGCATCTCTGTGCATCAAAATGTATGTAATACTTGAAACAAAAACCCAAACCAAATAAATAACAGCATGTACTTAAACACGCTTACAGAATTATGGGGCTCTGAAAAATGACATGCTATTCCACTACTAGGTATAAAAAATCCCAGCTGTTTGATACTGTGAGGGAAATATATTGGTTTTACATTTTATAATTTCAAACCCTGTTGTCAACAGGTAACTTATGCTACTTTATATTCCACTCATCACAGCCCACTATAATTCCTTATGGCAGGACCAAGTAAAATATATCTCTCTCTGCTGACACTACTTATTGTTTTTTGTCTCCTATAAATGATTTGTGGCTGTGTTTTGAATTTTTGTAATAGTATTTCCAGAAGCTTTAAAAAGAAACAGTACATTCAGCAGAGCAGGCATACCAATATTTTAGGAAACAGGAGAAAACCTTTGGTTCACTGTCTGACCCTGCTTAATTTTCCTCCTGCTACTTCTTGCCAGAGTCCCCTTGGCCCCTCTTTTCTGTTCAGGCTCATCAAGTAGTCATGGAATCTATTAAACTACTTGCTTTAGGCTATTTGAGCACGTGAGTGCTGCTCACTCCAACCCATATGTCACACACTGAAATGAATCGAGAATCAGTTTTTCTGTTTCTGTATAATGAATGTTGGTTAGGCACGCCTATGTCTCATCAGTGGAGGAAGGAAATACCACACATGGTGAAAACAGCCATGAGCATGAAAAGGGCTCTCTTTCATCTCGATACCTTAAGCTAATTAAAAGACTCCATTTGCAGCTTCTGGCTTCAACCATTTTCAAACACTTCTTTGACTACTAAGGTATTGAATTGCAGACCTCTGCTCGGGTTTGGCAGGGCTGTAAGATAGTGCAAAAATCTGTTTACTTACCAGGAAGGCCCACTTGATTTGAAGTCCAGAAAACTTGTTTGTTGGTGATTTTTTTTCTGTTACTTTTAACCCTGGAGTACTTTTAAAAAGCAATTTTGGTCAAATACTGTAATTTCACAGAATCATAGAATCGCAGTTGCAGAATTGCAGAATGGTTGAAGTTGACACTGTCCTCTGAAAGTCATCTGGTCCAAATCCCCTGCTCAACATACAGCTGTTTGCATAGAAACTTGCCCTAGTGGTTTTTGAGTATCTCAGAGGATGAAGATTCCATAACCTCTCTGGACATCTAGCGCCTGTGCTCAGTCACCCTCACAGATAAAAAACAGGTTTGCAATGTTTAGAGGGAGTGTCCCGTGGATCAGTTTGTATCCATTGCCTTGTTCTGTTCACTGAGCCCCACTGGAAAGAGTCTGGCTCTGTCCTCTTCACACCCTTCTTTCACAACCTGGCACATATTGATGGGATCCCCATGTGCCTTCTTTTATTCAGTTCCAACACTTTCAGACTTATACATGACGGATCTTTCAGCCCCTTGTCAAGCCTGTGGCCCTTCCCTTTGGTGAAGTCACGCTGACACCTCCTGATGACTTGTGCTTTTGTGTCTGGAAATTGTTTCCAGGATTAGCTGCTCCAGCTCCTTCCCAGAAACCAAGGCAAGGCTGGCTCATCTGTAGTCCTTTGGGTCATACTTAACCTTCTTGAAGACAGAGGAGACACTATGACATTTTATTTCCTCCAGTCTTTGCTTAGTCCTCCCAGCTGCCGAGATCTATCAAAGATTGTTGAGAGTGTCCCTGCAATGATACCTGCCAGATACCGTGGGTGCATCCCATGAACCCATGGATTTACATATGCCTGGTTTGCGCATAGTCTCCAACCTGATCCTTTTCCACCAAGAGTATTTCTTCCTTCCTGCAGAGAATCAAAAGACCAGAAGGCCTTCCTTAAGACCAGTCTTTCTGTAAAGGCTGAGGCAAAGAAGGCAGAACAGAAGCCTTTCTGTTATGGTTTGAGCCTGGCACAGAGCTAGGGCTTCTATGAAAACACTTTCTCTCTGGGGTCTGCTGTGAGATGTGACTAGGAATAAGCAAAACAGGCTCTAGCTTAAACATAGAGAAAACTTTATTACTTAATCTACAGGAAAATAGGAAAAAAAACTATAAGGAAGAAAAAAAAAATTGAAAACTTTACAAAAACACTTTCTTCTTCCCCACTACCAGAATTTTTCAATCTGATACATTCTCTTAAATTACTAACTGCTCAGCTTGGCACTACTTTTTGGTATACTCAAACTTCAGTCTATGAAGAGGAGAGGAGTCTTTCTTGTTCTATAGGCTTCTTCTGGAAACACACTGAAACTTTGTGTGCTTCTAATGTCACTCGGCACCACTCGGAAAAGTCCTTTTGCCGCTTGTGACATCTTCCTTCCATGCTCAGTGCTCTCACCACTGTGCATGGACCAGAGCTGCTTTTAGGGCTGTGTTTTAAGGATGCCTTGTCTAACTCTAAAAAGGCACAGTCTCTGCTTTGGGACATCTGTCTCTTTCATATTTTTTTAACTCCCTGGGGCTGAGTGGTCTTCACGATGAACCCTCCTGGTTCTGAGGCACTGCTTCCCCCCCAAGTGCAGTCTCTGTGTCACAGGAACAAACTGAGTCTATGGCTACAAGAAAAGTCTAGCCAAAAGGCTACTCTAATAATTTCTCCTTACTCAATCATCTCTACATCTTTCGGGCCAGGTCTTTGTCTTATCTCATCTCCTATTTCTTTTCTTATTCAGCTCCGAGGAGGATTAGCATTTTTGCAAGGTCCCAGTCATGAAAGAAAGGGATTAAAACTTCAGTCTCTGTCTGTCCTGAAGCACTCCAGCACTCCCACACATGCTGCTGCTGCTCCAGCCGTCCGGGCTGCACCCTTCTCCCCTCTTTCTCCTGGGCCGGCTGCTATCACATTCAGACGCCAACTCTCCCTCTCTCTCCCTCCTGGGGGGGGAATGGCTGCTCGATGTCTCTTGGGCCTGCTCCTCTACTTTTCTATCTTCGAAGGCCTTCTCACTTCTCATCTCTGTCTAGGCTCCGGGCTTACTACATGGCTGTCCCTCCCCCGCCCAGCAGCAGCGGCTGGACGGGGGAGGGAGATCCGACTTCTGTCTTTCGAAGTCCCAAGAGGCTTCTCAGGGCCGAAGCTCTGCTTTTTAACCCCTGTGCATTCTCAGAGGTGTGTCCAAACTGCACTGGTTACACCAGGTGCCAATATCAAACTCCGAACATCCATTGGTTTGACTACAACATCTCAGAATTCTCACTTCTTCCTGATCAAACTACCACACTTTCCCATGTCTTGTATAACCAAGTCCACTGTCTCATTGAGCAGTGGGCCCACATATTCCCTAATTTTCCTTCTATCTACTTACTAAAGCACTTTTTGTTGTCTTTGATGACCTTGGCCAGGTTAAATTCCTTTTAACTTTCACAGGTCCATCCCAGGATGCACAGGCAGGGTTTTACTCCTCCTATGTTACTTACAATTCTGTGACCCTTTTTATGCTTCCTTTTTGTCTTTGAGTTTGGCTAAGAGCTTTTTATTCATACATACTGGCCTCCCATCTTTTATGCTTCCTCCTATAGAAATGAAGAATCCATTGTGCATTGCCTGAAATGATAAAACAGTTTCCAAACTTTTCCATGACAATATTCTAGGTTGCAAAGAAAGCTTCTTCACTTAAATCACGTTCATTTCAGTAAGTGACTTAATGGAGACCAGACAGTTGGTGAATTTAAACACCATCATTACCTATATAATTAGACTAATATTTATGGAACTAATTTATCAGAGTTCACGGCAGATTTCAGTACCTAATTGAAAAAAAATAAATAAAGAAAAAGCATTACCCCTAGAAAGGAGAAATTCAAGCAACTATTTTGCCAACATTAGAGACATTATCAGTGTCATAACCTTTGGCCTTTGATACTTTCAAGAGATGTCCCTAAGGAAATCATCTGCTGGAATGTTAATCTGTTGCTTCTCTGACCTTCTACACTTGTACCACATTATTATTACAACCACATGCTTCCCTTTTCGTGCTGTCATTTTGACAATGGGGCCAATGGGCAATTCATCTTCAGACCAGATAGATGCAAGAAAGTGGATACTAGTAAATGAAATTAAATTGAGAATGGATTTCTAAAATCACAGTAAGACTGCTTTTCAGAAAGAGACCCAGCTTTCTAATTATACACCATGTGAGGTAAAAAGTGTGCAGCACGCATACAACAATTATTTAGAGATAATGCATGGAACAATCACAGCTCTGGCATTTCTTTCAAGCTTTTCACAGCTTATTCTTTAAACACACATTTTCCTTTGAACAGCATCTAGGGAGATTTATTACTTGATTTTCCCCAGCTCCTATCATAGCTCATTCTTTCACCTGACATTTGTTTCATCTCCCAAACTTGGCACGACTGGCACTACCTCAGTGTGCCTTAAAACAAAAATAATCACAACAATAAGCACAGGAATTGTTAGAAAATAATTACTTGCTGACAATCAGATGTTGTGTCTTTTATTTCACTTAGAAGTGAACAATATTCCCGTATCACAAGCCTCCTCGTGATGACTCCACCTACAGAAACATCTATTTGCCCTTTCAGAGGTAACAGCAGCAAAGAGAAAGGTACAGATCTGTGCTAGCCACACCTAAAATTAGTTCACTTCTTGAATTTCCTGTGTGCTCATGAACTGCATCAACCAGCAAGTGTGCTGTTGTAAAACTTGATAATTTTTACAAAAGATTTCAATATTTTACTCTGGTTTGATTTTTTATTAACTTCACCTTATTTGAGATATCAAATGTTTTGATATTTCATTGTCCAATAGGAGCTGCTTTTGGAAGTCTTCCAGATACTTGGTAGCCTAGGACAACAATCTGAAAATATACCTAATAGCATAATTGAATTTTATAGTTTGTTTTAACTGTATGCACTACAGTTTTGCATTCTAAACCCTTAAGCCTAAGGGAGGTTTGGTCCCCAAAGACCAAACACTTCTGGCCCCTAGCACAGCAGCCATGCTTAACTCATATCCCCAGTTTAAACTACATTGAAAAGGCTTGTTTTGAAACTGTCATTACAGAGGAAAATTATCAAAATTAAGTTCAAGTCATTATTTTCTAAAGTGATACAATCATTAAAAGTAACTTTTATGCATTTTTCCCTCTGAAATAAAAGCTAAAATGCTTTCTAAGTCAAAATTAAAATAATCTTTTGAGGCCTTTAATTATGAGATCACAGTGATGAAGGAAAAAAGACTTCTTAAGAAAAGAAAGGAGGATTAAAGGTCAGCAGATACAGAGTTCAAATTATATATCCTGGGCAAGAAAAAGGTGCTGCAGAAGAACGTCAAGAATGCTGGGCTTTTGTCTTACTTTTAAAAAAATACTTCAAATAATACATGTCTACTGCAGCTCCAATAAATTTCAATGACATATTAAATTATTGAAAATGCAATCTCAGATTTTGAGACTTGAACATACTAACAGGCATTTCAGCATTTTGTTAAGTTTCTCTAAGCTTCCTGTTAGGCAAAGAGATAAGAAACCCTAAAGAATCAAAGATATGTCACAAAATGTGTGACAAATCTACAAACCAAACTTAATGTTTAGACAACAATTTGGGGATCAGAGAAGTCTTTCTTCTGAGTTGATCTGAAACTTTAAAATAAGTAAGATTAGTTTAAAAATAACCACTTAGAAAAGATTGTTTAAATGCTTTTCTGTGGACTTGACCCAAACTCCAGTATCAATTTACTGGATTTATCCCTTTCACTAGTGATAGATAGCATTAGAATTAAAATGGTGTGGAAAATTATGACAAAGTAATAAAGTGGAAATTAGGTAGAAAGGTGTTCATAACAAGCAAAATGCATTTGAAAAAGATAAGGCTTTTAAGGTGTTAGAAATGACAGATAGAAACATTCAGTACAGCAGAAATTTAAATTAGCAATACATTTTTTAGGGTATAACAAATTTTAGCCCATACCAAAGTTTTACCTTGCAAAGATAAGAAAATCCCTTACCACAAAGCTCAGTACAAAATAATAAATCTTGCCCAAAACCAAATTAAATTATTAGGAGGAAAAATTACTGAAAAATTTGATAATGTGGTGATTTGGCATAGAATTAAGCAGTGGCAGCACTGGCAAGAACACAGTATGTGATGTACCCAGAGAAACAGCAAGTGTTCACAGAAAGTGAAAAATTATTAATCAGGGACTTCTCTCTGAAACTGGAAAGGCTGTCATAGAAACTATAAATTCATAAAGTCTAAACCTCTACGTTTTGAAGAAAATTGACTGAGAGCCTATTTAAGGGTAAAATAGTACCAGAACAGGATAAGACTAATTCTGAAAGGTCAAATGAACAGAGTTTAAAAAAGAAATCCCGCCAGAGTCCTTTTGAGATCAGTTGTTTGTGCTTTAAAGGAGTTGCTATCAGTAGCTTAGCTTTTCTTGAGGCATATGAAAAGTGAATCAAAACCAGATCATTAAGTGGTGTAACTACAGAGAATGGGGCAACATAAGACTGTGAATCAAGAACTAATGAAGGAAGAAATATACAGCAAATGAGCCGCATAGAAATTATGTTCTTTGCCATCGTTAAGCTACTAAAGACTTCTCAGGATCAGACAACGAATACAAATAAACAAGAACAGGATTGCATGAAAAGAACAATAATGCAAAATACTCAAAGAATCATAATTGAGACATAAGAAGCGTTGTGTGTTTTTAGAATCCTTTAAAAATTACAAAATTTGGCTGTTTAATTTCTGACAGTGTTCCCAGGTGTCAAAGAAAGCCAGAAGTGTCCTGGCTTGGGTCAGTATTCTTGTGACCAGCAGGACAGGGCAGTGACTGTCCTCTGGTACTCAGCACTGGTGTGACCACACCTTGAGTGCTGTGTTAGTTCTGGGCCTCTCACAACAAAAAGGGCATTGAGGTGATGGAGCAAGCCCAGAGAAGGACAGTGGAGCTATTGAGGGGTCTGGTGCACAAGTCTGATGAGGAGCAGCTGAGGGACATGGGGGTGTTCAGCCTGGAGAAAAGGAGGCTGTAGAGGAGTGACCTTATCACTTTCTACAGCTCCCCAAAAGGAGGCTGCAGTGACATGAGGGTTTGTCTCTTCTATCAGGTAAAAAAGTGACAGGATGAAAAATGGCCTGAAGTTTCTCCAGAGAAGATTTAGGTTAAATATTAGGAAAAATTTCTTTCCCAAAGATCTGGTCAAGAATTGGAACAGGCTGCCCAGAGTTGAGGCAACATACATAACTGGAGGTATTTATGTGTAGATGTGGGGTTTAGGGATGTGGTTTAGTAGTGGACTTGGAAGGGATGGGTTAATGGTGGGACTTGATGATCTTAGGGATCTTTTCCAACCTAAATGATGCTACAGTTCCATGGTACTGGAGCCTTTAAAACTCATCTTTCCCAGGCTCTTATCTGCAAATCAAAAACACATTTCTAAGAGAACTGAAAGACAATTTTAAAATGCAGACCACACAAATCCAAGATGTGAGGTTTTCAGAGGTGCTGGTTGCAGGAACAGGTTTTTCTGGTGGCTGGACTGTGGGGTGAATTGCACATGCCAGGTTTTATTGCAGTTACTGCTGGGTAGCCCTTCTGTTAGGGAATGACTGCTGTCCCCACTGAGCCCTTACTCTCTTTCCACCTCCCACCTTCTACCCAAGGGTGCTTATGCTGGAAAATAGAAACATCTGACCTGAAGATGGAAAGGAGGTACCATGCAGCACAAGAAGTGTTTGCTTGGAAAAGAGGATAGAGTAGGAAAAGGAAATCTCAATAACAGCGTCAGAAAGAAAGGTTCCCTGGAGGCTGGCACAAGCTTCTCCCCAAAGACTGGACCCTAGCAGAGCATAAGCCTGCACTCTGCTCAGTCCTTGCTCTCTTTGCTGGCCCTGCAGCAGAGTTTTTCCTGGCCACTGGAAGAGTGGTGTGGGGTGAGAAGCTTTTTTTCTTCCCAGCTCTCTAGCAATACCACGAGGATGGGAGGAATGTGTTCAGACTTGTCTCGCCAGAATCAAATCAGAGGGTTGTTACCGGGCTTGCAAGGGTTCCTCAGGGGTGAAGAGAGAGACGAGAGTCTTGACTCCATGATCAGAAGGCTGGATTTATTAATTTATTATATATAATACATTAAGACTATACTAAAAGGAACAGAGAGAAAAGTTCAGAAGCTTGAAAAAGGAATTAATTTTAAAATTCTCACAGAGAGAGTTCAGTCTTTGATTGGCCCTTAATTGTAAACATGGAACATGGGCCAACCACAGGTGCACCTGTTGCATTCCACAGCAGCAGACAACCATTGTTTACATTCTCCTTCTGGGGCCTCAGCTTCCCAGAAGGGGGAAAAATCCTAAAGAAAAGGATTTTCCACAAAAGATGTCTGTGACAGAGGGTAAGAAAGAAAGCAATGTCCTATATGCTTATACCTGACTGCTGTCTTTTTAGGTGCTACCTTGGAGAAAATCATGCCCAGACTGCTTCAGGACCTGATCTACAGCCCACATGCAGGACAGGGGCCCTCTCAGTACAGGCAGTACCCTTCCAGTGCTACTCCAGTATCAGAAACGTGCAAACGTGCAGCTAGAACAATCTACATCACCTGAACAAAACTCTGATGAAGGGATTGAAATGCATTTACCACACATAACCTCCCAATTCCTCTGCATAGAAGAAAATAACACACATTTCAGTGTGTGTTACATTTCATTGCAGCAAACAAACACATCCAGACATCGCTGATTTGACCTTTTATATGTCTGGGACAGCTCTTCCACTGCCTGTGGCCGTCTCTCCTAAACAATAGATAGTTATTTTTTATCTCTGCTTTGCCTTTGCACTTTGTTCACTGTGAGAAAGATGCTCCCAAAAAGGTGTGCAAGCACTCTGGAAGAAGCTACCAGATAGTCCCTAATGCATTACCCCAAAAAACACATACAACATCTTTCTTGTGGCGTTTTGCTTTTCCTCTGGTGTCCCAGGGGACTACTTTGCAGTTATTTCCACCTGAACTGCACTACTTAATTACCGGGCTATTTATCCACTATATATATACCAAACCACTCCAGCTGTCATATTGAACGCAGAATATTTGCTTCCTGATGCTGCTGCTGATCTACTCATTTCAGGACATTGGTTGCTTTAATACCTGTGTGGGTTCTGTATTCCCACTGTGGACATTTTGTTCATGGAAGAGCTGGCATTTATTTTCATCCCTGAGAAAGGTCATAACTCATGAATCACAGGAATAATTAAGAGAAATTAAAGTATTTTTCCCATAGCACAGATGGTAAGGTTCTCTAAACTTATTAAAATGTATGATCTATAAAAAAATGACATTTCTTAAAGCAACTACTCATAAAGCTGATTTTTTTTTTAATAATTTTTATTTGCAAGAGAAGTACATATTAATATCTACAAAAATGCCGTTCATCCCCTGAAAGTATATTTATTAATTTAGGACTTGAGAAATTACTTTCCAAGTGGGTTTTTTTGTAATGCCAGAAGACAAAAAGGAAACATGAGTTACTAATGGAATGTGATACAATTATGCTGGAATCAAAGTATGTTTATGTCACATTTCAAAGTAAAGCTTTCAGACAGATATTGACATCAGTTCAAGCAAAATACCAACAGTGATTGTGTGGCTCTCAGTCTTAAAACATAGTGCCAGAAGACAAACAGCAAAAAATTAAGAGGTGAATGAAAAAATGGAGGTGAATGAAAACAAAAGTATATAAACAATGTTTCAGAAGGAGGAAAAATTAGCAGTGTAAGGAAAAATTAGTTCAACATTTTCATCATGTGCTATCTTGGCAATTATACCATAATATCTGTTT
Organism: Zonotrichia leucophrys gambelii; assembly: GCF_028769735.1. Lineage (NCBI taxonomy): Eukaryota > Metazoa > Chordata > Aves > Passeriformes > Passerellidae > Zonotrichia > Zonotrichia leucophrys. Next base: position 67,507,882 of record NC_088200.1, on the reverse strand, counting down.
TTTGTGTAAAGAATTCAGCATGATTAGTCTTCTGCCCTGACTGATAAAAGCGAATGCATTTATTCACTGATTTGAAGTGAAATAAATGTTTAACATCTTTGCTGGACAAACTTTTTAAGGCAGATCTCAGTTTCAACGACATGAACAAAAAACTTTGCATTTAACTTCAAAAATTAAGATATTTATTCATCCTGCCGGTAACCACGTTTTGAAGCAATGTGACTTTTATTACTCCCTCTCCCATATTTGTGTTTTTACACTTCCCTTCATCTGCACCTGAGCCACCTGCCTTTTTGTCTGATGAATGTATCTCTGATTCAGCGTTCTTCTATACATAACAAAGTATTCACTACATGGGATTTTTAAATATATCTATTTAAACTTCTGGAAATCTCTGTATCGGGATATTAAATTACATATCTTTGGAATAGTTTAAGCTAATGCAAAATACTGCTAAAAGAAAATAACAATTCCTACAAAGAAATTGTCTTCCTATGGTATCTCTGAGGAAGCTGTCTTTGAAACTTATTTGTGCCAAAAGTGTATTTTCATATCTAAAACCTGCAGATCATATAAACAATAAATAGCAGAAGACACATTCTTTGAATTTAAATCCTAAAAAAAATGACAGAAATTAAAAGTCAGAACAAATAATCATTTCAAAGAGCTTGGGGGTAAATTTATCTTTTTATTGTCCATACAGATCTTGCACTTCCAAATAGCAAGCTGCGGGCTTGGATTTTTTTTGTTTTGATGAGTTTCTTGTTGGGTTTGTTGGTTTGTTTGTGTATCCATTTTCAGATGGGATGGTTGGTTGATTGATTGCTTGGTTGGTTTGTTTTACACAGCTTCAGCTGCACACTAAATACAAAACACCACTGTCCTTTTACAAAGCATATTACCACTCCTTCAGCGGGACTAAAACCAGGATGGGACGCACTACTTAGGCCACAGATTACAATAAATAAAAAATCATATTCTCACTGAACACTTGTTTGAGGAGAGACAAAAGTAGCGCAATAGTGAGGTTTTCCCACCTCACTCCAATACTTTGGTTTCCAACCAAAGCAGGCTGAATAAACATAAACTCAGGACTATGTCAAGCTTCTAATTAATCCAGTAATAAAACTCTTCAACACACCCTGAAACTCCCTTCACTGCTTTAATATTTTCATGGCAATGTTTTCCTAATATCTCACTGGAATTTTTCTTGCTGCAGAATAGGGCTGTTGCCTGTCATCCTACCACATCTCTGAGAACAACCAGTCTCTCTCTTATCTGCAGATTGCAGTGAGATTGTTAAAACAGCAATAAAAGTCTAACATTAGACTTCCCTTTAAGTCTTATGCTGTGTGGAAGAAGTCTCTATCAAAATGGCACCATCAATTTTAAGAATAAATTAGGCAGGAGTAAAATGTAAGAAAAGTAAAACGCACAGCAAGGAAAAGTGGAGCTAAAGATAGACCACACAAAGCAGGAAGATATCTTTATATCCAAAACCTAAGCAGCTGAGAAAGGGGCTGTAGAGAGGTGCATCTGCTGGGGGACAGCTGTCAAACAAGAGCAAATGGAACACACAGAGAGCATATGCCCTCTGCAGAGCAGATGACCCAGCTGCTAATGGCTTCACAGAAGCTGGAGGATTTGAGTCCTGTAAGAGGCACATGTATCAGTCATGCCCAGAGGAATTAGGTGCTCCACACATGGATTTAAAACCTTCTATCCCCAGAATATATGAAAGTATGCCAGGCATGATGTAATAAGTTCATTTTCCTGAGTAAATCTCTTTCATTCAATGAGTGTACTATGGCTACTGCAGAGATGGTCTCTAACTGAGGAGCGTGACCTTTGCCATGTCAGAGAGTTTTATACCATTATAAGTGTAAAGCAGATACCTATTTTAAAAATGTGTTCTTCTGGAAGTAATGTTGTTTAACTGTTAAATAATAATTTCTTCTAAGCAGATCAGATTCTTCTGTCCTCTGTACCAATATAAAAACTCTTCTTACAGCATTTCAAAAGCACATACTCTTTCATTTGTAGGTTTAGATTTTCTTCAAAGGGAACTATCTTATTACTTTCCATAGAGTCAGAACCTTCTAAAAGTGTCTCATAAAAGTATTTGATAAAGATCTAAAGAGAGAGGAAAGCCTTTGATATATAATGAAATAATTTTGAATCGTTCTTCCACATGCAAAAGCAAGACAATGTATCTTTTTAAAGAAGAATAATCTACTTGGCACACAGCATCAATACAGAGGCTCTTTTTCCCATTTGCTGCTGAGTTAAAGTAATTGCAGAGGTATTAGTTTACAAAATCAATTACTGATTATTAAAATTAAAAAATAAATTAAAAACTAAGCTTCACCTCTTTGTTTAAAAATTCCCCCCAGACAATTAAGGATGCAAGTATCAAATTTAAGCAGGGAATAGTAATATACCCAACACAGAAAAAAATGCAACCTCTAACAACAGGAAGAGGATATGAATATGCTATTTTTGATCTCAGAAGGAGTAAGAAAAAGTTTAGTTTACATGAAACTTCTTGTCAAATGGACTTTTCCTATACTGGTTTTCATGGACCAGCAGATGGCTATCAGAAGACTTGAGAGAGACTTTTGAGGAACTGAGCAGCAGATCGGGGAGTAAGTATATTTTCTTATAGAACACAGCCTGGTTAGATGGGTAGGTCTATATATTTAATGATACACCACAGACAGACACATCTCCAACAGCCCAGAGTGAGCATTCATGCACTCGTATTCTTCAAGTCTTATAAAAGATACCTGAAATGTTGCTTCGTTACGTAAATTTAAAACTAATATTTGTCATCAATATTTTTTACTTTCTATTTCTTCCTTTTTGCATGACTTTTTCTTGTGTTTCTGCTCACTTGCTCTCTCTTTCAATACAGTTGTCTATGATTATTCCAGTTATTAAATTACACTTTTTCTGGTACAACTTCATTTGGTAAAAACACAGCATTTTCAATCTAATTCTATTGTTTGAGACTTGTGAGTATTTTCACTTTTAGGATAGTCTAAATTGCACGTGGGTCACAAATCACATCAATAAATAATACAGCACCAAATTTCAAGAGGTTTTCTCTGAGAGACCATCTTTGCTAACCACCCTCTGCATCATCAGGTTTCTTCAAACTATACTTCCAGTGAATAGGGAAGTACACGAAATTCAGGCAAGTACTACTGCAGGTCCTGATGCCAATAAACAAGAATGATGAAGTACTCACCAAGATAGAAGGCATGAGGTTAAGTGCACAATCTAACCACATTCCTCTTGAATTGCAACAAATACTTGAAGATTGCTTTGTCTTCTTTTTCAAGCTTGACTCTTTAATTTGTTATCAACCTTTTCACTGCATCTCTCTCGCTCCCTTCCTCATTTTCTCCTTGCCTCTGTGTGGTGCTGACTGGGCACTCTGCTCTGTTCCACACATGATGCCAGCCAAGCAACACTGAATAGAAACATTGATTATGGTGGATGTCAGAAAGAATCCCAATGCAGCATCAATCCTGACCCTGATCTCCACCAAATGGAGGAGAAAGACAGCGAAGCTGGAAAAAAAACCCAGCCAAAATTCAGTGACTGCTGGTAACTTCACAATATTGAGTTACGTCCAAAAACTTCACTGTTTTGAAATTAGGATATTTCTTCATGTTAAAATCTGTGCTATCTCAGATCAGTTTAGATAGAATGAATGATAGAGAATGGTAAAAATTCTTATACTTTTGAGAGTCGTCATAAACTTGCTGCTAGAAACTAGTGAGCTGGACTCCCCTCTTTTTTATGGGAGCTTTAAGGATAAGTGTGTAGATCTGTAACCAGTGTTGTGCTGGCTGAAGAGCTCTCCCTGACAGCAGACAGGGCCAGCTCAAGACTTTGCTAGTGAAGCTACAGCAGAATTTGTCTCTGCTAATGCAGTCTACTACATTCCCCTGTTACAAGAACTACCTTCTCTACCTGTGGAGAATAATTACTAATGAAACTGCCCTTTCTACCATTAACTGCCTTCAGGTTCTCAGTGTTTTTACCAGGATATCCTGGATAATGCTCACATAAAATCCCATTATGAGCTGTCTTATCAGTGTAGGACACTACGGAAGGGGCCAGTTACATGATAGACTTGCCATTGCATGATGAATTCCCTACCAGCCATGCTAGTGTAATAAGCTGTGTGCTGGCTCTTAGCCCACTTTAAGTGTGAGGTAATTTAAATCTTTTCCGTTTAAATTTAAGAAAAGGACTTTCACCTTACTTTGCCAAAAGCTAGAAGCAAGCACATAGCCTGGTACTGCAGTTCAGCTGATATGCAGGAACTTGATATTATGTTTGTAATTGTGAGAGAAGTCAATGAACTGACATTTATCATGCATAGGAAGGATGAATTTACTTATCCTTCTGTAGTCAAGAGTAGCACTTAATACTGGCTCAGAAGGGAGTGATTCCTTCCCAGCCTCTTCCCTATATTGAGGAAGGACAAGTCCTACTGCCCACATCTGTGTATTTGCAGGGACACAGCACCAAGACCCTTAATTTTTAACTTTCCTCAGCTCCAGGAAAAAGGATAGGATGTATTCCACCAAGCAGCAGTGAGGGAAAGTGAATAAAAGCAAGACATAATTTGGGTTTTTTTTTTTAATTTATTGTCTTGGAGGTATAGTTAAAATAGTAGATTCACTTTATTTTAAAAAACACCAATTTTAAAATGCAGTACCATAAATAGGGTCTAATGTACACATTGTGCTGTAAAAGAAGGACTAGGTCAGTACTGAGAACAATGTTTCAATATGAGAGACCTCCAATTAATCTTTTGTGGTTTCACTTCTGGCTTCCTCCTCTTTTACATTTTGCTTCACTTCTACACATAAGAAAAACTCAATTAATTGGTGATTCAAAAGGGGAGCAATTTTCTAACAAGCAGAAGTTTTGAACTCAGTTATGATGAAATTTCTTCTAGTTTACTAGAAGTTAATATGCATGCCATGCCACTAGAGATTGCCTCTCAGCTTTCCCAAAATATTTCTCCTCCATTTTTAAGAATTAGGAAACCAAGGAAAGAACCTAAAAAACCAACTGGAAAAACAAAACAAAACAAAACAAAACAAACAACAAACAATGCTAAAAGTAAAGCAAAACCAAAACCCAACCTAATCAAAAACAGTAACAGGGAGACATAAAATGCCATCCAAGTCATGCATTTCAGAAAAGGTCTTGATTGGTTCTTTCCCTCCCTATCCTTGACTCTCTCATTAACATAATCAACCACCTTGCTTCATAGACAATAGCAAAGATGTGGTGCAGGAATGAAAAGTGATCATAGAGCAAAAATCAGCCTTTGGACAAAAGAGATTCAGAGGTGGTCCAAGGCCACGCTGAACTCCAGCTACAGTACCCTAACCCCATTGTGAAGCATCGTTCAACTATTTTAGATGTCCATTTCAGAAAGAAATTCATGAATTGCAAATAAACTTGTACTTAGAGATTAAACCTTCTGTTCACCAGAAGTCAGAGTTCTGGCAAGCAAAGAACTTCTAGAGAGTGTGGGGAAATCTAGGTTCCTGCTGCTTTTCACCTCATTATACTCTCTGTGGGTTTGTGCAGTCAGTTTAAATGTGTATAAAGGGAGGGTATGGGACTGTTCGTGTTAGCAGACTTGTGCAATCCTTTCCCCTTTTTTTGCGAGGAAAACTTCATCTGAAAGATAAGGGAGGTGAAAATGGAGCAATGAGAGCTAAAGAATAACAGTGGGAAAGAGGAGAAGAGAAAGAAAAACTAGGAAAGCTAAGTAAAGCCAGAAAATCCTGCCACAAGAGGGTAAAAAATAATTGCCACAACCTCCTGGAGAAAACTGGCAAAGCACTGAGCTTCAGCGTGTGCAGCACAAGAGTAGAAGGAGAAGACTGGAAAAAATTACTGAGTGAATAGGGCAAGGAGAGAGTGTGCAGAGGAGAGTAATAGAGTATGCCCTTTAACTGCACATCTCCAATTCCCTCACATAAAGAGATCTCACAAAAAGAGATAACCATTATTACTAGCCAAAGATAGGAAGGAAAGCTCAGAGGATAAGATATTTGGAGGACAAAAAATAAGAGAGTAGATTAAATAAGATGTTTGGATATGCAAGATAAAGGAAGGACATAGGAAAGACTACAGGGAAGAATGAAGCATAGGAAAGAGAATGCAGCAATAGAAGAAGAATAAATAAAAAAGGCAGGAAAAGGGCTGAGCAGAAATGGATAGGAAAGTGGGCAGAGGCAGACACAGAGAAGAGCAGCAGAATGAACAGGAAGGAGCAAAATCAAATTTAAAGTGAGGTGAAAGGGACAGCTTCTCAGAAACTTTATAGTGGATCATTTATTTCAGTCATTTTCTGATCAAGATCTAGGTCAACACACCACACTGCCTTGAAGACAGACATCAATAAATGGAGTGAAAGAAGAGAAACCAAAGTTTCCATAATGCCCAGGGAGCAACAGGACAGCTGTCTTTTAGCTATAACTTCCATGTAGACTTTATGCCAGATTATGTTGCCAACAAAGAATGCATTGCTTTAAAACATGCAGACTTCCAACAAGGTAAACCACGCATCTACTTACTCCTGGACAGCACATCAGACAGACTGGAGTGCCGCTTCAGGATGCAAAGAAAACTGAGTATCAGCTCCCTTCTTATAAATAAAAATGTAGCAGGTGCAGTGCTCTTTCTCACACTGATCAGGTCTGGCTCCTAGCTAGCTGAAGAGACAGATTGGGCTTGATCCAAATTCACAGGGTCTTCTTCAAACAGAAGAAGCCCTGTTTGTGTGGCACACAAAATCCCTCATGTCTCAAGCTTTCTGATCTAATTGTGCAGCTCAGTTACAGTCTCAGGTAGTAGAAAAGAGTGTAATTTTGAGTTTACTGAGTTCTGAAACATTAAAACCTTTCCTTTACATCAGTTTCAGTGTACTGTAGTTTTTCTACTTTGTGTCCACAGTAGTCGTTCTCTAAAAGAAGACTAATCAATCAGTTTACTGACTTGCTCAGTGTTCAGATTATCTCATCATCATTATTTTTAACCTTATCTGGCCATATATTTACTTTAGATTAGGACATCAAAAACTCTGCTCTCTCCAACTCCCTCTCCCCACATATCCAATTTGAACTGTTTCAGTGACTGTCCTTTGGTTTTTTTCTTTTTTTCCCCCAAGCAGAGAATTAGTGTAAAAAAAGGAGGAAGTGAATAGGCTATGTAGTATTGGAGAAAATGAGCAAGAGATCAAGAGGTTACTCTCAGAGATGGTACAATCTCAGGAGTTCAGACCTCCGCTGTAGTGGAACCCTCAAGCAGTCCAGGATCTGTTGAACGTGAAGGCTGGAAGCTGGCCACTGCCCATACCAGGAGAAAGGCACAAACTTGACAATGGCAAGTAGGACTGGCACATTTTATAACAGATATGAAGCCCTGGAACTAGAAGGACAGATAGGGTGGATGAGGGTCCTTGATGCTGTACTAGATTTCTCCCCAGCCACCTCCCGGCACTGGGCCAAGTGTGGGCTGTTTCCAGAAAGCACAGTCCAATGTACAGCTGTGGGGCTTATATCTTTATAAGTTGTTAATCATCAAGAGCAGAATCAAGGACAAGGGAGAGGTCTTCAGTAGGGTTTCTAAAAGGATTTGTTCTATGGAAGCATCAGGGACTAAAGACACAGAACAGGGGTGTGTAGGGGCTTTTAAATGGGACTAATCCAAGGGGAGGGGATAATCCAGCAGCTAATTGGAGGGATCCTGGGGAGGAGTAAAAATCAGGGTTTACAAAAGCATCTTCCAATGAGGGAAGTAACGGGGAGGAGGGGTGGGGGGTGTTGGGTCACATGGACTAATGGGACATGGTACTTTAGGGGATTTCCAAGGGGGAATTCCAAGCAGGGGGTTGGCACGAGGTAGGATTGGCAGGGAACTCAGGATAAATGGACAATGGGGTGGGAGGATATAAATTGGACCAAACCATTAACTTGGGCAATAACAGAACAGCCATTAGGAGTGAAAGCACTTTGCAACAGGCCTTCTAGGATAAAGGGCTCACTTAGGGCAGCACCATCATCACAAACTCTCTTAGGAGCAAAAGAAGGGTAGTTGTCAGAGGTGACTCCCTTCCAATGGAAGAGAGGGCCCAATACACAAACCAGACCCAGCCAACAGGAAAACCTTCTCCCTTGCTGGGGCTCTGGTAAGAGGTATTGCTAGAATGATCTCCAGCCTAGTAAGGCCCTACAATTACTATCCATTATTAATTCTTCAAGTGAGTGGTGATAAGATAACAAAGAGAAGTCCAAGGGCAACCAAGCTGGATATCAGGGCCTTAGGATGATTGGTTGAAGGGTCAGACAAGCACAGGTAGTGCTTTCCTTTATTGTTGAAAGGAACAGGTAGATCCATCAGGTCAATGCCTGGCTCTGAGGCTAGTGTCACTGGAAAAGTTTTGGGGGTTTTGACCATAAGATAAGCTATACAACACTTGGTTTAATAATACCTGATGGGATAAACCTGTCTCAGAAGGGAAAAAGGGTTCAAACACAGGAGTTAGCTGGGCTCATTGAGAAATCTTACAACTAGGTTTGGAGGGGGAAGGGACAAACCCATGCTTGCCAGACCAATGAGAAGTCATACTAAAATTTGAAGGAGGAGGTGCCAGGGGCATCTCTCAAGCTGCTCCATGAGGCATTAGTTACAACAGACCACATCTGAAAAATTTCTACACCTATGCACAGAGTGTGAGGAGCAAAGAGGAGCTGGAGGCTTTGGCCTGGTCCCAGAGATTTTGCATCATAGAAATAAGTGAAATCTGGTGGGATGAGGCCCTTGATTAGAGTGCCAGGTTGGATGGTCCAAAGCTCTCCAGAAGGGAAAGGCAGGGCAGGTGAGATGGAAAGGCTGGAATATTGCATGAAGCCAGCAACGGCAGGCTGACAGTCTCTGAGTAAGAATTAAGGGACAAAAAATAATAATGTGGATGTCATTATAGGAGTCTACTGTAGGCAACCTGTCCAGGACAATGATTCCAGAGAATTATTCTTTGAGGAACTAAGGGACCTTCAGAACAACTGCCCTTGTCCTTATAGGAATATCAGCTTGTCGGACATTAACTGGGAGAATCACATATCTGGCACAAAAAGGTCCATAACAGCCTAAAACATCTGGATGATAACCTCAATGTATAGTTACTAAGGGAGCCAGCTAGGAGAGGCACCTTCCTTGGCTTGTGGCTTGTGAGAACACAGGCCCTCGTGTGTGAAGATTGGTGGCTGCCTTGGCCACAGCAACCATGAAGGAATCAAATTTAAAATCTCTGTTGTCATGTTGCTATTCTTGGGACTGTCCTGGACACTGATGATCATTGTTGGTCCCTTCCAATACAGAGTATTCAATGATTCCATAATAAATAAATAAATGTATATACAATGCACTTATATATCTGTAGTATATCTTATACATTACACAAAATATATCTATGTACAATACATGTATTTTTTATGTTTCAGGACAGGACAATAGAGGCCATGAAGGGGCTGAAGTACAAGTCTTATGAGCAGCAGCTGAGGGTTATTTAACCTGGAAAAAAGGATGGTCAGGGGAAACCTTATCACTCTCTATAGCTGCCTGAAAGAAGGTTGTACTGAGGGGATGTGTCTCCTCTACCAGGTAATATGTGACAAGGTCAAGTGGAAATGGCCTCAAGTTTTGCCATAGAGTTTTAGATTATATATTAGGAAAAAATTCTTAATTGAAAGGGTTATCAAGTATTGTAATTGACTTCCCAGGGAGGTGGTGAAGCTGGCATCCCTAAAGTATTCAAGAAACATGAGGCTATGGCACTTGAGGACATGGTGTAGTGGTGATGGGGCTAGGTTGTTGTTTTGACTTGGTGACCTAAGAGGTCTTTTCCAACCTTAACATTTTCATGATTCTACAAAACTGACCACATGCATTTGTGGGTTACTCCTCAGATAGCTGCATTGCCACTCTTGCATACCTTCTTTGGTGACAGTTGCACTGGGTAATCTGATGATCTGAGAACTCACAACCACCAGGCCAACAGGCACAGGATTTTAAAATTCCCTGGAGCTCCAAAACTGTCTGAAGTTGAGCAGTAGGAACTTACTTGAGTTAGGGGGAGATCAAAGTAGCTGTTCCCATATTAAAAGTAAACAAAGCTTTTTTTTTTTTTTTTAATTTTAGAGATTTTATGGAGTGAAACTTCTCTCCAAAAGGCAGAAGTGTGGACAAAGTTTTTCCATGTTCCACTTACCATTTCTGCATGTTAGATCTTTAAAAAACTTTTAATCAACTTATTTCTTATTTCCAGTCATTAGCTCTAGTGTCACAAACCTCTCCTGATATTTACCAGTTACTGATCCTCTTTCCAGATCTGCTCCAAGAGTGAGGGCAGGACAGATTTGCTTTACACAGAGCAAAGTCACACCTAATGTTGCACACGTGTTGCTGCCATGATATTTAGGCCATGTTATGGGACTTTGTGGATTACAGTGCTCTAGCCCTTACACCATAAGAAAATTAAAATAAATGAGCTAACTAGAAGACAATTTTGTTCAACCTATTACTAGATTATTTCCTTAACTAACTCCTCCTATTCTCCTTTGTTGTGTCAGTCTTGGCAGAAGTAGAAATCCAAGTTATATTTATCACACTGCTATATCTACAACAGTTTCCATCTCTCTCACTCCCTCCAAAAGTCTGATGCTTGTACACAGGAAGAAAAGAGACAGAAACTCTTGAGAACTGAACATTTTTATCCTTACTGCAACATACATGATTTACTGCAGAAGGGAGTTTGTGCCTGTGCTATGACCGTTCCTGTTCTTATGTCAACACATTGGCAAAAGGATTCTGTCTTGAAGATGAGCCTTGAAGAGGCTCTGGAGCTGAGCCCCTGAAGTTGGGAGCACGCTGTCCTGCCCTTCTCACTGCTGTTCCTGCAGTGGCAGGCCCTGACACACAGCCAGGGCTGGTCTAACAAAGGGAAATGACTTTGAGCACAGGCTCTCCACCAGAGCCCTAGAGAAGAGCCATGGTGAACAGAAATTGCACGTAGCTGGCTAACTTTAAGCTCTCTTCCAAGGACTTTTTCACCTGGCCAAAGGCAGCTCTTGAATTATATTTTTTAATAAGTTCAGCAGGATCATATCTTCAAAGGAGGCACCACTCCCATCTAATCACAAAACACACGGCTTTTGATTGCTTGATTTTACTGTCCAGGAGAAGCCCAGGACTGTTCACAGCTGGGGCCTGTGATGAAGGCGATAATATTAATTAACTTCATCCCAAAGAGCATGAGTAGGCTCAATTAACTTGCACTTGAAATCCCTTTAAAACTCTCACATAAAAGCAACAGTGCTCTCTATCAGTTACTCCAAATCAGTCATTCCAATTTAATTACATTCTTCTTTTTATTCTTATGTTTATCTTTTGAAAAAAAAGAAATAAATAGAAACTAATGAAATGGAACCTGTAACTTTTAAATTTCTAGGAAAATTTCTGATGATCTGTACATCACAGATGGTATGAAGCCTAAAAATTTAAATAAAATCAATGCAATATTGAAAAAAAGACAAAAACCTAGGTCTATATAATTGAATCAATCATCCAGAAAACCTAAAAAACAAAAGATGTCAAGTATTTTAAAAACACTGGATTTGTTTTTGCTTTGTTTTGTTTTAGTTTGGTTTGGTTGGTTGGTTGTGCATATTAATCTACTCAGTAAACCACAGTTTTACAAATATTCTGTTGCTAAACAAGATAATAAAGTAACAAGAGGGTAATTCTCATTTCTACAGTAGTGATTTTTAAAAGGCTCTATTAAGTGGTGAAATAATCTATGTCTACAGGCTCAGAAAATATCTGTCTCACCCAGCTGGACCAAAATTACAAAAGACAATATGAACTGTTCATCTCCTTTAATTATCTTTAACAGGTCCCTACTTAATTATGTTAGCTAAATGACTACCTGGACTTAAATACTGCTTACATAATGAGAATGTTGGAGAAGACCCTGATGACAATACAGAGCACAAACACATTTTCAAAGCTGTAGCAAAAATGAGACACTAATACCAAGTTTACAGCTGGTTTTGAACTCCTCTTTGGCAATACAAGACTGCTTAGCTAGCTTCCCACTTAACACATGCAAATATAGCCATATGCAGAGAAGAATGCTTTTTTAATTTTTAAATACAGAGGTGGGGATTCACTTGTGTCTTATCACACATTCCTTATTCACAGGAGCAGTAGTCTATGGGAAATATCAAAGCAATAAACAAGTCACAGTGCTCCCACTGAACAGCTTAGCTTCACCTTCAGTAGCCTTCCTAAGGACAGAGTTGAGGAAAAGGATTAGCTGCAGACATCAAAAGGATGAGGTATATCTTTGAAATCCCTTCACAGTCCAGTATTTTGTTTATGACCAAAGCCCCTGAGCTGCATGTGAAAACCAGTTTCCATGGATATTTAAATGACACTTTTATCAGGCATATCAGAACAACATACTTTGATATTTCAAAGACTTGCAAGGTCACCTTTGAGCCATCCTCAAATTCATTTCTGTCAAGCAATCAACATTTCTTGTAAGCAGCAAAGAGTGTTTGTGGCTTGTCAGTGTGACCAAATTGGAAAAGAATTGAAACTGTGGAGTATTGAAGCCGGGAAGATTAACCACACCAGCAACCTGTGACAGAAAACCAAACACCTTTGCTATCAGTTCTTTCCTTACCTCCTGCTCCTCCACACTGCTTTGTTCTTCCTACAGTGCAGAAAAGCCACAGGTATTTTTGTGATGTGCGATGATTCATCTCTGAACTGAAGCACAAGACCAAAGCATTAGCTGTGCGAACACGTCCATTTACCTGTCCTATGCTGACGTGCCACTGAAATAAATAGGATTGCTCACTTTGTAAATCAGACATGTTTGATGAATTGACCCTTTTATTTGTGCATGACATATTTTATGAGAGAATCATTTCAAGGCCCGCAAATTATGAAATCTTGGGACTTTGGTTCAAGTTGTCTGTCATCACAGACATGCAAAAAAAAGAGAAAATCTGCTGTAGTAAAAGCTAAAATGAAATTATTGGAAAGAAATTAACAGCAATGAAAATTATTTTTAAATTAATGCTTCAATTTTGAAATAGCTATTATAAACATTTGTGCTTGCTATGGCTTGCAGTTAAATTTTAAAAATAGCACTTAAATATGCATGTTAATAACATCCAGAAGGCATTTCTTTCAAGCCTGTTTGGGCTGTTGAAGGCTTTAATTTAACCACAGCATTCATTTATGTCTAGCAGTTAGAATTTTCTTTTAAGCTCAAAGGAGCCGGGAGTTGTAACTATGATCTAATTGGTAAGGAATGAAGAATGTTTTTCATGTTTTATAGACAGCATGAATCCTGATCATTTTACTGCACTAAATTATAGAGTGTTCTGCTCAGTTGTCTCCCTCTGGAAGTATGGGCCTATATCTCATTAAACTATAAAAATAACTTGCAGTGTTCGGCACTCCTCGAAAGCTATCCTGCCAAGGTATGTTATTTTTATATCACTAATGCATGGTAGAGAGTCAGTCCAGAGAAAGTTAGGTTTTTTACAGCCTAGAACTAAATTAATTTATAGCTACATCCACATGTCAGAGGGGACACATAAGGAACCTAAACTGCTATAGAAAACAATAATTTATTATTGATTTTCAGCTCCTTTTTAAAAGCAGCTGCAATTTATTGGCTTCTCAGTTCTTTCCTTTCTGGTACAAATGATCTAAACAATGCTAGCAATGAAGCAAAGCAGCTCCTGTGGGTATGGCAAATGACATAAAAGTCAGATATGCTTTACCTCTTTTTGGCTAAGACAAATGTTCCATCACTGAAATGAGAAAAAAAAAAAAAAAAAGATCAGAGGTAGAATGCAATGCTTTTTTGCATTTTAAATTTTCTCTTTCTTTTTAGGTGTGTGTGATTATGCAAGATATCTCATTTCATGAATTTTTTTACTTTAAAATACAAGCAAGCATTTCACACATTTTTAAAGCTACGTATATTGTCATTTTGTTGTACATTCCAGCTGAATTTAGCTGCAGTAAAGGCAGTACACTACAAATTATAAATTACATATGCTTAATCCTATGGAAATACTTGAGTTTGTCCTTAAAAATATGAATCTAAAAGGCAGATGTTACAGAATTACTACTGCAGCCACTGGAGTCTAAATTACAATCCCTTAAAAGCAAGGGTAGAGTGAAGTGGAAAAAATAAAAGCAACTCAAGAGCCAAGGTAGGAATGAGCACAGCACTAGGAACACTCTTCAAGGAGCGTAGCAGCAAGATAAGAACAGTAATCTCTTTTCTCCCAGCAGCACAGTGATTAACCACAGATATCTACTTTCAAAACAAAATAGTCTACAAAATTGTTCTCATCTTAGGAGTATACAGGAGTACACTAAAAATTACAGCGATAATTTTGAAAACACAGGCATGTTTGTTATTTCTTCTTTCCATGGAGGAAAAAAATTACTCTGTTGCTAGGTAATTTAGCTCAGGTTAGTTCTTCTGTACAATGCCATAGTTCCTTCCCTGAACAGTCCTAGCTCTAAGGGCCTGGCCTCTTGGCCACAGTCCTTCTTTGAGCAGGGTTTTCTTCTCAGAGAATGAACGGCCAGTATCCCAAGAGAGGAAAGCAGGCAAATGTCACAGACTTACATGGGAAACCCTTTGCATTTTGCTCTTTGGTAATTACTGGCATGCATAACCTTCCTTGGCACTGCAGGTTACAGCAGGGATTGGTCTCTTTGGAAATAACTCTCAGAGCAAAGGACATTCATCTTATACGCCAAGGTCTGACCATGCCTGATGAAGAGCACAAGGGAAGGTCTTCGAGTTACACCAGACAAGAAGACAGATTCAAAGCAAGTAATTTCATTCTCAGGTCATGAGTTTCAACACACAGGCTCCTGGACCAGATTTTTATGCATATCCTTGCAAAACAAACCAAAGAAGATGGGAAGAGTAAACAAAAAATGACAAAAACTCTCTCGTGTTTGCCAACACCATCCATCTCACACACAGAAATGGATAAGTTCTGAAATGAAAAGCAAAGAATGATAAAATTATTATTTCACAGGAATATTTATACCCATAAAGAGTAATGAAAATATGTAAATAGAATCAGAAAGGGTGCTGAATGACAAAGATCCTGATTTATTAGATGTAACAGAATATGTCTGGAGTAGTTGCCTCCCAGTTAGGATTGTTAAATCTACTTTTGGAAAAAATAAAAAAAGAAGCAGTAAGGTCTAACTGCCACCCTACCCATTTTAGGGAGCTGCTAGGATGACTGTGAGAAGTCTTCCTTCAAAAATAGAAGGACTAGGAATAAAGACAGAGTCAGAGGCTCTTGTTACTGACCAAAGGCTCATGAGAACAGCTCCTAGGGCAATGTGCAGGCTGCTCTCGCCTACCAGCCACTATGCCACAGGACAAATTTCACTACCCACCCTACTAGATGGAATTACAAACTGGGAATCAAACCCCCCTCTGCTTCTCTCTCTGATCTGGCCTGAGACAGAACATACAGAGAACTCTGTGCACAATTTTCTTTAATCTACAAAAAAACCCCAACCAACAAATTAACCAACCAAGTAAAAACAAGCAGACAAACAAAAACCAAACAAAGCCCCAAGCAAACAAAAACCATCCAAACCCCAAAACTGGGCAACACAAGAGAAGGGAGAAACACACTGAGACAACAATTTTGTGGTTTGTAAATAGCTGGATTTTCACTAATCACTGAATGGCTAAACTTTAAGAGAAGCTGATTAGAAGTGTAACCCTTTGCTCACAAACAGCTAAAAATTAGTCCAGACTTTAGGAATTTGCAGGGTAGAGAGGAAGGACATCATTAGGAAATGTATTCAAGCACAGTGCATGGGTTCAAACAGTCTGTACGTTATCTCATAGCTCAAAAAGAAGTTAAAAGTAGCATCCTTCACGGGGTAGAGCTCAGGCAGCAGCTAACACACATTCACCACAGAGTCACAGATGTATATTTTATCAAGGTAGGTTTCAGACTGCTAACAGAGCTTCTCATCCCAGACATGCAAAAAATGCATCCTTAAAATTGTCAAATTCATGAAAATTTGTGAAAGTTTGAATCCCAAATATAAATAGATTTACAGGAGTGCCACCCAACCACATATAAAATTTAAAGATGACTGTAATTACCTGAAGCACAAAAGTACCAATATGAGAAATGAGAAAGTATATATAAATTTTTAGAAACTTGATTAATATTTTCTCAGCATTACCAAATATAACCATTAAGTATAATCCAATATAATTATGGTTTACGAAACTGCAATTGACTCAAATTTGAAAGGGTAAAGATGCAGTACTTCATGAAAAATATACAGATACTACCACTCAAATAGTTTCAGTGCTATAACTCCAAAAGTATTTTATATTTAATTTTGTTTAAGTCTTTGTGTTTGTAATCTATCTGAAAATTCAGTGTGAATGAGGCTGAAATAAGTCCTATTCCAGCTGAGCTAAATGCCTGTTGAATTTTAATGAGACAAATTGTCTCTTTTAATGTGTTTTCGTAAAAACTGATTATATTAAAGTACGCTAAAACTGAATTATATGTTAGGCTATTATTTAGAATTACTTGTTGTGTTATTAGCTTTAGATTCCTGCACAAACACAACAAATTATAAATATTTTAAGTAATGTCATTCAGAGTAGAAAAAGGTAAATTACATAAAATTTACTTCTTTGTGTTATATGAAAATGAAAGTAGGGGCTATGCCGTTTCACACACACACACACACACACACACACACACACACACACACACACACACTTTTTAATTTACATTTTTCTTTTTGTTCTGTGCAGATGAACCTAATACTCAAGAAGCAAGGCCAAAGCCTTGGAAAGTCATCTCCATAAAAGACAAATTGTTATTTTTGCATACATTATCATTGTTAAAGATCAGTTTTTCACAGCTCCAAAATTCTCCCCAGTGGGCAGTAGTCCATCTTACTGAACTACTTACCCATAATTCAACACAATTTCATGCAACTGTCTTTCTATGCTCGTGAAAGTCTATCGCTGAACTGCAATGGAGACTATTTTCCATAGCCTCCAGGGAGGCAGATAATTTTGTTGCCTGCCTCCATTCCATTCATCTTCTTCTAAATAAAGAAGGGATTGCCTTTTCCCTAATGCTGCCTGCTTTCAGAAATCTAAACATCCATCAGCGGAAAGCACCAAATTAGTACAAATTAGTACAAACGCCTGAGTAGAAAGCTTTTCATTCCCATGCAAACTCAGAATCAGCCTTCACAACTGTAACTACTGACAGCTTCTTCAGCCACAGGACTAGGTCTCCAGAAGCCAAATTCTATTATTTAAGTCTTATGAGAAATATCCGTGGCCAGAGTGAAACTGGTGTTCTTCTAGGAACTCATCTTTTCTTATGGATGCACGCCAGTTTACACAAAAATGAATGCAAAAATGAGGCTCTTCAAGATCTCCTTTTGTTTTCTAATACTCAAAATATAATTTAATTCACTGCAGAACAGGGAATTATTCCAACTCAGGTCATTTTGAGGCTTTTAAACAACCATTATTAACCACTGCCACAGAATGAACAGTCTGAATAGATTTATTCATATTTCCAAGTTATTCAATTCTGTTTTGACATACTGGTTTGACATGGAAAAGTTTGATCAATGGCAGTAGGGGAAAACAAATTAGTTGCAGGAACTGATTTGAAATGCTAATACTCTTTCTAAACATTAGATAAGCTCTTTTTCTAGATCTAAGTCTACAATTCTCAGGAAGAATCAACAGACAAGATAACTGGATATTTTCTTGCACAAATAAATAATCTGTAAAATATTTGAAGCTTTTGACCCTTATTCAGTCATGGCAATAAAAGACCTAATTAAAAATTATATATGCTCTCTTATTTCCATTTACACTGCTGGAATAGACAAAAATTCTTGTTGTGAAGGATGGTTATACTAAAAGATTGCAAAGACTAAATCCATGTTATTGTACAAGCAATAAAAAAATTAAAGCAAAAACTTATCAAGTGCAAAATGAAGTTTGTTTCTATGTGAATGTATCCACAGGCAGCAGAAAAATAAAAATGCTTTTTTAACAGAAGTTATAATCATTGGGTTAATTTCAACATTTTCTGCAAAAGGCTGTGATTTGTGTTCCAGCAGTGCGGTTTTCCAGCAAAGGCTGATTCATTACAGCTTCTAGCAGATTTTGGAAACTCAGAACAAGATTTTACTACTTCCTCCACACCACATTCAGCAGGAAATATAAAGATTTCATTCTGAAGTAAAAGACATCACACTGTGAGTTTAGCCAAGCAAGATGATTATAGATGCATAGTCAATACTTAGGCTCTTTCAGTGGAAGACAGTATTTCTATAGAACTCCCAACATGTATTTGGCATTAGAACATCTATACATGGCTACTAGGAGAAACAAATAAGTAATTTTTTTGTGTGTACATAGATCTATCAACAGTATGTATTCATTTTTCCATGTAGCATATCCATTAGTAACAGTAATCAATTACATTCTGTTCACTTCCTCTCTTTTGTGTCAGAACAGTGATATTAATTTTAAGCAATTACACCTAATTTTTCTGTCACTGAAGTAACTATTCTGTCCCATGACATGAAATAAACAAGGGACCTACATCTTTACAACTGCCTCTAATGAAACCACTTTCCAAAAACGTGGCTAAATGGATAGGCAGTGCAGAAGATTAAATCAGCTGACTGAAGGCCTGCTGGCTGACATTGCAAAATCAAGTGTCCCTCATTGAAATTCCCTGCCCGCAGTCCCTTTGCATTTATAACTGTGGGAAATCAGCTCTGCCACCTGAGCTGGCCTCAGCTGCCATGGCGTCACATGAAGATAGATGTGATCACTTACAGAGGTACAATAGGGAGCACTCTCTGATCTGCTTTCATCTCGCTCCCTGATCTCAGATCAAAGCACGGAGGCAAGCAGAGCAAGGGCATGTCTACACGGGGACATTACATCAATCTAGTTTGTTCACTCTAAGTGCACCAATTTAAATACAGCTCATTGAAAGGCTTATGCCCCGGTTTGTTGGGCCAGCTTAAAATATTTTCCTTATTAATCATAACACCCAAACAGCTCTGTGCTTGTCTGAAACAACTGTCCCAACTTCCCAACCAGTATTTCATCTCTCAGTGCTTGCAGCTGTGATTTTTTTTGCTGTGCTGTATGAAGTCTATCTGAAATTAAAGAAATTTGTGGGCTGGTGAGGAAAACAAGTAAAATGAATGCACTCCTTGAAAATTTTCGTGGTGTCCATTAACATCATCAAAAACATTACTCATCTGCTGACACGCAGCATCGGTGACCCATTGCTAAACATTGTAATTATTGTAATATTAGCTGAGCAGCACATAGATATTTGCCATAGCTCCGCTGTGCAGAATTTCCCTTTTTTTAGAAACAAATTACTGTACAGTACAATTTCAGTACTGACAGTCATTCTGCCTTCCTCATGTGAAAAAAGTGAGCAAAGATCATCTGTGTAGCAACCACAAGGAGCTGGAGTTTCACATCACTGTGGATCTTTTCTTTGGGTCACAGGAGCACTGTTCTCCCAGGGGCAGAAGTTAGCAGCTACAGCCATGCACGAGTTAATTCCTCCAGTGTTGGTCGATCAGCTATCAGAGTCCTGTTCTGGAGCTTTTCCAGGTCACCTGGAGAGTGTTGTCCTGTCTGAGGTCACCCTTTAGATGCAGGCTTTCTCTTCTACTACTTAGAGGTCTGTCAGACCACAAGGGAGAAGTCAGAGGGCAGAAATAGGTGTTCCAGAGAGTTACCTGATCCTAAAATATTTAGACATACAACTCTGCCTGGACACAGCAAAGGAAATTTCAGAAACGTTTGGCAACTTTAATGATTTTTTTTTTTTCTCCTGCTGTACCAGACTGGTAGTTGCCGCAAAAGATTTTTTTTTAGCATATGGGTATCCAGGGGAAGTCAATTTCATTACAAGAGTTCTAATCACATTCAGCACATCTGAAATCTGTCTCTGAAAATTAAGGAGTTTAAGAACAGAACAATGAGCTGTCATTACAAGAAAACTCTAGGAGATACTTAAGTTGTGAGTTTAAGGTGATTTTTTAATATCTGCTAATGAACAATCCAAAATAAATCCAAATAAGGAGCCATAAATGTTTTCCATTAGATCAATATATTTCCTTAAAATATTGCATTTTCCTACAGGTTTTGAAAATGCATCGTGTCAACTACTTAATGCATACAATGTTTTTAAATAAAAATAACTCAATGTTTTCAAATAAAAATAACTCAATCTGCTGACTGGCCAGGAGAGCATCAAGTTTCTGGTATCTGCTGCTGAAAACACACATTCAGTCTCTGAAACTTCCTGATTGCATTTGGGAATCCATAGGGGCAGAAATAATTTCACACTGTGCATGCTATAACATGCTATCATCTTTTATATGCATTATAACTCATTTAAATTTAGAATTTAGTCAAGGAAAACATTACCAGAGATTAAAGGTGCCCTACCAACTTAGTGTTATTTATACTTGCTATATTCTTGATACAAATCTTTGTCTCTTTAATATTTGGATGTAGACATTATGGTCCCAAAAGAACTTTAATCTTCAATTCTTAACCATATCTGCAAGCCAAACAGAAAGTAAATAAACAAACAAAACTAGTCATTTTGATTTTTAAAACTTGCATGCCAGGAGTCACTTAAACTTCTACTACAAGCTGGAACATGATCAGTTTTACATGCAAAAGTACACTTACAGAGCGCATCAAAATCTAAATGTGTCATGCAGGTAGCAACAAGCATATGAGAATTGCCTGAGTAAAAATATAAAAATCCAAGTTTTGTCAAATGTTCGATTGTGTCAGCCTGTATTAAGTTGTTGGACATAACCTTATCTGAGATGCAATAAGCCTATATGGAAGACCTCACTAGTAAAAAGTGGTATTGTGGAAAATGGGGAGAATAGGAAAGTAAACAGCCAGATGAGCAGATTTTTGAAGAGCTGCAGTGAGTTTTTGTACGTGCAAGAAATAATCTTCATATCATTTAGCAATTTACTCCTTTCAGGTCTTCTGACAATATATGGAGAAGGTACATAAAGCATTTTCCAGTCCTATTCAGACCTCCCCAGGTAATCTACATTGCATATAAATAACATTATTATAGCTTCTGAACAGAGAACACAAATTTCTGGTCAATAGAATATTGCATTATGCAATAGAGAGAGCAGGGAAACCTTTGTCAGGGTAAACTATCAATAATTCTCCATTAGCATGTTCAAAAGAATTATGTGTAGTTCATCGTCACATAATTATGGACCACAACCCATGTAATTTATCTTGTCAGAACTTTTCCTTTGCCACAGACACAAAATCAAGGAAATCTGGGCTAGGAGTAGTTTAGAAGCTAACTTACCTTTGAGAAAAATTCTTGTGCAAGCCAGAAGGTGGGTTTTGTACTTAAAAATAAAATAGCACAAATAATCCCAACCAAATAACCCATATAGAAAGATTGCTTCTCCCAAAACACAGAACCATACCCCAGTGGTCACTGCCTTAGAAAGAGCAATAGACTCGTGGCCTTCATGAGCTGAATGCATAGAAGTGGATGTGATGTTCATATACACAAACATAGCCATTTATTGCAATCACTATAAAAGTTACTCAGTTGGCTTTTTATAACATTTCAATGGAAGAAAGGAGTAGAAACCACTAAAGAAACACAGATATGTTTTCATCCTTCTTTGAGACCATAAAGTAATAAAGCTGAGTTAACTCAGACTTATTTCATGGACAGAGATGCATAATCTATTTTCAGAACACCTATGTAGAACCTACACCTTCTGCATGTGCCCAGCAGTATCCTATCTATCTTAATGTTTGGCAAGCATGTCTTAAAAATCAACATGCACTTCACTTCCTGATGCCACTTGCTAAAATGTATTTAGTCAAATTATTTGTGAAATCATGATCTTCAGGTTGAAATACTCAGTTATAGTAGCCCTGACAGATTTCACATCAGTAAAATTCCTCAGAAAGAGCCTAGTTTCATTTTCTTCAGGGACTTAAATTGCTTATGCAGCTATTGCTTTGAATTTTCAACTTACGTGGAATTAGTAAACTGTTCATAGCTAAAAAATAGAAGTACGCTAAAAAGAAGATACTGATTATAAAGATTTTTTAGCCTTTCCTTTTTCAAACGTGTGAGGTGACTTGGAAATAACCTTTAGTCTTTTTAAATTACCTCACAGCCACAGCTTTGTTCGAGTTTGACAGTTAATATTTTTCTGCATTACAACAATTATGCCAAACACTCATCACTGCTAGTTTGCGGGTCATTGCTGGTCTCTCACATTTCTAAATACCAGTCAGATTTCTATTTCCTGTCAGGGCAAATTTTAGAATCAGAACGAAATAACAAATTAACTAATTGGCAAAAAAAAATTTTTTTTAAAGGTATTTACTGGCCTTGTGGATCTGGTTTTTTACTAAGCATAGAACATCCATTTGTTCAGTATAATTGTTAAGGCAAAATGGGTACAATAACTGGATGCAATGATTTATCAAAGCTTTACAAAACAACACCAACATTCTAAACTCTTCAAAAAAACCCCAGATTTATTTTCTCTAATTGGCATTGACTTTTCAAATACGTGCAAGTAGAGAGATATTACTTAAGTCTGACATGGAAAATGTTCATTTAGTGTATACTGCAGTAGCAACAAGTAGAATGCTAAGAATGGAAGGCTTTGTAAAATTATTTTGGTGGTTTTGGGTTTTTTAACAAGTTTCCTCCATCGACTGAAAGAAAAATAAAAAAATCTTGCTGAGAATTAAATTGGAAATGGAGGCCTATCACTATTGCACATGGTCTTTTAACTTAAGTAAGTCAAAAATATCATTCCTTCATGAAAAAACTCAGGTCAATTTTCTCTTTGTTGAGAAACCCCACAGGCAGGCACCAAATAGGATGCTTTGAAGTTCTTTAACTACTATTCCTAAGTTTTCATTTATTTCTTGTCATTTAATGTGTTTATTTGGTTCCGTACTTTAGAATGAAATGAAGTAAATTTTGCTAATGGTTTCAATAATAACCAAAACATTGCTAAGAACTTACATGTTTTGGTTCCAGGAATGGAAAAAGTCATAATGAACAGGAAAAAAAGTACATTCTAACTTACATAGTAGTGAAAAAATGTGAGCATGTAGGGGGAAAAGGCAGAGGAATATTTACATCATTTCATGACATATCTTGAAGTTGTTTGGCTCATTTGATTGAGATGGATTACTTCAATTAAGGCACATCTGTTTGAAACATTCTTACTGCAAGGGGAGCCTTGTGGCACTGTCACAGATTGTGTTACAAA
The DNA here is from genome assembly GCF_028769735.1 of Zonotrichia leucophrys gambelii. Classification (NCBI taxonomy): domain Eukaryota; kingdom Metazoa; phylum Chordata; class Aves; order Passeriformes; family Passerellidae; genus Zonotrichia; species Zonotrichia leucophrys. Next base: position 67,484,356 of record NC_088200.1, on the reverse strand, counting down.
TTCTTTTTGTAGAAAAAGTGAGCAGTCTTTGGTTTATACAAAAATATCAAATCGTTGGGGGTTTTTTTTAGAATTCACATTTCTTGGGAAGAACTTGGTAGTTTTCTGTGCATTTTAGTCCCCTGGCTGAGCCTATATCCCCAGCACAAATGTTCTGTTGGAACACATCAGTCAGTTTTGTGATTGCCTCTGCTAACGAAAAAGCACACACACTACACAAGGTAATTCCAGTACAATAGCATCCAGTCTCAGCAGCGCTAATTTTTTCACCTGCCATGCCCCAGATTCTGCTATTATTTATGGAAACATGATCATAAAAATGAAAAAGTGCATAACATACGTTAAAGTATTCATATGTAATTTCTATTCAAATATAATTTTTTCCCTGTTAAATGTGAGTATTGATTTGAGACTCTGTTCAAATATGGCAGTAGAGTCATTTTTTATTATTTTGCTGGGAGAAAAAATAGCCATTGTTTCTTACCCACAAAAAAAAAATCTCAAATAAATCAGATCTGGTATGAATGTATCTCCCACAGATACCTCCACACTAAATTCTTTAGTGACAAGATTGCTAGTATGACTTACATGTCCAACATTAAAGAGTGAGAAAAAGGTGGTAAGTGGGAAAATAACATCATTTGTGCTGATAAAGTAGGACCACAAGGACAGCTGTAATATACAGAAAGACAAGATAGATGAGGACATAAAGTAGCAAATAGGAATGCTGAAATTCTTTGAAGGCTTTTTTTTCTTATCGTTATACTCACACACCTCTTCTAACAACCCCTAAACTCCACATCTGTAATATGACAAAAAGAAATCCAAGATATTCTTCAAAAACACTCATCATTTCCTTTAAAAACATTTGCTTTTTAATGAGTGCATTTGGTTTACACAGCAAAATTTTTGCAAGAAGAGGGACTTCTCTGGAAACTTTCCCCATGTCCAGCAGAGCCAATGCCCTACAGCTCCTAGACAGACTGACTGCTAGCCAAGGCTAAACTCAACAGCAATGGCAGTTGAGTTTAGCCTTGGCCAGCAGTTATAATGTAGTTATGAAGGGCAGAAAGCTCTGCACAATGGCGATTTCAGCCAAAGAAAGAAGGTAGAACAAGTGAGAGCAGCAGCCCTGCAGGTCAGAGCAGAAGGAGGGTGTCCTGGGTTGACTACATGATGCTTTTATCCCAAATCGTCGCATTCTGTTTATGTTGAATAATAAGTTTTTCACCTTTAAGAGAGTTCCAGGGAGTGAAGGGGGGGAGAGAAGAAGTGTGCAGTTTGTTTTCAGACACTGCACTCCTGCTCCACATTCCTGCTCCTGGACTGTTGTTGTCTGTGGATGAACAGACAGCGGGACAGAGCTCTCCTTTGCTTTTAGTTAATTTAGCTAGCTGAGGCAGAGCAGTTCCCTGGATTGTGTTTTTTTTCCTTTTTCTTTGGACCTCTCGAAACTGCTCTGGACTGAACACCCAGGGGAGCACCAGCAGCTGCAGCTGTGGCCCACCAGGCCGGGCCTGGCCTGCGACAATTCCAGCACTGAGGGACTGATCAGAGACTGAGTGAGCTGAGCTTCAACCCGGGGTTTTCTCAGTTTGTCATCTGTTTTAGAGTGGCAAGGGGTCTCATTGTTTGATATTGTTTTTGTTTTATTGTTTAATAAACAGGTTTTTTCCACCTTTCTCCAAGGAGGTATTTTTTCCCTCCCAGACCAGCTGGGGGGAGGGGCCGATTGGATCTGCTTTTCTCACCGGAGATCCTTTGGGGGATTCTTTCCCAAATTTGCTCTAAACCTGGACAGCGGGGCAGGAGGTGCTCCAGCTGATGTGACGATCATCCAGGGGCAGCTGTGAGCCTGCAGCCCCTGGGAGGCTCACAAGGGAGCAGGTCAGTGCCTGAAGGAGACTGTTGATAACAAGCCTGCATTGGAGCAGGCTCCCAGCAGGACCACTGGAAAATGGAGCCCACATGGGAACAGGACCTGTGGCTCCATGGGCAGCCCACTCCGGAGCAGTGCTCCCCTGAAGGATTGCACCACACCGGACGGAAGCCTGTGGGAAGGATCCAGGTTGGAGAAGTTCATGCAGGTCTGTCTCCTGTGGGAAGCACACTACACTGGAGTAGGGGAAGAGTACAAGGAGTACGTCACCTGAGGAGAAAGGAGCAGGAAGGACAACATGTTTCCAACAGCCCTTATTCCCTGTCCCACTGCACTGTTGAAGCAGGGGGGAAGGTAGAGAAAATCAGAGTGAAATTAGTTGCAGGGAGAAGGGGGAGATGGGAAGATGGTGTTTTTAAGATTTGTTTTGATTTCACATTGTCCTACTCTGATTTGATTGACAGTAAATAAAACTTTTTTATTTTGAAGTTGAATCATCTTTGCCCATCATGGTAATTGTTGAGTGATTTCTCTCTGTCCTCATATTGACTCATATGTGTTTATTTATGGGTGAGAGGTAGTGCAGATTTTGTAGGCACCTGGAATCCAGCCAGAGTCAACCCTCCAAAGTGAGCTTTCAGCTGCACAAGTAATTATTAACTCTATTTTTGAAGGAGTAAAAATATTTAAAATTTCAATACGGTAGTGCAGCACTACTGCAATAAGAGTGTATTGAGGAGAATAGCATTTCCTTCCTGTTTAGAAAAAAGTCATGCCTAGCTATTTAATGTAAATTCTTAAAATTACAATATAAGAAGTACATACCTTGAAAAGAGGGTCAGATCAGAGAAGACTTTAGCAAACAGGTCATGTGTAAGTCAGTGGGGCAAAATTTCATGGGATGCACTTATGAGTGCGCAGGGAGCTGCCAGATGCTACTGTGAGGCCACTTAAAATAATCTTTGATTAATCCTAGCAATTGGGAGAAGTATCTGAAGACTGGGAAAAAGCCAGTGTCAGTCTTGTCTTCAAAAAGGGCAGGAAGAAGGGCCCAGGGAACTACAGTTCAGTCAGCTTTGCCTTGACTCCTGTGAAGTCAGTGGAGCACTTAACCCTGGAAACCATTTCTGGGTGCCTGGAGGACAAGAAAATCATCAGTAATCAGCATGGCTTCACCAAGGGGAAGTTTAACAAACTTGATGAGTTTCTACAGTGAAACAACTGGACTGATCGATGAAGCGAAAGCACTGGATATTGTCCCCACAGACTTTAGTGCCTCCCATAAGATCTTTGTAGATAAGCTGCTGAAGTATAGGATGGATGACTGACTAACACTGATGAAACATTGGCAAAAGAGTGGCCATCAGTGGTAGGAGGTCTAGTTGGAATCTAGTGAGTCAAAGCGTACAGGAAGCATCAAATCTGAATGTGATATCCTTTACCATTGGCATTATGGTCTGGATGATTAGGAAGAGCGTCCCCTCAGCAAACCTGAGAGGAATGCTTAATATGTCAGGGGGTCACACTGACAACCAGAAAACACTCAACAGGGTGAAGAATACTGGGAAGACAGGAATGTCATGGAATTCAACAAGGAGATGTGCAATGTTCTGCACCTGGGGAGGAACTATCCCACATGTATTTGGGGGCCACCTAGCTGGAAATCAATCCAACAGAAAAGGACCTGGACATCCCGAAGGACACCAAGTTGAACATGGACCAGCCCTGTGCCTTTACTGCAAAGAATAAAAATTGTACCCTGGGCTGCATTAGAGAGTGTTGCCTGAGATTTGAGGGAGCTGAGACTGCCTTTCTATTCAGTTCTTCTAAGGCATGGATAGAGTCTTGCTCCCAGTGCTGGGCTTCCCACTACCAGACAGTCGTGGATATGCTGGAAACAAAGATGTTGGACAAGAGTATCTCTTTAAAAAGAAAGACGAAGGTAACAGAGCCTGTTCTGCCTGAGTAAAGCAGGGTCAGAGGGAAGTCATCAATATACATTTAAATACCTGCAGGAACAGCCCAAGGACAGAGCCCGACCTTTTCCAGTGGTGCCCAGTGACAGAACAAGATGCAGCAGGCACACACTGAAACACAGGAAGTTCCCTGTGAGCATCAAGAAAGACTCTTTCACTGTGAGACTCACCAAGCCCTGGTAAAGATTTCTCAGCAGGATGATGGAACCTCCCATCCTGAAGATATTCAAAAGCCATCTGGATATGGTCCAGAAAACTGGTGTGGGGAAAATGTTTTGGTGGATCCTCTCGAGCTTGGAGTTTGGACCAGATGGTCTCTTCCAACCTCAATCATCAACCTGATTCTGTGATTCTGTGATGTCTTTTAGCTCACAAAGGAGTTAATTTTTTATTTACACTGAGTCAAAATGTAATGCTGTATCAAGTCCAGTTTCAAAATCACCTTGTAGCTCAGCAATGATAGAGTTGGGGTTTGATTCTTGAAACTTTGTTCTTGACTTTACCTAAATGAGTAAATTCTTTGTTAAAATATGTCCCACTTGGATTCCATCCCTGACGTTCACCTTTAATTAACCCAGAGTGACAGCTAAGGAGGGGTCTCCTCACGCCTGTTTTCCAGCCAACAGAACCAGTGTGGCAGGTCTGGCACTGTGGTGCCAGGGGAGCAAGTCAGGCTGAGGGTGCTGCTGTAGGTGTCCCAAGGAAAAGTTCTGCTCCCCAGAAAGTCCTGCTCCCCCTCACAGAGCCAGCCTTGCAGGCATGGGGAGCAGTAGGGCACTCCTACTAGCCTATGGTGGACCACTTACCCACAGCACTTTAGAAACATTTTTTATTAAAACATGATACAAGCCTATTCCTTGCAAGGCCCCTTACCCTAGTAATGACCTGAAACTTGGTCCTAGCCTTTCAGTGCATACAAAACTACACAATTGCTAAGACCCTGATTTTTACCTTACCTCAGAGCATCTGGGAAGACCCTTGCACTGAATTAGTTTATTTTGTGCTGCTTTTATTTGGTAAGCCCACATGTAACCATCTTTTGAGCCAGGGAACTCCTTAAGTTATATCTATAAATGCCAGTGACCCACATGCAGCACACAAAAAGGCTTGATTTTTTTAATTAGCAAAACTAACCAAGAGAGATGTAGTAGGAACACTTTTCTTCAATCTTTTTTTTTTTTCTCTTGGGTAGCATATGATGACTGGTAATGTTTTTCACAAACTAATCTCTATCTCAGAGCACAGTTCTGATTAATAGGTTAATAAATGTACAATTTATTTTTTAGCTTAGTTACCTTTTTCCCTTTTCAAACACTACTCTGTATTAATCTTAGCCCTTATGTCAACAAGAAAGAAAGCTTTCCCTGCTGTCCCTTGGCATTTAAGGCTGCCTTCTATGCAGATAAGGTTTGTTTGGGAACATACAGGGTTTGCTGAAGACAATCACTGGAGATAGAACCTTAATTTAACCTCAAGCCTGTAGTATTTCCCCGGGGACACGGATGACTGATAACACAGCAGAGGGCAAGGAAAGCACAAAATTATTGAGAAGTGGAAGCAGCAAATCTTGAGTGTTGAATTTCTTCCTCTAAATCATTGTTTGTGAGGATAGTCATGCATGTCTGACTCAGTCAGGAGACACTACAAAGCATCTTGAAAGAGCAGTCTTAAAATGTAGTGACAATGGACATTTTTGAAAGTCATTTCCAAGGCATACAAAATACAGTTGTCATATATCCATCTTAAAAGAAAACAGAATTACAGGATCAAGCTGCTCTTGCTTAGAGTATCCTATGTACAAGGTAGGTCAGCAGTTGTTAATTTAATTGAAATAAGTCCTTAACAGAGAGCTTGATAGCATTTCCCACAGGAACATTAGAAAATGGTGTTAATGAGGATTATTATTGCCAGCTTCTGTAAGAAAATAGATCATTATTAACTGAGGCTGTATCTGATGTTTTCATGTGTTGTAGTCCTAAATGGGCAACATGAAAAATTAGAGAGGATTTTATTTTAAATAAAAATACTTTCTGTGCTCTAAACTTAAAATTAAGCTCCTGTATTAGGGTTAAAGGTTAAATAACCCTTTTCTCTCTTGATGAAAAATTTAATTGTCTGAAGCCAAATTGAATAACAGCTGATTTATGTTTTCCTTTCTATAGGGATAAAAAGTCCTTAGCAGGCATGGCTAGAAAATGTTGCCCCAGCTTCAGAGTCCTTGCTTTCAGAATGGAAGAATTTCTCCATTTAAAACAGAACATGGGAATACTCTTTATCAGACAAAAAGGTGTAAAGAAAAATACTTCATTTACTAAAAAAAAAAAAAAAAAAAAAAAAAGCTAAAAAGCCTGGCATTTATTGTGATGTAACATATAGGTTTTCTTTTAATCATATCTTCTGAGTAGTAAAACAAAAGCAATTTTTCTTCCTCCAATCAGCATAAAGAACCCAAATCCCTGAACATACCTCCCCTACAAAAAACAAAGCAGAAAAAAAGGGAAAGAAAACAAACTAAAACAATTATTTGCAGTTAAAGAAGCTTTTGCATTTCATTGTTAGAAGTTGTTACCTTTTATTTCCTGATAATAAAAAGCAAAATACCAAATCAATACTCAGAGCTGATACTTTAAAATACTTGCATATTTTTAGGGAAAACAGTAATAGCACTGTGATACGACTTAAAGCTTGACAGAAGAGCGGGACAAAATGTAACCCCTTCAGATGGCATTCTGCACTTCATGTTGAGCAATGGCTAATGAAATCCTAAGAGGGTTTGTTACATAAACCAGTGGACTGAAGAAACCTTTAACATGTAGGAAACTGGAGTTAATTAAAGTGTTATGGGTATCCTATCCATCATCCCACCAGACTGCTCTATTCTAAACCTATTTACATTTTGCAACTGAAAAAGTGTACTTGGCGTGGTTGATAAACCATGTTTACTGTCCTTATTGATTTGACATTTGTGCATAACCTTTATGCTTTAATTATCTAACAGCATTTCCTGTATCTTTCTTTGCTACAGAAAGTATTTGATTTCCAAGCAATTAGACATATCTGAAAATTAGCGGACAGTAAAATGTTCCCTTCAACAAATTAATCAGTTTGGGAAAGCACTGGTTCATCACTGCATTGAATTTGCTGAAAAGGTTGCTTTATTGAATCTCATTTCAGCCTGCTTTAGCACCTTAATCAAAGTGCATTTCAACTCTGCTCATACTTCACTCAGAGGACAAACTGCTTCTAAGGAGCTTCCTTTCTCATGATAATTTGGAAACCTAAATGCAACATAAGAATTTAAGGTTAGCAGCTGGTTGGATTTGTAAGCACCAGCAGAGGAAATGAGATCAAATATTTTCAAATATAGAAAATATAGTCAAGGAAAAGAAGAAAGATGGTTTCTGCAATATAAATTCGCCTTCTTTTCTGAATCTTTAATAGGAAGATAATTTTTTTTCCTGTTTGAGACAGTCTCTGAGATTTGCTTTTAGTACATTTTTCATGCAAAATCTGTTTATGATATTTTAAAACTTTTATCCATAAATATTCTAGCATTTATGTCTGCCAAAAGTCTTCACATTGCAGCATTAAAAATTATTGTAGTCAGCTTATGAAAAACATGTCCAGTTCTTTGGTTTTGGAGATATTTTTCGGAAAGAAAAGGTAGCAGTGCAAATTCAGTAATTAAAGTTTTTGCATGTCTCTACTTTATGAAAGAATATCTTGCAATTCTGTCTTATCAATGAAATTAGATGTGTGACCCGAGATCAGACGCTGGAGCTCACATTTGTGAAAAGCAGTATTTTATCTTTTCCTGCATTAACAGGTCACCATGTTGTGAAAGGGACTTAAAGCATCTGAAAGAACATTTTCCCATTGTAGATGCTGTGTGTAAGTGCTGTACCATTACAACCCCTCATAACAACCACCAAAATGTGCTGAAGGCAGGAGTCGCATTTTACTCTAAGACTGCGGAGCAAATCCTGTGAATTCCTCGTTATCAATGATAACTTTCAATCAACCTGGATATCTGTCACAATTTAAATAGCTTCTCCCCTTCTCAAGATTATTAAATGTCATTACCAAGAAGGGGCGTAATTCATGCTTCAGAGAGGGGCAGGAGCAGGGTGACAGATAGTTGGCTCAAAGATTTTCCCGGGCTTCAGATCTTGCACTGTACCTCTGAAGAGTGCAGAGCAGATCTTCTTCCAGTGAGACGAGCTGCAGAGTTACACCATGCACACACCTTGAGGGTCACAGGCATCTCCAAAACACAATACCATGATTTAGGCACTGTAAGAGTAGTGTATTTTACCTGGTGTCACTGGAGGTGTATTTACAGGGCAATTTTACTACAAATGAGTCATAAACTAGAGCAGAGGGAATAATTTCTTTCCCTTTGTGGAAGGGAAAGACTGTAATGTGTTTCGTTCCTTCATTTTTTCACACTCTGTAAGAAAGAAACAAAGGGAAGCACACAGTGATTCTATATGTCAAGTTAAGTCAAAGTTGAACAAGAACCTAGAGTTAAGATGTAAGAAATTAGTCACTGGTTTTGGACAGCAATCAATAACTCTGGCCACTTCACCTTGTTATTTCTTGCTGCAATTGTACTTAGTCATCAGTTCTCATCCAAGGTGTTCTTTCTGATAGGAATACATTTATGTCATTCAGTAGGGTGATATTTTACTTTCAAAACTAAATTTTTAGCATTTTTCATCACCTTTTACTCAACTTTAAACAATGCCTTCAATGTCTAAAGGAACTTCATATTGTATCAGATTATCAGATTCTAGATTCGGCCCCAAAGTTCATATCTAGGCAAAATTCTCCATGCCCACTAAATAATTTTATAGATTTCAGTGAGATTTTGGTATGAACATGCTTTCACAAAGAATAACACTTGGTAGAAATCAATTGAAAACAGTTTTTTTAAAAATATAAATTTCTTGATAGTTCAGAAATAACCAATTTTTACATCTTGCTATAATTTAAGAGTATGTGTACACACACAGACACAAAAAAACATAGACTGTGGTTTTTTTTTCCCAACACACTACACAGTACTGTACACTGCAACATAAGTTAAAAATTTTAAAATATATATTTTTCTCTTAGCTAATTCTTAAATGTAAGTATCTGAATACCCCTCTCTGTTGAAGTGAAGTGATTCAAGCAGCAGCCTGTCTTGCAGTGGGCCAGCTGCATTTCTTGGTGTTTATGACATGTTGTATATGGAAAGTCCTGATTTGGAAACCTATTGTTTGTGCTGGCACCTGAGAACAAGCCTATAATGCAGGCTTCAGTTTTCCTCCATATTAATGATTTGAAGATGCCTCCTTTCCATATCCCATTATTTAGCTAGAGGTGCCATTCAGAATTGGTTTTTGATAAATTCAGCCTGGTGCCTCTGTGACTACTGCATAGGTACAGTAGTTTTAAATATTTATGTTGTGCTGGTGGTGATAATTATTATTCCAACTCAGTATAGCTTTAATGCATTTAAATGTCAGTGTTTCTCAGTTTAATTCATCATACACACATTCAGATGCTTGTATACATATATTCAGTATGTAACTCCAAGGACCTAAAAAGACCTACTCATATTTTAGCAGCTCTGCAAAAGCGAAGACATATTTCCTTTACATTCCTAACTGTAAACATTAATTAGGGGCTTGACACACATTAATGATTAAAAATACTCTTTGTAGTATAATCCATCATAATTTTTTTATCACAATCCCAACCCAAAGAATTATGTCATTGTACCATGGTATCTCTAATGGCAAAGTTAAAAACTATGTGATAAAATAAAATCCATTTGTTTACTCAGTTTTTTTCCATGGGAAAAAATGTCAGTTTGCTGTGATAGCTAGTATGCTTCTGAATGCAAGAATGTCATGCTTTATTTTCTGTTTGTATGCATTTGGTAGAAAGTCCCTATGCAGTTGCTCATAAACTCAGTTGCCTTCTTAGATTTAACCATTGCAGCAAAACAAAATGTTTAAAACAAGGACTTGAACATTTTCTACAAATTATTAAGAACATTCCATGAGCTACCGCAAAAAGGAAGGAAGAAGAAAAAAGGAAAAAAAAAAAGAAAGAAAAGAATTTTAAAAAAGGCAGCTCATTTTTGAAACATGGCTGGAATGCATTTAACCTTAGCTCTCCGAGTGGTACTATTTGCAACTGTTTGCTTAAGCAAACCAGAGAAGAAGAAACTTTGAGTTCCCAGGAGGCCTGACAAATTATTTCCAAGGTCAGACATATGCACAAAAGAAACAACAGCTCCTCACTCTGTGTTCTGTTACAGCATCTCTCCTTATGCTACCTGTAACACTGCCTCTGTTTGGTCCCCTTGAGGGGTTACGAACATAGAATGGGTCCAGTGTTGTCCAAAACATGAGACTGAAGCTGCCACTTGTCAGTACACAGCTAACAGTTCAGAGAATCCGTCTATTGATTTTCTTGGTGTGACTCCACCCCAGCTGTTTTCTCAGACTAATGCTGCATCTCCAGAATGTGTAATAGTAATTGACCAGAACAGAGTGTCAGGACTAATGAATGTACTCTCGTTATTGGTGAGAGCGTTGGTTTTCAAATAATGTCCTAGCTGTTATTTATGGCTTTTAATTAAGGTACAATCTTATCTAAATAATCCGTGTGCTGTAAAATATAAGAGTCAAACTACATAGCTGCAATAAGGCAAACGTAACATGCACAACCACATTTGCACAGAACATTTAGACATTTTGCAAGTCATGAGAAATTTGGGAAATTAGTAGGGTTTTATAGCTTTTACAAGGCATGTGAAAGCATTCTATGCCTTCTAAATGGATTTACTCCAACTGCCTAATTCATTATGCTAAAACCATGAAGCAATTTCCTATTCAAAGCCCAACTCACAGGCTCTCTGTTGTCAAGTATTTGAATTTCAGATTAGAAATGTGTTCATTTGGATAGCATGAAAGGAAAGCTTTGTTGTCAGCTTTGCTTTATGTTCTGCCAGCAGCCAAATCCCTCTTCTTCAGCAGTCACCAGCAAAATACCAGACCTCCACTCTGGTCTCCACTATCTTGAAACAAACATAAATGCTTTTGGCCTTTATGGCCTAAACACTGGTTTGAGGTTTGCTGTTCTGCCCTCTCTCTTAAAATTTTTCTGGACATTATTTATGACAGATGATATCAGCAAATGTTTATATTGCACTGAGTTTTTCTCATCCCTACAGAAGGGAAGGGGAGGGTGGGGGAAAGCATTTTCACAGTGGAGGAGGAGAGCCAGGACATTTGGTTCTCTTAGAAACTCTGTAGTTTGTTATGGAACAGCAAGCTGAAGTGGCTGCAGCCCTTTTACCCTCAGCGTGTTTGCAGCTATGATCCACACTGAATTTTAACTATGCCGCTGCTTGCTTGTTAGCAACTATTTCTTTGCTGGCTTGAAAAATATACAGGCAGCTGTCAAAAGTCAGGGGCTGCATTTCACACAGAGTGTAACAAAGTTATCTAATACAGCCTGTAGGACAAAACCTCCCAAGCATCCATATCTTTGGCTAGTAGTGTGGAAATCAAGGAATTCCAGCCACATTTCTCACAGGAAAGAGCTTTTCAGAGCTCTTCCATTACTGTAAGCTGTTTCTGACAGGTTTAGGGTCTACACTGTGGAAGGACAAGCCCAGCACATCCTTCTATTAATTAAAAGCAAACATTCACACAGGGAGCATTGTAACCTAAACATGAACTTTAATGGTTGTAACATAGCTGGAAGCAAAAATAATTACTAGCAGCTATAAAAGACATTGAGATATTTGTAATCCCTTTGCTTCTGAATACAATAACCCCTGTGTAGTCATAATATGTTTCAGTATAGGAAATAGTAATAGAAGATCTCTCTCCTGATACTGAGTACTGAGCCTGTGCAAATAATTGATTTCTTAGCCTAACAGAGGAAGGAAAATAAAAAGGGGGGGGGGGGGGGGGCGAGTCAGAGGGAGAGGGAAGACTCAATCCAGCCTTAATTTAAATGTTTTTTCTGTTGTTGTTTTTTTTTTTCTTTTTTTAAGCTTGTGTTAATGAATGAGAGCAGAGCCACAAAGCATTTCATCCAGTTTAGAAAGTGCTGCAGGACTCTGAATGAAACATCTCAGGAAGCAAAAGGAGGAGTAACCCTTTTGGGTTACTGGTAGTGGCCCCTTCACCTCCCACCTCATTTGTGGGATGTCTGGGATGTGCCTGCACTGCAGTCCCAGCAACAGATCAGAGGATGAGGCTACCTCCAGCCACATCACACTGTGCTGAAGCACATGGCTCCCTTGGATACCAAACACACATCTTTTTCTCCCTAACTCTTTATGTAAAACTAGCCTGGTGTAAAACCAAGCTATAGGTGCCTCAGGTCCCCATCTTCTCCACCAGCAAGATGCCTGGGTCAAAACTTTCCTTCTTGTATAAAGAGCTAATTCAGCAGCTAGAGATGAGGGCCCTAATTATCAGTTTAGAATCACCTGACTCTTTAGTTTTTATACAAGAGTGGCACAGACCCCAGAAAGCCCAAACGCACTGAGCCTGCTGGGGAGTTCATCTCAGTTCACTGAAAGTGGGAGGTCTCTGTTGAACTCCCTGTCCAAAACTGGGCACAAAGCAGGTTTCTGTTTCCACTTCTGGCTCCCGAGAGAGTGAGCATCAGCTATTTCACCCAGCTCTAAACGACACATTGTTCCAACATGTGTTTCCAAGTGTTAAAAGTGAAGACAAATGAAGTCACGCAGCTATGCTCATTGATAAGGATCCTGGCACCCTGTTGCATGGTTAGCAGAAATGAGCCTAGAAGCCTACAGAGTTTAAATTCTCTAATTCAAGAATTCTCTTAGACTCCAATTGTGTATGTTTTACAATATTTAAATGCAAATAACATTCTGGTCAGGTTTCTGACTGGTTGCTAAATACCCTCTAGTGTTCTCACGGAATTTTTTTCCTTAATGTTGGATTATTAGAGAATTAGAAAACATTAGTACACATTATATAAAAATTAAATGTGAATGGTAAGAATTCAGGTCCAAACCATTTTAAGTTAACAGTGTCAGAAAACTATTACACTGCAAACAACATACTAAAGCTGTTACCAATGCTCATATTTATTTTTTACCCTGAAGCACAACGATTTTACTCTATGAAAAAGCTGGTTTCCATAGTGCTATGGTGTCACGGTTTGATGCTGGCACAATGCCAGTGCCCCCATGAAAATATATTCCCCCTGGTGTCTGCTGTGAGATGTGACCAGGAATAGAGCAAAGCAGGCTCCAACTTAGGAATGAAGAAAAGAAAACTTTATTAACATGCAACTATATATAGAAAGAAACACACACAGAATTCAGAATGAAAATCCTCCAAAAACATTCCTCCTTCCCCCACCAAATTTCCAATATATCCATCCCTCAGATCATCAAGTCTGTCCATCACCATGCTTTATATGATTAATCCTCAGTTCATCAAGGAGTAAGGAGTCCCTCTTGTACCCCAGGATTCCCCAGGAAACACAGTTGAGACCTTGTGTGTTTCCATGTCACATGTAGCACCACTCGAAGAACATTTGCCATCATGACATCTTCCTTCCATGCCCAGTGCTCTCATCTTTGCACATGGATCAGAGCTGCTTCTAGGGTTTTCCTTTTAAGGATGCTTTGCCCAGCTCCAAAAAAGCACAGTTTCTCACTTTTGGGACACATGTCCACCCCAAATTCACCCCCTGGGACCGAGGGGTCTTGAGAACAGAGATCTTCTTCCCCGAAGATGGACGGCACCACCACACTCACCCGTCATCTCTGTTCACGCACTCTTTTACATAACATCACTGCACTCTCTTGGCTCCAAGCCATTGCCTCCCCCTAAATGCATTGTCTGTGTCACAGGAAAATGGTTCTGTCCATGGCTATACAAGAAAAGTCCAGCCAAAGGCCACTCCATCACCTCCGCCCACCCAAGATTCTTCTCCACTTCCCTCCTGCCCCATTTCCTCTTATCTCATCTCTATCTCTTTTCTCATTCCACCCCAGGAGGATCAGCATTTGTAAGGTTTTCATCATCTAAGAAAAGGGTTAAAAATCTCAGGCTCTGCGTGTCCAGAACTCCCACACTGCCTTGCTGGCACAGGCACAGGCACCGTCTCTCTCTCTCTCTCTCTCTCTCTCTTTCTCTCAGGGAGGGGATGGCTGCCCGGTGCCTCTTGGTACCCCTCCACCCTTCCATCCTCAGGGCCCGGTGCCTCTTGGTGCCCCTCCACCCTTCCATCCTCAAGCCCTGGCTGCCCGGTGCCTCTTGGTGCTCCTCCACCCTTCCATCCTCAGGCCCTGGCTCACCTCACCCGGCCGCGGGGCTTCCCCTCCCTTGCCCAGCCCTCAGCAGCCGGGCCAGGGAGCTCTGATCTGTTTCACCACTGGAACACAAGAGAAAGCTTTCCTGGGAGTTCTCTGATTTTAACCCCCTGTGCTCTCAGAGGCATATCCATGTCCTCAGGGGCCACATCAGGTGCCAATATTCAAATCTGAGCACCTATTGGTTTGACCATAGCATCCCAAAAATCTCACTTCCTCTCAAACCAGGAAGGTAAAACCAAGCTCATAATTCCTAATAATTTTATCAAACTCTATCATTAGGCACATTCTGCAGCTGTCAGAGAACTGTGCTTGCCACCAGATATGACCCTTGCAGAAGAATGCATGCTGCGGTTTTGAGGACCAAATACTAAATATTTTTTCAGGATTAACTCAGAAGAGAGAGGCAGAATTCAAGTTATCATGACTTTGCTACCCCAACAAGATAGTGGATTATTCCATTGCCAGAGAAGGCGAAAGGGATTCCCACCCTTAGAATTAGAATACATGAAACATTTTTCTCACTACTTTGTCCGTAGTGAGCAATGGAGTAGCAGCAGGCTACTTAAAATCTAGAAGTATAATTTCTTCTTAAAATCTAGAAGTATAAAAACATTTAAAGTGCTTTATTTCCACAGAGTAGCCCAAAGAAATTTTATTTTTAAAGAGTCTAGTTAGGCATCTAATTAAACAACATAGAATACAGGGTCCAAAGCAATCAAACTAAAAACATTCTCCTCCCTGCTCAGAAGGCAAACAGGAAAGAAGTGACAAGGCTGCAAGTGCAATATCTCAGTCTAGGCGAAGCACTATCCCTAGCCAATTTTAGGAGATGTTTCTAATTCTTATTAGGTGCTATGCAATTATGTTGGAAGGCAGCTTTGGAGAAGAGAATCCCATGTACTTCCTCTGCTGGTGGAGCCACTGCACGCCAGCAAGGTGCCCTCACCCTGAAAACAGAAAATTGTGTCTTGCACTGCATTATGCATAGCATTGCCAGCAGGGAAGTGATGGTTCCCTATGAGCATCAAGAGTACCTGGTCATAGTGAGGGTGACCATGCACTGGCAGAAGTTGGCCAGAGAGGTGATAAAGTCTCCATCCTTGGAGAAATTCAAAAGTTGTCTGGACAAAGTTTTGGGAGAACAACTCTAGGTGATCCACATGAGCTAGGGGGTTTGACCAGATATTCCCTTCCAAACCAAACTGTTCTGTAATGCTGTGTTGTATGTGCTACTCTTTGATACCTTCTCCAAACAGCGTCACTTTTTAGGACCTGAACATGGACCTGAGCCTTTGGATTGTCTGGCATGCTGCTAGAATGTAAGTAAACAAGCAAGAGGTATGCATGTAGATATGCATACTTTTTTATTTGTATATGTATACATATATACACAAAGGCTTGTCTGCAGCATAAATAGATGAAGAAAATTTTTAAGCGTTCAATGCCAGTTTCTCAGCAGAGGAAACATCTATTTTCATCACCATTTTTTCATACAAGCACTAAAGTCCCACTGCTCCAGATTTCTGAATCTTTAAGAAGATTTAAGAAATCCCTGGCAAATCTTGCCCCATGGAGAGCTCTCCCAGCACCTCATGTAGTGCATGTAGAGTTAAAGACAGGCAGTACAGAGACAGAGCAGTTTGGTGAGAAGTTATAAGAAAATATTGCTGTAGTAGGGGTGATGCCTATTAAATTCAAAGAATGAACTTCAGCTTTCTTCAGCCTAATTGTCTGGTTAGAAACTCATTTCACTCTCTAGTACTATCTTTAAAGTGCATTTACAAATTGCATCAGCAATTTAATTAATGAATAAAAAACTGCATGAAAATGCTTTCTGATTCAAAGTAATGGTTTTAGCCTGACAGTGAACATAAACATTCCTGTCTTGATCAGTTAAAAGATGAGCAGGCTTGACTTTAAAAGGAAAGCAGCCTTTTCAATGTTATGCAGGGAATTTGTTTTTGTACTCCAATATTGCTCTGTTCCAAATAAAATGAGACATAAATATTTCTTTGTATGATCTGGGTTCTGATATCCTCTGCCATAAACTACTTCCTTATGGAGTCCCTGATCCTTATCTTCTTCCATCTTCTACAAATCACATTAACTAATCTGATTAGTGCCTTCCCCATCTCAGCAGTCTTCCTGAAAGATCAAAACCAGACTAGAACCATGCTCTCAGGATGTGAGGCATTGAGCTTTTCAAAGAAGTCTGTTCCCACGCAAAAGGACAATTTACAGCAAATTGCCTCAAGATGCAAAAAAGCAGAGATTTAAGGATCTTATTTTACCAAAACCAGAGGCAAGGAATTACAGTATAGCCTACACTGGCTTTAGAAACAAAATGTGGTACAATAGAACAATTTGGCTATTCGGCCAGGTATTGGATATTATATTTCACTGAGATGTAATAGAGAAATTATTTTTATACCTGCAAAATTCAAGTCCTGACAATGAGCTCACCTACCTTATGTGTCCACTATCTTGTCTAGAAAAGCCTTCTCCCATATAGCATATGGAAGAGCATTGTGTGTCACTGTATTTTTGCTATTAAAAGTAAGCAAGCCACATCACAGTAGTTCCAGATGACACAGTACATAAAGAGGTAAGTAAGTAAATGTCACTGTGCCCTACCATCCTCTTTCCTAGTAAATGAAATGAAGGGAAAAAAAAGAAAAAGAAAAAGTGCTGTCTGGCTAGAGAACTCCTACTCAGAACAGCTTTTTAACACAAGAATAAAAGCTGAATTACCCAGGTACAGAACACATGAAAGAGTCATGGGACAAGGATTTAAAAATACTTCTGTAAGTATACACACCCTTTAATACATTTTGAAATGCTGGATTTTTAAAAAAATCTTGCTCACATATCAAAGAATACAGGAAGTACCACAGAAATAGGATCAATGCAACACTGATCTTTTTGAAGCAGACTGGCAAAGTAACATATTGTGCCACAGGATGGGCTTTTTAACTGAAATGCATAGCTTGCATAAGCAGAAAATTACTCTACTTGCTGTATTTGTGAGAAAGCATATTAACATGCCAAAGAACATATTTATGCAACATTGAGTTGCCTCAAACCAGTGAAACAGAGTTTTGTTGATTTCCTAATGAGATTTCCCCCAGTGTTCAAAGACAGCCAGCCTTGGCTTCGAGTGTGAGCTCAGACACTTTCAAAACTCCGCAGATTTACAAAGGCTTTGGAGAAACAGCTAAATTCTGAAAACAAGCACAGCAGACTTTCTCTTCCAGTTCTCAAAAAACCCCATCAAAGCCAACAGCTAGCCTGTGTTAAGCCAGGTATCCTCATCTGTGGGTTCAGCTGTTTCTCTGGCAAGGTAAATGTTTCCTGGGATGTGTAAGGTAAAGCAAACCTTGAGCAGAGATACCAACAGAGTAACACAGACTGATGGGTAGAGAGACAAATGTTTCCAGGTGGAGGGTAAAAAAATTAGAGGGGGCTTGGTCAGTTGTTTAGAGGAAATTGGATAAGGGGAAGCTTGCTGAGAAAAAAACCCCCCCAAAAAAAATCAATGTAAGTAGTTTGGTTTTAGGAAGGGACATAAATGCAGGTCAGAAAAACAGAGGGAGAATGGGAAGTGACCCTTTTGGGTTACAAGGCAGAAGTGGGACTTCAAAATGTTCAAATATGCATCTGAACTTTGGAAGCCTTACAATTAAGAAGTTAGACTTGGAAATCCTTTGATGTTTGCCCTGTAGAACTTCCAGCTGGGTGGAGAAAGACCCAGAGACTCAGCATATGAGCAGCTCCCTTTCCTGAACCCTCACAAGATAAGAGCCTGACTCACACAGCAGCAGAAGAACAAAACCTCCTCATTTTGGCAGGTGTCGTTGCCAGGCAACAGATCCATTAAGTAGCACAAGCTCAGGGATGCTGATTAACCCATTAGCTTCTCAATTAAAACACTAATTCGGGCACTGGCAGGTTTAAGAGCCCCTCAGGGTGCTTCCCTGTGCCCGTGTGACATCCCTGCCACCCAGGCACTGCCCAGTGCCAGCAAGCCCTGCCGTGGGGCCAGTGGATGAGGTTTTGCCTGAGAGCCCTCCACCACTGCACAGGCTGGTGCGCCTTTCAAAGCTGGGAAACAAAAGAAGAAGGAAGGAATAATAACTGTGATGAAGGAATGTGAATTATTCATAAGAAATTAATGCAAGCCACCAAGGGCGAGCATGGAGAGAGTTTTGTTGTGCTCGCAGGATGGGTAGCTGCTCAGCTGCACTTTCATGGAATCTCGTCCGCACTGTTCACAGGATGACAATTTCACATCATAAGAGGTCCCCTGATGGCATGTATTAATTTATAATCGAGGCAAAAGGAAGGGAGTATTTTGGTGTATCACGCTAGTAAAACACACAAACTACTCCCTCAAGGCACATATAGGCATACATTAAAACATTAGCAATGGCACTGGAGTTAATAAGAGCTGTGACATACAACACAACTGCTCACACACACTTCATGGCAACCCAAAGCCAATGCTGGCTACTCACACTGTTCTGAAGTGGGGCCATGCAGCTCAGTGGCAAACAGAGGAAAAACAAATGATTGGAAGCCTGGCACATGCTCTAAAAAACAAACAAACAAACAAACAAAAAAAGGTGAAGAGTAGGGCCATATACAACAGAGTATCCATTCAGAAGGAAAACATTCTGTGTAAGAAGGGCTGTGTATCTTTTAAGTGTATTTATCAACATATTCATTGCATTAGTCAACAAGGATGAAAATATGTAATCACAGAGCACTGTAAATGTATACTATTTAGATGATGCAAGAGTATGCCTGAAAACTAGTTCTATTAATTTTTTTCCAAGAGTCTAATATTACATTCTTCTGTTCCTTCCAATTAAATTAATTTTTCTTATGTTTAATTTAATGCAAATAAGTATCTCTTGGAGTTTGGGTTTCCTCCCTGTCCCTCCTCCTCCTGCTGTACAGCATAATAACAGAAAACAAATGTTTGCAAAGTTGAAGATAACAGAGAAATTGAAACTACACTCTGACACAGATAATCTCAAGAAAAAAGAAACATTGCCAGAATGTGTAGTCTATCAAGTGCTAAGTATTGTTGGATACTGTTGTGTTCCAGAAAGCATACCAGAGAATTACTGCATTGTGCTATAACAAGGAAAAAATGAAAAAAGCTTTTTAATTAAAATTAAGAAAAAACTAAACCATTGATGACATTAAATCCCTGAGAACATTTACATTTATTTTTTCCACTTGTGTTGCAATTGGAAAATCCCATTTATTGCTGCCTTGGCAAAATTTATGTGGCTTGTAGATAGGGAAAAACAGAGGAATATTGCTGGTTTGGAAGTAAAATAAGCTGTTTGCTATCATACCACTTTGCAGCACTTGAATCCAGTTTTAGCTTGGGCAAGGAGGTTGATCTTTTTAGAAGTGTTTTTAGACATTTTCTTTCTGCATTTCATTTCAGTCCTAATTGGATTTTTTTCCCTCCTAAAATTTTGTCACCATTTTCTCAGCTTAAAGCAGTGGCTGGTTGTGAAGATAGACAGTAAGGCCATGAGACACAGCAGAAGATCCTCACACACATATAAGTTGAAATTTTATATGTCACCCTTTCTGTCCCACTGGGATCTAAAGGCACTTTGTTTTCATCTGACATACAGAAAAATAAGTACATTTTCCTGAGAAGAAAGTACTTTATATCGTCTTCTTTTTTATTTTTTCTTCATGGTATCATTATACAGTGGCAAATAGCAAGCGATACACTTATTAAATTCTAGTTTGGCACAGAGCAACCAAAAGAGAATGAAACATTTTCATGTCCTCCACTGGGGAATACTTTTCTATCTGTTCCCTACCAGTGTTAGAGCTTGAAATAGCTGGAAGAGAATAGATCAGTTTTCTTCTATGAAGTTTTATTCAACTTTTATTACCTCCACAGTCCACAGAGGCCAGTTCCATCATCTTAAGTACAACCCTCAGAGACCTGCAAGCATTAATTCTGCCTATTTACTGCATTTTATCTACATGACATGCTTTTACATTTATTTGAGATTGAGTGCCAGATGTATTCAAGAATTATATGTTTTGAAATATACTTTAGCTTATGCTTTGCTATAGCACCGGAATGAAATAAAAAACCAATTTATACATGTATGAAAAGACTATGCCATTATTTTTGTGATAACATTTTACATATAGAAAATTCAGAAAAGGCCTTGCAGTTAAGACATCCACACCACCAGCATAGAAATCTGACCGTCACTACTTATATAATTCTTATATCATTATTGCCTGAATAGCAGAAACATTCCTGCTGCTGTTGAAGAGCATTACTGGAGAATATTTCTTTACTTAGAGAAGTTTAGAATTCACTGTCATAGATACAAGATGTATTTCTCCTTATTTGAAAATGAGAAAATAATTCAGAATCAAATAGTGATTTTTAAAAAAAATTTTAATAATAAGCATATCCAAAGGAACATTTGGCAAATACTTTGCTATCTGTCCGCTATTTATTTGGACAATCAAAAAAGACAAAAAAGACTGCTTTTTACTTCAGTCTTCTGACATAAGTCAATATTAGTCCAAAACAAATGGAGGATGTGGGATTTGAGATTATAAGGGGCCCCTTTATATGTGTAATCTCTCCCATACAAGAAGAAAATCATTTAAGAAGTAATTCTTAAAATGGGTATAGTGGGACGTATTAATGTAGGGAACTGCAGAAAAACAGAAAGTGCATTTCTGAGCTATGTCCCAGTGCTTTGTTCTATCAGCAATGGCCCTAAAATCAAAATCCGCTCCAATACAAATTATTGGCTCATTGTTTTAAGGTTAAAATAAGCACAAAATCTTTAAAAAACCAAAAACCACAACCCTTTGCACTGTTGACTTGCCCTATCTCCTTTTCTCTGAGGGTTTTCCTTAACAACCATTCACTCATCCAGAGTGTCACTACTTTCTCGTCTACTTTGCCTTTCAGACTTTCCATTTTTTCAAAACAAAATGTATCTACGTGGCACTCAAATTACAAATATTTCTAATGATGACAAGCTTGACGCACATGTTTTTTTTCCTGTGTAGTGCAAAGGCTTGAAATCTGACAGCTCTTCAGGTGCTCATGAATAAATGAACCAAAGCAAAGCAGATGGAACTGTTCAAATCTAGTACAAGTGGACTCCAAACCTGTAGGCAGACTGAGGAGGACTGCTGTTCAAATTTAAAATGAAAAAGAGTTGGCAGCATAGGAGAACATTATTAAATGCTTACACTTGAAGTAAAAAAAAATTCTTAGCTTTACGTCAGTAACAAAATTACTTTTTACTCTTTGTGAAGCATGCCTGTCTGCATGAAAAATACACTTCTGATCCTGAATAACATCAGACCCTCCAACACTTAATTTTTAATGGTTATTGCATACAACATTATAGAAGTTGGCAGAACAATTATAAGCAAGGTCACAAAATAGTATCACAAAATTTTGCTCAGTTAGCTGACTGGCTTGAGGCTTGATATCTAGCATTGACCAAAACTACATCTATTCAACTCTAAAAAAATCTCCTAGGAAACCTGGGATTACAAATCAAACTGGTAAACATTGGTGGTCTAATGTTTCATATATGGTGATTATTTATCTATTTATTTATTTACTCACTTATAATATTTATTCCAGTATTTCTTTGAAATGAAACTTTGGCTACTGGTATTGGCATCACACATGATTGTGATGGATGGGATTTTGGTTTCTGTCTTTTGGGAAAAATGTAAAAACAAAGATCAGCCGCAACTAACAAAAATCTTAGAACAGTACTGTAATTGTGCATTGAACTTGCTCAAGCCTAGCAATTTTGCAGTTTTGTTCTTTTTACTCTCATTCATATCACTAGCTTGTTTTTTAGTTAGTGACACCAAAGTCATAAAGCAATGTTGTAAAAAACCTCTAAAAAAGAAAACAAATAAAAAACCATGATCATGGGTAAATAATTCAAAGCACTTTTAGTAATCTATAAAAATAAGAATTCAAGCATTTGTCAGAGAAATGTAGAACTTGGTATTAGCTTTTTCTTTTTGTAAAGTTCCTAAGCTTTCATGTATTTAGGAAAAAAACCCAAACAAAAATCAAAGATTTAATGCTACACTGCAAATTTCACTACTATATCCCAGAACCACAAAATCACAGAAACATTTAGGTTGGAAAAGATCTCCAAAATCATCAAGTCCAACCCTTGACCCATCATCACCATAACAACTAAACCATAGTACTGTCACATCCAGTCACTTCTTGAACACCTCGAGGGATGGTGATTCACCACCTCCCTGGGCAGCCCATTCCAAGGTTTAACAACCCTTTCCATTAAGAAATTCTTCCTAATGCCCAACCTGAACCTCCCCTGGTGCAGCTTGAGGCCATATCCTCTTGTCTTTTTGGTCATTGCCCAGGAGATGCCAACTCCCACCTGGCTACAACCTCACTTCAGGCAGTACTAAAGGGTGATAAGGTTCACTCCTGAGCTTCCTTTTCTCCAGGCTAAACACCCTGGAAACCTCAACAACTCCTCACAGGACTTGCATTCCAGATCTTTCACCAGCTCTGTTGCCCTTCTCTGGACATGCTTCAGCCCATCAATGTCTTTCTTGTTCTTGGGGGCCAGAACTGGACACAGAATTTGAGGCACGGCCTCAGTGCCCAGCACAGGGGCACATCCTTTTTTCTGGTCCCACTTGGTCACATTATTGGTGATAGAGGTTAGGATGCCATTGGCCTTCCTGGCTCACACTGGCTTATATTTGCCAAGAGCTCTAAGGTGGAATTCAGGGACCAGCTGCCAACTGGATTTAGTTCCATTCACCACAAGTCTCTGGATCTGGTCATCCAGCCCTCCAGCCAGTTTTTTACCCATCAAACAGTCCACCCATCCAAGCTAGGAGCAGGCAGTGGGTATCCTTCTAGGTAGTAAGTAATTTTCCTGCTCTAGGCATAAGCAGGTCAAGTTTTACATGTACAAAGAGGACTGACAAGTGAAACATAATAAAGAGATGGGATGGACAGAAGAACATACCATTCTTTTACTTGCACTTTCTAGACTTCAAAGCTGAGTGCTGAATACCTTCCACCCACTTACTGGTGTCTGACATCCACATCACCTCTGAATGTGTTCCAAAGCATGAGATCAGGGCACTGAATAACAAACCCTGGACACAGCACATCTTTGAAGTTTTCACTGATCATTGAACTCCTTTTGACTCTGAATGGACCTACTTTGAACACTCAAATCTCCTTTGTCCCCATTTTGTGTGGGTTAAGTTTTCATTTTCAGCTCCCTCCTAAATTCTTTGTTCCCAGGTCTATAATTTCTCACTTGAACCAAAGAGTCTTCTTTGTTCACTCATGCTCCTGTGACAGCCATGGACACTCTGCTTTTCTGGCTGACAGCCACAAAATTTGCAACACGTAAGTACAGCTCTTGTAATTTTTGTTCTTGTCATTTTCTTCATCTCTCTAGCAATTTAATACGCTTGGGACAAACCTGAGGCAATTTATTCTTGCTTCCCCCCTGTCTGCCAAAAATAAGCTTTTCTGTTTCTCACATAGAAATATCATCTGTACTTGAGATAACTCCTGAAAATTCTTTTTCAGACACATCAAAGTGATCAGCTACAACACCAACTAGGGGAGATAATAAAGAGAACCAGCAGCTTCTCTGAGTGTTGCTTGTACCCTGAATTGAGGAGGCACTCTGTTGAACATAGTAAAAACTAAGAATGACTGGGGTTTCACGTGATGTACAAGGTCTGGAGCCTGTGTCTACTCTTCTTACTTCTGTATTTACATCTGTTATTCTCAGCTCAAAATTGTAGACAACTCTTTGTAAATTAATGTCTCAGGGTATCTGCAACACCTAATTATTCTTTGATCCTTTTAACAAAATTCAGGTTGGTTTGCTTGTTTGTTACTTTTCAAAGAAAGTAGCAGAGGAACATTAAGTTTCACCATACATTTCTTCAGCTCTCTGTTGTATGCACACACCAGAGATTGATGGTGAAAGTATACTAAACTCCTTTTTCTTTTTTAAAGGCTATCTCTTTTTTTCAGTCTTAGTCTTGGCAGTGTTCTGTAATTGTTCCTTGGTTTTTTCTCAGAAAAACAATATTTTCTCAGAAACAATGTTTTCCTGTTTTTTCAACTTTAAAAAAGCCCCCAAAATCCTCTCTATTCAAGTTGGAAGCACACCTATTTGAAATGTCAAAAGAAGCAAATTGGCCAGAAGATTTTTTTCTCAGTCTGTGACACTTGGACAGGGGAAACCATTAGAGTTGCTCTTTAAATATATCTCCTCATGTGCCTTGAACACTCCCAAACTTCAAAAAAATCTAGGCTTTCCCATGCACACAAACCAAATACAGTGAAAGCAAAGTATAAATAAGCACCACAAACTCTTTGGTCTTCTTATTTTGTTATCAATGAAAACTATTATACCAAAACTCAGCTGGATATACCCAGACTAGCATTTTTAGGGTGAGGAAAGAGGGGAGAGAATATGTTCAAAAAACTAAGGACTCTTTGGATGGAAAATATAAAATTAATTGGCTACTGAAAACCTAAAATCAGAGAAGGGTGAAAAAGAGGCAAACTCTGTAAAAGCACATTCTTTCTCTAAAAATGTGTTTTGACAGAGAAACTCTTTAATAATTTAAAAGTTATGTTCAGCCACTTAAAATGCAGGTAAAACACTCTGAGAAATACTCTGGGTCATTTTTCTGTATGACCCAGGCTCAAATGTTTTCATAAAGAGTAAGTAGCAGTAACATGAATAATTTTAAAACATCAAGGAGTGGAAAAGGAGGACACACAGAGACTTTACTTTTGGTACTAAGAGATGTATTTATAAATCTTTGCTGCTTGCAAATATGGTTCATACCTAGATAAAAACTGGTTGCCAGATCTTGGTCCCGATTAGCTTTACCTTGCACTTGCACAATTTTTTTCGGTAATTACAAACTTTGTAGTAATTACAGACAGCTCTTCAAGAAGAAAAAATTTGCTGTCTTGTTCTGGCCTTTGATTTTGACTGTCGCAAGCATAATTTACACATTTACCAGGTCACCTAACCTATACCTGTGCTTGTTACATCCTCTTAATCTAATAATCTGTTTCCTTTTTCTCTAGTGTTTTATAGACCAACACCCCAAAATCCAGCAGTGTTTTGTGACTGCTCCCTCCTGGATGACATTTCACTTTTTCTCCTTGGAAAAACATGAGAATAAGAGAGCTCTTCCTCTCCCCACCCAATTTTAGTGATTTCTTTGCTCACCTCCTGACACACAGCTCATTAGCCTGTGGTGTATGTCCAATTTCCGCATTGGTTGGCAGTCACAGAAGGAAATGGATAGTTACTTCCAAAGAGCAGATACTTCTCATTCTCTGCCTTTAATAAAAGTGCAACCTTAGTCGTAGTCATTGTCATAAGACTCAGATTCACTCTCATTTATGCTAACAATGAAGTTAACTAATGTTAACTTAGTTAACAGTGCACATTTTCTGTCTGTTGTGATATTTTTCAAACACTGCAGAAACCATTATCTTGCTCAAAGTTAGACACATGCTTTGAATGACTACATAAATGTTTGAACATCCTACATCCTCAGTGGTAAACCTGAGCTGCACATTTTAAGGCTGAATTGCTGCAGAACATGCAGCACACATCAAACAGTCATTGTTCCACAAAGCTTGACCCAGAAGCATCTGCAGATAAGGCACCCATCAAAAAGGCGATCTGCCTCTGTGCTCTCATCAGTTGGGATGAGAGAAAAAATCTTGCAAAGTGTTTCAGTTTGGAATCTCTTAGTTGCCTTATCTCATGAGCTGCTATATTTAACTTGCTAAATATTTTAAACCAATATTTTCCCAAAGAGATATTAGTTTTGTCCATTCTCTTGCAGATGTCTATGACAAGCACAAAAATGCAACGCAGGCAAAATTCAGGCAGTAAATACTGGTACATGCAGAATGAGAAAATTTGTTTGCAAACAGAGTTTGCAAGAGAGAAGAGAAGCTAATTATGTCCAGGAGGAGAATTAAATTTTGTAAACAAAAAAACATAATGGCCTTAAGACTACAGAGAGGCTAAGATCAAGAAAACTACAAAGAGCAGAGAAAGAAATCATAATGTCATATATGTCAGATTTTTATTGTGATTGATCCAATACTTCTCTGAAATTACCAATAAACACTTTATTTAACACAATTTCCACTGAAAAGGTGGTTGACAAAGCAACATGAAAATTCTAGGATCACAATTCCACCAGAGCTATTAATCTATTTAAAGGGACCTGCACATATGGAATCATCTATATTATAGGCTATGCTACGGATGCAGTTTTGTTGGTGCATTGGGAAGTTATAAATGAACAACAAAAGCAAAACATATCAAAATATATGCCCCAGATGAAAATTCTCAATAACTACAGAGGTTGATTAGAATATTAAGGGCAGGTAGCAGAAGAAGAAAATCAAGAAGAAAATAGACATTATTCTATCTTCTCCAAAAGGTGATTCACAAGTGGACTCCATAGGAATGCCCTCTTGCATCTGTACATTATTGCTTGTTCCTGATGATGGGCATAGACCTTCAGCAAAACAAAATTCCCGTCCCTTGAGCTTGTGCTAACACTATTCTAGTCAGCTGGGCGGAGGTGAAAGGCAGAAATACAAGCCATCCTCAGGGGGGAGTGGATAACTTTAAAAAGAATAGACTCAATCTAGGGAAAAAATTCAGAGGTAGACTTATTAAGCCCTACTTGCCAAAAATTAGTGAATATATTTAGCTGAGTCAGAGTTTATTTTCTGTATTCCCAGAGACAGGAGGATCTAACAAAAGAAGGGGAAAAGATCCTACAGATTTAATGTCTAGGTACTGTACTGTCTTTCAAAGAAAGTTTCTTTAACCTCTATTTCTTTGTTTCTCTTCAAACAGTATCTTCACAGCTAAATCTTATTCCCTTATCAATGAGGTGCCACTTATGTGGATTGAACTTAACTATATAGGATAATTATATAATCAGAAGCTTGTTTTATGTCAGAAAAAGGAAAAATTCAACTAGTGCAAATAAATGCTCATCACTTTTGTGCAAAATTGCAATGTGAAACTGAATGTTAATATAAAGCAAGTGAGGAAATGCAATACAGTTGTGTCCTAGATCTTCATGAAGTGCAGAACTGTTTATACATATTAATAGATGCAAGAATATTAATAGTTTAATGGAACTGTCATCCACTTCATAGAGGAAAAGATGTAAAAACATAAAAACGGCATGACAACTTGACGACCTCTTTTTAAAATACTCTAAATAAACTAGGTTAATAAATAGGAATGAACTGAGTTTGAGTTTCCAGCTCTTTTGCTTTCTTCTGAGGTACTGGAGTACTCCATAAACTGGAAAGGGCTTATACAATTTTGGCATAGAATGCTTTTTAATTTGTTTCCCACAGTCTGATGACAGGTGTATTGACTGCAAGGTTCTCCTTTAACAGTTCAATACTCCTGGTATATTTCAGTTACTTAGATGCTTCACATACATGGAACATGAATGTTTTCATGTAATCACATATTTGTAAACCAGAATTTTAGCTACTTTAATTAACAGAGAACAGAATAATTTACAAGTGAGTGTTTAAAAAACATATCCAAATAAATTTTCAGTAGATTAACACAGAGTCACTACAATATTGATATTACTTGGTGCTAGATTTCTTCGCTATGTGTTCAAGAATGTGCTACCTCTAACGCTTATCTCAGCAGAATTATTGTTTAACTCTGCAGGTTTTTGAAGAAGGTTAGCTAAAAATTTAGAGGTCTGTTAAGTCGGAAATTTGTGTGGAACACACGAACGAACATGTTGAAAAGGTGGAGTGAAATTTTTCTGAAATCATTTAACAGAAGGGCTTTTTCCTTTGACAACACACTGTGTTAGTAGCAAGTGAGTGGGGTTAGTTTTCTGAACGAAATCTAACCAGTCCTGATGAAAGGTAATTCACAAATACATGTTTTTCCTTGATAGTTATTTAAGTTAAACACTAGTGCTTTGTAATTTTTTCTCTTTTTCCTCAGCATCAGTGAGCTCCTCCACATATTCTTGGTGACTAGTACCCTGCATACATTTGCACAAAGAAAACTGCAATTACTGCAAGCACAGTCTGCACACAGGTCACAAGCAGTATCTTTGGTTACTTGTAAAATAGCAATTTTTTACAAGTGTTCACAATGTTAAGAGCTTTTGCAGAGGACAAAAAACTTGCAACATGTCAGAAT
Source organism: Zonotrichia leucophrys gambelii (assembly GCF_028769735.1). Lineage (NCBI taxonomy): Eukaryota > Metazoa > Chordata > Aves > Passeriformes > Passerellidae > Zonotrichia > Zonotrichia leucophrys. Next base: position 67,455,823 of record NC_088200.1, on the reverse strand, counting down.
TCAACTGATGTTATCTGCAAGATCATAGCTCCCCTAGATATTAAGAGCTATAAGCAAAAGATAAAGTATTAAAATAATAAAAAAGGTCCTGAAAGAGTCTGGCAACACTAAAAATTGATCCTGCTAGGTGTTGCATCATTTAATAGTGCCGCACATACTAGAAAATACAGTCTATTAAAAATATCACCATATAAAAACCATATATAACCCAAAAGCAAGTTATAACCCATTTAGCTCTGCTTTATCAGCTATATACACACATACTGTGTAAAACCTACAACTAATACATATCAGAAACCATGTCAAAAATTATTTTTTAGATTCAAGTCATTTAGCTTTTTTACATTTCATTCCTCTCAAACAGAATTGTATAATGGTCTTATACAGTACTGTTCCTCCTAAGCAGCTGCAAAGCCTCTAAAATCAGCAAAATGTCCTTCAGGTAATACTCTCCAAAACAAGTAGTGATCTTTCAAATTACTCACAGAGATCAGTTCTAAACACTGTTATTTCTGGCTATTCCACCTACTGGGAAAGCATCTTATGTCATTTCTACTGCATTACACTAGAAATACCGAATGCCCAGTCATTGCTCCTGTCTGCATGCCTCTACTCTGATTCATTAAAAAAGTGTTTCAATTTTCCTAAATATTAATTAAAAGTGTGCATGTGCTGTGATGTAACACACAAACCAGAAAAAAAAAAGAATCTTTTAAAAAATACATTCCAAGCAATGAAAATTGAACACTGCCAGTGTGATGAATCTTAAAATCACCCACTGTGTTCTGGTTTTGTAAACACAGACGAGGGCATTCAATGTAACCAAAGACATAAAAAAATCAACACATTATGCAAATTCAATAACAAATGTAAAATGATAAATTAGCAAGCAACTATTCAATTATTGCTGTGACTAATTCCTGTAGACAGTGCCACAGTAAATGAACCTGAACTTGTTCTGGTTGACTGCAGTGTTCTGTTGAAACATTTCCATTTGGTTTATTTGCCATTTATGTAGATCAGTGAAGTAGATAGCATCTGTTTAATGAGCTCCCACTTCATTACAGAGCTGCACTACTTACTGAGTCATTCTTCTTAAGCATGCAGTCTGCATAATCTGGTGTTGTTTTAAAGCAAATACTAATTTATGATTACCTGTTACATTAGGCCACTGAAAATTGTACTTACAGTGGCTTGCATGAGCAGAATACTAATGGCCTTATTATGGATTGTAGTGATGTTTCATGCCTACAGTCTGTGAACATAAATTCCCATCTCAAGCATATTGGCTGAACAATGCAGACGGTGTAAAAAAGAAGAGGGATAAAATACATTCACTTGCAAAACACACAAATTACATTTTCCATGGCCATCAAAAACAGAAATGTAGAGGATAATCAGAAACATTTCAGTGATACTATGCTGCCAATATAGATAGCTGGATCATAACAGAATTATTCATCAAAGTGTCGTGATTGCTATGTAATTGATATCACAATTATAGGTAACCAGACCCTTTACTGAATAAAAAGATGACAACATCTTCAAAAATATTACAGTTATTAGAAGTATAACTGGTAATCTCCAGATCATGTAAAACCTGCAGATTACAGCTGTAAATGTGAACAAAGAGGCGATAAATAAAACTTGTATTGTAGCCCCGACCTGGCCAAATTGCACCTTCAGATCAGATCCATAGAACTAGAATAGGCATCACCATGCAACAGACAATTTACTTCAGAAAAGCCCACTGGATATCTTTTCCAACATTTAAACCACAAAAGTTTCCCCATACATTAAAAACACTCATGTTCCATAACACACAGCAAGGCAGTAAATAATTGCATAGTCCTCTACTCTGCTCACACAGTCCCTACCACTCTGTTTTGCGGAGAAAAGAAGAAACCTCACAACTTGTAAAAGTTGTAAAGCCCGGTATGCTTTATTACGACGCGCGCCGGACGCAAGACTCCCCAAAAGGGCATGCGTGACCCTGGAGACTCCGAGTCCCCTTTTTATCCCCCCTTCCAAATGCATATGCATACAGTTTCAAATTAAGTTCATACATATTCATTCCACATGACATTTAGCACTAATTCTTCTTTATCGAAGGAATTCCTAAGTCGGGGGCAGATTGACCTCGTGGTTTTTCTGTTTTTCTTTCTCTGTCTCCTTGCTGTCTCTGGAACGCGTCCTCTCCTTCAGCTTTAGCTCCACAGACCCTTCACCTCTCCTAGACACTTTACCTAGTTCAGGATGGATATTCTGTCTCATTCCCCCCTTTCCTAGGAAATAAGTAAATTCTTTTACTTAAGGAAAATTTCCACGACAATAAGTGTCTTTTAGCGCTTTACCATGTACATTTGACAAAGAGGTTAGTACAGCTATTCGTTGTAGCATTCTCCAGTTCCAAATTAACAATGTAATAGATAATCCTAAGCTTATCCCAACTAATATTAGTAAAACTAGAATAGGGTGGCACAACTTATCAAAGATTCCATTTGCAGTTGGTGATCACCCAAAGATCACATCTCACCAGTGATTATCCGTATTTTATTCTTTGTAGAACTCTGGTTATTTCTTTTGTACCATGTTGGACAGTAATTAAGGTTTTCTTTCCACTTTCTCGGATTTCTTTCAAGACTTCTAATAGGTCTTGGTGCTTAATTAATTGTTTTACCAATGTAAGGTTCACCCCGATAGGGGTAGGTGGTAGTCTGTGATACATTGTGTAATTGGCTGTAATCAGCTGGTGGGATGTTACTGGTACCAAATACAAAAAATCACACCCAATAATCTTAACAAAATTACAAATACAAATACAGAGATTAGAATGGTTTCTACTAGACAGAATAACATCATTGCTATTAATTTGTACAGCAGCACAAGCAGTTCTCAAACATACACTCTTTTCCAGTATATACGAGCACAGTTTTCTGGTCAGTGACTGGATGAATTTCAAAGTGACAAATACTCTGTTCAGTGTCCAAACACATCCTGGGCATTAGCAGTATTGCTTTCACAAATGAATCCCATTTGTTCTCTAGTAATGCAGGATTCTAAGTTTACTACCTGCCACTTTTCATTCATCTTTTTGTGCCCACACTCTATGTTCTGAAGGATAGAGTGTTGTTTCTTCATGGTTTAATCTTAGGGCAATGATGGGATGGATAACATAAACAGTGGCATTACATATGGTAAGCACAAAGGCAGTGGCCACATTAGAAATAGGATCATAGGTGAAATTCACTATAATCCACCAGGATATAAAACTTCCTTTCAAAATCAATTGCATTATCCCATTCAATTTTCTGAATTTCAGCTGGAAAATTACCTTCACCCCTTTCCTATATGATCAGAGCTGCTGTTGCTTGTATCCATAACTGTGCTTGTATACAACTGAAAGCTAAAGACACATTATCTTGAACTATACTAAGTGCTTCTGCTATCAATTTGTGGTCTTGGTCCCCGGCCTGTTCATACTTCTTTACTTTGGCAGTACTTTTGAAATCTGTCACTGGCTAGTTCCTAATGCCAGTAGAGATTACTATAAAGGCTGCTTCAATTTTGTTAGGCTACCTGCTGCAGCAGCCAGTTTATTCATCAGTATTTCTGAATCAATTCCATTTAAAACTCCTAATCTTGTCTCTAATATGCCAGTTAGATGTTTGTTATGGGGAACAGGAACTGCTTTCTGTCTGTGATCATCCCTCCCTGCCAGAGGGATGTGCTGGGCTCTTACTACAAATTCAGACACACTTCACAAGTGTATCTTACAGAGGTTTAGGTCATACTTGAGACAGATGTTTGTTCTGAAATGTAGCATCACAGACTTCCTGGTGTTCATATACACCAGGGGAGGTTCAGACACTAATTACATCTGGTCTCTCATAAGCCATCCTATTGATGACTAAGCACTTTACTTTGATTTCTTCTCTTCAGATTCTTTGAAGTGTTCACAGCTCCTATTCTTGCTATTCTTACTCTTCACATACTTGATTCTCGTGGATTACTACAGTAGATATGTTTAATATAAACCTTCTTTATCTCAGAAGGTTTTCTTATGGATCCAGTATACTGATTAAATGCCAGGGACCAAGGCCATTCAGCATTGCTTTGGGTAGAGGTACTCTCTAGTTCTAAAACTTCAGTTATAATTCTATACAAAACAATTCTGTACACTAAAGTATGAGCTACTCCCGACCGCAATATACTCATTTTGCCCGAGTAAGTTTTAGTCTCAGTTCATTGTCTCCTGGTGTCACTCCTGAAGGGGCTTCTGGGCCTTCTTCACCCGAGAGTGATGGATCCAGCATTCTGCTCCTTGATTTTGATTGCAGTGAAGGTGGTGAGAGGTACTTGCAGTGGTCTCTCCCACTGTGGTTCCGAAGTCTTCTCTGTAAGAGACTTAACATTATACATCAACCCCAGGCTATCCAACTCCCTGCTCCGAGTTCCAGCCACAAGTTTCTCAATTACTCTGAGCTGTTTGCTTAATGCCACCATGTAAGTGGACATTCTGGACATTCCCCTTGTATTCTATGGTCTTCTATAAGGCATTCCAAAAGGATTCAGCATTCCTTTAGCTCAAAAGGTTTAGTTTGAATTTGCAATAGTGCTAGTGGAAGAGCTTCTTGCCCCAGTCTTATGATTTGCTGCTTAATCAAATGATTCATTCTCTCCCCCTGGCCGCTTGATTGGGGGCAGTATGGGGTGTGAAGTTCTTAATCTATGCCCAGATGGCTACTAATCTGTTGCACTATTTTGGAAATGAAAGGTGATTCTTTATCTGAGGATATTGTGGCTGGAACTCTGAAGCGTGGTAATATCTCTTGTAAAAATGATCTGGTCACCTCTTGAGCTTTGACAGTTCTGGTGGGGAATGTTTCTGGCCACCCTGAAAATGTATCCATTAATACCAGTAAATACTGATACCCCCCTTTCCTTGGGAGTTCTGAAAAGTTGATTTGCCACTGCTGTACAGGCCCATGGCCTCTCCCAGTCTGACCAAGTTTTGGCCCGGGGGTATTTTGAGGTTAGTCTGGAGGCAAGGATCACATTATCAGCTCACCTGAGTGATAGTGGCATATAGATTCCTGACAATGATACAACAGTCCTTTCGATCAGATGTGTGTTCTAGAAAGCCTGTGGGAATTACTACTTCAAAGTCAACACTTCATTCCAGTGCACTCTGTATCACTCGCAGCCTCGGTCATTTTGAGAAAGGAGCCACACTCTATAAAAGGCTTTAAGTAATTAGGCCCTAGTGTGTTTTCTAGTGCCCTTCCTTCACTAGTAACCACGAAAATGGGAGGGGATTACTAGCTCTCTTTCAATGGTAGCCCACCCCTTGCAGTTGTACGTCTCTTTTGATTAGTATTATTGTATTATGGCTTACCTTCGAGGAAAATCTGTACCTCACCCTTTGCTGCTTTCTTTGCCTCTCCATCCGCCAGCTCATTTCTTTCCTCCAATTTTAAGCTCACTCTCTGGTGTGCCTTAATATGCTTTTTCAGGTAGCCGAACTGCTTCCAGCAGCTGGATTGTCTCTTCTTTTCCTGTGAGGTCAGCAGTCCCCTCTCCTTCCAGATGGCTCCATGTGCATGCACAACTCTGAATGCCTTTTGCTGTTTCTAAGGCATGGGTCCATGCATTTATCTCAGCATCCTGTGCAGAGGTACCTGTTGGTAAGGGTCCACACTCTATTACCTCTCTGCAGGTAGTCACTGTGAACTTTGCAATGTCGCTTTCTTGTCAGTGAACCAGGTCTCTGCATCATCCGGAGGAGTGTCCTTTAAGTCTGGGCGGCTGGAGTAGGTAGCTTCAGTGGTCTCTAGGCAATCATGGTGTACTGCTTCTCCTTGATTCCACTGAGAAAAGAAGCTGGGTTGACAATATTAGTCACCACTATCTCTCCATCATCTTGCTCTACCATGATGGCCTGGTATTTCAGAAACCTCTCTGGTGAAAAGCCAGTGGCCACCCTTTACTTCCAGTACTACAGACACTGTGTGGGACACTAGCACAGTCATTTTTGTCCCAGGGTAAACTTGTGTGCCTCTTGAATGTTCAGCACAACTGCTGCTACAGCTCTGAGGCAACCTGGCCATCCTTTGGCTGTTGCATCTAGTTGTTTAGAGAGGTAAGCAACTGCCCTCCGGTATGGACCCAAGTCTTGAGCCAATATTCCCAGAGCAATTCCTTGCATGGAAAAATAGAAAGAATGCTTTACTTACATCTGGAAGTTTCAAAGCTGGAGCCGACATGAGGGGACTCTCTAGCTGGCGAAAGGCCCGTGTGGTGTCTCTTGTCCACTGGAGATCTCAGTTCCCATTGGCAATAAGAGCATAGAGGGGTCTGGAGAACAGTCCACAATTATGAACCCACAGCTGGCACTACACTGCCATGCCTAAGAAGGTTTGGAGTTCTTTCGTTGTCTGGGGTTCAGGGTTTGGCATAGGGCTTCCCTGCCTTAAAGTCTGCTGCTCAGCACTCACTTCTTACTCCAGGTAGATTACCTTCTGTTTCACTACCTGTGCCTTTTTCTTTGAGACTCTGCATCCTTGGAGTCCTAGGAAATTCAAAAGGCTTACCGTCCAGGCTTCTCTTGCTTCCCTCGTCCGAGTGGCTACTAGAAGATCATCTATGTACTGCAACAGCCTCCTTTCCTCTTGTGGAGCTTCCTGGGACTCTGGGTCCTTGCAAGCTGTTCTCCAATCGGAGTGGAGAATTTTGAAGCCTTCAGGCACATGGACTGTGTGAGCTTGTGTTTGAATGCAAAAATGTTCTGGCTGGCTTCATGGATAGGGAGGCAAAAGAAGGCATCTCTTAGGCCTAAAACAGTGAACCAGGTTAGCTCAGGTGTTAAACAAGTTAGTAAGGTCTATGGATTTGCTACCACAGGGTACAAATTCTGTGTTATCTTATTGACAGCCCTTAATCCAGTACTACCAGTTATTGGACTGATTCCTTCCTTACCTTCCTTTTGAGGGTACTACTCAGTTCTCACTGGTTGTGTTCTTTCATTAAGCTTGATGGGGGAGCATCCCATGGGGGAGCATCTTTCACTCTCCCTGGTGCAGCAGAGGCCCATACCCTTGAAAACACTTATTTACTTATTCTAATATCTCCTTACTAATGTCTTTCTTAATTTCAGTGTCTGTTAATATTAAGCCTAACATCTTTATATTATTTGCCTCCAGAGTAACCTTTCTCATTTGAGAATGTTTAGCAAATTGAGCGAATTGTACAAAAGCTTTTAGGTACACATAGTACACATGTTACTTTAAAGGTTTGCAAAAGTATGCCTTTTCAGACTGGCCAGTTGTTCATTCCCCACACTACAACATAAACATTCTCCACAGGTACTAAAGCTTTATTTAAAACTGAACACATGACCCTTGTGCTGACAAAAATTCTTCCCTTTTGGGAAGGTTACCTTTACCCCTCCTCCCTTACCTTGGGAGGAAGCCTTTACAAATCATATGTACTCATTTTGCGAACTGTGATTGCTTCGCATTTCAGCGTGATAATCCTTGCCTGATTTCATACGTTGCTATCTTATGCTGCATGCTGAACAACATGTTTGATTTGCTTTCTCTTTGCCTTGTTTTCCTTTTCAGGGGCCAAGACCAGAGAGCAGTCTGATCTCACAGTCTCTTTGTCATTCTGGGTGATTTCTTAAAACAAAAGACATTTCAGCATACAAAAACTATCCCATTTATCTTCCTATTATAAAACAGTACTAACAGCAATGAAGCACTATAAATCTTTTTATTTTCTGAGCTGCTCTTACTGGCAACCTCCTCCCAATGAGCCCCTCCCAAAAGGGGCTAATTTAGGAACCTGTTTGCTCTGGTCAGTTCTTATTATTTATTTCTCCTTGCCCTATCCCGCTTCCATTCAAACCTTTTTACAGACCTTCACAGTAGTTTCTCAGTTTTCCTCCTATACACACAGCTCCAGGTGGCAGGTATCAGATGTAATTCCCACACACAAGCTCTAAGACCTTAGGTTCTGAATCCGCTTGACCAGAAACCTTTAATTTACACTCGGGGCGTGTACCCTGACACTTATTGGAACAGCAAAACAGCAATACCAGTGTTTCTCATAAACACCGCACTGCAATAATACCTGCACATCCAGCTTTTGCCCACAGGCCATTCCCGTGTTCCCTGGGGAGACAGGGCAGCCAGAGCTGTCCCTGTGCCCAGGGCGCAGCCACTGTCACCTCACACAGCCTGCTAGCCTCTTGATGTACCAAAGGCTCTCCGAAATTGCTCACAAAGGCAGGCTATTCTGTTTGTTACAGAGAACTTTAAATCCCTACAGCAGATTGTTTCCAGTAAAGACTTACTGCAGTACCAACTGAAGTCTCATAAATCTCATAAGTCTCATTAACTAATTCATCTCATTCACCTCTTCTATATAAACTCTGTTTTACAAAATATCAGTCTTTTCTAGTTTTCTTCTTGCACAATCTAATTAAGGCACTGTGTCTACTTACACTTGTTTTGCTGCTTTGCAAAAAGGCTGTGCTAGTCACAGCCAAAACTCTGATATACCTGCAGACACAGACACACGCACTCACTCCCCCCCTCCCCCTTATCTCAAATTCACTAGAGCCATGGCTTGAATTACTATGAGGGGGAGAATTCTTGGAATTCCTTTAACTCGCTTTATCGAAGTTAAACATAAATCACCGTACTATAGTTCTCCTATGTAAAATGCTACTCTTGTTGCAACAAAATCTTAAAATCTCCACAAACACCACTATACAATCTGAGAATCAAATTACCACAATGCAGCGGAAAAAAATCACCACACAAAATCACTGGGAAAGGGCTTATTTCTCAAAGTGCTCACTTTTCTCAACACAACACAGCACACTATAATTCGGCATTTACTCAAATCAATTTTCCTGGACACAATCAAAATAACAGCACACAGTCTAGAGATCAAGTCCAAACATCCAAGGCAAAGGAACTCTCTGAGCTCATACTCACGGTTAAAATGTACCAAATCTACACAAATCACTACATTCAAACACGATAAATACCATCACTGACATTCCTCCACTCGCTTCTCCGCGGGCACTTCTCTCCTTGCCCCCGCAGCCTGCTGCAGCCGGCGCCTCTGGCCTCACTCGGCTGCTTCAAACACGGGGAGTACTGACCCATCCCCGCACTGTAGGGCACTGTAGATTTACTCTCTTTTATACACCATACACATATCACCTGCACGATCACAAACACAGTGCACTGGCCACACACATTAACCATACAGCAACACAGTGTCCGGACATCACACACACACAAACAAAACACACGGGCTCACCAGTTCTGCTCCATCAGAACTATGAATCCTCAATACACACATACACGGGTTCACCCGGCTTACCCCCAAAGCCGCTAGCGGTCTGCTCCATCAGAACGACGAACCCGGCCTCTAATACAGCTGCTCTATCAGCTGAACCCCGTTTCTAATACAGCTGCTCTATCAGCTGAACCCCATCTCTAATACAGCTGCTCTATCAGCTGAACCCATGAACCCAGACGTCTCTGGGTGGTTTACTCCCTTTCTCTCCTTCCTCCCCCCCTGGGGCCCCATACATACCGTATTCTCCTCCGCAGGCCAGCGGGTCGTTGTCTGTCCTCGCAGGTGGCAAGTTGAGACAAGCGGAGCCCCACCAGGAAAAAATCCTGGGGCGCGCCTTGGAGGTCCGTCTATCCCCCCTGCCCCTGCGGGGACAGAGAACTCCTGCCTGGCTCGCCAAAATGTTTTGCAGAGAAAAGAAGAAACCTCACAACTTGTAAAAGTTGTAAAGCCCGGTATGCTTTATTACGACGCGCGCCGGATGCAAGACTCCCCAAAAGGGCATGCGTGACCCTGGAGACTCCGAGTCCCCTTTTTATCCCCCCTTCCAAATGCATATGCATACAGTTTCAAATTAAGTTCATACATATTCATTCCACATGACATTTAGCACTAATTCTTCTTTATCGAAGGAATTCCTAAGTCGGGGGCAGATTGACCTCGTGGTTTTTCTGTTTTTCTTTCTCTGTCTCCTTGCTGTCTCTGGAACGCGGCCTCTCCTTCAGCTTTAGCTCCACAGACCCTTCACCTCTCCTAGACACTTTACCTAGTTCAGGATGGATATTCTGTCTCACACTCTGACTTGAGAGATAATTCTGTCCTAAATCACTAAATGTTATTTAAGACTCTATGTCAGTGCTTTTCTGCTCAGAATAACTAGCTCTGAAGTGTACGAGAGCCATTGCTATTATTAGAGAGAAGTCCAAGTGATCTGCAGATCACCCATTAGGTAATACTGGCTACATCCTACCCAATCTTTCTTTTACAAGGAAATACTGAAAACAAGAACTGCCACCCTAAACTTCAGGCAAGAAACCTAACCAAGAACATCCTGGAGCAAAAATTGAGAAATTTAGACTCTCCGAAATAGGATTAAGCTGCTTAACCATATAGGCATGAAATACCAGTAGGGAAAGGCCCTTCTGGACAAAATAGCAACAACTAAAAACCACCAAAAAAGCAAAACAGAAGCAATACTCTAAAAACATTCAGCTGAAAGTGTGTCTTGTGTCTTGTACACAAGCCATACTTGAAAGCTTATGAAAACAAAGCCAGTTCAAATTAGTCACATAGAAAATTAATCAGGCTAGACAAAACTTAACAAAAAGCCCCAAAAAAATCCTTCCAGAAAAATACATAAGAAATTATATTTTAGAAATAAAAAAGTCCATAAGACAATGGCAGATTTCAGAAACTTACAAAGAGGAAAGGCAGCTATAAACAGTGAAAGTGATGTTTCAGAAAGCAAAAGATTCCTCAATAACAACATTCATCATTAATGATGCTAAGCAGATATTTACCCTCCACACTTCTTCCAGTCCGTAAAGATAAAAGCTGAAGAATTTGCAGCATTTGTGTTCCAAGTTCAGTCCTTAATTATTAAACTGGCATGCTATTGAGTTCCCAATATGACACATAGAAATGTGTAATTCTCTTCTTAAGGGTGAGTAATTTTCTACTTACTTCCTTCACAGCAAAACACAGGGTGAAAAACACATGACAGCAGCCCTCTAAGTCGTAACAACATGCCAATATTTTCTAATCACCTATGTGGAGTCAGAGGATATTGAAAGACATTAAACTTTTGACCAATAAAAGTGATAGAATAAGAAGTGAGATGGAAGTCCTGCAGATACACAGCACAAAGCAGCCACAAGGACAGTGGATACACATCCAGTAAACTACTACTCCTCTGTGAGAACACTAACACCAAACAGCACCACAGCAGCTGCTCTGTCCCCCTTCACAGCACCAGCTCAATGTCACTGAGATGTCCCTGCACCACAGTGCACTGCCTGCTAAAGACTTTTATGAGTCCCAGAGGTTCCTGTATCTCTCAGTTTATCAGGGCTCAGTGGCCCTCTTTGCCTCCAAGCTGGTGGCCATGGGCCTCCACCAGGAGACGAGCAATCAAGTGCTGCACCACAGGCAAATCCTTCAACCACAGCAATTAAAGATTTTGTGGAACAAAAAGTCTTACCATAAGACAAAGGTTTAGAGTTTTCAGAAATGCCTTTGCTCTTTCAACTCAAACAATGGCAGTTTCTTTATTTTTTTTCCAAGTGTGAGTAGTTCACTTTGACATAACCAAGACCCCAGCAGATTCTCTGTGCACTTGAGAAATAAAAAGAAGAAGTGAGAATCAGGTCATACCTCTACAAAGCTGTACTGAGGCATAAAGGCCCTGACCAGAATGCATTTTTTGTGTCACTAGCTCACAGTTTCTCTTCTTAAACCATGATAAAATGCAAAACTTTTCACAAAATTATCCAGCTTGATCTTTTTTTTTTCTTCACAGAATCCAAGATTTTTTATTTGGACCAAACACTTAATTTTGTCTTAGTTTTGAAACCACTTATATATTTCTAGTTGTCTTACATCCATTCTTGTTGCCTGAGAGGTTTTGATGAATTGCAGCCAGTTATTGTCTGTACAGAAGCTTATATCTGACAGTAAAGCAAACAGCCAGAACCCAGGTTTAGAATGATTTCTGAATTCTGAGTAAATGAACACCAAAAATTATGATTACAAGCAGGAATCAGTTAAAAGACTCATCAGGGCTGAAATTCATAGGTATCAGTAGTATTGCTGTGTTGCACAAATAAATTTTTTTAGAGCACAACCGTACACTTGGACACCAATGATGTCTGGAAGAGAGAAAGATGGACCAGGGGCAGGTTTATTTCTAACTGCCAGTTCTGGAACACATTAAATACTTTTCTGTTATTAACATAGATGAAAGGGAATTAGGGAAGGGCTCAATACAGAACAGTCCCATACAGACAGAAGACTAGTTAGAAATACCTTTTTTGAAGAAGCAAATAATATTTCATGCAGTTCTGACCATGCCAAGATCTTTACAGTTAAAATGTTCACTTAGGGCAGACACCTGAAGAACAAACACACTGCAAAGTTCCTAAATCAGTTTTAAGCATTGACAAAGGATATGGTCCAACAAATGATATGCCCCTTGTGGGCAGCTGGTAGGCTAATGGAAATTACAGATCTTCTGAATAGCTACCTATTACTCTACTCAGTAGGTGGTAATATTCTTCTTAACCTAAAATGTTGAGTGCATGCCACAGGCATCCCAACATCCAATTTAGCAGCAAATGCAAAGAAGTTCTGTATGTATGAAGGTTTTGGAAAATAAACATTTTCAAATTTCAAACATCAAATGTTGAATGTTGCTGACAAATTCATCAGGTTTCTCATCACACAGTTAAAATGACAAGACAAGGAAATTATTTTGAATTGTTGCTGTCTTTTACAAAATATACACATCTACAGAACAAGAGATATTGGCGACATAGCTTTAATTTTTTCTCACTTTTTGTACTTTTGTAGGGAAGCATCAGTGCAGTGAAATTGGTGGGGACCTTGGGTGATGTTCACAGATGAACAAACATAGCGAGAGCAAAATTTTTGTTTGTACTGTGCAGACCTACTCCAGGAAAAGGAGAAAGCTGACTTCACTTTTTCCACCATTCAGGTAAGAACTATCTGAAATGGAAGCTGAGTACACCTTTCTACCTAAGAGAAAACTCTCTTGTAAATAGGGAGGACACTTACATTTTATGACTTACTCTTTAATTTTCCAAAGCCACAACAGTCCTCATAAACTATGTATAAAATCCTTGTTTTAGTGACGATAACCCTGTAACATCTTATAGACAATGAGAAGCAAAATTAATGTAAGATTTTTAGTTTAAAAGATCCATCTTCTCTTCTCTTCTCTTCTCTTCTCTTCTCTTCTCTTCTCTTCTCTTCTCTTCTCTTCTCTTCTCTTCTCTTCTTACATAATTCTACTGCAAAACATTATTATCATTACATTAATGATAAATAATTATCATTACATTAATGATATCTGCAAGTTTGGGATTTCTTTTCCTGGTAGAGAGTTTTAAATGTCCACAGAATACTATGGATTAATCAGATAGATTGTCTTCAGCCATATCTGCAAACTCCTTTAATGCAGAATGAAATTTTCATACACTGAGAGGGACAAAACCCATCTCTGCTCCTAGCAAAACACTGTTATTTGGTAATTAATATTCTGTTAATGTAAGGCTACAGTTGTCCTCAATTCCCTCAGCAGGAATTTTACAGGTCTCTCATGCTCAATGACACTCTTCTGTGTACTGCCCGTGTTCCTGATACAACAAATAATCAGATGTCCCTTATTAAGCAAAGCAAGCAAATTAATGTAAGAGACAGATATTTCTAATCATTTACTGTAAACTGTGATAAATTGTTTGTTAAAATAAATTATATTAAAACAAACCTTAAAAAAGCTGTCAAGGAAGGTGCAGCCTCAGTGTAGACTTACAAATACACTGAGTTAATGGTCCCAGTCTGACAGAGTATAAAAGCCTGGAATACTGCTCATTTTGCTTAAAATAAGCAAACTAACTGACTTACTAAATAAAAAGATAAAGAAATACATTTTTTTGGCCTAAAAATGTGTTGACTTCATTATTTGTTTCAGCTGATCCAACAGAATTAGAATTCAGCCTGAAACAAGATCTGAGACAGAACAGAAAATTAATAAGAACCAGAAAACCTGAAAACACCAATTTTTTTCAAGAAAACAGTCCAGTATGTATTCGACTATAATGAAACCTGTTGGTAAAATAGGCAAGTCCTAAGAGCTGCAATGGATTTGGCCACTAACTGACAGAGCCCAAGTGCACCAGGTCTAACAAGTTTTCTTGGCAGGAGGTTCAAGAGCAGTTTCATTAATTTTCTGAGCATGTAGAATATTTATTTTTGTATTTTATTTTCATGAAAAAGAGGCACTGAATCTATATGCAAAAACATGGGTTAAAAAGTGGTGACTTATACTTTTCTTTTGTAAATTATGTTTGGTTATTTGCTCCTGTCCTTTAACTACTACTTATGTTGCCAAATTTGGCAAGGAAGGAGACAGAGGAAAAAAGAGTGCCTGGTATGCCTTCTGCTTTCAGGAAAAGCCACTTAGTAAGCACTCAGAGAGTAGCTGACCTAGCCAATTTGAGAATTCAGCAAATAAAGAAAGTGACAAGCAAAATTAATTTGAGATGAAAGCTGCTGAATAACTTCCTATGGAAAATTGACAACCAAATACTTCATTTCACAAAGACTTCCCAAGACAAGTCAACAGTCATGTCACTGCATATATTTAGAAATATGGTTCTCTTGATTATGTTGCAGGAGATATCTGCAGTGATTGCCTAAGTAGAAGAAATGCTAAAAAAGGATCACCAAACCATACTGTTTGACAAAACCAATCAGAATCAACATTTTCCACAACAGTTTCAAAACAATTTGAAATATGTCAGCATTGTTATAACAAGATATGGGAACAAAGTAGAGGCAAAAAATTGAGCAGACATTGAAGACTTCAGCTACATTGAATACAAGATACATCGCTACATACATCGCTAGCTACTTCACATGAAAAAGGAAACTGGAATATCTAGTCTATGGCACAATGTAAAACTGACTTCTACCCCAAACCAGTATTAAAAACTACTTGCAATTATAAAATGAAAGAAAATAAAATCAGGGAATAAATCATTCATACTAGACATTCTGGTACTTTGAAAACACATTTTAATGTGAAATAATTTATCTATATAATGTCAAAAAATGTATGTATTGTGGGGCATAAAATTAGATTATATCTCTCAAGTTCCTAACATAAAACTAGATGTTTCAAATAGCAAAAGCAGAGTGCTTTTAGGTAGCCTACTCTTTTGATGCTTTTGAATTTACAAAAAATTATCAACACTTTCTCTATAAATTGAATTTTGACAAAAGCAATACATTTTTAGTGTAAACCTATTCAACACTTGTCAATAATGTAGGGTCAAAGGATAATAATAACACACATGATACAGTAACATTTCTAATTACACAGTGTGCTTTAGTCCCTGTAAAGAAGCAATAAATAAGTAAGTAAAATTTAAACCTGCCTGCTTGTTTCTTTTTTTTCTGTTCTGTCACCTATGCTTGCAGAAGTAAATTCCTGATTTGGACACCCAAGAGAAGGGATTATGTGGTTTTAGCTGTCTGTATTTTCAAAAGGACATTGCACTTTGTCATTGTATCTTAAGAGTTATCAGTGACAAGTATACAGAAACAAATTGGTTAACACTCCTGCCTAGCAAGACATGAACTATGGTAAAAATATTCATTTGCATATGACTGCTAGCAAGATTCCTTTTAGATGTTATTTATTTATTTTTAGCTCATATTCTTACACCAAAGTGCTCACTGAAATCTTCCAAAGGGTCTCTAATTATCTTGGGTTTACTCCAAATTTTAAGCGTTCCAAAGCTTTTCAGTAGCTCCTGTGTGGAATATATTCAGTAATGTTATAAGACAACTCCTTGCAGCTCAGTTCCAATTCATGCTAACATTAGACCTAATCTCAGGTCCTCACTTTCTATATACAAAGAACAATTCTAGACTTTAAGCCTGATCTGCTTCTCAGTACAGAAATAATACAAAACAAATATTTGCAAAATGACGTGTCTCTGGCTTTGAATTACAACGCTGTCATAGCAAGGTAAAAATGGCAGCTTCTTTAAGCTCCAACAAAACAGATTTGTGATGCTACGCAGCTCCACATTATCCATGAGCGCAGCATCTTTTAATTCTCCATGTACGTGCTGAACACAGTAGATATTTGGCCCCAAATGCCCTAAAATAAGGTCAACTACAAGCTTCAAAACATAAGACAAAACACAGCACACAGCTTCTAGAACTGTGGCCACAAATAGGCATTTCTGCCCCTCGCCATCCCCACCCTGCAATGCAGCTTTGTGCAATAATGACAGCACTTTGATTAGCAAGCCTGTGAGCGCAGAGCAGGAGCATAGTAGTCAGCAAGCACCATTTGCTGTTTTCCTCTTAGCTGTGCAGACATGCTGAAGTAATGATCCTGGCAACATGTTAGCAAAACATTAGAAAGACTTTGGTAAGCAAATAATTTAATTACATTCTTTTCTCAGGGAGTTTATATTGCAAGACCCCTGACCTTCTATATTGCTGTACCTAAACTCAGCATGGGATTCACACTTCCCATTCCTGTCACAGAATCTCTCCATCTTGTACCATTTAATATAGTGTGCTCCAGGTGTTCTGTGGTGAATGAATAGTTATATTACTACCTGTCAGACACAATCACACTCTATTCATCATCCGCGGCTGGCTGCGTGAAGCCTTGCTTCCAGCAGGCTCCCTCTCTATTTCCTTGTTCAAACGTCTGCAGTGCTTTCGGCCCATCTGTCAAGCCTGTCATTTAGAGGGAAAACAGTATCAGCGCTTTAAATATATGGAGTTCTCTATTGAAACAGTGCTGTGATTGAACTGTCAGCATTCCCAGTATCACAGACAGTAATTCATGACTGGTCAGAGCTCCATTTAGGTTCCTATTACCACGCTGACCTTGCTGGGTCATACTGAGAGATTTTTCCCTCTGCAGTTAGGTCTATAAATAGTGCAATTAACCTTTCAAGAACTACAAAATGTTCTCAGTTCCCCTCCTCCACAAATTTACTTGCTGTTTGCAGCATTTATAATAATCAAGGGGGGAAAAATAATTCAACAGGAAGGAGCATTTTTCTCTCCTGACGTATACACCAAGTGTCAGTGAGAAACAAACAAACACTGTAACACCCCTAGTGCCTTTCCCAGGCACTAGGTTATCATCAGGAGCCTTGCTTCCAGCTCCACTTTCCTGGTGTGAAGCCTGATGCCTCAGAGTGCTCTCATTCTGAAATATACCCCTCTGATACAGAAGGACCATGAGACTTACAGAAGTTTTATACATGTCCTATATTTGCTATATTTTAATTTCATTTTCATGTAACAAAAATATTTTTTTATCACAAATTTGAATACAGAACAAAACTCTGGACTAATACAATTCTGAAAGGCAAAAATGTGCTTCCTAGGCACGTGCACTCCTGATGTTGTTGCAAAAGTACCATTTAATTTAAGAAAAATATGGGGCACTATTTTTAGTGCGTCATGGTTTCTGTTCCAAAAATCTCCTTTGGGAACAATTGACAAAAAGAGTTTTGTATAAACCACTGATCATAAAATCATAGAAACATAGAATGTCTTGGGTTGGAAAAGACCTTAAAGACCATTTAGTTCTAAGCCCCCTGCCATGGGCAGGGCACCTGTCACTAAAAAAGGCTGCTCAAACCCACGCAACCTGGCCTTGCATACCTCCAGGAATAGGGCATCCGCAGCTTCCCTGGGCAATCTGTTCACCACCCTCACAGTAAACAATTTCTTTTTCATATCTAACCTAAAGGTATTCATTTTCAGTTTGAATCCATTTCCCGTTGTCCTGCCACTACATGATCATGAGAGATGACTGCATCTGATAGAATAATCTCTGTGTAATTTGTGAGTCACCTATTTGCCAGTATCTCTTTAGAGCTTAAAACTTCTGATATAGGTTGGCTTTCATTTGTTTCTTCTTAAAAAAAAATAAAAAACTAAAAATTCAGGGACAGCAAGCTCATGTGCTCTGACCTTTGGCAGTACATCAAAAATTCCTCTGAATTTTGAGGACTCTGAATTACTGAACAATACAGTACACTGGTAGTGAATGTATGCCTGAGATCAAGTCTGAGTTTATGTCCTTAACCACAACATTTTTCAGCAGTTAGACCATGATCTTGGGGTTGCACAGTCACCATGCAGCATTTCAGAATCTTCCCAGCAGGAGCAGGACTAGCAAAACTGTGGAAGAGAAAATGTAAATGCTCATGAAGTACAAACATGTTAAGAAAAAAATCAAATGGGTTAGTTGAAGCCAAAGTTGCATAATCAGGTTAGCTAACTCTAGGTACCCATGAGGTTTCCAGTATTATTAATACAGGAATAAACACTAAGAGAATCATTCACAATATCTTGTTTGTGGGCTCTGTTTGTTTACTTGTTTTGGGGTATTTTTTAATACACAATCTATTTTTGCTTACCAGCATTAACCTAGGCAATTTCAGGTAATACATTTAATCAATATCAGCTAAGCTGGATGATTCACTGGAAAGCTCCTTCCCCAGGTATGTATTATACCTGCTGCAAAGAGCATCATGCTGCAAACACACAAGAATCACCAATGACAACTAGAAGGCTTACACAAAGCTAAATTATTTAGTTAATGAAAGTAGAAATACAGCACAGAGAAAAGACAAAAAGGTCTTTCCAAAGCAACTGTCTCCTTATAAGAGACAGGGAGTGAAATTAATTATGTATCTTCAGCTGAATACTTTTTGGGCTCTAAAGAAAGATACAGTGACATAGATCACTCCCTGTATTTTTTGCAGTTTCTTCAATGTTTCCTTCTTTAGATTTCTCAGCCATGAATGCAAATGTCATAGTTTGTTATAGATGTTTAATAAGTATAATTAAGAAATAATTTTCTTTTGTTTCTTCTTTCTTTGAGAGAGTCATAAAACAAAGAAACATAGAACAGTGCCCTTGCTGTTGTTTTTAGCTTTTTTAATGAATATTTCAGGACATGTCTGCCCTCAATCTGAAGGCAAAATCTTTCACTTATTATTGTAAAGGCTGAATAAGTTTAAGTCTCATCTCATTAACTGTCATATTACCAGGCTTTATGCCATACCATTCAAGTTTCACTGAGCATTCAGAATTGCTTAATTATGTAGAGTAAAAACAGTCTGCTGAGACTTTCCCTTTCAGATTAATATGGAAGCAAAAGTACAGAGGTCGTCTTCATGACTCACTCTTGCTTGTCACTGTGTTAACTCATAATGACAGAGTCCTTTAGTTAGTTACAAAAACGTAATGAGCATTTGAAAATAAAATGTTTGCATCAAAAGGAGAGATACTTTGATTTTGTAGATGAGCAATTCTTTCACTCCTTTCCTTCTTCCTGTGTTGGGGTTAAGCTGCATAGAACATTCCTTATAAATTATACCACCCCCTGTTAATTACAGTATGCTGGCATCGCTTGTCATTACTGAACCAACTACATGCTTTGCATCCCCAGATTTCAATAGCTGTTTTGTTGCTCAAAATATGGGAAAGCCACACGGGTTACAGAGACTGGTCATTGCTCACATTTTCTCTAGGCCACCCTAGAGAACAAATATATTTTGTTCTATATTTAAACAAATACATGTACAAATCCCAGTTGTGTGGTCTACAATCTGGAGATGCTGTCATCCAAAGTCAAAATGACAGTCCTTTCTGAGAGTTTATGATGCATTCCTATCAGGAGCTCCTCATTCTGTCACATCCATCTCTCCTGATGCACAGTTCCTCAAGATTTCAGATATCAAGCATATGCACATAGATATGCTGCTCACATTCACACATAAGCACCCCTACAAATGGATTGTACTGCTTATCTCTGCTTTCCTATGTAAAAATCAGAATGAGCATTTTCTTAAAAAATTAAAGCTTTGTCTCTCTCTTAATCCCTTTCCACAGCTATACCCTGCGAGTAGAAGCAAGAATGCCAATAAGGTTAGTCATCAAATATGCTACATTCTCAGAAAATAAATTAAACAGATTATCACTCTTCGTCCAGCAATTTCATATGCTTTCTTCAGAAAGAACAATATCCATTTGTGTAAATGTACATTCTGCAACACAAAGAAAGAAATCCTGGCACTCTCACTTAAATAATTCACAAAGTAAGATATGCCTCTATGTTTAGAGGAAAAATGTGTCCTTGTAAATGAAAGAATGTGTTCCCTAAACATCTGAGGACAACATCCAGTGTTTTTTTGAAGTTTGGAGAATGGGAGAATGCAATCGTCTTTAAATATGTGATAGATTTTCTGGTTTTCCATTTGCAGTGCTCGGTTTAACAAATTCCCATATTTTTCCTCACTTTAGTTTTAGACAAACACAACTATGACACAAGCGCTATACTTCAGTATGCATTTATTTTGTTTTGTCAGAGAGCAATTTTGAAAGACTTTTCACCTTGTCAGGGAAAGATCAACATAATGCTTTTTGTTGTAATTAGTATTAGCTTTAAGAGTCTGACTAGAAAACAATAGTTCAACAGCTTTGCTTTTTCAGATGTATCTACCTGCCATTATTTTTACAATACAATCCCATTCTTCATGCATTTACCCACATCTGGAAACACTGAAAAATACTCTGAAATGATGGGAAGATCTAACATTGCTGCATCATCATGACACTATGCCATAAATTATGTCATCTCCGCATTACAAATTTTGGAAGGCTATCCACAACTTGCCACTAGATAAAGGTTCTCTGAAAACTTCTAACCTACGAAAATGTCTAACCTATGAAAATGTCTAACCATCACTGTCAAAACAAATTGGGCTTCAGTATACTTTCAGTGATTGTTTACAGCCCTTTAGAAATACAACCACCTATTACACAAACACTGAATTTTTTGTTCATTGTCTAGGTGCTCATTAGACTTGTAGCTGCTACGTTTTCCCCATTGAATCCTCACTATCAAAATGACACAAACTTTTAAGGCTCACAGGAGTGTAAAGTACAAGCTGATATTAAAGACCAAAGGAGACAATTTCAGTGTAGACCAATACAAGCAAGTGACTAATTGAGGCAATTGACAGAAAGGCATTGGCAGCCTTAACTTCCTAGCTGACTTCATTCAATCATTGAGGGACCAAGAACATTTCTTCTAAACAAAGGTTTAATTCAGATATAAACTGAAAAGAAGTAAAGGATTGTTTCAGGAGAAAATTGCTAATACCTCTCCCTTTTTAAAAGCTGAAAGAACATCTTCCAAAAAGATCCCAAATGGAGAGATAGGATTTTCTAAAAAAAAAGACCAAATACCATATCAGGTAAAAAATCCTGGCAGTTTAAATATTTGTCTTCTGTGCTTCACAACAGACAAGTTAGTGCTGCAAAGATTATTCTTTTCATTCCCTTCATGCAGCTCTACTTTGTGAGGTTAAGGTCAATGAGGGCCACCAAGCTGATTAGAGGAATGGAGCACCTATTCTTTGTTGAAAGGCTATGAGAATTGGGATGGTTCAGAAAGGTCCAGAAAGAACTAGTTGCACCATTCCTCTAGCTGAAGGGAGCCTGCAAGAAAAGTGGAGACTATTTACATGGGCATGTACCAACAGGACAATGAGGAATGGCTTTAAATTGAAGGAGAGTAGGTTTAGATGAGATATTAAGAATGAATTCCTCACTGTAGTGATGGTGAGGCACAGGAACAGGTTGCCCAGAGAAGTTGTGCAGGCCCCATCCCCAGAGGCTGTTCAAGGCTTAGCTGGATGGAGCTTTGAACAACCTGATCTAGTGAAATGTGTCCCACCCTGGCAGGACAGATGGAATAGGATAATCTTTAATGTCTACCCCAACCAAAGTCGTTCTATGATTCTATGATGATAGGACAGTTTGTGGTTATATTCCCTACCATTTAAAATATTTTCTAACAGGACACATTGAGGCCTCTGGTCATACTTGACTTGAACAGTCTCAAAGCTGCAGATATCCTCAAAAGTGCTTTTTCAGAAAAATTTCCCAAGCAAGATCAGAGACTGCATGCAGAAAGAACACATACACAAAGGAAAAGAGACCTCCAAGTGTCTGTAGGCTTAAGAAAACTAGTTAGAGGGGAAAATTGCCCTGAATCAACAGATCCAAATTACAGCATAATAAAATCAAGATCAGAATAATTAGAGCAAACAAACACATGTTAATTGAAATTCTTACACCTCTGATGCAATTAAGAATCTTTTTGTTAAAGCACTGGAGTTAACAACCTTCAAGATTTATAAAGGGAAACAGATCAGTTGCTCTTTGGTACTTTCCTTCACAAAAAACTCCAACCTCTTCGGTCAGACCTCAGGGAAGAGCAAAATCATTGGAGTCTCATCCTCCATAGAGAAGTACCTAATCACTGGAGAAAGTAAACTGTAAAGTTTCAAATGCAGGCCTGGAAGCAAGAGCTACAATACAGCAAACACAGGGAAAGAGAATTTCATTTCTGTAAAGAGAATTTGCACCCATGAACACATAGCTACTGTACCGCTCGAAATACCATTAGTGAATTTAATTACCTCATGAATAATAACAGCCATTATCACTTGTAGTAGGTTTTTTACATGTAGTAGGTTTTTTACCATTTTGATGAACTATTTTTTCCTCTTTTTTTAGTCCATTTTAATCAGTATCTATTCCCTCTCTGATGTTGACTATTTTCTCTCTTTTATAGAAATTAGGATGGTTTTTTTCTTCTTTCTAACTTCCCTAGACTATTTGCTACTGTAGACCTTTGTCTGTAGTGACTGTACAAGTTTGCTTTTCATCTCATTTTATCTACCCCAAATAACTCACAGCACAGACAAGATCCAGCTCACATAACCAGAATCCCATGCATGTAACCAGAATTAAATAAAAGCATTCAATATGTTTGAAATTATAAGAGGAAAAAGAAACCATAACAAATAAAATTACGCTGGGTAAAAGACAAAGAGACTACTAGTCATATTACAAGAGATAGTATTAAAATCATCAAACAAATGAAATAAGTAGCCTGTCTGTCCATTGTAGCCATCAAAGACAAAATTTCCAGTGGTTTAGAAAATATACATAACAAAGTATAAGGACTGGAGACCATTTCTAAAGAATGGAAGATGTCTTTATGGAAACGTTTTCAAATAAATGAGGAGATTGAGATCAGGCAAGCTTACAGTCATCTAAATAGTGGACCACTCTTTCAATAAACTAATAAATAGGAGGCTTCAAGAAAAGAAGCTACTCACTCCTTATGCCATGATGGTCTAGGATCTCTGTGACAAAAAAAAGTTTACAAATTAGGTGATTTTCTATTTTGAAGAGATATTTGACATATTGTGGTGTCTCCTGAACATTTCCATTATGGTGCACACAGAAAGTCTACATGATCTTTGAAAAACCTTTTTTAAAGGAAGTCCAAAGTGAAAGATGTTCTCTGTAGAAATAAAATACAGGCAATTTATTTCAATTAACTTGTTCTGTTAAATGATTTTATCTCCATAGGAAGGACAGGATCTGTCAACTAAAAAACTCTCACGGAGCATCCCAATCAGCATTACTAAAATTTACTGCTGACAGGTGAGAATGCTTAACAAGTGTAAATGCATTGAACTTAGATTGAGTTAAAAGTAACTGTTGTTTTTATTAAAAAAATTGTAAAAAATTTGTCTTTAGATTGAGTTAAAAGTAACTGTTTTCTTTATTAAAAGATAAAGATAATATTGTAAAAAATTTGTCTGTAGGGTTCACACAGTACTTGAATAAATTCCCAAGAAAGAATCACATAATATTCTGAATTGGAAAGGACCCACAAAGATCCTCAAGTTCATCTCCTGAGCATACAGTCCACAGAGGGATTGAACCCACAACATTGGCATTAATAGCCCATATTCTTACTAACTGAGCTAATCCTAGTGGCTGGCTCCTGCTGCTGTACTTCATGGGGAACTTTCCATGGATGTCAACTCTACCTCCACTGAGAAACTGATCCCCTCTCTTCTACTTTTTAGGTGTGAGATCAACTCATGGTCAAAAGAAGTTTTAGTATGGATCCTCCTTTGGCCTGCACACCCACAGTGTTTGAGAATATCAAATTGTATATCTTAATTCATTGTTGCCTTTTAAGCCTGATTATATAGTTTATCAAATCAGTATTTAGCAGAGAGGCACGTGTTTAAAAAAGAGAAGCCACTTAAAACTCTGAATTTTCAATTTTCAATTATATTTCCTGCTCCTCTGAGCTTCTTGAGACCTTCCCATTCTGCATCCTCACCAGAAGTTACATTTCAAGAGGTAGAGTCAGTCTGGTGGTGAAAATCAGGTAAGAGGACAGAAACAGAAACCACAAGCTCTCAGTATCTCTCACTGTCCTATCAGCATGTCATATGAGTGGTATCCATTTAGCCAGAAAAATTACTTCATAAATATGTGGCTGCAGATGATGTGTTCTCTTTGAACAAGAACAAATGCAACAGCAGGGTCTCCATTCTCTCAGATACATCTTATCTAAAAAAGTGGAAACTAGTATTGGTGAAGAAATTATAATTTCTCTTGGTTCAGTAATAATGAATACCAAAAGAATGAGGAGCAGAGCAACACAAAAGTCTAGGAAGTGGGATACAAAGGGTCATAAATTTTAGTTTTCAAGTCCTTGGTGAAACTTTATGGTCCTGAAGAACTCATGCTACACTCATAGGCAAATTAATTTACATGTTCTTCCAGTATTGTTTCCTACTATCAATTGGCAAAATGCTAGTGCAAACAGATGTGTCTTGAAGCACATTTAAGGATTCAATCTCATCTGCAGAATCTTAAGACCCTGCAAAAGATGATCAATAACTTAATTGCAAGCCATTTGCAGTTTAATGAAGTCAAACTTAGAGCTTGACTTCTGCAAATAGCTATTTAATACAGATGTTTCACATGTACCGACTGCATTATTTACAGAACTCTGGTTTTAAGACACTAAAAGTCAGGTATACCATGCTTCATATTATGCAGTTTAAACCCACAGGAGGATAGCACAAACAATCACAATTTAAGAAAGAGTGCTTGAAGTTGATCCATTAATTGAAATAATTTGAATGCACATTCTATACTGCTTCTCATTAAGGAAAAGGAAAAAACACTTGTCAACACACACAGGAAAATGTCAACTGGAAACAAAGAACACAATCTTGAAAATCTCCCACATTCAAAAACTTTTTCCTAGAAAAAAAAGTTGGCTGTTTTAGTTGAGATAGAACTGACTTAATATATATTACTATAAAGTTTCTCTAAAAGGATTCTTTCATAAAAATAAATAGGTGCTTGTTCATCAGTTTGATATGCATGCATAACTCAGATGAAGCCTGCATACTCAAAGCCACATGAATATAGCACCTTTGTGACCAGCAAAAATCAGACCCAAATTCCATCACACCATCTCTTCATAAGTTTGTGGTGTTAACTTCGGTCAGCTTTCAAAGAAAATGTGTTAAATTGAATTTTTAATGTATCCTGTTAGGCTTTTGCTCACTTTCAGCCACCAAGCAGAAATGACAGCTTAGAGACTCACACACACCTACAAGGTCTACTACTGTCTTTTTTCTAGAGGGTCTTGCTCTCTTTCCATTCTTGCTATGCTAAATATGCCCCATTTCAGTCACCACAGCAGACCCGAAAAAGTCTTTCGTCACCATGAACTTAAGGATGAGTCCCTTTTTCCAACTGTCATGGGTCTTGTCTAACAAAAGGATTTTTTTTACAGTTACTACTGCTACTAGATTCAGAATATTGCAGGTTCTTCAGAATGGACTGAAACATCACTGAAAAGCTCTATAACTGGCCAGGAGGGCTATGCATGGCTTTGCTGCCATGTAGAGTTCCATGATGCCAGTTCCACTCAATACATTCACCTACAAAATAATAATTATTCAATTTAGTTGGATTCCCCCATAATTTATATTTGGGACAATGGTCACGTCTTTTCTGTCCCTCTTTCATATGATAGAAATAGTCTTTACAGGCATCATCTCCTTCTTGGCCCTTCAGTGTTTAAATCAAGTTGTCACAGTTTCCTAATATATGCAGGAGTTATTGCAACAAATTCAGCTGTTATGGCTGTCATTACACCAGGATCAGATCTTATTCTGTTTAGATGATTTCATTACTATGAAATCACACTCATACTTCCATCTTCAGTTATAATCAAAATTTAAAGTTTTCTGCAGTCATTATGGGGTTTAGGGTAGATTTAAAAAATTAAAATTCAAAATGTTTCTCAAACTTTTTCTACTGATTAAGTAGGAACTGAATTTTATAGTTTAGAACAATGTCATCAAACACATTTCAGTGAAGTCACCTTTTTTCTCCTCAGCACTTAAAGATTAGTTAACTTCTTTTCCAGCCTTTCTGTATACAAAGTTCCATTCTCAATCATGCTATGAAACAGTTGATTTTGGTCAAATGACTAGGCAATCTTTAAAACTTAAAAAACATTCTTTCCTAAAAAGAGCCTTTATGCACTCCAAATAGACCAAAGCTGAAATTACCTCTTTTGTTTCATTAGACTTCCAAAATCACACACTTTTACAGGATCTTCATTTCATAACCAGCTGTTGCATAATTTACTCAAAAAAATGTCTTGATATATGACATAGGTATGATGAGTTAAAATGCTGATGTTTACACTTCGTATCTGGCAAAAGTGATCACACTACATCCACACATCCATGTCCCTATTTACTTTGTCAGGTTAATCCCAATGCTAGAAAAATCACAAAACAGTTAAGAGGGTAGTACTAAACCTGAAAACCTGCCCACAAAAAATGGATGAGATGTTTTGCTCTAAAAACACTTTCATCAAATGCAAGCCTGAAAATCAAAGTTAGACATTATGTTTATTGTACTTTTCAAAGGAATTTTAGCACTTGAAAGCAGATGGTTAGTATGAGTACTTAACACTGTTTACTGTAATCATAGTCATTCTCATGAGAGGAAAGTAGCAAAATAATAACAACTCATTTTTAACGGAAATTTCAGCAAGCAATAGATTACAGCCTGTGGGAGGGGAAATACATCACAAATTTGGTTGTTCCTTAAAAATAAAATACATTTCAGATAGAAAGCAAGCTACAGTGGGAGATGGGAAATACAGAAGAAAAAAAAAATAGTAGCAAACAAATTCAGTTGTCTATGAGATTTTTAATCATGACTAACATGAAAAAGAATCCTGGCCTCTACCTCTATCAGCAATAGTGTGGCCAGCAGGACCAGGGCAGTGACCATATCCCGCTGCTGGACACATGCCTTGAGTCCTGTGTTCAGTTTTGGGCCCTCTTCAAAAAACACATGGAGATGCTGGAATGTCTCCAGAAAAGGACTGTGAAGGGTCTGGAGCACAAGTCCTGTGAGGAGCAGCTGAGGGAGCTGGGGGTGTTAATCCTGGAGAAAAGAAGGCTCAGGGGGAACTTTATCATTCTCCACCACTGTCAGAAAGGAGGGTTTAGCCAGGTGGGGCATGGTCTCTACTCCCAAGAAACAAGTGACAGGACAAGAGGAAATGGCCTCAGACTCTGCCAGGGGAGGTCTAGTTTGGGTATTACCAAAAAAATCTTTTCCAAAGGGGTTGTCAAGTATATGAACAGGTCAGGTTGTCCAGGAAAGGAGTAGCGACATCATTCCTGGACTGGAGGTATTTTAAAAAATTAAATATGGTGCACAGGGGCATCAATTAATGTTGGACTTGGTAGTGTTAGACCAATGGTTGGGCTCTATGATCTTGAGGGACTTTTCCAGCTTGAACGATTCATTGATTCTAAAAAGCATGATAAAGAAACAAAAACAATGGGGATGACTGTTGTGAGAGAAAAGTGTAGAAGAGATTTGAAGTAACTCTCTTTCGCAAAATGCAATCAAAGAAAGAACTTTGCCAAGTTGGAGACAAGGTGTAGGTTTGAATGGTAGTAGAGGACATTAGGTGAGTTATGAAGAACGCATATTCTGGTGGAATAAGAACGCATATAAGGCATTCTTATTTCACCAGAATGCGCAGAGAAGAGCTGGTATGGACTGGCTTGACAGCTGGCCTGCAAGCAATGCTGAGTTAACAGAAGAACTAACAATTGATGATTTCCAAGGTATCCATAGCAAGGAAGAAGATAAGGCCATCAGCATGGAAACCAATTAGAAAAGAGACATGAAAATTTTGCAAGCTAGGCTACGTGCCTAGTAGATGCGTATACATGCCTTATTAAATTTCTGTAAAACTTTTGTCAGTTATATTAATGCACCAAGGAATATAATAAGTTATTTTGGTGTAGTTAATGACTTAAGATCACGCTTTGTTAAGAGTATATAAGCTGGAGAACACACAGAATAAAAAACTTTTTTCTTCTTGGAACCTGATTGCATGTGTGTATGCCACGTCCAACCTAATGATGACAAACTGGAATAAGTTGGACAAGGATGGCATAAACCTGGGATAAACCTGGAAGAGGTCGCTATGTTTCTGCACTTGGAAATGTGTATGGACAGGAGAAGGAGCAGTCTTAGGTGTGATGTACTTTTTGTACAGCTTTGGGAAAACAAGGTGGAGAGCACAGCTCCTCTAACCCCATTCAAGCAGTAGATTCCTGTCTCTCTCTGCCTCACAACAGCTAATTTCAGTTAGACCACTGAGCTGAACATGAGTACTGAAGTTTCAGGATCTTAAATATTGCTACATTAAATTATAGCAATTCTCAATATGGTTTTGTGGTGGCTGCTTTGATATGTCAAATAGAGCAAATCTGGCTTTTATTATCATCATCCAACAAAATAATAGTGAAAAAATTTATTACCATTTACCCCTTAACCAGAATACAGGCGATGAAGAAGCAGCTTAAAAATTTCTATGAACAGCAGTTAATTTTCACTGCTTAAAAATTCAATCTGAAAAAGGTCAAACCAAATCTTGAAGATCCATGAAAGGATCCCTTAAAGCCTTTACAGGAACA
The DNA here is from genome assembly GCF_028769735.1 of Zonotrichia leucophrys gambelii. Classification (NCBI taxonomy): domain Eukaryota; kingdom Metazoa; phylum Chordata; class Aves; order Passeriformes; family Passerellidae; genus Zonotrichia; species Zonotrichia leucophrys. The sequence goes on along the minus strand of NC_088200.1, from coordinate 67,426,733 downwards.
AACAAACAACACCTTGACAAAAGTGCTGAAATCAGTGCAGTAGAACTGACCAATTCAATTTTGTCTTGATTATTGCTTTGTTCCTTACCAAAGAGCTGGCTTGCTAACATAGCAATAATTTCTGGATGTGGAGTTAAAATTGGCAGATTTCTTTGTTTCTTTCTTAAAAACAGTTGTTTAAATTAAAAGACAATGAAACACCAGGTAAGGACAATTATGGCCATCTGAGGTCAGAAATAAGATGAAGTGCTTTTAGATGGTCAGCATTGACAGTGTACCTCAGCGCACAATTACAAAATTACAGGAAAATCAAAACACATTTTTAGAGATATGTTGTCATGGAACAATGTGGGGGGTTTTCCATATCACTATTAAGAAATATTTTATCATATAACTTGCTTGAATATGTTTATTCACAGTTCTTCATTAAACAGTCTTATTTTCCTGCTCAATAAACTGATTTAAATGCACCGCATATGCAAAATACAAGCTGAAGTGCTTAAAATGAAAGGAGATACAGGATATAAACAGATTAGGAGTATTAGTAAAGGTAAGTAAATCAATCTGTCCTCCCCTACCAAGAAGTGTTTTTAAAATAAATGTGGTTATTCATGTAACAAAAATGCTGTGGGTGTATTAGGCTGAGAAAGCAATCCAAGCCATTGAGTTCATTGGAAGAAAGTGAGAATCCTCCTCCTGCCTGCAGCTGTTCATCATATTTAGCCATCTCTGGTTATTCATATCAGTATTAAATATACTCCTGTCCAACTGGGTTCACTCATGTTTCCAGTTTTTGAATCTATTCTTTTCCCCTACGTTAAACAAATCTAATGATTCCTATCCATAGCAAATGTGGAGCTGATGAGCAAATGGATGATAAAAATTCCTATTATTCCTTTGTGCTCATCTCTTCCACTTAAGATTCTTGTCATGCCCTGGGCATTCTAGCTGTCTGATACTGTTCCTTTATTTCCAATTCCAGTGCATTCTCTGCTGAATATTTGTCTGTCCAGAACATTTGGTTCACTGCCTAGTACCAAGCAAAATCTGCTTGCAATGTAAGAACATGTGGAGAAATTATGTGTTTTTGTCACACCCTATTAAACGGTATTCAAAACACAATGCCCCAGAAAGTAAATTGATTGTAGGTTTTATAACCCTTTTCAGGCTAATGGAAACAATTTAGTACCATGAACGAAAACATTGCTAGTGCAGCTGTGGGAATCTTAAATTGCTCAGCTCAGCAGTTCTGTTCCGGCTTAAGTAGGATAAAGTAGTTAAAGTTCAGTTAGATTCCATTCCCCCAGATCTTTGACAGATCATTTCAGATTAATGTCTTCAAAGTTTTCAACATGCCTTGTAAAAGACTTTCTGAGGAATTCCTGGTTTGTGCTTTTAAGTGTGTGGGGGCAGTGTGAAGGAGCTGTAAGAACTGGGAAGAGAAGGGAAGACAGGGCAGGGATGTCCTATGGAAGTTTTTAATCATTTTTTAAAGTGCCTTGAAAAATATTTTTCTTCAGTTTGGTTTTATTGGCAATATGGGTGGACGAGGGGGGAAGGGGAGGGAACCAAAAACAAAACAAACAAACAAAAACTGAAACAAATAATAAAAAGAATACCAGTTTTCTTATAACTTTCATAATGTAGCCAAGACAACAAAAAATAACAATGAAGAGCAAAGATTCAAGGTCCATGATCAACTCCACTTTAGGAATCAGTCAAAGTTCCTTAAGGTCCTATGCTTAAGGATCTTTTCTGAAGGACAGAAAATTTATCCAATGTTCATTCATATCTCTATCTTTTAAACAGAACTTTATTTTAAAGCCTGATTCCCTGAAAGAAAACTTGGCTGCTGGAGAGCTCCACACTGCACTGTACAAAACAAATCCACTACCTAGCCACTTATGAGAAGAAATCATTCACATGGGTATTACCTGCACTGTACTACAAGAAAAACATCTGTGAATATTATTTGACAAATTGATCACTAAATGAGCCATTAGCTTGCAGGGGTTTTGGATTGCCTTAGGAAAGGAGGGTGCTATACAGCACAAAGGCTTACAGATGCAAAACACTGATTGGAAAAAAAAAATTGTTCCAGAAGAAAAGCTGTAATAAAACAAGCCTAGCATGAAAACCTACGCTTTCTAAAAAGTAAGCCATTTATGAGAAGCAGTAGTAAAACTGCTTAATTCTTCTGTGCCTCTGGGGAGAAATCTAAGCCTTTTGAGAAGTGATGGAGAGAAAAATGAAGCCAATGGTGTGTTTGTCAGTGAGAGAATGCTGTGGAAACAAAGTTAGTAATCTTACCACTCCTGCTTGCCAAGAGCTGACAGGTGTGTAGTTTCTTATTGTTCTGAAAGGCAGCCAGAAACCACAGCTTAATATGCATCTGTGTCTTCATAGTAGGGGAGAAAACAGCTGTCTCTCTTGCACATGATACAAGACGATAGAAATATTGAGAAATACTTTTCTTTACAGTATCTTACCATCATTTTCATGGCTTCGTTTGATCTTTCAACAAAGCACATAGCTGGAAGGAAAAAAATGCTGCAGCCCAGATCAGATCAGACATGATGTGGCAACTCTGCTCCCACAAACTGTGATTATTTCACAGAGCCTCATCACCTCAACAAGATTTTTTTACATGAACAAGGGTTGACAGATTAGAGTCATATTTTTAGCACAGCAGATCCAGACTTTTTACAAAAAAGTCCATTAAACTTATAAGTAAACAAAACCAGGGAAATACCAGGTTATTTCAGATAACATGAGTTAATAATTTCCAACCATTCTTAAAGAATGACTGTCATAAATCCTTCAGTTTTAAAATTGCTGAGAGATGTCTGTGATTAATAAAGCTTTTGAACACAAAATGTTTCCTTATACAAGAATTATGTGTGTTTTTTCTGTAATATGTGGCAAAGCAATCTTTTAAATCTGAATTCCCTCAGGAAGGTAAAAAGTATGAATATGTTACACACACACATACACACACACAGTACCAGATACAATAATTTGCACGAAATACTAGGTTATGTGGATCAAATTTCCTTTCCATGTAGAAGTGCACTACAGTGTTAAAAGCTCATTATAACTGGCTGGCATATTGCCAATTAGACATGCATAAAATGTCTGCATTGTGTCCAGACTTGTATGATTTGATAATCTGACAGATGTAATTTAAGTAATAAGTCTTGGAAGTTCTATATTTACCAGAATGTGAGAAAATGAATTAGTAAACTCCTTTGAATATTTGGAAATTTTGAAACTCTCAGAAAAATTCTATTACTTTAGAAAAATTCTTGGCTTGACCAACAAGCTTCTAAAAGCTCAGCAAAACTTACTATAAGAGAAGGATCCTCTAGGTCTGTGTGGTACAGAGATACATACACTTCTTATGGCAACATGTCATAGAAGATTCAATTACCAAAATATTAGGAAAGTCTAAGATAAGTACAAAATAATTCCTAGACCAGAGGTGTCATTTTTTCACTTCATTGATATCAGTCTCTTACACTTCTGGAAGGAAGTAATTTCATTATCAGAAACTATTTTTGCACTGAATTTTAATATAACCAGGAAGAAAAAGTTGGTAATTTTTTCTGCTGGATAAAGATGAACATCACTGAATTAAGACATAAAGAAAGTGGTACACTGTAAGCTCATCCACCCAGTCCCTACCAATACTTATTCACTACATTTTTGACAGCCCAGTGTGAACCCTAGCCTTTAAACGCCTTTCCAAGAAAAACAGGTACAAGATACCAGCATGCAGGATCTTCCCTTTCAAGGTGCACCTAGAGACTGGAAACTGCAATGAGAACATCTCAACAAACAGAACAAAAAGATGCAGAATTACTTTCTCCTGCTGAAATTTCCTGTCGAAAAGAGACCCTCTGATCCACTTTAAACTCCCCAGGCTTGGGATGTAGGTCAGACTAGTAAGTAATAGATGGAATGCAAGAATTACCAAATCTATATAAAAGAAATCAAAAAGAAAAATAAAACATTCATATCCAGTACCTCAAATAATTTGTATAAAACTCATACTATCTAATTATTTTTTGAAATCCAGCTAATTCATTAAAAAACATAAATGGGAGAAGCTTCTTCTTCCACAATTTTCATTTCTATGCTTCTCAGCACATGACAGAGCAACAGTTCTAGCAGGCTTGACATGAATATGTGCCTGACTGGTTAAAATCAGATGTGCCCTGGTATGATTTTGGAATGTGGGCAAGAGCTAAAGCTGCAACATGATGTCAAACATCTTCTTATAAATGCACTTTCAAGTCTAGAAAACAAACACAAGAAATGAAAGAACATGCATGGTCCTGATTTGGCTAAGCAAGTCAGCTGAAGCTAAACTGAGTGATCCTGAATGCATCTCATGCATCGCCCATCTCCCTCTGTATCATCAGCAACATGCCAGTCATCTTGCATGTCATGCAAGAAAAAAAAGAGGCTGGTCACACTTTTAAACTTCTTATAATGGTTAAGATCGTGGAATAATAAAGAATTACTTTTGAAATGCACTGATGAATGAAAACAGAGGGCTGTTAGCCATATTGTTCAAGCTCTCTTACCCTAAAAATCACTGGTTGGTAGCCACAGCTAAGTACACCTCAGCAATTGAGCAGATAGCAGTTTAAATTAGAATGTTCAAAATTAGTCTTCAACTGTCATATTCTTGGTGTAGAGAGAAGCTCTAGTATTTAGAAGACTGCCTCTCCCACAAAGACCTGTCAAAGTCTATTCCATAATGCAGGAGAGGTATTGCACCTACAGAGAGACTTAAGACACAGTTAAACTACCTCCAGGCCTGGTTTATCTCATCATAATCAATGAGTAGGTTTACCAGGACTGAGAAATCCTATTCTGGTGTTCCAACAACTGTATATGTCTTTCCATATAAATGTCCTCAAGTGTCCTAGTTCAAATCTGAATCTATATGTTGTAAATAAATCCACATTTGACGAAAAATGCCAAACCAAAACCAAGCATCAGAGTCAGTCTCCCTTTCATTCAGAATTTTAAATACATTACTTCCTAATATGAAAACCCAGAAGTATAGAGCTTAACATCTGCATCCACATGCACAAGAACATGTGGACATACACATAAACTCCTCCTCAAAACACCAAAACCAACACTCTACCCATATGAACCACTGAAGGTTAGTTTCTCAATTTTTCACAGCAGACTCTGCAAGCAAAACCTCAGAAAGCATGAGGAACATCCGGTTTCATTGCCAAACTCTAACCCGAAATCAGCTTTAAGGATTAAGGTGCTTTTTTTTTTTTTTTAAATTATTTTTAGCAAGGTAAACCACTTGTGTAGTAGTGCTCTGCCACCAAGGAACAGAAATGACTGACATATTAACGTTTCAAAGCTTGGCTGGCAAATTGAAAAGAATGGTTGAATAAGAATGCATAACCCTGGAGAACAAGAATGCAATCCTAGAGTTAAGTGACTTCAAGGACAACAAAATAAAGGCAGTTTAAAGGCACACAAGTGGAAGCAGAAAAGGAAAATCCATTTTTTGTGTCCACAAATCCCAATTACAAATTAGGCAGTGCATTGGAGGTACTTACAATATCATGAGTTGGAAGGGACTCATGAGGATCCAACTATTAGCTCCACACATGGCAACTTAAAAATTAAACCATATCTCTCAGAGCATTTTCCAACCACTCCTTGGACACCAACAGACTTGCAGACATGACCACAACTTTGGGAAGCTTGTCATGGGTGCAGAATATGACATTTTGATCTTGCCAAAATTCCCATAGCTGGTGACTGTCTAGCATTCTCAAGATCTATCTTCTAAGGTCTCTCTACTCCTAGGTAGAGAGATAGATACCCCTAGGTAGATACTAGGAGGGTATCAATGACACCTCCTAGTTTAATATTGTGTGCAACTACTTACTGTGCACTCAACTTGTGTGTCCAAGTCATTAATAAAACTACCAAACAGAGTTGGCCCCAAAATTGAACCTAAAATTGAGGTGACCACCACTACTGACAGTCATCAGCTAGATGTTATCCCAAATACTACAGCTCTTTGAGCCCAGTCTGTCAGTCAGCTGTTCACCCATCATATTTTGTATAAGTCCAACTGTGTGCTGGAAATTTTATACAGGAGGATTCTGTGATCAAAAACCAAAATGAAATGAAATGAAATGAAATGAAATGAAATGAAATGAAATGAAATGAAATGAAATTAAATTAAATTAAATTAAATTAAATTAACACAATAACCAAACAACTCACTTCCAGTGTCTTCCCTTTCTTCCACTAGGCAGAAAACTTTATCACCAAAGAATATCAAGATAGTAAGGCACTTCTTTCCCTTCATGAAGCTATTGCTGCCTTTGACTGATGACAGTATTGTCTCTCAGGAGTTTTTTAGCAGCTCCCATAATAATCTTCAGGCACTGGAGGGAGAGTGACAAGCCTAGAATTACCAGGGTCATCTTTCTAGCCATTCTTGAAAATTGCTGCCTCCCACTCAAGAGGGATAGGACCTCCTCAGATTCCAAAAATTGATCACTGAGGGAGGTTTTGCAATGACAATGCCTGGTTCTTTTGATACCCTGGGATGAATCCAATTGGGCCCCAATTGGATTCAATTCAAGCCCAATTCCAATTGGGCTGCAGCAGCAAATTCTGCATGAACAGCTGGGAGTTTATCCCTCTCCTGGTCGCCATGCTCAGACCCACAGTTTCTGTGGTTCCAGGACCCATTGGTGACAATAAAGGATAGAGGCAAAGATACATCAGTTTTTATCTTCATTCACCCCTGTTTGTGAGGTGAAAAACCACATAATGAGGTAATGGACCAATCTTTTCTTTAGCCCTCCTTTTACAATGAACATGCCTTAAAAAGCCTTTTTTTTAACTTTTTTTTACTGACTTCAATTCCAACTGATATTTCATTATACAAATTTTCTCCCTAGTGACAAATAGCACCTCTTTAATACTCCTGTGTAGCCTAGCCATGCTTTTAAAGTCCATACAATTTCTTTTTCACCTAAATATTCAGAATCATTTATCCAGAGTTCGGTGTTCAGTTGCCTATTTACCTACCCAGCCTCCTGCTGCACATCCTCAATTTCTAAAACATGGGAATTCTCTCTCTTGGGCTCTTTAGAAAGGTGACTCTTAAAATGTCCCCAGTATTTATGGGCTCAGAAACCCTTGGAAGCAGATATACCTTAATGACTAGTTCCTTGATCAGCCAAAAACCTGCACTTAGCAGCCTCTCTGCTGACCTATTTTTTCATAGTGCTAACTATCTCAAACTTAACCGCTTCACTGTGGTGACTGCCAAGACAGTCACCAATCTTCCCTTAACCCATGAGATCACCTCCAGTTGAAAACAACACACCGAGGAATTTGCTTCCCCTATTCAGCTCCCTTAGGACTTTATCAGAAGTCATCTTCTATATGGACTTCTTCTGAACCTGGACAGGAGGACTGAGCCCATGCAAACTTTCTTAAGAACAGCAAGGACAAGTTTAACATCCTTTGCCTGGCCCAGGGCAACCCCTAGTCTAAGTACAGACCGGTAAATGAAGGGTTTGAGACCAGAGAAGGAAAAGAAATTGGGAATACCAGTGAATGAAAAATTAGACACGGCTGGCAGTGTGTGCTCATAGCTCAGAAAGCCAAACGTGTCTTGGGCTGCATCCAAAGCAGCGTGGGCAGCAGGGTGAGGGAGGGGATTCTGCCCCTCTGCTCTGCTCAGACCCCACCTGGAGTGTGGTGTTCAATTCTGGCATCCGTAGCATAGGAAAGAAAGGAACCAGTTGGACTGTATCCAGAGCACAGCCAGGATTATAGCAACGAGGAAAGGCTGAGAATTGGAGTTACTCAGCCTAGAGAAGAGAAGGTTCCTGAAAGACCTGATCATGACCTATAAACACTTAAAAGGGGCTCATAAGAAAAAGGGAGAGAGAATTTAACTAAGATATGGAGTGGCAGAACAAGGACAACTGATTTAGAACAGAGGTTTAAGTCCTTATAGACAGGTAAATCAGTGCCATCATCCTGGCTGGCTCATCTACAGTAAACTCCCACAACAGTATCTGCTTTACTTGCTTTTCCTGTAATACAAACACTGTACAGTCCAACCCCTCTGCCCTGCCTGTTTGTCCTGAAGGCTCTATAAGGTGCCCACCCCAGCACTGCAGCTGCAGGTCTCTTCCCACCAAGTCTCACTTGAGCCAGTGTTGTAGGTCTGGGACTGAGCCAAAACTTCCAGTTCCTCTTGTTTATCCCTCATGCTGTGGGTGTTAGTGAAGAAGCATTTTAAATGCTCTCCACTGGATTTGGTGCATCTTGGAGCAGACATAAAGCTCTCAGCTGCACACAGTCACTTACTGTGCCGTCCCGGAGGCGTGACTGGTAACCCTGTCCAGACTCATGCTTTGGCAGGGTCGCCTTCCCAAGCAGTGTCCGTGGATGCTGCAAGGAGGGCAGCCAGCACCTTTGGCAGCTGAGGGCTGCTACGCTTGAGGGCAGCACTTCAAGCAACACAGCACGGGCCAGCTGACACCTTGGTCCTTGGAAAGAAAAGCCATAAAGAGGAGACAAGTCAGTCCCTTTGGCAGCTGCCACCTTGCACAAAGCTGCAAAGGTGATGCCAAATAAATGTCTGAACTCATTTTCTTTGGGGCTTCTGCTTGTCCCTACTGCACAAACGTTATCTTGAGAGCTCAAGGATGGAGAAGTCATGGGGAGGTTTCCTTCTTGTTTCCCTCTGCACCCCTGGGAGGTGTAATGGCATAGGAGGGAAGAGTCTCAGGGCCCAACAGGGTGTGCACAGCAGAAAAAGGGGCAAGTACCTGATGTGGGGCAGTGCCACAGACATCCTTTTGTGAAAATCCTTTTCCTTAGGATTTTTCCTGCTGAAGCTGAGAAGTTTCAGCAACAAGACGTAAACAATGGTTATCTGCTGCTGTGGAATGCAACAGGTCCACCTGTGATTGGGCCATCTTGAATGTTTATAATTAATGGACAATCAAGACAGAGCTGTCTTGGACAGAGTCCGAGAGAGCTGCCTTTTGTTATCATTCTTTTATTTCCTATTCTTAGCTTAGCTAGCCTTCTGAGGAAACCTGTCCTTCTTTTCTTTTTAGTATAGTTATAATGTAATATATATATCATAAAATAACAAATCAAGCCTTCTGAACATGAAGTCAACATTCTTGTCTCTACCTTCACCTGAAAACCCCTGTGAACACTGTCACAGGGCAGGGCTTTGTCCACCTTCCTGATATGCCATCTGAGTAAGGATGAAAAGAAATTTGGGCATTTTAGTACACTATGTCCCTGAGGTTTTTTTGTCTTCCTCTCAGCATAGACAATACTCCTTATCAAGGCTCATCTGGGACATTTTTTGAACACTCGACTTGGCAAGGAAAACAATGCTCTGGATCCACAGTTAGAAGTATTCATTGAATGAGACTAAAATATATAAATTACATATAAGACTTTGCACTTTTCGCGTACACATCACATTCGTGTGCCTGTATAATCTTTTGAGCAAGTCATGCATGCTTTATCCATTTCACATTATCTTCTGTGTGTCTTATCCTTAACAGTGAGAACTGAGTCTTTTGTTCCTACCTTTACTGCCTCTGTTTGTCTTTTTTATTTTTAATAAATTACAGTTTTCTTTAAAAAAATATATATATATTTCTGTAAAGCAACTGGAAAACCCTTTAAAAGGGCCTATATAAGTGGGAGTCTCCCATGGGCACATTTGCTTTTATAAAGTACTTTGCACTCAGAAAGTCAGATGATGTAATGACTATTCCATGTTCTTGGTGTGTTATGTAAGGAAACATAAGTAATTTTCTCCATTATTTATAAAATGATAGAATGACCTGTGAATACATATGCATACAATGAAGTAAATTCAGAATTCAGTATTCAGCAACTTCTGCCATCTGGTACATTTTCATTTGCACCTTTCCTGAGTTGCTGCTGAGCACATCACCATTCCAAAGAGGGTTTTTGTTTAAAGTGCTGACTTGAAGCATTTCCAATTTTATGTCGGACAGGAAAAATATAAATACAGTCCATTCCCTCATCTTTCTATAGCCTCCTCAGACTTCCATTTGTGACTGTTCTTAATGTTTCTGAAAGTGGGGCATAACTGTTAGCTGACAAATAAATGTCTGAACTGAAGTCAGCTGATTTTTTATGACAGAAAAGGAGGAACTTACCCAGAGTAGTCAGACACTTCACTCAGATGGATATTGAAAGCATTTTTTACACTCCAATCTCAGGAAAAAGGTTTATGAAAAATGGACCAGTTTTGCATGTCAGTGAAGGCAGTTCAGTGATTTCAGTTAGATAATAATTGACTTGCTCCATTTCAAAGTGTAAACACTCACCTTACAATTAAGGATCAGATAAAAACAGCTGGCAGCAAAATTATAGGTACTGGAAAGCAGGATCTACAATGAGTCATTGCCAAAGGGACTTTATCTTCCATGTCAATGGAATTTGATATTCGCAGAGGGAGTAAATGGCGCTGAGGACCAAACACTGGCTCATATGTACAGCTTTCAAAAATGAATCTTCATGCTAAGAGCTTCTAAATATGAATTAAGACTGTCAAGGAAAGCAGAATAGATAAAAATATGCCATTGTCCATCGGAAATTTTTACCTTTGTGTCAGCCTAATTGGCAATTAATGATGTGTCTTTCCCCTTCCAGTGTTGCAGAGGATAAGTCAATGGCGAGACAATGACAGAGCATTTATCATTATTATTTCTGCTCATCTTGCATTCTGTGGCACAAAGACAATTATAACTTCAGATACCTAAATCTGTATTTCACATCTATACATTTCCTGATCAGAAACCATGTCAGTCCTAGCCACCAATACACAGAAATTGGTTAGTTTTCCACTCTGCTTTGCCTTTTTCAGGAAAAGAATACAGCCAGATTGTGCTGTGGTCTTGCACTGAGGGAACTGCAGTGGCAGCAGACACTCCAGTCTGGAGCCCATGGTAGACGACCATGACTTCACTTCCAGACCCACTGTGGAAAATGGATAATCTCAGCCCAAGATACTTCAGTGCCTAGTGACTGCACAGAAAATCATTAACTGAAGAGGATTTAGGAGTAAGAGTTTAGAAGGAAGTCAGAAGGGTAGGCATAAAATATATTATATTTGCCTTTTCTGAATACTGGGAGGAAAATCTCACTGGGTAAGAATAAGAACAACTATAATGTTGTATAATCAACAATGGATTGCTGAATTAGCATTTTTTTTACTTATTTTCCCTCCTCCTAAAGGAGGAATAGCTATGAAGAAAGTGTATGTAAGGGCAATCACTGTCAGCACTAAAGACATCTTTACATTTAGTGTAATGGGGAATTTATAACACTTTCTGTCTGGACCACTGCTGTAATGCTAGTGGCAATATCACAGTTATAAACACTAAGCAGCTGATATACATTTAGCAATACATTCATGCTTTTGCTAAGCCTGTAATCCCAGTTTTAAGTATACTTGCTAGTAGCAACCAGTTAAATCTTTGCTAGGATAATTCACTAGTTATGTGTTACATGTTTTCATTACTTTTGCACAGGCATATTCTGTGATTCTGGGATTAATCAGAAAATGGTAGCAAAATGCAACAGCAGCCTCAGATCAGAGAACACATTACAAAACTACAACTGCAGTGGTCATAAAACCATGAAATTCTAAGGTCCCTCTTCCACAAATCTATTGCTAGCTTTGTACCCAGCAGCAGTATTAGTTTCAGTCTAACCCTGATTAACCTAGCATCACTTAAATGTTAATTGTCTCATTTGCTTGAGGTCATTCATACATTGGCTGTCATGATCTGTATTAAAATATGATTTACAGTAAGAGATTTTTTTTAAATAAATAAATAAAATTTGTATTTCACCCACTTGGCAGCTGAGGTAACCAGCTCTGCTTTTGGGTATGATAAAGGCCCTGTAGCAGTGCAAGTCAATATGGAAACACCAGTGCGTTTTCAATTTGATCCACGGACTCACTATATGTACACCCTTCACAGGCAAACAGAGAGTTCACAGTGACACAGGAATAAGCGGCTTTCTGGAGTCATTTAGAGCACCTCCCTGATCAAGAAGCAATGACACATTTCATGTTCAAGCTCAGCTAGACTGTGCAGTGCAGAAACACCACAGGCTGTGTGAAGGAGAAGCACTGAATGCTTGTCCATACACAGACAGATATCTGGGATATAGGGAGCAAGTAGAGAACTGGCACCATTGTTCTATAGCCTTGATAATCTCTGTCACCAGTGCATAATACAACAATATGACAGTTAGATACAACAGGTGAACGAGAAAACACAAATTTATTTCAGTTGGACTGCCAAAAATATTGGACCAGTACAGAAAAACACAAGTAACCTTTAACTTGTAAGGAATGACTTTTATTTGCAACCTCTCTGGGTGCTGACTGCAAAGTTACATCTGGATGAATGGTCAGTCATCTGTGAAAATAGCTCATCAAGAAAAGAGCTGAGATACTCAAAAACTTGTATTATACAAGTGAGACATATTTACACTATGCATAATTTAGTTCTATACTACCTAGAAACACAGACAAACATGCACACATGCAACCACCCACACATCTGTATCATTTGGTGCTGGAAATTTACACTGTGATGCTGCACAAAGGAGAAAATGAAATATCTTCTCAATCCAGAATGAGGTCCCAGCTGATCTTAAGACTGCCTAGGTTCCCATTTACCAGAAGCTTCCTACAAATGCTGATATTAGACATAACATGTCAAAGCCTCTCCCTAGACTTTGATTTTGTAAGATGTGGATGTGTTCTATGAAAGCCAAAGCAAGGCAAAATGTTATTGATTCAATTACAGCCCTGCAACCCATTGACTGAATTCAAACACAAATTCAGATCAACTTAAGTCACCACTTCCCCTTCACATTCCTTTTGTCCCCATTAGGGAATGCAAAATCCTTATAGTATCCTTTAAGTAATTCACTTTCATGCATAAAGATCAAACATCTGCTTTGAGTCGCAATTACCCAGATTTTAAGTTTAAAGAACAAATTAGAAGAGAGAGTGAATACTAAATAATTTCTAAATCACCAAACTAAAAAAACGATGGCTTCCCACTCATGTATAATCAGGGTCATTTGTCAATGTATCATATTAAAGAACATAAAGTCATAACTTACAGCACAAATAAATACCATATTAAAAAAAATTCCCCATATCATGACTTTTTGTACTACCCTTCAACAGATTTCCAGATGATTCTGACACTGAAAATAGCATACAGTGTATGGCCTACTCACATAACAATGTTCTCTGCTGAAGGTATGCTGCGCTTACATCTTGGACTAACAACCACTCTCAGTAAGTTTACTGGTGAATTTCAAGGGCTGTTTTATGTCTAAAGTTTAGAATGTTTACCAGCACCTCAGAACAAAGCTGATTCTTCCACTATTCCGTTTTGCACACCTTCCCAAAAAAAGGTATGTATAACCTTTATATAAATTCCATAAAATACCAGTAAGAAAAGTTTCATTCCTTTTTGTTTGATTTCATAAAACTCTGTTAACCAATTTCTTCAAAAAGTTACTTCTGATGTGTTGCCCTCAAAAAATTCAACCTCTATTTCAAATGTCACCCTCCAATCTCCTATCAAAAATCAGATGGGTAGTGAACAAAGTACAACACCAACGTACTTGGCAGCCAATAAAGGTGTTGTTTGAGAGAATTTTTTTTTAAAAAAGAGCAGTGTTTATAAATAAAATCACTATAAGCCCTAACTTAGAAGTTCAGTCTAGTGTTCCACCACACAAAGCACCTAATACCATTTGCTGAAACCAAAAGCATGAAATAAGGTCTCCTAAAATTGTCTTCAAATATAAGTTTAGTGTTCATTAAGGATGCCCATATGGAGTATGATACCTGCAAGCTCATATGACATGATAAGATCTTTCAAAGTACATAGTCAAAAAGATATTTTGGATGGAAATAAAATATCTACATTTAAAGGTTGCTTTCTGTAAGAAAATACTCTTCTGTAAGAGAAATTACTTATACCTACAATATTTGCTCACTCCTCCTCCTACAAGTAAAAAGACCACCTGAAATAATGTGTCCAACACTAAAAAAACCCATAATAAGTCACATAACAAGTTTCAGTCAAATGCATTTTCAAATGGCTGAGTTACAAACCCCTTGAAATCAAGTTTTATAATGAAATGCTGATAGACCCTTAACTTTAATGGCTCTTCCAAGTGTTTCTAGAGCAGGCATTACTTACAGTGTCATAAAGTGATGTTTAAAATGCTACAGAATTTTCTCAAGGCAAACAAGCAGGTGTTCCAGAGGGCAGTGCTATTTAAATCTCGCTGATTTATGGACATGCTGCGTGAAAGACCAAAAGCTTTATGGAAGCTCGCAGCAGAAACTCCAGACTTGTGTAGACACAGTACCACCATTGTCTGAAGATCACCAATACATATTAATTTCCACGCTGTAATATTTGAGCTCCTGCATTTTGTATGTGTTACCAGTAGTGAAATATATACCTGAACTGACAGAGTAGGGCTCTCTTTTACTGGAGCACTTTACATAGAATATTGCATGCAATAAAATCCAGTGCTCAGCTACTTCATCATACACAGTGATGTGAGTCACCTGACACATAGGCCTTTTACTGTTATTTCAACACTTCTTCTTACCTCTTCCAAAATTTACAGTCACTGAGTCACTTCCCTCAAAACTTTAAAGCAGATTTGAAAGAAGAAGATGTGTCAAAATATATCTGCCATATTATCCAGTGGTCAAAATCATCCTTCTGAAACTCATTTATCAGAAGAGCAGCCAATAGGTCATCAAACCAATTTCTGTAACTAATTAGCATTTTCTGTTTGTTAACACACACACAAATCAGTAAGTTCATGGCTATGGGATCCAGCCCTAATGATTTAGTAAGACAGTAATTTAATCCAGCAAAAGCTAAAACAAAACAATAAAACAAATCCACAAAAACACCCAAACCAAACTAACAATCAAAAAACCCACAAAAAACTTCCCAACAAACAAAAACCCACTATTAACTATCAAAAGCAACATCCATTAAAGAAAACTAGTAGAATAAAAAACCAGGTCATTACTCCTTAGAATCTAATTAGTACTAAAATACCTGATATCTGAGGAAAATTATTTCAGCTTTCTCTTCAGGAACAAAAGCAACCCTATTTTTTTAATTCTACAAGATAGCACACCATCAGCTCCATACTGGTGCATGAGAGAAATAAACATCAACTGAAGATTTCAAAGAGAATAAAAAGGTAAATTATGACATCAGTTCAATTACCTGCAAAGCAAATATGACCTCCTTTTAAAATGCTTTCTAAAAATCAACTTACCTGAATATTCCTATAATTCTAATAAGTTTATAAAAAGTCACATGAGAATTGCAAATTACATGCACCAACGAACATCATATTCCTAATAAACAAGACTGACTGACAGGGAAAAATCACAACACATATTTTGCTCCCATTTGTCCCATGACTAATTGATTATACTAGAAAACATGTAGTTTACACACCAGTAGCAGAAATAAAATGTAAACTGAAGTTACAGATGCAGCAACTAAATTCCATTCAATCAAATCATGATTTTCAGATAGAGTATGCAAGTTAAAATTCAGATTTCTGTCACATATCTAACATTTCTCACTGAGAAACAGTTGTGCAAGCACATGAGTAAGAACCACAGGAAGAACTTATCCAGCTAAATGTTTACTCAGAACTAACCCAACTAAATTCTTTAACAAAATGCTATGCAAAGATATCTCATGACTATCACAAAATTTGAAATATTTCTTTATATGGGCGCCATCACGTTATGCTTTGGCATAAGCAAAGTTCAGCACTAGCAGAGGTACAATGAGTCTACGGTTCCGTGAACATTATTTTTATTCATAAATACACACAGTAAAGCCAAAACCAGTCTTCAAAAGAATTACAATTTTACAGTATTGAATCTTTTTTCTATACACTTGATCTTGTCTGTCATTGTCAATGTTTCCTTATGGTCACCAAGTGAGTTCGTGACCATATGGAAACATTGACAATTTGGGAATTAAATTCCCCTGCCCTGAACTATGTAGATTCATCTTAGGATTATATAGAGAATTGTTCATGCTTATGTTTATATCACCTGAGGATTATATAGAGAAATGTTTATGCTTTCTGTGCAAGGCTGAGACCCAAGATTACAATACATGTGAGACAACAGTAAACTGTCAAGAATTAACAAGTGAGATAGTGATTCAGTGTTGCTTTTCTTCATGATGCTTTGTTTAGGCTATTGATGTGAATAGAGTCAAATTAAAGTAATGAAAAGACCATATTGGGATCTAAAGGAAGCACTATTAATGAGTACCAGTTTTGATGCACTTGACTTTCAGATTAATATTGTAATTTCAGATTAAATTGTTGTAACACTGTAAAAAAGTCTGGTTTTTTATTTTGCCTAAGCCCATGTGTTTGGAAAGGCTACAAGCCTACTCAGATCTTTCATCACAAGTAATAACATTTTTGACCGTAATATAATGGCAAGGAAGAAACCTTTTAGTAGTTTTATGTTTCACTGTGGAGTTTTTCTAATTTATTTTCTTCCCAACTTCTCACTACTTTCTTTCCCTGTTAGAGCTTTGCTTTCATTAGCTTCACTTCTGAAAAAAAATACATTGCCTTTGGATAACAGTGAAGGATAAGAAGGGCAGAAGCAAGGACAGAAGTCCTCGTCTACTGACCTAAAGAAGGGGTCACAATAATGTTAAAATTACAGATCTTTTAAAAGGTGATCAAACAAACCATCCAGAGCACAGAGGTTTGATACCATCATGAAATATTGTACTGCTACTCTGCTCTTCTCTTCCTATTCTTCATGTCAGCAGGAAACAGAATTCATAAGACTGTAGCCCTCTG
The DNA here is from genome assembly GCF_028769735.1 of Zonotrichia leucophrys gambelii. Taxonomy (NCBI): domain Eukaryota; kingdom Metazoa; phylum Chordata; class Aves; order Passeriformes; family Passerellidae; genus Zonotrichia; species Zonotrichia leucophrys. The sequence continues at coordinate 67,409,723 of NC_088200.1, read as the reverse complement.
AACACATCAGTAAGTTATAGTCTTGTCCCTTTCAGTCTCCTGCTGATTCAAATAACAGGAGCCAATAGAAAGAATAGTTCAAAGATCCTATGAATGACTGCAACAAATACAGAATCTTTGGGGTGATTGTTAGGTACGCCAAACCAACAAGCTTAACATGGTTGCAGTCTCCTTCAGATTTTTCACATTCTCAACTGACTTTAAGAAAAATTCTTTTCCCTCTGAATGAACAAGTGAACGCTGAGGGAGGACGAGTCTAGAATGTGGTTACACAAACTGAGGCAGAACTCATCCTTATCTTTGTTGTCTGCTCCTATTTCCCTCTGTCTTCCGACAGGTACTTTGGGGTTTAAACAAAAGGTAAACAGAAACTTGTCTTGAAATTCAGTGAAAATATTTTAATCTCCTTTTCTTCTGTAAAGTTTTAGCACAAATAAGTGTTTCCATCTACAAAGTGTATGTGCTTTTGGTAACCCTATGTACCTTTTCTAATTCTTAACTCTTTCTTCACTTATCTTTGGCATATAATAAACATGTGTAAGGAATCTGTACCATTATTTGTATTTCTTCTGTAGACCAGTCCTAGTTCCCTTTTCATCCCACTTCATTCACTTTATCAGTAACTCAATTGCAGTATTTTTTCTATTTCCATTCAGCAAATTCTATGAGAGTAGAATTGTTGCATTATATCTCAAAGTAATTGCCTCAAGAATTAACTGGAAAGGTTTTCATCCCAGTTTTATTCAGCAAATCAACATTTGTTGAGTGTTCTGCCAATTCTCACAGGAGATCAGCACAAATCTCTAGCACAGGTGTTTCCAGGACTGGGATCTATTAGGAAAAGTATCTACCTACTTAACAGCTTATAACCCTTTTAAAGCCAAAACTGTCTCTAACATTTCTCTAGATCATCTTGAAAATACCTGTACATTTCTTGCAGGGGCCTTTGCCACAAATCTGATGATCTGGAAGTCAATGCAAATAATTTTATATGTTTCTAATTCTAAAGAGGACTTTACCTTTTGTACTTTCATTTGCTGCTTTCATGAGCACTTGACAGCCAGTTAACATAATCTTTAATCACACTTTACCTAAACAAATGACATATAGAAGTAGAGCTCGGTTTGTGTGATGGGGAGTCATTCTGTTAAAAACATAAGTCTATTAGTCTTATTTTCATTCATTTTAACACACCATTTTCACTGACTTATTCAGTTATTGCCAGTTCTAAAGAGTTACTGCAGCACTGCTTAATAACAATGTGTGGTTTCTGACACTTATTTATAGAATACTAAAACCAAAGTCAGACTGGGTGGTAAGAGTTTTAGACCACCTGGGATGTGTTTAAACCTTCAGCAAATGTTTAACTGCATCAAGACCAGAAATAATCCCAAATATGCAGTCATCACACTATTGGCTGATTCACTCTTTAAAATTATGTCTTCATTTCAAAGAACTATTTTTCCCAAGTGTCTTTTTTAAAAAAATAGAAGTGGTTGATTATATCTTCATCAGTTAAGTGATGGAGAAATACTTGGGAAAACAGAAGTGCCTGGTAAAACTTCGTTTTAAAGCAAGGCATGCATGGACAGCAAATTGATGAATTTTCCATATTTAATTTTCTTTCATTCACTCTCTTTGCCGTGTATCAAACAAGAACTGTACATTTCGTGTGAGACAACATCAGTTGATTCGTTTTAGAAGTGTCTAGCTGTAAGCTTAAAATATGCATCATGCTTTAACTGTTTTAGGAAAAAAGATATTTTCAAAATATTTTCAAAATAATTTTCAAAATGTGCACTTAGTAAGCATTCCCTAAGTTTCTAAGTAGTGTTTGAAATTGGTAATTAGGTGATAGAGGATGCAACACCAAGTTGAGTACCATGTTAGAAATCAATCCCCCTATTCTTTCACCTGCATTGTCATTTTAAGTGAAGAACACCATTTTCCCCTGTCCATCAAAGCACTGAAACATTTGCAGTCTCCTTGACTTTGGGGGTGCTATTCTTCATGGATCCCAAGTGAAACCTGCGCTCAGTGTTTCTGGTAGATCAGAGGGCTGCTGAGCAAGGGCAGCAAGGCAGAACCCAGCAGGGCCTCTGGTGCTGGAAATGTTGCATAGTAGTAATATAGCTTTTTAAGGTGAAATGGTTTTTGAACTTTTTAACCATAAATTTGAGTGCAAACAGAATTGTGAACTGCTTCATGTTCCTATTTTAAAAAGTGTAATTAAAATAAGAGAAAATTTGTAGTAACTAATTTTAAAAAGCAGAGAAACCAAAATCAGTTTGATACAGAAAGTTATCAGAGCAAGACACATCATTGATATGAGCTGGAATAGATTCAGAATACTGAAAATTTCCTAATCAGTGAGGAACCTTCAATTTCTACCAGTCTATTTTCTAATTTCTAACAGTCTACTGGTGTTAAGCCCTCAATTGCAAGGGGTTTTTTATGCTGCCAGTAAAAAATGTTACTATGGAAAATTAGTGAAATTCTCACAAACCAAACATATCTGTAAATAAGTAGTTGATGGTTACTGTAAACTTTCTTGCCTATAGATTTTAAACTATGGACTAAATAGTTTAGGTGTTTGAAAATTCTTTGTCTGTGAAAGATTGTCAAACAAGCACTCATCTTACAGTCACATTATAGCTGAGATTTTCAAGACAGAAGAATTTCTTCTGATGCCCAGTAAGGTAAAAGAGTGCTTGTTTGTCTTTATTAGAGGACAATAAAAGAAGGACAAGCATATTCCTGGAGAACAACAGTACAGCAAATCTCTAGGATTTACTTTTGGTTATTTTCTTAATTTGGTTTAATTTAAGAAATGTAATCACAGGAGACAATAGCAAAGGAAAAAGCTGAATAATCTCAGATGTAACGTACTGTTTAAATTCATACTTTTCATGCAGGGTAGTTATAGTCACTTAGTATCAAGGAAACACAAATGACATAAATACATTCTTTGAGAATTGTTCTTAAAAAAAAGAGAAAAAACAACCAAAAAAACCCCACAGACAACAATGTTGTTCCAGCAACAACCTTACTTTTAATCAAACACATTTTACTCTGCAAGCAGGAAGTCAATTTGATATTACAAATTTTTTTGCCAAGTGATGGAATGTGCAGTCATGCACCAGCAATTGAATCCGGAAATTCAGTTTGTCTGTATTTGACAAGAAATAGCTTTCGGGTTCAAGCATGCACTGTATTACAAGGGGAGGCACTTAAATAAATAAAGGGGAGGCCATGCATTTTATTCCAGAAGACTGAAATACATCTTGCAATGTGGGGTTTTGATGTTATTCATATGCTAACAATATACCATTTCCTCCAAGTGCTTGATACATCAGAATAAAAAGACATAATTTGCTGACATTGTGCTGAACACTTCCTGTCCAGAATACTGATCAATTGTCATTCAGCTTCCAAGGCAAATACACCCAAATTAGTCCTCAGCATAACCTTTACATTACACGTTTAACACGTAAAAATTCCAGTTAAAATAATTTTCCATTTTACAGAATAAAACAATGAAACAAAGACCATAACTGTGTTTTCACTCTGCTTCTAAAATGCAGTTCTAGTGCCCCAGGGACTTCTTTCATCTAGTGCAAATGCTGGCATATGATGTGATTGTTAACATAGCTGGCCACCAGATGAAGTAAATTATCTAAACTGTCAAGATTCCTACTTTCATTCCAATTTAAACATCAATTTAACACAGAAACTGAAGGGTATTATGAAAGCTTTAGTTTAAACCATTTCAGATAGGAAAAAGAATAAATGGATTTCTCAAGCCACCAAAACAAACAAATATGTAATTCATTGAACTTGAAGATGAGTTAAAAAATGATCAGTGCACAAAGGTATTTCTATCTAATTTACTTTATGCTAGTAAATTTGTACAGTGTACCCTATGCACCTTGCAAAACAGGAGTCATCCGCATGAATCCACCAGGGCATTATCCAGAAGCATTTGTTACTTCGAGTGGTTAAAAAGGGGAGTGTATTGCCAACAAGTATCTGGTTCCTTTCTCTAAGGGAAAACACTTTGAAACATATTTGAACTGTGAGATTGCCTGATTCAGGAAGATTTTTCTCCAGTTCAAACAATTTTATTACAGATTTCTTTCTGACAGTCATTTAATCTCCTTTTTTTTTCTCAGCTCCTTCCTGCTCCATATGACACTAATGCTCTTGCCCCATTCAGTGGCTGCCCACAAAGCTGTGAGCTCTTCAATACAGCAGCTCCCTTTGCAGTTGGTTTTACATAAGGTACTGGGACATCACCATGGCAAGGTCTAGGCAATCCAGGAGACAGAGGATATCTTCATGGGTCACAGAGTACACACCCCTAGAGAATGGATGCGTTTCTAGATCTATTGGTCAGCAGTGTAAGCGAGTTAATTGAGGACATCAGGATTGGAGACAGCCTGGCCTGCAGGTGGAATTTGCAGTCCTCAAGCTTTTAGGTCAAATAAAGATATGTCCCTGAACTTTAGCAAACTTCTGTCTCATCAAGGAGACAGTCAATGGGATACCCTGGGAACTCTGGATAGATAGTCACCTCCAGAGGGTGGTGGTTAGTGACTCAGAGTCCCAGAGGATGTCAGTGTCAAGTGGTGCCCTCAGGGGTCTGTACTGGCACCAGCGTTATTTAACATCTTCATCAATGACACAGATGAAGGGATCAAATGCACCCTCAGCAAATTTGCAGATGACAACAAGCTGAGTTCCTTCAAGACTGCTGAAGGATAAAACACCGTCCAGAAAAAGCTGGAAAATAAGTGGGTCCAGGAATTTCCATGTGGTTTAAGAAGGCCAAATGCAAGGCACTGTCCTGTTGAGAAGGACTGGGGGGTGCTGGTGGGGGAGAGGCTGGGCATGACCCAGCCATGGGCACTCCCAGCCCACACTGCCAGACGTGTCCTGCAACCAAGGCAGGGTGGGCAGCAGGGTGAGGAGGGGATTCTGCCCCTCTGCTCTGCTCTGGTGAGAGCCCTCCTGGAGTGCTGTGTACAGTTCTGGGGTCCCCAGCAGAGGAAGGACATGGACCTGTTTTGACCTGTTTGAGTGACTCCAGAGGACACCCCGGAAGATTAGAGGGATAGAGCACTTCTGCTATGAGGAAAGACTGAGTGAATAGAAATCATTCAGCCTAGAGAAGAGACAGCCTCAGGATGACCAAATTTTGGCCTTCCAGAAGGGAACTAACAGGAAAGATGGGGAAGAGATCTTTTGCAAGGGCATACAGTGACAAGACAAGAAAGAATTATTTGAAACCATTTTTGATTTAAATTATTTTAAACCTACTCCCACAAGAGGTTCAGATTAGATATCACTAATAAATTTTTGACCATGAGGTTGATGGGAAACGTGTTCCCAGAGAAATTGTGGCTGTCCCATTCCTGGTGTGTTCCAGGCCAGGCTGGATGGGGCTTTGAGCAATCTGCTCTAGTGAAAAGTGTCTCTTTCCACGGCACGGAGTTTGTTACAAGACAATCTTTACATTCCTTTTAACCCCAACCATTCTATGACTCTATTCTGTTAGATGTAAAAAATAAGCATAGGTGGTATTTATCCATGCACCAAGAAGATGTTCAAACCTCAAAGTATGTGAGAGAACTCTGAAATATTCTGGGGGAAACAAAGCTTTTATAAAGAGAAGGGCCCAGCTCTTCAAGGACTTATGTGACTAGCTAGTGCTTCAAAAAGGGGTGACAAGTGTTAAGATGTGATTCCTTGTAGATGGTTTACAAAGGAGAAGGAAAAGAAATTAAATCAGCAAACGGACTCCATAATTCTAGTAGCTCTTTCTCCAGTACAATGGAGTCCTACTAGCCATGCAAAATTGAGAAAAATATGTTTCTAATGAGGTTAATCACAGAACACCCAGTGGGCATGCAGGCAGTTTTTTGTAATGCTTAAGTTTATTACCCAGGAGCATATATCATCTTTGTCCTCTAGTGGGAAGAAATGGTCTTTCTGCATTATTCCTGAACAGAGGAGTTTATCAGTAAACAAGGCTAAGAAATTACCAAAGGGAAGGACATCCTTTGAAGAAAATCATACAATCATACAATAATGTATTTTGGCATTAACAAGACTGCAACAGATAAAATTTACCTGGTTTGGTCAATAGATTGCAAAAAGGATAACAATAAGATTGAAAATAGCTCCCAAAAATATTAAAGAATGTAAGGGTTTTTTCTACAATTAAAGGGAATGACACAAGTGAAAAACATTATGAGAGCATGAAATATGGCCAACCTATAAAATTGACTATATCACTAACTAAGACAAAATAGTCCTTTTGGAGTTAAATGGCAGAGGTAAAAAAAAAGCATAATGTGACACAATTTATGTGAACAGTGTCTATATATGGAACAGAGTGCCACATCAAAGAGGTGGTGACAATCGCTTTGAAGAGATTTGACAATTTTGACAAGACAAAATTAGTCAACGTATCAGTAAATGATGTTTGTTTCACAATTCCATAATTCTCTCTGCCAAGTAGGTACCAAAACATCAACTCTACAATGTAAGCAAAAAAAAAGCCATATCAGAAGGACAAACACACTACTTGTTATTCAGTGTTATTCAGACAACATGACTGTATCACCTGCAGAGACCACTTTGCAAATACTTCAGTGCAAGTCCAAATATGTACATCCAAAAGATTGGATTTACACACTTTATCTGTCAGATCATTTCCATGCAAACATCCACACTTTTCAAAGTGCCTAAGATGAGACAAAGGAACTCAAAAAGTTAGCAGCATTTACACCTAATAACCAAAATTTTAGAACTAGTTCTTAGGGCCATCCTCCCAGTTTACTACTTAAATATAAACACAAGTATTGTCAGTGGAGCTTAGATCGGTATTTATAAGAGCAAGACAGTCTTCAAGAGAAGTTCCATCTTTGGCATTCCCACACAAGTGTTATACAGCCTATAAATAAAGCCAATATTTTCACCACTCAGTTTAAGTGGCCTCTCCTGCTCAAGGGGTACTGATGTGGCTGGAGGAAGTGCTTGCTAAGACACTTTGAGAGGGGAGGGTCCAGTGAACTGGAGGTTAGCAAGCACAACCCCCATCTAAAAGAAGAGCCAGAATGGAAGGTCTGGCCTGTCAGCCTGACCTCAGTGCAGGGGAAGATCCTGGAGCAGACACGTTGAGAGCCATTGTGCAGCACAGCCAGAGGATCAGGACCAGCCACCAGCCAGTTTATGAAAGATGGGTCGTGACTGACCAAATTCTCCCTCTATGACACGGGGACTTATTTAATGGACGATAGAAAAGCTACAGATGACAGGCTATGGCTGTGTATACCTGGGCTTTGTTGTTTCCTTTGACTTCACTTCCCACAACACTTGCCTGCAGAAACTGGCTGCTCAAGGCTTGGACAGGGGCACTGGGTGAAACCTGGCTGTGCGGCTGTGCCCAGAGAGTGGAGGTGATGGTGCCACGTCCCATTGGCAGCTGGTCAACAGCTGTGTTGCTCAGTGTTGGGACTAGACTTACTTAATATCTTTATCCGTGATCTGGATGAGAGGATGGAGTGCCCCTTCTGTCACTTTGCAGGTGACAGTAGGTTGGGATGGAATGCTGATCTGCTGGAGGGCAGGAAAGTTCTTCAGAGGGATCTGCAGAGGCTGGATTCATGCCTGAGGGCCAGTGGATGAGGTTCAATAAGGCAAAATACCAGGTACTGTACTTGGGTCACAACAACCCCAGGCAGTGCTCGAGGGGCTGAAAAGCTGCCTGGTGGACAATGATCGGGGGCAATGGACAGCGTTGGCTGAATTTCCCGGCCAGCTGTGCCCAGGTGGCCAGGAAAGCTGGCGGCATCCTGGCCTAGATCAGCAATTGTGCCACCAGCAGGACCAGGGCAGTGACCATACCCCTGTAGCCAGCACTGGCGAGGCCACACCTCAAGTCCTGTGTTCAGTTCTGGGCCATTTCTGGGCCAAGAAAGATGCTCATGTATTCAAGTGAATCCAGAGGGCAACAGTGCAACAGAGCTGGTGAAGCTTCTGCTCTCTGCAGCTGCCTGAAAGGAGGCTGTAGCCAGGTGGAGGTCTGCCATATTTGCCAAATAACAGGTGACAGGACAAGAGGAAACAGCCTTGAGATTCTCCAGGGTAGGCTGAAACTGCATATTAGGAAAAATTTCTTCACCAAAAGGGTTCTCAAGCCCTTCAACAATCTGGGAGTCACCATCCCTGGAAGCAATTTAGAAGACATGTAAATATGGCACTTAGAGACATGGTTTAGTGTTGAACTTGACAGTGCAGGGTTAACCATTGGGCTCGATATCTTGGAGGTCTTTTCCAAATTAAATCATCCTATGATTCTATAAGAGTGTTGAAAGAACAGATCTGTGCCCTGCAGTCACTTCTTAGTGAAAAAAGAGAAGATGCAAGAGCAATACTTACCAGCTGTGGAGAACAAACAACCTGTAAACAGCAGCAAGCTGTCAAATAACTACTTGTTGGCACAACTATTTTTCTCTGACAAGTGTAGAGGGTAAGCCATCATTTTCAATTTGCAGAGATATAGCCTGGCACTTACACGGCATGGGTTTTTTTTAAGAATAGCTACAAAAGTTAGTAAACATATATTTTAAGCAAAATTATGGCGCATAAGTAGGTTTTGTTCTTATTAAAAAACAACAAAAATCAAGATACTTCAGTAATAACCTGAGAAAGGAAAGGCTGGGGGAAGTATAGAGAATTAATAGAGAGAAAAACTTTGTCCCTCTCAGAAGAAGAGATGGGATGAAGTTGGGACAAGGCACAGAATTAAATACACCATACTAGACTGTGGATTGCATCAGAATGGATCTTTGATTTTCCTCCATCTCTCCTTTCAGAAATCTTATAAACATTTTGAGGGTTTTTTAATTCCTAATTGATGCATCCACAGGACACTTAGCCCCAGGAATAAGGCATGCATTGTACTGTGTTATCATGTACTATGTTATTTATTTTCACTAGTTAATGTAAAAGACATAAATCAGAAATTGATAATTTGATACTGATGCCATCCTACATGCAAATATTGCAAAGTTCTGACCTTCTTGCCAATGTTCTTATTCTTGCTCTCACAATTAAAATGAATTAGTATTTTACCCTTACCTTATACACAGATAAATTTCCAGAGAGATGGGATAAAACAGTACTCTTAAACATAGTCCACATTCTTGTACATTTTCATCCTTCTTTTTCCGAATCACAAGCTTACAGGTACGTGTGTGCATTTATATGTATTTGTGGTTCATAATTACTTTTTTAGTTCTTTCTTAAGGAAAATAGAGAAAAGAAAATAGAGAAAATTGAAAGACAAGTCACACAAAGCAAGGGCATGTCCTGGACATGCAACTACAATACAATCAAAGCTTGAAAAGTGTGGAAAAGTAGGTACAAAAAATTATGCAATATAGACAGGATGCTTCTTCTCTAGCACTCCTTTTCAACTTCCTGATCGTGGACATTCTGATCAAATACCAAGCTATTCACAATAGTTCCAAAAATGCTGACTTGGTTAATGCACAGACCTCAGCAGGACAAGGACTGTTGAGGATGATTGATTGAAATTCATAACATGTTGCAAAATGATTTCTTTGAGATAGCCAGTAGGGAACCCTTGTTTGTTGAACTTATTATTCATTCATGTATTCATGAAACAAAATACAATAAAAGCATAATCCCTCCATAGCGCCTGAATGATCACATTGAAATGAACCCAGAGCTTTGCAGTGCTAGCAAGGTCTTTACTTTGCAACAGAACAGTTTTATATTGCAATATCATTAGCTGTGCCTAGAGTTTACATTATACTTACAAATCAGCAAGGGAAATTTAACCTGCACTGTAATCTAAGGTTATGCTGAAAATCAGATATTAAAAATACACACGCATAATAACAACTGCTTATGGGACTTTTTTATTTCCTCCTTCCTAAATGATTTAGCAATTACTGTGTTGAAATGTAACTAAGACTGTGAATCTGCTTGCATTTTGGCAACTAAAACATGGGTCACAATAAACACAGGAATAATAAATACACTTTGGTGATTTGAAAATTCTTAAAGTAAATCAGTAACAGGAAAATTGAGTTGTCAAACCTGTTATTTGAAAAAAAATTAATGACAAGGTTTGAATCAGGCTTTCCTGTGTTTGAAATACTGATACAATAAAGGACTAAAATTTAAAAAGAAAATCACTGTAAAATGATCCAGCACCGAAAGTGTTTATATTCACAAATATAAATGGGATATTTATAAATCTATTGTACAGAATGCTACAAAGCAATGCTTGATTTTACATTCCTTACTAAACTTTCCTGTTGCTTCTCTTTCTAAACTAAATATTTGGATGTTTATATTCAACTTGAGCTAGTTTTGCATTTTATATTCACATTGTATCTTATCCTGAGAAGAAATATATTTACACACTGTAGGCATCGGGTTTTGCATTACTGATTTCCACAATTTGCCATTCATTTTCAACCACAGTAGATGCAGAGCCACTTGGCAAGGCACTGTTACTGACCTTGCTGTTGTCAAACTGTTTTGCTAAACTAAGAGGACTTCTGGAAATCATCCTGACAAATTGTTTCCTCTTGCTTCAAAAGGAATCCTCCCTCCTCTCTGCAAAATGCTTATAACTTGTGATAGAAGGATAAGGAGTCCTTGACTTTGAAAGGTCTAGGTCAGCTTTTTGTTGAATTCTTCCTATTAATTTTGATCAGCTAGACCAAAAAAGTAAAAAAACCCCTTGATTTAACAAAGTATATCTAGCTGCATAAACTTCATTCGATTTTGGAGGAGATAGAGAAAATAATTAGGCCCAAACATAATTTCCCAAAGTTAAAGTTAACCAGATGGGTAGATATTAATCTCAGCTCTCAACATGAAAGTTGAAGGATCCCTGTTGATGGGACGCATAGCTGATTGCCTTTCAAAAAAACTTCTTTCTCTTGCATTAATCTGCGTTCTTACTCATTGAAGTGGGAAAAGGACTTTAGTCAGTGAAGGCCACGTGAGCTCCGTTCAGCTGGCAAAGAAGGGAGATGGATCCCAAACCCCATGAGAAGCTTTCAGGAGTAGAAGGTGTCACTTTCCTGTGATCCAAGCATAAGGATTTGCATGATGCATCTCAGCAAAGGGAAAAGCATAGTTTGATCTCTGATTTGATGCACTTGCACAGCATAAGCCTGTAATCAAGAAAGATTTCAGCCTTTTTGAATAAACAGCAGCCTAAGACTTGAACAGAGAAAAGAACTTAAGTTTGACTTCAAAGTCATACGTCAATGAGGTTTAACATAATGCACAATCTCACTTAATGTTTTAAAGAGTGTTGGGCATTTTTACTTGGAAAGATTTAAATATTTCCTTTTATTTACAGGTTAGGTCTTGACCTGTTGTAACTCCTGAAAAGCACTTTGTTGTGTTGATGCACAGAAAGATTAATTTTGATGCCTCAAAGACAATAGTGTTTTCCAGATAATGGTGAAAAAAGGGGGTTTGAAAGAAACTTTTCTTCAGTTGGGAAACAGAGACAATTGTTATCACTTCACCAACTACTTCTGAAATAACATCTTTTTTTTTTTTTTTTTTTTTTGCATTCTTCTACATGTTATTAATGGTATAAGCTATAAGGCAACAGAAAATCTAAAAGTATTACAGGCAACTCTACACCAGCTAACAAGACATTTTGCTAACAAGTCACTTAACAATAAAGCTTCTGAGGCATTGGGGACATATAAAAATGTTATTTCACATGCAATACCATTACTTCAAATGGTGACTCTGACTTGAGTCAAATTGGAAATTTTCGAAAAAGTAAATCTAGTTAACAAGCTTATAAATAGCAGAGATAAAATTAAAAGGATATTATTTCAGTCAAATAGAACTTGTAAGATTCTTGCATTAGAATTAAATGGAAACAGGAATGAAATCAATTTTCTGAAACTTATACATAACGTCTTACGAGTTTCTCTTAACAGAAAACAAGGTCTTTGAATGACGGAATGGGAGAATCTTTCTTCAGCTCAATAGTTTATGTCCTCCACCATTATTCTCATGACAAGATCTTTTTCTCATTATCAAGGACGTGAAATCTTTCATGCCAGTGTATATAACACAGAAGTAAATTCTTACACCTGAGTAGTGTACCTACAAGGCAGAGAATGCTGCTAGGCAGAGAAGGTAGCTCCGTTTGCAGCAATTGTATTCACCCTGAGAAGAAGGACTAACTGGCTCAACAGTACTGATGAAACACTATTGATGCAGCTATAAAGTTTTCAGGACTTTAATCAGCTCACTTATTTTTGCTGAACACCACACTGAATTGTGTATCCTAACATCACAAACACAAATGTGGAATACACAAACACACACACCAGAGCCTTTCTGGGAGGAGCTTTCCTTTTGAAGGAATCAAATCCCTTCATTCTCAGACTGCCCAATCAGGCTTTTTGAAGTATCACTCTCTTAAAGAGGTACTTTTTTGAAGCACCACTCTCTTAAAGACAGATCCCTCCCTCTCTCCTGTCTTAAAAGATGTTGAATACCTACACAAGACAGTCAGATGCAAGCCAGTCATGTTCTAAGCCAAATAAGACCCCAAAAAATTAACCTTATTGTTAACCTCACACTGAAGCTATTTCATCCAATCCCTGCCTACGTAAAACTCCTGCTTAACTGTTGTACCTCACACCCTGTGGTCATTGTGCTTGCATTAATCTAAACAAAGATAACTTGAGCTAATTAACCAGCAACAGCTAATCATATGCATATATTACATGGTTGCCTAAATTTTTATCCTATTCCGTCTTCGGGGGTTACCATATACCATTTCCTATATCAAATGCTGACACCAGCAGAGAGATCTATGATGGTTAAGAAGAAGTGATAAGTTAACATTTCAGACAATAACTGTCTGCTTCAGGAACTCTCCCAAGTGCCACTTTGAAAGACTCCTGCTAGATTTTCTAATTATCTCATTTTTGTATATTCATTCATCTCTAAATGATCTTTCACATTCCTAGTCAGGTAAAATTGGGCTGAATGTCAGAAAGTGAGAAGATCTCTAAAAAAGACTATACACCCTGTAAAGGCAGCTTAGGAAAGCACTTGAAGTGCATCTTTCACTCACACGGTGGAGGCCTGGTCAATGGCCACCTACAGCCTATGGGGGTCTATGAATTTCAGAAATCTTGCTCATTGATATTAGGAAAAAAGTTTGCCCTGTTTAACTCCCAGTTGTTACTTATTGCAAACACAAACACCAGCACAATGCTCAATTCAGCCATTACTAAACTTCTTAACTTTTTACAAAATTATTCCAAACAACACCTGAATGTGACCCAAGAGCAGAGATATTAAGATTTAAGTGTTTCAGAGCAGCAGTCTTTCCTGCTCATGCCCAAGTATCTTGCACTCAAATTTCAACAGGGTGTGAAAATTACTGTGATTAGACAAGTGTAAATCCCCATTTTCGTGTGAAGTTCATTTTAAGATCAAGGTTTCAGTGAGTGTAGCCATGGCAATTTTATTGTAGCACTCTAATATCCAAACTGTTACCATGGAACCCAGTTACAAAGACTGGGAGAATCAATTCCAATTATAATAGTTAAATGGTCATGACTTAAATTGTACAAATGGCAATTTTCATACACATATTTGAATTAAATAATTCTATTTATTGAGAACAGAGAAAGTTGTGCTTAGCATTGTAATACCAAGGCATGTCATTCAGGTTATAATGATATAATTTGCGCTGATATTCACACATGCTACTTTTCTTTTTCGTTTTTTATCCTATATTCAAGTGCCATTCAAAAGGTAGACTCCTGCTGTCTTTAAAGATCAAAGAAGCCAAGGAAATTACATCCAATCTGATCCTAAGCAATCAAATGTTCATATGTTCAATATTTCAAAAAGCAAACACATCAGCACCAACTGGAATTGGATTTTACAAGGTAATTTTTTATCCGGAAATCAAGTAATAGTACAATTAAATTTCCCTCTTCGTTGATTTTGGAATAAAGCAGAAGAAAAAGAATGGGTTAGGACAATCCGAAGATATTTTAAAATATAGATTTGGGTGTTATTACAGAAAGAACAAGAATAAAAGGTAATTTTAACTTTTTTCTTGATTGGAAGCAAGAAGAAAGAGAATGAAATAGCAGACTAGGCAAAATAAGTCTCCTTGACTTAATCCTTCCTTCTAGCTAGGACAGGAGACACTGAATATTCTTTATTAGCACATATCTAATATAATGTCAAGTGGTCAGAGAACCAAATATTGCAGCTACTTCAAGGGTATCATTGTTTTGTGAACTCTGACAAGAAAACAAGAATAGAGAATATCTGCCTCAGCCAAGCAAGTAAAGCATTCTCCACTCACAGTGAAAGATATTTTGGAGCCCAAACATTAGCTACACTTACTGCTCATTTGGACAAACAATCAAAGCATGCAGAAATCAAACAGCGGGTTGTTTATTACGTGCCATCTGCCACCAACGTGACATAAACTTGGACAGCATGATCCATTACCGCTTGTGCAACAATAGCATGGAAGTGTTTACTGGCAGAAAGCTTTTATTGAGAAAGTGAGTTTATTTTGCAATTGTTCAAAGAAGATTCCAACTTGCTTATATAATTTCTCGGGCAAATGTGTCTGTCGAGTGCCTGAAGTCCTATTCACCTGGAAAATCAAATGTATGACAAGAACAGAAAAACTTATACAACAGCATGACCATTATGCCTCTGCAAAGTAAAAACAAATGCCTGCAGTAAAAAACCCCACACTGATTTAAGCACTGCTGTCAACATTTGCTTCCTTTAGGCCCTAAGGACCAATAGACTCTTACGGGGAAGCAAATCTGGGTCTTACAGACAGGCAGAGCTCCTGCTACTGATTATTCACAGTAGGGTCCCCAGAAACTTTTACCACATTTCATATTTTTCAATTTGAAAGAATCCACGGCTTATATTGAAGCCTCCTTTCTCCCAGAAATTCAATCTATCAATAAAAACAGAACATCAGCACAAAAAACCCCACAACCATTAAAACCTCACATACAACAGAAAATCAACCGTTAAGAACTGAGAACTGACTTTTACTTCTGACTTTCCCTTTAGTGTTCAGTAAATTAATATATGACTGTCCACCTGAGAAATCATTATGCACCAATATTGTCCATAACAACAAAACAATACCATTCACTGATGTGAAACTAAGCAGGAAACCTCTCTAACAAACCATCTCTGTCACAACCTCCTTTCTCTTAATGGCAAAATGTGTATTTTGCTTTTAGGATAAGCAAATGACAAAAAGGAACAAAGCTTGACATATGATTAATTGTTACAGTAATCAATTATTCATTTATTTAAGGTGCTTTTTCCATCTACTTGAACAGTAATATGAAAGCTAGTGTCTTAAAAATTAATGCTATACTAATGGGAGGGGAAAAAAGAAAGGAGCAGAGAAGAAATAACACTGAATCAGGAGAGACCTGAAAATTCAGAGATCTGGTTCAGGAACCTACTGATGTTGGCACACAATCTACAGTACTATGGTGAATTATATTCATTCCCCTACTCTAAGAGCAAAGAGGACAACACATAACACATTTACAATAATAAGTGTTTCTCAAGTCTAAAGAATCTGAACAGAACTTGAAAGAACGTCACTGATATTTCTGATTTGTAACAAAAGAACCTCAACCAATAAAGACTATTACATTTCATTCCAAATTGCATCATATCAAATTTCACTTCCATACCAAATATCTTCCTATTGTTCTATTGTTGTCCCAGGCAACCAGTGACCGGATGAGAGGACACAGTCTTAAGCACTGCCAGAGAAAGTTTAGGCTAGAGATCAGAAAAAAAATTCTTTACAGAAAGAGTGGCTGGGTATTGGAATGGGCTGGCCAGGGAAGTGGTGGACTTACTGTCCCTGGAGGTGTTTAAAAAAAGCTGGATGTGGCACTCAGTGCCATGGTTTAATTGATACAATGGTGTTAGGTCAGAGGTTGGAGTTGATGATCTCCAAGGTCTTTTCCAACATAATTTATTCTGTGATTCCATTATTCCAGAAGAAGCAGCCAGAAACTATATCCATGTCTGATGGAGCCAATGCCAGCCTTCTCCAAGCCAAGCCCCTCAGTGACAGTGGCAGCACCTCTCGGACAACAGATTTAGGAAGGGGAAGAATTCATTGTGCAGAAGCAATTGCAGCCAGAGAAGACGGAGAGAGCAACACCCCTGTGGATACCAAGGTCAATGAATCAGAGAATTATAGACTCATTAAGGTTGAAAATACCTCCAATATCATCAAGTCTAACTTTTGGCAGCATATTCCCCTGCCCACTAAAACATAAAATGAAGTGCCATAAAGAGGGAGCAGGTGTCCAAGTCCTGGAGCACAGATTCCTCCTCAGCCCGCGGCGCAGACCGTGGTAAACAGCTGTGTCCCTACAGCCCACGGAGGTCCATGGGAAAGCAGAGATCCACCTGCAGCACAGGACCCCACTCCAGAGCAGGTGGATACCTCACAGAAGGCTGTGATCCTGTGGGAAGCTCACACTGGAGCAGGCTCCAGCAGGACTTGTGAGCCACAGGGAGAGGAACCCATGTGGGAGCAGGGCTGCTGACAAGACTAAGGCTGCTGACAAGACTCAGTGGATTCCATGATGGAGCAGCCTGTTCCTGAAGAACTGCAGCTCCTGGAAAGGATCCACATTGGAGGAGGGGAGGTGTGTAAGGAGTTCTCCCCCTGGGGAGGAAGGAGCAGCAGAGACAATGTGTGATGCATTGACACAGCCCACACCCCTGTCTCCCTCCGCTGCTGCAGTGAGGGAAGCAAAGTAACACAAATGAAGCTGACCTGAGGAACAAGTGAGGGGTGGTTTGAGCTTCAGCTTTAGTTGTCATTATTCCACTCTGGGTTGTTGGGCAAGAAATTAATTTCCCCAGGTGCAATCTCTTTTGGACATGATAGCAATGGGTGACTGACCTCTCCCTGTTCTTATCTCAACCCATAAACCTTCAGCTGTATTTTCTCTCCCCTGTTCAGCTGAGGAGCAGAGTAATAGAGCAGCTTCGGTGGGCACCTGTCATCCAGCAAGATCAACCCACCAAAACACACAATTAGGCATATTTAATCCTACCAAAGTAGTTGTTCTAATCTTGTATGTTTCAGTAGCAAGTGGACTGATTTGGTATCCATTCTGTAGATTCAAATGCATATTCACAACCACAAAAACCTGGGAAAGAAAAGATATTCTATGGAGATGATCCAAACAAAATTAGAAGTAAAATTGCATGACTCATAACTTCAGGCAATGCCAAATCCTCCTCAAGCAGAATGATTTCTCTTCCAAAATCTTAATGTGTTATGTTTTCTTACTCTTCACAAGGTCTTCAGTTTTATGAATAAATGTTTTCCATACCACAAACAGATGCATTTAAGTGCAAGCTTTTTCTTATGAAAGCTAAAGAAAACCATTGAAAATTAGCCTAACCAAAGAAAAGCAAGCTACAGAAAAACAAGTATTTCTACTACAACAGCTCAGGGGTGTTTGGCTTCAAACAAGTTGTTTGGTCAGAGAAAGTCTCTTACATTAAGAATAATGAAAGTAACCAATAGTCCACATATGTCAGGAGTATCTTAACTTTTTGAACGCTAAATCCCTGTCATGTCTCAAAATTGCTTGTCTATTTTTTTAACATTAAAACACTGGAGATGTAAGGTGCTCCCTGAATGTAGATCAACTGAAGTCTGCCTTGAAGACCAGCTGTACATTCATACGTACAATGATCTTGATGACCACTAGGTGAGTTCTGTATTAAAAATGCCTACAAGAGAGAATAATAACTTTACGCACAATATATAAAAAATATAGTTTAAGCTCAATCAAAAACAGGTTCACTTTTGTATTTCATAATGCTGAAATCACTGTAGGCCTGCAGCCCTATTTTTTGATTTCAAGAGCTTCCTTTAGACTACTTTAGGGCTCAGGTTTAGACTGCTTTAGGACTACTTGAGAGCAAATGGTATAAGAATATTTGGAGGTTGGTAATTTGGACAACTGAATTAGTAATAAGAAATAAACACTTTATGTATAGAACTAATAACAATAAATATGAGGTATTTAATTAAGCCTTAAGTTCAATATTTATTCATAAAAAGTTCAGTGTTCATAAAATAAAGAATGGCTTTTTTTGTGAAATAGCAGCATGCTATTTCAGAAAAAATAACATTTCAGTATACAAATGCAACTATTGCTTAATAAGCTCTCTTTATTTAAAAAACACAAAACTACCAAAAAACCCCACCAAATCTAATCTGAGTCAAATTTTCATTGGAATTATTTCTACCTCAGAATAACAAAGACATTAGCAAAACATTTCAGTCAGGCTTTCCAAATCCCACTATTCTAAATTGTTCCAACTTAAACACATTTAAAACACAACAAAACCCAGCAAGTATAATCTAAATCATACACCTTCCAGTCTTCTTCCCACAAGCCTTGCAGTCTGAAAGTTACCATGGAAACAAATTCTACATTTCCACAAATTGGAAGAGCCAGTTAAAAACAAAACAAAACTAAACTAAAAAAAAATTAACTCATTGCTAACTATGTCTTAATCAATGTATTAAGAAGGCCATGGCTAACTAGCCTCTAAATAGAAATAGTGAGAGTGACACTCTCATTAATTAATTGGCCAGGGATCCAAAATAGAATGGAAAGAAAAGAAAGGAGAGAGGAGAGAGAGAGAAAGGAAGAAAAAGAAAGAAAGAAAGAAAGAAAGAAAGAAAGAAAGAAAGAAAGAAAGAAAGAAAAGAAAGAAAGAAAGAAAGAAAGAAAGAAAGAAAGAAAGAAAGAAAGAAAGAAAGAAAGAAAGAAAGAAAGAAAGAAAGAAAGAAAGAAAGAAAGAAAGAAAGAAAGAAAGAAAGAAAGAAAGAAAGAAAGAAAGAAAGAAAGAAAGAAAGAAAGAAAGAAAGAAAGAAAGAAAGAAAGAAAGAAAGAAAGAAAGAAAGAAAGAAAGAAAGAAAGAAAGAAAGAAAGAAAGAAAGAAAGAAAGAAAGAAAGAAAGAAAGAAAGAAAGAAAGAAAGAAAGAGAAAGAAAGAAAGAAAGAAAGAAAGAAAGAAAGAGAAAGAAAGAAAGAAAGAAAGAAAGAAGAAAGAAAGAAAGAAAGAAAGAAAGAAAGAAAGAGAAAGAAAGAAAAAGAAAGAAAGAAAGAAAGAAAGAAAGAAAGAAAGAAAGAAAGAAAGAAGAAAGAAAGAAAGAAAGAAAGAAAGAAAGAAAGAAAGAAAGAAAGAAAGAAAGAAAGAAAGAAAGAAAGAAAGAAAGAAAAGAAAGAAAGAAAGAAAGAAAGAAAGAAAGAAAGAAAGAAAGAAAGAAAGAAAGAAAGAAAGAAAGAAAGAAAGAAAGAAAGAAAGAAAGAAAGAAAGAAAGAAAGAAAGAAAGAAAGAAAGAAAGAAAGAAAGAAAGAAAGAGAAAAAGAAGCTACAGTGTTTCATTCAAATAAGCATTTTTACAGTGCATTTACAACATGCCATTGTGTCTGTTAATATTGCCACTAAAACACAAATTATCCTGTGACCTACATGGAGGCAGAACTGCTGGATGAAGCTTTAGATTCAAGCAGTGAATACTCAAAGTCTGGCCTACATCAGAGAATTACAGAGATAAAATCTCTCACAGCTTTGGCTTTCTATCTATAAAATAAGGATGGCATAGCTTGTAAGAGCAGATAATACTTGGGAAAGGGACTGCTTAATGTTTATCTGCATGTCATGCAACGTCATTCAATTGCCATATTGTGCTGTGCTTATATTCCACGATGTTTATCTGTGACCTTGGGCAATACAAAGCAGCTGGAACTCCCAAGGTTGTCTCTTATGTCCACAGAGGTGAAGAGATGCATCTCCTGATATATATTTTATAATAAGGTTCAACACATTTCAGACTGTACATGACCTAAAAGTATATGAAAAATTCTAACAAGGCATGAAAGCCAAAACATCCACAAATGGGGATCAGCTACCCCTGCTTGACCTAAGTCCATTAAATTTCTACAATTGGATAAATTACTCCTGGAATACTTGTTATTGCAGCAGTCCTTTTCTTATCCATTAGAATCAAAATAATCAGAAATTGTTCTGATATAACAATTGCTTGCAGAGTCTCCTGCCTTGGGAGATATTATTCCTAAAATATCCAACATTGAGGAGCATCATCATCATCCTGCTCAGCTGAATATCTAATTTCATAGAATCATAGACTGGTCTGGGTTGGAAGGGACCTTAAAGATTATCATAAAGATTTGAAGCCCCTTGCCACAGGCAGGGACATCTCCCACTAGCCCAGGTTGCTCAAAGCCTGATCTAGTTGAATTTATCCTCTGAATTCCCATAATTCATTTTAACCTTTTTTAATCACTATATTGATCTTGCACATTGTGTCTTCTGAGAATGCCCACAATGTGACAGTCCTGATAATGGCTCACACCATTTGAATTCCTGTCAATTTCAAGCCAGTTTCCAAACACTCTCAACAATTAAGTACATCAGATAGCTATTGCTCTTAACATAACCCAAGGATAAACGCACAGATTTTTTTCCCTTTATTTCAGCAGCTATTTCTAAGAGAGCTTTGAAACATGGCTAGCCATTTGCCAGAAATTTTTAAGTTATGCAGTTAAGAGTCACATCAGCTGAAAAAGTTTAAGATCAAGACTTGACAAGGAGTCAACAGATATTTGGAATGCATTACAGTGCTACCCTGGCTGCACTAGGGGAAAAAAAAGCCATCTCATTTCTACTTCACTTTTTCCTCACTATTCTTTACTTCTCCCAGTTAAAAAATTCTTATAAAACAAATGTTTTCTTCAGTATCAATGCTAAAACAGTAAACCTACAAAAGCAAGTATCTAAAGAATCTGTACTTTCTTTACTTAAAAAAAAATGCATAAATATTACAGGGATTGAATTTTTTTACTTTAATTGTATATTAGAACACACTAACTTTTTCCAGTTCTCAAAAATAGGCATGGCTAAAATGGGATGTCTTAAATTCTCAGTGTTATTCTTCCATGCTGTCTCAGTGCATACAGTAAAACTATTTCTAGAAATTCAAACTCTTTTAAACCTACTGTAAAATCCAGTTCTGTTTTTCCTTGGTTCTAAAAAACATTCTTCAGAGGAAAACCAAGAAGACACATACTATTTTTGCTATAAAAAATTCAAATATAGAAAATTATATTTTTGTCTTTATAAATACTAACTATAATAGCAAATTCCATCAAATTTCCTAGGGCTGTTGGCACAGCATAAACATTCATTTTTTCTTATTTAGAGGTATGTTTCAATGTTTCCAGATGAAAAATCAGGGGTTTGTGTGGCTTTAAGACTTCCTTCTAGTTTCTATCTACTGCCTCTAGTCATTAAAGAAAATTCACAACAGAGCTGATAAGTAAAAGCATTTATCATAATAAAAGAAAAAAGTATCAGATACTAAAGGAAAGAAGGGAGAGAGGGCAACGGAGAATTGTGTGTCTCAAGAGATACAGCACAGAGGATGCTGATTAAGTACTACTATCTAGACCAACAGATAACTTCAATTCTTTCCCAGCTAAAAGAATATACAGTAATCATCATTAAAAAAAACAAAAAAAACAAAAAAACAACAAAATAAAAACTAGTCCCTGATTCAGTCATCTTAAGTTTTAAAGTCTTTAAAGCACCTCTACATTGTTTTTTCTCAAGCCTATTCTTCTTCTAAAGTTTGTTCACCTGTAAAATTGTAGTCTCCCTCTGGAGAGGGAGACTCAACATATGTTTTGAGGCTGGAGACTCAACATATGTTTTTTTCTTCATCTTCCATCATGCATAGAAGAAATAAGTACAACTTCCTTTATATTTGCTTTTGTGCAGTGATTACCCTACAATTTGTAATGTGTTCAAATGCATTTTGAAAACGTTTTTTCCACCCAGCAATAGGGTGTGCATGCATTTGACACAACTTCTAATGTGACATGCTCCAGCAATTCAAGACATTCATATAATATTCATATACCTATTATCTGCATTGGCAATTGATTTTCTTTCCAGAAATCAGTATATGCAGAAGCTTAAAATTCTGGTTTCGTAATTTTAGAATAATCATCTAAAGTCAACATAGCTTTAACAAAAAAATCTTTGCCAACGTTGGACTACAGTCCTGATGTTACCTCAAACTGACCTTCATGTGTAGTGTAATCACCAGTTTGCAGTTTCATGGTGTTTCTTGAAAGTTTGCTTCACCTTTGCTTCAAATTCATTTACTGCTGATCCTTGCATACTTTCTACAAATAATACTTCTTTCCTGTATAGGAAATAGAAAAACACCTTATTCCCCAAATAATGCACATTTTACGTTTAATCAGAAGCTGAAAAACACTTTGGTTTCTCATTAATATAATAACTTGGACTAAAAGCATGTTATTTTTGACCTGTGTTCTCTTAATGTCAGAGATGTGCTCACACATCCTCTTGAACACTAACTTGTTTGTAAAGCATAGATTACTTCTTACAAAATCCACTAATACTTTCCTCATAGATTACTTCTCACAAAATCCATTAATAATTTCCTCATGCATACCCCTAGAAGTATGTAGTACTCTAAATCAGACAATGTTTTTTTGCCGTGTTCTTCAGTTCAGGGCATGTTTTCTTATGTTCCATAACATGGAAAAATTCTTAAGTGTTTTTGAGTTTTAACCAAAGATGTTCTTACATCTTGCATATGTAAAACACTGCACATCTGTCATTACACTCTCACCTCTTACAAATGAAAAAAAAAATCAGAGAAATCTAAGGCTTTCATTTTCTGTGACTTTTCTGCCTCTCTCAAAAGTTTGGACATGTGATACAATTTTTACAGGCTTATGTTAGGAAAACTTCATCCAAGTGAACTTCTGTAGGTGTCTTCTAAAAACTGGCTTTTTATTTTGGTTAATTTTAAACTAATTAACTTCTAGCCATGTTTTTCACTTGACATAAGGAACTTTAGGCAACACATGGGAAATACCATGGCTGTAACATCTCCCAGTCTCTCAGACAGGAGACAACAATCAAGGAGAGCACTGGCATCAAGCAACATTTTCACAGACCGTGAGTGGCTAAACCATCATGTCTCTGAGCACAGCTGACAGCTTGCCCTCATTTAAAGAAGCATTAGCAATCCCTTCCAACAACAGGCCCAAGTCTATTCCACTTCTTTTCCACAGCTATATAAAGGGAGAGAGATCCCACATTCAGCTGGCTGTGCAGAACTTCTTATCACATCTGGGATTGCCAATCAGGGCACAGACAAAGATCAGTCAGGGAAGGTTCCTCAGCGTCATACTCCTGGTCTCACGCTGTTAATTGCTAGAGACCATTCTATAAATGTTAAAATTGTATCTAGGGAGAAAACTGAAGCAGTGTCCCTTCTTCAAATCTACTTTCTGCTACAATAATTCCTGTTTTAAAATTATATCCTTGCAGAAAAGCCTTCCACATTTTAATATTTTCTTCCTTGGAAAAGCATCAGCTAAACTTTCAACTCACATACACACACATATTTTAACTTCTGAAAATATAATACAATTGGAGAAGAAATTTAGCTAAAAATTTCCTTTGGGGAAAAATCACACTATAAATTCTAATAAATACAAATACTATCCTGCAGTTATGACTGAACTGACTTTTTTTGCTGCTGTCCACTGAAATGTTTAACCAGCTACAAATTATTACATTTGCCTTTTTATTAATCTTATCTACACTGTCATACTCCCAGACTACTACAAACATTGTATGATGTCTTGTCTTTATGGTAAACAAGCTCTATCTGGTTACCTAGGTGCAACATAAACTATTTTCTATGAACCAAAGACAAAATTAAACATCTAAAAATGAAAACCTTAGGAAAAAAAACAACTGAGGTTTGCTGCCAGAATATATTCCTTACAGTAAAGCATTCATAATTTCCTGTCAAATTTTCAAGCAATTATAGTAAACAATATTTAGTGTAATTTAATTTTAAATATTATGCTAATTGTCAGTGACCTTTGAACCTTGGAAATAGTGCTACCATCCGCATGGCAAATGTAATTATGGAATCTGATTTCCTATATTGTGTAAGCAATGAAACTGCTTTAATTGACACTGATATATATTTGCAATAACTTTTGTGTAAATTAAAAATCAATGCCAGTATTAGCTCTCTGGATCCTATTTTTATCAGACTGTTTATTTCTTTAAAATAGGAGATACACAAGAGCAACTGTTTTGCAGAATATACAAAGTATGTTTTAAATCCCAGTGTAGTTTTCATGCATGCCATTTATGTGAAAAGCTTGCATATCTCTCACTTATGTACACACAAATAAGGACAAATCCCATCAGATCTAGGCTGCCTTCAGGAGATTTTGCTTCCAGCTGATTTTTGATTGATTGTCAAGCATGCTTCACCATGACTAAGTGGGATATCATTGTATTATGTGGTGTCAATGCTGCAGTGCATTGTAGATATCCAAAACATGGCTACAAAAGAAATTAAAAGTAGAATTATTCACTTTGATGGGGTTTTTTTTCCCAATTTTTATAGGGCATCCTAGATTTTAAGCCCTTCAGTCCTCTTGCGTATTCAAAGATATTCTTGGCAAACATTGTTAACATTTCTCTCCTATTTTATAATTTTTCTTTGTCTCCGTACTCTTTGTTTAAATGTTGCAAAGCAAACTACAAATACAAATGTATAAAATGTATTTAAAACTTTATACCAAGAAAGGTATCTTTGTTCAACGTCAATGAAAACATTCTGCCATCTGGATGCAAGCATTCATTAAGAATTCAGGTAAATTTCAGACTAGGATTTGAAACAGTCACAATAGCTGCTGTGGGGAGTGGAAGGAAGGTGGTCTTTGTGGTTTGAGTCCTCTAAACCAGCATGCTGGACTGAATAAAGTATTTTCCTATTGTCATAAAAACCACAACAACTTATAATTTTTCCCAAAAAGTAAAAATGCTAACAGTATATTTTGAAAATATGGCGTTAACTATATAAGCTATATATTAAATAGAGATGAATTGAGGAACAATGAAGAGAATAACAACACTGAAAGGTCTTGCTCTCACACAGCACAGGGCCACATCTGATCTCACAGTGGTTTACCCTGCTGTGACTGCAAAGACTTCATTAAGCTTCATCCTTTATATAAACACAAATGAATACATAAATAGAAAGCAAAGATTGCATAGATTTTACAGTGGGGGGAGGGCGGCAGGGGGAGGTGCAGAATCTGAATTGGGAAGCACCCAGCTACAGCTCCAGTCCTGTTTTCAAAGGCTGTTTGTTCACATTGTACTCCTTAGCAAGGAAGCTAATTTACATCATAGCTGCAAAGCAGAAAAAGCAGTGCTGTATTGTCAAATATTAGGGAAATTTTGCTTCTCAAAGAAATAACATTTTCAACATGTAATTGAAACTCAATGTGATGTAAATTAGGTCTTTATATTAGAAGACTTAAACCATACCAGCCCCATGTAATAATTTCAGCTGAAGCAGAGGACTCTCTTCTCTCCTGTGTCCTTTCCTAGCAGTACAAGTCATATGTCAGGATGTACCCGATGTACCACCAGGATTCACACTCCAGAGAAAGAATCATCACCACTCATCTCACTCCAGGTCCTTCGCAGCAAACTGCATTTGGGAAGAAGGGAAAATAGGAAAAAAAAAATCAGACAGCTTCAAAACATTAATTAATTTTTTTAGCTTGCAGAAAGATGCACATTTTTGTGATCAGCTAAATAATCCATTTTAAAAACAAAATAAGGGAAAAGAAATTTTCCATAAGCTAGATTTTGTAAATGCCATAGAGTCCCAGCACGCCCACTCTACCTGTATATTTTACTTAGAAAACAAACCATCGACCTGTAATTTGGTTCTGATGTAGCCTAAAAGCACGTTATAATATTAAAGCTTATTTATGCCTGTAAGACCCTCTTACCTACAGCCATTTCAAATGTAGTGAAATAATGCATCACTAATCACTAAGACTTTTATTCCATAATAGATGTTTTTCTCACTAAATCAATTCAAAGGCTAATTGGGGTGGAAGGTGACTATCTCTAGTGGTTATAAATACATTTGCATTGCTATCAATCCTTTACCGGGCTGATGTTTAACGAGGCTGAACCGGAGCCCGGCGCTGCCAAGCCGCATCCAATGCTGCCATCCAGTGGCACAGCCGGCGGGGCAGGACAGCCATTCCTTCCTCCAGGTGGATGGATGAGGGCCGGGAAGGATTCCTGTCCTCGGCTCCGCCTTTCTCCTGCGGACCGAGGGTCCAGCAGCTCCTCCAGCCCGGAGCCAGCGCTGCCCGAGCTCCCGGAGCTCGACCCAGCTGCTGGAACACAGCAGCAGGCGCCCCATCACAACTCAGAACAGACAGGCCTCACCACAAGGAAAATAAAGAACAGGAAAGGTTATTGATTCCTTCAGCGTGTCTTGGACCAAAGCCTACGTCTGTCGTCTGAGTCACTCAAAACATCTTTAAGTTGCGTTTCATCCTCCTGGCCAGTGAGAAGCCTCCTGACACTTTTTAAAATAAGATTCCTCACACACACAAACAAAAAAATTTAAAAAAAAAAAAAAAAACACAAAACAAAACAAAAAAACCCCACAACTGTACTTTTATCAGGCACATAATTTAAGGTATTATTTAAACTCTGCAAGCTTCAGATGTCAGATAAATAGAGAAGCCCAATTTACTTGAAAAAAAAAACCAACCCTGAATACGTGAATATGCCTGAAATAGGTGATACGGCTTTCCTTAGAGAAACTTAAATAACAAAAAAAAAATTCTTACAGTATTTGCCTAATGAGAAATATGGAGATACGTGATAGAAAGCATCTAGTTTTCTACTGGAGAAGTTATTGGAGGAATGAGCTGTTTTATTTACTTGGTTTTTTGTGAAATAGTGAGATTATCCAAGGCAGCTCAGCAGTGCTTTTCTCTGTGCATCATTTCTGTGTGGACAGCTTGCAATAAAGTGTATATTCCTCCACAAGACAGGAGGCTCTAAATCAAGTATTTTGCATACACCTGCAAATTTTACCCATCACCAGCCAGATTGCTACAAGCATTATCCACAGAAGGATCATACATAGTCAATGGCAAACATACAATAAGAAAGCAGCCAATACAACATTTATGAAGCTACATTATTATTAGAAGGTCTCCAGAGTTTTGCAACCAGAAACTTGAAGTAGCCAGTTGCTGTTTGTTAGCAGACTGCATTCAGTGAAGCCAGCTATTATGATTGCAGAATTTTGCTTTCATGTGCCTAATGTTGTAGTAAACAGTTCATAAACTGTAAGTTATGATATTAATGCAGTGAGCAAAAACCTTATATTCTGTCTGTTATTACTGAGATTTTGTACATTTCGTGCCAGAAGACAGTATTTCCTCTGAAATATTAATGCTGCAGCAGGGCACTTTGCAGTGCAAGTAAAGACAAGAAAAGCCTTTATTTCAATGAATATGCAGGCTAAAATGAGTACAGAAATAGAAGCCCAAGGGAAGATAGCATCACAAAATGAACAAAATAAAGTTAGAACTAACTACAAACACATATGCGTAGGGGTAGTTAATTGTACTTTCTCTACTCCAGTGAGAATTTACATTGCTGTTTAAAAGGAAATAGAGAGCACACTCATTAGATGATAAAAAAATATATTTAAAAAGCTTTCTCAAGACTTAAATCAAGAATACACATTGGAAGAAAAAAAGGACCAGAATAAAAGTTCACTTTTGAAAGCCTGTGGCTAAACAGTGAGTGAGCATTACAA
This sequence comes from Zonotrichia leucophrys gambelii, assembly GCF_028769735.1. NCBI lineage: Eukaryota > Metazoa > Chordata > Aves > Passeriformes > Passerellidae > Zonotrichia > Zonotrichia leucophrys. Next base: position 67,381,817 of record NC_088200.1, on the reverse strand, counting down.
AGAAGATCAAACTCTCTACAAATGTGGCGCATATGTTGCGGTATTAATATTTTTTCTTTAATGCGTTCAGAGATCACAACTGATGTCACACTGACATTTTTAATTTCTGCCTTGAGGAGTTTTAAACAGAGATGAATATAATTAGAAAGCAACTGAACAGACTACATTTTCTCATTTATTAGCTTCTCAGAAATCGAGACCTTCACTGGTTATTGAAAGTTCCAAAACATGACAATTTGAGACAAATCTACCCATGGTGTAAGCAGAAATTAATAGAATATAGAAACTGTGTGCAGACAAAATATGCCAGGTGTCAAAACAAGCATTCCAAGTAGGAAAAGGATAGCAACCGTCCATTTCAGATTATTTTCCTTGATGTTGTGAAATTTTGCAACACATTCTGAACAGCAATTAAGTCTACCAACAACCACCACCAAAACACACACATAAACCAAAAAAACAAACCAACAACAACAAAAAAACCCACAAAGCCTAGAACATAAAACAAACATTCAAAAGTATTCAGAACTATATAGCAGGAAAAGTTAATGTGTCGGGGCAATCAAGACTACAGTCAAAACCTGCCAATTTAGCTAATGTTGTACCCTTTTGTGAATTTCCTTACTACTGCCATGCCACAGCACTAGAGCGGACATGTGAAATCAGGCCCTTTGACTATGGCCACCTAAAGCCATTCAGTGACACTCTAAGGTAAGTTTCAAAAAATTCTAATAACATCAGCACAATGACAAGTAGACAGAGATGTTTTATAGCCAATGAAACTATCCAATTAAAGGGTAGCATTTTATGATCTTGCATTTCTGATTATCAACTTCTCAAGTTCTGCAACTATTGCACAGAATTATCGGTGATTTCCTACATTTATTTCCATGTCACTCATTTCCTATATGTGTTAATGCACATTTTCAGAAGTTAAAAAACTCAAACTAACAAAAAGACAAAAATAATCCCAATAAAAAATGAAACTGCCAACAACAACAAAAAATACCCCACCCCCTAACATTAAAAAACCCCAAACAAAATAAAAAACTGCAATAAACAAAAGTTTTGGATAAGCTCTGTTTGAGAGCTTATCCAAACATTCCTACATGTTGAACTCATGTAGAAAGATTAACAGCAAGACTTTCCATTCATCTAGTGTCTAAATGAGGTACATACCAATTCACAAAGCAATCACGCAACTTAATCAAAGAAAAAATAAAATCCAGTGAGGTTATTAAACTGATAAATACTGCTCATGACTGAGAATATTCCTGAACTATGTAATGCTGAGAAAGTCGATTACTGGGAGAAATATTAGTATAATCTTTCTTTTTCTCACTCACTTTCTTAGGTGATGGGTGAACACCGACAGTGACAGACTGCATGTACACACATTCAGACTGCTGTAACATGGCTTTTCTTCCAGTGTGACTTTCAAAACCTAACCCATTTTCACTCTTAATATGAATTAAGCATATTTGGAAACACTACATTTGAAAAAAATCACAGAATTTCATTAGAAACGTCCTTGCAATCACTTGCCTATGCTAAGACTACTTGTGGTTTCTGATAAGCCATCTTCAGTACATTTCATTAAAAGCTTCACAGCTGTTGATCCAGACAAGCTTGCGTCTCCTCATGACACATGGACCAGAAGCGAGCTGCTGAGTTTCCATTTAAGCTGATTCTTGTGAACCTTCAGCTCTGCACCTTCATTCAGGGGCTGCGAGGTCCCACTGCCACCCTGCTCTGACATCACTGTGCTTGCTGAAGGAAAGGAGCAAACAGGCAAGGGGTCAGCAATGTCCACACAAGAGCATTTTACCTCTGCTAAAGGGAATGTCTGAATTTAAATCACTAAAGCACTTCAGCAACTGCAAAGTTCAGTGCGTGAGTATTTTAAAGTTAAAAATTGTGACAAATGACTGTTTATTTTTTGTTTTATTTTGTTTTGATCTAAGAGCAGCATTCCTGCTTGTTAAAAAGTTTTTTTTTTTCTTGTATGGTAAGATCATCCACATGGAATCAGATACTAATTTATATCACATTTATCCAGCAGAAATACACTAGTTTTGTCATACTATGTTACTCTCTATTGAAACAAAATTGTAATCTTTTCAGTACAACAGATTTCCTTAAAAGGCTCTCATAGGCAGGTTTGATCTTTATATTATAAATTTCATTTCATTGTAAGCTCTTACATTTATATTACTGCTTAACATGAACTCTCACTGAAATGTGACCTGACAATTTATATCTGTATTTATTCATGATAAGCTTTCTGCTTCACTACTACTGAAAGTGTAGTATATTCATTGCAGAAATAACACTTCCTGCTATTTCCAACAATGAAGGTCACACCAAGCTTCACATGAAATGAAATGTAATGTTTCATGTTTTTCAGTTGGGGCACATGTTTTAAATTCCTTTTTATAATCATCTATAGTAGAGCATTTCTGCAAATTTCTTTTTTCCTCTAACTCCATTTTCTCTATTTTCAGTCAGGAAAATACATTTCATATGTATATGACCCAAATAGGGGGAAAATTAACAAATACAGATTCAAAACTTACTGAGCTATACAGTTAAAAACAAACAAACCAGACCAAACCACTGAGGCTTAGGCCTGTCTGTGCCTGAGTTTCGTTCATATATTCTTGTCCCATTAGCAAAATCTTACATTTTGGGTATGCAAAGAAAGGATCCCAAAGAGATCCATAAACTGTTGAGCTTCATGTTCATGTTAAACTAGATCAATAAGAATAACTGCACAGCTCTAGTTCCATGATGAGCTTGATGTAGTCGATTTTTAATTCAGTTTTATCTGCACACTAGTACCTCAGTTAGTAGCTTGTCATCAGTACACACCAACCATAGCTACTCTGCTAATTTCTGCATTACACACTCCCAAGGATACTGAAGGCTCAGAACAATAGATATTACTGTCATGGAAAGACAGCTTCTGAAAATTTGAGTGTGTTTTTCTGGTTAAAAATATTGGTTACTTTTCCTTTCTGTATTTTGAAATATGCAGATATCATTTGTGCTCTGTCAGTATGCTTCCAATGCTCTATCACAGAAAAAATGTTCTAATGTATCATTTAAAACAATAATATCAACAATTTGTAAATAAATATTTAGAGGATAGTCCTTAAATAAAAAATGTACCATTTTGTAGACTGGTTATATGAGACATCTATTGAACAATATTAGGGTGTCTACATTTACAACAGTTTAACATATTTAACACAAGATCAGTCATTGGGTTGGGGGCTTTGTGTGCACATTGCTTGCTTGAGGACTTTTTTTTAAAGCTAAAAATTTTTGCTATAAAATGGAGCACTTTCTGAAGCACTTATTCAATTTCTCATGATATCTCCCGATAAAGCATATTTTATTTGAAAATAATTATTTCCATTTCAAAGTACATATAACAAGAAATTTCAAATGTTCACTTTAAGTGGCAACATGGCAGCACAACTGAAATTACATTATTTTAGCACCCTTAGCAGGAAATTGGTTTAAAAAAAAAGTCACTCAAAAACTAATTCAGTTGCAATATGAGTTTTGCATCTGTACAAGTAGTAAAAAATGTACTTTAAACCCCATCCTTCCCACCTTCCCAGGCTCAGCTTCACTTATTCCTCAAATTTTCTTCCTCCTTCACTCTGCAGTGCAGAGGAAAGGAACAGGGCCTGTGGTCAGTTCATCACTCATCTCTGCCACTCTTCCTCCAAAGGGGGAGGACTGAGTACACTCTTCCCCTGATCCATTGCAGGAGTCCCTTCCAAGGCAGACAACTTCTCCAACACGAGCCTTCCTCCGGCTGCAGCTCTTCATGAACTGCCCCACTGCGGGTCCTTCACAGGCCCAGGGATCCTGACAGAAAATCTGCTACAGCATGGGCTCCTGTCTTCAGTGGGCCACAGATCCTGCTCCAGCACAGGCTCCCACACAGTCAAAGCCCCCTTTGGGCACCCACCAGCTCCAGGGTGGGATTCTCTCGATGCTGCAGGTGGATCTCCTCTCCACCATGGATTTCCATGGACTGCAGGGGAACATCTGTATCACCAGAGGCTACAGAGGAAGGAATCTCTGCTCTGGCACCTGGAGCAGCTCCTCCCCCTCTTTCTCCTCCGACCTTTGTGCCTGCAGAGCTGTTTCTAGCACATATTCTCACTCCATTCTTCCCCGGCTGCAATTGCTCCCACACAAAAGCTTCTTCCCCCTGTTGTTTGTCCGCTGTCACTGCCTGGCCCAGCCTCGGCCAGCGGTGGGTACGTCCTGACGCCAGCAGGCACTGGCTCTGTTGGTCACGGGGGGAAAGCTTCTGGCAGCTTCTCACAGAAACCACCCTACAGTCCCCCGTTACTGAAACTTCGCAATGCATCCCAAATAGAGCCGTAGCGTTGCTGTTTGGATTTCAGCCTCAGCCTTGAACTTTCAGCAGGTGAAGATAACTTCCACCAGCAGGACACTGTCTCTTCATAGTTTTCAGGAAAAAAAATATGTCCCACTTACTTTTAAAAATTCCTTTGAAATAAGTCAACCTTCTAAGCCTAATTCCCTGACTACTTCAAACTTCTGGGTAGACTTGCACAGCCACCAGTTACTTTGAGCAACAGCAGGGCTGCAGCCTTCTTAGTGGTGAGGAGAGCAGGATCATCATCTGTTGCTGCTCCAAATACATCAGCAGATTCAACTTTTCCTGTGCTTAAGGATGAGACAACAGAGCAAACAGAACACCTTTAGATGTTTAGCATCTACAAAGGATTAAAATAATTTCCAAGCAGGCATGAAAGACAGACCAGAGCAGAAATATTTTCCCAAAACCATCTTCTTCAGTATCTCCTATAGCAAGCCATGGTTGACAAAAGAACCTTATTAAAGCAATTACATTAAGCAATCTTCTGCAGTAGTTCTCAGCGGTAACCATAATTTTTGTACAGTTCCTGTACTACCTCCTGTTTCAATACAAATACAGGTACAAACCTGTCCCAGCTGCCTCCTGTTGGCTTGGCCACCCACAATTTCTCAGCAGACAGACAGACACTGCCCTTCCTTCCCAAGATATTGAGCTGAAGAGTACTGCAGGGTATCAGCAAAGCCCAGCTAACTGGCAATCTGCATCACTTCCTCTGCACACAAACTGACTCAGAATGATTCTGGCACAAGAAATTCACCTTACAGTAAGGTAAGCCTTGGCATTGAAGGAGAGGAGGAGGAGGGCAGGAAATCTTCAGAGATTAAATTCTTCCTCTCTTCCCTTTCTTCTTAAGGGTGTTCACTACTTAACAGAAACCCAGCACAACCTTTAGGTCAGCCTAAGCTTTAGATTTCAAATGCCCATTAAGCCTCTTCAAGACACACATTGGTCTTTCACCAGCATAAGGCTCTGTTCTCCTTTCCTGGTGTCTCCAAAGGCTGGCAACTAGCTTGTACTGCTTTCGCAGATTTTAGTTACTCTTGTCCTGCAACTCATTTCAAGAGAGATGATCCCCACCTGCTCAGAAGGCGCAAGAAAACAGTCATCTGCCAGAGGAGACCAACAGCTGCATTTTTGCGGGCTTGGCTTTGAAGGAAAACTGCCCCCAGAGAAACACAGAAGAGCTGGGAGGGGCAGCTGCCAAAAAGCCTCATGCCCCCTCCCTTGTACCCCCACAGTGCAGCCAGGCCCAACCTGACCTCCAGCAGGCTGCTTCTGCTGCCTCTGCTCCTTCACCAAGCCATAGCACACCTTCCCAAAAACAGCTGGACACCAGGCACACAATAGCTTCTTGCCATTATAAATCCAAACAGTGAGAGATGCTTCTCTCCTGATTAAGGTGCTAATGAGACCGTATGTCAAAGTCAGTAATAAGTTGTTTTAGACTGTAAATTTTTTAACAGATATCAAGCAGCAAACAGTCACTACCCATGGTTCCAGCAGTGTCCCATGGGGCTTCTTCACCCTGGGCCTTGCAGTGGGGGCATCCTGGAGTCATTCTTCTGGGAAAACCACTTTTGCACAGTCCAAGCTCCAGGTATCCTCAGGTTGGTTTTTGGTGTTCCTGGTGTTCCTGCATGTGTATGAGCAGTTGCTTCCTTTTCCACAGTTTGCCAGAGTGGGATTTGTCTGGATGCGTTCACTAGGTTGAGTTAACCAAATCTCACCTCCATCAGGCTAGGAATTAGCATCTTCCTGTTGTAAATTTCTCTTGTCAGTGCTTATCTCAAGTTCCTGCTCGGGTGATCCATCTTAGAGCAAGTTCCTTCTGTGGCCTTGACTGTTTTCAGATGGGCAAGTGCAGCCTTTATGTCCTCACACCCTGCTGAAGTCACACACAGCAGTTCTGCAGGCCCCTGGGGCTGCCCTGCATTCCTTTGGACTGCACAGTTTTACATGTTTGTCCGCTCTGGTGAAACTGCCTGCTCTGGCTATGCTCAGGTCACAACTCCCAGATATCCCTCCCTGACAGTGCAGGCAGAAGGCTAGGACTCCAGCACACATAGGACTGTATTGAGCCCCAGAAGGCACCCTGGGGTGCCAGACATCTGGAAACAAACCACACGAATAACAAACTCTTTCCAGTTGTCTTGTCATTTTATGGCTGAATCACAGACCTTGGATCTGAGAGCTTTCCAAGTTTGTGTTAAGTTATATTGAATCAAACCAAAGTGGGGGCATGAGTTCAACTATGGCAGAAAGGTGGAAACACACTTCCTACCAAAACCTAGCAAAAGAAACCATTAGTTAGAAACGTGACCAAGAGCTGTGGAGACCATTTGTACTGAGCCAGGTGTTGAAAACTAGCCTTGTAAATATGGTTCTCTGCAGAGGACAAGCCAATTGTACCATCCTACAGCTTTCTGAGCCCTGGGCTACAACATGGGTGCACAAACCCCAGCAGTGAGCAAGAATATCCACTGCGGTGAGAGGAGCAATCAGTAGAACTTTTATTTATATTTATTTTATAGCAAAAACAAATAGGCAAACAAAAATCCTAACAAAAAAACCACTTAAGAAACAAATTCACCTTTACTAAGATTTAATGCACAAACTGACACCAGTGTTTCCACTCACCTCATGTATCAGAACATGCCAGGCCATCCACAATGCCGAGGTCTCCTCAGTGAAGAGAAGGTATCAACAGCACACAGAGCTTCAAACAGTGCCCTCCCTCATTTGCTCACTTTCAGTGTTTTGCCACATAGTGCAGTTCATATGGACCAAGTGCATTTACAGCACCTGTGCTCGCTTCTGAAGTAAACCACCCTTCCAAAATGGACATGGAGCTTCCTGCAAAGAAACTACAGATGGAGACAATCCTGATGCTCCAAGCAATCAAGAACATGGGCAGAGCTGACAAGTTTCCTATTCATCATAGCAGGAACCTTTTTAATAATGCACTACACAAAACTGATGCTTAACTGGGGGGCAGAATTAAAAGATACCGAAATTCTCTGTATTGGTCATTGATACAGTGGGCTCATTTCATCTGCAATATGTGAGTATTCCTAAGAATACTAAAGTTTACCTTGTCTTTTCCAGAAAAGGTAGTTTTCTGTAACTGTTTAATAAAATGGCACATCACAACCATATTATAGAATACAATTTCTTCCTTTAAGAAAATAAATATTGAAATATATTCATTTGTCCTCCATGTAAGAAACAGTTCAATTTACCTCAGCAAATTTAGATTGTAATATCCAGCTGTGATTTTAGTCCATGCACTAAGGTTTATCAATCAAATTGTCATAATTTATGTATACTTACTACCCACCTAATTTCTGGGAGCTCTAAAGAACTTTATCTTCAGTCTCTCTTGTTCATAGAAAGAGGGCATTAATGTGGAAAACAAACTCCTAGCAGGGATCCTCAGGACAACCCCCTATGGCAGATAATGTGGCCAGCATACATTCTCAGCTGATGAAACAAACGGACCTACCCCACAAAAATTAATTCAAATTGAAGTGGATACCCAAGTTCATAACCAAGTTCAATTCACAAAAGCAAAAAAAGAAGGACTACTATTGAAGTCTCAAGATTTGTATCTTTGAAGCAGTGAAGAACTCTTTCTGTTTTGTTTAGGTGTGCCACAACAAACTCGCTAGCCAATGCAAGAAAGGAACAATATAGAAAATTATAAATTAATGTGTGATGAATTTAAGACTCATTTAAGACCATGCTGTCAGCAGGTCAAAGCAAGTGCGGGTTTACATAGTCACCCACGGACAACTGCCTCAAAAACCAGATAAATATTTGCAGCTATGCTGTCTCAAACTGAACCAGAGAAAGGCAACTGGCTCTTCATGTCCAAGCAATGGACAGTCAATGCCAGCACTTCGTGCATTTGAAATATGGTATAATAGCACATTCCTACCATTAATACAGAATTCTGTTGCAGAAGCCCTTCAGGGTCATTGCACCCAACTACTCTCAGCACTGCCAAGCCCACCATTAAACCAGGTACCAAAGCACCACATCTACGTGTTTTAAGTACCTCCAGGGATGGTGAACACCATTTCCCTGGGCAGCCTGTTCCAATGATTGAGAACCCATTTGAAGAAGCAATCTTTCCCCAGTATCCAATCTAAATCTCTCCTGGTACTGCATCAGGCCATTTCCTCTTGTACTGTCACTTGTTTCTTCAGAGAATACATTGACTTCGCCCTGGGCTACACCCTCAAAGTCCCCCCTAAGCCTTGTTTTCCAGGGTGAACACCCCCAGCTCCCTCAGCCACTCTGCACAAGACTTGTGCTCCAGACCCCTCCCCAGCTCTACTTCCCTTCTCTGACTGCTGCCAGCACTTCAATGTCTTTTCTGAACTGAGGCCCAGAAATGGACACAGGATCTGAGGTGTGGCCTCACCAGCACCAAGTATAGGGGGGCCATCCTGCTGGGATTGTCCCTGCTCCTACTGGCCCCACCATTCTTGGTAGATGCCACGATGCCTTCTTCAGGGTACAGCTGGCTTCTGTTCAGCTGCTGTTGACGAGTACCCTCAGGTCCTTAGCTGCCGAGCACCTTTCCAGCCATTCTTTAAACAGCATGTAGCTCTGCATGGGATTATTGTAATGGCAGGACTCAGCACTCAGCCTTAAGGTTTTTGTTCAATTTCAGCCCACTGATCCAGCCTAAGTCTCTGCAGGACTTTCCTACACTACAGCAGATACACATTTCTGCCTAACGTAGTGTTGTTTGTAAACTTACTGTGGCTACACTCAATGCCCTGGTCCAGATCACAGGTAAGAGCAGCTGTCAGCTGAATGTAACCCCATCCACCTCCACTCTCTCCTCACACAGTTTTTTTACCCAGTGAGGAGTGCACCATTCCAAGCCATAAGCAGCCAGTTTCTCCAGCAGAACACTGGGGGAAATCGTGTCGAAGGCTTCACTAAAGCCCAGGCAGACAACATCTAGTCTTTCCCTCATCCACTAACATCACCTTGTCAAAAAAGGAGACCATGTGCGCTTAGCAGTACTTGTCTTTTGTAAACCTGTGTTGGCTGGGCCTAATCCCATGCTCATCCTGTATGTGATTGCCACGTGATTGCAATCAAAACTACTTGCTCCATGACCTTCCCCAACAGGTCATGTTGGTTCCCTGGATCTTCCTTCCAGCCTTCTTGTAGATGACTATCACGTTTACTTGTATTAGGTCTGGCTGGGACGGGTTCTTTTCCCCATGGCAGCCCTCACCTTGCTATGCTGTTAGTGACTGGTGAGGTGCTGGTAACAGAGTGGTGCTTTGGCTACCTCTGAGCAGCCCTGGCCCAGCATCAGCACTGTCTCCCCAAGATTCTGCACCTCCACCACCAGCAGGGTGGGGCTGGGCAAACCCGGGAAGGGGACATGAAACAGACAACTGACCCAAACTGACCAAAGGAATATTTCACATTATACCAAGTCTGCTCTGATACAAAGCTGAAAGGCCAGAGTCTATCTTCCAGAAATTCAAGATGGCAGTTCTGCTGATCTGCCTCCTCACTTCTCTGAGAACCAAACGCTCTATAATTTTGTGATCTCTGTGCGCAAGACAGCCTCCAACCACCACATCACTCAGCAGCCTTTCTTAGTACACAAGTCCACTGGGGACCCAAACACCCTTGAAAGCCAAAAGCCTCGTCTTTCCTGGTAGTAGCTCTGCTGGTATTTTTTTTTTTTTCATAGTGCCAAGTATCTTAAACTTAACATCTTCATAATCAGCTGCAACAAAGACAGTCACTAATCTTCACCCATCAGACTATCTTTAGTTGCAAACAACAGACCTAGGAATGGACCTCTAACAAAAGCAACCTTCTATGTACTTTAGGATCTTGACAAGCTTTTGGAGTGCACACATGCAAACTTCCTGAAGGACAGCAAGGACAAGTTCAGCATCCTGCAATTGGCCCAGGGCAACCATCACTCTAAGTACAGACTAGTGGATGAAGGGTTTGGGACCAGAGAAGCACTTGGGGATACCGATGAATGAAAAATTAGACATGACATAGCAATGTGCACTCAGCCGGAAAGCCAACTGTGTCCTGGGCTGCATCCAAAGCAGCATGGGCAGCAGGGTGAGGGAGGGGATTTTGCGTCTCTGCTTTGCTCTGGCGAGATCCCACTGCAGTGCTATGTCAGCTCTGGTGTCCCTAGCAGGAGAAACACTTGCAACCTGTTAGAGAAGGTCCAGAGAAGGCAAGAAAAAACAACAGAGGATGAGAATACCCCTCCTATAAGGAAAGACTGAGTATTGGGTTTTTTCAGCCTGGAGAAAAGACAATTCTGGCAATACCAAATTGTGGGCTTTCAAAACTTGCAACATAAAACACAGACACATTTACCAAGGCCTGTGACAGAACAAGAAATTACAGATTAAACTGAAAGAAGGCAGATTTAGACTGGATGTAAGAAAGACCTTTTTTTCCACGGAGGTGGTCAGACAAGCAACTGGAGTCAATTGCCTGAAAAAGTTGTGGAAACTCAGTCCTCAGGAACACTCAGAGTCAGACTGGAGGAGGCTTTGAGCAACCTGTGAAACATTTCCACACTTACACTGGAGGGGGTAGTAGAGTTTTGTGTTTGGACTAGATGTTATTTAAGGGCCTCTTCTAACCTTAAACATGTCCTTTTCATACATTTCCTAGACCTCTTCAGGTCTTTTTTAAGGTGGCACAGACAGCAGAAACTTTAATCCATGAGTAGATTTCAAATGTGTGCACTGAGGTCTCCTCACTCCGTTGCTGTTATCAGGTCCATTAAAGCACATACCAGTAACATCTGTTAAGTAAGCAAACACAACTCTAAGTCAGGCATTATGAGAATCATGCTTTCAAATTCATTCGCATCAAAAGAGATAAGATTTGTTCAGCATATCCTAAAACATTAGTTCATCTAAGACTGTAGAAAAGGGGGGAAAAAGGCAAATTTTAAAAAACTATCTTTATTTTTTCTTACATTTAAACAGGGATGTATTTCAGTTTTAGATATCCAGCCATTGTTTACTTCTTTACTGTAGACAGGAAGAAAAATTATATAAATGCAAATCATATTGGCATATCTACATTAGTGCCAACTGCTTTACCAGAAGAAAACCTTCTTCCGCATTAAAATCAAGCACTTCAATTGCTGAAAAGCTAGTGTCTTGCTAATCATTTCAGCAAATAAACAGCTTTTATATATTCAATCATTGTAAGTCCATAATATTCACACTTTCTTGTGATGGAGTTCAGATCATACAAACACTGTAGAGATGAAAAACCTCCAAGAATAAAACTCACCAGGTGTGCAAGAAATACGCATACCACACGTACAAGCAACAGATTTGGTCAAGTACTACAAAGAAGGATGTGTTCTCATAAGAGAATGGTCAAGTGACGTACTTCTCAGCTCAAACAAAAACAAAGAAAAAACTTTATGAGTCTGAAATAATCAGTAACATACCCTGGTGGAGTGGAAACTTATGACCTGTTACACAGTGTGCATTTGTAGGCCAAGTTCAGATTTTCTAACACAAAACTTAAGTGCATGAACAGTAATAATGACAAAGATTGAAGCATACATATGAGCATATAATCCAAACAATAAAATACAATTTTGGCTCTTAATGAAAAATAAATTACAAAATAAAATTAAAATCCTTGTAAATGCAATGATTAATTCAAAGGTGTACCTTTGCTTTTATATACATTTTAAATGCTACCACAAAAACAGAAGAAAAATAAATAAGTATGCCAAAAGATATTTGTGAACAAATGAAAAAAGAAAAAAAGACGGTACTTAGCTCTAGAAGAATTCTAAAGAAACAGAGATAATCTGTGTTTGGTCAATAAATCTATCTAGTCACTTTCATCTTCCACAGTCCTTCTTCAAAACTGGCAGTTAAACATGACAAAAAACAGAACTCTGTCACTATGACTTTAAAAGAAGCGTGTATTTTCTGAAGAAGAAAATACAAAATGGGCCGTCTTGCCTACAGAACTGTTGGTTTATTCATACTGCAAGCACTTCATCCAACTGTAGAGAAGTATCTGACACATCCTTGCTGTCCTATGATACTAGTGAGCTTACAATGCAAGACAAGAAAATTCCAGGAAAAAAGAAGCAGGAAATTTGGGATGCTCTGGGAGGGTATGCAGTGAAGGCAGAAGTCTAACTCATTTCTATTGCATTTATTTTCTAAAGAAGAAATAGTACACCTCTAACTTTACATGGCACGTCCATATTTTCAAGTTAAAGATGCTGTCAATCATCAACTACCTCAGTGAACATACAGGCTTTCATACTTATTCTGCCTTAACCAGATTCCGTATTTGCTCTGTAGTGCTCTTTTGAAGGTAATTTGATGTTGTTAACATTACCAGATGTACAACTTAAACTATACAAACATTTGTACGCTTGCACAAATACTCTTACAACTTCTACTGTACACTGCAGTATTCATTGTAGGCAAAAGAAAAGAAGGTTTTCAAACCAAAAGGGTATTGGAAATACTTTCTGTTAGTAGCACCAGCATTTTGACAGCTGTCAACAGTTAAACCAGCATCCCCAGTATCTCTAGACAGTGGCAATTTGACTGGAGTAACAATTTGACTAACCAGTAATACTGAGGCAAAAGAAGAAAAACAATGCAAATGTCATAAAATAAATCTTAAGATTTTATTATTTTGCATTATTGTTGTGTATCTGTATTTTTCTTCTTAATTTTTGAAGAAAACTGCTTTAGATACACTGCTACAAACTCAAATAACTGTTTAGGACATCCGTCTTCATCTAAGACACTGCTGCTACTTCCTAGGAAAGAAGAAATACTTCTCAAGTTCAGTTTTGCTCAAGATACTGTTCATTTTCTATCATTTCATTGGTCCGTATGTTGATGGTCAAAGAAGCACTCCTATCTGACAATATCTTAAAGCTTTCAGAAGAGATGAATTAAAGAAACAGAAGATGGATGCAGAAGAACCAAATCAAAGCACAGAGGCATGATATTGTTTCTCAGAGAGTCCTCGGAAAATGTGTTTATTATGGAGGTTTTTGCTTTGGGTTTTGTTGTTGTTTTTTTAAGATCACAAGACAACAGTTGAACAAATAAGCATTTTTCCGTGTTCTGTTTGGTTCTAGTCATTTGTTGCGCTGGATGGTTTTCCTTTTCCTCCGCTTGAATAAGCAGCAGCACCTGCAAGTGTGACATGAATTAAATTTGATATAAAAGAAACCACAAAACTAAACTATTTACTCTATGTCTCATTTGAAGTACATAGCTCAGGTACAGCCAGCACCACAAGGAACTCATTAAGCTCTATTGCAGGAAATTGATTTATTAGAAAAAGAAACTGAAGTAGAGATATTTTTGACACATTTCACCTTTTTTGGTAAAAATTATCAAACTAAAGCTAAAATGCAAGTAGCTATTAAGCCATTAAGTATTGATGAGAGTATCAAAAGCACAGGTATTATAGGCTGACTTAAAAAGGTATTTGTAATAAAGAATATTCCATTACCCGAGTACTCTTTCATATTAACTGGCAATATGCCAAATGGAAGCTTGTGCTTATGACTGTCACCTAAACTGTGCACTTAAAACACTATTGTTGCTAAAACAAGAAAACGATTTAAGCTTCCTTTGTCAACCAGAACTTAGAAAAACTTTGTCCAAGGCTATTCCACAAGACATTTTAGAAGAAAATTCTAATGAACAACATAATTAATGCTCTGACTCAGTGCTGTGAAAATAAATATTACAGTGAAAAATTACAGCTTAAATATAAAGAACACTGATAATCCCTCTTCTGCTTTATTGAATACTACATGAATGAAAGAAACTGACAAAAACTGTGAATTTCACTTAGCAAACTGAGACAATCTGAAAAGCACCTGAAAGAACCCCACAAAATGAAAAAGAGTTGGAGGGAGTTAGATATAGATAATATACAGAAGGACTGCAGAAGTCCAGAAAGTACTTTTGAAAATAAAGAAGAAAACAACAAATTACACACGCACACCCAAAAAATTCCTTTAAATTGTACTGCTAGGCTTATTTTAAGCAACTCTCAGGTCCTGAACACCGCCTTTAAAAATAAAGCTTCACACTGAACTGTTCACATTGTGTGTTCACAATGTGTGTGTGTGTGACCAAAACTAAACATGCAAGTTATCTGCTCTAACAGAGCTTGTCCCATGGAGTTCTGTGGTTTGGTTATTGAGTTCTCGCCTGCAGCACTATACACTGATGAGTCTTAAACTATGAAGTACAGCAGTAGTGAAAATATAAATGTACTGCATGAATAGCCTTGACCAGTAAATCCTTAAGTTCACCAAGCATTTATGTCACGAAAATTCAAAAGGAATCCGGATGATTTAGTTTGGAATATGGGAAATGGGGAAAGCATTTAAAAATCAGGGAGACTAAGGGTCTAAAAATAAGGTTCTACAGGGGGTGAGAACAACATCCAAAGTTAGGGGAGACAGAAGTTACCTTCTCAAAATATCCAAGGCACCCTGTCGCTCAGTCACTGAAAAAGTAGCAGTGGGCAGAGGCAGACCAGAACTGCTCTGAGAGTTACATAACTTTCAGTAGAAAAAAACATTCGTTATTGATGAAAAGGAAGCCCAAAATTAAAATTCAGTAGGGGAAACTACACAGATAAATATTTTCACAGCTAGCAGAAGTATCATACTGTATTTACTAAATTTGAAGTACTTCTTAAAGAAGAAATATAATTGGTTTTGAAGGGCAGGAGACACTGACTGTAACTGAAATTCCCCCATAACCACTAACCCTTTTTTTAGCATCTGCCTACAACCACTAACATTCATTATCACTTAAGCTTTGAATCCACTTGTAGATCTATGAATCCCAATTTGGTTTAATTTCTTTTTCACCCCAAGTATTTTATATATGCCATGTATCAAAGCAAAGCAGTTCTCCTCCTTTCAATTTGAATTATCCTATGATCTTGTAGATGAGGAAATCCTACCCTCATCTGTGATGGTAAATCACTTTTATACTTGCTCAAGATTAGCATGCCTTAGGGAAAGCCCAAAGAAAAATCCTGTTTTGATTTATAACATTAGAATATACAGGTTACATAAATAACTGTGTAGGAAGATGGAAGTACAGCAGACAATTTATATTCTAGAACAGCTATCTAGAATTTTAACTCTTCACTCTATTTTTAAATAAAATTTATTTATATGGATCACAAGTAGATCATACTTCTTAAACATTCAGGACTACTTGGATCCTCTCTGCAATTCAAGGACACTTTAGGTCTTCTTGCTTTTCTTATTAGAAAATTTTAACTCATCCTTGCTGCAAATCTCATACGGTATTTTATTCCTTCTCCTACTTCTCTGTCAACCAGAGAAAAAGGGCACCATGCAATGGTAAAATCCAAAGTTCTATTTTTAAGCAACATAATGCACAGTTTTTTTAATCCTCTGGTCTTCTGGAGTTTCATAATACTACTATAATGAGTGTAAATTCTATTAACAGTTCTTTTGTTTGGTTTTGTTAAACTATAGAAACTATTCAACTAAATTTCAATTCAAGGAGAAATCATTAAATGCTGAAAACTTTTCTCTGGTGTGGAAAAATAAATAAATTAATAATATATAACATATCTAAAAAGGACTAAAGGAATGCAAATTCCAGGATGAATTGTAAACCATAAGACTGTCTTGGAAATAGAAACTGAAGTACACTTAAACACTGTGATTTTTAAATCTAGAAGTGCTAGACTTCAAATTGGCTTCCAAGGCCAAATAAATGCAATTTTAAAGTATATGCACCTTTAAATGGGATTATGGTAGAACAGACTCTATTGCCTGACAATAAAATTTCTGAAAGAAGTATAACCCTGAGTCAGAGATTCATAGTGCATAATCTCTCTATGAGTATAATTCATAACAGAAATGCAGGCTTGTTCTTCAGCATACTGTCGCTAGAGGGTGTTATTGTCACTTTTACATAATACAGATATAACATTGCTCAGAGCTATATTTAAAGCTATAAATAGGTGCTTTATTAAGGACTATTAAACCACAAATTTATTATACTATTCAATATGCATGCAAAATACGGAAGAGGTAATTTTTAAAAATTTCTACTTCTAGGAAAGGATTTTTTTCAAATAAAGTATTTAATGACAGCTAATCTTCATCTGGAGTTTATTTAACATTTCTAGAGTCAGCAGTATAACAGCAATCTATAAAATGCAAAGAATACTGCACTTTTCCTGTACAATCTAAAGTGTCTTTTGAGGTATTATCTGAGGTAGCAATCTCAGCATTATAATTTTGAACACTTTTTGTCCTTCCTAGGTCATTATCATATCTTTTTCCTGTTAAATACCCTTCCTTCCAGTTGAACAGTACCTTAGGCCAAAATTCTAAAGCAACTTAATTTGTCATTTGTGTTTAGACAGCTATGTTTTTATTTTTGCCATCAAGCACGTGGCAGGCACTTTACTGCAGCATTAGAAACAAGTGTTAAAAGTGGCAAAAAAGATGCAAGATGCAAAAAGGACAGATCATATAATCACTTCCTTTTTGCCCTTCTCTGCCTTCCCACAGAAGAGCCTTTTGGTTATCCAAATCACACATGTTTCACAGAAGCAACTGTTCTGTGGCTAGCAAAGAGGAAAGACAGGTTAATTACTCAGTGATAAATGAAAGAGCATCTGTAGAAGACAACAGATAGATCTGCAGATCCCCAAGCGTCAGGGCAGCACAGTGATCAGGTTAGTTTTCTCCTTGCTTTACAACTTCATTAAGTAACAACTGAAAGAGGGCAGAAAGCAACTTTTCTAAAAACCCAAACCAACAAAAAGAACCAACAACCCCCAACACTCACAAACAAAAAAACCAAATCCACCAGAATTCCCAAAACACATCACCCACTGTGCTAAGTCATGCTAGCTGCACACCCACCATGAAAATGACACGGCATAAGATTTAGAATATATACTGCATGTGAGTAGATAAATAATTACTGAACAATGAAATGTTTGATTAAACATTGGTTAAATGTCCCAAAACAATAAAATCCTTACAGGATTAAAAAACCCCAAACTTATCCTTTCTGATTTACAGAATTTCACCAAAATTTGAGCAGAAGCTCAAATATTCACCTAAATTACACTTATGTTCACAGTTAAAATCCTACATAATCGGGACAATCCCTCATGAGGGGTGCCCCTTTTAAAAGAAGATATAGTCATGCTAAGTTTCTAAAACTAAGGAAACATCTAAAACAAAGAATGAAGCATTTCTAAATAAGATTCAAGTTTGCCTTTTCAGAGTATAAGGAAACATTACAAACAGAAGATGTGAGCAAGAGAGGTTAGCTTTGTTCATACTTTCAGGTGGAAAAAAGATTATGAAAAAGGCACAAAGTTAGACACATCCTTGCCATCCAATGTCTCCTTAGAAGAAAAAATATCCATGTCACAGACATGAAGGATACTAGTAATCCCATTCCCTTAACCTGTTCCACAGAGTAAAATCTATAAACAAATGTCTGAATGTGTCACAACCCTTTTTGATATTAGGCTTGCAATTACAACGTTAAAATGTAAAATTAAAATCTTCTAAGTGCTCTTTCTGAAAAAATATGTTTACCTGTGCATTGATGTTTGATACTAAAGCTGAAGAGGGGGTGAGGGTGAGTGGGCGTGCATGTGTGTTAATTAACTGTTAAAATATAAAAGAATTTCAAAATATGGAAAACTACCCCCAGAAAAACCTCTAGTCACTCAGGAAACTTGAGTTTAAACAGACAGCGCTGAAACACTAATTTGAGTGTTACATATTCAAAAACAAGAAAATCAATCTAAAGAGCAGGACACTGAGAGTAGTGGTCTCACTGGTTTTGTCTGTAACCAAACTAATTAAGAGTAGGCCAAAAAGGTCACGGATAGAATATTTGTCCATTATGTATTCATATCAGAAAAAGTGAACTCCTATACTTCTCAAGCAGTTTGGCTACTTGAGCATCTTGGCTACTGAGAATTCTCTTAACTTTCTGCAGATAACTAATTAAAATAGGGAACTAAAAATGGGTTTAATTGTACATTCACTACTCAAAGTACAAGAAATTTAATCTTTTTCTGTGTGCACATGAGCTGAGCATAAGGAAGATTATCACTGTGCCTATTTGAAGAGAGGGGATAGGGAATTTAGCTATGGGCAGCCTATCAATATCCTTGCCCCTTTGGATTTTTTTTGTTTCATAAATACACATATATATTTATATATATATATATATATATATATATATATATATAATATATATATATATATATATATATTTAATTTTATATTTTATATATATCAAAGAACAGATATATTTTTGACAGTAAAATAATACCATACTCCACAAAGATGGCAGCAAAGAATGTAGTTCTCCTCAGTGTTCACTGAGAAAGCCAGTGCAAAAATGTGGCCCTACAGACACTGCCATTCAAAATTTTCAATTACACTTGCAAATAAAGCTTACCTACCAGAACCAGAATTTGTGGAACAATTGCTTCAAAAAAAATTTCACTTTGAGAAATTTCCCTTTTATCTAAAGTCAGGAAAATGGGTCCTAGAAATATTGCTGCTAGTGAATTGCTCTGCTACTAATGTAGCAGAGCAATAATACAGATACTAATGTATCCTTCATACCTGTGTGCCTTTATTTTATGATAAACTAAATCCATACCCTTGTAAAATCCTATTTCAAGCATAATTATAAAATGAAACATGTTGGAATTCATATCACCTTTAGCTACCAAGAATATTGCTCTGTACTATTTTTCAAGTCTAAGTTTACTCTTCAAATGCATAAATATTAGTTGTCCATCCCATGGTAACAGATCTTAATATTTTTCCCTTCCATTGCACTGGATATAATTAAGAATTAAGGAACTCTGAAGTTATGTTTTAGTGATTAGTTAGAAAGTTGTCACAGACTAATACTTTGGTAAATAGTTTGTTTACAGAAATAACTGGAAAAGTTCAAACATCTGCTAGCAATTATTACTTATTCATGCGAATTATTTTCCACATGTTAATACACTAGCTGAATGCTACAATATTTGAAAAGAATGCTTTCCCCTTTCAAACAGAATAGAAAATAAGAAAAAATATTCTAGTAGCCGTTAAAAAGGTTGATGTAAAGTACATCACAAACTACACAACTTAAAAGAAGGCAGGCTTTGAAGCAGGCAGAACAGCTCCTGAAGGTGTCTTTTTGTAAAAACAGTTAATTGTTTCACCGAATTAAAATGTATTTTGTCATTTCTAAATAGATATTTTAAGTTTTCTGAAGTTAGTTTTAATCAAAATAAAAAGAACAAAGCTCCTGGGGCTATTTCTGCCTGCCTGTGCTGTATAACTCACCACATGTTCAACACTTTCTGGCAGCTATACAGAAAGAGAGCAAAGGAAAAAAGAGAATCAGAATACAATATAGAGGAAGAATTTTACATGTTCTACGCATGGCTTTTGGTAGTCACAACACTATCTTAAAATAAATATTTCAAAATTAGTTGAAACATCAAAAATCCATGCACTTCTCCAGCCAGCATAGCAAGACATGTCATTCAAGGCTTAGGCTTAAAAAGCACAAGCTATAGGAACTCTATTAATTAGAAACTTAAAGACAAAATTAAGTATAGCACTGTAGTCTTGCTCCTCACCAATGACTACTCAGTTCAGACAATATTTTCTGAAAAACTATGTAAAAACATATTGAAGCAGCTGAGCATAAAAGATACAAAGAAGATAAAAAGGAGGACATACTTTGTTTCATCCATTACTTCTACTTCTGCAGGAGCTGTGATGGGTGCATTTGAACGGCCTGCAGTTGGGTCATCCGTGTTCAGCTCTCCATTTGTTGAGCTTACTACCTGAAATCAGAAGAAAGACCTGAAATTATACTAGTGCCAGACATACATTTGTTAATTCCTAAGGTTCCAACACATCTTAAAAAACCAGTATTTTTTGTTATTTCTATAGTTATTTTTATTCCAGTAACAGTATTTTCTCCAGGTTTAATTCTGGCAACCCTGTGCTCTTGTAATTCTCTTTTCACATCTGTTAATGGAACTAATCTCTACTATGAACTCACAGTGAGTGGATGAAGCAAAGCAGCTCTGTGGATGTCATTTACTAATCTCTCCCACATCTCTTCAGAGCCCTAAGGGAAGGCAATAAGCACTTTTCCAATATCAATTCAGTCGGTCTAACCATATCTCTACTCCTCTGGTGTATTTATGTTCCTTGGTTTAGCTCTTTATATTCACACTGAATATGAAGGTCTGCTTCAGTTGTATCTCAAAGGACACTCACTCAAAAAGGGAAAAACTAAGGCTGTCTTCTAGACATAAGAGTATATGATGTCTGATTTTTAGGACATGAAAACATCTACTGCCAAAAAATTTATAAAAATTAGATTAATCTTCATTCCTATTAGTTTACCATGAAATTTCTATGTAAATTGTTCAAGTCACCATGAAAGCTGTGGTTCTCTAGGAATATTTGTTGGGACTTTAAACCAAGTGGAACCCAATATTCCCTCTCTCAGTTCCTGTCAGTTTTCCTGCATGACAAATGGAGACATTCCAGAGGCCTCTCCATTATCAACTCCACAGAATACAAAAAGGAAGATGGTTAACTGACGTAGACAAGTGCCTACCTGATCAGAGCTGTTGACAGTGCTAATTGACCCAGTAAAGTGTTGACTTGACACCATGGAAAGGTCTACCAGCTATTAAATAGCAGCAACTGCTCAGCAAGCTAGCAAGCACAAAAATGTAATTCTGGACAAATAATATAAAAGTTTGCAGAAAACATCTGTAAACAATTAATCAGCTCTAGAGCCACTAAGAGTAGTCTGTAATTCAAGATTATAACCAGCTGTTGGCTGATAGTCAGAGATTAAGGTAGATGAGAGAGAAAGAAAATCACTACCATAATATTATTTCTTTCACTCTTCCAAGCTCTCCTCTTGTTATAGCAGTTATGTCTCATCTATAACCAGAGCTAAGAGCCTAGCCTATTGAGGTTTGTTTTGTGATTCCTATTGTAACTAAGCACTGCATCTCAGAAGTTTGCTGCACTCAAGGCATTTTCCGTGCCCTTTGCCAACATCAGGCCAAGTTTTCTTCTTTTTCAAATTTCACTAAAATAGGAACCACTGCTAAAAAAAAATCCTGCAGGCTCGCAACAAAATTAATGATATGCAAGACTGCAGGAATCTAACTACCTAAATTTAAATCAATATAACTGAAGGAATCATGGGAGACTGGACTTTATTCCTGCAATGATAAGTAAGTCACTGGAGTTTCAACAAGATGTCTTTAGCTTAGTTTTGTATCACTGGACATGACAGAAGTACTTCACATTCAGTGGCAGAAATAAGTAGGAATTGGACTTTAACAAACCTTAAGATGGTGAGGCAGGCATCCTGACCAAATATCCTGGGTTACTAGCTATTGGGTTTTACAGAGTCACAGAATATTCTGAGTTGTCATCATTACATATTTACTAAGAACAGGGATATAGTATTATTCCAACCACCTCGCTAGGTATCTTACTGTGAAGGTAATTACATTGTTTCTTGTAAAATACCCAGAGTGGAAAAGTGCATCACAAGTATTTGCTAATTAAGATAGGTGCAGTCATAAAAATGTAAGGGTAAAAAAAAACTTTACTCAACTTGACCATCAAATGAGTTTGGTTCCAAAGGAAGCACAGAATGGTTATGGCTGGAAGGGATCACTGGTGGGGCCATGCTCACATGGAGGTCCCTGTGCCCAACTACATAACTAACCACAACTATGGCCTGCACTAATCCATATAAAGCAATGTCATCCAACTAATATTGTAGTCAACCTTGCCTCTGGCCCTTATAGTGCAGGATTTCTGCTCCATAATCTAAGCTTAAAAAGAACCTCAGATCCATGCTCAAGACTGAGTAAAAGTGTAAAATTTGTTGATGAGAAACAGAAACCCTCAGTTTACCCAAACAGAAGTAGGGCACATCAAGAAATAGCAAGACAAGTATCTGGCCCTTTCTGGACGGGAAGCAAACACAGTACAACTTAGCATTCCTGACTGATGTAAAGAACAGGTCGCAGTCTGCAAAGGCATTTGCAAGAACTCCTGTTCTCTTTTCCTAAAAAAACAAATGAAAAAATGTATGACTTTTACAGAGATATCAAACATACAGGCCAACTGTAGCATCTGTGGGACATTCATATCCCACTTTACTTCACACTTCTTTGCCAGGAGCACCTGTTCAATGATATCTATCCTCTTGGACAACACATTTGAAAAAAGAGATCAAACTTAACTATGTACACATCTTCATTTGAATTGGAAAATATGATAGCAGGTGTTTTAAAGTCCTTCCTGCATGAGTAATATTATAAGTATTGTGCATGTGCTGTACTAATCTAAGCTGACTTCCTCTTTATAGGAGCCAAATCACCCTCTGCTGGGGTCAATGCACTACTGTGTGGTAAGAAAGAACAAAGCTTACTGCAGCTTATTTTTCAAACTGACTTCAAACTCAGCCATACACATTCACCAAATACATAAACAAATTCTATGAAGTGTCTGTTGCATGACACAGTTTAGATGGGAGGAACATGAAGCTCTTCTTTCTGGAAAGAGTTACACCCATTGAAAGCGCAAGCGAACCAAAGCGTATATAACATAAATCCAAAAATCAGGATCATTCATGCTTCTCCAGAACCACAAATGACCTGAGTTTTATTTAAATCTACTACTGCTGAAAGCAGCTCTAGGAGCTCCTCACTAACAAAGATTCATACAAAGGAGTACAAGAGATAGGAAGGACTGCATCAATTCCACTGTCAGTAAGGCTACCAGGAGTATGAATTTAATTTCACATTACCTCAGTAAAGTACTTTGCAGTATGACCTAAAAAAGCCTTTAATAAGGCAAATTATTACATTTTTTCTTTCCAACGATGAGTGAATCATGTCAAAAATCTGCACAACAGAGGCAGAAAGATATAGGAACATAACAGAATTGAGCAAGAATAAGTTACTCAGAGGACATTGTATGCACTGAAGGAGTGGTCACCAAATTCTGTAGCCAGAATGTACCACAAGTAAGGCACAATGAAAATTCATCACAGTAGATTCACATAAACAGCTATAACTTTAGGAGAGAGAAGTAACATGAAACTAAATTTGCTTTAAGAGAAACTTTGAATTTAAGTTCTCTACTTGTGACTCAAGTTGTAATGGATTTTGATGAAATCAATAGCCTGATGAAAAATGAAAGGCACTATTAATCTCTTAGGCGACTTGAATACAACTACAATGAAAAAATTAGGGTATTTAAGTCATGGTTTTACATCTAAAAATTCTGTTACAAAATGTACATAAATATTCTTCCCTAAATAGTAACATAATTACATTTCAAAAAACAAATATTTTAAAAGCTTCAAATTAGAAGTATTGCAATATTCAAGATTAACTTAAGCTACTCACCTATTTTCAAGTGGGAGAATAACCACTAAACTGAAAACCTAAAACTACTTTAAGCATTTTTATAACTTCATCGTGGTTTAAATTTAGTTCCTTCAAATTTAATCAGTTCTTTAAAAGTTTTAAGAGCACCTATATAAAGAAGCATATGCATCACTGGTTATTTCGTGATACTCTCTATGCCATGAGGTAGAGAAACAAAAATTCCACCCACTACCTATTAATGACACATTCACTGTGAAATAGACTGATTTCTTAGATACATGGTCCTCTGGAAGCTTGACAAAGGCCAAGACACAGTTAAACCAAAATACCAAATCCCTAAATGGTGACATTAAATCTTCAGTCTCTATACTTTGTTCTGGATTAGTACACTAACTGATTTTTTACTTGCTATGTTCAAAAATCAGTTAGAATGTCTGCCATAAAAAACAAATTTTGCTGAATTTCATTACTGTAGTCCCACCAAGGAATTGCAAAAATTTGGAATAGACATAGAAAAAAACCCCTTAATCCCATTAAGAATCTCAGTAAATGAATTTTCCACTCAAAAAATAAAGCCAGTCTACATCTCTAAGGAATTCATTAGTGATACTACACAATTCTTTGCTTTACTTTCAAAAAGTTTTCAGGAAATACAAAAGAATAAAAGTTACCACAATATCTTTTTAGCTCACAAAAGTTCAGCAAGATTGATTTGTTTCATCTAACACTTTACTATCTTGACTTCTTGAAGAAGAGGAATCGGGCAACTGAAAACTACTTACATCAAATACAAAAGTCTTTCAAGCACTTCTTAAGTACTTTACTGAGAACTCTTTAACCCAATCTTTCCATCTAACCTCCTTTTAAAGAATTTCACAATGGGAAAAAAGAAAGAGAAAAGAGAAAGAAGACCAGTTAGTAAGTAATGGAAAAAATTGCAATGGGACAGATTAATACGTCTTTACGTATTAATTAATACGATTAATAAGTCTTTATGAGAGCGCAAGCAGATTGCAGCTCATGCAGAGAAAAAAAAATTCAGTGTTGTACAACTGACATTTTCAGAAGTGAGAAACTTAGGAGAACAAAGGCACAAAAGTTGTTGAACAAATTGCTGGGAGGTATGAGTTGATCGTTAGTAAGTCTGCATGAACTAGAAAAATTGATTGAGGTAAGTGAAAGAAAGGGATGTCTCCCCTCTACAACTCAATTTCCTAGTACTATTTGAATTTTAACTGAATCTACAAAGTAAAATTAGACGTGTCTAAGCACATTAGGATGTTCTGACCACAAACCTAGGGTCTGGGAAAAATTAAATTAGTACAAAAAGTAGAACAATATCTACTTATCTACTTATGGTTAATGAAATACCAGTTTGAACCTCAATGGTTCCCACTTCAACTTAGCACTAACAGCATGCAAATGTATGCTAACAAATATACATCACCAACATTCAGTTCCCTCAATGTTAATATGTCACAGAAAAGAATCACTAGCACATTTGAATAATCATCTAAAAAAGAGCCTAAGAGATGACATCAGCAGTAGTATTACAGATGACTAACAGCACTGACCTAAAAACATTTCACTGTCACTTTGAAACAATCTGACAGATCTTCATATCTTGCAGAAAAATTGATAAAACTGATCTCAAAGATGAGCAATGGCTCACTAACATCACAGAAAAAAATGCACGTTAATTTCATACCTCAGACTCAACTTTACCTTTGAACAATTTTCTGTACAACTTTTAGTACTTGTCTCCTTGGAAGCAACTAAGAATCCTACTAAAGTAGCTAGCTAATGAAACAACTTAACAAATAGCATGATTAAGTTAGTATCCCTGCAACAAAGACGTATTTGATAACAGCCAGGGGCTATGTCACAGCATAACTGGAGATACTATGTGATTTTAAAAGTGCCCTTAATAAGGAAGCATGACCACTTCACAACAAAAAAGCAATCCAATCTGAAAACATCCTGCTGCACAACACTTGATCTTCAAAGACATATGGCTGCAGTTTTGCACAGTGCTCTCATTCACGTGGCAATTGCTTAGCCTCAACAGATCTAAATGATCTGAACTCATTCAGCCTGCCTGTATCCTGTGAGGAGAAAGGATTGAAACAACACTATATTAACAGTAAGGAATACTAGTGTTATTTATGTTATTTCCTAGAAAATGTTCTCTCCATCCCTGAAGGGTATTTAGCCTATTTTACAATGGAAGAAAATTTGTTATGATCGTTACATTTTACCTGACAAAGAATAAAAGATTTCTGAAGTGCCACAATTGCCAACAGAATCATACAATGACACGTTGAAAGTTCTACTAACTGTAATCTAACTAATTCAATGTGTATTTTTCTAACCTAAAATATGGGAAAAGAAGGGTTTTTTTAAACATTTGTTAATGGGAAGAACAACTTTTATTTTATTTATTTTATTATACACTTAATTATCACCTATTAGATTTTGTTACACTACACATGACAGCTGTTTCTAAAGCAACAAAATTTAGAGAATGCTATTACACTGACAGAACTGCAGCCTTGTTTTCTGTATCCTGAACTTTTCATTCTTTCTTCCGGCCATGACAATCTTTTTTCCAAATCAAAAACTTCAGAAGAAACGTATGTAACTTAGATGGTCATAATCAAAAATGCAGCAACAATTTCCACACACAACCCCTGCCCAGATAAGACTTCACAAAGCTGAACCATTTTCATTTTGGCCTCAAAGCTCAAAATCTCATGTAGACTTCACAGATGGCATTTTGAATCTCCTGGTATTAATTCCTCACACATAACTCCAACTATTTCACACCTATATATATTCAAAGAATAAGACATCAAAAATTTCAAAAATTAGTTTTAAAAATTGAAAACAAACCACGAAAAGAGCTCTTTGAAGATGAAATAAACCAATAATATAGGAAAAACTTTTGGTTTCTACAGATTTTTTCACCGAGATGTGTGAGGTGCTGCCCTGGGAACCTTTTTCTAGTAAATTACTATTTGTATAATGGAATGAAGTTTAAGAAAACATCACTAAGTAGCATTTTAATTTGATGTTTACTTAAGGAACAAAAACCACAGCTTGAACAACATAATTCAGTGAATATTTGGTTTCAGTTGCTAATACAATTAACACATTTAAAGTCTAAACTTCAATTGTTTTCACTGAGATAAGTATATATTCTGTAAAAAAGACAGCTCAACTGTTTTATTTTTTACTTTAACTAAGAAACATGCAAGAAATATTCCATCAACAAAAAGTTCCATTGTTTCGGCACCTGTTATCAGTTTGGCAACTGAACTGTGAAATAATAAATAATAGCAGCATTCTGAACATCACTGATAAACAATCTTAATATGAAAACATGAATCATCTGATACATTACAGGAAAGTAGTATTATGTAAGGCAAAACAACTGATTTAGGTCATGCAAAGAAGCAGAAAATACCTGTACAGAGCCACCATGTCTGTCAGATGCCAGGTGAGCCCTCAAATGATGTGGATTGGTTTGCTGCGAGTCCCAAGCTGCCCTATGGTCTGTTGACTAACATTTTTGAATGTATCAGGATTTATGCAAAAGAAGAAAAAAAATTTAAAACAAACAATTCGTGCATTAACTGTCATATTTTTAAGAAGTACAGAAGTGCTACAAATTCAATCCCTATATAGAATGCACTTCAACATTATCAACATACTTTCACATGCCTTCATAAATATTTTTATACAGAGCTGAAGTAGCTAAACCTCAAAATTCTTAGTAAGAAAAAGCACACTAAAATAACCCTCCAATTTTGCTTCGGTAAACTGACACAGCTCTGAATTCCTAACATTGTTATCACCTAAGTCATTAGCCTGGTTTAAAAAAAAGTGAAAATGTTATACATAAATGTCAGAATGGAAAGAGTGGAAAGAGTGTATGGAGGAGAGACAGCGAATAACGAAGTGTGAGTCGAGAGAAAATTCACTACAGATTCACTACACTGTATCACAGCTTCAAACAAGCACGCTTTTAGGAGATACTTATGTATCTCTACATATGTAGACTTTACCAAAGATCTACTTAAAGTGAAAGCAAAAGCACACCTAGAGTCACTTTTATTTTGAAGTTCTAATAAAAACATAGCACAAATCATTAGACAAAAGACATAGTAATGTTGATAATCTTAGATGAGCAGTTTACCTGGTTTTTGGATTGTTGCATTCTGTCTCTGTGCTGATATGCTTCTCTGTTTGAAGACATTGCAGGGTCTGAATGCATTGAACCCACTGGAGTAGGCTACAAATATAAACAATATGTAGCAACTGGTAAAAAAAATAAATTTCTAAGTCTCACCAAAAGTTACTGGTTTATAATGGAAAATAATATTTAAATCTGACAGCTTCAAATAACACGAAATTATCAGATTAAAGCAGAAGCTTCACTAGATATTTACTAATAACAACGGGAAATAAAGCAAACCATTACTTACAGAATGTATTGAAGCAGCAATTCTAAGTATTATACATTAATTTTCTGAAAGACTTTAGGCTGATACTTTCTGCAGTTAGCAGTTTTGACATTCTGATGAAACCTATCAAAGCCTTAAAGCAACCTTTAATGCTAAACACTGAAAAATACATTTTGCAATAAAACAAATGCTACCTTTCTTTCAGAATCACACAGAGAAGGGTGAAGTGCATAATCTGAAACTGGTCAAATATAAACATATTAGCCCCTCCCTTCCCTACATAATAGAAATAATAAAAAGAAATGAAAAAATTTGAGAAGCTGAAGTAAACCCCATCCACTACAATTCCCTAAATTATACCAACAGAGTGTTTCCTGAAACCTTAGAGGCACCACAATGAAATATTCAATGAACTATGCAATATTTTATCATAGTGAACTGACACATCTAGAGTATACCTCATATGCGGATGTATAGCTCCGCATTTTAAAAATACTGGGAACATAAAATATCTTCATGCAATAATGACAATTACTTGCAAAATTTTAAGTTCCTTCAAAAAAACAATCCAAATTTCTACCACCTCATTTTGCATTGAGCAGAGGTGTACTTTGATAATAACAGCACATTTGGAAAGAGAATGAATATGAAGCACTTCAAGCCAAAAGACAATGTTAGAACATGCATCTGCAGATGGGCTTGTAATAGCAGCTGCTCAAAGCTCTACTAGCAGCCTTGAGAAGCCCATGCCTTAATGAAACTCAAAACTGATCACAAAAAAACCCATTATATTACTGACAGCTGAACTGTACTCACCAACTGTTTGCCAATCCAGTCGTATTCATAATCAAACATATAACCTTTCCGATCAAGTAAGTCTGTGAAGAGCTTTCTTAAGTAGTCATAGTCTGGCTTTTCAAAAAAATCTAACCTTCTTACATAACGTAGGTAAGTAGCCATTTCCTCTAGATAAATAAGAAATATATACATATGCCATTATCTGTTTTAACAGATCTCAAAAAAATCCCCACCACCTTATTTAATTTTAAAGCAACTTGTACTTCTCACCATAAAACCTGAACAGTTGTGCACCATGAATTACCAGAAAGAAAAGTTACTTAATGATGTTCTTTGAACTGCCACCATATTCTGAGATATACTACCATATTCCACACATATCCTAGCAAGTAACACCCCACTAATTTTCCTTCATGTTATCTGTTGAGATCTTCTATTCAATGTTATAATTCTAATGCACTATGTGCAAAACTGTGTGGAGAGAAATGCCTCTACTTTCTTCTTTCTTTCCAACCAATTTTACAGAGACAAGACTAAGAATAGGCAAAGAAAGGGGTATGCCACATAAAGCATCAGTTTTGTGTCCCCAAGACCTACTCTGGACAGAATTTCCTTTCATTAGTAATGAGCGACTCTCAGCAAGTCCACTTTGCCTATCAATGATATTTTGATTACCTTTCAAGGCACTCATTTATATTTTGGAAAAATCATGCCCATGTCATACATGTCCCCTGTTCCAAGCACTTTATTACAACTTTTAAAAAACGTCCTATTTCCTTCTGTCCAATTTTCCAACACCTCATTGATTCTCCTTGTAGTTTTAGAGACCTAGAAGTGACACCTGAAACTTCTAAGTTATTTTAAATATTAGTTCAAGCTATTTCTAACACAGCTTGTTTTTAATATAGAGCTATGATACCAGATTTCAGGTGAAAAGGCTTGCAAAATTTTCAGTGTGAAGATACAAGTGCAGACTAGTTGATCAGTGTAAGTACACATAAAGTATTTTTTAATGTTTCCTTTACAAGAATCTGTATTTGAAGAACAACAGCATTAACTTACTGCTGCTTCAAAGGATAATTCTTCTGTCTGGCCCCAATATTGTTTAACTTATCCATCAATGATTCAGACAAAAGGGCAGAGGCCTCCTCAGCAATTTCACTGACAGCACAAAGCTGGGAGCAGTGGCCGATAGCCCAGAGGGCTGTGCAGCCCTTCAGAGGGACCTCAGCAGCCTGGAGAGACGGGCACAGAGGAACCTGCTGAAATTCAGCCAAGGCAAGCGCAGGGTCCTGCAGCTGGGGAATAATAATTCTGTGCAGCAGCATAGGTTGGAGGGCAAACCTTCTGGGAAGCAGCTCTGCAGAGAAGGACCTGGGAGTCCTGGTGGACAACAAGCTCTCCAGAGCCAGCTGTGTACCCTAGGGGCCAAGAAGGCTGATGCAATCCAGGGGTGCATTACGAAGAGCAGGTCAAGGGTGGTGATCCTTTCCCTCTACTCAGTGGCTATGTCCAGTTCTGAGTTCCTCAGTACAAGAGCGACATGGAGCTCCTGGACAGGGTCCAGCAAAAGGGTACTAAGTTGATGAAGGGACTGCATCATCTTTTATATGAGGAAAGGCTGAGGGAGCTGGGCCTCTTCAGCCTTGAAAAGAGGCAACTGAGAGGGGACCTGATTAATACATATAAATATCTAACGGGTGGTTGTCAATAGGATGAATCCAGGCTCTGCTCAGCCGTGCCCAGCAAGAGCAGGAGAGGCAATGGGCAGACACAGAGGCACAGAAGTGCCACCCAAACTAGAGGAAGAACTCCATTACTGTGCAGGTAACTGAGCACTGGAACTGGTTACCCAGAGAGGTTCTGCAATCTCCTTCACTGTAGATATTCAAGAACTACCTGGACACAATCCTGTGCCACATGCCCTGGGATGGCTCTGCTTGAGCAGGGAGACTGGAACCCATGACCTGCTGTGGTCCCTTCCAACCTGACCCATTCTAAGATACTGTGATCTATTACACATACTGTAATTTTAAACCCCTGCAATTACCTATGCCAGCTTCATTTTATAAATCAAGACACAACATTTTTATTAACAGCAGACATTACCTGGGAAGTTTTCACACAATACTTCTATAGGAGTTGCTCGTTTAGTGTCTCCAATTTTCTGGTAACGTTCCTTTAATGTATCTGCCTATGACAGAAGAACAAACAAGCTTCTGAAGTTATACAGCTTGCAGACACATATTCCAAACATGTCAATAAAAGCTGATGATCTGAAAACAGGACAGAGGCAGATATCAAAACCCACTACCTTTAAACCTTGCCAGGGAAGACTTCCTCTGAGAAAATACATAAACATATGACCCAATGCTTCCAAATCATCTCTTCTACTTTGCTCTGAAACAAAATGCAAATATTATTAGAAACTTCCACCTGTGTAATTTCACATTATATTTAGAAGACTAGCTTCCAAATTACATAAAAATAATTTTTAGGTATAAAGTACTTGAAACCAAACTGAGCATGTGGGGGCATTCTTATGTACTACAGACTGCCTTATGAACACAGCTAAACTCAGAAAAAAAGCAGACACAGACTGCAGGTATATTCATCTCAACAGCACTTTAAGCAAATTATCAGGCTAAAAAAAATCATTCTCAAAAATGCAGAAGGATTTTTTTTCTTGAGCTACTGGAAAAACTTCATGATTAGTAAACTTTAGGATTTAATGAAATGTTAGGACCAAATATTCATTGTTCTTGCAGTAAGAAGTTAATTAAAATTGATCAACTGTAGAATTATTTGGGGATGGTTTAGATTACAAAGGAGTCTGGCCTCTGCAAAACTGATTCTTAATCTAGAACCTATAATAGCTCTGACAAGAGAGTACATGTACTAAACCTAAGAATGACATTTTCCTAGTTTTGTTGAGACTAAGCACTTGTTTAAAGAAATTGGCTTCATTTGGCCTTTCTATTCATATTAAGAGCAGACTTGCTTCATGCCCGAAAGAGTTTCAAGTATTCATTGTATGATAACTAACCTCTGCCTCTGCAATAATTAAGCACTATCACAAAAAGACCAATACAATCAAGGACAAGGGTAGCTCCCCAGAGAGCATTACAGACGTCTAGATTACACTAAGTTATGACTCCACGTGATTATGCTTTCTGTAGCCAAATAACTTTGATAACACTTTAATACACTGTTCTTCTGAATTTAGGGAAATCCCAAAATAATTACCAATTTACATATCCAGCAAACACAGAAATTTGCAGAACTTTTACAGATGCAGATCTTTGTCCTCATTAACCTCCCAGTCAGAATCTACACTCCCTGTAATCTCACTTTGCCCTCCTGAAAATGAAGTGAACTGGAGAAGAAGCACAGTAATTTTACCCCTAAAAAAATTATCTTATTGAAAGGTAGGGCACCAACGATGTGCTAGTAAGGGCTGCAGACTATTTGTATATCCTTCAAATAGCTCTCTGAATAAAGTCACATTATTCTTCACATAGACAAAATACCTTCTATTCCATATGCACACTCCCAACTTGGCACACAACTACCAGAAATCCTTGATCAAATGTCTCTTCTGAAACAAAAGATTATTGACTACAGGATGTCCAGTAACTATATATTTCCTACACACCTTTAAAGAGTGGGTTTTGGTGATTTTGACAAAGTTTTGATTACACATTTAGAGCCTTTCTAGCAGCTACGCATTTGTTATGACAACTTCATATACTATGGATCCTAAAATACACTTTTTATTCAAAGGACAACATCCTTCCTTACTCATATGCACTAACAGATAAAGTTACAGGTCAACAGAGACATATTCAAAAATAACTTATAAGAGAATGTGAACGTGACAGCCTCCCTCTTTACTGAAAACATTTCTTTACAAGGGTCAGCTGTAAGACCATTCAAGCAACTCAGGAAATTATCTGCACACTAAAAATATCACCCTAAAAAATTGTCTTATTACCACTATTTTGAGAGTTGAGTCTATAACTGTATCCTATATGCCACTGTCTCTGTAAACGCAGACTTTGAGGACCTTCAGTGCTCTGTATATCACACTGCATAAATTAAAAAATATACTACATATCACAGAACATAAAAAAAATTGTTGGAATGGAACGATTCAGGCTCTTTAGGAAGGAGAGGCAAGGGAGACCAGGAGGTAATGTTATCCTCCATGGCAACAGCCAGCTGAGTGCATGGAGTTTTGTCCGCGGATGTATGAGGAGCTGACTGAGACCTATTGGGGAACAATTAACAGGAGGGCAGGGTTAGGTGGCCACAGGCACTCCAGCCAGGAAGACTGAGCAGCTGAGTCCTTGCAGTGGTGCATCTCTCCCTCACCCCTTCTAGGCCAGTGTGATCTGAAAAAAAGCTCTTTCGGTCTCAGCTTGACAAACAGCACCTGGGCTCAGCTTCTCTTGAGTATATCAGAAATCCTTTGTTCCCAGGAGTCCCTGCTGACCAACAAGCTCATGCTTTCTTTATGAACAGTCTTGGAAACTATTTTTCTTGCTTGCATAGCATAACATCCCTGTTCTCACACTTTCAACTGCGTGCCAACTCACACTGTGGCCAGGATGAAACATTATTATGACTAAAGCCCATTCTCTTGTGACCCTATAAAACAGTGGTCTACAATGAGAACCTTTGAATTCTTCCGGACCACAGCAGCTGAGACCAGCAACCTCTCTCTGAGCTGGGCCTCTCAGAACCCACAAACTCCCAAGTTTGCTGTACTCAGACAACTGCTGAACAAAAATGAATTATAGGCCAACACCTCACTCCTCAAGGCTCAAATCTTTGCACAATGAAGAGATGCAAAAGCACCCAGAGTGAGTATTTCACTGCCTTTGAGGGGAATTTTTCGACAGGTACTTTGCACTGACTCTGCCTGCGTGCATAAACATACACATATGCTATGGCAAACTCTGGGAGAAATGCTGCTCTCTCAGATGTTCAGCTATCTTGGATATCAAAGTTAGGCTTGTAAGTAAGGTCATGTTATAAGATAGGTTAAATGTTGTTGAGTGTTAATTCCTATGTTGAATTGTTAAGTTTAAGGTTTAAGTTAAGGTGTAAGTTAAGGTTAAATACTTTTGAGTGCTGTTAAGCTTTTAGGCTGCATTCTTTTTTATACCTGCCCTCACTGTCCTTTTGTCACTTGTCACATGCACCTAAACACACACAGCCCTAGACAGTTCATTTCTGTTTTGATTGACTGGATTTTAGTAGTGGTTTGGATTTTCTCTTTTTCCTTGGTATAACTGACTAGTAAGTATCAGAGTGAATTTTGCAAAGAACTTTGTCATTGCTTAATATGAAATCAGGGTTTTACTGACACCCTTGCTGATGATTTTTTAAGCGATCTCAAACACTCATTCGTAACAGCTGTCTACCAATATACAGGAACACGTTATGTTCACAAATGCTGGTCCCCACAGGGGAACCTCAACCACTCCGGTATCTCCTGTAGTGACAAGACAGCATGGCATCAGCAATCCAGTAAGGTATCCCTGATGATAGCTTCCTTCTCCATGTGACAGAGAACGTAAAAAGGTGGATGTGCCACACTGGAGCTTGTTCTCACCAAAAAGGAGAGGCTGGTGAGGAAGGAGAACCTGAAGGGCAGCCTTGGCTACAGTGGTCATGAAATGCTGGAGTTTGAGATACTAAAGGTAGTGAGAAGGGAGCAAAGCAAATCCAGTATCATGAATTTCAGCAGATGCATCTTGGCCTCTTCAGGGATCTGCTTGGCAGAGTACCATGAGATAAAGCTTGGCAGGGAAGCAGGGTCCTAAGAAAGCTGGTCAATAGTATTGAAGCATGAATTCCTCCTAAGCCGGGAGCAATTCCTTCCAACAAAGCCAAGCAAAAACCATCAGGAGGCCTGCATGGATAAGCAGCGAGCTCCTGGTTGAATCCAAAGTAAAAAAAGGAAGCATATAAAGAGGTGAAGCAAGGACAGGTAGTCTAGGAGGTATACAGAGAAATTGTCTGAGCAGCCAGAGATCAGCTTAAGAAAGCTAAAGCCCTGATAGGATTAAATGTGGCCAGGAATGTCAAGGGCAACAAGAAGAGATTCTATAAGTAAGATAGCGACAAAAGGAAAAGTAGGAAAAATGCATGACCTCTTCAGAAGGAAACAGGAGACCTGGGATATGGAGAAAGCTGAAGCAAAAAAATTACATTGTGCCACAGGAAAGTTTAGAGTGGATCCTGGGGAACATTAAATTACTTTTCTGCCTCCATCTTCCCTGGTATGTATTCCAGTCACATTACTCATGTCACAAGAAGAAAAGGGCAGGGACTGACAGAATGAAGAACACTGTAGATCAAGTTGGAGCCCATCTAAGGAACTTGAAGGTGCACAAGTCCATGAGACCTGCTGAGATGCATCTACGAGTCTTTAGGGAGTCTCAGGCGAAGACAACAGCTATTACATCCACTACATCTGAGAAGTCATTACAGCCCAGTAAAGATTCCATAGCCTAGAAGAGGAGAAATATAACCCCCATTATTACAAATGGAAGAAAGGAAGGTATGAGGAACTATAGGCCTGTTAGTCTCACCAAGGGCCCAGCAAGATCACACTGTAGATCCTTGTGGTAACTATACTGAGGGACATGGAAAATAAGGAGGTGACTGATGATGGTCAACATGGCTTCAGCAGGGGCAAATCATGCCTGACAAGTTTGGAGGCCTTCAACACAACTACATGTTAGTGCATGGAAGAGCAACCAACATCATCTACCTGGATATATGCTAAGCATCTGACACAGTAACACAGGATATCCTTGTCTCTGAACTGGAGAGACACTGATTTGACAGATGAAACAAATGGATAAGAAATTAGCTGAGTGGTCATACTGTAAATCATAGTCAAGAACTCCCTATCCAAGCGGACACTAGTTCCTTAGGGGATGTACTGGGACTAATGTGGGGTAACACCTTCGCTGGTGTCATGGACAGTAGGATCAAGAGCACCCTCCAGCAAGTCTGCCAAGAACATCTGGCCATGTGGTGCTGTCAACAGCACCTTCCCCTTGAGGGAAGGGATGCCACAGAGGGACTTGGACAGGCCTGGGAAGTGGGCCTGTGTGAACATGACAAGAAATGCAAAGACCTGCACCTAAGTTAGGGCAATCCAAGCACAAATACAGGCTGGACAGAGAATGGAGAGCAGCCCTGAGAAGGATTTCCACGTGCTGGTGGATAAGAGGTGGGACGTGACCCCACAATGTACACTCACAGCCTAGAAAGCCAAACACGTCCTGGGCTGCAACCAGAACAGTGTAGCCAGTAGAGTGAGGGAGGGGATTCTACACATCTGCTCTGGTGAGACCCCACCTGCAGTGCAGCATCCAGCTCTGGGGTCCCCAAGATACCAAAGCCATGGACCTGACCAAGCAAGTCCATGAATATGTTCAGGCAGCGTCCCTCCCATGAAGGCAGTCTGAGAGTTGCTGCTGCTCAGCCTGGAGATAAAAAAGGCTTCAGGAAGACATTACAGCTCCTTCCAGTGCCAAAAAGGAGCCTGCAAGAAAGCTATTCAGGAGGTTTTTACAAGTGACACAACAAGGACTAGCAGTTTCAAACTGAAAGACAGTAAGTTTAGATTAAATATTCAGGAGAAACTCCTCAGTGTGAGAGTAGCAAGACACTGAAACACCTTGCACAGAGAAGCTGTGGATGTCTCATCTCTGGAACTGTCCAAGGCAAATTTGCATGAGGCTTTGAGAAACCTGGTGTTCCAGCCTATAACAACAGACTCAGAACTTTAAGGTCCTTTCCAACCCAAGCCATTCTACGATTAAATAAGTTACCATTAGACAAAAATAAACACATCCTGTGTAAATATCAGACATGTAATCAGAATTCAGTTTGCTTTTCAAGTAATTATCAGTTTTACATTTTGGTTTATTTTTCCTAAAAGGTTTGGGGGCAATCATTTATTTAAGGAGGAGTAAAAAGTTTATTTGATTTTAAAAGGGGTTGTGCCACTGTTGAAAATGCTGTAATAATCAGAAGTATATTCTGTTAGTGGAGATGAGAGCCCAGTGTCAAAAATGTAACAGTCACCTTACACTGACATCACCATTTATGCCTGAAAAATATAGTGGATGCTTCTTTGATCTCAAGAACCTGAGTT
This sequence comes from Zonotrichia leucophrys gambelii, assembly GCF_028769735.1. Taxonomy (NCBI): domain Eukaryota; kingdom Metazoa; phylum Chordata; class Aves; order Passeriformes; family Passerellidae; genus Zonotrichia; species Zonotrichia leucophrys. The sequence continues at coordinate 67,344,409 of NC_088200.1, read as the reverse complement.
CCAAAAGTTAGATTTAGGAAGCTAAAACCCTACACTTGAGGTGCTGCACTTTGTTACACTAAAGAGCAACAAAGCTGGTGAAGGGTCTGGAGCACAGATCCTATGAGGAGCAGCTGATGAAGCTGAGGGTGTTTAGAGAAGGAGGTCTGGGGGAAAGCTTATCACTCTCTACAACTCCCTGAAAAGAGAGTGTAGCCACATTGGCCTCTTCTCCCAAGGAACAGGACAAGAGGAAAAAGCCTCATGTTTGCCATAGGAAAGTTTAGATTGGATATTGGGAACACTTGCTTCACCAAAAGGGTTCTCAAACATTGGAACAGGCTGCCCAGGGAAGTGACTGAGTCATCACTTCCAGAGGTATCTCAAAAGCCTTGTAGATGTGGCACTTAGGGACATGCTTTAGTGGTGGATTTGGCAGTGCTGGGTTAACAGTTGGTCTTGATGACTTTGAGGGTATGTTCCAACCTAAGTGATTCCTGGCTCTGCTTTATTGATAAAGCACCTTATTCCTGTCTGAGAAATGTGAATGGTTTCTCATTTGTGTTTTAACAGTTATGCTTACCGTTAAACTGTAAGTATTGTGCAATGTTTTTATGATCAATTCAAAGAATAATCTAATTAGTGATTACCATGCAGTGATAAACAACTGGCCTACACAAATTCAAAGGGGTCTAACTAACTGATTTCACTAGAAAACCTCTCTATAGCTGTAATAAACAAATATCTGAGTACTCATACCTTCCTCAAGGTGAATTTATTCATTCAATAAAAACAACTTTTATATTTACAGACATCCTGTAATTACTTTAGCTTGCTGGCATAACCTTTAATGACTCTGGCAAAGCCTTATTAACACTGTAAGCACTAAAAAAAAAAATAAAAAAATCGAAAAATCAGCATTATCTCTAAGCTGTTTTATTACTTTATGGTGCATTTCAGAGAGATCAAAAAAGCAAGGAAGCATTGAAAATCCATGCTATTTCAACCTACTGACTTTTGTGTATTTAATAAGCACACCTATTTCCTGGAAACTTCACCCTGCCATGGTATACTTACAATGTGAAGGTATTATGCTACAAAAAGATACACCACATCTTTCTTTTAAGGAAAGCTAACAAAGAGGACAATGCCCAAGACATGATCAAGATGATTAGCAATTCAAAAAAGATTATTCCCATAAACAGTATTTCCATAAGGCTAAACTATTTTGCACAATACACAAAATTTGTAGTTCTTAATGACTACAGACTGACAAAAACTGTTACTTGAAAGCAAGATGGTTTATGACAAATCGCAGCTGTTTCTGCACTTCAAAAGCACACGTACCTTTTCCTAAATGTGTATTTATACTCATGTATCTAGCTGTTCCTGTAAGGCTCTTGTGTTCTCGATATGGTATGTGCTTCTTTGTTTCTGGATCTACGTACTCCTTAGCTAAACCAAAGTCTATAATGTGAATAACTTGCTGGGTTTTGTTTCCAGGTCGTCCTATTAAGAAGTTCTCAGGTTTTACATCTCTGTATATCAAGTTCTTTGAATGGACATACTCCATACGAGAAATCTTCAATAAAAGAAAAAAAAAATAGACAAGGAAGTTAAATTTAAGCTTCAGATTGCCACATTAAAATGTGTCAGATGCTAAATATCTTATATTGGCTTTATACATAGAAGAAATCACGCCTCCTAATATCACACCTCTTAATATCTTAAGACCAAAGCAATATTGTCTTAATGAAGTATCTCCCAGTTAAAGTCAATGAAAATTGTACACTTTTCCAAAGCAGATACATCAGTTGCTGTATTGGAAATTTTCACACTGGACATTAGTCATGAATCTTGCACACAACAGATGTTTTTGCCTCTCAAAACAGCTGGCACAAGTATGTTTTGTGTACATGAAAAGTAAAACCAGAAATTATGTCACCAAGCAGTAAGCAGCAAAGTCTGATCTATTACATATTAAAGATATAACTGAGAGAAGCACTGAAAGTTCATCACTATGCCATGATGAACCACTAGTCATTCTAGCTGGACTGCTTTCTATCAAAATTTCCACATTCAGAAAAAGAACAGGAAGTATTAAATAAAGCTGATCTCTGGACTTGTGAGGACTTGAGCATTTAACAAAAAGAACTTGGTCATAAATAAGTTCTTCGTGTCTGTATGTCTGTACATCTGTAGTTGGAGTCTGTTATACAACTACAATCATGTTTTAAACAGCTATTTTTAACCATTACAGGTAAAAATATCACTGTTTAGCGAGGTGGAAATCTGGTAAATATGTACAGGCTTAATTGTCCTTCTTTCCACTTCCACCCACCCTCAAGTCAGAACCAAATAAGGAATCATCAAAAAACAGAATAATTCTTCATTGAATAATTTTGTGCTACAATTTCTAGAAGAATTTGGGAAATTTTTCATTTGTTTGTTTGCTTTCTTATAAGAACACCCAGGAAAAAAAATACTTATGCTATTTAGGAGTCTCATAATACAACTGCTTGTGTGGGCTAAAACTACTTTTATTTCTTTAAGGTTTTCTTTTTTGAAAGAGTATATCAAAATTCATTCTTTTAGATTGTGATAAAAACTCATAAGACACAAGTAATTACATTCACTGACTTGAAAAACTGGAACAAAGTAAATGAAAGTAATCTAAGAGTATTCCTGCTTAAACTGTATGACAAGAATTTTAAATACCACCATCATCAATTTAAAACTGAAATACAAATCTCCTAAGTGAAGTAAGCATTTAATCCATTGAAGACTGATATAGTTATTCTAGTGAACACTCAAATTAACATCTATTCTACTTACCAACTGTATGGCTATCATAAGAACGGTTTTAAGAGAAAATGTCCTACCACACAAGTCAAATAAATCTTCCAGACTAGGTCCAAGTAGTTCTAGCACCATAGCATTATATTTGCCACATGGGCCAAAATAATAAACCTGAGGTATTCCATCTGTAAAATGAAAATACAAAGTAATAAGGGGTTAATTAAGATTAAGGTACATAGCAGTATAATTCCTACCCAATTCCAAGTTGATCATAACTTAAAAATACATTTTTCACATAGAAACAAAAATAAACCTCATAAAAACTACAGGTAAAAGACACAATAGGAATACTGAAGATAGTCACCAAAGTTTTAATGAAAAGGGTACTATTACATATTTGACTTGTGAAAGATATCGAGATTTGTATAGAAAGTTAAAATCAGAATTTCTCTATTAGTTTTGTAACCATAAATTGAAACACGGTTATGAAATGCTATGAAGGCTTTAAATAAGCTCTTGTACAAAAAAATATATTTAAATTAAACTTTTTAAATAAAGGCTATTCCTACCTTTAGGAATAAAAGCACCTTATTATTTAGAGAAATCTTTTTAAAAAAATCAGGAAGAGATTAATGAACCCATGAGTTTAATGATACATTCAGTCTGGACTTTATAGTTTTAAATGAACACCTGCCTTAGGAACACAGGCAATCCAGAATTGTGAAAATATAAATAGTTAAAGCCTTATGATCCAATTTTACTTCCACCTTTTTGTAGGTTATGAATTGTGTGTCTATTTAACTAAAAATAACTTGATACAACTGCTTTTACTCATGTTGTACTTTTTCACATGCACAGAACATCTTCCTCATTCAGCAGAATTAATTTTGTTTGCTTAGGGAAGTGAGTTATTCCAGATCTTTGGGTTTTTGTTCTTTAGTACACATCCTCTGTTTAATTTATTCCAAATATTTAATACTCTGAAAATGCATTCTTTTCATGTGAGCTTTTTCTGCAGTGTCCAATCTTTCAATAATGCACTACACAGAAGTACCAAACCTGTTATCAGAACACCTTAATGAAACTCTGGATTTCAACTTCATCTTCTGTAGATCAAATGTAACCCTAATTCTAAGGGCTTTCTCCATAAAGCCTTCAATTTTTCATACAATACCTTACTATAGATACACCGAGGGCACAAATTTGTAATCGTACTGACTACAGCTTTGGCTAAAAAATTATATAACAATTACTGTTTTAGCAAAAGTAACATCAAGTCAAAGCACCGTTTTAAAGAGGTTTTTCACTAATCTCTTTTCCTACAAGTCAAAATATTTAAAGAAAAACCCCTAAAAATCCAGCTGTTCAGTTTTCAGAAGACTTGAGCTACAATTTGGTTTTCAATATGTATCATCACACTCATCTCTATACTAATATACTAAAAATGCATAATCGTACCCACTTCAGAATGAAGAAGTACTGATCATATTACATCCTGTATCAGAATAAGGTATGAGACAGTGTTCTTCAATTTAAAAATATCATCCTGAATTATCAGAAAGATATCTAAAACACTTGATCCTCTGATTAGATGAGAATTCCAAAACGTCCCAAAACTGTGTTTAACATTTAAAAACCTCTGCAGTGCATATGGAGCATATCCTGTCTAAAAGTACCCATGTTGATAAAATAATCTGATATTAACAGCTCAAAGTAGTAGAAGTTAGGGGCTTTGGTTCTTAGTCAAAGCAATCTTAGTACTTTTGCTTAAAAGCAATAAGCAGGTGTCATTCTGCTACTTACATTCTTTCTCCACATCTCTAAACCTCCAGAAGTCAGAAAGTAACATGCTACTAATAAAAACATATGTGAGGCTTTTTCTCCCACTACAGACAGATAATGCAAGATCTCTTAGATAAATCTTTAAGAGATAGTGGTTAAGCTAAAAACAAAGAAACTCAGATTTTTAGAAATTTAAGAAATCCCTATTTTATTCAAGACATTCCACTGCTAATTACCTATTAAGAGGAGGTATTTTATTTCCATTTTGAATTACTTTAGCTCAAACCACTGAAGAACAAAAGAAGGAAATACGTTGAGCTTTTAAGACGCATCTCAGTTGTCTTGCAGTGAATTTAAAGAAGCCACTGGTCTTCGGTTTCTTGATTAACAATTAATTTGATTACCATTCAATCCTTTCTAGTACCTTGACAGGTCTTCTCCCCATTCTTAAAAATCCTTTTTAAAAAGTAGTACCCCTTCCCAGTTATAAGCAGAATTTAACGATTGTCACATAAATGTCACTAAAACTTACATATAACTTCCTCATCATCCATCAAAAAGGAAACTTACTTGTGGCCAAAAAAGTAGATTCACAGACTCCCCCCTAAGTTACTTTAACGCTTAAACATCTTTCCTTTCTAGGTTTAAAACCCTCAAAATAGAACCATTTTTTAAGGTACAAGTTATATTTCCCTATCTCTAGATATTTATACTTGTTGACAGGTAAAAAACACTTTCATTTGAATGGGCTCAATTGACTAAGGTAATCTACAATACTTAGGTAACTCTCCTGTCATAAATTTGTAAATCCATGTTAAGCCAGTATGATTTCAATCCTATTTTACTCTTGAAAAAAATCAAAGAAGTCTTCACTTGGAAATTAACTATTTGAACATCACTTGGATTCCAGTTTCTTCTATAAAAATTAGCTTTCATTAGCCACCTAAAACATTACTGCTGTACACCTCTGATCTCCAAAATCAAGTCCAAACATTCAAAAAGTACTTGACTATCCACTGAGAAGGTGAGTGGGAAGGGCAGGGGTGCAAAGAGAGCCCCCTAAAACAATTATGCGAATTTATGGATTACACTCTTTAATTTTCAAATACTTTAGTCCACCATGTTTATGTGCATGATGTCCAGAAAGTTTTTAAAGCTGACATATCTGACTTCCTCAACAATGATGAAAGGACAAAAAAGTATTAGAATAAAGAAAACATGACTAGTAGATTAAACTGTATCTGCCAAATCTCTTTAAAACAAAGAAAATAATAAGCTACTTCTGCTTTGGACCATTATCCGTCTTCTTGAAGAACATCATGAAACCTGACTTAAGCTTGAGACTGCATGTTGTTCAGTTATCTCCAGCAATATACATGATTAGCACAAACACATTTGTATCTTAAGGAAAAAATTCCATTTATCTGCTTTGACACAGATATTATGTCATAGCTTCAATTATTTTAGGTGTGTGTCCTCATTCAGGAAAAAAACCCCTAATTTGATAAACAGGCAGCAGAGACAGCCAAAAGAATATGTAACCCACAGGTCAATGGCAATACCACTTGCATTTAACCTCATCTATGACTGACTTAATTTTGAGCTGTATCTTAGCAAAATGTCTCTACACAATACAACCTAAATTTGTAAAGCTATTAAGCTAGTAAGTAGCTTTCCAGTGTTTTTCAGTTTCTTGTAATACCAATTTCCTTTTAGAGCTTTTTCTAAACAAATCAAGAAGCAGACTGATGGTATCTGCATTATATCCTATTGCTGAGAATCTGTTCAGACACATAAATGCCAATAAAATACACAACACTGCTCTTGCAGATCATGGTATCATGTATTCAGCTTCTTATATCACACTAACTTTTATTTGCAGTCTTAATTTTCATATGTGGCAATTCATTGGACATAAGCCAAAAATACCTTAAACTAGTTGGAAGATTTACAGTAACAGCTGTCTTTCACAGCACATTCATACTAGTACTCTTGTCAAGGATACAAATTAACAAACTGCCACAAACACAAATATTCCCTAGTTATTCTATGGATTCTGGTTTGAATCCTCTCAAAGGAAGCGATTATTAAACTCACAGTAATGTGTTCTGACTTGAGCCAAAGCAGCACACACAGGCCACACAGTCTCTGGAAACACAGCACCTGAATGCCACTGAAATCATGATCAGCCACGAACTATAAAACTCTAAACACAGAATGAGACACTATATCACCACAACACTTAGACTACATCTCTTACTTACAAATATAAGAATATGTTTGCAAAAAGAAGAAATAGTAATAAAATAATTAGATCTATTTCAAAAGGAAAAATCTTCTTTAGTTATTTATATTACTAAAACGGAATTAGAGATGTATTTTATTGTAACCATGATTAAATCAAATATCCATTTATCTAACATTCACTTTGTTCACTGAACTGTCTTATCAAGCTTCCTTTCACAATTACAACTATTGTATGCCTCTGAATCTGTGTGATGTCACAATACAAAATCAATATACATTTTTGCATACAGCCAGGCTTATGGCCAGTAACTACTGTTTCTCAGAAACATTATCATGTAACTCTATTATGCAGCTGCCATCTGATTCTTATCAGATCTCTTGCACTTATTCCAGGGAAAAAAATTACTTTAAATTCAGAAAATCCTGTACATGTCCTTAGGCTAAATCCTAGAAAAGGATTGGCATAAAACAAGAAAAACTGCAAGCAACATATTTATAATTTTGATGGACTACACTTAAAAAATAAATTAGGCATTACCATTTATGTTTATTCATATAAACATAAATATTACCATATTCACATTAATAACTGAGCAACTCAACTTTCCTATCAAAGGAAGCAGATCAGCAGCAAAAACTCAAAACTGAGTCAGAGTTTTCCCCAAACAGCTCATGATACAACTGCAGCAGTCATCAGTACACAGATTAGCACTGCCTATGAATAGATTCCTCTTCAGTAAAGAGATTCAATATTTAATTCAGTTTAAGTGCTCTAATACTATATTCCTAAATTAAGCCTAGAGCTTTGTTTTTAAGGATCACTTGCACGTTTAGTTTTTTTAACTTTATCATGATTACCAACCACTTCAACTAACTGCTTATTGCTGATTTCCCAGCATAATAATGACAGTCAAATTCCAACAGAAGTAATAAAGCAGGACAGCATCAATAAAAAATAAATTAAAGAAACAGCCATCAGTTTAAGACCACATGCTCAGCTACCTACCTGGAAGCATAGTTCAAAGCAATATTCATGTGAAGTTACTAATTAAACTCACTTTGCATTCATACTGAATGTGAGCTAGCAAGATGTATACAAAGGATATGAAGTGCAATAACTCTAACATATCTGTAATAAAATTTTATTTACATATGTAAACTAGGACTACCCTGAACTCACCTACTTGCTAACTCTGTAGTTTATAGAGATTTTGTCTTCAATAAACATTGTCATTGATCATTAGAAACATAAACACCCTTGTTTTAGAAATTAAGTAATACTCTAAAATATGAAGTTCCAGAAAATTATTACTGCTTTAACTAAGTAGTAGGAACATCCAATTAAATATAGCTGCACATCACACTCATGTTTTCCTGTAAACTCACTTCAAACCTTTGTAACTTCCATAATGTTTTTCCTATAATAGCAGCAAAACATCAAACCCAAAATATTTTGAATAACACAGAATAAGATAAGTAATTTTAAATTGTTTCTAGAAGATCTAGGAACAAAAATAATCACCTGACACAATAATCTAGCTGTAGTGCTTTGTTTCTAGCACCACACTCAAGGAGACTTGCTATTGGTATTCTATCATACCATAACCTCATGGTATGATAGAATACCAATCTAGTAAAGTACATTATAGTCCACCAACTGAGAAAGAAATTAAGAAATTTTTATACTGAAATTTTTGTCTTGGGAAGAGTTATAGCAAAACACAGACGCTGATACACCACAATGAAATCATGCTGGGTTCTTTTTTCTCCCATAGGCTAAAGTGGAAGGCAAGGTGGCTATGGCCAAGAGGATGAAGTAGACATGGTATCATCACTAGCAATCTGAGATCCTACTGCCTTCGCAGTGACAGCGAAAGGTGCCTGTAGCTATCTGAAATGCAAAAGATAGCTTGTCTTTCATGAGAAAAATCTGCTTCAGAGATTCCATACCCTTAATATAGCTATATGAAAATAATTAACAGCTGCCCCTGAACACTCAGATCTCACACACCAGCTAAAGCTGGCCTGAACTGTAATTAAATGAAGAAACATACTTTCTCACCTTAAATATTTTTGTCTTTACCTAGAGGAAAAACCACTAAAGACACTGAGAACTGAACCTCATTCTTGGCCTTCAGTCCATCAAACACATTTCCAACACAAAAAAGAAAACTATAAACAACAATGTCTAAACTATGTATAAGGCACCTCATAACAAAGAAGTGTTCTTGCCTTAGGGTACTCTGCCCCCTCTCAAAATCAGAAATTCAAAGTATTTCAAACTCACTCTGCTACATTCCCAAACAAAAATGTGGTGAATCCAGACATGCTCTAAATGCTACAATAAATATTCTCCTGAGCTTGACTACAAAATGGTGAGCACACTCCACTTACTGTATGGGAATGTTTTTGTATCTCCCAAAACCACATTGTGCCCACACTGAAATCCTCCTGAATCACTAATCCAACAGTAACTGTGTAATTACAGCTGTCCAAGTACTGTGACTCCACTGTGTCAAAGGCAGCTCCGCGTGATCTCAAAACCAAAACCCGTATTTTTAGATACCAATACAGACCACGTCACATGAATGTTAGTACCAAATCACAATGGTTCAGGTACAGAATGCAATACTTAGCACTCATTTCACAATGGCAATGACCTTCTTAAATACAACACCTTTTCCCACTGTAGACAAATATATCCTATGCATTGACTAGCCAATAGTAGTGACCCTGTAAGAAAAGTGAATGGCTTCCAGTTTTTCAAGTGGAGGAGTTAACTAGATTTCAGCTAGAAGAACAGATGTCCAAAAGTTAAGAAAAATAAAACCTTATTTACAATACTGAGCATCTGCTTTGTCTGAAATATTAATACAGCAGTTTTACCAGTAGGTTAATCCACTGCTGAACAGATCTGTGACATGTTTTGAGATCTGTGACCTCAAAAATTACCTCAAATGAAAAAAAAATCTAATAATAGATACTCCTCACTGCTATAAACAAGAACTGTTCTAAGGGTACTCTAAGAGCAGCATTACAAACAGGAGTTCTACTAATTCACTTTAGGCAGCAGAAACTGCTTGCCATTCTTTTGCTCCACTGTCAGGCCAGTAAGTACAAACGAGTTATCAGTCACTTGCAAAAGCTCCCAGTCATTATGATAATCACCCATTTATTAAGAGAGGTTAGAAAAAAATCAGACAATGAAAGATGAATCGTTTTTATGCTCTTCAAGATGTAACACGTAACTTCTTTCATTTACAGACCCCTTTCTGCAAAAGGAAACTGAACCATACCTATCTGTCAGTTAAACTGCAGTGTGGTGCACAAAATACACCTACACTTTATCTTCTAATCATGCAAAGAAAGCCTGATAGCATAGAAGATTAATTCAAAAATCAATAAAAAATACAAAACTGTTTTCTATTCATTCCAAAAGCTTCAATGCAATTTCAGGTAAGAATTCAGCAATCATTTTATTTGGAGTATGATAGTATAGTTTTCTTATATCTTATATCTGCACATTAAGAAAATACACATTAAACAAAATTTATTAGAAGCACAGATTCTAAATTCCATCCATATATTCCCCATTCAATTGACTAGAAAATTCTTCATACTGACTAATGATCTCAAACTCCTTAAGGAAAACACCCTCATAGTTACTAAACTACAAAATTATCACAGAAAAAAGAAAGCAATTTTCATAAAAAACTCTGTTAGTACATGCTAAGTAATGATGAGACTAAAATAAGCCACATCTTTTAACTAATTTTCAAAGTTGTTTTCAATAAGTTTGAGGTCCATTTCCCTAAAAAACTAAAAACATTTTTAAAAGCCCAAAAGCACTGAAAGTATTTCCTCTTTAAGAAAGATTCTTCACTTTTTTTTCCTGACAAACGCCTACATGTTACTGCACATTCACAGGCATTTCAAAGTGCATATTTAAGTGCAAATTTACATTTAGGCCTTCTATGTGAGCAGATCCTCTCCAAAGGAATCCAGTTTTGAAATGTTAATTCTTACTCATGCAAGACAAAACCACTTTTTATTAAACACAGAGAACTAATACTCTCAGTTCTAAAGTCTTGTGTATAAAAGCTGCACATCTATCATATTTCATGCCTATTTTCCCCTTGTTCTCTCAGTGAGCAGAACTACAAAAGAACCCTCTGATCCTTGTTTAAGTTAAGAATGTCTTCGATTTTCATGGCATTCAAGACACAAAACAACATGACTTAGGAGAGAGATTAATACAAATATATATTTTAAAAAATCCCAAGCTACAAGGTTATTAGAAAAGCAAGAAAAAGGGATATTATAAAAATAAATAAATAGACTTAGTAGACAAATACTGGCTGCAGACAAGAAAATACCTAAAAAACACCATTTCAAAATCCTCTTTTCATCGAGGATGCCTACAAGATTATAGGAAGTACAAGGATGCTCCACTAAAAAGGGTTTGAAGGTAAAATAATCTGTAATCACAGTAACATTTTCTTTACTTGCTTTCAGGATGATATTGCCAGAAAATAACCTAATTTTCTTCTAGAAGTATTCATTCACATGTTAATGCCTCTCCCTCCTCCTCCTGCCACCTCCAAGTCAAGGAGGATTTCACAGGGCCTAAAAGAATTTAATCCTTTAAGCTTCACGTTATTTCACACTAGGTCAATTAGTTATTTCACACTAAGTCAATCTGTAGCATAAACTGGGGAATCTGTAGTTCTTATTTGTGAAAACGATGGGGTTTTTATAGAAAATATTGGCTCTGCTTACAAGACTGAGAGTACAACTCCCTTTTCACTGGTTGCTTCTGAAACCATAGTTTAGTAATCACTTGCTATTAATACAAAAGTACACATGTAAACATGAAGAGAACAAGGGGAAGCACAACTCACTACAATTAAATGCAAACTACACAGTCCACACAATTATAAAGCTATCGGCCAAAAGTTTGTGCAAATAAACAGCAAAGGAAAAGATTACTTTATTGTAAGAAAACCTACAAATGTGGATTTTTAGAAGCTTAAAAGATGGAAAGCTTGAGACATTTCTAACTTCTAGTATGGTGCATAACTGCGTATCAGAGAAACCTTCTCTCTTCACAATTGCTATATTACAAATTTCTTCCAGCAATGGCAGCAATTTTTATATCTCCTATGACAGACTCTTCTGTAACTTGCATACTGAAGACCACTTCTTCCAACCCATGCTCTCTCTAATTAAAGAACGACCACTGCCCACAAAGCAATACTACGTAAATGGATAGACCTGGTGAAAGTTTTTTTTTCACTCACTATCTCCTATTTTACATAGGAGGTTTACATACTTGCTTTCTGAATTTATCACTTAGTGGATCAACTTTCCAAAACTTTGTTTTCAACTGTTCATGAGATAAAATTACTTAAATCTATGTTTCACAGTAAATATGCACGTCACAAAAAATCAGCAAACTAAAACCAGTTGTCACAGATTGCATAAGAACAGAAACTACATAATACTACAAAGTTTTTTCTGAAAATCACAGGCCATACAACTTCCTCTGCTTGAGGGCCCAACTCCTAAAAATATAGAAAAAGTGACTGCCGCCAGAAGATAAGGAATCAGCAATCTTTGTTTTACTTCTATGCAGATAGGAAAAAGAAAATTACTTTCTTCATAATGAGCCTTTGTCACAAAACCCCTTAAAATAGGCCTCAAGTGGAGAGCCTGAGAAAAGCTCACAAAGGAGTTTTCAAGGTTCTCTGCTGGGAGAGGCTTTCACCTTTGAATAAAAGCAGGTTACTGCAAAAACAAAGGAGTCTGTAACAAAGTTATTCATAAATATTGATGATGCTCAGTAAGTCACCAGCTCTATCTTCACATTTTCACCCTAAAGGTAACCTCATCTTCATGCAAGGAATCAGAGAGGTGACTCTCCCTTTCAGTACTTCAACAAGACATCAGAGAAAAAGATAAAATTTGTTGCAACCACCAAACAGGGTTAAGAAAATTGAATGGTATCTGAAGTAAAGCAGGATAACTGTGACTTCACTATGTTTCTACACTAAACACAGTTCCCAGTCTTATTCACTAAATAAAAAAGTAAACATAGTTACACTCACCAAGACATTTTCCCAATATATTCTCCTGTAAGGGTTCCTACCTCTAAGAAGCACTGCCTAACTTCTGCAGTCTGGACTAGAAATTACACCTTTATTCTTACCTCCACTACACAGCTCTTTTGCAATTTTAGATAGTTACACCTCTATATTCACAGATAGTTAATGTATCTAATTTGTGGGTTGTCATGCTCCATTAGTTAAACACTTAAGATCTCAGCTTTCTACTCATCAGCTATTTCACAATGTTAGTGTACGGTATGCTGACAATTCATAACTACTTACAAAAAAACACCAGTACTGTGAGGACTTTCTCCAAACAGCAACCATAGAGACTCAAGATTTTGATTACCTATCTACAACCTTATTTTCCATCTAGGAAGAGAAATTGACAAGAAAAGTTGTGTTTTGCCAAAAGTAATCTCTAAAAATTCCTGGTTGCAAAGCATTCATAGTACCTCAGCAAAAAAAAAAGGTCTATATTAACTGAACACATTAGAAACTTGGTTTCACCAGATGTAGTCTTTAAAAGAGTAGCACGAAATTTTGAAAGCTACCTGAGAAACCCTATCCAGTCAGAGCAGCAACGAGCTGCCATATGATCCCAAATTTTAAGGAAAAAGGTGAAAATAGGAATTAAAAAGTATTTAAATTCATCATAACATACACACATTCAAGGTAACAAATTCAAAGTGGTATGTGCATGTTTCTTTTCAGAGACTTTTCATACCAAGTAGGATTTTATTCTAGCTTAAGCACAATCAAAATCACTGTCACAAATTCCAGGCTGCCTTTTCTAAAAAGCCCCTGAACATACATGTAGAAACATGTAGAAATATGTAAAAGCCCCTGAACAAACATGTAGAAAACCACTGTTAGTAGTCCACTCATAAAATAAAATTCTACATTAGTAGAAAAATGGGAAAAATAGTTAATTACATTACCTACTCTAGGAATAATTTCAAGGAAAAGATATCAAAAGACTTCTTTTTCCTAAATTATAGCTGATTTAGAGAATCTGTACTCACTTTACTAGGGTAAGACACTTCACATCTTCCTAACTGATTATATGCACTTTTGTGAAAGGCACAAAATTGTGTGAGAAGTTTTAGGTATCGCTCACCTATAAAAACAAAAGGTGACAATTGGATCATTCAGGCCACCACCATAAGAGTACTTCTGGGTATAAAAACACCAACGGGAGTGAAATGAGAAATTTAAATATTAAACTGCACTGAAACTTCTCCTAGAGGTATTTAAGAGGTTTAAAACTAGTAAGCAGCATTATATACTGTATCAGTAGAAGTGAAGTAAAGTAAGCTATCACATCAACCTTAATTCAAAATACATAATTAGTAGATCAGCAGTTTGGAGATCTACAGTATTTTTTCAAAGAGTTGTACTGGGAATAGTCTTAGTTTAAGGTATACTTGTATGCAGACAAATGCTGTGATAGGTAGGATTTATTTAAAAGTCAGGACTTCATAGATACACTTTATTGAGTAGGCAAAAAGTTAGAATAATGGAATTTATAATTATTATTATTCACTATTATTTAATTCACTAACTCCATGGGCTTTTTTTTTTGCTTTAAGTAGTAAGGAACACTTTATTAAATAGATTTATACCTCTAAACCCAGAAAACTTCAGCCAAAAATTGATCCTGGATTCATCACAGTAAAATGCATTATACTGCTTTTTACCTCCAGATCCTAGCTGCTTGTAGAATCTGTATTCCAAATGTAGCTGTGGTGCTCTCGACTTCATTGGCTCCTGATTTAAAAACAAAAACAACATTTAAAACAAAGCCTAAAAACTAATACACTAACCTACTACCAGCCAAACTAGCCCTCCTACTTCCAAGCCACACAAAAAGTTTGAAGGTTTCTTCTGAAATGACTGGCAATTAAGAAACAGAGAAAACTAAACCTCCTTCAGGTTAGAGTAGTGCATATATTGATATTTACATCTTGTATTGCTCCACAGGGCCAGAGTCCAACATGCAAATCAAGCAACAGACACATAATGGAATATCTAAAAAATAGTACGTTTCTCCAAAACATGTGGATAGTATGTCCTACATTTCTCAGAAAGTGGCATTAATATGCAGCTTAACAGATTGAAAAAAAACCTCCAAATATCTATTACTTGAGAGATGTATCTTTACAAGGAGCTTCTCCTAGGATCTTAATAAAAAAATACCAAATCCTTCCACCAAATACTAATAGCTTAGCAGAAATCAAGTATCACCATTACAAACTGTCATGGTTTGAGCCTGGCACAGAGCCAGTGCTCCCCATGAAAATGTCTCACTTTGGTGTCTGCTGTGAGATGTGACTAGGAATAAGCAAAACAGGCTCTAACTTAAACATAAAGAACACTTTATTACTTAAAACTACAGGAAAAATAGGGAAAGACTATAAGAAAAAGGAAAAAAATTGAAAACTTTACAAAAAAACTATTTTCTTTCTCCTCACTCCTTGACTTTCTCAATCTAATACATTCTCTCAAAAACACTAACTGCCCAGCCCGGCACGACACTTTAGTATACTCAAACTGCAGTTCATGAAGAGGAAAGGAGTCTTTCTTGTTCTATAGGCTTCTGGAAACACACTGAAACCTCGGATGCTTCTTTGTTACTTCGGCACCGCCCGGGGGGAAAAAAAAGTCTTTTTGCCGCTTGTGACATGTTCCTTCTATGCTCAGTGCTCTCACCACTGAGACATGGCTAGAGCTGCTTTTAGGGTGGTCTTTCAAGGATGCCTTGTCTCACTCTAAAAAGGCACAGTCTCTGCTTTTGGGACAACTGTCTCCCTCATATTTTTCTAACTTTCTGGGGCCGGGGGGTCCTCACAAATGAACTCTCTTGGTTTTGAGGCACTGCCTCCCCCTAAATGCAGTCTGTGTCACAGGAACAACTGAGTCTATGGCTACAAGAAAAGTCTAGCTAAAAGGCCACTCTAAATCATCTCTCCCCATCTAATCATTTCTACAATCTCCGGGCCAAAGTCTTTATCTCATCTCATCTCTCATCTCTCTTCTTATTCAGCTTCGAGGAGGATTAGCATTTTCTGCAAGGCTCTAATCATGTAAGAAAGGGTTAAAAGTTTTTAGTCTCTGTCTGTCGGTCCCGGAGCGACTCTCACGCACGCTGTCCACACGCTGCCGCTCCGGCCGGGCAGTCTTCCTCCCCCTTCTCGCTGGCTGCTCTCCTGGGAGGAGAGGGGGGAGAGAGAGGAGCTGGCTGCCCGATGTCTCGATGTCTCTTGGGGCTCCCCCACCCTTCTATCTTTGAAAGCCCTCTCAACCCCCACCTCTGTCCAGGCCTCAGGCCTACGGCATGGCGGCCCCTCCCCCGCCCAGCAGCAGCGGGCCGGGCGGGGGAAGAGATCTGAACTCTTCGCCCGACGATGTCTAAAAGAGGAAGTGCCAGGGCAGTGCTTTGCTTTTAACCTCTGTGTATTCTCGGAGGTGTGTCCAAACCCCACTGGCTACACTAGGTGTCAGTATGAAACTCAAAACCTTTATTGGTTTGACCACAGCTTCTCAGAATTTTCACTCCTTCTTGGTCAAACCATGACACAAACTATGAATCCAAAACAAGCAAAAAAAAAGGCCCCAGAATAAGTCTGTATATATATGCAAACTAATATCTGCCAATTAATAAAATCTCATTATAGTGTTCAACATGCCCGTGCATCAGGATCTCATAGAACTAAATGAAGTGACATGAGATTAAGCAGAAGAATACACATGCAGCCTAAATGGGAACCCAAACTTTCTGATTATCTCCCTTTGCAAAGAAAAGGTTCTTTAGCACAAGATTCTTGAACTAATTTCCTAGAGCATCTTTTAGAAGATATGCCTTGTTTCTTATGATATGTAACATGACCTTAATATTCAGCTCCACCAGGGGACATTTAGGTTGAACATTAGGAGGAATTTCTTCACAGAAAGGGTGCTTAGACATTGGATGGACTGGCCAGGGAGGTGGTAGAGTCACCATCCCTGAAGGTGTTTAACGTTCAAGAAAAGACTGGCCATGGCACTGAGTGACATTCTGACATGGTGGTCTTCAGTCAGAGGTCGTACTGAATGCTCTCTGAGGTCTATTCCAGCCTAATTGATTCTGTGATCTTCGAACACATCTGTGATAATTTGGAAATAATTCCGTAACTATTGGAACTGCAGCACACAGTAAGTAACTCTCAATATGGTTATCAGCACTAACTGATACTGCTGAACACCAGTTTTCAGGAGAAGTTCAAGCAAAGTGCTCATCTTTTTCCTCACATCATCATATTAAAGTTACAAGTTTGTAAACCTGTGTTGTCTCTCAGTATTACATTCAGGGCATAAAAACTATGACCCAATGTGCACGAATAAGATATTCAGCCTTCTTCCTCAACACATCTCCCTCCAAGACTTAGTTGTTTCCCAATGCTGCTGAACTCCCTGACAGTGTATATTTATGCATTTGATCTTGCCAGGATGATAAAGGTAGATGCCTGAAAGTAAAGAAGAACTAATGTAACAGTTTCTGCAACAAACAAATAGAATTTACAGTATCTTTTTTGCACTCCAGAGCAACCAGCACAACTGAACACTGTATTTTTTGCAAAGATGTGAAAAGTGAGCAAGAATTACCTAAAATAAGCAAGTGTTTATTATCCAGCAAATTAATTACTAAGCAAAACTAACTGGGCTATCAAAATGTGAAATCTGTTTCAAGTTCATTATGAATTCTTTCTACAATTATTTTTGTCCCAAATACATGGAATAAAATACTATTCAATTTTCAAGTTACTTTTTGTTAAAGGGGCTTTGAAAAAGCAGTTTACTTGAACTATAAGGTTAAAAATGTTGAAGAAGTCTTGAAAGAGCCAAAGACCAATATAAACATTCAGCTATTACCTACTTTTCATGGTTTTAGTAATTCAGTGAGAACTCATCTCAGTTTACATTCTGCAACTGCTTTACACATTCATAAGAAATGGCAAACAAAGGCCATTTTCAGGAAAAAAAATTCCTTAAGAGGTAGGCTCTTGTTACAGGAAAAGATCAGTCTATTAAATAGACTTGCACTAGATTTGTATTTACTACAAATATTTGTATTTACTATATCTTAGAGGGATTCTAAAAAGGTGTGTCTCTATACCACAGTTATTCCTTAAAAACAAAAAACAGAGAGAAAAAGCATTACAACCTTGAAACAAAGTGCAACTTTCTTTCCACACACAACCCTCGTTTATAATAGATTTGAATTTTATCAATTAAAATCTTAAGAGTAGACTAGTGAGTCAGTGAATTAAAGATTACAATTTAAAAGACAGTGATGACTACTCTGTAACTTCCTATCTTTCATACAAGGAAAAATTGATGTATTTCCAGAAGCAGTTCCATTGAGGACTAAGCATAAGCACGTTTTGTCTCAAATATTCTGGCTGTTATGACAAGAAAAGTGTGAGTGAAACAAAGGGTCCATGGAGATAGAGGAGGAGTGTTCTGAGCCAGCTTCCTGCTAACTCCCTCCTAACTGACCTCCCAGAGAAAGGCTCAAAAGGTTGCCTGTGAATGTGCAAACAAAACAGCATGAAAAGTCTTGTTTACATAAGCGGCTGCACCAGGTTAAATACAAAAGGAAGCACGTGGGCCCCCGTTATGACTTTTTCCATATCTTTCCCTTTCTTTATTTTGCTATCCCAGCTCTGGACCATCCACGCAGCAGAACTGACTGCACGAATCTACAGACGGTGAACTTCTTCATTCTTCCTCTCTCTTTTCCACCTTAATTTCTCTCATCCCTTGCTTTGCCTGGGTTGTTAGCCAACACCTTTGGAGTCTAATAGTGGGGGTTCCACAGTTATAACAACTGTACAATAAAGCACAAGAGCTCCCCAGTGTGTGGTCTGGTGGCATCGTTTAGACTTATACAAATTTATAACAAACATCACACTCCTACCAATGGCCTGGAACAATAAATTGGCATCAGAGACATGACTCTTGTGAGGCTGAGAGGGACTGAACAGCTCTTGAGCTATTTTTAGCTGGGATGGGTTCAGATATCGCCATCTCTGACTGGGGTACAGGATGGATCAGAAACAGGGAGGAGCAGGACATGACAGCTCGGGAAATTCCAAGCATTGACCCCTTTCCTTTTTGGGAAAGTATGACCTACTTCATTTGTGGAGTACTGTGTGTCATGCTGATGGAAACACAAAGAGATAAAAAGATTAATGACTTCTCACTAAAATGTCTAGATAGCAAAAATAGAGAGACATTTCTATATAATTTGGTTGAGTTCTTTACAAAAATGTTCACACAGAGAGCAAGATGAGACAGACTTCTTTTTTTTACTAAAATATTTAGACAGCAAAATTTGGCTGCAAAACATTTGCAAAAGCATTTGTAAGTCTTGGTTGAGCTCTTGAAAAAACATCCTCTGGCTGACCACTTCCAGAGATGTCTGGATAGAGAGAAAAATGAAAGAACAAAGTTGCAATCTTTGCTGAATATAGAAGGACACTTACTACACCTCGAGCTCTGCAAGGCTACAAAGCAGGAGAAAATACTGAGAGATGTGCTGGGTACCACAGTAGGGATGATAAGTTGGCCTTGGGAATACAAGAACTTACACAAGTCCTCAGATAAGGAACTAGTATGTGAAATGAAGTGGCAAGACTCGGCTATTTGATTTTTATAAACAGAGAGTGACGCACCCAAGTGAAGGATTCAAAAGTAGTGAGGGATAAGGATGAAGAGGAGAGAACCACAGGAGTGTTGGGCAGGGCAACAAAGGCAGCTGTGGAAGAGGCTGAAGCCAGAGAACTGGCTATAGGAAAGGCAGAAGTGTAGGCAGCAGTTGCTGTAGAGCAGAAAAAAGCTGCAGAAGAGGAGGCCAAGGAATACTGAGAATCTGAGGTTTGCATACAGATAAATGGTCCTTAAGAGTCCTGGTCCCTCATGCAGTGGGCAGCCTACTGGTCAAGGGGAGGATAGCAGGATACTGTCAGAGAAGGATAGCAGGCCTCAGGAGAGGGAGCTGCTTGCTGCTGAGAGCAATCAGGAAAAGAGGCTGAAGGCAGAAGGGCTGTTTGCTGTCAAACATGGTTATATTAGAAGGCTTCCAGCATAGTTTCAGCTTCATGTGTATGAGAGAATCTTTCATGAGGAATTGCAGGATGTAGAATCTGGATTCTGCACCACTAATTAAAACTGAAACCAGAGATGATGGACAGGATCAGCAAACTGCTACAAAATAGTGCCATATACCAGAACCACAATATCAAAGCAGGGTAACTTAAATGAGGAGAAGTAAGAAGCTGTATGTACTCCCACCTCAAATACAGAGGTTCAGACTAATCCAAGTGGAAGTTTTTAGTTTAGGCACAGGCAAAAGCACAGAGTTTTAAAGCAGTGGTTCAGGTATTTACCCAAGCCCAATTCCACCCAGTGAGACAATGGCAACCACTTTACTGCTCCAGTGGCACAGGAATGGGCCACAGGAAACAGAAACAATTGTATCTTTCACAAAAGGAAGGACATAAAACAAATTAAATTAAGCAATTAAACTTAAGCTTAGAACAATTAGCTTTAACAGATTTTTTCACTATTGGAGTAGTGACTTCAGAAGCCTTTCAGCAGTTACTTATGGATAACTCTCAATGCCCATGATAAAGAATACTGTGCTCACACCAGTTGACAGTATCCTCTTTCCAACCATTGGTTTAGAACAAAGCATTTTTCCATTTTCCTTTCCTACAAGAACTATGATAAAGCAATGAGTGATGTTAACATCAAGCATTTTGACTGCATATTGCTGTTGTTTTATAATCTGTACCTAGCACTGTACCCAAGATGTTTCAGCAATGTGTCCTTTATCTTCATCCTGGTAACCAAGAACTACTGTAACAAGACTCCAACTCAACTTGGAAGCTAATACAAGAATTTGTAAGAATATGGAAGCCTCACAGCCAAGGGTTTTGCCTTGCCATGCCCTACTTCACTCAGGAAGAAATTAGGACTCTTTCTGTTGCCTCTAAGTTTGTCTGCTGTGATGTATAGTACTTGTAACACTTGCCCTGAAGAACTCCCCTGAAATATGGCTCATACTGGGTATTAGAACTTTGAATAGACATACTTGTACTTGCTAAAATTGTAATAGAACCAACATCCTCTACATTTTTCAGGTTAGTACCTGACGGCAGGAATTAGCTTGCCACTGAGCCACAAATAATTATCCTATATCTTACTGACAATTATAATTGAAGAATGACGAAATAAATAGAGAGAGCCCCTTTGGGGTTGGCTTGGAGGAGTTCAGATGAAAAATCTTATTCCTAACACTAGAATACCATGCTGGATGGAAATGAGGTGTCTGAATTTCTTCCCTGTGGCCTATCAATGTTCAATTTGACAATCCCTCGGAGATGGATGCACCATCACGTACCTATTATTGAACAAACATAACATGGTATCAGCCTCACCAAAGAGGAGTACTCTGTCACCACAAAAATTTAACTGAAGAGGCCTGAGCAAAGATGAAGGAAGCTGCTGACCAGATTGCTGAACAATTCCAAACACTGCAACTAAAGAACTTGTTCAATGAATCAAGCCCTGGACACCAGATTTCTTTTGGTTTTAAATCATGGGGTGGGGAAAGTGTTTGACACAAATAGGAACTGTAATATTGGTAGGACTTCTGGTTTTAATGATGAGCATAATGTTTTGCAACTTTTTTGCAACTCTGATTAGCTGCATACTGTCTCCTGCTTCCTCCCTCTCCTAGCCCTGCATCCAATGTATAGAGATCACCATAGTCAAAGATGAGCTGTATGCCCAACCAATAGTAAAGAATGTTAGAGACACTGGGTGGTGTGGAGGATCTTGCATAAGCATGTTTTGTCTCGAACATTGTGATTGTTTTGGCAGGAAAGCTGTGATTGGAAGACTGGGTCTTCTGAGGTGAGGCAGCACAGTGCTGAGCCAGCTCCCTGCTCCACCTGGATGGAGATTTGTGCTCACTTCCTCAGCCTGCACTCATTCCCTGGAGTAGACCTCCAAGGGCTGGCTATGCACTCCAGAACAAAAGAGCACAAAAAATCACATTCACATAAAAGACTCCACCAGGTTATTGATGGAAGGAAGCAGACTGGGCTCCCCTCCTCTCTTTTCCTCCTCTTTCTATTTCACTGTGTCACAATTCCCAGCTCTGGACCAGCCACAAAAGTGAGACCAAGGCAGGATCTAAGGACTGATGATATTCTATTGCTCTCTTCCTTTTCTGCTTTTATTTCTCTTCTCCCTCACTCTGTCTGGGCAAAGCACAGCTATCATTTTCTATTCCATACTCTGCATTGAAGTTTATTGTGGGAGTGGGGAGTTGCAGAAATGCTGCGGTTTGTGAGCCAGCACCTTTAAGTAGAGTGTTGAGGGAGCTGAGAGTTTATTAAAGTGTACTGTAAAAAT
This sequence comes from Zonotrichia leucophrys gambelii, assembly GCF_028769735.1. Classification (NCBI taxonomy): domain Eukaryota; kingdom Metazoa; phylum Chordata; class Aves; order Passeriformes; family Passerellidae; genus Zonotrichia; species Zonotrichia leucophrys. The sequence goes on along the minus strand of NC_088200.1, from coordinate 67,322,030 downwards.
CACAGGCCTGCTGGCCAGCATTTGTGAAAGCCTTCAAATGTAAGGGCTTGTTAGCCAACACCTTTTAAGTATGAATAGTGAGCTGGTTGCTGGACACAAGGTGGTCACACAAAAAAGCGCAAGAGCTCCCTAAAGCATGTCCAGTGTCTTTGTTGAATCCTGATGAGAATTTATAATGAACACCATGCCCCTCCTGATAGGTCATGACATGCTCAAGCAGAAATTCCTTTAGCTAGCTTTGCAGTAGTGGTTAAGCATCTTCAGAGGAGGTAAGTTTGAGCAGCAGAGAAATATGTCAAAGGGAAAGGGAAAAATAATGAAGGAGAAGAAAAAGCTGAAGAGTGAATAGGAGGTTTAAGTCAAGTACAGGGTCATGCAATAAAAGTAGTAAATCTAACAATAAGAAGAGGTGAGCAGGAAAGGTAGAGCTTTTACACACCAAACAGCTATTGCTAAAGAACCACCTGATCACATGAAATCAGTCTGTATACTAGAAGATGAGCAGAAACATACTAACACCACTATACAGCACTGAAAGCCTAGATCTCAAGAGTTTCATTATAGTTCTTTAAAAAGTCTATTCTGACCTCTCAAACTGAAGCATGTGCCCAACCAGAACAGGCAATAATGAATTAAGACAGATGAAGAGGAAGATTCTGGAACTGCAGCTGTTCCACCAAATTAAATATGCATTTACGTATAAACATTATACTTTAAAATGCATATAGCTGTACAACCCTCAGACCTCACACAGAAAAAATGTTTAAGCTACTTTTTACACAAGTCCTGAAGCTGCTCTAAGCACCATAACAAGAAAATGCTTGTATAATTTTGTCCACAAGGGAAATATTAATTCAAAACCATTTAAAAGTTTGAGTCAAAAGAGCACTTGTACAATACACTTATTTTTAACAATACAGCACTCCTGAAAGCTGCTGTATAAACAGAGCCATTCATTGCACTTGAGAGAAACCCACACAGTCCTTCTGCACTAGCATATATGCTTACCATTGATATACAAAACATCTGGCATAGGAGATGTCATGCTGCACCTAAGACAACAGTAGGTCAAAACTGGAATGCTACCATGAGGAATGCAAATACAATTTTAGGATACTGCAGCAGAGATTACAACAACCACACCTGCCAAGGGTAACTGCTTAGACTGCAACATAAACTTAATTCAAGTTAGCCCATTCAGGAAGGCTAAACTTGAACTACAACAGGTGCAAAACAGAGAGGAAGTTAAGAGTGCCTCATTTACAGTAACAAAACAGGGGTTAAGCATAGGAAAATGACTGCTCTGAAAGCACAGAAGTACAAGCGGCAGAGTAAACAAAAGCTTACATTTAAAAAGGAAAAGGATTATCTGCCACTGTATCTATAACTGTTAGAAAAAAGTACTGGCACTGTCTCAAATAGGAGAAAAACAGGAAATGTAAGAGGAAAAATTGAAAAGTCCACTACATACTCAAGAGTTCTTTCAGCACTAGTAGTACATTATATATATAATTAACTGTATTGGTTCTTAAGTGACTTCAAACTAAGTTACTCAGTAAAGTTGCTCCAAGCTTTTTACTCATCTTTTTTACTCAGCTCTAACACTGAGATATTTGGAAATCAAAAAAGTAAATGTTGCCAACAACAAGTATCACCTGTGACAGCTGAAATGAGTTGAAATGGCAGCCAAGCTTATTGAGCTGTATATGTCATAGAAAACCTTCTATCAAAACCAATCCGATAAAAAAGTTGTCTTGCTCTACATTATCAAGTAATTAGCGCTTAAAAAAAACCCACTACCTTGCAATGTATTTCTAAATGTGCTTTGGAGTAGACAGCCTTTAAGTAGAAGAATTCTCAGACTATTTTCAGCTTTCACCAGACATATAGAGTAAGTTCAAGATATGTTGAAACAAAATAAGTGTAAATCTGATTTAACACATAATAACCCTCAAAACTGTATCCAATGTTGCTGTCTCAAGCCATAATTTGCATGTTTTAAAAACTTATACTACTCCCAAAGTATTTCCCAAAGCAAGAAGAGTAATACCAGTATTTTTCAAGAGTTTATTATGTTTGCAATGCTTTTCAGATTTCTTATCTAAAGCCATGCATTCTGGCTCCCACGGTTTACCTTTCACTTTACGAAACTATACTATGCTACATAAAAAGTTCTTTGCTACTGCAGCAACAAGAAACCAACCCGAGTCCTAAAAATCCTTCAATGATAAGAGGTAACCAAGTTAATTTCATCATGAAACACTTCAGTTATGAACACAGTCATTTACCAAGAAGTTAAAAAATCCAGAAGCAAAATATGGTGTTACCAAAGGAGCTCCAATGATTGAGAAAAAACCAAACAATGACGCATAAACACAATAGCCAAAAGTATCATGTTTGCAAAAGAAGTAAACATATTACACAGCATTGCAAATAAAACGTCTAACAAAGTGATGTGTAAATACCAGCAGTTCAAGATGAAAAATACTGGGGGGGCAGGAGTGTGGACACTGAAACACATGCAGCCTCAAGAATTTCTGGAGTTTCTCTGTAGTCACCTGATGTTAAGATTCACCGTAAACTTGCTGCGCCTCGACTGGATGGACAACAAAGGAAGCTACTAAGATAACTGCCATAGAGCACATCCTTAAAGTAGCATTAAACCATCACTGATTTTGCAAACACAGATTTAGCCTTGAAAACAGTGGCAACAATTAAAAACTACTTTTACTCAATATGGCCAAACTACACAATTACATCTATCACTAACTGCTTTTATCTAATTCAATGAAATCATACAAAACTATTAAAGGCTTCAATCAAAAAAATCAACCCATTAACATCTGAAAGGAAGAATTTGATTAGTTGCTCATCCCAAAACCTTTAAAAAAAATATTAACTTACCAGCTTAATTGCCACATAGTCATTTGTGTACAAATTTTTTCCTTGAAAAAAGAATAAAAACAAATGTGAGACACTGGCTTTTCTGTTCATGTAAATGCCATTTAAATATCAAGAAAGTCTTCAAACTATCTTTCATCTAAGGTGGTAGTGTTCCAGCAGTGACTTAGGAAATGTGGGTTTATTAATCCAATACCTTAATTTAAAAAGATTTTTTCCTTGAATACTGTAAGAGGTGGAAATTTCACAGAGTTGCAGATCTTGTACCAAGTTTGTGATTTTTTTGTACTAAAAAAGCTTGAAAATTGGTAAATCACAATAACCAGAATGTGCTATTTTCATAATTATTGCTGAAAACTATTTTTAATTCATTTTTTAATTACCATGCAGTTTTGAAACATTAGCCACTAATTAAAACTAGAATTAACTAGTTAATTAATTGAGGACTGGCTTTTTCCTCAATTATGTATTTTACTAAGCTAAAACTTACGACAGGACAACAACATTCCTGACAATTTCCTAAATGGCATTATGCGATTTAGGAAATATATCTGCTGCTTTAAAAGGGATTCTACAACTGGGTAAGATCTTTCCAATAAGCTTCACTACCAACCGTATGCAATGACTAAAGTTAAGCAAGTTTTATAGGTGTAAAATTAAAAAACAGCAGATAAAGGATAGATTAAGTAGTCACTTCCAATACTTGTTATTTCTTTACAATTTTCAAATGCAATTAGTGTATATTACTCTTAATGATAATTCTCCTTTTTTCTCTGTAGTATTACTCAGGTCTGAATTTCCTATGTTTATTTCAGTTTTGTTAAAGAAATCATATGGGGAAAAGATGAGGACCAAGTCTAAAATGTTTCCTGCAAAGAAAGTTACACTGAATCACAGAATATTCTGATTTGGAAGGGACCTACAAGGACACTGAGTCCAACTCTTAAGAAAATGCCCCACAGAGGGACTGAAACCACAACCATGCTTTGACCAAGTGAGTTACACCAATAGTCAAATACTATGAAGTGCTAATGAGTCTTTTAAAAAATAGAGTACATCTGTAAAGCTGAAACAAGATGCATTGAAAGCTTACTTCTCTTAGCAGATCAAACTTCACAAAAAAAAACAAAAACAAAAACAAATAACCTGAGGGCTTCACAACAACAAACACATAATTAATATGATCAGTAGGCTATAAAGGAGGTCACAGTCCCCTATGTAGGAACTACAGTGGCTATCCAGGTATCCTAACTATTTCTTACTGGATGACCATATCAGTTACATTTTGGTAACAAGTGTACTTTGCAGTTGTTTCTGTGTCTCTGCATGGTATTAGAATCTATAAGAAGCAGTAGTCCTGCTCATTCCATCTCTTAGCTATGTACATCACCTACTCTGAGTAAGTAAGAAACCCAGTTACATTTAAGGAACTGGATACTGAGTTCCAAAAGTTGTAATGACATGCTCATTCTGAAGTAGCATCAGCAGGGACATGAAGTTTCAGGTGATCAGTCAGGACAATCCTCTCTTTAAAATACAGCAGACACATATGTAAAACATCATTGCTGATCTGCCCATAAACACAACAAGTACTGAGTAATGTGTCTCTTGCAACAGCAACAAGTTCTCTCTTACTACCTTATCAGCTTATTTTAACTGTATCAGTTTAATTTAACTATAACAGAGAGTCTCAAAATTAGCAGCTCAATATCCAAACCAATTTAGTCCTCTGCAAGCTAATGGTTGAAGATCACAAAGAGTAATTTGCTACAGAAAGCCAATTTCCCATTTGATCCACAAGCCACTACTGAAGTGTGATCTCCAATTTCTTCTCAGAGGGAAGAACAACAACTCACAATATATAACTGAATTTTTATCTTCTGTGCACTAGTTCATCACTCTACAACTCCAATCCTCCTTTAAGTTCCTCAGGTCTAACTTTAGGACATATGGTCAAAATATATTCCATCTGTAGACGTACATATAAAAAACTAGGCATTTGAGCACATCTTTGTAGAAAGGGTGCATAATAAGTACTTGATACTGTAGCAAAGCAAATGAAAAAATTAAAAAATTAAATCAGATTCTATAATAGCAATGTTAACTCTTGCTTTCAGTAACTTACATTTAAAACATCTTCCTCACTAAAACCAAAAAATAGGGATTTGAAATATCTAGAATATAAGCAAAACCCACAGACATTAAAATCAGAAAGGCTGCACTCATCCTGGTGACGGTTGCAGGACAGTACCATGACCCATAATCTCCCTCCAATTCCTTTTACTTATTTGCTCTATTTTATTTCAGTACTATCAAACTGTAAGTCTTAACTAATTTAATATTGTATTTAAAATAAAATACATTGTTTCACTGTAACAACTGCAAGTAAGTTAATCAGATATTAATCCTTAATCAGCTCTGTACTTTGTAACCAAAAAACCAGACGGACAAAAAAATTACCTTTACTAGCTTGCAGTTGCCTTTATGTAGAATTAATCTTGCTGGTTTGAACCTTCTGAGAGGTTTGAAACAAACATTAAGATTTGAAGGCAGTATGCAAAAGTTTAGCAAGTGAAGAAGAGCAATTTTTCAGCTTGATTTGTGGACTGCAAAGTCATGTATGCAACACTGTAAATGTCAAAATGTATCAATTTTGTGTAACTATTAATAGTAGTAACAAGAGTACCTATTAATGAGACTGCAAAATTCAGTGTCCTAAGTCAGAACTGCAGCAATATTTTCTTAAATTCCTCTACAGTATTAATTTGCCAAGCTTGTTTACATCCTGACAGCCCCCAGAACACACTAAATTAAAAACATATTATATTATGCAAACACTGTATCACAAATATTGTCTGAAGGGCAATGAGTATTACTTCTACCACAGGCACTGATCAACAGAAACACCACCTATATAGCCCACCATCCTCTCAAATACCTCACTGTGAAACCCACCTCTATTTAATGCATGAAGCACTTTAATACAAGCCTGCTAACAATACTAGAGTAAATTCTTGCCACTAAGTGTCAAACTGTATTTATTAAAACATAGTTGAACTTATATATCTTGAAAACCCTAGCTAATCATGCTGTCCATCTTGGAAAAACAAGTTCCCAAATCTAAACATGCAGTCTTCCAAAAGAACACACCCATCATGTCTATTAACAAATGCTAGCATTTCCAGCTTTGCTGCTTAAATTCTGCAAAACTCTATAGGTCCTTTTCAGTCTGCTTTCTCCACCATCTGAGTTTCAGCCATCCATTCAGAAGAAAAGTACAGTGACTGAATTATCCCAAATTTTCTCTGCAGATGGATTCTCACTGTCCTGTTTAACATCACTACATTAAAAAAGAAACCAAGAAATTCCTTGCTCACCAGTATTAAAAAGTCTGCAGTACCTGGTTACAGCATCTCCAAGAGATTGGCCAGACCTACAAGATGGGGATGTCTCTCATACATTTAGCCCTAAATATACCTCAATAAAGTGCTTCAGGAAGTCAGAAAAGACTGCTACAATAAGCATCATATAACTTCCACATCTTGGAAGAGAAAAGTGACTGAATTTAGGAGAGCACTGCACATAGCTAGAAAATATTTTACTCACAGGAAGTATCCTGCTATACAGATTCTTCATGTCATCAAGCTTGCACCGGCTGAGGTAAAACCACAAAAGATGGGCTGAATATGCCTTGCACATCTGAAGCTTTAAGGCAGTTTGAAGAGCTGCACGGTATTCATAGAGAAATTTTCTTGCCTAGACTGCATAAAAATGGCCTTGAACAATGTAAACTGAAATAAATAAACAAGGATCTTACCTAACCGCAGTTCTCCAAAATTACCACATCCAATTTTTTTACCAACTCTGAAGTTAGGGCCAACCATTAACACTCCGGAATTTGAAGAACCACTTCCACGTGGATTATGGCCTGATCTCCCACTAGGCCGTGCCATTCTTTCATCTGGTTTGTCTTTGTCCTTCTTTTTATTTTCCATGTCAAATTTACGGTACTCCACTTTGATTTATTCCTCTTTTTAAAAATCAGTATAAGCAAATCCCAATTGGACAAGGTGAGAATGAAAACATCATGAGTGAAATGCCCAGCTGGTTACTGTGGGTGAGCAGTCAACAGCAGCATGTTCATTCTGTTTGCAAAGCCTTGGTGGTATTTGTAGTAAAACGTATTTCCAGAATGCACAACACCAGCAATATTTCCTAGTCTTTAGAGGAATTCTGTTAAAAGAAAAACAAAGTTATTCAACACAGTAAGAGTCTTGTACAAAATTACCTTTCCCTTCAACTAGACACACAATTAAGCTTTAACTAATTATATTTGCTTTACAGATCTATGAAAAGCACTACTTAAGGGTTAATTCTATTTCTAATATGCAACAGCAAGTGCTATTGTAGTGACTCAAGTATACTAAAATTTCAACACTTCAAGCAATAGTTATTTTTTAAAAAGTAACAAAAACACCCTATAAAACTTTTTCCTGAATAAACACACTTAAAATTGATGTTTGCACACACTCACTTCACCTTATGCCAGTTCAAATGAAAGCATTTTATTTATTTCCCTCAAATAGTATCTGCTGTTTTAAGCAAATGCTCAAGCTGCACAGTTATTGAAGTTATAGAAATATATTGTATTTTCTGAACAGTAATTTCTGAAATGCTCAAATTATAAACTATGGCAAGGGCACTCAAATTTTCAGTAACTCCTAGAATCTGAAACTAAACTATATTTACTTATTCTCCCCTACTATACTTCTGTCATAAATCTGTTTCCCTGCTCCCCTTCTCCCTTGTTTAGCATCATTGCCTAGACAGGAATTCCCACATGGATTTCAGCAAAAACAATGCTATCTTACTACTGTAATAAAGAATCACAAGAAGGCTTTTGATTTTAAATCTCAGCTGTAAGAACAATGGATATTGTTTTCTATTTGATGACAGTGGGGTAAAACCGCGTAATTCAGAATTTTCTACACCAGCAAAATTCCATAATGAGTTAAATGTCTGTGCAAAATTCTTTTCCTACATTTGTTTCAATGTTGGGAATACAATGAAGTAATGGAGAACATCCTCTGGAAAAATGTACTTCATGTGCTACAGCCTATTTTAAAGGTAGTCACCAAGAGCTTATTTTTTAATACTTTGAGCTGAAGACACTTTTATTTTGTAAACCAATTTCTCACAAAGTAAAATTATTACTCATATCACAGCTTATCACAAAATTTCAAAAATCAAAGAGGTAGTAGTGAAAAATACACCAAATAATATGAACAGTCACCTGAATAGTTGCATCTGCTAAATCATACATAGTTATAGCATGGTTATAACTATATAACATTTAAAAATCATTAATAACAGCTGACTAACATATTACCCGAACAAGGAAGTACATGGAAATTTGTTTAGCAAAGAAATATGACCACAATACCGTGAAAGGGGGAATGAAAGGCTGGTTCTGAGAACAAACAAAAAACTCAAAATGCAGATTACAATCCAAGATGACTTGCTTAATGCCAGGAAAAAGGACTTCAGCAGTGAGTAATGAAACTTGTGGTTTCTTTATGGTACAGACAGAAGCATTTAAGAGAAAAGGGGACACCCTACATAATCTTGCACGCTTCCAGATACACTAAAGTCACCTTCTAAACCACAGATCTCAAAGGATCGATGGGAAGCAATAGGTGATTTTCCCTCATCCACTATGCTACAAAGGCATAGCAGAAGGAAAGGAAGAAATAAGGAAGCTAGACATTAAGTGTGTTGAAGTGGAACTTCAAAGTCACCATTCAGTTCTTAGAATGCAGGCCAGCATGTTTGATGCAAAAGAATGCAACTAGATGTTTTAGGAAAGAAAAGAATTCCATATTTTACTGGCTTTTTCAGGAAGAACTAACAATAAACAACCCTAGAATTTTTAGTGTACCAAATACATGACACACAACATCAATTCTGATTTCCAGAAATGTGTCCATTATATGGACAAATCTATTACACAGTAACTTATGTCCTCCCCTTTCCTCCTGTTGAACCAACAGATACTCCATTTACATTACAGGCAAGCTTTCTTATATAAACTGAAATTAGTACCTTTTTATAAGATATTTGCTAAATAACCAACACAAGTCCCTCACATTTTTCCCCCACTACATATCTAAAGGAAGACATGGAAATATTCCTTGTCACAGTTTCTCCGGGACACAGGTGTTCTCTTACATTTTCCTAATAAAATAATCTGCAAGTAACTCAAAACAAGGACAGTGCTTATGACTTTCTCCATTTTGAAGATCCTGTGCAATATTTCATGATGTATTTACCTTAAAAATACAAAACTTTTTCATGGTTGTATTTATTTCTATTGTACTTACCTATGACAGTGTTATAATGTTGATGGCTGTATCTTCTCTTCACCATAATGCTCACATTCTAGAGAAAAAGCACCAAAAGGCAAAGAGATATATTTACATAGTATTTGCAATTACTTATCATGTAAAAAAATCTGATACAGAATGAAAGTACAGGGTTTTTTTGACTATTAAGGAAGATGCAGCAGATTTGCCTCAAAGACTCAACATCACTTTTAAGGCTCAGAAGACAGACATCATTCAAAGGTGTGCATCATCTGAAGCACAAAAGGAATACATACAGTGTAAGCATTGTAAATTATTGGCAAAATCACTTTCTTGCTGTATGATAGCTATAGGCAATCTGTGAAAAACATGCTATCCTCATCTCACAGCTTGATTTTCTGTTTAATTTTTTTTTCATTTCTGCCTACATAAATGAGCACACTTAAACCATAAACTTCAGCCCAACATTAGGGAATATTGTTAGGATTTAAATAATTGTTCTTAGTTCAAAAAGATACAGGACTAAATATCAGGAAAATCCATCAAAGACAAGTTGACAAAGCAATATCAAAGGAGTGAAATTACTATGTTCAAGTGTGAAGAGAAAGGCAAAAGAAGCTATAAAAAAGTCAAAATTGTATTACATAGAAGAAAAAGTAATTAGATCTCAATTATAAATTAAATCTCAAATCTATATTGACTGAAGACAAAAAATAAAACAAGACTGGAAGAAAGCAAGTAACTTCAGAGTGACTGACATGCACAACTAACAACAGCTAGCAGAGATTTCATTTTTTTTTTGGTTTAATCTGATAGACTTTTCCAAGCCCTGTAGAGAGAATGCAGGAAAAGTAAGGAGAGGCACAGTAAAGAAAAATGACAACAGGGTTCCAATTGACTCACTACTCACACACCTAACACTTCCAGAAGTATCCCTAGATTAAAGCTATAAATTTACACATCTCTCTAAAACTCTTCTTGAAAATGTCCCAATTAACACTACTGAAGAGTATATGCCACATAGGACCCCTATTCTGTAGCAACAATGACTCTCTAGGACACTACATAAGGCAGAATAAAAGAACAGCTCATTTAAGCATCTTCTTTATTCATACATTTCTCAAAAGCCTGTTCCTGCAGCAACAGCAGGAACACCACTGTAATTATATGCAAGCTTACATGTTCCAAAGTGCTGTCATGACAATGTTCATACGCAAGTGTGCAAGTCACCTTTAAAAAAATCCAACTTATTATCTACCTCATTCCTTTTTCATGTTCCAGATTTACTCCTAAACAAACTAACTAAGAGAACATTCAAGTAGCTAAATAGGACATTGCACTGCCCAGGAATGACAAACTTAAATGAAACAGGCAACCATAACTGCTCCCTCGGGTAACATAAGCAGTACCCTTCATTGTAATTACAAGATCATACATCACTGCTAGTATCAGTATACTAACATTTTGCTCTACTTTTAAGAAAAGCATATAGCAGCAAAAGAGCTACAGAGGAAAATAAAAATTTGATAGAGCTTTAAATTACATTGGAAGAAGCAAAAGGACATAAACAGGTTTGACAGTGATAAGCAATGGGATGGTATGCCAAAACTCAAGGAACTGAGTGCTAGTGAGATCCTTAAACTGGTCTAGGAGGTGTCAGCTACAATGGACCACATCCAAAATGTTTCCACACCAACACACGAGGATCATCACTGGAATAAGTGAAACCTGGTGAGATTGAAATGCCATGTTGGATGGTCACAAGTTCTCCAGGAGGGACAGGCAGGGCAGGTGAGCTGGAAGGGCTGGAATACGGCCAAGCCAGCAATCCCAGGCTGACAGTCTCTGAGTAAGGATTAAGGGACAAAAAATAATGTGGACGCCATTGCAGGAGTCTACTATAGGCCACCTATCCAGGACAATGATTCCAGAAAATTCCTCTGAGGAACTAAGGGACACCTTCAAAACAGCTGCCCTTGTCACACAGCTGCACAAATAGGTCCAGAACAGTCCGAAATCTGGGACGTCTTACAATACTAATTGAGACAGCTACTAATGGAGCCAACTACAAAAGGTGCCCTCCTTGATGTGTTGGGGAAGATCGCATGAACAAAGTCAAGACTTGGTCACAGTGAAACCTTGGCCACAGTGACCACAAAGCAATTGAGTTTAAAATCACCATTATCAGGAGAAAAAGTGACAGTAAAATTTCAGTCCTGGGCGTGACAAGAGCTGACTTCAAGCTTTTAAAAGAATCAGTAAGATGGCCTGAGGAAATGGTTTTGAGGGTGCTGGGGTCCATCAGATCTGGTCATTTTTTAAGTGCCACGTCCCAGGGGCACAGGAACAGGAAGTTTCAAAATGTCGTAAGTCAAGCAGAAGAGGGAGAAGGCCAGCTTGGCTGAGCAAGAATCTTCTCTCAGAAATAAGGCAAAAAAGTGAGCTGTATGCCCAGTGGAAGGAAGGCCCGATGAAGGGAAGAACTACAGATAAGCTGTAGCCAGTGACAGAACCTGAGGGAATGGCATGAAGTTGTGTCAGGGGAGTTTTAGGTTGGATATTAGGAAAAGTTCTTCACCCAGAGGGTGGCTGGGCACTGGAACAGCTCCCCAGCTAAGCGGGCACAGCACCAGACTGACAGAGCTCAAAAAGTGTTTGGTCAATGCTCTCAGGCACATGGGGTGACTCTTGGGGCGTCCTGTGCAGGGCCAGGAGTTGGACTTCAATGATTTTTCTGGGTCCATTCTAATATGGGATATTTTATTCTTTTATGAAACACTGTAAAGTAACAGTCCTGGTTTCAGCACGAGGCATTTAAAATTCATTCAGCCTTCTGGCATTTTCATACTTCCGCAGTTTCTCACCTCTCAAGTAGCTGTTCACATACTTCTAACCCCAAGGGCTCATGACTTTTGGCAGTTACAGTAATTTAGCAACACAGCTTCTTCTCACATCTTCTAGAAGAGTGAAGAGAAAGTTTCTAGTGCCTCTGCCACAAATTTCCAAGATACTTTCTCTAACTATATGTTATTTTTATTGAATACTTCACCTACTACAGTCTTCAACTGAGATAAAGAACAGTCACATTCACTTTCCAAAGATCATTTCCATGTTACAAATGCATCTGTACTGCAGAAAAAATAACACAAGATTCCATCCAACAAAACTCTTTTAGAAATATTTAAGAGCAGAAAATCTGAAATTCATACTACAAAACTGAAACCAAGCAACAATTTCACTGGGAAATCATAATACAAAACTTAAACATCTAATCAACTGTTTCTGCTATTTTTGTATGCATCATGGAAAAATTAAGCTGTTCTTTCTAGATTAGTTATTACTGCATTATTTTCATTCATTTTTATATACACGTCTCTATGCAACAGAGGAAATCTACAAAATTCCAAATCCACAGCAAATAGGCTCATAATTGAAGATCCCTTGAAAGTTTAGGACAGCAGTTTCTAACTGTGAAAAAGTTTTCAAACAGAATTTGAATTGGAAAATATCTCTGAAATTACATATGATTTAGTTAGATGCACTGTTTTATTTTAAATGAAAAATAAACATTTAATGACAGAAGAGTGGATTTCATTATTTTCACTTTAGTCCAACAAGAGCAATGTAGGCTTGCACATGACTTTAACATGACCAATGGTTGAGCTGTTATTCCAATAATTTATATTACAAATAAATAGGTCTATAGCTTTATTTTTTGCATATTTTTCAAGTAAAAACTAAAATAAAAAGTTGTTTAATGATTCATTGCATGACTCAATTAAATGTAACCAAATTATTACTTCATCATTTTTCAGATTTCCAAAGCAGAAACAATATGCAATATCATTAGCACTTCACTCAAAACTAAAGACAAAATTAGTGTGCTGAAACATTCAGTATGTAAAACTTCCACAGATGGTACATACTCATGATGTCAGCTTTGAAAAACAAAGAACATTTCCAAACAAATTTCTCCTGACACAATTTATCTCTCCAGTTATCAGTAACCTGTATCAAAATTGCTCATCACTGAATCATTTTGGAAGTCATAGATGGTGTTCTTCATATGTGACCTGACCACAATGAACACTTATTCATCAGTAACACATTTTGCTCTAAACAATATAATCTACTTCATACACTTGGGGAATTCTAAGGCTAATGGCATCTGATTTTACAGTTTTTTAAAATTTTTTTCACATTAAAACAAAATACAGCTTGGTATTATCTGCTCCTCATATTGTCAGAAGTTAGTTGTTTCATCAGACTATTTTATTCTCCCATTCCTTAGGTACTTATTATAACTTCAATTAGTTAAACAATTACCTTGAAAGCACTGCAAAAAGAATATGTAAGTTCTCTAAACAACATCTTCCTTCCCCCCCCCAAAAAACCCTGTATTTTGTAGTAGATGTGAACTAATACAAGATATAAGGATGGTCTTTTTCAGCTTCACATGGGAAGACTGCTGTCTCCACATAATAAAATAAGAAACATACAAGAAGTGACAATGCAGCTAAATAAGATCTTCAGCAGGATCAACTTTCAAGCCATCAAAAACCACAGCCACATCATTTCTCTGCCAGTTTGCCTTTCCAAATACTTAACTACAGAACCCACATTTGCTACATTTCCTTCACAGAGAAAAAGTACATAATACACTAGTAAGTTTGAAATCCTTCCTAGAGGTTTCATCAGCAAAGAAGGAAAACACACAAAGCAATTGCTACTTCTTGATCACGTAAAACTTTTCACACTCCAGAAGACATGGGTGTTTATTTAAGAAAGCAAATATAATAACCTTATTTCAAAGGCAAATGAAATCTTTTTATAATAGATCATGCAAGAGCTCAACTGTGCAGTTTATTTCTCAGTGTGCATGGCCTCAAAACACTTATTTTGACTCATGCTCTTCATCACTGCAAAGCAACTAGCAGATCACAAGTGCGCATAAATTTTGTTTGCATTACCAGAACTTCCAACAATAATAGGTTTGTATCTCAAGTACCTTCTACACTACTATTTCTTTCTTACTTAAAAGTCTCAGTTTTCCACAGATTCTTATTTTCACTTTCTGAAACTCAGACAACAGTACTGTTCTCGCAGCATTCAGTCTTTTGCCACATCTGCCTTCTGTAAACCAATTCTAGACTCAGCTAAGTTTTGCAAAAGCAAGAACAGAATTTATTCATTTTGGTGTACAAACTAGACTCTCAGCATTCCTAAAAAATACAATTGTTTTAAAATAGGTATTTGCTTACTCTTACAGATAGGTTTGATTTTCCTTATAAAACAAGGGTTTAGGTAACAATATAAGTCTACATACATACAAATGAGATGCACTGAAAGAAGCAGCCTAATTGAAAGAGTCAAGGTAAATCCAAGTATCTTTCTTATGAAAGTATTTACAAAACCAAGCCTTCTGAAGTCTTGTTTTCATCTCAAGTGGTATATATATTAAATAAAAAAATAGATTTTTCTCTTACCATATAAACAGCCACACACTATTTTCAACAAAAATAATTAATTTGAGATTCTAGAATAAGCGTTTCAATTTGCACATATATACACATTTCCCTAGGGAAAGTACATCAACAAACCACATATGGCCACATATAATCCTCCTTAAATGCACAAAATCTAACAGAGAAACAGCTTTACTAATATTTAATCAACCACTTGCCTGTACAAGAACTAACCAAAAACCTCCCTCATCCTTTCTGAAGCTTGTTTAAGAAGTCTATTGTAGTTAAACTAGTGTAACTTTTCTTGTATCAAGGTTTAAAGTCACATGAACACATTGGAGGGCTGCCAATATCCAAAATTCAGTATCTGTTCTCTACACTTAATTTTGTCACTACTTCCTAATTAACAGTAATGCATCCTTCTGCACCACCAACTGCCAGCTCTGGTCAAAATGCTGTCACATCAGAAGACATGTACAGTACTGGGGGTCATCCTAAGTCAACACAATTTTTCCACAAATGACAGCCTGGACTAATTATGTAGCTATTAAGCTCTCCAAGCAATCTCTTAATCTCTGTTAACCCTAAACAAACATCAGCTGAGATGGCTATCTCTGGTTACTGCATAAACATTTTTATTTTCTCATGGATCTAGAAGGCAAGTTTGGCCCTAATCTATGAACTTCACCATAGACTTTCACTACAAAATCCTATCAACTTCACTTAGAGATTCCATGCAAGTGCATGCAGTTATTTGGTTAAAACTTTTGCTCAGGCATCCTTCTTGCAGTTTCCTATAATCACCATTTCAGAGTAAAAGCTGAAAGTCAGTTTTCAGAAAGGAGAGCCATAACACAAGAAATAATTTTTAAAATCTAATGACACTATTAAAGCTGATTTACTAAAAAGAGCACAGAAAGGACAAAAATGATGGTTAAGCAATGTTTCAATCATTTGTTCACATTTCCACCACCACAACCATATAGACTTAAATGGGCTAAAATATATAGACTTAAATTGTCCTCAGCTGGCAGACAGCTAATGCTGAGCTAGCTAATACTACATAATAGAGGTGTCAATTTTCTACATGAATAATTGTACCACAGCACACAAGTATTACAGCAGAACAACAGAAAGGTTCAGATTAGCCTAAGGCTAGGCCAGAGAAACTGTGAAGTTAACAGAGCTAGAAGTTTAAAAAAAAAAAAAAAGAGTATTGCATTTAATCTAACATCGTAACTATATCTGAAGACAAAATTAAGTAGCATTGTGAAACATTCCGCTGGCAATGGAAAAAAAATTTCTGAGAGTCCAAAAGACACACTAATTCTGTCTTCAGGTTAGATTTTGGATAGGCTAAAATACATAATGTGCTCTAGCATTCCACAGTGATTGTGAAGATCTGTTTTCAAAATTAAAAGTATTTTTAGTTCTCTGACACAATTCTGTCACTTAACTTGAATTACATGGTCGAATTCTACTTCAAGAACTTAAGACAGGAGTCAAGCTCAAGTTTAATAACTCCATATGTGAAGAAAGGGATAACTCACAGAACAGGAAAATGTCTCCAGACTAAGTTTTGCAGCTATCAAGATTTCTAACAATAACAAACTACCTGGCAATCAGATTCTGTTGTCTTAGTTGTCTCCATAAACCAGATAGGTACCTTCTACAGCAGTTCCAAGTATTTCACTACTACACACACTTGCAACTCTCCTCTCACTTGCATGACTTTCACTGCAATGTACACCAAAAATGTCTCTATCAAATCGAAAGTACAGTTCAACAGTCTTCAAAACGCTATAAAGCTTTTTTCTTCTGTTATAAGTTTAATATGGAAAAAAAATGGTATAGATAAAGTCTCAGACACCACACCAAATGGAATCATGCTTGAAACCTTCATATTGAACACATAAGATGCACAGTGACAAAAATTAAGATGAAACAGAAGGCACAGTTAAGATCTTGGATTCATCATGAGTGATGTAATACAAGACATATTTAAACTAATGCCTTCCTATCGAACTCAGAGGAAAAAACAAGTCTCCCAGTGTTCTACACAAATTCAAATGACACTAAATATGAAATCATCTGATGTAGATTAAAAGTTCTGAGAACAAAACAACTTGGTGCTCTTGACATCAGTACTGTCAAGGTCTGATGGCAGTTACTTAAGTACACTGATTTTAAATCAAAACAAAATTCTCAAGCATTAACATGAGAAAATGCCAGTATGTTGATGTGGGCACTTGTGTGTAGTTAAATGCTTGCTCCACTACTTAGGAAGCTTAAAATAGAATCATTCCTCAAAAGCATCAATGTTAGCTAAACTTAGCTGCCTACAGATTAGCGTTCAACACCCACACAGCCCCAGTGCAGTAACTTCACCTTTCTGGTTATCTTACACATATCCACATATCCGCATTTGCAGGCCACCCTCTGACACATCTTCAGCTCTCTTTCTTCACAAAACCACATTAAAATGTTCCCTTCTCAGTGGAAATGTTCTGTTGCTTGCCTTGTACTACAAGTTGCAAGCTGAACAGCTCTCAAGCTACTACCACACAAAACATAAAATCCTTCCTTCACCATGGTAATGGTTAATAAATATCTACTATCTAAACTGGTTGTTATGAAGCTTATAGGAACTTATCTTCACAGGCATAACAACCTAAGTTTGGTTAAAACTACCCTAAAAATTCCACATTTCTACACGCAGCAGATGAGAGAGCGACAGATCAAAAATATCTAATTTCCTTAAAAAACACACTTAATCTTAATGAAAATTTTAAAAAATTCAAAGTACAATCAACGGTATTTACTTAAAGGTCTTACAATGTTTCACATAAAAACAAACAATAGTGAGAATACTGTTGGAAAAATTGAAAGCAAAGACAAACAGCATTTCTGTAAATACATTTTTCTCTCCATCTGACAAAAGCTTACAAGCAAATTTAGTTATTCTGTCTTCCTCTTGTCTCTTGGAAAAATTCTGCCCTCTCTCTTTACTGCTAACCATAAACTCAAGTTTCATAATTTTTTATTTAGATTTAACGATGCCTCCAGACTTAAAGATGCCTCAGCCTACTATCAGCAAATGTTACACAGAAACCTTAACAACTTGATACACTGAGCAACCTGCTGATGGAACACTGCAAGAAATGAATGCGTGCCAGCTGAAATGATCTTCCACAGAAAGTAAAACACATTCTAGACTGAACTTCTCTGTTTCCAGAAGAAAGCATTTGTAAGGTGCAACTGAGAAAATACTAGTGGTTAAGAAGAGAAACATGTCTCCCACAACCCTTAAAAGCAATCATCTCCCTGACTTTAGCCTCAGTATTACTTCATCTTCCCAAGAATACTGCACAATTAATTAAGATTTTTTTTAAAAGCTGCATTTTTATGGACATTATCTATATTTAAGCTGACATCAAAAATATCAATACTACATGAAATTAAGTATGTTTTTCATTATAAACTAGCAGAATTCCTCTAAAGCAACACTGAATGCCTTTAAAGATTGCTTTATATTAAAAAGATGTTGAAACATGGTAACAGTCATGTTAACTACTTCATTCAAATATAAAGACATAAAATGGAAAATGCTTGGTGTCTTAAAAACAAAAAGATACTCACAGGATTCTTCCACACATAATAATACAGTTTTTAAATAGTACTTTCTTATAGGCTGCAGACATGTGTCCTGTCCTGGACTAAATCACACCTTCCAACATCACAAAGGGAACCTGTCAAGAAACCCATGCTCTTAAATTATTTTCTACAAAAACAGAAAATGCAGCCAATGAAGCTTTAAAAATGTAACAGATCCAACATTCACCAGGTAACTAGCATCTCAAGCTCAAAGACAAACTGAACCAAAAAGAAGAATTTTATGGGTTCAATAGAGCCTAAGTCTGAAATCTGCAAAATGCAAATGACAAAATGCAATTAGACAATTTTGATGTGCTTGTAGCATGGCTCTTCTCCTACTGCATGTAGCACACTACCTGCTGCTCCCATGGCTCACCAGCATCAGCACTCCCACACCTCAGTGCAGCCATGACTCAGAGTACCACAAAGCTCACAAACTCAGTAACTCTACTCAACAGAAGCTGAACCGACTCAGAGGAGGATACAAGAGACAGGATGGAGAGCAAGAGTGGAGCTACAAGACCGCACAGCCAGAGGCGGAGCAGGGGAATGCCCCATATTAGAGAGAAGGGCCTTTCCACAGCAGCACAGCCACAACGGCCGGTGTTTCACAGCCCATCAAGAGCATCCCTGCAAGGACATCACACCCCAGTGACCTCCTTACACAAACGGCTGCCCCAACACCACCTTCAGCTCTGCTTCTGATGGAAACTGCTCCATCTATATTGTTATTGCACAGGGTTTATTGAACAAAAAGCAAGGCAACTCATAAATTACTCAAAAATAATTGCAGAGAATACAAGAAGTTGAGACAAACCACATACTTGAAGTCTAGGCTCTGCTTGCAATAAATCACTTGTATTTTTGGCCTACTAAAAAGGACATCATCCTCCACTGTTGTAGTCCCCATCCTGTCTTAACCAAAAGTAACACAATCAAAACACATGGTTGATGAAGACTATAAATCACCATGCAGGGAAAAAAAATTATTTTTAGGAAAATGACATTGAATTTACTTAACTCAGTAATTAAACCTTAATTAAAAAACCTTAAATTACTAAGTTAAGTAAAACTTCTACTATAAAGTCCTGATATGTTAAAAGCTAAGTTGGCTAGTAAGCTTACAGAGAAGATCCGAAAGCATAGGAAAAAACAGTTGTAGTTATATTAATGTTACATACAAAGTCAAATTAAGTAATAAACTTACTTGAATATGCCAATCTTACTTGTGTGTGTCATGGGCTTCTGTGACCTACAGTTATTTGGGCAAAGACATTTCTGATTCATCAGTATGTCTCCCATTCCTAACTCCAGAGCACAAGGAAAGATACCAGACAAATGGCAAGATAACTGTTTTAGCTTTTCATACCCACAGAACATACATATTTTGTACTAAATATCCTTCTTTTAACAGCTAAATGGGGTTTTTAAAAAGGTTTCCCACACAAAGTCAAAAACATCAGATAAAGGAGGTGGTGAAGAGAGGGAAGTACAGATGCTTAAAATGTCCTCTGTAAGAGATAAGGAACATGCAGTTCAATAAACATGCTAGGAGAATGCACTGGCACATTTGTAATATTCTGAAATTTCTGCATATTTGATATTATATATTTACCACAAATATTTATATTTTACATCTAAGTATATTTAATATATATTCTCTCCCCCTTTTGTTAGAAAGAAACATTTTCATATATTTAAGGTAATGAATATACCATCTATAAAACAGTAGAAGTAAATGTAACAGGTGAGCTAAATCTCACCATAATAAATTATTCCATACTACACAACTACGAGTTTCATAATCTCCTCTGAAAGCTAAAGTTGCAGAAAGCTACCTAAGTAACCACAGTCCAAACCAATTCTACAGCATGGATCGGTGCACGATGTCTCCTCTTCTGCATCCTCCCTATGCCAAAGGGGGGACATTAAATTGCAAGTGGCTTACCTAGGATCACAGGGAGGGACAAATGTTCCAGTCATTGTCTTTACCTGTTATCATCACCCTAGCTTTTAACTACCTTCTCACTAGACTGCTTTTATTTAAGCAACTATTTAGCTTAAACACACTTTTTTCTTCACCCAGCTGTTTCAGCTGTAGCTTACAAAGCTCTAGAAGTCCAGTGACAATGTCTGGGAGGCTACTCAGAATTACGCTTAAAAAAACAAGCACAACGGCATCAGGCTTGATCTCACTGCATTGGTTCTGCAGCAGCACTGAAAAAGCATCAAAATGCCCGCACAACACTAAAAAATTAAGGATTGGCAGAAAATATACAAAAATTACTTCAAAGCTACCTTTGCACCTTTTAATAGATCAAGAAAATCAATTATATAAAAGTCTCAAAATATTTTTGGAAGTGTGTTAAAGGCCCAGTGTACACTGGAAATATACCATCCCATTTACATTAGTAAATGACTTCCAAGTAGCACGATCAGTTTTAGATCATTTAAACCCAGACCACAGCTGAAAAGGATTGTACCCTCTTCCCGTAAGCACTGTCAGGTAATTTGTTCATGCAACCTCAGGTGAGGTATTAAGGGTTGATTGAGAACTCTAAACATTAATTTGCAGTTGAATCAGTGAGCTAAACTGTGAAGAAACAGTATGTCAGACTCCCTTACAACTTTGCTATTCCTGTGGTTTGTGTGTGGTTTTAATTACATTACTACTTTTATGTACAACATCTCAAAAAAAATCACTCAAAAGTAAAAAGAAAAGCCTGAGTAACAAGATGTAACTATATGTTTTGTCTACAATAGACTGAAAAAAATGTTTAGCTGGAGAAAAGTTAGATAAAGACAGCTAATACAGCTGATCAGTACCCCTTCTTTAGCAATTTCTTTTTTGTAATTAGAAGATATTGGAGAAAAACAACCACTGTTACTTCCTTATTCCTCATGATGCATTCATTGTTGTCTCAAAGGCATAACTAAAATAAATTATTCTTAAACATCAGAAGACTTCCTAATATTTTTTAAACAAATTTTCAAGACAAGAGTAAAAATATTAGAAATACACATAACTTTGCTACTTCTAATCACAGAACCATTTAGCACAGTAACTAGTGAACCAAGAACAATTCTATTTCCATAGGACAAACTTTGTGGATACTGTGGGGACACTAAGATTCAATACAATGCATGAGCTTCAGTAATGCATAGTAATTAATTAATTTAATTATGAAAATTTAGTTATTAAAATTAATTATGAAAAACCTGATTATGAAAAAACGACACTAAAAGTAAGTCAATTCAGTCTTGCTAACTGTACATAAATAGGCTGGACAAGGTAAAAACTCTTTCAATAGGTTCAGGGGAAGAACAATCTCAGAAGGGTTAAGACATGGCCTATCGCAGGTTATTTCTCTTAACTAATCTTAAATATATTTATGTTGATCACACAAAAAAAAAAAAGCTCTACAGAAAATGTGATGTATCAGAACTAGTACTTTAGATTCTAAAAACCGTTTACATTTTATAAGCCAATACATTTATTTGATAGAGAGTGGCAAGTGAAAAAGATTAATTTAATTAGCTGAAAGTCATTCTCAACTGATGCAAATAGTCTGCCGTTTGCCAGGTAGTTTCTCCATTTCAGGCCAGCACAACAAAATACCCTTTTTTCCACTGAAAACACTGTTTAACTGTTGGAACGTTTCAAATAAAAAGAAATTGACCAAAGGATACTGAGGTCGATATAGTCAGCACAGAAATGTCTATCTCATCTTTTCCCTGTAAAACAAAATTGCATTACTCCCATCTTGGATTTTAACATCCCAATGTAGCTCGAGATAAAATGCATTCACTAGATAAGTGGGTTAAGAAGAGGCATGAGTCTAAAGAGCAGGTAAGTTGTTTATCCTCCAAGCAATCATAACGCAGGCAGCAAGGCTTAATATGCTTAACAGTGTGCTTCACTTATAATCACGCTTAAGAACATGCACAGTATCTATTTCTAACTATGTAGGCACTTACAAATTACCTTAACTATAAAATTCAGCAAGGAAAAAAAGTCTTCGATTATATTGCAATCTGTTTCTTACACATCACATGTCACTTCAACACTCATTAAGGGTGTACCAGTAAAATGAACAAGAATGACTGAAAATAAGGTCTGTCCGAGCTCCATGGTCACTGAAACATCACTTTTAGAGATTTTAATTAATTAAACTTAAAGACACTACATTCAGATCGCGCCTATAAACAACTTCCTGAAAAGCAAAATAAAAGGTAAGAATAAAAGAGCACTGGCAGCCCAGTTTGCCTCTAACCTGCTAATCTGCTAAATGAGCACAGTCGCACTCCAACAACCTGCTTCCACAGACCAGGAAAACAAATTTACTTGCTCCTACAAACCCAGCTTGGTGCTCGCTCGGAACAACCACCGCCAGGACCACCGACACACAGGGAGCCCCACGGCCGCAAGCGCCTCCTGCAGGAGAGGGCACTCCGAGGTCTCACAGCGGCGGCTTTTGCCACCGGGAGCGCAGCCCCAGCGAGGCGCGGGCCCTCCCGGGGCCGGCCCTCACCCGCCCGGGGCACGGCTCTCGCTGCCTGGCCCGGCCGGCCGCTCTGGCCGCCGCCGCGCTCGCAGGGAGCTCCGCGGCCCCCGCCAGCCCCGCGGCCGCCAGGGAAAGGAGGAGAGAGACAGCCCAAGGCCTCGGCCCACGGGGCGGCTGCGACCGCTGCAACCGCCGCCGCTCCGAGAGGCGGCCAGGGACAGCAACCTACCGGGGAGCCCAGGGGAGCGAGACACAGCCTCAGCGTTCGGCCCTCCACCTCCGGGCACGGCTTCCCGACCCGCCCCGCCCCTGGCGCGGGGCTCGGAAGCGGGGCCGGCCGGGGCGGCACCCCGAGGCGGAGGGGAAGCAGCGGCGGCGGCCCCGAGCGCCCGCCCCTTCCCACGGCGGCACAGGCGCCCGGGCAGGCGGGACGCGCCGCGCGCCCCGAACGCGGGTGATTGACAGGGAGCGCCGGCCACTCGGGGGCCGGGAGGCGAACGTCGAGTTGTGGGAGGGGGCGTGGCTTGCTGGTGGGCAGAGCCGGCAGCCAATGACGGCGGGGTGGGGCGGGGCAATGCCGGGGAGGGGCCGCGGCGGCGGCGGGAGGGGTCGGTGGGAGGCGGCCGGGCCCTGGCTGCGCTGCTCCCCTCACAGCCCGGAGATCGCGCTCGGAGGAGGCCGCGGCCCCCTGCCCCGCCTCAGCTGCGCGCCTCCCTCGCTCCGAGCTTCTCCTTACAGGTACAAAGGTACCTGTTTAATATGTGAAGGGCTGGCCCCCAGGGATTGCCCTGTGCCCAGCGGCGGCTGAGTCAGTGTCAGACCGCAGCCGCTGGACGCCTGGAGCCGCAGCTCCCTTCCATCCTCTGCTGGGTAGCAGTCCCCTAATGCCAGCACCCTGGCATTAGGGGACTGCTACCTGTCCTGTGTGCCCGTGCGGGAAACCGAGAAATCAGAACCCCACGCTCACTTGATGTCTGCAAGAGCTGCCACGTAACTATTAAAAAAAAAAAACCAACTTATAAATGCTGTATCAGACTCTGTGCCAGCACTCGCGCAAAAGAAAAGATATTTAGGTTCTTTCCTAGCTCTGCAGTCAGGAGGAGAGTAGCATTTTAAAAACCTTGAGATTTGAGTATAATTTAGGCCACTAAGGGGCTAAGGCTTTAAGTATTACCTTTTTTATATTTGAATACATAAAAACAACTTTTAAAGTTTATTAACAACTTGTTTTACGGTCTTACGGTCACTATAAATATGGAGGAGAGAGGATGCAAACAAAGGATAAGTGTTGGAGGCTCTGACTGATCTTGGAGTATTGCTTGGTCAAATAATTTTTTAGGTAAAGTTGGCACATTCCATAATATTCTAGATGTCTTTGTAGGAAAAAGAATTAGCAGCAATATAGCTTTTAGAGACTTTCAGAAGTCATTTGCTGAAGCTTCATTTCCTAGTCTCAGTAGACATTGAATTACTTTTGCCAAAAATCCTCCATGGGCAGTCTGTGCTGGAAAAGATGCCTTAATCAAGGAGGAGTGAGCATATACTCAATTCCACTTCATTTTGCAGGATCCTGGTGGACACAAGCATTCCACTCTCAGAATCAGCTAAGCAGAGACAAGAACAAGTTTTGCATTATGGTGATGCTAAGTTCATCTTGTGCAATTGTCCTGAAATTTTTCTTCAACTTTAATCAGTAATGGGCACATATTCACAAGTACTGGTATTGGTTTTCTCAGTCTTTTCTAAATATACTCTCATAAACCCAACAATAAGTGCAAATTTTTTTTTGTAAAAGCTGTAGGGTATTTTTCCAGTTACAATTTGTTCTTTAAAAAACAAATAGTTTTAGGTTGGTTCAACTCAACAAATTACTTAGTAGCCTGTAACTCTAAGATCTAGGTGATGAACATAAGGCAAAAGAGAAAGATGTCTTATACATGTCAGAATTTACAGAAAGGTGCATCAGTTTGGGGTAGTTAGAATTACAGGTGTGCTGCAGTGGTGCATGATTGCTACATGTAATCTTAATCTCCAAGAGCAACAGACACATGCCATGCATCAAGTACATAAAATAATATAGATATAAAATAAATATCTTTTATATATTTATATGGCTTAAGCCATATAAATACATAAAATGTGGCTTAAGCTTTATAGCATTCTCATGGTTTAATCCCAGCCAGCCCCCCAGCTCCATGCAGCCACTCACTCCCTACCCCACCAGTAAGATCAGGGAGAGAACTGGAACATTAAAAGCCAGAAAAACTGTGGACTGAAATGAAGACAGTCTGGTAGGGAAAGCAAAAGCCACACACAAGCAAAGCAAAACAAGGAATTAATTCACTGTTTTCCATGTGCAAGCAGGTGTTCAGCCATCTCCAGCAGAGCAGGCCTGATCAAATGTAATGGTGACTGGGGAAGACAAACACCATAACTCCAAACATGCCCCCTTCTTACTTCTTCCACTAGATTTGGAATTGCACCAGAACTGCTGAGCATGACACCACATGTTAGGGAATATCCCTATGGTCACTTGGGGTCATTTGTCCTAGCAGTGTCCCATCCCAGCTCCCTGTGGACCCAGCCTGCTCATGGTGAGAGGCAAGGAACCAAGCAGCCACAAGCAACGCTAGGAAAAGGCTTTGACTCCTTGTAAGCACTGCTCAGCATTCACTGCACACATATTAAATACAGGCTGTATTCACGCACTGTGTTTCTAGCACGAGCATCAAACACAGCCTCCTACTAGCTACTATGAAAAAAATTTAGTCTGTCCCAGCCAAAACCACCATGTGAACATCCCAAAAGGTGATAGAACTTGCTGTGTACTCATATAGATGCTGCTCTAAGTGAAGGAAAAAGTACTTCCAGTATTCAGTCTTAGCATTATCCCTCATGGCATGAGCATTATCCCTCATGGAATCCTTTCACAATTCCTGCATACACAGCATAGTAACAGAATTGCCAGGTACCACACTTCTTAGATTTCTAAAACTTTTTATCTTTTTAAGAACTACTTTATTATAAAGGTGACGTGATATT
This sequence comes from Zonotrichia leucophrys gambelii, assembly GCF_028769735.1. NCBI lineage: Eukaryota > Metazoa > Chordata > Aves > Passeriformes > Passerellidae > Zonotrichia > Zonotrichia leucophrys. The sequence goes on along the minus strand of NC_088200.1, from coordinate 67,296,101 downwards.
TCATTCCCTGTAATATTTCAGCTTTCATTTTAATATTCACCATTTGGCAGTATTTCAGCAGCTGCTTCCAGTAGCCTACACCGTTTTATTTAGGCTGTATTTTTCTAATGAACTTATTCCCCTTTACTGTGCTGAACTATTTAATTACTAGATACTAATAAATTAAATTCTTGCACTAGAAACACACAGGCATAACATCTGGCTTTTAGGTATTAATAGTTCCACTTTTCCTTCCTTTTTTCCTTTCTCTTCAGCCTCTTACGATCTGTGTTCATTTCACACATGGAAGAAATAAATGGGATTCTTCCTTCCACCCTGTGTTTTAAACTGAAATTCTAAATATTTGTTCAATGTCAATTGCTAAATATTGTTCTTTTTTCCACTGACATAAGATTTGAGCCTATCAAGCTCATTTAGAATAATTATTCTCAATGTGATATCTCAAACACAGTCCCTTAAAATTTCTTCCATTCAGGATCCTGTAACTTAATCCATATGCCTAGGAAGATCTCAACGTCTGAAAATAGAGCTGAGCAGGCAGTAACATCAGCTGCTGCAGTAAATTAATTATTTTTAATGGACCATCCAAATTCTGTTTAATTACCCCTTAGTTTAAGTTCCTTGTTCTGCACTAAAAGTTACCAGTGTGTGATAAAAAAATTACTGTGACATAGTAAAGTAACTATCACAAGCCAGCACTGCACCAGGTCTGTGTGGAGAGACAGTGGAGGGAATCTTTTCCTGGATGCTGCAAACATGTGCCTACAAACAGAAAACAAACAACCCTGGGTACCCTTCACTTCTAAAGTTCATTCAATTTGGCAGCAATGCTGATGGGAAGGAGAAAGCCTTTCCTGGCTGGACTTAGCAGTGTGCATTGCAGGCTGGAGTACACTTGTAGATTCCACAGTTTTAGGACTATAAGGAGCATTTTATAGTCCTTTTATGAATGTAAAGAGCACAGCAAAGAACCTGAATTTGTTAATACTGTATGAGAGAAACGTGAGGCTCATGCAGTTCATGGTGAGGATGGTTACATGACCAGTTAGAGAATTCCTGTAATACATCAATCTTGTACATCATACAACAATAAAAATTGATAGAATGTCATTACCTTAAATAAAAACCAGTAACTCACCTCAGCTGTTTATGTCATCTGATCCACATACAAATGTTACACTACATTCTCATCACAATCCTGAAGTTGTTGGTTGAGCTAAGTGCTCAGCAGTTTGCTGGTCACCATTTTTCTTTGGAAGAATTCCCTATAATCAAGGAAGAGTATTCCTGCATGAGGGACAGGTGTGGAAAAGGTCTGTGTGATCAGGCTGATCCCCTCCATACTAATGCGTGGCAAAAGGTGGTGGAAATCAGAGTAGGACCTAAAACAAAACAAAATGAAAGAAAAGACATGAGGACATGTAGACCTTCATTGGTGATATGTCTCAACTGCATTTAAATGCTCTATAAAACTGATGAATTATCCCATTCAACTGTATTAAAGAAAATTTGAGTTGGGTCAAGTGGAAGGACTGAAAAGACCACATATGTAAGAACCACATGATAAGAAAATCAAGTACTTTGGCAAAATGCTACAATTCTGGAATTTGAGATAGTGATCAGTGATCTGATTGTTGATCTAACACTGCTTCATGTATAGAGAGGATTTTGTTTGTTTTAAACATTTAATCATAGACCTGCTGAACCTATTGTAATCAGTTTGTCATTATCCAAGAGGTTGAACAGAACACGCCTATTTTTTCATGTAATTAAGAATGATCAGCAGTGTTTAAAATCAAGGAACAAAAAAATGTGGAGATTTAAAGTTTTTGGCCAAAAAGAATCAGATGTACTTCAAAAGGTTTTCTATCTCATAAGCACTTTCAAAGCTGAGCTTCCCAATAAACGTTGAAAATAAAACTAGACCCTTGTGTCAGAATATTTCTAAATAAATCTATTGATTTCATTATAAGGTACTTCTTTGTTTTCATTCTATGATTCCACCTGTAGCTATTTTAATTTAAAGCTGGTTAAGGCTTTTTTAAAAAATTAAGCTTTCTTTTATTCATATAGAGTATTTTTGACAGTAGTTTCTCTTTTTCAGTAATATAGGCTTCCTTATATTCTCTTTATCCCATTTTCTGTTTTCAATATGTTTTAGAAGGACCTTCATAATTCTGGAAAATTAATTTTAAAAACCCAAACCAAACCCCAGAAGAATATTGCTATAATGTAATTTTTTTTCAATCTTTTCCAGGCACTGAATTCACATCTTAATTATTACTTTCCTCTTTTACTCTAACAGTAAGGATATAATAAATAAATAAACTATATGTTTCAAGCTATTCTGCAATATTTCCTTTCATAAGAGTAGTTAGTAAGGTTCAAGGTTTTTAAAATGCTTCATTTGCTAATATATCGCAAACTGCACTAGAAATTGTACTTGTTTTTTATGCCAACTGCTAAAAGGTTCACGATTTGGCTTTGCCGATATTTGTAGTTCTTCCCAATCCTTTCCCTTGAAGAGCAGCAACAAATTGTCCTTTGAATCTCTATTTTTACCCTTGTTACACTCAAGACTCTGTGCGCAAATCTGTTCTCTAGGTTACTAATTGTTTGAATGCTGCTTTAGGAAATCAATAGTACATGAGTCACATTAGAGTTTGGCTTTCTAATTGTCTGTCCAATCAATAGCATTCTGCTCATTGACACTAAAAATTTTTCCTGAAATAGAGTAATTGATCAGATACAGAGCTACAAGGCAAAATTATGGTTGTCCTACCTAGACCAAGGGGCTTTTGTAGAGTAGAAGCTAGAGAATTCTCTGAAGATTTGTATCCTATTATGAACTGTACTGGCTCTTACGAAAATTAATTGGAATGTGTGTTTTTCCTTAAAATGTTAAAGAGAAGCAACTCATATCCATCTTTACTCAAACAATGCTTTCCTATTGGAAGTAACTACTTTTACAGTAGAAAAGGGATGTTCAGATTTGTGGTGCTTTTGCTTGTTTTTCCAGATTCAAATATTGCAATGTATTGATCACAGTATTTTACATTTTCTTTGAAAATTGAAATCAGTGGACTTTATTTTACCGATAGAAAATCAAGGAAGAACTGAACCTAAAAAATAGCTTTGCTGTTATTTTTAATAAATAAATCACATTCAAAAGGAGGTTCTCCTGGCTTTATGTTATTATCCATCCTGTTGATTTCCTAAGAGTTTATTCTACTAATTTTGACCCTGAAAAACACTATGTATCTTTTAATGCATGCATATTAAATTTCTGAAAATTGGGTTCACATGGATTTGGAGGACAAAATAAGATCTCCTGTTTCATCCTGAAACAAAAACCAGTTATGCAATCGGATGGAATACAAGGGATGAAATAGCTTGGCTTCCTTAACATCACTGCCTTTTCATTAATTCAATAAAAATCAGTTTTTAAGGGCTGCTTATGTGCTCTATGTTGCTGCTGTTATATAATTTTCTCTGGAAACTTGCCAATGATGTGCTGAAAACATGAGTGTTTCCACAGAACTCCTCTTCTTTATTCATGAAGAATAGTAGTACATTCAACAAAACACTAAGTTCAGGGGATAATGATTACTATTACAAGACCAAGGACATTTCTGTGAACAGCTTTTCTGTGAAAATCCTTGAATTTTTAATTTCCAAATTCTGGCAGCTGTTACTGTACTGGAAAAAAATTTATTTTGTGGGGAGGAGGTAGAGAGATAAGATAAATACGATGTGATCTTTTTTGTGTTTACAAATAGTTGCTACACATAAGTTATTAGACAGGTTTGGGGGTTGTTTTGTTTTGTTTTTTTGGGGGGAGGGGGTATTTGCTTGTCTAGGGAAGCGAGGTTGGATTAGTTCTGTTTGGGTTTTTGTTAGGGGGAGGGGAGGTGCTGGTGTCCCAATAATGCAGTTACTACTTTAGTCAAATAAACTTAAGAGAGAAATTTTTTGTCAATCAAAAATCAAGCTTCTAGTTCTAAGCAAGAAAATTTCTACTTCTAAGAATCATATTTTATCTTGTTTAAAGTCTGTCTCTAAAGGTTGCAAAGGTAAAATATATCCTATATATTAATATCAATATATCATATATTAATATATAAATATATATCCTGTATATTAATAGTTTAATGTATTTAAATCTATTTATACTCTTGTATGAGCAACTGAGACAATGGAATATGCTGTCTTGAAGCAGCTAGTGGAGCCCTGAATAGACTGGCTCATATATTTCTTAGTTTTTCCTCCATTGTTCTTCCTTCTGAAGACAGGGATATATTACTGACCAGTAGTACCATCATATGCTTCCCGTTTCCATCTGAAAAAAAAGGTTGACTTTTGTCAAAACATCCCAAAGTTTTCCCCTACGAAAATTACTTTGATAAGATACCTTGTAACCACTTTGTATTCATAGAAGCTCCATCTGAAGAAATTCTAAAAGTAAGATAACACTACTCTGAACAAAGGGTATACTGAGGGATTTCCACCTAAACCAGCAAGACTGGAAGCCTGTAGCATTTTTTGAAATTGGCCCTTGGCCTTTATATAAGAACAAGTGCAAACAGCATTCCATGGGATCTTTGTTATTTGTCCAAAGGGCTCAAACCATCACTACCCGAGGATCAGTAAGAACCCAGCAGTCACTTATGAGGCTGCCCCCATTATTTTCCAAGTCATCAATTGCTTTCACATCAGGGAGTTCCTTTGCTTTTTCTGTTTAGTAGCCCTCAATAGATCTCTTTGCAATGTTAGTCCAGGCTCCATTTGAGCTCATGTCAAATGTATGTACTGACAAGATCCTGTAGTGGGGAAATTCACAGAAAATGTAGCTCCTGTCTGAAGAATTTTGCTTCTTTTGAGCCTGGCTCATCTCTGCCTTGACTCTTGTTAGAAGTCCCGCCTAATTTATGCCACCACTGATTTTGCAGCTTCTGACATAGCCCTTACTAAAGTGTTCCTTTGGGTGGGAGTCGGTTCTTTGGTTTGCCGTTGTTTCCCAGACTGAAAAATGCACCTCATTCTTTTGTTCTTTTGTTCCTTGTAAAGAAGATTAAAGGAACTGTTACATGCATTGGTCATGCTTGTTACCCTCCCCTGAATCTTCTATAATTCCAATACCTCTTTTCCAAGATCAGGGAGATGAGGATCAGGATGACAATATGGTTCTTTCCATATTATTTTTAAACTATTTTTAATTTCCAATTTTCTTTTGTTTTGGCCTCTGTAGAGTATTAAGTTTTGCTCATAAACGAGGGTCGCTCTTGTGTATGGTTATGATCAGCCCAACCCTTTATGTGTGAAACTAGCATTGTTTTGCCCCAGGTCCATCATTTCACACTTGTCAGTCTTGAAGTTCATTGGGCATTTCAGCTGCTAGGTGATTTGGTCTTATAAGATGCAGGAATTTTTATCATTAGATCATAAAATAAATCAGATTGATGCACATTTCTAAGATACATTTAAAGTACAGATCAAGCTTGGGTTTTTAGTTCTCTTTTGATTTGAAAAAATAGAGTGACATTGTAGGATGAAAAGGCAAAGGACAAGACATTCATCTTAAGAAAAATAGAAACTCTGTCGCACTAAGTATAGTGTGGAAAGTAAGTGAGAAAGAAAGTAAGTATAGTGTAGAAAGCCACTAGAAGATTTATCTCTGTGCATCTGACTCAAAAAAAGCCCAACAACTCCTTCCAAAGAGGAAGCAATTTACTCTTTTTCAAAACACTGCAGTTCAGTTACATTTTTTTTCCATTTAAATTGGCAATAAGTTAATATCTTTGTTTTTCCACATGGGAAAAAAAAAAAATCCCTGCCATGTAGTTTCAGACTGCACAAAGGCATTTAATCCCATTTTCACTGCATACCTAAAGGTTCAAAAGAGTGTGAATGTGCACTTCATGACAATAGAAGCTACCTAGCAGGTTATTGCTCTTTAAAGTTTTTGACATTGTTGAATTTGAAGAATCATGAAGATAAGTGTTAAGACAAAGAAAACATACAAAGTTGTTTTCTGCGGGGACAACAGTAGGAGAGTGGAAGAAGGAAATCCTTTAAGGTGTCTGGATCGACATACTTACGTTGTGCAAGTGTGTCTCATTTGTTCTTAGTGTAGTTAATAAAAGTTCAGACAGTGTGCAGTGTATGCATTTTACTTCCCACCATAGTCTGAAATGCAAGAATGAAAAAGAAAAAATGTAAAGGGTCCGAGTTACCAAGATATTGCTCACATTAACAAATTCTAAACAAGAAGCTGTAGCACTGCTTGTGGTATAGACTGCATTGTATATTGATAAATGTTTTTTACGCTTACCCTGATGGCTTTAAACCTGCTAGAATTATTCTTCAAATTCCATAAACTTCCATATATTCTACACTAATTATATTTGTGTAGAGTAAATTCTCAATTAATTCATAACTTGTTTGCATTTTATTTTTTTTTTTCCTCTGGCAAGGCTAATGAAAGTAGAACCTTGAGAATTTGAAGAAACTAGGAAATCTTCTCTTTTTCCTGTTATGCCATTAAAATGCTATCCATTCTCAGACAGTCTACTGTAAAAATTTTGAAAGCAACTTAGTTATTTAGGTCATTGTGACAAAACAAACCCTACAACAAAAAATGAACACAAAACCCCAACCAACTAACCAACCAACCAACCAACCAACCAACCAACCAAAAAAACCAAAATAGCTAAGCAATTATAGCAAAGGGTACTACTTTTTTGTCCACACACAATGTTCCCAAAATTAATTCATATTGCTTACCCAGCGTATTTTTAACATTCAGCCAAAAGATTCTTTCAACCTCCATCCAAACAGTACTACTATTCAAAGGAATCATTCCCCTCTCTCCTCAACTTTGTAGCTTTCATGGGAAAATATACCAGTACATTATCCTACTTTGCAGTGGAATCAAGCAGTCTAACACTGCTTTTTACTGCTAATAAATTTATTCCTGAATTTTGTGACCTATACTTATGTAATTTCTTGAAATCATAAATTAATTAAATCCTAAAAACACCAGTTTTAAATTTGCAATGCATATATATTGTGGGTATATAAAAATGAGACACAACTAAACTAAAAAATAATGTTCTAAGAGGCCAATTAAGATAATAATTTCCAATTCCTTATCTCAAGACTACATCTACATTGATTCAAGCCAATGGTTGTCTAATCTTTTCCCAAAAGATTATCAATGGTCATATAATTGGGCAAATAGGCCAAAACTCACCCTTGCTTTTAGTACTGTGTCAACCAATAAATTTTGTACTGCTGAAAACCAGTGGGAAAAAATTCCCATCTTCTTTATGGGGATAAAATTTATTTTATTATGTTGCTTGCCAGCCTTATCAGAGAATGATAGAACTATAAGTTTAGATAAAGTATATAAACAATATTTGCAGGTGATTTTTTTGTGCCAAAAAAGAGGAAGATGGAACTGAGTGAATTAATACTGATGTAGTTTGATGTGAAAGAAATTTAAGTAATTAATCTTCTAATCTAAAGCCTTTTTAAAGTCAATAGAAAAAATGTGGAAGGTTGAAATGCTATCAAGCATTCAGGTTGAGAATTTAATCCACCTTTCACTTGAAAATTAATTATCTTTATTCATGTAAATTTCTTTTTTGGCAGTAACATATGTAATTATTTTGTTCTCTCATGGAAAAAAAAATATGGAATAGTCATCAGGTATAATTTTCTTTCCTACTATAAGCATTTTTTGAGATTTGGAGAGGGTATATATTTCTCTACCAAGTAGAATTACTGTGAGTCAATTGTAAAGTTATATGCATTCTCACTATTGAGAAGAAGTCATGCAAAAAAAATTTAAGACCTGAACACTCCCAAGCATATGAATAGTTTTAATTCCACATGAATTATTCTGTTGACTTCATTAGGACTGCTTACATTTTTTAGGCATGGCAGGGTAAGGATTAACATTTCTATGATGTTAAAAATCACTTATTAAGATATAACCAAGGCAGGAATTTCTTAATGTTTAGAAATCACAAAAATATGTAAATTGTTCCCAGAATAGAATACCAAATGCAAATAAACCAGATTTAAATATGTAGATATCCAGTAAAATGAAATATTTTTAAATTACAGGTTTTTCTGTTTAATTATCATCTCATAAGTCAACATTGGTCTGTGTATCTTTTGTCACTAAAACATTCTTCTCACTTAACACATTTCAGCTCTTGATTCTGATCTTGCCTAATGCCTCAGGTGGAGTCCACCATCCATCAGTGCAAATAGGCGTTGTGCCCCTGACTTCAGACCCAAAAATTTCTAATTGGAGCCCTGGTTACATGCAATTAATAGGTAAATTATTCTATTCAAGAGATCCGTCCTTAATGTACAGCTATTATATGTATTAAAACAGGCAAAGCAAAAATACCTGGTGCTCACACTCTGTAATGCTGCATGTTCTTCTTGGCAATACACAACACAGATAAAAAAGTTTTCATTACATTTATTGGATTAATACAGTAGGAAAAACAAATAAATCCTCAAAATGCCTGCTGTGAAAAAAATCACTTCTGGTACCATTGCTGTCTCTTCAGTAGGTTGCTATAAATATAAAACTGCAGATGAAAAAGAAGTAAGAGAATATCTGGAAAGGGATCTGCTTCTATGACCTAGTAATCATTCATTTTAGCAATGCAAGTAAAGCTTTCAATCACTTTAGAACATACTTTTAGATATTATTTTAATTTACATTATTATTCACATACAATTTTTCTAAGAAAAGACAAGCACTGGAACATACTAGAAATACTTTCTGAATCAGCAACTAATGAAAGATTCTAGAATTTTAAATAAATACATTGAGGTCTTAGATTTTTTTTTTCAGAGGCCTTGCTGATTTCATGTTGAGAGATTTTTGAGACTTGACATACTAGCATACAGCAGAATGTATTAACTTGCAGATTAATGCAGTGTATCTATTCATCCCAGAGGTGGAATAATATGGAAATCATCTTCATCTTGCAATTCTGTCTATTACTAAAAATTCATGTCTTGAGTACAGTATCCTTTGCAATCTGTTTATTCTGGTTGCATTTCAGTAACTGTCTCATTCTAATTTTTTCAAGGTTATTTAGAGGATGCGAAAGAAAAAATACAGATACTGCTAAATTTTGCTTATCTGGGACTATGGATTTTTATACAATGCTTTTATAACCCTATAGCGTTTAGATTGAAGGCAGGGGCAAAACTAAAACCCTCAGTAAAGGGTCTACACTATCAGTAAAGTGTGTATATGTGTATTGTATGACTCTATTTGTAAGATGTGTACCCCCACACACACAAACACATATACACACTGTGTATATTCATTATATAAATTTTATGTGTATATATATTGGATGTGTATACACTATATATATATATATATATATATATATATATATATATATGCACCTAGGTATGTATACTGGCAGCTCACACCTTAGTGGTGAAGAAGAGAGCAAGAAACACTGTTTTCCTTTAATATGCGTCAATATTTTTTACTAAGCATCCTTGATCCTTTTTTGAAGCATCTAGTTAGTAAGTAGTACTAGGGAAAACAACCCCCACCAACTGTGGTTGATTTAGAGTAGTCTTGCAGTAGCTCTGAATCTGTGCATTCTCCTGCCACACTAGATGTGTTTAACACTGTGAAAACCTAAATAGTTAATACTTATGGCCATTTTATTGTAAGTAATAATGGCAATGGCCACTTTACACTTCTGTATCTCATGTACTTCCAGTAATGGTATATGCTTTCTAACAATGGTGAGATAAAGAGACCTCACACAAAACATAAGTGAGTCAGCATCTCTGTACACACAGGCAGAGATTGCAAACTTTGAGTAAATTTTATTATGCCTACAGAAACATTCTGTTGGTTTAGACTAGGCATTTCATCTGACCTCTTTACCTGGATTTTATTTTTCACTTTAAACACATATTTATCAGTAGCCTTATGCAGTATGGTTCAGCATCACCTTATGCATTAGAGAGAAAAAATCAAAATGGCTTGTGTATTGTGAATTTATTTATTAGGCTTTTTTGCAATCAATAATACTGCCTAAATTTGGCATGATGTAATGAAGTATTATTAAGACAATTTATTTAAATCTAATTATCCCTAAAATATATCCTGTTTTCATGTTGCTGAGTGCTATTACTCATCCAGAAAACATGTAAGATTAGGTGAAGACTGGGCACTGGATTCAGCAGCTGCTGATGGTATTGCAATGCCTTTAAGTATTTAAAGAGAAAAATTATCATTCTGATAATGGAGGAAAGGACTTGGCACCAAAACTATTTTAACAATACCAAGCTAAGTATTAAACTACTACTAACTACAGTTACTTCAAACTAATTGCAGGCCACAATTATGAAAGTTGCAGTTTTGGTTTTGAGGCTTTCTTTATGATACTTAAGGGGTAAAATTCTTGCTATTCTTAAGCTGGAAAAACTATGCTGAAATATTTGTTTACATTCCTTCTCTCACCTTCCAGTCTGGATGTAAAAATAGATCCCTTATGAAGTCCTAAAGTATCAATACAATTAAGTCAACTATACATTCATATACATCTCTTGTGGGTATAACACACTAAAATGTGGTTGGCAGATCCAGAAGTTATGACATCATACTTGCAGCAACCAACCTTCCACTAAAAGTCTGTTTCAGCCAGGCTTTGACTATATGGGAAATAACATGTGACAGATCTTGAAAGACAAGATGCTTATTTTACAGTTGTATGAAGACCACTGAAAATAAAGAGTTACATGTTAATATTATTTTATTTCAGCTTCCTATTTCTTAAAGACTAAGTGGATGATGAACTTCTAATAACTAGTATCTGAAATAATATTAACCACTATGTAAAAAAGTAACACTCCTTTGTTTACCACTAAGAAAAATTGTAATAGAAATCCTAACCACAGTTGAAGAACTTTTCACAGGAACACTTCTGAGCATAACTCCCTGATGAATCAAAGTAGAAAACTATACATCATACATTTACTTAAGAAGAAAATTCAAAGGGGATCTTTTTTTTAAACTAAACCAGGAAAAATAAATTGTGCCCACACTGTCCTGTCTTCAGTTCCTTTTGATAACCATTTAAAATATGGGTAGCACCTCTGTCTCTGTCTGGTGGACTTTCCAGTGGCATGAAAGGAACATGTGCTTGCATTCAGTGCAATTTGCTAATTTGCAATTTGCTAATTTGCTAATTCAGTGCAGTTCAGAGCTAATTTGCAGTGAGCTTTGGATACTTGGTAAAAAGCTGATTGTGCAATGCAGGACATGATGTGTCCTTTTCTGCATTTTGGTTTTACATACCGAACAAAATTTTTGAAGTTATTCAGTTTGTGAAAAAGAACAGAGATGTTTCACCATGACATATTCTAGTGCACTTTCACTCTTGTTTTAGTCTGCACCAATAAAGTAAAGAGTCTGAGAGATGACAAAAAATGGGTGACTGGGTCAGGCTTCCAGTTTCTGTGTCCTTATAGACTGACTTCATGGAACACAAAATTTTTGACCTCCAAAAGCAAGATCAGGAAAAAAATTTTTGTCTTTGGATATCTCCTAGAGAATTTCACTCCAGGTCCCTCAATGGAGTGAAAGCCTTTGATTTTGCCTTCCTGTTCAGGGAGGATGTAAAAAATTTCTGGGGATGGTGGTAAAATTAATGTACACATAAAGGATTTACATCTTTGGAGCATTCAAGCAGAAATATAAAACAGTTCAATGGATGATCTGGATGGACAATTATAGACCCTTCAGGAGAGACAGCCAGGGCAGAGGGGTTGGAATGGACAGTGTTTGCATTAAAGGAAAAGCAAATAAAGCAGATTTTTTGGTGGGAGTTTACTATAGATCAGCCAGCCAGGATGATGCCACCAATGTCTAATTCCAAATGGAATTAATGGAAATCTCCAGAGCAGTTCCTCTGGTCCTTTCAGGTAACTTCAAATTCTCAGAGGTTAACTGGGTCTGTCATACAGCAGACACAAACAGGTCCAGGAAATTTCTAAATCACATTGAGGAAAATACTTAGGTACAGATACTAGAGGAGAGGAGTGTACTGATCTCTTTTCTCTGATGTCTGGTGATAGGACACAAGGGAACAGTAAAGGGGACATAAGAAATATCAGGGAAAGGTAAGACTGGATATTAAAAAGAAGTTCTTGTATGAGAGGGTGGTCAACCACTGGAACAAGTAACCCAGGGAAGTCACCCCAGGCCTGTTGGTGTTCAAGGAAGACATGACTTGTCTTCAGGTTGCCCTGTAGGAGTTGGACTCAATGATCCTCATGGATCTCTTTCAGCTCAGGGATTTCAATTATGTGATCCTGTATTTAACTGTCTCATAAATACTATTCACTCAAACAGTAACTTAACACGAACTGTGTGAGGGAGAGAAATTAGTCAATTTATGTGACAGTTGTAATTTTTTACACAATTTTGAAAACTTAGAAATTTTAAAAAAGCTCACTTCCAATCTGCACGTCAATTAGAAGAGAAAAAAACTGTATATATAATACAACAAACACTGTCTAGAAGTAAATTAACTTCACAGCACATGATAATTAGCTCCAAAACTACCTTTGCACATAATGTGTTCTGGATAGGACATTGTAATGGAATGTGGAGGACTAAACTAAAGTCTTTATTATTCCAAAGCAGCCATGGGCAAGGCATACAATCCTATTACAGCGACCTGATGCGGTCGCTGAGGTGAGAGAAGGATGAGAATCTTGTTTCTTGATCAGAATGCTTGATTTATTGATATATAATATATGATACATTATAACTATACTAAAAAGAATAAAAAGAGAGCTTGCAAAGACTGCTAAGCTAAGAATAGAATAGAATAGAAGGAGTCTAAAACCAAGAGAGTTCTCTGTCCCTGTGTTCCAGAGAGCTTGCCCTGTGATTGGCCCTTAATTGTACACATGGAACATGAACCAATCCCAGGTGCATCCTATTGCATTCCACAGCAGCTGATAACAATTGTTTACATTCATCTTCTGGGCCTTTGCTTCCCAGAAGATGGACAAATGTGAAAGAAAGGATTTCTATGAAAAAATGTCTGCGACACAATCCTTCTATTAGTTATCCATCTTCATAATCGGATTAAAAAACCTGTCTCTAACTCTCTGTCCATCTGGTCCATCCAAGATCAGATGCTAACTCATATTGGCAGAGTTACCCAGTTACAGAAATAGTTTGTGTGAGCAAATCTATACAAATTCAAGTATAGATTACTGCTTGCTAGACTTAGATGGCCTTTTGCATGTCTCACTTTCCATCCTCCATACATGCCTTAAGGATCAGCTTTAGCACAATTTCATGATTCTGGTCTTTGGAAATATAATACTCACACCTGTTATTTTTTGTTAGTTTGTTGCTGTATACATATTCTTTATGTTCTGTTATTCAAAGGAAACAGCAAAGACTAATTTCTAATTTTATTCTCTGTGAGAAGGTATACAGGCTAACATAGATACTTGACTTGCATCACTAGATTTTAGCATCACAATCATAGAGATGTATTTGTAAATAATTTTCATTTTTTCTATATACCTGAGTGTCCCAGAATAATAGTGAATTTTCCAAGAATATTATGTTGTGCAACTGTACAGACATAATCTAAGAAATCCTGTATCTGTGGGAAGAAATACTTTAGAAAAGTGACTGAGTGCCAGCAGTTCTTGATTACCATCATTCCCTCAGAGCAGAAAAGCACTTGTGCTTTTTATCATAATTAGTTCATTAGCACTACGTAACCACTTTGTTGATGCCAACTCTGACACTTCCACTGGCTTTCTAATAACTACATTTACATTTTTAGTTGTGATAGAGGAATTGGGAAAGCAAGTTGTTGCACTGAACACAGTTCCTTTTTCTTTTCTTTACTTAATATCTGAAGCATGCTTATTATATACCCTTAGCAGACATGCTGATCTAAACACCTGTGCAGCCTTCAAGTCATCCCTGAGTCCATTTTCCCTTTTGTTTTCCACTGGATGAGCTCCTGCCTACTCTTAACTTATGAAGTCTAAATAAATTGTTTAGGCACATATATCCCATTATTAACAGTGGATCTGGTAGCAGCTCAAACAGGAATACCACACCCAAATTATTTTTTTCTAAAAATACTCTAAAAAATATCTCTTTTTAGCACCTTTGCTGCCACTTGCCACAAACTACAGATGTATTTTGGTGTTTTTGTCCTTGATTTCTCCACTTTTATATTATACAGCACATTCAGCTTAATAAATGTTCTCTTCAAAAAAGGAAGAGAATGTCTTGATTTATATTGAGACCACCAAAGCCTAATGCATAGATAACTAAGATTTGGGAGATCAAGGTTCTCAGTTTTTTCACTGATCTGCCAGGTTTTGCAAGCCAAGATGATACTATTCTCTTTAGTTAAATGACAAAAATCCACTATGTTTGCTGTTCAAATACAGCCTGAACTGCATGGATAAACTTCCTGCTTGCAGATATGTAGGAGTACGTTTGTAGTCACTTGGGACAAGATCTAAAATCCACTGAAGTTATCTCTTCAAAGAAAAGGATAACATCCCTTCTCATTAACTCATGTGGGTTCTGAATCAGATCCTTAGTTTAACTTGTTGTTTAACTTACTAGCTCTTTCAAGATGCAATGAGTTTTCCGGGAATTAAAGAGTAATAAAGGGAAACTGATAACATAGGAGATTGCCTTCAGTGTTATCATAAGGAGATCCCATTTGCTAAAAATATTTAAATATCAGTCAGAGAGTAATCTTTAAGACATTCTACCTCTCACTAAGTACAATAAACTTTGAAAACTCTAAAAGTCTGTCTAAGAATACTAGAAATGAGAAATGGAGCCCATGAAATATTCTCACCTTTGCAGAATCTTTTTTTCCCCTCAAATGCTGACTGAAAGTTTTCTTTCTTACAAATAATTAGGGTTAGGTAATGCTTTATTCTTCAGTATTAGCAATATTTACTAGGTGAGTAGTGAGCAGCTAAACAGTAGGAGATCATGAGACCAAAGGCCAGTTGTGTACCCATTGAGGGCATTTTTAGATTTCAAAGCCATTAGCCACTTTCAGTCTTAGAAATTTTGATCACCAACAATTTCACACAGGATCTGACCTACCACTTTTACAAAAATGTTTGAAAATTTAACAGGAACAATCTGGTAAGCTATATGAACAGTTCTAAAAGTGTAAGACCATAGGGGTACTTAAGAGAGATGCAGAATATATTCCAAAATTTTTCGGGATGCTCTTTTTTTCATTGTAAAGTTCTAGATAGTCCTAGGCTTGAGAAAAGAACAAAGCCAGTGTTTTGTCCCTAGTATGGAAATATCCACAGGATATTTTCTCTTAAGTTTTCTAGAATGTAATTGTCTGTTTCCTTTACAGATCCAATTCTTCTAACAGTTGTGGTGGGTTGATTGTGGCATCCACTGCCAAGTGCCCACTGCTCTATCACTCCCCTCCTCAGCTAGGCAGCAGTGATATAATATAACAAAAAGCTCATGGGTAGAGATAAGGACACAGAGAGATCACTCACCAGTTACTGAGAGAGACAAAACAGATTTAACTTGAAGAAAAAATTTATTTATTACCAGTTAAATCAGAGTGAGAATGATAAATAAAATCAAAATAATACTATAACACTTTCCCCCACCCCTTCCCTTTTCCCAGGCACTTGATCTTCTCTGCCTCCTGCCCACAGCAGCACAGGGGGACAGGGAATGGGGGCTGTAGCCCATGGGGGCTCTGGTCAGTTCATCACACATAGGGGCTTCCCACAGGGTCACAGCCTCCTTCAGGCACTGCCACCTGCTCTGGCATGGGGTGCTCCACAGGCTGTAGGGGGATCCCTGCTGCCCCATGGTCCTGCAAGAGCTGCACTGCAGGCTGCAGGGGAATCCGAGCTCCAGCACCTGCAGCAATGCCTCCTCCACCTCAATCTCCACTGACCATGCTGTCTGCAGGGCAGTTGCTCTCACACATTTTCACTCCTCTCTCCTGGCTTCTGTTTCACAGCCATTTCTTTTCCCTTCCTAACTCTGTTATCCCAGAGGTGCTGTTACCATTCCTCATGGGCTCAGCCTTGGCCAGCAGTGGGTGCAGCTTGGAGACGCCTGGTGTTGGCGTTATTGACGTGGGGGCAGTTTCTCACTGAAAACCACCCTGTAACCTCCACTGCAAAAACCTTGCCACACAAAGCATGTACAACAGTTTTTCTAATTTTCATTGATATTCATGAGTACAGCTCATGTGAACAGAATTAGGTATCACAATAAACTGTCCAGTTACATTTACACCATTTACACATATACAGCTGTCAGTGGAGAAGAAATATTTTAAGACTTTTCTGAAGAAATATATTTCACTCTTTTTTCTCCCATTTTCAGAAGAATAAAACTTACTACTTTTCTAATCTAATCTTTGAAGAGAGCCTTCAGCTTCCCTTCTTCTGCAATTCAAATATCCTTTGTGTAAACATTTTTTTCTCCTCCAGGTCAGACACTGTGGATCAGTGATTGAAGTTCTAAATTTTGTCTTAAAGACAGTATATAAAATTTGTCTCTCATATTCAAACTTCATATAACGTGTGCTCATACTGAGGCTATTTCACAATAATAAACAATGGAACACTTAAGGATATGTCCAAAGTGTAACCAAACTACCATAAGAAGAATATTTTTAGAACACATTTTCCACTTACATGCATTTTAAATCCCCTCTGCAAAGGGGTACAGCTATTTATTAGTCCTTCTGCATGAACAATCCTCAAGTGTAAAAGGAGTTCCAAGACAGCTTAAATAATAACTAAATAAATGATGCTAAACCAATTAGAAATGCAGCAAGTAAAAATCTTTCAATCTCAATACAAACATATTTTAATTTTTTTATTTAAGAGAATAAAGTAAAGAAGGCAGAATAAATAACTTTGTAAAATGAGGTATTTTACATGGAGAAAAGACATGGAGAAAAAATTGACATGTCATGTCCATGGGAAGTGAACCTGTGATTGAAAAAAATAACAATGCCAAGAAAAATAATTTACTAATTAAGAACTATTAAAACTTAATAGGCTCTAAACAAGTAGATAAACATAAAAAGTATTGATAAAAGCATTTAATAATTGCACTCATAAATTATTTAATCAATAATTAGTTTAACCATTGTCTAGATGAAAAAAATTTTGTAACCAATGCTAACTTAATATTGTATCTAGCATTCACTATTTGATTTGATTTTATGAGCTAACTTAAAATATGCATTCACCTGAAGTTAATTATGTTGTTTCCTTAGACATGCAGGGTAGGTGAAGATAGTAATAAAGTAAAAGATCCTGGAGAGTCTCTATCTTCTTCACAGAAATTTGAGTACAGATTGACAAATGTATACTTTAAGTGCTACAGTTCTAATTCTGTTGCTAAAAGAGAAGTCTAATAACATTAATTTGTTGAAGAATAATTAAAAGATCAAAGTAAATGGACAAACATTAATATAATGTAATAGAAACTGACTGTAGTTGAAACAGGCCATTTTATGACATGTTCTCAGTGGATTAGGTGTTTTTTACAGTTGTATCTTGGGGCTTTTTACATCTATATAATTTCAGATAGATTAAAACAGTCTCACAAATTATTAGAAAGAAGTGGGCTGAATAGAAGTAATATGCAAATTTTTTTTAACACCAGCATTGTCTTTATATTATTTCATTTATATGCTTTTCCATGTCTGGTATAATTATTGAAGTGTGAAAGTCAATAAGTTGTCCCTACTGTTTGGAGTTTTCCTTAGTTCAGAGTTTTCCTCAGTTTGAAGTCAATTAATGCAATTAGAAAAGAGCAAAACAAATTTCAATAAAGCACATTTTATTCTTTCATCACTAAGCTCTAGATGGCAGTCAAAACACACCCTAACCCCTCCACTTCCTAAAGAGGACTGTCTTTCTCTGCTGATTCTGAATAGTTTATAGCCACCTGTTGCAGCATTCCAGAAGCGCAAGTTATCCCACCATTTCTCCATGACTGCTTACCCTGTAGCTTTTGGGCTTCATGATATTTTGCATTGGTGCAGACCCATTTTACTTGGGCTATCAATCCTGCCACCTTTTTAGGGGTAGAAAACCTAATTCTTGTGTGACTGTTCTCAGGTGCTTCCATGGTTTCTAACACTTCAAAACCCATCCCTTCTGCACAAATTAGTACACGGCCAACTGAAATCTGCTGTGTCCACTTGCATACAACCCTTGAATATTTTTGATCATCAGGCCTGCTGCCGACAAATGAGGTGCACCTGTCTTAAAGTAAGAAAAGGATCTTCACTCAGGAGTTAGCAGGCCTCATTAAAGTAGTTTTAAACTAGATTTGAAGAGGAAAGGGGATAAAAACAGGCTCACTAGAAATAAGCCTAGAAGCACTATGATGATCAAAACCCACAAAATTCTGCCAGGGACCAGACTGATCAGTCTTAGATTCAGATACTGATCTGTTATTCTCTTGATCTGATTCCTCTTTCTTCGTTCATCATTCCCTGCAACTGGAACAATACAGAATTTTACATGTGCTCCTGATCCCTTAACCAGTTAAGTCTCAAGATGCTGAATTCCCTTTTTGATTGCCCTTAGACTTCTTATTGCAATTTCATCACTGCTTGCTTGAAAAAGTATTAATAGTTAATAACCTGAGGACTGTACCAGAGTAGAAAATTTCCTCCTACTGTCTTTAACACGGGCTTTGAGGGGCAGCAGACTTTCTTTAAGAATTGGATCCAGTGTGCATATTGGGTTTTTTGTTCCTCTCAGAAGAAAGTCTCCTATGACAATGACACGTCTTTTCTCTTTTTCTGTATGGGAGCAGTCTTGACACAGGGAGTGATTTAAGCTGACTTAACCTCAGTGACATCTCTGACCTAGATGAACAATCCTTCTTGTCGCTGTTCAGCTGCACTTGCAGAGCCTTGCAGCTGGTATATACCAGGGCACCTGGGAGGGCAGGATAGGAATGGAGGGGATGCTCCACTGTGTAAGGCAGGAAATTGTCACCATTTCCCCCAATCTCTTAAGTCATGATGTTCTGCAGATTAAAGATCAGATAGGGAATACCCTGTATCATGCACCCTGTCTGCCTGACACATTTGTCCCTGGGAAGGTAGGGGGTTTTTCAAGCAGTCTGTCTCTCACTCAGACTCTCTGATGCTGCTGAATGTACTCATCTCCTCCCACAGTTCTGTCCCTAAGCAGAGGTGTTCCTTTGCCTGGGCACATGTCCCACAGGTGTGCTCACTGCCAGTGTTCTCACATAGGGCACATCCTGCATCTGACACCTCAGCAGGCAAATGCACAAGGTGAGATACAAGTTAGCAATAATAAGAAAACAATCTTTGGCGGTTCTTGGATGAATGAGAAAGACTTGGTGTACTGCAAAGTAAATGTAGATGATAAATACCATGGTCCCATTGTCTTTTTAATGTCTTTTTTCTCTCTATCTCCTTCTTTTATTTTATTTTAAAAAAAGTCTTTAGTGAAACGTTTATAGTGAGGAGGCTCTTGGCAGAGTTAATACCTGTAGCATGAAAATAAAAGTCAAGTTAGAGCCAGGAGAGAATGTCAAAGGATAAAGTTCCATGAGTTAGGTGACCTGATTTAAAGGCTTGCTGTTACCAAAAGGAGAGATGCTTTGCCATGTGCAGACATAAATACCCATAAACCATTGTTAGTCACATGCTCTCGGTCTTTTTGAGCTGGCTCTGGCATTTTTCTGACCCTCTGCTGAACCAGTCCAGCTTGCTAAATAGGCAAAAAGCAAATCCACATACAATTACAAGAAGTGATTGTTTATTCAACAGTGTTCACAAGAATATTATTTTCATGAATCACACCAAGAGAAATTAATTCTCAAATAAAAAAGCTGTACAGGTAAACTGTGTATTTTTGTTATCATCTGGGATCACATTCCCTCACTGGCCAAAGTCACTCACTTTTCAGAGGTCTGCCTCCAGGTTTTGTGTAAAAAATATGTATAAAAAGTACCTACAGCCTGGCTTGCAGAAGGTGACAGCAATAAAAATGTAAGAACTCAGTCTGTAGAGATGAAGAGTTGCTGTGTCACATGCAGTGTTAGACGCCTGAAGATGACAGAACAGAAAGGAGCAGCCAGAACTGAACTTGGGCAGATTCAACTGGGATATAACCAAGTGTCTTTTTGAGAAGTGTTTCAGAACCGGAATAAAATTCTAGCAGATGGAAAACAGGTTCTCCCTCTCCTGGTATTTGCAAATCCTGACTCAACAACTTTACAGAATACATGTGTTACTGAAACTCAAGGATTTTATGTCTACACAAAGAGTTTGCAAGGCCATCTACTAAAAAAATACTATAAACTTAAAAATGTTTTGCCTCACGGTCAAGACATTTGTATTTAACTTGGGATGCCAGTTGCAGGGACACACTTTTGTGATATTGTTGCTTACCTGATTATTAGTTCGTATGGAAGACAATACTCTAAAAAATTACCTGAGGACAAAGCTGCATTTCACTACGACTGGATTCAAATTCTCCTGCTCTGACGCTCATCACAGTGGCGGGCTTAAAAAAAAGGAACTTCCCCACTTTAACAGCAAGCACATCTTGGAAGCAGCTAGCATTCCTCCACTGCCAATGCAGAGTGCTTGTGAAAAACCTTTTTATACTTTTATTTGTGAGGTTTTCGACTACGGTTCGGCGCCACGGCACTGCCGCTCACCCTCAGGCCGTGGGTCGGTGCCGGGGCGGTGTCGGGGCGGTGCCGGGGCCCCGGAGCGACGGTGCAGGGGCCCTGAAGTGGCGGTGTCGGGGCAGTGTCGGGGCGGTGCCGGGGCCCTGAAGTGGTGATGCCGGGACCCCGGAGCGGTGCCGGGGCCCCGGAGCGGCGGTGTCGGGGCGGGGCCGGGGCGGTGTCGGGGCGGTGCAGGGGCCCTGAAGTGGCGGTGCCGGGGCGGTGCCGGGGCAGTGCCGGGGCCCCGGAGCGGCGGGGCGGTGCGGGGCGATGCGGGGCGGGGCCGGCGGCGGAAGCGGCGGGGCCGGTGTTGCCGGGCGGAAGCGGCGGCAGTTGGTGTTTAAAGGCTCCGCGGCGGCAAAAGGGCGGCGGGTGGCGGCAAGGCGCGTCTTAGAGCTCCCGGCTCTCTCCGCTCCGCCTCGGGAGTGGTCGCGCTTGCCGGCCCCGGCAGCGCCCGGGCGGAGCGGGGAGATGGTTTCCAGAGCCGCCGACCGGCTGCTGATCGTCGTCTCCGTGCTGGAAGGTAGGCGGCAGGGTCGTGGCCTCGCGGTTGCTGCGCGTCCCCTCTGTCCCGAGGGGAAGATGAGGGGCTGGCTTTGCCTCCGAGGTGAGCGGGGTAAACTGAGCAGCGTTGAGTAAACCGATGTTATTAAAAAGGCTTTGGACGTACGTATCTTAAGGCCGGGGTTGGCTACCCTCTGTTAGGTTTTGGAGGTATTTACGCAATGTATTAAGTGAATGCGAAAAGTTACAGTCGTTCCCCGAGGATCTGGGTTTTTGTTGGTTTTGTTCTTTAAAAAGTATTCTGGTATTTTTATCCCTTCGTAGCAATCAGCCTTAGGTGTTGACTCAAACGTATATCCAGTTGGTCATCTTGCATTTCCAGGGGTTATAGTTTCTGTAGTCTAATTAGAGTGTGCGTGCGTGAGTGAGTTATTTGTTAGGATGTCTTTTTCTCTTTTGGGCTGTTTTGGAGATTGGTTTGGGGGTTTGGGTTGTTTTGGCTGAATGCTTTCCTTTTGTCAAGTGAATCCTATTATTTCTCTGTCCATTCATGTAGTTTGCCAAAGGAGCTTACAAATAAGATCCTGTCGTCTGATATCTTGTAGTATGGTCTCCCCACACTGTGATATAAGTAATGTTTTACTTCTTTTTGTCATCTCAAATCAGAATACTGGATGATCCTGAGCCCAGGACCAATCCTATATGGTTTTAGGCAGTCTCCTAATCTGGCAATATTTTTTTTTTCAGCAAGTGGCAGGAGAAACAACATTCAGTACTTTTACAAGATCATGTTTTTCTGTTTGGATGTCAGACAGTTCATAACCTTTTCACTTGAAGCAAAACATTCACTCTCTTTCTCATGCCTGCTCCCTTACCTATTGCCAATCCTAGTTTTCTCAAATAATTCTAATTGCTTGCTACTTTGCTTTGTTACTTAGTATGCTGTTTCTTCATAAATAGTCTGTTTCATGTTACATTCATTCATATTTCTGTATAGTGCAAACTTTTTTTTTCAAGATCAAAGCATGGAAGGTGACATGGGAAGGTTATTTCACGTAACTGATTTATGGCATCCATCTGAGCTCTTGCATCTCTTTTACTGATGGTACATGCAATGCCACTCTTTTACAGGGCGCTGTTTCCCAAAACGACCCAAGCACATGCTTATAGTTGAAGCTAAGTTAGATGGTGAACAGTTGGCTACTGACCCCGTGGAGCATACTGATCAGCCAGAATTTGCTACAGAATTGGCCTGGGAACTTGATAGGAAAGCACTTCATCAGCACAGGTAATGTTAAAAAATGAAGTCTAATATGCAGATAAAATTTAACTTTCTTGTCTTTACATTTAGTGAAATACAATTTTTGGGTTACTGTTATCTGAATTGTTCTATAGAAAATTTATTTTATCTACAATAATGTTATGGAAAAATGTACTAATGTACAAAAAAAGGTAATGTGTGGCAAGATAAGTGATGTTTAAAAATTCTAAAGGGTATATTTTCACACTACTAAAAAACACCCCGCAGGCTCTTAGAGCAAACTAGTAATTCTGTAACTCAAACATTGCAGTCAAGCTTTCTTATGTATACTGTGGCACAAAATTAACTTATTTACACAGGCTTTTCAGACTTGAAATTAGTTTTTGAAAATTTCAAAGAGATAAGCTGAGAAATTAAGTGTTTGCATAACTGTTACTTCATTTCATAAATCTTACAACTTACAGGTTGTAATGTTATGACCATATCAATAACGAAGTTTAAAAAAGCTGTATAATTTTTATTTGACAGAGAAAGATGCCTACATTTGCCATGTGCTAGATGTCTTATACATGCCTTGCAGTAGTCAGGTGCTTTACCCAAAAATCTTGTTCACAAGTCCTGTTTTTAAGATGCCCTTCCAAGTGAAATTCAAATTTTGTGCGAGGCTCTGTACTTTTTTTCTCTTATGTGAGTGAAGTGTTTATTTGTTGCTAATGTCTTTTTAATAGCGCTTGAGACTGAGGCTCCAATACACTCTTCCTCAAGAATTAAACCACTTGTTCATTCTCTCACTTAGTGATGACTTTTGTATGTTCCACATAAGTTCAGCTTCTGACCTAATGAAACTAGTTTGTATCATTGGCTTGCTGGAAACTTATGAGCTATCTTTGAGAACTAATTGCAGGTATACATTTTATATTTAATGTTTCAACTGAGTTACTTTTTCAGACTGCAGCGTACACCTATCAAACTCCAATGTTTTGCATTGGATCCTGTATCTTCAGCTAAAGAGAATATAGGCTATATTGTACTGGATCTAAGGGCTGCCCCAGAAAAGAAACAGGTACGTTATGCAATATCAAGATTTAAAATTTTGTTTTGACAGCAATGCTGTTACAGATAATGTAATTTGAATTAAAGCATAGGCTAAACTTTTGAGTCTCCTTTTGGAGTATAACTGATCGTATATGGGGGGTTTTGTTGCTTTTCGTAAGAGGAGAGACATCTTGATTTTGAGAACATGCACAAATGAAAAAATACAGTTGGTACTAATCTTGCTTACTTCTGAATTGAATAATAGGATCACTAGCAACCAATTAATCTACACAATTTCATTATTTAATCAACTGGAAAGTTTTATCTAAGCAATAGATATGGAGCAATTGAATTGAGTCTCCATCATGAAATCAAGTCTTAAGTTGTTTTTTTATAGTGGACCTCCATGGAGGATGATGTGTTAGGTGATTGTTTCTAGCTCTTCAATACAGCATAGAGTAAGCACAATATAATTGTTTATATAAATTTACTTAGCCAACTCCCTTGTATTGAGCTTGACCAAAACGTAACTTTGATCCGGGTCATACGAGGAGCCTGGTGTCCTATTCTGGCATCATTCTTCCAGAGCATTTTCAGTGCATATGACTTACTTGTGCAGTCGAGGACTTGAAGGTTTTCTAAATAAAGATTTATGGTATATTTCCCTATCTAACCTTTTCACTGTACAAGTCAGTTGAAAAAAACAATATGTTCAGGTAGTCATCCAGTAACCATTCTATAGAATATTTTAGTACAATAGTGTACTAAATAGACCAAATTTTTAGAAATAAAATCCAAAGTTTATTTCTGTAGATGATAAAGTAGAAGTGCTAGATTAAGACTGAATTTCCTGTAAAAGTATTATACTATTTTTTTCTGTTGTATTTAAACACTTTTGGGTCTTATCTTTGTTTTTTCACTCTGTAGGCACCTAAATGGTATCCTTTGCTTAGTAACAAGTACCCTAAGTTTAAACCTGAAATACAAATTGGTGTTGCATTGGAGACGGACTCAAAAGCACTAGTTGACGATTTTAAAGCAAAGGAGGCACCCCCTAGAGAAGGCAAGTGTAAGTAACATGACAGCTCTCACTTTGAATTAAAAATCTTCCTGTGGCAGGTGACATATCACTTGTTGAAAATCTGTTAAGTCTCAAGAGAATTTTAATATCACAGGAGTTTCAGTGCAAACCCTTTGCAGCTGATTAGTGTACCTTGTGGTAGTAAGTTTTTCAAGGATTCTTTACTATGATAATTGTGTGACTTAGGTGGACAAGTTGCAAACCAACTGGTATTTAAAATGAGAATCAGGGGCTCATAGTTAACTCCCTTGGGTATTTAATTTGTATTTGTGTGCTTTGGAAAGTTATGAAAGAAATAGGGAAGGAGATTTACCTTTATAGAAGGTAAAGTTTCAGTAGTTTGGGCTTGGAACTGTAAAGTAGTAAAATGTCTCATTTGCTGGGTAGACTTGCTTCTTTTTTGGTCGGTTCTTCTTCTAATCTTTTGGTACTTAAATTATGTACTATTGTTGAGAGTTTTTGTAGTAACATCTGCTTACTGTTGGGACTCATTCCAATTCTGGATTCTCTTGTTTATTTTTCTTGAACGAAATCAGTGGATTGTGTCAAAAATCTATTGGACCTCAAATGTTAATTTTTCTATTTCTATTATTTCTATTTTGTGTAACCTGAGGGCACTATAGAACAAAAACTAGCAAACCAGAATAGAGTTTTATGCACTGTAGACTTGAGAGGAAAAATCTTTAAATGAATCATTCTGAAGATCTGTGGAATGTCACAGCATCCTTGTTCCAATAGATTGCAATATGCAGTTACTGTCCTGCATTTTCTTTAATGAGCAAAGTAAAGAAAAAGCGTGGTACACTCTAGCCTAGTGAAATAAACTTCCAGTTACTGTAATCTTTCTCATTGTAACACAAAATAAAAATAGGAACTAGAATTCTGTTTAGCATAGTGTTCAGCATAACAGTTGTGAACAAAAGTTAATTTCAGAATTTTTTGTAGCTGTTTTGAAGTATACCTAGAGACTTCTTTGTGTTTTGAAAAAACTTTGGTAGTTTTTTTGTAGTTTTTCTTTCCACATGTAATTTTCATGTGTAATGCTTAAAATATATCAAAGCAATTACAAAGGCCACTAGTTACTCATGTTTATTTCTTCTCTCCTAGTACTAACTCTTTTTCGTGAACTGGACCCTAAAAGTCTTGTGCCAGTCTTGAATGAAGAAGAGGGCTATCATCAAATTGGACCAGCAGAGTATTGCAAGGATCACTTTGTTTTGTCTGTAACCATTGCATTTGCCACACAGTTGGAGCAGGTCTGTTTCCTTGCCATGTGTAGTTTTTAAGAAGTGTTATCCCACATTAGTATTTTCACCCTCCCATTCCTCATCTCTAATTCATTTTTAATGGTTTTTTGAGCTTATTTCAAGAAATAACCTTGTCCCAAAGTGAATTTGTATTCATTTTAAAACTTTATGAAGTTCTTAACATCTCAGGCTGCAGATGAAATATAATTCTTCTGAAGTACTAAAGCTGTATTTACTTCAAATGATGCATTCATATGAAATGCATACTTTTCTACTGCAATATTGTGTAAGAAGTTTATGTGTGGATAATACCAGTCTACAGTGTGGTGGCTGGGCACTGTAGTTCAAACAAGGTGAAATGCTTTTCCAGTATGTAAGACAGAGCTTGTATATTTGCATGAGGGAAGGACTTACTAGCTTGGATGAAGTGACATGCTAATGGTTGTTTAAGCTTTAGACCTTAGCTGCTGTGTTTTTCCTGTCTGACAGCATTGTTTTAATTGGTCTAGAACTCATGGTGTGTGCTAAACTCTCTTCAGTCTTATCATGTTTCTTTTTTTCAGGGAAAATAGTTTTCCATGTCAGAACTGTAGGACCTTGAGAAGCTAAATTTACAGTGATCGTGCTTGTTGCATGTGCCTCTTTAGGCATTGAATTCACAGTTGCCTACAGGATGAAGTTTGTCTGTTTCAGTCTTTTATTTAATCACATAAATTGTATAACAGTTTCTAATCTGCATTATTTAATAATTGGATATATTTTATGAAGGCATAGCTTATTTCTGAGTATTTGTGAGGTACTTGATGTTAGTAAATACATGTCAGTTACAGCCTTTGATGTTGAGAAGTCTTGCTCTTTTTTACTTTAAGTAAAACATTTTTGAGTGTTAATATAATAAGTTATATGTGGAGTGCAAACTATGATTTAGGTCAGCTGGGCAGTCTTATGTTCTAGTTTCCAAACTAGTGCTTCAGAATTACTGTAACTCTGCATCAAGGAAAGAGATACATAATTCTCTTCTGATCTCTTTCAGTTAGTTCCTAGTACTATGAAGCTCCCTGATCGACAGCCTGAGTTTTTCTTCTACTATTCATTACTGGGAAATGATGTCACAAATGAACCTTTCACTGATTTAATTAATCCAAACTTTGAGCCAGAAAGAGCTTCAGTTCGAATACGTAGTACAGTAGATGTTCTTCAACTTTATCTTTGTGCACAATCAAAATTGCAGGTAAGCTGTTTAATTTCAAATGTGAATGAAAATAAATAATTAAAATTAAAGAAGTAGAGTGTGTCTCAGGTTGTATCTGTAAAGCATTTCTGTTTCCAAACTAAGACGGTATTATAGTATTTTAGCTCAAATATAAGTTGATCAGCTTGCTGATGTGAGGGAAACCATAGCACCAAGTTTCCTAGCTACATGGAGTGCTGTCTTTTTAATTAGTTGCTGTTACTGCAAGGTGGTTTCCATGCCATGATAAAAGCTGTTGCTGAAATATGATCTTCCCAAAGAGCTAATGTGGCTCTCTGAAGAGCTCTGAGCTTTGGGGTGTGCATTGCAATCAGACCATCTGCAACCCAGAGTCCTGCTTTGTGCTACCTATGGTAATCCCATACCAGCTGCTCAGGTCATTCTTGCCTCAGTTCTAAAATCAGTGTCCTCAGCACATCTTGTGTGAATTATAAGGAAGGTCTGTCTTTTTTACCTGCTCTGTAGACAAATGGCTGTTATGGGATATTGCTTATCTTTTTTAGCCTTACCTTTAAATGGAGGACAGTGGTGAATTGGCAGTGTTAGGTTAACAGCTGGACTCAGTAGACTTAAGGGTCTTTTCTGAACTAAGCAAATCTATGATTCTAAACATCAGGTAGTACTTAGAGTATTTATGGCAATCTGTGCATATTTCAAACTAATTATAAGATTACAAAACAAGAGTCTGCTTTGTTGAGTGAGGGTGGTATAGGGTTTCTGATAATGTAGCTGGTAAATAAGACTGAATTAGTTATACAAAATATTTCTGGATCTGGACTCTTTAAAGTTATTTTATTTAAGTTTATACAGACCATTTTAGAGTTTTTATGCAGAGTGGTTAAGAATGCTTTAGTTCAAATCTTGTATTTTTTCAATTTTTTTATTTTTGCCACAAGTTTAAGTATTTTTGGAGCAATGTGCACTGGTGTGTTTGGAATTTATTCTTAGTGTAAAAGAGTCTTTAAACATAAATGATACATAAATGGGGAATTATGCATGTTTGCATCATATGTAAAGAACAGTTTTTTGAACAAAACTTCTTTTGTGGTCAGATCCACATATTGATTTGGAGTTTTCTTGCTTTGAGTTCTCACTCAGCATCTTAAGTCTTGCACCATGTTCTGATTCTTAATTTTAACATATATTTCCAAAAATGGAGACTTTGGTTGTTAGAGGTGCTAGTTGCCAGACTAGAATGTGTGTATGTATGTATTGTATGACCATATTTATATGTATGTATGTATATATGTGCACCTAGATATGTATACTGGCAACTCCCACCTTTCAACACAACAGTTCTCCTTAAGTGCAATAAATATTAAGGATGGGAATACAGTCTTCTGATCTGCTAAATCAAAACTGAAGTGACTCTTCTTTGGGAAAAAGCAAGTTAGTATTTGAGTTTCAAAGAGTAACTTTGAGGAAAATAGAATACCTTTTGTGTTGGTTTTTTTTGTGTTTTTTTTTTTTTAAGATCAATCTTTCAATTGTAGGTATAAATATTAAACTCTATAAGAAACATACAGTTGAATCAAGTTTTCAAATTATTATATTTACCAGGAATTAAAACTACAGTTAATTCCAAAAATCCTTCCCAGTTAAGTGCTATCTAAATATATGCCCAAAGCCTTCAAGTAATCTTTTTCATTACTTTGCAGTCATGCATTTTATATGCCTATGCATAAATGGCAGTGTTTAAAAGCCACTGAGTACTGAATTTATCCCACAGAAGGAATGATATGACAGGTCCTCAGAAGAGCAGTGCAGTGATTTGCTGCTGCCCTATCAGTGAACGAATCCTACCTGCTCAAAACTGACATTTCATACCTGTTCTTATTCTCAGCATGCAGGGACTGGGTTAGGGATGATAACTTGTTTTATTTATGCTACCTTCAGTGGAGGGTGCACAGATGGTTCCAGTGCAAATTACACATACCAGTTACTTTCTAATGCCTTTGTGTTTGTGCAGATCCATCTTTGCTGTGGGGACCACTCTCTTGGAAGTACTGAAGTTCCCCTGTCAGGACTGCTCAAGAGAGGAAATGTGGAGATTGACCAACACCCTGTGGCAATAGAGGGACCATTTGTTCTTGTTCCACCAAATAGAGCTAAACAGAAACTGCCACAACTGCCTCTGGATCTGGCTCCTACTGTTGGGGTATCTGTAGTTCTGCAAAGGGAGAACTTGACTACCCAGGTATGTCTTACCTGTTCATTGTTGGTTTAGACACACTTTAATGTTAAAAAATTATTAGTGTTTCTTAATCATATTTCACTGGGTTTTGTGTTAAACAAAAAAAAAAAAAAACCTGAAAGAATTAATTGCTTTATATGAATAACTCTTTCATTGGCATTTTTCTATGTCAGAAAAATAATCTCATACTATGAAGTGTCATAGACAGAATTTTTCAATGCAAGCTATGGTCAATAAGAAAACTATCATTTATTTCAGCCTTTGATTCCCTTAAATGCTGCAACTGAACCCAAACAGCCACAGGAGAAAGTTCTTTCACCTGTTAATGGAAAAACAGAGAGCCAGCAACAGAGATCCCAAAATGTCCCATCTCAAACTGACCAGTGTTCTTCAAAAGAAGATGTAGCAACAGAGAGTGAAGTGGAAAGTCTGAAGTTTGAAAAAGGCACAAAACCAAGGAAAAGGGGTATGTAGTATATAATTTCTTTGCCCAGTTGCTAAGTGTGGTCTTGGATCATGTACTACTCCTTTCTAGTATATTCATGAAGTAGTACTAACTTCTCGTAATAAGTTCCAGGCAAGTCAGAATCATTTGCATAAGCAAATAACAGAAGGGGGATAAATGTTGTGATTTGAACATGATTATTGTTAAGTACACCTGCAAGAGCCAGTTTAGAGATTTGGGGGTGCGTAGATTACAAGTGAGGTGGATGGTCATAAGCTTGAAAAATGATAACAAAAGTTTTTGGAATTTCCTGGAGTTGTGAATGAGAAGGTTTAGTGTGATGCCTTTGAAGAAACTGACTTGCTCAATGAGATGAAATTGTCTAGTGTTAATTTATTCAATAGAAAAGCAGGGATAATGTGGGATTTTTGAGTTTTCTAAGGAATTTGCTATGTGGATTATAATTTGTGAAGACAAATGCTCATATAGTACAGATTCCTGGACAAAGCAACTGGGTTGTTTTGTTTCTTTTTACAAGATCCTTTTGTTCAGACTTGGTAGCCCAAGCCCTAGGAAGACTTGTTTCTGATTTGAGAACTCAGAAGTGGAAAAGTGGAAGAGGAACAGAGATAAGAAATACCACGAGAGCCAAATAAATCTCAAAAAATGTTGTTTTGCTAAATGTTACTGAGCAGGAATCTTCTTACGAGGTGGTTCATTAATAAAGTGGAATTATTGTTTTTCTAATTATATTTGTATTGCTGATCTTTTGAGCTTTGTCCTAAAGACAGTTCTGTAGAGGAAATTCTGTGTCCTAGAATGGGCTCTCAGGATTTGTCTGCTAATTCAGGCAAATTTTCTTTTAATCCTGACTGATCTTATCTAAGCAACGATTAAGTCCTTTATATGGAATGTAAAAAGAAAGTATTGTGAACCCAGCAGCTGGTTTGAATCTCTGGTTAGGAAATTCAGGATTGTGCTTTTTTATTAATAGTAATAGTAATTTTATAATTCTGTTTTGCTAAGGTGTAAAACATGTCATTTCACATTTGTCTTTCAGGACTTGTGGCTGGCTGCCCTCAAGAGATTAGCAAACAGTGTTTTGAAGAGCTTCCAACTTTGAAATCACAGAGCAGAGCGAAGTCACCTCTGCAAAATCCCAGTAAGGCAAAATTCATTAAATTTAGTACATTAAATGAAATTTGACTATATGACCAACTTAAATGGATTTTAACAGTAAGCTGTATGTACTTAAAAGCTGTATGACCTTTAAATTCCATTCTGCCAATTCTTTGCACCAAGCAATCTACTGACATTCTACCTGAATCACTTAAAATAGTTTCATTCATACATTGTGTTAACTAACTGATGTTAAAGTATTACAGCATTTTTCTTTTTTGTAACATTACTGTTAATGCAAGCAAAACACTTAGGATAAAGGAGGAAAGAATAAAGTCAATGCTAGTAATGGTGTATTTCTTTAAAAATTACAAAAGTGAAAATGGTTTAAATAATTATGAAGGCAATATCAGAACAAGTAGCACTTACAAAAGACCGTCACGTTCTTATTTGATATTTTCATTCCCTCATTTTGTAGGGGCTTGGTAGCCTAAATAGCCCTTAGAGTCTTAAACAAAAGGTCTTGAACATTTTTCAAGAACGCCTTTTGGAGACCTGTCTGTGGGACTTGTAGTTTGGTGTTTTACTCTCTGAAGGCAATATTGAGTCTCATTGTAAGGATGTGAGAAGCCTGGATGCAATTGGGCAGGCACTCAATGTTGCTTCTGCTTTCTAAATTATAAAATGGGTGCCACAGTGCGTGGGTTCTGTGACCAGAAGCAGATGTGCTTTGCACATTTTTGTTTGCTTCAAAGTAAAATGTGGGGCCAGACTAAAAGCTTGGGGCCAAGGGTGATGCTGCCTTACATGAGCACAATTGACCTGTTAATCTGATTGTCTTTGTAATTCCCCTAAAGAAGTTAATGAATTTTAAAAAGCACTAAAATTCTAAAAGTATTTCTTCTCCTATGCATGCCCTCAAGTTGACTATGAAAAATTAGTATAAACTGAGGTCTTACACCATCTTTCTGAAGAATTTAATTTCTTTGATCTTATTGTAAACTTTTATAGGTGAGTTAAACCTTACATAGTTTCAAAGATTAAGGAAAACTATTACAATCCTGTAAGAAGATTTAAAGTATATTGGGTTTTTGGTGTTTTTTCCTTTGGAAACAGTAACTTACAGAAGGAGTGGTTATTTTTCACAGTATTCATTTGTTTTACAAGGAGTAGAAGTCTCTTAGGGAAGCAACCGCTCTACTTGCATTTAAAATGTGACACTAATCTTTGATATATTTTGTTATTTTTGGGCAGAACAAGTTATAGAAAATGCTCATGAATTCTCTTTTGTGTTTTCAGCTGATAACACAGCTGGTGGTCCAGTAGCGATATCTCAGCCTAACCCAGTGGGTGTGTCCAGTTCTTCTGAGCCTGTGTCAGCACAGAAGATTGTCATTCCAGCAGCCTCTCACCATTTTTGCTTCTCAATAGACTTAAGAAGTATACGTGGTCTGGAAGTTGGTTTTCCAATAAATTGCATTTTAAGGTACAATTTTTATTGTTATTCTTGGAAAATACAAAGCCTTCATAATCTGAATGATTGCTGGTGGCATAGTGCCCCTCTGCTTCTTCATGCCTTTTAAAATGTAGCTGATTTTCAGTAGCAAAATAATTTAGAATGTTCGTCTGGCTTATCACTAAACTGAGCATTAAGGATTGTTGCCTTTTGCTGTAATTGGTAGTAAATCTTTCTGACTACATTTCCAGCTTATCAGTGAAGTGATTTTTTTTTTTTTCTTCCTTTTGTTTTGTTTTTTTGGTTTAGTTTTTTTTGTTTGTTTGTTTTTGGCTTTTTTGTAGTTTTCCACATTCCACCAAGTACTCTTTACAGTGTTTTAGTGAGAGACAGATCACTGGTTTGTGTATGAATCCAAAGGAAATCCATTCTAGCTTTAATGAAGAATCAGTGTAGTTAAATGCATTTCTGAGAGACTTGTAAATACAGGGATGATTTTCATGGTTTAAAAAAAGAGATTCTACTTTCATTATAGCAATTATTGATGGTGTATTTGAAGTGAGCGATTAATAATAGTTTTTACAATTTGTCTTCTCATTTCCATCAGAGTGCTTTTGATATTTGTGATGAAATATATCTTTAAATGGTGATTCAGTCAAATTTCTGAGTGTTTCTGACTGGGGAGTTGCCTCTCCATTTGCTCTGCCTCTTTTCTGGCAGAGCTTGATTCATACAGTTTTAACTAGTCACTGGGAAGTCTAGTTGCAGTGGTGGATCATGGGGTTTAGATTTTGTCTGAACTAGGTTGAAAAGGTGTGGATGAGATGTAGAGCTAGAATATTTTAAAGTACGGCTACTGTAGCGTGCATCATTAATGTCTTTCCGTATTGGCTACATTAGTAAGTAGTATGCTGAAAGCAAGTTACAATGGATAGAATTTTGCCACATAAAATATTTTATGTAACATTTGAATAGTTAATTTGTTTCAGAACAGTAACAACACATAGGGTTTTTTTGTTTTATGTGCTTGAATTTTTATAGTCAGGGATGAACGTGGAAGGAAGCTGAAGAGGAGAAACATCCAGATACGTGAACATTAAGAAATGTTGGACGATAAAAAATAGCATATTCACTGTAGATTGGAAGCATTATTTTATTCCAGTCTAAACAAGCTCTTTAAACAGCTCTTCACGAAAGGTGGAGAGTGCATTTTTTACATATAGAAGCATCATTTGATTTTATTAGGAGCTTTGCTGACAGCTGGCATCATCAGTTTGAACAAAATGAAGTTTAAGAGGTTCATGACCTCCCCTTTGTTACAATTTATGGTACACTGAAAGTTGCCAGTAGAGTAGTTTCAGGCCACATTTTAAGTCATATTGGTAAAATGATTTGACTTGCCTTTCAGTCAATTAAACTATGGAGATGAAAAAGCTAGTGAAATTTCTAATGATTCTGACACTGTGTATATGTATGTCTAGTTTTCAGTTATTGCATGTTAGTCTAGTCTGAACTTTAAGTACAGTTACAGATGTTCTCAAGGAACAATCTGCATGTGAGTATAAATTTTACTTCTGTTTGTCTGGTCAGTTTATGTAATAATTGCAGAGTTCTAGTAAAATATGAATTCATCTGGTTGTGAACAAACAGGTTATAAAAACTTCTTTTGTCAAAGCAGCAGCCAGTATAAAGAAGCTGGATTGTTCCTGAAGTAAATGACAACGTAAATACTTGACAGCTAAGTTCTGTTGTTGAATGTAGTAGTATAAATTTCTCAAACTTTGATGCAAGTCATGCTTTACTAAATGATGTGTAAACTGGTTTTCCTGTTGCAGAGGTACAAAAAAGTTATCTATTTTTAGAATTATTTTTTTTGTTATTGTTTTTATTAGGTACTCCTACCCATTTTTTGGCAGTGCAGCCCCTATTATGACAAGTCCACCTGTAGAAGTTAGAAAGAACATGGAAGTCTTTCTTCCAAAGTCATATTGTGCATTTGACTTTGCAACTATGCCTCATCAGCTTCAAGATACATTCTTCAGGTAGTAACTTGCAATTTTTTAAATCTTAATTACACTTTTCTAGATTTTGTTGTAAATGCAGCCATGTTAAG
This sequence comes from Zonotrichia leucophrys gambelii, assembly GCF_028769735.1. Taxonomy (NCBI): domain Eukaryota; kingdom Metazoa; phylum Chordata; class Aves; order Passeriformes; family Passerellidae; genus Zonotrichia; species Zonotrichia leucophrys. Next base: position 67,261,588 of record NC_088200.1, on the reverse strand, counting down.
ATTATCAGTGCTAGAATTTGGTAAATAACTCAAGAACTAATGCGAATAAATACTTAATAGCTTACTCTTCCAGTTTCTCCATTATCATTTAAAGTCAGGAATTCTACAGTTCTTGATTTTCTCTCCTGCATACTTAGGTACTGTTGCTTACAGAAATAAATACAATTGCCATAAATTTTAAAAGTAAAGCTTGATAGCATCATTTTTGACAAAGTACTTCTTGAAATATGAAAATCTTTTCTTTTTAATATGCAATGTCCATATGATATTTTTAAAAATACAGCAGGTACCTGGAAAAGAGTTTGCAGTGTTGAGGGCTCTAAAACAGTTCTCCTAGTAGTTCCACCAGATTTCAAGAAATGATTAAGATGTAAAAAAAATCCTCAAAATAGTATTTTTAAAGTAGCTCTGGGGGTGCTGTATTTTGAGTGACAATGGCTAAAATTATTTTGTAAGTATTTATAAATTAAGATGATCAAGCTGTGTTAGCACTATTCTTTATGTCTCTCACTGTAACATTGTTAGTCCCCAGTTGAAGAAAGGAATGATAATCTGAACCAAGTGATTGAGAAGATACAAAGTCAGTCAGTCTCATTCCTCTAAGTGAAAGGCAGTGAAACTAACTCATATTTTGGCTTTTGTAACCATCACTGATTTAAGAAGTTACTTCTAGAACGTGAGATTCTTCTGAATAAGAATGCCTCCTGTTTCATTTTGGTGCCTGACACAAAGATCACTTCTTTGTTTCAGATTGCCTCTGCTGGTTGAATTGTGGCACAAGGATAAAACAGCCAAAGACTTACTTCTAGGAATGGCAAGGCTTCAGCTCTCTAATGTTTTGGCTTCAGAAAAGACTCGCTTCTTGGGTGGGAATGGTGAACAGTGCTGGCGTCAGACTTGCAATGAAACAGTCAGTTTCACAGCAGCACAAGGGTAAAACTATTTAAAAAATACTTAGCTCTGTAGCAAGTTTTCTAGAGTAGTTTGTTTAGTGTTTCTCTGAAAAACAGCTTTTTCTGCATAGCTTTTTGAATGGGTAAACAGGCTGCAGAGTACTGCAGTATGCAGAGGAGGGAATAGGCATCCAAGAGATGAAAAGCTAAATTGCCTCTTCATATTGAGCAGTGTATACACTACTACCAAAGTCATTGTAATAAACTTTTATGTAATCATGATCCTGGGTAAGTTAAACTTCAGATTAAGAAATAAACAATTGGAAAAAAGGTTCTGAGGCACTTCCAAAATTAAGTCACTTAATTGTATAAAAGTTCATATTCCATAATATATTTAACATTATTTGTCCATAGTATGCTTTTAGATACAACTAACTGACTTTGGTGAAAGTTAGGACAGATGCACCCAGAGAATGGAGATGTCTCCTGTTTTTTTCAGGATAGTAGCAGGGCTTTCAGCTTGTGTACATCAGAAGGAGCAGTATTAGCTCATACTCTGTCTGAAGACAAATGTTCATTTACATGGAGCAGTGCTGGGGCTTTATATTTATAGGCATATTGATATTTGTGTGTGTGTATTTTTCTATTTTTCTTTTTGATTGGTAGTTACTTCTGTCCTGTGTCCTTGTTGAAGATGATTAGTGTTTACAATCAGTGTCTAGACCTTCTTTTTTTCTTTGTAATGATGGAATTTGATTATGCCCTTAAAAATAAACATAATTGCTATTAAGACGGAGATCAAATTTAAACAGCTAATGCAACAGATTTTAGAAAATGCATTTTATATTTAACTCACGGGAGATTTCATGTTAGTGACTGGGTGTCTCCTCTCCTCCCAACTTAATAAGAAATTAACCTCAATAAAAAATTAACCTCTGGCTTTGCTTAAACTTCTGTGGGAAAGCTGGCAAGGCCTCATTCTCTGAAGAGTTACTTTAAGGTCTCACCGTACATTAAGCTTTATACTTTTTCCATTAGTTAAATGAAATCTGGTTTTGCACAAAGCATAACCACTAGATGGCATTCTCAAAATGTAATAAGGTCTGTGCTTTTCTGTGCTAACCCCTTCTTATCCTTGCTCTTGTTGGCATAACCTTCTTTTTACACTGGTAAGTTCAACAGACTTGTCGAATCATTTATTCGGATCTCTGAGGTTAACTAATGCAAATCTTGTTTTCTTTTTTGTCAGTAGCCAATGGAAAGTTCTAAGAATTTAATGCAGCCATTTATTTTAAATGAAGTATGAGCATTTATTGGATTTTTTCCTTTGCAAATAGAAGTATAGTGTAAAAGCCTGCACCCTTGTAAAAAGCATTTCAGTGTCATCTAATCTATTTGCTGAAAGTGAATTTCTGTGAAAACTACAGCTGTGGTTAATTCTTTCAGCATCTTGTTGCTTGGTATGTTCTGCAGCTTCCAGGTGACGAGTGATTGTGTAATTTGCCTTTCTGAGTGATTATCACTGAAATGAGAGGTTTTGTTTTGACCAAGATCTACAATTCAATGTACTTTTATTTGAGACTTTTGATCATTTGCAGTTACATGATTTTCTGTTCCTTCTCTTAATACCTTTCTGTGAAAAGGACTGGCTTTGTTTACTACAATTTGACTGTGATTTGAGATAAGGCAGTTGGAAACAAACTGTTCTTAAGCAGAAACCACAATTACTTTCACATTAGTTATTTAAAGTATCTGTTATGTAGGTATTGTTTCTGTGCAAGGGCAGGTAGATATTTTAACCTCTTTGTGATTTGAAGTTGCCAGTTTTCTATACTGAAGCTTCCAGAAATGTGTTTATAGAAATCCAAGGATGTTTTACCACAAATTATATGCTAAGTTACTTATATTATGGACAACTAGAAGGTTACTGTTAAAGTCTAAACAAGGAAAACTAAGGAAATTTAATGAGTATCTTAAGTTGAAGTCAGCAGCAGTGCCTGTATATGAACAGTTACGTCATTAGAAAGATTTAGGACTGTAGGTACAATTTTGGATTATTCCCTCATTGCAGGGATGTATTGATCATAGTAATTTGTTAGTTAAATAGGTTTCTAATGCCAGGTTTAAGTCAGAAGTCTTGACATTAATTCATAAACTAGGCTCTAACTTAACAATATATATAGGAGAGCATGTTTGAGCTCTCACATGGGCAAGTGTTTACAGATTCTGAGCTTGCACAGAACAACTTCAGCTTTGCTGTTTTGGGTGTTGTCTTACAGTTCTTTTTCTGTATCTTTAGGCAGTTTAACTTAAAATAACATTCTAATGCTATTTATAGGTCAGGCACCAGAATAGCAGAGCTTTCGTATACCATCACCTTGGAAGACTACGGACTTGTCAAAGTGCAAGAAGTTATGGTGTCAGATTCTTCTCAAGTAAATTTTATATAAATCTTTTCTTTTTCCTTTGAACATGTCTTTGACAACTTAAAGTTCCAATGAAAAATCCACTCTTATTATATCAGGATGTAGGTGCTGGTCAGCAACAGCATGTCCCTCACACTCAGCTTTGCCGTGCCCCAGAAGACCATCCAGAACCTCGAGAAACTCTGGAATACAAAGCAGCACTGGAGTTAGAAATGTGGAAGGAAATGCAAGAGGACATTTTTGAAAATCAGGTTTTTGCTCTTTTTTATTACCTAAATTATGTGATTGCCAGAGAAGTTTTCATAGAATTGATACAGATAACAACCTTAATTATATTTTATTTTAGTATTTCAAGTAAGAACTAAATTTTACTTATACAGAATATTAAAACTTCAGATGTAAACTACTCCATTCACAAATTTCATGCCCTTACTTAATGAGGAAGGTTAATTCTTAAGCAAGTGAAGAAAGTCCTGGGTTTGAACTGCAGAATACCATCTTCACAATTTTCCATTACTCTTTATAAAGTACAATAGATTCAAGATTCAAACTATTGATGTTAAATATTAATTCTATATTCTGTTAGTTGCATCTCAAAAACCATTGCTGTCTACTCTTGAAGTTGTTCTATGTGTTTTTGTTTACTTCTTTTGAAAAGGTAGTGAAAATCTAGTCGTTCTTTGGATATTTTTCTCAAACATGCATTTACTTTGCATTTTGTACTTCAGTTTAAGATGTCTTTCACTATCAGAATCATATCTTGAGCTATAAAAGTCAGCGTACTAAACACTTTTGCTTCAAGACTTAGGTCTGCTAGTACTCTAAAGGTGCACTTTCAGCAATTTTGATCTGGTTTGGGATTTTTTTTTTTCCTCTGAAAGCTTAAAAAGAAGGAAATGGTCCATATGCAAGCACTTGCAGAGGAATGGAAGAAAAGAGACAGGGAGAGAGAGGCGTTAGTGAAGAAAAAGGTAAGGAAATTCCTCCTTATATTTGCAGAAGGTCTAAATTGTTATAAATCTAACAAGGTAGTTGGTAACATGTATCAAAGGTTTGTAATTAAACTTTGCAGCTACGGATATGCGTGCAGCTACTCTACAACAGTGCAAAAGAATTCAAAGTAGCCTTTAATCATAGAATATTTGTTAGAAATTTCCTTAGATTAGTTTTGCTGTATATGGGAGCTGTTTGATTGCATTTTACTTGCCTGGTCAAAAAGCCCTTCTATGGCCTATGAGTTAGAAGTAAGTACCCCATTGCAAGTTCTTAAGAGCTAGCTACTTGTTTTATATGGAAATTTCTAAATAAAAGCTATCAATATTTTATACCTTTTCCCTCCTTTGTTTAGGTAGCAGAATATAATGTTTTGGAAGGACAGCTTCAGAAAACCCTGAGAGATCTGGATAAGCGAGAGAGACAGCTTTTTAACGCTGAATCAGAGGTAAAAATTGGTTGTGTTAAACAATGTAATTGCATTAGCTACTTCTATGAGGTTTGGGTTTTCACATAGTGACAACTGTGCTTTGTGTGTAAGATACTAACTAGACTCGTTCATAGTGATGTGTAGAGGAACCCTAGCAATTAAGCCCAAGTTTTGTTACAGCTACACTTTTTTAATGAAATAGAAATTCAGTGAACTTTTAAATGGGTTGCTAGGATTACAGAACTGTAAACCTTCTATTCTTGACAGAATTAATGTCAGTGCAGACATTTGTGTAACATTAGCATATCTCTGTTTTAAGTTTAGCACTGTCAGGTGACTGTTGTACACATACACAAGAGTGCCTCACTTCAAAAAGTAATTGCTAGATTGTTTGTTGAAATAGGAGAAGGTGACAAGAAGATCTGGGAGAAACTTTAGGTTTTGTTTTCCAACGTTTGCAGAGTTCCTACTTCTGTTTATTTTTTTCCAATAGTGACAGGGTGAAAGAGGATGCAGGAGAAACCAGTAACTACCACTGTACTAATACACCCAATCTGGCAAAGTGTGTGTCACTTCAGGGGTGCTAGTCATATGGAAAGAGAAAATAAACTGCCTATTCTTGTATTTCAGAACAAACTCAAAATTACGTAGGTAAAATACTGTGGTGTTTTAGCTGTGCAAACAGCTAAACTTTCTTTCCTCTTTGTAACTCAGATTAATTTTTCTAGCCTACTCATGCCTTCTGTGCTTGTAACAAAATTGATAATTCCCAACACAGAAAATCACTGGCTGAGCCAGTGTTTTGTTCAGTTCCCAGGCTGTCTGTACCTCAAGATGCAATTTGTGCTGTAAATGTTTTGATGTCAGCATCTGTGCAACAAAATCTCGTGCTCACGTTTAGCCAAGTGCATTTCAGTCTTAGTAGAAGTAGTTATTTTGAATCTTATGTAGATTTTTCTAAAAACTTGCTCAAAGTTTAGTAAGATTCTGACCTGAGAGCTAGAGATGATAAAAATCAGTGGATTCAAAAAAACATCTGGTCAAAATAATGTAGTGTTCAGTTAACAAATTACAGTTTGAGAAACAGGACATTGGAGAAGTTTCTATTCAGCTAGCAGTCATCTGGGACAGTAGCATCTTTCTAGAAAGTTCAAACGTGTCAAGGATTGGTCTTCTGTTTTATCTTGATGAGAAATTATCTCAATATGCTCAGTTTGAACAGTGCAGTCTCACTGACCTAAAGACTTTTTGGCTGTAGCTGTGACTTTCACACTCTGCAGTGAATTGGAATATTTAGCTTTTCACATTGTAGTAGGAAGGTGGAAGTGAAACCTGCCTTGAGCAATCGTGTAGAATCATTTAGATTGTACATAGGAGCTCCTGAGAGCTTTGTTTTTACAGTAGTACAGCAAGAGTATATTTGTAGCCCAAATACAATAATTGGCAGATTGGTAGTTAAACTGAAATTCAATAAGAACATATATAATGAACAGTTGAACAATTTTATTGTTTAATTTCAAAAATTAATAACAATTTTTCTGTCATGAATAGCAATAACCAGTTGTAAGACTTTTCAAGTGAAGCTCTCACTCCTATGGATTAATGTAAATATGTATCTCCTTTTAAGCTTCAAAGAGTAAAGAAGGAGCTGCAAGCAGAGCATGAACGAAATCTGCAGGTGCTTCAGGATTCTGTGCGTCGAGCCAGGGAGGAATGTGCGCACCAGCTAGAGCTAGAAAGGTCAAAAATCAAACAACTGGAAGAAGACAAGCTTCGCTTACATCAGCAGGTACGGACACAATAAAAGTAAGCATTTTTCTAAGAATACCAAGTTCAGTAGTTGTTTGGAGGCACTTGTATTCGGGCAACTTTGTAACAAACATTTTATTTAAATTTGGGATTTCTGTGCTGAGATCCATCTGTGTCAGTCTTGCTCAGTTGTATGGCCAGTTTGCACTGCGGTGCTTGTGATTATTTTTTCAACGTTGAAAATAAAGTTTCATTTAAAAGCTTACACTACATTAATAGCTAAAGAAATCAGTTATTGTCTTTGGCATTATGTCTCTGTCTGTTTTAAAAATAAATAGGTAAAAATGAAAGGTGTTAAACAGCAGTATCTTTTGTTCAAGTTCAATAGGTTATTGTAGTTCTGTGAGAAAAAGAATGACATTACATGAAGAGCCTGAACAGCAGTGTACATTTCAGTAACTTAAATAATTATTGTTGATTAACATCTAAGTAATTTCACCATGCAGTTAGTTTTATTCTTCTGTTGCAAAAGAATATTTCTTTTATCCTTATTGGGACGGAAGGGGGAACTCTCTTGTTATTGCAGTCTTCTATTCTGAGAGTAGTACTTTCTAAACAGAAAATTTAGACCATGTTCTGTTGTCCTGTAAGCTAACTTTGGCACTAACAACAAGGATAGTCTAGACATTTTTTCTGACTGTTAAAGTAAACTGTAAAAGTTAGTACTTATTTTTTTTAGCTGTTATAGCATTAGACACATAATTTGTTATTAAGTAGATTAAATCTTACAAATGCCTAAGTGTTCTGAAAAGTATTTTGTTTATGTAGATTAATTACTTGCTTTGTTTTTTGTGTCTAATATGTGATAGTGATAATCCAATATTAACTTTCACTGTTCGAAAAACTGTATCAGCCAAAGCCATATTTTTGTACATAGGAAGAGTTCTAATAGATTTTGGTGAGTTTTTGAGTTCTGTAATAAATACTGTTCTCAACATACATCTTTATTCGTTAGCATATGTCAACCACAGTACAGGGAACTTTTTAAAAATGTAGCTAATACAAAAATGTTGCTAACCTTGAAGATAGTTATTTTGACTATTCTACTTCAGAGCACTCACTGAACCGGGATGAAGAAACTGCAGAATGCAGTCCTATTCAAAGTGATAAGCGGATCATTTTTGCATTTTGTGTTGTTGGCAGCTGCCAGTAGCTCTTGTTCAAATGGCCAAATGCCACCAGCTAGTATTCCTAATTATTCATTCTTTCAGCTCCCACTGACCATGTTTAGCTTCAACAGGCCTTTTCTAAATAAAATAGAATCTAAATAAAGTAAAATCACAATCACTTTATTTTTCCTATTCAGAACAGACCAAAGACCACTTAGCTCAGTATTGTGGTGCAGCAATGGCTGGATTTAGATGATAAGAAAAAAGGAAGTGAGACTCTGAAAAAACTGCAGTTTTGGTATATCCAGCAATACCATTAAGGGGTATATGTACTCTTTGCCAGAATCAGTTTCAAACTCAGTAGCCATCAATGAAAGTTTTCTTCATGATCTCATATGATTCTTTTAAAAAACTATTTAGTATTGCAACATCCTATGAAATTTAATTATGTCTTTTGTATTTAAAAACTTCTTTTTATTAATTTTAAGAACATTTCTTACTAATTATGAAGGCGCCTTTAGTGCCTGTGCAACATACTGTTCCTGATTACGTAGGTGGCCGTTGTACTGTTTCTCTTCCAAACACAAGCCCCACAGTGTTTTCTCTTGTTTTGTACTAAGGCCATTTTTTTCTGGAGCATCCTGGCTGTCTTCCTCTGTGCTGTTCCTGCTATGCTTCAATATGTGATGGTTGTTGCCACATATTGAGCATGAGACAGGCTTTTTTCTTTTGCTTTGTTGGGGGTGAGGCTTTATTTGCTTACTTTGGAGTTTCACTCTAGGGCCCTGCTCTTTGTAATTTGCACAAGCAGAAAGTTTCTGTTGCTACCAGATGAGTTTCTTCTTTTAAGACCTTTTTGGATGTGGAATTTTTTGTCTGTGTGACTTTTTTGGGTTTTTTACTGCATGTTAAATGTTCCGGTATAAGTAGTCTTATTCCATACCTTTTAAAGGGATTTGTCAATACACAATTTCCACACTTAGACACTTAGAGATCTCTAGAATTCAACCTGTTTTGAGGTAAGCCCCACTATGTACAAGAGGAGATCTTGAAGCGTCCACCTTGAGGAGCATCTTTCTGAATAAGGAAGTTGTGCTTTATTTGTGGGATTTTTATAGTTTCTTCATGTCCATAGTTCTGAGTTCTCATAAGATATTCAATTTTTGAGTGTGTTTCCAGAACAAAACAAGCAATTAAATATTGTTTTAGAAGTTCCAGAGAGAGCTGATATTTCTAATAGCTAAAGCAATTGGTTATTGTCTTTAAAAATATTTATTGTTTTAAAAATAAATAGGTAAAAATGAAAGGTGTTAAACAGCAGTATCTTTTGTTAAGTTCAATAGGTTATTGTAGTTCTGTGAGAAAAAGAATGACATTACATGAAGAGCCTGAACAGCTCTTCATGTAATGTCATTTGGAATTGAAAAATGTCATGAAATTGTAGTTTTGTGTGAAAAAGAATGACAGCAAACTCTGTTTTTGTATCACTCCCTAGAAAATATCTTTGCTTTCTTATATCCATTCTGTAACAATTATAAATGCAAAAAGCAGAAATCTGGGAGAAAAATAAAGCTGACCCAATTAGAAGATCCAAAGAATTAAACTATTATTGTACTAGTAGAAATTGTTAGCTTTGAAACAGAAATGAGTTCTCTAAAGCATTTTTGCCCAGTATTTAAACTGTGGGATAGAATTCATGTAAATACTTGCATTATCTAGTTGGACATAAATACAAGATTAGCACATGGGATCATTTTCTACTGTGGAATACTTCAGTTCCATCAGGTGTATTAAGGTATTTATAGTTGAGTAATAGCTAACAGAAGAAGAAAATCTCACAAAAAGTTCTTAGTATTTTTAATATACTATAAAAAATGCTGTTAAACATTTGACTTCATTACTTTCTCTGTAGCAAGTAATTGTGTATTGGCATAATTTTTCAAATTACCCATTGTATGTAAAAAGCAAAGCACTCTCTTTATAAAAATCTTCTTGAAACTGTGGAAATACACTGTGAGGGCAGAGGTACTCAGCATTAAGTCATTAGTCACTGAAGCCTTTCTACTTTAGGCTTTCTTCTAAATCATTTGGCTGTACAAATTATTAGTCGTTTCCTTTTGCAGACATTCCTAAAAAAGTTATGCTGTGAAATTGAGTAAGTAATAAAATTTCATATAGTAGATAACACTGGCTTTCTTCAAAAGATGTGTAAATCTTAGTATTATGCTTTCTGTATTTCTTCTGCAAGTTGTTTTAGAAATGTGAACAAAAATGTGCATAAATCTTGATATTATGTTTATGAGGACAGACTTGTTTTTTTCTTTCCAGTACTGGGCAAAGATCCTTCTTAAAACTCTTCCTATTAAAACATTGCTGTGTGCCATCATCAAGAAATCATTAATTATGAATGTGTAACTTTCAGTGTCTGTTTTATATCAGATAATTGACAGTAAAATGTTGGTTCCAAGGACTAAGAGGTAACTTAAATTCTGTCATCTAATTATTTGTCTATGAATGGGCTTTTCTGCTAACTTGCATTTTGGTTTCTTTAATGTAGCTTTTTGAAGCAGAAAACAAGCATAAGACTTTAGAGAAGGAGTTCCAGCAATACAAAGAACAGCAAAGTAGCAAACCAGAAATCCAGCTACAATCAGAAATAAATCTTCTCACTTTAGAAAAGGTATGTTGGATTTTTCTAGTACTTAAAAATTGTCGCAATGGTGTGTTCACTGATAAAAGGGATGTAGAACACTACTGTGTGAGGAAGTGTTAATTTTTCCATTTTGGTTTACTTTTTCCAGTAATTTCACCAGGGTTTAAATATTCAGACACAAATAACATCAGCAATTGCCTTATTTCTTTAGAGGAAGCAGTAATGTTAGCCTCCAACACAGGAAAAAACCAAACCTATATATTTGAATAATGATTTATGATGGAGTCTCTGAACATTCTGTTTAAAAAACTGAAGAAAGATGATTTTCTTGAGGATTAATTTAAACTGGTTTTCCCTTATTTGCCTTTTCATAATTAAGTATTTCTGCAAAGAGGTTGTGTCATTTATCAATAAAATGGAATTGCTGTCATAAGTTGATTTGCTAGAAAGCCATATATTCCCACAGTAGAGAATTTAATTAAAACCACAGATATGGTCATTTAATGCTCAGAGTTATTTTGAGATTTGAGTAAAATTGTTGGTGAAATAAGCTGAAAAAAAAAAACGGCCAGGCTTCTTGGCACAAAATATACTCACTAATGTGGCCTGTCTGTATTCAGTCTGTATGTTGCTCTGTGCTTTAATAACTTGTAATAATGCAAACAACTGATGGAAAATATTTTTGTGCTTCTACAGACTTTTTAAGCTCTTACATTAAATATTTTTAGATTTCGTCTTTTTGTTAGATAAACTAAACAATCCGGTTCTTTAAGATCTTCACACACTTAATGAAAATAATTTTTGTCAGATTCAAAAGAAGTACTTCCTCAGAGGTGTGAAAAATACTTAATTTTTAATTGTGCTTATAAGTATTTTTATTTGTCTTTTAATACAAAATCTTTTGCACAGATAAACAAATTATTTTTTTAGCAGTAAAAACTTTGAAAGATGTATTTAGTTGGTAATATCATAGGTTCACACTAGATGCAGAGATTTTAGAGAAAATAATGTAGGCCATCAGCAAACTAAAAAAAAAAAAATCTATGTACCTTTTTGAGTGGGGTTTATCCATCAGCATTTTCATTAAATTAGTGTTTATAATCTTACTTTGAATCAAAAAAGGATGAGGGGATGGCTGATCTGAGAATCTTAAATTTAAGGTTACATCAGTAGATTTAGTGCTAAAAACTAATCTTTTTCTTTGTATAGATGGCCATCCAATAAAAATAAGGTTATATTTTAAACAAGAAAATGTTCTTGTGCCATAATATTTATGTTATAGTGTATAACAGCTTTAGATGATGTTGTATATTATGCTACATAAACACTTTTCTTAAACCAGACCCTTTGTATATATACATCTTTCAGTGATTGTTACTGCTGTTATTACTTCAGCTGATATGATTTTAATTGCTTTTAGGTTGAACTTGAAAGAAAATTAGAGTCAGCTACCAAGTCAAAGCTTCACTACAAACAACAATGGACAAGAGCTTTGAAAGAACTTGCAAGGTTAAAACAGGTATGCAGGTTTTCATTGGTCATATGAGACAACCGAGTTATTGTCATGTTGGAAGCTGCTGGGATTACTGTTAACTACTGTTTTCATATTATTAGTGTTTGTTTTTGCAAAGTAAAGCTCTCAGCTGTGCTTTTAACCAAAATGAGAACAGCAAAACTAGCTTGTGTTTGACTTTGAACTCAGGAAAGACCAAGGCTCAGACCTGCAAAGAAGGCTGAACTATTTAAAAGCAGACGCGATTAGAAAAATAAAAGGTTTACTTTAATTCCAAATAATTCTGCATCAGCTCTTCCAGGAAAATATTTTGCCGCAATCCCAACCATCTCGGACAGTTACATAATAACTGTTTTGTATTTTATTTGTATAATGAATGAAGGGTAAAGATGAGAAACAAATTTTCACTTTTAGAACTAAGGTTTATGTTTTGATGAATGCATAAAATGAAGAAAACTTAACTTACACTGGATGTGAAATTTTTCTCTGCTTTTGGAAATTCTAATCTCATGCTAATGTAATATACTATTTTACTTCTAGGTTTTAACAGAGCTCTTATGTGTCTATATAGATACAGTTATATACTTTTGACTTGAAATTACTCTGTTTAAATGTGCAGTAGTAGCAGTTTCATCCTGATTGAATCTGTATTACATGTTGTGTTTTGTCATCATCTGTCTTTCATGAATTCCAGTAAATATTAGCTAAACTATGTGCATAAGAATGGCTAGCATTTCCATTGGCCCTGACAAACAAATTAGTAGATCATTAATCCCAATCCATTCATGAACAAACCTTGACATGAGCACAGACCTTTAGTATTCGCATTTAGTAAAAGGTTTTTATTGCCTGTATTCACACTTACTTCCAACTTGAAGGAACAGTGTTGGGTTTTCTTAAAGATTATGGTACCTGCTTCATTTCTACTGATAGAATAATCAGGTTTTGGAGAATAAGAAGTTAAGCCTGTGTTCTTCTATTTTATAGTGCTTCTTTAGTCTGTATTTATGTTTGAAGAGAGTCAATGCACACCGCTATGATTTTTAGTTAGTAAGTTAAAACTTAAAACTAACCTTCATTTGCAGTCTTCAAATTGTACCTCTTTTGCTGAGTGACAAAAGGGGTCATATACAATTTGTGAAACATCTATGCTTGAGAAGGTGATAGGAAGAATATAAACCTTATCCCTCTGATTAAGATTTCTTCAGCAGTCATGAAATATCCAGCCTGTTTTTTCTTGCATGTTTTAAAATTTCCCATAGATTAAAAGCAAAGATTGTCACTTGCCACACTAACACTAATGTGTATCACTATCAGGTTCTTGTTACAAATTTCATCACCAAAGACCTGGTGAACTGATTTCATTAATATGTGTTGATGGTTTCAACTGAACCTCTTGATGAAAGTCTGAACCATGAAATAAGTTGGCATGTGCAGTGGATTATGCTACCTAAAACTTCTACAACAGAACAAACCCTTTCAAATGCAGTTTCTTGTGGTTTTTATACTCCTTGTGCTTAATCTATACTTAAAACTTTTATCAATAGACTAAGTGGCTTTAAAGAGCCAAATAAAAGTTGAAGCAAATCTGATTAAAAAAAAAACTTGCTGTGTTTTAAATATAAATTTGGAAACTGTAGCTTAAGGAATTCTAGGTTTGCTTTAGTTCAGATGATTTGTGCAATTGTGCATAGTCTGACCAATTTCTTGTTTGAATTGGATTAGTACCATGTTAATTTTGTGTTGCCTCTGGTGAATAGCCACAGGGCTGTAATCTGTGCCAGTAATTTGTCACACCAAAGCTCTCTAGAGAACTACACAAAACATTTGTGTAGTGAGGATTAGACGCTGAAAGCCGTATCTTAGATTGTTAATAAATGTTAATGACAAAACCCAGCTGGTAAGTCTTGGAAATGAGATCTAATGCTTTGTGCCCATTGCCAAAAAAATGTTTAAACAGAGATTTCCATTACTTAAAGGTGACCTGGTGCAGTCAATTTGTGAATTAAAGAAGCATAATCTACAAGCTAAGCATTTAGTAAAATGCTCTTCTGATTTGCAACCATAAAAGTCAATGTTTCCTTAATTATAAAGTTTTCTTTTACTTTGGAACTAGTTTAGCACACATCTGGGATAGTTTTGTATTTTGCAGAATATAAGAGACACTGCACATAACTTAAAGTATGATATGTTAATAGAATATGATCTAAGTTTCTCCATGGGTAGGACTTCGAATGCTAAACACAGTGCCAGTTTTATTGAAGTACAAAGGCACACATACATCATATTTACCTGTACTTAGAGAATACAGAAGTTAGTTAAATTTAAATTAGTTTGTAAAATTGAGTGACAATAGACTTCACCCAGCTTACTTATCTTTTCTCTTTTACTCAGTAAAAGTCTGTATTCATGCTTCATTTGTTATAGCCCTGTTCAGCTTTTAGGGAGACAAAAATGTCATCAAATTAACTACATAATCTGTGCACCCAGGTAAATGTTAACATTTCTGGAGATTTCAAAAACTCTTTCAATGTTTGGTGATTGGGTGACCTAAGTACTACACAAATGAGATTTCCTATTTATTTTTTTTTTATGTGAACATTATTTCTCAGAGGAATCATCACTATTTACATGAAATTGCATCCATGTTTACACAGAACTTAAATATCAAATTTAGTACCTGTCTGGGTGTAAGAAACATTTTATCAAGACAAGAATCAAAATTGGCAGAAATGTCATTTTCAGAAGTTGATTATCTCAGTTAGATTTACTCTAAATCGCCAAAATCTCAAAATGTGCATGCATCCACTGTTCCAGAAGAAGTATTTTTATAAGTTTTCTAATGTGTTTGTCCTACAGACCTGTTAGAACCAGGACTGAGGTATTTGTTTAAAACAGCATAGACCATATTAGCTGGCTGACAATTCATTCTGTCTTGTCCAGTATATTGCTTATCCACTCAGTAATTAATTTGATTTATTTATAAGTAATTTAGCCAAGGTTAGGATGTAAATCTTTGGTAAAAAAAATTAAAAGGCACACACACACAAAAAAACCCCACAGTTGAAAGTCTAAATCTTGGTTAAAAACTGTGTCTTGAAACCATCCAGGCCCTCCTACTGACTTGTCAGCTCTGGGTTATTTTCAGAAAACTTTACTTGAGTTCCTTAGCTTCAATCGTAAGTTTTTCCCACAGACTTGCATGGTATGTATGAGTGGGAGAGTGAATAGTGGCTGCTATTTAGCCATTGTTTAGTCTAGTGTATGTATGTTTACATCTCCCTTTTGGATTTATAGGCAGCTATGGCAAAATAAAGATTGTGCTTCCTTGATTGAAGATCCTCTTAACTAAAGCACCTGGTGGCATACAGGGATTCTTTAATGATCTGATTATAATTCAAATTTTGATGGTTTTTTATTATCAGTAATTTTTGTTAAATGCTGATATTTCTGTAGTATCGTAAGTTTCAAAACGTGACTGAGATTTCCACCATACAAGCTTTTAAAACAGTATTGCATTCCTCAAGCACTACATTAGAGATGAAAACTGGTGAAGAAAATTAGTAAAACCTTCAAGTATGTTATCTGATAACTAGAATGCAGACTTGTTTGGTATGGATTTATTTTGTTTGTGGAGGAAAATGGAAAAATGTGAAATTAATAAGGAATATTGTTGATAAGTATAATTTAAGGAGATGGGTGAGGAGCTGAAGAAAAGGGAACAAGAGGAGTAGGAGGATTAGAAGTGCTGAGAAAGTAGTGCAGGAGAAGGTGACTACACCAACTAATACATATTACAGAGATAATTCTTGGTGTTCTTACATATGCTATTCTTGATTAATCTCTTGCTGCCTTACTGTGGGATAATGGCTGATGATTGGGTGATGGTGTAAGTATAATGTATTTCCAAGTGTTCTGAGTTTCTGGTGGGTTTTCTATTCTGTTCATAAAGTTGCCTTTAGTGTCCAGCAGCTGATGATTCTGGAGTGTTCCCTTAGGTACAATTTAAAAATACAAAAGGTTAGGAACAAAAATAGTAGTACTTCTTATTGAGATTTGAAATAGCCTGACTGTATAGAATAAGCAGTTGGGAAGAAATCTGAAAGATTCCTTATTTTAGGATATATTATAGGAGTAAAATTTGGAAAGTTAGCCAGAAAGTCTTGACTGAGAGTTTTCAGCATGCAGCATGTATGCACTTGTGTGCACTGAAGTACACTTGAAGAATACCGAGTATTCAACAATAACTCAATTTTTCAGTATACACAGAATAAAATAAAGATTGTTGTTTCAACAAAGGGATTTAGAAATGTTGGACTTAATTTTATGCATATAGTAAATGTGCAGAAGTGTTTTATTAATTGAAATTTTGTTTTGAAACATCTCACAATAAATTCTGCTATTTTTCAAGTCCTGCCATACAGTAGAGCTCTGTTCCTTCCCTATTTAAAAAAGAAGAATGCTTGTTGCTCAGTGGTTTTTTACATTGTCATGGAAAAAGTGGATTTAATACCTGAGTATTAAAGATAAAGTGACACCAGTTTCATCACTGATATGTGTAAAAAATCCTTCCTTCTCTCTCACTATAACAAGATACAGTCTTTTTATGGTCTCCCAATAGATCATAACAGAATTGTATATAAATTAATTTAAAGTGAGCATGCCTCCCTTCTTATCAAACTGTTGTAAATCCTTTGCCATCTTCTTGTATTGATGGATTATTAGGAAATGGGCTTCTCGTGCTCTGCTAAGAATGGTATACATAGAACAAGTTTTCTGTTATGCACCCTACAAATTGTTATGACAGACTTTTTAAAGGAGTCAAAGACTAATGTTGGGAAAGACATTTGAAAAGCACAGAATATGAAGTGTGTAATGTAAATTACACACAGGATCAATCATGAAAGAATCCCTTCTCACTTGTTTTAGTGTCTGTTTTCTAAGCTGGACTGTCATGAACTGAATGGTAGGAAAATCTTGCTACAGAAAATGTTGATTTTTAGTTTTTTAATTTAATATGTTTGTGCTTAAATGTTGCTATTCATGGCCATAACATGGCACATCTCTAAAATTCTTGACTTTCAGTGACTTCAATTAATCTGGACTTTTTCCCTTTACACGCCAAATAACTAAGTGCCAAATATTTGCCATATTTACATCATAATTTTATTAGTAATCAAATTAGATATGAAATCTCATTTATCTGAAAGGAATTCCTACCCAATATTAGCTTGGAGACAAAATGTACTGATAAAGGTGTTTCTCTCCTTTATTGAGTAAAAAAGAATTTAGCACGCACTATATTTAATCTTGCTTCCCTACAAATCTAGGACCATTATCCCTAGCAAAGAGTATACTCACTAGCGATGCTGGTTGTGGTTGATTTTGTGTTTGTTGGGTTTTTTGATAGAATTTTTCTCCAGAGAAAAATATCAAAAGGAACAGGAACTGAACAAATGATTCTGCAGAAAAGGCTCACTTTTCCTTCCTCTCTCCTTGGCTTCTTCATTATGCTCTGTTGTCTCTTTCTTGGTTTAATTAAACATTATTAAAGATATTTATTTAAAAGTTATGTTTCTCAAATGAATTTGTTCAGTGAGGGCATAAAGGACCAATCTATTAAATAATGCTCTGATGAATATGAAAGCATTGGGAGTAGTGTGTCCTCTTTGCGGTCTGATAGATACAGTTTAAAATAGACATTGTTCTCTTAACATTAAGAATATGTACTTCGTCTATATACCACTTCTTTAAGCTAGTCTAAAATGCCTTTTTTGCTCTCAGGTTGCCATTGTGAGCATGTTGCTGTGCAGCAGAAACGTATGGATCATTGAACTTCGCTGCCTCAAATAGTAGTAGCACATCAGGATGTAATGAAACCTGTGGTCCCACAGGCTGCTGCAGTTATGCTTTTCTTCTGCAGTGCAGGTGGAAGAGCACTTTCAAAATTTTCCCTCATAGATCAGAGTAATATACTTCACAAACTGAAGGACTGGATTAGAAGGCTCCTACTCAGTGTAGTCACAGCATTGTGATGGTTTGTGTTTATGTGAAAGCATTGCTGTCCTAGTAACAAGTGCTACTCTGTTTTGCATCACTTTTCTAGTATTTTGGTTTTGGTCAATTTTTGCACAATGTACCTTCAAAATTAATTTTCTCACAGAATTATAGAGATACACCAATTTTACAGACTTGGAGTAATACCTACTCTCTGCCTCTTGCATCAAATACTTCAACAGTACTGCTTTATATGTAGGGATTTTTTTTTTTCAAGCACATATATCTATCTTATTTCAAAACTTTCTGTGGTCAAGAAGCTCCTTGTGTGCTCAAGCATATTGCTTAATTGATTAACTTCCATTCTTTCAACAACTTGAATTATGTCTCTAGTTTGAGGCATGCCTAATTTTGAGTTTCAGCCATACTTTTCATTGGGTGAGAAAGACCCAGCTAGCTGAAAGGATGTGAAATATCAGTCTGGTCTGTACAGAGGCCTGCAGTAGGTGCACGAGATCTAGAAAAGTAGCTTGGATAACTGAATAGCCTCCAGCAGCCCTCAGTCAGTTAAGTACATTGTGAGCCAGCAGGTGCATTCCGGCTATTGTCTTTAATGGACTTAAGTGAATGTATTCTTTATTTATCTGTTTCCTTTTCAAACTGCTTCCTTTTCATTTTTAACTCCATAGTATCCCACTCTTTACACATCCACTTTTTCCCTGCTGAATTTCATTGTAACAGAAGCAAACTTCCATAGTGATTTCCTCATTAATGAATATGTTGAAGGGTAGATTCTTGTGGAATTCCACTTTGGCCTTTTTGCTGTTGTGGAGATGATCAATTGCTGTTCTTTCTCTGGTGTTGTAAACCCTGAGTCAGCTGAGAGGGCTTTTTGCTGTGACTGCTTAGTTGTGTGTTTGGTAGGAGGTTTCTTTAGTGTGGTGTTTGGTTGGGTTTTTTAAGACTGGTGGGAAGAGTGACTTTTATAGAAAAGCTAGATTAATTCTTCCTGGTATACCCCTATGACCTGTTAGGTTTGGGTTTAGTTATGGTTTCAACCAGTTTGGCCGCTATGGAAGTTAAGTTCTGCTGGTACTTTCTGGATATTTCTAAGGCCTCTATTTAAATAAAGAATAAAATAAAAAATGGAAAAATAGTTATTCCTGTGGTGTAAACACCAGTGTTGGTAATGGATTAAGACTATCCTTCAGTCAGTGTCATAACTTTTTGTTTAGATTTCCTTATAACTCTTGAAAATTTTAAAAACCAGCAGTCTGTAGTAACCTGTTCCTTGTTTAATCTACAAATGCATACATATACTGTATGTATTTGTGGATTATTCTCAGCCCAAGGCAGAATAGGTTTTGTTACAGCGTTCTTCAACCCTTTCTCACATAAAAAAGGATCTCTCTCACATGGGAATATCCTCCTGCAATGAATTCTTGATGGAGAAGGAAGGACTATGGCCTTATCTTCACCAAGTGCTTTTTCTATGCTTCAGTCATCTATCAGCTGCAGACTCTGGCAGGATTCCTGCTTCTGGTTTTTTATTAGTATGTATCTCTTTAGCAAGATGTTCTTCAAGATTTATAACCTGTCTCACTGAAGTTTTAACATTTTATTTGGCTGGCTGGTGTATTGAATTTAGTATAAAAACTAAGTTTTTAGATTCTTTAGGGTTGATTTCTTGTTGAGTACTTCTCTGTTGTGTTGTCTAGTCACATTAACAGTTGAAGCCTCTTTTAAACCAATTCCTTTTGAAATTCAGATCTTCTTGCCCACTATTGATCATCAGCAGGGAGTGTTTAAAATGCTGGCAGCTGGAATTCAGGAAACTACCTTATTAAAAATCTTTCAAATAATATGAGGTTGACTGTGGAAATAATATGCTTACACATATCAAGCAAAGAAATTACCTTTTCTTAACCTGCATAATAAATATAATATGGATTATATTAATAATGAAACGCTCCAGATGAAAGCAATGTCAGAATTGCAAAGATAAACTTGTGCTTCACAATATGCCTAGATCCAGGATGTTTATGTCACTCCCATCTTATTTGGTAACTGCCAGAGGTCTTCTGTCTTATTCTGGGTGTAAGACTGACTGCACAGTTAGTGCACAAGGTCATATGGAAAATGACAGGGAGAAAAATTAATGAAGAGAGGACCATGTTTACTAAACCACTTTAATGTCATGAAGTGGATTCAAGCCTTCTTTTTTTAGTATCTGTATAGAGCTTAAAAATTAGAGCCAAGCAAACTTTTAGAATAGATAGACTGATTTCATTAAAACCACAAAGTAAGTTACCTAACATTTGACACGGTACTATACAATTGCGAAAGGACCCCTTGCCAGAAATTTGTCTCCAAGGCTTATTTTTTAACCACAAGTTGTAATTTCAAAAAGCAGTTCTTAAAGCTTTGATACTAGTCACTATGGGGCTGATGATGGAAGTTTCCTGCAGCTATTTAGCTTTTATTTTCTAAAAAAAAATTTCATATACCATATAGTGAAGGAACAAATCTCAGTAGCTTGAGCAGTTCCAGAAGTGCAAGTTTTATGTCTACCAACTTAAGCTAGAGTTAGTAAGAGAATTTGTTAATAATTTTGCTGTTATGTTAATGGGCAGATATCTCTAGGCTGCAGTTGATCCAACCTGGACAGGTTTACTGTGATGATGATAGTCAGTGGTCTTACTGCATTATAGATATCATTAACTAAGATGTTTTGTTAACTCCTACATATCTAAAACTCCTGGAGATGTAATTGACTTCATTCCTAAAGTTCTGCTCTGTTGCTATAATTAGCACTTTTAGATGTAATGGTGTAGTCAACTGAGTTATATCTTCACCCTTTCCCGTACAGCGTGAACAAGAGAATGCAATGGCTCACCTTAAAAAGCAGCAACAAGAGCTCGAGCACATGAGGTTGCGCTATTTGGCAGCAGAAGAAAAAGAGCTGGGGAAAACAGACCGTCAAGAGCTGGAGGATATCAGAAATGAACTTAACAGGTATAAGAAGTATTTATAAGATTCCTCCCCGACTGTTGCCTTTCCTTCTATTTCCTTGCTGTGAGTCTCAAAACAGGAGAAGATTCAGTTAAATCAAGATTATAATTTGCTGTCAGTTCAGTGAAAGAACATGGTTTAGTGTCCCTTAGGTAAAGATTGCATATTTGTAAAATGCAACACTACAGCAGTGTAGAAAAATCCATGTTTAACACCATGTAGTTTATTTTTTGTTAAGGTCACAGATGCACAGCACCAAGTTTTTTGTCTGTTTTAAATCATAAGTTCTAAGCATAGCTGCTGTGTTAAGAAAAGAACAAGTCTTATTTTATTCTGATTTTGAATACATAAAATTTTAAATTTATCTAATGTTGTGCTCCTAAAGCTGTCGTGCACTAGTTTTGTATGTTGAACCCTTTTAATCTGAGTACAGATTACATTACCAAGCAGAAACCTTGATAGCAAGTATAGTTACTTATGCACATACAGAAGCTTTTGTTAATTTTTAAGTATTACATTTCTTTTTAGTTGTAGTTACTTTTCCCAGAGACAGAATAATTTTTTTGCCTTCCACAGATTTCTTTGTTTTACTTTGTAGTTCAGTAGATAAACTAAAGACTAAATACAAAGATAATCAAAATGAGGATTCATATTCTCTAATTATTTCTTTATCTATATCAGGCTGAAACAACAAGAAGAGGAGAGAAAGAAATTGCAGGATGCTAGAGATAATTCTTCTGGCAGAGTGGATAGTCTTCATTGTAGAAAAGTAAATGAGAATACAGATGATTACCTCTCTCGTCTGATAGAGGAGAGGGATACCCTACTGAGGACAGGAGTCTATAATCATGAAGACCATATTGTAAGTGAACTTGATCGTCAAATCAGAGAAGCTATTGCAAAAAGGAACATCACTATTTAAAAGCATGCAAAAAGTTTTAGAAAGAGCCAAAATCTGAATAGAATGACTTTTATAAGCCTATAGTACTTTGTGAAATATGTAACATTGTGCTTTGTTTTGCACATTATGGTCAGCTCTCTTTGAAGTCAATGTAAATACTTGCAACATGTCAAGTTAAGCACAGCTGTAAGTTTTATGGGGGCAATGACTGTTTGTTAATGTTTTTATACTCATATGTATATATATATAATTGTGTGTGTGTAAATATATTTATCTTGTATACCCTCTTCTTAAATATTTCCTACCTCTTTTTGGATCACCCTGATTAGGTTTATTTGTAATATTTTTAATACTAATTCTAAGAGGCTTTTAGTCCACGTTGTTATGATTTCATTCAGTTTTTAAAAATATCTCTTCAGCTATACTAGGGCAAAATGACGTCAGCTGTTTTCTCTGACGAAACTCTTAATTCTGAACTGAACTGAAGCACTGACTGAGTGTTAGTTCTTTACTAAATGACAAATAATCAACTTTTGCTTCTCTGACTGCAGCTGACATAACTAAGGTATGTAATAAATAAGAGACAAGATTTTGAGTGTGAGGGGGAAAAATCAAACCTTAAGAGACTGAAGCTGAATCAGTCATTAAGGAGCCTGATTGCCCAGGGTTGCCCTAGCAGTTTTGCACATGTCTGGTAAGGCTATACACCCAGGAGGGTGAAGAGCTTATTCAGAAGTATACATGCATTCTTATATCAATCCCTAATGAGGGAAGATACCTGAAGCCACAATTCTGAGCACGAACATAAAACAAGATCTTCTCTAAGATGTTTTCTTTAATCAGGATGTAACCACTTTCAAGTTACGAAATATGTGTTTCAAAACATGTTAACTCATTACCACTTAATTGTATGTAAAGTTTTTGTTTGATTGTGGAAGTACAAACAGCATGCAAGGGAGAAATCCATAATTAATGTTAGTTTGTCCATAATCATAATTGAAAAACTTTTGTTTTCCAGTTTTCATTCCATTTCTGTTAGTTTTGTGTGGATCTACCTAGTAACAGTCACTTACAACACTGTCCATTCAATAAGCATTCTTCTCTGTCCTGTAGGCACAACTGTTTCCATTTGAATGTCAAGTGCAAAAACCATCTTATGATTTATTACTTTTAGAATGAACAAAGATACCAATGGAAAAAATAGTGGTTTAGGTTTTTTGCATAAAATCAGTGAACTTTCATGGAGAGGCTTGTATACATGCAACCTTCCTGTTTTGTGTGGCATTAATTAAAAAGTGGGAGGAGGGGTATTTGTATCTGGGTTTAGCTCTCCATGCATTGTTTGTCCTCCTCCTTACTATGAGTGTAGATCCTGCTAAATGAACTATTCATTTAGATTCCTTAGAAAAGTTATAAACAAGCTGTATAAACATTGAGATCATATTCCCTGAGGAATACTTGAATACTTATCAATACCAGACTTCGTAAGAAATGCTGTTGTAAATGTATTTTTCTAAGTAGTGTGCTTGGAGATGCCTCTCCACTAGCAAAGAAGAGACCACCCTCTGAAGTCCCATAGAAATCCATGAAATGCAATTTCTCAATACTTTTTATGTTGTGCAGTGTGATATCACTGATGCAGGGTTATATGCAATTATTATAAATGATGCAATTGGCTTCTATCTTGACAGGAAAACTTGTTCATGGCTTTTTTTCTTCAAATGCTTGCTCACTTGTGTAATTTCTTCTCTAGACACTGGAGGGTGCCTGAGACTTAAATATTGCAAAGACAGTGTTGACTAAATTTTCATTACTGGTTGCTTTTTGAAGTGGTGTTTTATGACTTTTCAGGTGTATTATTTTATGAAATAAAATGAAATTAAAATATTAAGGACTTTGCATTGATCTTTTAACTATGAATTTGAGCAAATTTTACTATTTTCAGTCATATGACAGTCTTTAGTGCTTGAATCTGTAAAATAATAAATTTGTTAATGAAAGTTAATTGTCACTTTTCGGGTTTTTTTAATAATTAATTTTTAAATTGAATCTCTTCTGTGGCATGCAAAAAAATTACAATCATGTTGCTTTATGGTTTAAAAAGAAACCTGGGTTTTTGTTCTTGCAAATCAAAGTGCTGGGTAAAATGAAACATGGAATGCTTGTTTTTAAAAATGTTTATAAGCTTCTTCATTTAAGCTATTTTGGGTCCATTTAGCCACTTGAAAGATCACAGCTTACAAGGTGCAAAGCATAAATTTTGTGATTATTAAAACAACTTACACAGACTATATTTTGTTTTATAATAATTACTCTTAGTGTTCATTGTTTGTATTAGAATGAGGAAATTATGAATAATCTAAGCTGCATGTTTTAATTTAATTTTTTCCAGCACAATTTGTCTCTGCTTCAGCCTGAACTAGTCCAGAAGCAAAATTATATGTTTGTAGTAGATATGTATAGCAGACATGAGCTCATTATTACTGACTTTCAAAGAAAATTATGTTGAGTTCCATTTGCCTTTTTGTTACCTCAAAGCCATTTTAGAGCTTAGAGTTACTCAGTGGAAACACCAAATACCACTTCTTAAAATCAGAAATGTCTCAAAATTTGTATCCTAATCTCTCTTTATTGCATGAGATATGCCGTTTCAAACAGATGCATGGAATAAGAAGCCCATTTTAATTATCCAATAAGTAAAGGCTGTTGGAAGTGAGACTTGTGTTTACAGGTTCAGTCTTGGTTCCATAGCCCCGAGAAAATGTGGTGGGAAGAGGACCAACTGCTAGACCCTCCTGGAATTCTGGCAAAGTGCTATTGATTTTATTGCACCCAGGTTTCACTAGGGAAGCTGAAGGAATTATTTAAAACCATGTACCCTTGCTGATATGTTTCTGTGAACCCAGATGGCAGGGGTCTCGGTTCTGTGTCAGATCAGTTCCAGCTTCATCTGCCTTAGGATTTGAGCCCAGAACTTGGAGTTCACCTTGCATAAGGAAACTTTGATTATCGCCTGTACTTGTACAGTCTAGTCTAGCAAAAGCACTGGTCCACTTTGAAATTAGGACATTTAGAAGCACTGTTGTTTTTCCATTATGATCTTCAGGTAGATGATCCCTCCCTGTGTCTTTATGTGGTAATTTTTCTTCCAGTGGTGAGGACTTGCTGTTGCCTCAAATTAGTTACTACAGGTTTAAATGTAGGGCTGGAAGCCTGGATCTAGTGTTTAATTGATATGGAGCATTTGCTAAGTCTGGAAATCTTACAAACAAATAGATCTTTTTCCCCTGATAATTGTTTCACAGAAAAATTGGGTCTAAATTCTTATTTGCATAATAAAGCAGTGGAATGTTTATACATATATCTGTGAAAAGAATGTCCAATTATTTAGAAATTGTGCAGTTCTGCTTTGAATCTGAATTATTTAAGTGTATAGTTACATTAATGATCTTTATAGTATTTTTTTATTTTGGAGTGAATATCTAAGCACTGTTTCTATAATATTTCAGCAGTGATCCAACACTTCTAACACTAATACGCTTTCTGAATTGCTGTTGTGGAAAAGAAACATTGTTATATCTGGCACTGAGCTTTCAAGTATTCAATCTGCAGTTCTCCTTCATTGCAGTTCAAATGCTTCTCCCTTCCATCCACTGAGATAAACCTTAATGCACAGCTAAAAACAGAAGGCCTTTATCATATCTTCTAAGTGCTACTGGAGTATTTATACCGGTTATTACATATTTACACAATTATTTATTTTGCTACTACTGTGCCTAAATGATCGTGACCTGTGTCAAGGCTTGGATGGGAAGCACTAGCCTCACTATTGTTAAAGACAGAGCTGTAGAAAGGCGGCTGCATGCTTAGATCTAATTTCATTTGTTTCTCCAGGGGGTTGTATTAGTAGTGTTTTCATTAGAAATGTTTTTACAGATGTCGGCTATCCAGATATGAAGTCCCTGTAGTGGAGAAGCAGTCAGGAGTTTGGCATTCAGAACAGAAAGGGGAAAAAAGTCATCTTTGAGAGACTAATTTATAGAAAAATAATTTACTGACTTTCTGATATAAATGTACAGTAACCCCATGGCAGCTTTAATGCAGAGTAATTGAATTCTTGCAAGTATGGTTATTTTCTATTCTGAACTTGAAAAAATGCTACAGCCTGTCGTTCCCTAGCACTGAAGACTAAAATAGTCCCCATTAAAAATGCTGCTGGAAAAGTGATGTCCCTTGCTTTGTAGTCCAGTACTCTTTTTTCCGAGTGTAAAACTTGTGGTAGTTTGACAACATTTTAAAAATTTATGTATTACTACAAAAAGTTTTGTTCTGACAACACACATGGTAAGTAGATAGTTATAGAAGTGTAGTGTCACTGAGTGTTTGAGCAAAAGGTTTTAATGCAGTTACTGACACATAACTGCATTGACAAAATAATACGGCATCAAACATTAGAGTGGGTTTACTGGGGCAGATGGAGTCTAGGAGAACAGTACACAGCCTAATACTCTTTCAGCAGTTACTGTACATTGCTCATGGCTTTAAATACTGGGAAAAAAGTTTAAGTACTGGGAAAAAAGCTGTTAAAATTTGAAATTTGCTATGTACTGTGAATATACATTTTGGTTTACAAAGGCAAATGTAAATAGAGCAGCAAATTAAATCACCAGGGTTTGAGGAGCAGGCAATCAAGCTAATACTTTTTTTGGTAAAATTTCAGTTTAAGAGGTAATGGTAAATCTCCAACATTTGTGTATTCGCTTGATAGCATAAGTGGGGGTGCTTCTTTAGTTTGGTTTTCTGATCTGGAGGTAGAGAAAATAATTTTATTGATCTCATGTTAAGAAGTGTTCATTGTACAGACACCAAATCATCAGTATGTTTGCCTGAAAAGGCTATTTTTAACAACAAAATTAATATTGTAATACAACAGCTCATCCAGATCAGGGGTGGAAAGCACCATAAGCTGCTATTTTTTTATAATTAGGCGTGGACACAGCCAAAGGTGCGTCTCATTCATGAGAGATATGAAGTGAACACCATGCTTCTCATCTGAATGAATAACACAGTTTAGTATTCTGTCAGAGCCAGGACTGTGGGTATTGTGCCATGAATACGCACATGTATTTGGGGCAAACCACAGAACCTGCCTGCTGCTCCAGGAGCCCTTCAGTCCAGGTATAGGGCATGCTCAGTCTAGATAACATTTTTGATGTTTCCATAGCAATGATGGGTTTTACTGCAGTTTTCTTGAATGTGGATGCAATGGTTTAAATACTCTAACTTACTGGTTTGTCCTGACTCTCTGATAATAAAAAATTGGACTGAATAAATGGGGCTAATAACCCAAAGTAAAAGGAAGAAACCAACCTCCTAACCTAGAATATCAGAAGCAAGAACACACCAGTACCCTAGGGAATTTGTAGGTACATCTCTATAAGAAGGCACTGCTATTTGTGGAAAATGTTGCGCATCTCAGCAATATGATTCAGTGTCTCTTATGTGAGTTTTACCTCCTGTCCCATACTAACACATCTTGCAGAACATGTGGCCCTTTTTTTTTTTGGCTCACTGTCTGTTGTCTTGCTGCATGTATACAGTTAATCATCAAAATGGTCCTGAAGTTTTACATGAGGATACAGATTTTTATGCTACTGATCCCATTTAATTTATCTATATCATCATCAATGCAGTCAGCTTATAACTGCCTAATTATAAATAGGTAGGCTTAGCAGGAGGGTATCTTAAAAGCCATTATCTCTCAAACACTGTGAAAGGGACTAGCAATGGCTTGCCATCCTGCCCAATAGCTTGTGTTGCAGTACTTTGTGCAACATAGCAAAATCTCTCCTGAGTTGCTCATGAAGGTGATTCCACTGGTAGGCTGAGGGGTAGACTCAGGCAGACTTGGACGCCAAGTCTGTGGTTTCTCTGCCCGTCTTGGTTATAGGGGTGTTGAGTGATCTTAAACAGGGCTCTAGGCTTTCACTTCCTATCAGCAAAATGAGAATAATGTGGGAAAAGCTTTTCTGTGTAAGTGGTTCATAAACTGCTTTAAACTCCAGCTATTTGTGTTGTTTGCAGTTGTCTTAATGCCCTTAAAGGGATAGATACTGGCTTCTACTGAGATGCTTCTTCAGCGAATGAGTTTGAGCTATTGACTTTGCTCTTTTATAGTAGATAAGTCAGTACATTCTTTCATTCTTCTTGCTAATTACCAATTCACCAGAAACCTCTAGAAAAAAGCAAAAATTATTTCAATCCTTCTAGGGAAGTTAAGGGAGTCTAAGGCTGCAGCCTTCCACGAAAGGTTAGGGTAATCTTTTTGTTAAGAAATTAATTAAATGAAATTATTTTATGAGAGCAGGAGAAAGGAAAAAAAATTTTTTTTAAGTTTTGGGTCTGCCCCAAGCGAGATTTTTTTATTGCTATGGGGTAGTACTACTTACTTTGTTTCCGTCTTGATAAGATGAAGGTGATTCTTCATTATACCGATACTTTGATGAATAGCTAGTTAATGCTTGGTTGTTACAGCTATTTGATAAAGAAAAGGTCAAGCATTTTTGCCATATCCCATCTATTGAGTAAATAAGTAATTGCAAGGATTTTAGTGAAAACTTTTATAGGAAAATCATTTAATGACTTATTAGTATTGAAATACTAATAAAAGCAAATCCCTATTATCCTAACAAACGTGACAAATACTCCTGGAAATTAATCTTGAAGGTGGGGGAGGCCAACTCCTCTCTAGGTAATTCTCAAATGCTGTGAAACCAGCAGCCCACTGCCCACAGGCCAGACATGACTGTGCCCATGAGATGGTCACAAACTCTCTATTCCGATCTGGAGCTCCATACAAAAAACTCAGGGGACAGAAAACAAAAACTGGGCCACAGATTGGGCCACAGTGGGAGGAGGAGGTGACTTTGCATCGCTGCATTTTCCATCACATGGAAAAGATACCTTTATTGCGGCTCCCAAAACCTTAGCCTTGTCCACTATGGCAAGAAATTCCCAATTCTTTGCCAGACTGGACTTTTATGCACACACATTTTTTTCTCTCTTTCCTTTTCCTAGTATCAAATGTAATCATGATGATAAGAATAGCAGATTTCACTAGCAAACAAGTTAAATAAAATGTTTCTTTATAGTGAATAATAGAAAAGTTTGATAATTAAACCTGCAGAGAAATTATGTGCTGCTTTATTATTGTATTTGATCAAGAAGCCTTGCATAAAATATGCGTAAAATAAGTTTGTTTGCTTTTTAAAGATAATTTTTATGCTTACTCAGGCAATCTTTCACAAAGATTGAAAGGTTTTCATGAGTTTTAGTTTTTCCTTCCTTCTTCTTTCCTTTTATGCTCATTGAGTAAGTCATTCACATCATCTGCACCATTATTCCTGGAAGTGCCTCACAACTCTAAAAGTAGAATATCTTAACTAAAATAAATGCTTGTAGAATAAAACAACAACAACAACGAAGAGAGAAAAGCCTACCCATGTGTTTAATTTGATTGCTGCTTATTTTTCCACACAAGTTTCAGATAAAAAGGCTTTTCATGCTTTATGGAATGCAATTTTTTACAGAGCATGGACAGCAAACTAACTTGTGTACCACAAAATAACAAGCTTGTATGAGTACAGGCAGGACTGCTGTTTGCACTACAAGATTCAAACTTTGAGTTAGATAATTTTTGGCAGTGAAAGCACCTAGTCTGTTGCTTATACACAAGTTAATCCTGACTTAGAAAAAAGTGAAAGTCCATCTAGGGCTTTTAAAACCTTAGCTAACTTTTATACTGTGCTAAGAGATGATTTAGAGTATGTCACATTAAATACTATAATTCTTAAAATCTCCCGCTGTTTTAGGCATTATGTCTTTAAATGCTAACTCTTTTTTTTTTATGCAAAAATGTAAGAATTAAAACTGTGACAAAATACAAGGCAACTTTTAGTGATCTTAGTTCAAAATTTTTTCTTTGCTCACAAGAGGAGAAAGCAGGCATTAAGTGTTGTCTGCTTTTTTAACAGAGGAACAAGGACTGTAATGAGGAATATCAGTATGAAGGAAATGGACTACCCTATGTGGTTTGAACAAAGGTCTATATATATGTGTGTGTGTGTGTGTGTACATGTTCAAATATGCTGATAAAAGAAGGAACATTGTAAAAAGAATCTACACAGGCTTATTGTGGATTTTTTTAAGGCAGAGATACTTGCTTTATTTCATGGTGCTTTCTTGATTTTTCTTCTGTAGCACAGAGCAGTACTTCAATGGCTCAGCAGCCAGATTACATAAAGTAATTTTAATAAGAAAAAAAAACTCTTTGGGGACACAAGAGGCAACCTGGAATCTGGTTCACAATATCTTCCATTTCTAATTCTCTTCTTATGAAAAAAACCCAACTAAACCAAATCCAACCATCATTTGGAGGTTTCCTTACAGGGATTTCTCAAATCTCGCATTTATTCGTGTAAGTCTTATCAATATATATTTTTAAAATATCACAACCTCGACTCCCTTTTCTAACTCCATTTTTATTATCACAGTATCTATTTTAATGGCTATTAAGCTACAATGTCCCTACCTTATCTTTGTCAGTTAATGTATCTAATTCCACCATCCCAGAGGGAATAAACCTGAAGCTAAAGCCTGCAATATATTATAGAATCAAGAACGCTTATGCAGAACAAACAGAGGATTTAGCTTGGATAAACAGCAGAGAGCTCAGTGTCTTTTATGTCCAGAGCTCAGGACTGGATGAAGAAAATGACTATAAATCATTCCTGAGAAACAACATAACATAAATGTTGTATGTTTATTTAAAACTTTATACAATCATTTATCTGGGCTATAGCTCAGTTTCAAAAAGTGGTCTGCTGTAATGAGGTACTGAGACTAGCAGTGATCAAGAGTAAAATGATATATAGTCTTCAACCAGAATTTGCTTATGGGAAGAATGGAAAGCACTTAAGCAGACACCAAGTATCTATAGCTAGTAGATCAAGCGGGAGGATAATGCAATAATAACAAAAACTTTGATAAATTTTTTCCTGTTTCTCTTCAAAATATCACATTTCTTGTAACGTGACATTCTTTTGAGAGCTAAGCAGCCAGCAATTTATGCCTAAATTTTCACATTTGAATAAAGACTGATTTGTTGTGAGTGTCTGAGGTTTGACATGATCTTCTACCAGACTTAAATTTTTAAAAAGGAGGCTAAATCTTTGTCTGGCCTTGCATTCCAGGGACAAGAGCTCTTTAAAATGGGTTGCTGTTTTGTTTGTTCTTTTTTTTTTTTTTTTTTTTTGACTCTCACAGAAGCAAGCACTTTTGTGATTTCATGGCTAGTAATTGCTAATTTTTTTACTTCAGGAAATTTAAGAGCCACTGATGATACATTTACTGCCTAAAGGAGACAGGCAAAAAATATAATGCAGCTTTTACTGCAGAAAGAGCTTTTCCCCGCAAATTCCCTGCACCCTGGAGTGTTCCAGATGCCAGTGCGTGGCCCCAGAGGTGCCCAAGGACAGGGTTTGGCCGTGCCACCCCGGCAGGATGCTGCACCTCCCACGGACACCGCAATTCCCAACCGCAATTCCCCACTCAGCACCTTCCGCTTTGCATCTCGGTGTTGTGCCAGCAGATCTCCCTCAGCTGAGAAGATTCTGCCCTCTGTGGGACAGTGGGTCCCACCCAACCCTTGGCAAAGTGTCTTTGGCAGCGGCAGCTTCTGATGAGACTGCAGCCACTGCGCCTCTCTGCTGCAGGCAAAGGTTTTCAGCCCTGCCTGACACATCTCCCACCACTTGGACAGTGCATTTGGGCCTGAAACTCTATAATGTTTTAATTTCCTCCAGAAAGGATCTGGTGGCAATTTAAAGCTCACTCTCTGTTACTAAATTAATGTTAATTTAAGCTCTCTCTGTTACTAAATTAATGTTAACTAAGCAGCTCCTTGTTACTCTAGCAGTATTGGGGGACTGCAGGTCTATTTGTCAGACACTAAAGAATCATTGCAAAAAAAAAAAAAAATACCAGGAAATCAAGTTACACCATTTTCACCTAGATATTTTTATTTATTTCCTGGTCCATGGAGATGACGGCCTGCAGAGATGGGGCTGACTGAAACACTGTATCTGCTGACAAGAACAGCAGAGGTGAAACCTTCTTCCTCCTGTTTCCCCTCCACAGTTGACAGTACCCTGTAAAACAGTGCTGTAAAGAGCACAGGATCAT
Source organism: Zonotrichia leucophrys gambelii (assembly GCF_028769735.1). Lineage (NCBI taxonomy): Eukaryota > Metazoa > Chordata > Aves > Passeriformes > Passerellidae > Zonotrichia > Zonotrichia leucophrys. The sequence goes on along the minus strand of NC_088200.1, from coordinate 67,229,610 downwards.
AAATACTTCTATGCCCATGCAGCTCCGGATGTTTTCAAGCAAATATATTTATTATGTCAATAACTATAAAAAAAAAGATTACTTATTCAATAATTCATAATGGTTTCAGAGCTGCCGGAGGCTAATACGGCTCACTTTACTTTAGATAACTTATAAACGTAGATTATTTTCATGACAGACTGAAATTACTTTCTGGTGAATATTTACTTGAGCTTTAATTTTCCTATTAACCCGACATATACTAGAAAAGAGAATGTTGGTGCTTCTGTCCCTGTGCCGCTCTCCCAGATGCAAGTAACAAAATCTCTGAGAAGTGTTTTGTGGAAGCAAAGTCTTAAAAATTCTCTATGTCATCAACAGCACAGCAAACTCTTGTACATTTTTTTGGTAGCTAAAATTGTTTTGTATTTCCAGCATCTGATTATAAACAAACATCTCTACAAGAGATAGGGAGGGCTGGGCCACTGCTCTTCCCATGAGAGTTGCTCCCAAGCCCTGCAGCAGCTCTTGCCCAGATGCCCAGGACAACTCTGGCTGAGCTGGAGTATCCTTTGTGGCAAAGGCACCTGAGGGAGGGATGGGACAGCAAGGAGCAGTTTGGAGACAAGATAAAATGTGTTGGACACATCAGGCACTCCCATATCCTGAGGGATGCAGGACACTGTCACCATCAGACTCCCCCCAACTTCATCCCTGTGGGGTAATGGCCTGATTGTGGTATGCCCTTTTCTTGCACATGGCACATACTGAAACAGAAGAATCCTAAAAATAGTTCAAATTGCCTCTGGAGTTTTTCTCTTCAGAGTAAGTAGAAGCTGGAATATCTTCTGGGGAGGAGGAGCAGAGAATGGACAGGATGCAGCAGGAAGAGGAGAGATCCCCACACAGAAAAATTCAGCCCTTGTCCCTACAACGGGCTGGCTTTCTCCCTAGTTCAAAAAGCAAATTAAACATACTCTGTTAAGCATGTGTCTATATTCCAACGACCACAACATTTTAAGTGAGGGTTGCTGTGATGGTGCTTGAGACATCTGAAGAAAGCATTTATTGTACACATAGGAAAACATACTGGGAGCAAATTTAGGGTTGCTTTTCTAGCTTGTTGATTGAATTTAAATTGTACAAAGGAACAGGTTTTGAATGTACAAATGTCTTTTCCACGATGTCTATATATCAAACCGGACACATCTATTCTATATTTCTTCAACATGAAATAGTTTTATTAATTTAATTTTGCACATGCAAGAAATATGCAAGCACAGGAATCCATAAATACAGGCACGTTAAAAATAAACCTTGCCCTAACACCAATAAAAGCTAGCAAGAAATATTTGAAAACTTGAGCTCTGTACAAATATGCAAGAAATAAGCTTGGAGCCTGTTTAGAGCCAGTTTCTGGGCAGAGAAGGGTGACAGAAGAGCGTGTCCGAGGCTGTGCACCCCTGGCCGAGCCAGGGCTGTCCCCATGTGGCGAACCTGCGGGGAGGGAGCGCGGGTGTGCCCGGGCAGCTTCCTTCCTTCCTTCCTTCCTTCCTTCCTTCCTTCCTTCCTTCCTTCCTTCCTTCCTTCCTTCCTTCCTTCCTTCCTTCCTTCCTTCCTTCCTTCCTTCCTTCCTTCCTTCCTTCCTTCCTTCCTTCCTTCCTTCCTTCCTTCCTTCCTTCCTTCCTTCCTTCCTTCCTTCCTTCCTTCCTTCCTTCCTTCCTTCCTTCCGCCACTTCCTTCCTTCCTTCCGCCACTTCCTTCCTTCCGCCACTTCCTTCCTTCCGCCACTTCCTTCCTTCCGCCACTTCCTTCCGCCACTTCCTTCCTTCCTTCCGCCACTTCCTTCCTTCCGCCACTTCCTTCCTTCCGCCACTTCCTTCCGCCACTTCCTTCCTTCCGCCACTTCCTTCCGCCACTTCCTTCCGCCACTTCCGCCCCTTCCTTCCTTCCTTCCTTCCTTCCTTCCTTCCTTCCGCCACTTCCGCCACTTCCGCCACTTCCGCCACTTCCGCCACTTCCGCCACTTCCGCCACTTCCGCCACTTCCTTCCGCCACTTCCGCCACTTCCTTCCGCCACTTCCGCCACTTCCTTCCGCCACCTCCTTCCTTCCTTCCGCCACTTCCTTCCTTCCTTCCTTCCGCCACTTCCTTCCTTCCTTCCTCCCTCCCTCCCTCCCTCCCTCCCTTCCCTCCCTCCACAAAGCCGCGCCTGCCGGCTGCTCGCCCCGCGCCAGCACGGACAGAGAGCACCCTCTCTCTTTAATCACTTAAGAAGTTACTTATGATATGCAACTAAATATTTAGTTGTGCAGAGGACAGCTTGTCACAGACAGCTTTGTTGCTAATGTATACAAATGCTGGTATGGCACTGGCTTCCTCCCTGCACACACAGAGCTGCACACACTGACCACAGCCTAAATAAGCTGATTTATTTGTTTCAGTTATTTGATAAGTGCATCATACCTCAAACCCTACGAAACCACTTTAAGAGGATTATAAGTTTTATGATGTGAAAAGATTACCCTGAGTGTGCCGGGCAAGGTTTATATTCAGAGACTGTGCAGGAGGTGAGGCATTCACAGAGGCTGGAGAAAGAGGCTTGATAGATCAAAAAGGGATTTTCTTGCTATACCACTTGCTGGATTTTTTTCTTTCTCTTTTCTTCCATTAAAAGAACGGCACTGGCAAGCCCCAGATTTGCTAACCTTGTGACACTCCTCTGCCTTACACTCAACAATGGGAATTTCAGGATCTACACTTTTTTTAAAAATAAGAAGCTGTCATTTCACTGGCAGATGAAGACAGGGGAGAGTTGAGTCTGGGAGTTACCTGCGCAGTGTGTCTGTGAGGCTCATCCTGAACTGGGAATGTGGGGAGAGAGTGGCTCAGCCCAGTTTCCCTCAGAATGCTGAGGTGAGTACAACACTGCCAAGCACAGTGCCCCAGGCAGGCTGGAGCAAACAGGGGATCTGTAGAGATGCTGGGTACTCACCCAGTCTTTGGGAGGGCTGTCTCATCACCCTTCCCCATGGTGGGAACCAGCATCCACCAACCCCGGGGCAGCTGAGAATCCAGAGCGGTCAGCAGGTGAGGAGAGAGGTGACAATAAGGCTTGGCTTTGGCCTTGAATGACAAAGTTGTGCTCATGTCATGTGGCTTTGTTGGGCTTGACACTTGTGTCATGGCAGAGAGAGGAAAATAATTTGGCCTTTTATACCCTTATTGTTTAATGTTTGACAGATGCTCAGGGAGTAATTGCAAATAGGAGGAGGAACAAAACCACTCATTTTTGTTTCCACCCTTTTTAAAGGAACGGTCTTGCACAGCAAATGTTTAATACCGTGCTCTAATGATGTTACTTTATTAATAGAGCAATGTGGATAAAAAGGGCAACACAAGAAAGAACACAGGAGCACAAGAGGAGGTAGTAGTGCACACAACACCATAGAGGTCTGCTCTCCTCAGAGGCTTTGCTCAGGTGCTGGGGCAGCACTCAGGGAGGGTGCCTGGGGGTTTTGCTTTTGCACAAAGCTCTCTGGGTTCTGCCTGACCTCATCTCCTCTGTCCTGGCTGCATCAGAGTAGGGTCCCTATTACCCTCACCCCTGCGTCCCCCCATCTTGTGATTGAGCAGTGCTGCCACATAGAGCTCTATTGAAAAACGTGCTCGTACCCAGCACTGCACAGCCCACAGTACTCTGCTGTTACTAGAAAAGCATTTATATTATATTCTGTCTCCTGTGTCTTTCACAAGGGAGTTTTTATGTGTCACCAGAAAATACTGGATAACACACTTTATTAGCCTCATGATACTGTGGCCCATCAATACTTGTCGAGGGCTGATGAGATCATGCTACAATTGTTAATCAGAGCAAAGGAAGGAGGTGGAGTAGTGGGAAATACCTTTAGGAAAGAATCAATTAGAGAGAACAGAACTGCAGGTAAGCACGGAATGTGTTTTCTAGTGAAAAACAGCAGTAGCTGTTCAGCTAGCCCATTGCTGAACTTTAAACATAACTTTCAGTTAATAATAAGAATTCCTTTACTCAAGGAGAGAATAAATGCTGTGTTATAAATGCTTGTGATCAGTGTGTGGTGCTTTCAACCATTATCAGTCTCCTTAAGATCCATTATTTAGGAGAGTACTTATGTGCACAGCTGGCTTTAAACAGATGGAGTGTTGTTGGGACAGTCTCATTTACTCTTTGTTAGACTAAAAGGTTTCAGCTTAAGAGATTGCCCAGCACAGCTCAGCATTGATTACTCACTTTCAAGAGTGCTCTTGACTTGGGATTTTCTCTTCAGTGAGGACTGGTTTCCTGGAGAAGGAGGCTGAGCCTGCTGCCCAAGTGATCTGTGTGTCACACCGGCAAGGTGAAGGATGTGGTGAGACCGGTGCCACCATGCAGTGATGGCCAGGATGTGTTTCAGCTTTGTGGCTCCAGGTGATGTATTTTTCATCCTGTCAGAGGAGAGTGAAGTTTTTGTGACTTTTAGTGAGATTTAATAGTCATATGACTTATCTTGGATTGCAGCAGAAGCCTGCAGCTCTGGTGCTAGCTCACCTCTCATCCCTCCAAACTCTCACTTGAGTTTCTAGGAGGACACTTCAGATTGTGGTCAGTGTGAAAGGCCCAACATACTTTGATGACACTTTGGGTGAAAACCACAGAATTTACAAACCCTGTTTTGCACACATGGCTAAGAATGAAACAAGGTGTTCAGTGGTTTCCACCCCTCAAAGTAATGCAGACCGGGCTGATGACAGATGCCAGGCTGATTGTTCAGAGCTGCCAGCCTAGATAGCAATTCGTCTGGCTTAAGAAATACAAATATCTGTAACTTAGACACTCCTTGCTCATTTGGTGCCAAGTGGAGAATTACACAAAAAAATGAGGAAGGAATCAGATCAGACTGGTAATTCACACTGGCAGAATGCTGGAAACACATCTTCCTATACTTTTCCAAGGATACAATGCATGTCTGGGACCAGCCATGCTTTAACTGGAGGAACTTAGAAAACCTATTGCATTATTGCTATTAGAGGAGGACAGCAACGTCCTACTCTATTAATCTGGATCCTAGGGAATTTATATTGAGAAACAAATGGGTGCTAAACAGTCCTAGCAGAACAAATACAGAGAAATGAGCAGTAAACAATAATACTTCCTCAATCAGCTAAATATTTCAGAGAATACCCAGAGTTATTTTAAAAAATTCTCATAGAGAACCCTTGATCTGAGCTGTGTCAGCACTTCTGAGAGATTCCCTAAGGACTCTTGGCAGAAGCTACCTCATACATGGTTAATAAGGTCTCTATCTCCACAGCACAGTGAATGGGCTCTTATGAATGTTAGACACAGCACCAAACTTGGGGCTTTCATTAGAAGGCAGGAGCAGGTTGGGTTTTTAGTGTATTTCTCCAAGTTTAAATTAAACACATGAGCTCAGTAAGTATAAAGAGAGCGAAAAATCTCAAAAACAAAATTCCAGGTGAAAAACCCCCACTCTACCAAAACAACAGAACAACCACAAAACAGAACAAAAAAACTCATTAGAAACCAGAGGGAAGCAATCATGAATCTGTAGATGCTTTTACAAGCCAAACATATTTAATTTTACTAAAAGGCACCTTCCTGAGCTATTGACCAAAGGAATAGAAATCAGTGCATCTCAGTGAGATGAACATATGTTTCACTGTGACCCTTAAGAGCTGCTTATCTTGCTGTTTATCTCTATTCTCATCTGCCCTAAAAAGAACTGGGACTCTGCATTTAACAATAGCAACCTCATTCCATGGCTCCTCTAGAGCAGAGGTACTGTCAAATGCATTTCTGTGCAAGTTCTGATGTATGGGATGACTGCACTGGGTACAGAGACAACAAAGCTTTTTAAAGGTAGAAATTTACTGTCCGTTGATTAGCACAATTCCTGCAGGCCCCATGATTTCTTTTTTTTAGTGGATATCAGGTACAAAAACAAAGTTGTGAAATCAAATACAAATCTTTTTTGCTCAGGGCAAAATTCTTTGTTCATAGTTTATTCCTATGCCTTGTAGAACTATTCCAATCAACAATGCATCTGATAAATGGGAAAAAAAGTCCTAAATACTCCAGTCTTGGTGGAATATTTCAGTTCAGAAGGGACCATTAGATCATGCAACCTCATTTTTGTTTATCAGGGGGCTTTCTATATAATCTAGCTGTACTTGGATAGGGCCCAGTGGTCCCTTTGGCTGGAGAATGCTTGCATTGACTTAACCATATCTAACATTCTCTAGCTTAATCTGAGGACATGGGTTTAGGCACTAAGCATCCTGCCTGCCCACATGTAAATCCTATGTATCCCTGCCAGGTTGATGGGAAGGGAATTCTTCAGTAAGTCTGAGAGGGTCAGATCCTGAAACAGCCAGCAGGAGGGAGAAATTTTTTCTAAACCCATTTGCAAACAATTTTCACTAAACACTTCCGTAAACCTTCTGGGCTCTGTAATTCTACACTGGCTTTGAGCTCCAGCCTTTTATTGGCAGTGTATCTTGGCTTGATCTCATGCCTCCAATGTTAAAAGCCAAGTTTTGAAAATTAAACTGTTGGGTTGACTATAGTTTAGATACACCCTTGATCCAAGTACAGCAGTTTTTGAATCGGTTTGTACTGGTTTACAATGAAATCAGTCTTTCAATCTTTTTTTTTTTTTCAGTTTTTCCTCTTTTTCTATAAGAATGAATAATAAAATCTGTTCATTTAAACTGCTTTGCTTTGTATTGAATTCTAGAGTCCTTATGGACATGTGTGGCTCTGGCTCTTGTAAGAATGGTGTTTCAGGTAATTCCCCTTTCCCAGTCCCTCTCATGGCAAACAAGTATTTGATGTGAATAGAGCAAAAGGTGATGGAAACAAATGAGAGTGTGCAATGGCGACATACTTTAGGAATCAGATAAAGATGGGAAGAGTAAAGAGTAAAGATATCATCTATATTCCTCCTCATCAGCAGTGAGGAGGCATGACAGTTTTTTATTTAGATCTTGCAGTTTACTTGTCATGGGCAAGAGAACCTGGTGAGATTGGCTAATGTAGTTTTGGATTTCCTACAAAGAGATCTTCATGCAATTTTTTTTATCACCTGTGGGTGATAAAAGGTGTGATAACTCACTCTTGTGTCTCCGTGTGTTCTGCTGTTGCCATACAGTGACATTCACTTCTCATTTGGTCCTTCTCATGGACAAAAAGTGGACTCTTTGTTCCCAGCTTTCAAAGCTACTGGGTGTACTGGCAGTACACTGGACTTTCTGCGCCCTCAAAATAAAATGCCGACAGGAGGCAAACGATGAATGATTTGCCACCTGTGTCATGTGGTAAGATATATGCATGTATGAAATATGTATATGCATGTCTGGATTTTTATTTTTTTTTTTTTTACTGGCGTGTGTTACTCCCTTCATTTTTGCCTGACTAATAATACAATACCATGTTAGTTTAAAGCTAGCTTAGGAAACTATGTAGCATAAGGGACTCATAACTTTGTATTCTTCTGGGAACTTGCCTAGACACTCAAAGTGTTCCCACAATAAGGTGGACTGTTTGCTAGTGAGACATCATAGCGCAGCTTTGAGATGTCTATCACTCGTCATACCAGTGTTCTAATTTTTTCCTTACAATTCACTATATCTCTTGGGAAAGTTTACCCTAGAACACTGTTGTGGGAGTAGAATGAAATATTTTGGTCTGGTAAATGGAAATGTGAAGTTTTGATCACTTTCCTCACTCTAAATACCACAGAAGCTCAGCACAGCTCTCCTGTCGACCATCCTCATCAAACAGACAGGTGCTGCTCTACTTTTGCACTCATTTAATCCAGGATGCGTCTGCATTTCTCATTAATTTGTCACCTTCCATTTGAGAAGCATTCTTTCACAAATATTTGCAGAGGCTGTGCCTAATAGGATAATTCAGGCAGCTGTTGACCGTAGTGTCACAGGGACAGGAATACATCCTTGGAAAAAAACTCATGCATGTTTGTGTGTGCACAAACTTATGCGCTCTTCCTCACACACCCCTTTTTCCTCTGCTCCTCGGAAACCCTGCCCCTACAGGGGCACACATGGACTCAGTGCAGTGCCAGAATGTCACTAAAGCTAAACTTTAACTTCCTCATATGAATAAAACTAATGGTGCTATTTAAATACAATAAAAACATGCAGAGCTTCACTGCCAAGTTGTGCAAGGTCACATTGCAATGTGTCGGCTGTAAAGATTTCTAAGGAGCCTGTTTTCTTGAGTAATAGCAGTTGGAGAAATGCACTTATCTGAAGAATGAGACTGTTATAGGTTTCTGTAAATCAAACCCTTGCCAAAGAGCAGTTCCTTAATATCCATTTTCCACTTCAACACTTTGGCTGTGGCACACATACTGGGCTAAATCCTGCCCAGCTCACACAGGCAGCCCCCAAATCCAGGCTGGCATGACCAGCCCTGTGCAAATGTAGAAGATAGCTCCAGAGACTCCTTACAAGCAGGAACAGAAGAGTTTGCTGCTTTCTGCACATGAATATTGGAAGTGGTACCAGTCCTAGATTTGTATTCTAGATGGGCTCAAGCCATACAGGGTTCCAGATAAACCAAGCTTGTGGGAAGCAATGTAAATCTGATGGACTGAAGTATAAAAAAAGCAGTGGATCCACAGCTGCCGCCCTTTGGGTTTCCATCACCCCTCCTGCACTCCCAGGCAATGCACACCTTTAGCGGGCATCCTTGGGGTTCACAATGGGCGATCACTGAAAGCTTTTCAAGGTGGCTGTAAGTACTTTTCCCTTTAAATTTCCCTTGTGGTTGTCAGTATCAGGGAAACAAGGCTCCCACCCAGCACAGCTTCTTGCCACAGGTGTGCATGAGACCAGCTCAGCTTCCTCGTGTTTGGGGAACATTTGGGCAGGACAAAGAGAGCTGCCTTGGGGGATGCCCTCTTGTGCAGAGCTACCCCTGCAGAAGGTGCCAGCCAAGGGGAGGGAGGTGGTGTGGCAGGGCCCAGCGTGGCCCCACGGCAGTGGGAGCAGGCTGGTGGCACCACGCTGCTCCCCAGCCGTGCCACAGTGTGTGGGGCTGCCTCCTGACACCGCCCCGCCAGCCAGGAACACGGGCATCTGTAAGGGGCTCTTTACTGATTCTATTAAACTCTGTAATTCACAGGAAGCCTTAGAAAAATCTAACACTACATTCACTTCTGAGGTATAATAGATGTGAAGTCTTTTTTTTAAATCATTTTAATGCGATCATTTGTTGGGCCTTAGGGTAAAATTACATTTCACAGCTCCCTTGTTCCCATGCTATGTTAAAAAAGAGATTGATGTCTGAAATTTCAACTGTATTTGTCTTACGAATTTGTCCGACTCCCTGGAGAATAATTGTCTCATATCATTTGAAGGCTGGTAATTCCTTTGGAATGACCTCTGTGTTATAATTACAGCAAGAGTACTAGCATGTAGCTAGGCAAAGTGAAAGTTAATGTTCTTGGTTTCTAGCTTTGTTATTTTTATTAAACTGTTCCCCTTTAAAAGAAATACCTGGAGATATGGACTCTTACTCAAAAGGGCTTTTTGCAGATAACACAAAATGTCGTTTTTCCTGCAAAACACTTACATGCATTAACAATTATCTGAAGGTTGCAATGTATTCTTAAAGTCATGTGCATTTCTGGAATATATTAGAAGAATTGGAGACTTCAAGATATCATTTGCCTCAGGATTATTTATTTTATCCCACTTCAAATATTTTGAAATTTTTTGAATATATATGCAGCCATGGCTCATGTCATTTTTCTATCATGATATGGGATTGAACTGAGAATAACCTAAATATACCTTCTCCTTAGGAAAGAAAATCCTGCAGAGCTGGGAAGAAATCTGGAGAAAACTTGTGAGCAGATCAAAAGGCATAGAGAATTAGAGATGCACTTGTAGGAGTAATGAGAAAGAGGATGCAATCCAGTGTGCAGCTTTGTCCTGTTTGTGCTGGTCTCCGTGGACCACAGCCCTCGGTGTGAGCCGTGCTGGGGCAGCCTGAGGGGGTGCAGAGGGAAAACCCCCCCTGCAGCCCCGGGGGCACTCTCACTGATGTGCAGGCACTGGGATGTAGAATTACTGTTACCATTACAACGATTTACATGCTTGATTCCTGTCTGCCTCAGCAAGGTGATAAATACCTCAAAATATTATACATTATAGGGCCTATTCTATTCTTGATTTACAAGGTCAATTGCCTATACTAACCTCTGCTAATGTTGGTGGGAATTTATTTTATAAATTTTCAGCACACCCAGAAAGGACATGGGAGTTAATCTGTCGTGATTCGTCTCTTTAGGGGCAAGAACAGCATCTTACTTCCCCAGCCATAGTTCTTACACACATTTTTGGGTGATACTTGAAGGTAAAAATGTGGTTTGGTAAGTGGGATGGGGCTGCATGCTTCATTTAAAAAGAAAACACAGACACTGCTTAATACATTTACTGCATTTTATTTCTAAAATGGGAACATTTATCATTTGTTATACTAATAGCTGAGATATTATTAGTATTTTTTTAGCCTCTGCCCACTGTGAAACTATGATATCTTATAGTGGATTTCTATTATTTATTAGTGGATAGGTTTCCATACAGGTTATGGCCTTAGGCCAGCCCAGTTACAACTCTGAACCATTAGAGTAGCCCATCTTCATTATTAAGAGATACATATCTATAACTGTTTAATAATGACTAAAAAAGAGAGTAACACTCCATCTTTTGTATTCTCATGAACAATGTCCTTGCTCAACGTCCTTGAACAACGTCTTCTTTTGTCCAGTGAGCACAAAACCAAAACTAAGGCTTCTGAAGCCAGCTGATGAATCTTTAGGGGTAGTCCTTGCCATTGCAGGCAACAAGAAGGTTTTGATCCATGTTTCAGCAGCTGAGTTAATCTTTATTTTTTCTTCATATTTTCTGATAATTCTGGAGGGGTATGCCTAGTTTCCAAGCTAGTAACAACAATATATAGTTTCACCATTTTGGCTGATTTAAAACATGTATGCCTTTTTTTAAAGCTTAGGACAGGGGAGGCTCAAATTTGTGTCATAAATGGCCTAGAACACTCACAAATATATGGGCTTTATTTTCAGTGACTTATATAAAGTCACTGAAAAAGCTTTCATAAGTTCTTTTAGTTAAATGACTGCATATATTTGTAAAGCAGTCTTGCATGGAGGCAGTATGGTGACAGAATTAAAGGAAAATGAGAAACTTTGTTGAAGCTTAATGAGAATTAATGTTTTGGCCATTGAACTTGATGGATATGTTGGAAAAATAGTTAAAGTGCTTGCTGTGTTAATGTCAGCTGACATAACAATTGTTTCCAGAGAACCAGACTTCTGAATCCTCATATAAAGCACTGGGGAACTTGAACAACACAAAAGAATGTAAGGTTTGGAGAGAATGGGGGCAGGGGAAGGAAAGAAAAACATTATATAAGTTTAGCTACTTCCAGCTCATTTTTCCCCATTGAAATAATGAACATAAGGGTGTCTCAGCAGCAGTCCAAGCCACGTTTAGAGAGAGCTTCGAGACTGCTATCTTAAGCATACGAACCATCCTGCGCACTTACCAAGCTGCACCAAAGAGTCTCTAATTCTTGTTTGTAGTCCTACATTGAAACGAAGACTGGTTGATTGGATGAAAGGTAATAACGATCTTGGGGTAAAAAACTAATCTCTTGACTAGCTGAAAACTGCTCTCCTCCCTACCTGAGAGGAGCCAAAAGCAGTGCTCGGAGCCTGGTGCTGTGCATGCACAGCAGGGAGGCACAAAGACAGCCCTGACCTTTTCCACAGCACAAACCCACCACTTCCCTGCTCAGTGGAGATGGAGGAAGCCTCTGTGGTTGCAGCCTTGGACCCAAACCCTCTGTCGCTCTGCAGTTCTCAGTCTTCATCTGCGCTGTGCTTCAGCACCCAGGCGTCAGCCATGCCCTGGGGGTCCCCAGTTGCTCCTGGGAATCTCACACCCTTTGTAAACTACTTTCTACAAGGGAAATGGTATTTTTTTTTCCCTAAGTGCATCATATAATTCAAGATGCTAAAGAACAACTTTATTTGGTCTGGATCAACTGGTGTTTGAGCTGGCAACTGCCCACAAAGGTCCTCTGCCATAGTTATCATGTTGCATACACTCATTAACCTCCCTGTATAAAATAATGAGTAGAATATGCACAATGTTACCAGTTTTTCGTAAGTTCAAAACCCAGAAGAACACACAAATCACCAGAGGAAAAGATTACAGTACTGGGGTAAATTGGAGGACACATCTATTACTGTGCCGGTACCAAAAAAAAAGCATTTTCATTGTGAAGAAAGATGTCTCTATTCTCACACCACACATGCACAAAATAATATCCTGATGGTTTCCCATGGACTGGAAACTTATCAGTGGAAAATGAAAAAATATGTACTATCTCTGCCTTGTTCCCCCCTCTCATTTTCTGAAGCCATGTAGAAGCCTCATGACATTTTTTCAGAATTGTTCATGTATCAGGACGGCAAGGGGATCTAAACAACACATTTTGTGCAAAGAGGAACTTTGTAGCTCTTGTCTCAACTCCAGTGTTCAGTTCTTGTGATCCAGCACAGCTGAGAAAGGGGTTTTGATGGAATGACCCCTGGTTCCCACCCACTACTTGGGCTATGATAGTCAAGATTGTTCTTCCAGTCTATTTCAGAGACTGCCAGAGGCAGTTGTGAATCATTGTGGAGTATAATATGTCCTTACTCCATGTTTTTTGAAAAACCTGACCCACTGAGGGCAAGTTCTTCATTAGAGACTTTAGGTTTCAAAGCTCTCCTGGTCCCCACACACGACAACCCTGTAGGCTGCTACACTCCCAATGTACATGTTGCTTGCATATAAGATACTTCCATCAGTTTTAGAGTAGCCAGTTTCATTCTCAAAAATAACCACAGATTGTATTTCAGAAGATAACAGCTCTGATTATTCCCAAATGCATAGATGTTGCTTTGGTCATGGAGCATGTTAGCTGTTTCTAGAAGAGCAAGAGAGGTGACCCTGGTGACTACAGGCCTGTCAGACTCATTTTAGTGACTGGTAAAACTACAGAGAAGATTATTCTGGTAGTTAATGAAAAATTCCTGAAAGAGGTGATTGTCCTGCTCTGCTCTGCACTGGTGTGGCCTCATGCTCAGCATTGTGTGCAGTTTTGGGCACCACAACACAAAAAAGGCATTGAGCCATTAGAGAGTGTCCAAAGGAGGCCACAAGGGTGGTGAAGGACCTTGAGGGGAAGTCATGTGAGGAGTGGCTGAGGTCCCTTGGTCTGTTCAGCCTGGAGGAGACAGAGGTGAGACCTCACTGCAGGTGCAGCTTCCTTGTGAGGGGAAGAGGAGGGGCAGGCACTGATCTCTGCTCTGTGGTGGCAGTGACAGGATGTGAGGGAGTGGCCTAAAGGGAATGACCTCCCCCTTTGTCAGGGGAGATTTAGGCTGGTGATCAGCAAAAGTTCCTCACCCAAAGGGTGGCTGGGCACTGGAACAGGCTCCCCATAGAAGTGGTCACAGCACCAGCCTGACAGAGCTCAAGAAGAATTTGGACAACCTTCTTGGTCACACGGTGTGTGATTCTTGGGGTTGTCCTATGCAGGGCCAGGAGTTCAATTTTGATGATCCTTATGGATCCTTGTCAACTCAGGATATTTTATGATTTTTTAAGCCTCATTGCAAACCTCATTTTAGAGGGGTTCACCTGCCCTGGCCTCAACTTTTTCCATCTTTCTTCACTCATAGAAAACATGAGAAAAATGTGAGTCTCTTTTCTTGCATGGGAAACAGATTGCTGGCAAACCAAACCTTGCAGCAATTCCACTTACCAAGAGGAACACCATTTCTGTTTGGCAAGGCCACACTGAACATCACACTGCCCACATCTTTTCCTATGTTGTGTGTTCAGTACAGGTTGAATGAGCAAGACACAGCTATGCTCACACCATAATCCCTCTTTCAGAAGGATGGTGGTGGCTGGGATGTTGTTAGCCTTAGAAGCTGAGTTCCCCAGGCTGCCATCAGAGACTCTCTGAAGGGAAAAGTTTAGGAACAATTTAGAAATTATAGACCAAATCATAGAGCTATCATAAAGCTTTCATCAGTCAATAAAACAGACTTTCCTTTTCATAAAAAAAGCTCTCAAACATTTTTGTCTTATAAAAAGAATATTGATGCTGGAACCCTGAAAACTTCATGTGAACTTTTATTTTCTCTGCTTCTCTTTTCATTTCCTGTTTTTCTTTTCTTTCTCTGTGGTGAGCGCTTTCATGAGACCTTTAATGCCTTTTGATCCACTTATGGGTGAGGTGCCTCAAATAACACCTCCATGTTGCCTATCTCTGATTTCTACCAGGAGGTCACCAGGCAGCCATGACCTCTTAGAAGCTGACAGACATCTTCAGTACTCTGCATCTCCCAAAGCTGAGGAAGAACACGAGATTAGGTGGGGAGAAAAATATGGCAATACCAACTCCTCTACCATTTTTAAGGCTTCTTGAAAAAACATCGTGAGAATGGCACACACTGAATGACCTTCTCACTGTCTTTGCAAGAAAAACATTCTTTCTGTGACGAGCTTGTGCCGGTATCATCACAAGACACTCCAGCCAATACACAGAGCAGGTGCTGTGTTTTTCCATTTCAGTTAATTTTCCCCTCACAGGTGGAAATTAGAAGGCAGTTGTCCAGTTGTCAGCGCTGGCTGAGCCTCAGGCTGCAGCCTGCAGAGCTGCTGGTGTTTCCACAAGCAGCCCTGAAGCCCCAGCACTGGGCGCAGGGTGCATGCACCCTGATTGTGGCTTTCTTTTTGCATGAAGGCAGCGTTCAGGAAATATTTATCTGTGTTTTCCCAGTGTTTGCATGGTGGTTAAGGTTCTTTTTAAACTGAAGTATTTCTTTTGGGAGAAAGGCAGTGTTTATGCCTGCTTGCATTATACCCAGCAGTTGAGTGTCTGCTTTTAATTGTTGACAATCAAATATTACTACAGGAAATAATGATAGAAAAGAATTACAGCCATTTTCCCCACGGTGGTGCTGCATAGGTAAAGCAGAGGGCCTTTCATATGATTTGATTACTGTAATATACTCATTTAGCATTTGTTGACACATGGGCATTTCAGCACAAATCCTACTATGAGTTTTGACAGCATAAATATTTTTATTCTATCTGTCATGAGAATATCTGAAGAAATCAGAAACACAGAAAAAAAAAAGGAGGAAAAGAGAAATATTAATCACATAACTTATCCACAATGAATAATTTGGTTTGCTCCATCTCTACTCTGTATAGGCAATACTGCACAGCAGTTGACAGGCCTCGGTTGGTGACAGTCAGGAAATCAGTTCTCTACACCATTGTCCTATTCCCATGACTCAAACTTTTGCCATTTAATAGTAAGGGATTTTAAATTATTGCTGGACAGTTGATTGAAAGTTGCTGTACCCGTTTTCAAAATGTTGTAAGTAAAAATTGATGTGATTTTGAAAATGGAAAACTATTGTATGAAACTCTTTAGCATGAAGAGAGCTTCTTGGACTATGGCCATAAGCTGCATTTGCTCAAGTCAATTTTGCATTAATCAGTGTGCCTTGAAGATTACGTCCTATGTTTTTTTATTTAGTGGGTCATATATTTTAAAAAGTGCCTTTAAGTGTTTTGATGAAACACATTAAAAATCCACTGTAATGCCGAGGTGGCTGACAGTGTTAATATATAGCAGGTACCTTTGCCTTTGGGTAATCTGGAGGAGATGCTTCATTATTTATTTTTAAATTTTATCACCAGATATCTGTAATATCTGAAAATCAACCTTATGGTACTTGTCTACAATATTTTCAAAAATACTTATGAATGTTTTCCAGTCACTCCACCACAAAATCAGACCTTTAAAGAAAGTTTTCCAACTAGAAATTACATAAATGGTCTGATGCTCTTTCACACCACCAAGAGAGCATGAAAATTAACCCTGGCTATCTTTGTCCACAGAGCCCACAGATGGAGTAGTGTAACATTTAGTAAAATGGCAAAAGTCAGGCCATGGTGTATACTGATTTTGAAAATATTCACAGGTCTGATCATTTTGGTCACAAAATAGACTTTTCACAGCAACCAGACTTCATCTGAATTTCCTAGATTTTTGTGAAGAGATCTGGCTGTCTTGGAGGTCCTACCAGCAGCAGAAGAATTTTGTAGTCTCACCTCCACTCCTAGGTGCAAAGGTGAGTACGTGAGTAAAGGCTTTAGGGTTCAACCCTCCATTCTAAGTTAAGACAAATGTGCCCAGGCAGAGACATGTCCTCTGCAACAGACAAATGACAACCATGAAAGACAAAGCGGTGTGTGCATGCTGCTTTAGCCAGTAAAAATCTCTTGACGCCTGACACTGGCACAACCTGGTGGTGCCTCAGCAGGACTCTCCTGTGCCCTGGCTGTGGAGGGAAGAGCTCCCTGGAAGAAAGCAAATTTCCTGCTTCAGGCTGCAGGCTGCAGAGGCATGAAGAGACCCCCCAAGGCAGCCTTGGAGTCTCCAGGGGTGTGGCAGAGCTGTGTGAATGTGGAAGAGAAGCTAGCACAGCAGCCATGTTCAGAGAGGTGTGCTTCAGTCGCTCTTTAGCAGGAATCCAGACAGTTGTTTTTTTTAAGGCTCTCTAAAACAACATTTTTGCAGGAAGAAGACCAAGCCAAAACCCTGCAGCAAGGGCTGCCTTGTTCATGCCCTGGAGCTGCCGGTCTACTGAGCTGAGCTCCTGTGGGGAGGAAGCCTTCTCCTGCCATGGGGCCTGCATGGTGGGCAGAAAGGATGGCTGTAGCAATTCACACATTCTGGAGGCCAGGATGTAGGGACCCAAGCTGTGAATATGAATATTCACAAAAGTTATACACTCAGCTAAATGCAAAAGACTGGCTCCAGCTCAGTCTAGAATTTGAGCATATATTTTGTTTCAATTCTAGTCTATCCAAACTAATTTGTCCATCTCTAGTAATTTTGCCCAGTGGGCCCCATCTCACAGCTTTTAGTCTTTATTCAGGCTATAAGCCCATTGACCTCAGTAAAAGCTGTGCCAGGATAAAGATTGAATGAGGACCACAGGATTCAGGCTGAATATCTTGAATAGCATGTAGATATGATTTCCTGTATAAAAACCTCCAAATTTTTTTAAATAAAATTTGGGAGGATGATAACAACTTCAGCAACATGATTTAAAATAATCATTTCTCAAATGTAGACATGAGGTAAAAGATAGGAAATTAACCTTTTGAAAGAAATATAACCTATGTAACATGCTGGGAGTGGTCAGTGGGTAAACAAGCTCAAGCAGTGGTGAAGTTATGTGAATTCACAGGAATTATTTAGTACTTTCCTCTGACTAGAAGCAGGACCACACAAATACAGACCTGTCACAAATATATATGAAGGGAATGATGACTCCAATTCATTGCATTTAGTGGGATTCTGTGTGTTTTGCTGGGCTGCTGACCTACTGCAACAGTATTAAAAGGCACTGGGGTGCATTTTTTGAATTGCAGAGGAAAAATGAGAGGAGCCTTTAAAAGACTTTGCATGTACAGCCAAGTCCACAGTTGGTGCAGGTCTCTGAGGCTGTACCACCAGTAAGGGTGAGTAAAGCCCTGGGAGTGGAACTGACTGCTCACTGACTGCTGTCTTACAGAAGGTCATTTAGCAAGTTTTACAAGCTGTTCTCTAGCCATATTGGAGTTACTCAAATTTTGCCTTATTGTGCAGTTTTGCATCCCTTTCTATGCCCAGCCACTGTTAGAGATTTTCCTGATTTTGGTTGCCCTTTGTTAAAAGCAGTGGGAGTTGCAGTGTTTCACTCAGGATACGAGAGAAGAAAAGATGAGAGCACTACAGACAGGGGTTTTGCAGAAATTGAATGTTAAAACTGGAGATCTAGTAAACTTGAACTCCCCTATTTTGGCTAGCTCTGAAGTTGAAATTTTTGGAGTTTTCTGGTCTTCCATCTAGATCTGACCTATCCTCTGAGAGTATGTGGATATTTTTGGCTTTTTAGAATATACTGCACAGATCACAGATCAGAAAAATTACAGCTGGCAAAAACCTTTCCTCATTTAGCTTGGCTGCCTGTCTGTGAAGGATCATTCCCTGGAGTCTGTTTTTGTAGACTTCATAACACAATCTAGAACTAGTGAAAAGGGGAAAGTTTGTCCAGAGAAGTCTACTATTTAAGAGAAGGGCTTGATTTGGATTTTTATTTTTGGTTGTTGCTGTTTTATTTTGTCTGGATGAATGCACACTAGAATTTATGCAGTTGTCTAGAAACTCTCTCTGTGCCTTGGTATGGGAGAAGATTTGCATGGCTGTTTATTTTTGTGATAACCCATGCTTCAGATAGATCTGAAGGATCTGTTAACCACTGTCTGAGCTGATTTCCACCTGGGTGAGAATGAAGGACTATTCACTGCATGACATGTGAATAATGCATCACAGTAGAGGCTGTAATTTAGTATTTGCACTGTAGTAGCACTGTCCAGTCCTTCAGAATATTGAATCACACATGAGCAGTGTCCAAACCACAATTACAACTTTAACACAGCAATATCTTTCATCTCCTATAAAGTGGGGGATGGGGGGGGAAGAAAAACCCCCAAAGAACCAAAACACTTAAAAGAACCTTCAAAATGCCTGCAGATCCTTCTGCCTTGATTGCTTCTAGGTCACATGGGAATGCACTTCAGGAGAGCACCCACGGTGCTTACCCAGAAAAGGGGGCTGTAGCTGGTAAAAATCCCTCAGGGAGCCTGGTTACACTGCATTTTTTCTGGCTCCTTTTCACACCATGTGGAATTTATAGGCTCAGCCCTCTGGATCATTCGTGGGAAATGGATGGGTCACAGAACAGAACAGAACACTGCTGGTCTGATTGGGGCTGAGAAGGTGATTATATCATGTCCTCACAGCATTGTATTAAACTTCCCTATTGCTGGATTAAAACTGAGAAAAATAACCTCTCCTTTTATCTTGTTTCAAATTGCCAGTCCGAGGTTTAACATAATGCTTTACAAATTGCATGAGCCCCATACTGTATTTGCTTTTTGACAGGTCTGACTCTGCTTCATTAACTGGCTCCTTCTGGCATAACACTTTCACCCATCAAATTTACCTGTTCTTAACTGTCTTGAAAGAAACCCCAAACTGTGAGTAGTAGTTAATACTTCTCTCTGTACCACATCTGGTATTGCTTAAGGTTATGCATAGGCTCTTAACAGTCATTTTCCTTTCTGCAGTACAAAATGAAACATATTGATTATAATTTGTTTCCACTCTCTTTTATCTTTTTTTTTTTTAATCAGAACTTGGAAGAAAAATATTCAAGGAGTACTTTTCTCTATTTTTTCTTTGTTTCTGCAGCAAGCTAATTCCGACGGAAAGTAGCCTTCAATGCAGGCAAAAAGGATAATTTTTACGGTGATTTTGCCAAATGCCTGTTTTCCCTTATGAAAATCCTCTAATAATCTCAAAATATTGGACAGAGATCTTACAGTTAGGGCACAGGATATAAATTGAAGCATCCCTTAGAGTTCTGTGGCATTATGAACCAACCTCATTTTGCTGTTGGGGTTATCACAATGACTTTGTGAATCATGTGGATGGCTTTCAATAAGGTGGACTAAAGGCCCTGAGTCAGGAAATGTTATTGTCTTACAGACAAATGAGTGCAGCAGCATAACCCTGAGAGCATAAAATCTCAGTGAAGTCATTGGGATTTACCTTGTTCATGAAAGAGGGACTGCAAGGGAAATTGACAGCTGACAAAATTCCTTCTGTCCTATGTCCTTTGATAACTGACTCTGGAATTGCTTTTCAGTTTTTTCCTATTTTCTAATTTTTTAAAATTTTATTTAGAATACAACAGGTTTAAGGATCTGATTAGTTTCTGTAACAGATCTGGCATCCAAATTATTAAAGGGAAAAGAGTTTGTTTCCTAAAGTACTGTGCTATGTTACTTTCGATTTGAAATTTGTTTTTCTTAATATACTGTCGTTGCAGGGGAAGAATCAACAAAGCCCTTCCAATGATAAGGCTCAATATAATCTGGGAGATGTTTTAACAGTGCCCAGTTGCCATGAGAGATGTCCCATCTGACTCTGAAATGCAGTGGGGACCAGGAAGTTTTGGACCCTTTTTCCCTACTTCAGCCCCCTCTTTTGGGTTTTCTGCCTCTGCACACTCCAGCCACATCCTTGATCCAGATCAAAAGGAGGTAAAACTGTGGCATGTGCCATACAGTGCACCTCTCCCTGACACAACCTGAAGGATTATTTTAAGCTTTATTAAGTTAAATAAGGCTTTGAACTGGAGTTTAAGACATTTTCTTCCATCATATTATCTTTTAAATTATTTCCTAACAGTACACTCTTTCCACCTATGGAGGAGCTTTCTTCCAACCCACCGCCTACACCTTTCAAAGGCGTTCTTTAGGCTGTTTCTATTTCTGTTTCTTAATCTGTTTCCCATTTCTTTCTTTCTGAAACAAGCACCTCTCCTGCACCTGATTCACCATCATCCCCTTGCCCTTTTTCCTGGCATGCTCTGTTCTATGAGGAGGTCCCCGGGTGGGTCTTGGCATTAGGAGGAGAGAGCGACTAACCAGTCTTTCATATAGCTGTGGATAGCATTTGAACGTGCTTTGCTCTGTTCCAGCAGCAGAAGAAACTGTAAAATTATAGGAAATATATTCTCAATTAATTCCTTTGCTTCTGTCTTCCTAAGTAACCTCATTAAGGAGTAGGGTTATTTGGGAATAGCTTTCCTGGCAAGGACAAACAGTACTGTAGAGATGCAGTTATACTGCTCCTTGGCCTCATGGCTGGTGAATTTCCATTTCTTATACCATATCCAAAACTTGCCTAATTTGATCATTTCTTTGCTCTAAAAAATATTTGCAAATTATTCTAACGTAATATTTATGAAGAACATCTTCTTTATTCTGCTAAGTGTATCTGAAAAAGAAATATAAGCAGTGAATGAGGCCTTTTGAGAATAGCTTTATGGAATGACAAATGAAATTATCCAATAGAGATTGTGTGTGCCTTCTTGGCACAATGAAATTTTGTTTTCTGGTCACACTTTTCATGAGTAGAAGACATTTAAGTGTCACTAGTATTACCCTGCAATTCATTGTACTTGCAGTACCACAGGATGATGAATTCAGACATATCTGCTGGGAACCAAGCATTATCAAGAGGATTTCACAGAGGAAAACTAATTATTTAAAGGAGCAGCTGAAATGTATTTCTGTTCTGAATGTCCCCTAGAGCCTGGCTGGTAGGGACATTCAGCCCATAAATATGGACTAAACTCTATTTTCATAATTGATTTGCAGTACATCTTTAAGTGCTAAGGAGGCCAGGTGGTTCAGCAGTGACTGCAGCTTGATTCCTGTACAATAAAGAATCTGTGCATTGCTGCACTCAGGCAAGTTACACCATGGACAGTTGAGGCCGATAGGAATCTATGCAATAATTCTCACTCCATCATTTTCGAACATTAGTGACTTACAGGTCCTGATCTTAGTTCTGAATTTGCCTTCATTTTCATTGATTTTGTGGTATATCTGATGCCCACTGCAGTAAATTACTGAGATCATAAATGATGACTCATGAAGCCAAGAGCAAAGTCAATGCCATTGGGGTGAACAAAATTAATGGATGCTGGTGGATGATCTTTGTGCTTTCCTGTATCTGTTGTTTGAACCTTTTCATTGCACATTGGGCCTTAGGAAGCCTGGGGATGTGATCACAAAAAATAGCTCCAAGGCTCAGTTTTCTTGTACCTCAGTAAATGAGCAGGGGGCTGAGGAAAGGCAGTGCACAAAGGATTTCAGGAATTTTTAAAACTTCTCTATTTCATAGGTAACAAGGTAATGCTGTCCTAGTAGCTCTAGAATTGTGATCTTTACAGCAGTAGACCAGCAGAAATTGAGGTAACATTATCTAAGGCAGTTATAAACTTTCAGTGGCATAAGGTCGATCTATATTTGGAATATTTTTCCCCTTTTCCAGGGCAGGAGGAAATACTGTCATATTTTTTGACAGTACTGCTGAGGCAATCTTCATGCTGCCCAAAAACCTGGCATTGTCTTTCCTTAGGAGGCTAAGTCACTCACAGCAAATAATAGTGGACTCTTTGAGAAATACTTTCCATATTGCTTAATTGCAAATTGGGTGAAACACTTCACTGACTTCGACAACAGAATTTTTTTTAAGGAGGAAAATGTAATCTAACTGGGGGTAAAGGAGTTGGCATAGACTTACAATAATAAAGGGTTCTTTGATGGAACTAAACCAGTGTTACTGGACATCCAAAAGCTGCCTGTTACCACAGACACCACAAAACAACATCTCTGGTTATATGATGTGCAGCAATAGAGCTTGCATTGATTTGCAGTTCAGTGACTGCAAAGTAACCATCAGTGTTTGGGTGGCTTCACTGACACAGACAGATACAAGTCAGTGTTTGCCACCATCAGTGTGACCCAAATCTTTCATAATCCTTGTCACATCAAGAGACCCTACCAAAAATGTTGCCCACTTATTTCCTGTCAATGACAGTGTCCCTGTCCCGGAGTACTCTGGGTTTTTAAGTACTGCAAAGTCAGTCATAAGGCTCTTAGACATGTCTGTACCCAACAGTAGTTGGGTATGAAAGTAGTTCCAAGGACAAAAACTCTGATGTTTAAACAAAGAAACCATTTCTACTAAGCATGAACAATACTTGAAAGAAGCGAATTGGGAACTGAAATTACACCATTCCTTGCTGCTTTCGATATTTTGATGTTGCCACCATCGCAGTGGTCAACAGTGGAACAGCACTTGAATGGGAAAGTAGTTGGCCACATAGTGACCCCTCTGATCAAATACAACGCCAGTGCAAGTCTTGGGATTTCCAGCATTACAAGCCATATAGAGAAACATTGTTATAGAAAACTTGCTGAATCTAAAAGACCTTTTAAATTCTCAAATAAAAAGCCTAAGAAATTTATGACTGTGTTGCTAGATGTGGAAGCCAAGTAAACTCACAATGTTGATCTTAGTTGTGTTTAAATTTCTCCTTCTGGCACTTTGAGCTGTAATGGAAAGAAATCATTTACTTCTAGTAGCTTTAAGCATTTGGAAACACAGGGGTACCATGGAAGAGCGTTAAAAACATAAATTATGTCACGTAAATGGTCCCAGAAGTGGTGTTGGGCACCTTTCCTCTCAGGCACTGCAGATCTATAGTGACATGTGTGGGCACATCAAAAAAAAGCCCCTGGACAAAATGTGGTGCCAGCCCCTGGGTTACTGGCTGTCGACATCAGGCTGTACTCATTTAAAACTCCATTGCAAGCAAACAAATAAACACAAAGCTTGAGCTTCTAACCCTGAAGTTTCTTGCTGAAAACATGATTATCTTTATTAGACAATTGATATTGACATTCTTTGTTTATCTTTTTATATATACATCCTTTTTGATCATGGTTAAGTCTGTAATGGAATAGAAAATGTGGTCTTCCTCTTCTTGGGCTCTTAATTGCTCTGCAAGTTTCACATTCAGTTTTTCACGCTGTTAGATATCAGAAGTTGCACGGGGCTCGCAGAGACCCCAGAGCAGGGCAGCTGAGCAATGAAGGTGCAATAGCCCTCTCCAAGGCAGGATATGCTGGATGAAATCTCTTGGAGCAGAATAGCAGTCATCCATCTCATTTGGAAAGGCTTTGGCTAAAATAAGCTTATTTTTCATTTCTTTATGGTGCATTTAATTTTAAATGCAGGGTAAAGATTGTCAAAAAGTCCCAAGTACTACCGTGTGTAAGAACAGTCAGATGACCTATCATATGGGAGATTACCTTGGTTTAATGCACAGCAAAATGCAGTTTTGTGAAGCCAGAAACAAATAAAACACTTATTTCTAAAGTAAATTTAATGAAAATTTATTTGTGACATATACATATTCTGGTTAAGGTTATTACATTTAGGCAGTAAGATTTCCTGGTAGAAATTTTCTTCCTTGTTTTTACAAGATCTCAACTTTATCTCTTTATTCCCTTACCTTTGCATTTCCTTTTCACTTCTGAAAAGTCTGATTCTTTAAAGAAGAAAGAAATAAAAAAGATTAGAGAGAGGGAGAATGAGGGTGAATGCCTGCATGTGTACCTGTACACATAAAAGGAAGAGAGTGTGACATCCATGAGTTTCACAGATGAGTAAGATTACTTACTGACTACTTACTGACTACTAGAGACACTTATTAAGAAAAACATGATAGGCAAAAAAGAATAGAACAATCATGGCTTAAATCTGGCCTAGATCTTCAGTTATGTGTGATTAGCTTAAGCCATCTCTTAAAATTGTTACAAATTAAACGATGCATGCAATTAGGATTTTTTCCTGTTGCTTTTCTCCCTCCTTTCCTTTATTTTCTTTTTAATGCCCCCCCCCAGAAAAAAATACAAGATATTTTAGCTTCAAAAGACATGTTTCTCTTCTCTCATGGCAAATCCCTGGTTTTGTACTAGGCACAATACCTAAACAAAAAATATATGCAAGAAAAAATATTCTTTATTCTCTGACCAAAATTTAACATTATTCTCTCCAGAGTAAATTTGTTGTTGAAGTTTTATTTTTAATGCAATGAGATCTAGTGTTTTTCTTTGTTTTAGTACAGAATAATTGTATTCTTCAGTAGCACGGATTATTATTATTTATTTAATTCTGATGACAAATCTATTAAAATACGTGATTATAGTTAGGCAGAATCACAGGTACATTTTATTTTACATTGAAGCTGAATAATTTTTCTGAAAGTTCACTGCATGTGTCCTCTGAACAAGAATATGTTGCCCACAAAAATAGATCAGTGAGGAAAGAAAAGAGATTTGGCGAGGCTGTGTTTATTGTTCAATAAATCACAGTCACTATAAGTGACCTGCTGACTTCAAGTTCTTTAGGTCAAGGAACCCTTTGCTATTCTGCAACTTCACCTCTTTGCTGAGCCTCTTAATCAAAAGTGTAAAGCCAGAAAGAACATCAAACAATCAAGAGCTGGATGATTGGATTGGTTATTTTAAATGACTACAGCTATGGTTGTGACAGATTTGAGGATAGATTGCATCATCTCAGCCTCACTAAGTAGGTTGAATAGGTTGAGCATTTTGTGAAAAACAGCTCCCCTCCCTCCAGAAAAAATTTACATGAAGCCATCACTCAAGGAGCTTTGACAATTAATTTACTACACATGTAAAAACTGCAGGGATTAGGAAGAAAAATCCAGTGTAGTGACACCTCAGATTTGCTGTAATAGAAATGAAAGATAATTTTTAATGTCTTTACTATATCAACATATATTAGCTGTGCTGTTTTATTCAGGTTTATCTCCTAATTCAACCTGGTAACCTGTACTGGTTCCTGTGATTTTACTTGTGCTGTTTAACGACACAATCAAATTTGAGAGGGCTACAAACCAAACTGAGGCACAAAGAAATTGAGATTGATACCAGTTCCCTTTCTTTCCTGCAAGTTCTGAATCGTGTGATTTCCATGATGGCAAACATCACAACAGAAAACAAGGTAAAACCAAAACAAACATCTGGATCATTACCATGGGATTGTTTCAGATAACGAACCAATAATATAAAGGAAGCTGTACTGCTTTTTACTGGGGTGGAAGCAGATCTGGGAATTTTTACATCTGAAGACAATCTAGAAGCATGCTACTTACTGAGGTATCCATGGGACTGCCGTGGGATTTTGTGGGTAAAGAGCCCTTGTGCTTAGGCTGTTGGCAGAAAGGGAACTAACCAGCAGCCTTATTTAACACAGGAAAATCCTAAACTAGAAAGGTGCCAGCAAACAAAGGAGAGGGAAGAGAAAAGCCACACTTGGCTTAAAATTCTTCCATAATCTACAGTATAACTTGCTAATACATATCATGTGCACAATGCATTCCCTCCATTAGGACTTGAGGTGAATTAAGGTTATATGACCGTGCAAGACTGATAGAGAAAAATTATTTTTCCAGCCACAGTAAATAGTAAAGCAATGATTTTAAAATCAACAGTGTTACTCAAAAGCTTGCACAGAAAAACCAGACATTAAACTCTACAGAGTGTCATGATCTATAGTATAAAAATGTTAATAATTTTTTCCTTCATTAATTAGATCTAAGCAGAAAACATCTCTTGAAATATTTTTAGATGAAAATGAGCTCGAAGAGAGGAGTCTTGCACAAATTAGCCCGTTTTATAGAGATGCTTAAAATTATTTTCCCCTAAAAGTTACAGAAGATATTTCTCTCTTCTTGTTTTCCTCTCTCTTTTTTTCTTTTCCCCCCCACTTCAAGCAAACCCTTTACTTCTCTAGAGAGCAAACTCTGAGAGAAAAAAATTTAAAGCAACCTGAAAATTTTTTATTGATAATGTGTACTTGAAGAAAGATCTTTCTCTAGGAGCTCTACTATTGACACAGAGCAAAGCAAAGCTAGGAAGATGGAGGGCTGACACAATATGGTTCTAAACTTCCTTCAGGGCTTAATTGCCCCAGATCTGCTTGCCTCCCAAAAAAGACAAGCGCAAACATTGTCCTATATTTAGCTTTTAAATAAATGCAAGCTCAACTGATGTTAATAGTCAGATACTGTTTTCAGCTGTGTCTGCCTACGGTCATGGAACATATATCTTTGTCACATATCTGTTCCAAAAACTGAGATGGGAGTTACACGGTGTTGTTATCACAGACTGATCAGACACTACTGCAGAACCTCCTTGTGCAGAAAGAAGGAATGCAATTACTATTACAGCAATACCTTATCCCATTCTTGAGGATTTTATGGGTAAGTAGAAGAAATTGGCTTTATATATTTTAAAGAAAAAAAAAAAAGAAAATTAAGAGGGACCCAAAGAAACACACAGGCATTACAAATATGGTTCAGTGTTTGCATTTATTGTGCCCTTTTTTTGCTTGATAGAAAATATTTTTCTGATGAAAATTTTTATTTACTGTGTATATAATTTCTTTTATGCTGTGGGAAATACAGAAAACAACTGTCCTGTTATAAGGCTAATAAAAAAAAAAAAAGCTAAATAGCTTCCAGAAGAATTATTTGATCTTTGTAGTGTGTGCTTTAGGCTAAAATGTTCTTGGCTTCCTAAAAAAAAAATAAATTCCAGGTTGAAAACTCTGCATGACTATTATAGTTTGACTCATTCTATTGAGGCTAAGATTATGAAAAAAATGTATTTCTGTGACTTGTTGTGCCAATATAAACAAATACAAGTTCCTCCCCTGGTCATTTGCAAACTTATTTGGAGAAACTCTAGAGATGAGAAGAATGATTGAATACAGTAATGTCAGAGGGGAAAAGAAAAATAGAAGTATAATAGATGAAATTTATAACAGGCAAGATGGGAGGGGGGAGAAGACTAAAGACTGGAAAAATTTTAAATCCATGGAGAAATATTGGTATCATTCATCTGCTGTGGTTGGTGGAGAAGACAACAATGGGGAGAAAGGTAGTGATATAACTACAACTCTAATGGATGGCCCAGACTTCACTAATACTCTTTTCCAAGAGAGTGGGTAAAGTAAACATAAAGTTATGTTAACTCTAATAATTTTTTTAAAAAAATGAAGGTTTGTCAATGCCTTGCTCTAAAATGAGACACACTGAGTGGGAAGATTCTGATTCCTCTTGTGATAGACTGTATGCTCCTCCCTTCCTATGTCCTTGGACCAGTTCCAACCCTGTTTGGTTATCCAGGTCTTCTACACCATTAGTTTTCTGATGTCCTTACTTACATGAATATGAAGTCACCTGTGGCTATGTTCAGATATCTGTGATTCTTGTTTTACACCTATATAAGTGATTCAGATTCAGAGCAAAGCAGCTGCCTGTGGTTGTCCCTTGACTAGCAGGTCCCTTGACTAGGTGATTGTCCTCAGGGTCGCCACTGGGAAATACTAAGAAGAAAAATAAGTCCCCCATCTGATGCACTGGCTTTTGGCACATCTAGATTTTGGGGACCTAATTATTGCTGTACAATTGTTGGCATCTATTTTCACCAGGCATCTGGGAGTATTAAGCACCCTGCATTATATTTGTTAGTCCAAAGGGCTGTCAGATCCCCTGCAACCATGGAACATGAGGCAGGCCAAGTCTCTCTCAAAATGTCTTGTTGGCTGATTTTAGCAAGTATGAAAAGAAGTAAGTCTGAGGATGGGGAAACTGACACTCAGTACATGGAGATCAGAGCGCTGTTTCAACATCTGTGTGCCATCAGTTCAAGTGTGGCTTGGATTTGTGGTGTTAAGAAGTCATTGGACTTGTTTTAACTAGCAGATGCTTTTTTTGTGCCAAGGAGGCTGCCCAAGCAGTGTGTTGGTTACTGCTGATGTCTTGTTTGAGAGCAAGTGTCCGCTTTATTTGGATAAAAAACCAACAAAAACAAACCATTAAAACTGATGCTATCTAACTTTCCTGGTCTTTTGTACTTTAATATCAGATTGTTTCTTCCCCAGATCTCAGTGAACACATTCAGAGGCAAATTAAGCCAGCAGCACACTGCTGGTCCTCAGTCCCGCTTAAAAAGTTGAGTAAATGAGTTAAAAGAAAAATATTAGCAGACCTGAGTCTCACCCCTTCTAAATCATGCACCCGAAGAGTTTCAAGGTGGTGGACCCCAGGACTTTTCTATATCATAGACTGGGCCACCAGCCAAAGGACTCCTCCACCCGCCACCTCTGTTAGACATTTGTGCCTCATTAGCTCATGACAGATTATGCGGGTTTGGTGATATAATCTCATATATTGTATGACTCAATGCAATTCTTGTTAGAAGGAACTTTCCTCAGATGTATAGAAATTTGCCTTGAATGATTGACTATCCCTGCGACTTGCAAATCAGCAGGCAGTCTGCTGGCAGATTTACCTGAGTATTTTCTCAAATACAGTAGTTTTGCACAATGATTCTACCATGGTGGTTCTTGTGCTTACGTAAAAGGTCATACAACATGAAAAATTACAGAAACTGACATTTTTTTGCATACTCAAGTGATACTTTGTCAAGTGGAACAAGGGGTAACTTAGCAAACTAATCACTGCTCTTTGACACACACAATGGCAGTGAAATAATCCTGAAAAAGGCACTGAAGGTCCTTTGCAGTGGAGCATGGCTACTGTTTTTAGCTATGGTTTTAGAGTGACTTCTGATGAATGAGTTCCAAGTCCACATCAACTGGAATTTTGAAATTCTGTCTTAGTCCACTAGATGGTGGTCCTTTTAATCAGGATTCAGGTAAAAGAAAATTACTCAGCCACAAAAAAGCCCAGCACTAGAGTAGGCAAAATAGAAAAACCTAGTTATAATATGTATAGATCTACACCATAATCTATAGACAAGTATTCCAAAATACATTTGAGAAATTGCTTGAGCATAACTGTGGCATTTTCTCAGCAATACATCCGTAGGAGTTGTGAGACTCAGTGACCAAGAGACTTAAACTTGATCTCACTCTCTTCTGTCTGCAAGAGTTGCAACTTCCAAGTCACCAACACTTTTTGGAAGCTGATAATGACAACCTCAGCAAGGCATGCTGATTATTTGAGGCCACCTTCAATGCACAATCACTCTAGCATATTTCATTTTCTGCAGAGCACAGAAAAAATTCCATAAGTAATATTAACATAAAACAAAGTCTTAGGGTACAGTAATAGAAATGTTTTATTAATCAAATATATTTACATTTCTTCATCTTCTTTTTAAATGTGTGCCTGTTATTTTCATTAAACACAATGTAATCTTTACATTTGATATCACAAGAATACAGCTACATGCATGACTTAATTGGTCCTTTACAGTAAAAAAGAGGCAATTTCATGAAGTTTAAAAAATGCAAGCGAACTGTTGATCTTTCTAATTACAGTGTCATTTTAATTTTTATTACAACACAGGACCCCTTCAGCATACTCTACATCTATAGGGTGGATTTATGGGCTTTTTGAGATTGACTTGATGATGTCGAAACTTCCAAAATCTAGGAAGAAAAAAAAAAATTCATGGAGTCCCAGAATATTATATTTTCTGGAATCTTTCCACAGAAAGGACTTGCAAGGAACAGAATAGCATTCTAATTGTAATTTCTAAAAAATGAGAGCAACTTAATTACTCTTAAAAGCAATGAAGACTTAATATTGGACATTCACTCATTTATTTGTTTGAAATCACACTGTTTTTTCAGCATCACATAACGCAATGGCACCATACAAAAAATAAATTTTAATTTAAAGGAGAGATGATGTTACCAAAAGTAAAAAGTATACACATAATTTCTTGTAAGTTTCTCGTATGTAATGTGCTGTAATTATTATATTATTCCCAATTCAAGTTTCTTTCATGGGAAGAAAATCAAATTGTATTTAAAATTATCATCTTTAGGGGCTATAAGTACGTTTATAAAGGACCCGAAGTCTTTCTGAAAGGTATAACTCTATGAACATATAAAATTTAATTCCACACTGAAAAAGAATCAGAACTAGGCACAACTTTTAAATATGATTTCCAACATGTTCAGGGTTGGACAAAAAAAATTAAAAACCAAAAGCTTGTATTTTTTACCAGACTACAAAACAGAGATGCCAAGTGCTTCAGAAATTCTGAAATGGCAGGCACATAATCACTACATTTAAAGATAATTGAATTACACTTACTGCTTCAGATTACTGTGTGCAAACACATATTGTATGCATAATAGACCTAAATGTACAGTTCTGCTGATACATGAATTGAAACTCACTCAGTATTTGGGAAGTCCAGACAGGAACTGAATTCTGTTTAGCCCAAACCTAGAATGTATTTTGTGTTCATATTGGTTTTCTATTTGCCATACTGTAATAGAATGCCAAATGTGGTACTCAAGAAAATGCCACTATGGAATCATGGGTTCTCACTGTATTGCTTTTGTATGCTGCCAAATGTGTTGTTGTGAAAATACAATGTATAAAATAATACAATAATTGAAGTTGTCTTTAGGCATATGGAACAACATAGTGGTTTACACTAGAAAGAATTATCTGGAAGGAAAATAAAATAAGTTCTGCAGACATACTACTCTAGTGCATTTTTTTAAAAATCCAATATAATCTTGAAACAATTGACCTTTATTTCACACCCATTCAGAAGAATATTTAGACATGTTTAAATGAAAACATACAAGTAAGCCTACCTGCAGCCAGCAGGGAACTTGCCATTTCTGTAAGCACATACTTAGGTACTCTTTGCACTACATGATTCAAATACAGTGGAGTCTCTTCACTGCTGCAAACCTCATCCCTGACCATGGGAGCAGGGTTAGATAATGCAGCAGCACAACTCACTGATCTAACATAGCTCCTATTACCTTTTCAGAGCTTGACATTTTCCCCACTTACTTCGTTTATAAATTTTCTGACCTCTTGTTCTTTGTTTAACTGTTTGCTTGCAGAAATGATCAATAGATACTGTTCAAATAGTTAACTAAAAGTTGGTGCCCCTCCAGAATGTTACTTTACATTAAGTCACTTAAATAGTGAAAAATGTGAGCTACCAGGCATGAGTGTTTGAAAGGTTTAGGATTTTATTTTGGTTTCTTCTGTTGCATTAACCTTGCTAGAAACAAAACAATGTTCAAATAGTCACCTTTAAGTTACAAGTCGTCCTACCCAGCTTCCCATGCTTCTTTGAACCTAAAAGCAAACAAACAAACACATTTATATAGTAGCTAAGAGTCTCTCATAGTTTTGAGGATAGCATCAGGCAGGTGACAGAATCGCTCACTTCCCATATCTCTGCACTCAGAAATAGAGCTGAAAACTCATAGGAATAAACCTTCTTTGTGAGATAATCTGGTATTTGCTAGAATAATGATAAAAAAATCTTTTTTCCCCCATCACGATTTTTACATTTCAATGGCCAAACACAAATACTCCTGAAGTAATTCCCTGCAAAGCTTTGGAAACTCCAGATTCTGCAGTGTGGTTTTTACAATATAATAAATGAACACCATGCAGTATGGATGTCTTAGCTTTTAAACTCCTTTTAAATGCATTTTAATTTTATTGTAAGCTCTTTTTCTGCTTGAGCTCTTTGCAGAATTCATAAATGGTCTGAACCTGGTGTCAAATTTGTAGCTGATTCTGTCTAGCCCTTTACAGAACTGGATACTTTATTCTCTACATATTTAAAATCATCCCCATAAATGTGTTTAAAATATTTAATATAATCAACTGAGCCCTTATGAGCTACTCAGCACTTCAGTTTTGGTGCAAAACTGAATTAATCTATTTTAATCCCCATATTCTCCACAATTGTATTTTGCAGTATTACCTTACGATAAAGCATGACCTCAGACTGTTTAGGTTTTGCTTCTTGGTAGTTGTGATTTTGTTTCTTTTCTTTTAATTTATTTTCTTTTTTCTTTTTCTTTTTTTTTCTTTTAGTTTTTTTCTGGTTTTTTTTCCTTTTTTTTTAAACATTTTTGTCAACCTACTGCTCTAGCATTGAAACAATCAATATATAAACAAACGCCGCTGGTTTCTAGAAGTGAAAACATAATTTGATTAGACAAAATCGTGAAATCTGAAATACATCATAGATAAAAGCATGGGAAAAAGCCAATATGAAAATTGTTAAATCAACCCAATGTAGTGACATGTGAGCTTTTTACATTTATATTGGGAATATTTTGGCTTTCCTACATTCACTGTACCAGGCAAATTTCTATGAAGTGAATGCTATGAAGCCTCCAAGAAATTGATAAAGTATCTCGATTCAGATTTATCTTTTATTTTGAAGCTCAGCCCAAGGGTACTGAAAGCTTCATCTAATACAGGAGCATTTCCAATTTGATCCAGATAACAGACTGAAAATATCAAGGGACTATAGTTTGGATTTCTGATTGGTTTTCCTAGAACATTAAATCAGTTACCCAAACCAAATGTATCTTCTCGGTTTTCTGCTCCTTGTAATATTATTTACACATGGACTGGAATATTTAGTGTTTAAAATACTTTTTACCACCTCTGTCTTTCATAGCTATTTGACTGAATTTGAAAGCTCTATAAGTTTGACACAGTTTTCCTACTTGTTTCTTTGTGTAATGTATATTTGCAGATATACAACATTCCATTTTTTTACTGTTTTTTTTCTTTCCCAGAATATCTATGGCAATGCCAATGCAAACTAGTTGCATGAAAAAGTGCACACAGTGTGAGGCATGAGACTATGGAAATGGAATGCCCTTTGGTCTGAGGTGGCTGACACTGACCCAGGTACAGCTCGTGATCACTTTCCATCCCACACAGCAATTTCTATTTCAGCCATGTCAAGATCAACTTAGCCCAGCCCAGCTAAATGTACAGATTACATCTGGGTCCTTTGAGTCATGCTACAAAAAAAGGTGCAACAATAAACAAGTCCATGTGCATTCTCAGTCATAACTATGAGCAGAAGAACCCTTGAGACTCCTCACTTTGGCATTAAATAACAATTATAAAGGCTTTTAGAATTAAAGCAATACATGAAGGGACTTGAAATCTTAACAGTCCCAAGTAACTTGTCAATTGAAATAAGACTCATCCCTAGTCATAAATAAATAATCTCTTTCCTGGTCTCACTTCCATGCCAGGATCAATATCTCTTAACATCTTACTTATTTTATTACTGCTTTTGGTTTTCTGGGACTGATTGAAAGTTGCTCAGAGGAAATCTTTGGTTTTGCTTAAGTGTCCGTGACATTTAATCATGACTTTCCTTGCAGTTTAATTCCAACCAGTCAATCAGTTAATCCACTTCAATTGATTCTGTGCTCTCTGTTATTGGCTTGCACTCATTGGGCATCCTCTGGTGTCGACTCAGCTGGGTGGCTTGTGTGAAGCTCCTCTCACACCTCTCGCACCTGGTGAAGGCAAGAGAGAAAATTGAGACCAGGGAGCTGCTCTGGGGGGGGTGACGGGCTTTGTCTCATCCTGCCTAATCAGAACAGACACTCAAAAGTGGCTTCAGATTTTACTGGCTCAAGAGGTTTAATTGGTGGCTACTTCCAAGGCCTTGATGCCTATGATGGGACAAGGCCTGTCTGATTCAGAACAGAGGAATCTGTCAATAGACAGGGGGAAGGTGATTTCTCCAGAGAGGCCTGTCCTGCTGTAGCTCTGATCACTGTCAGTTCAAATAGATAAAGAACAAAAAGAGATTTTTAGGAGTGAGCCATCAAAGAGGCAGCTTGTCTGCAGTTTTCTGCTCTGCATCCCCGAAGAGAAATTGATGACAAATAGAATTTCACCTTCTGCTTTTTTAAAATCCACAATTGCCTATTGGAGGATGAGAAATCACAAAGCAGTAATCGTTCAGTCCTAGAACAAGAGAAAACTCTTTGTTTATCAGATCTGACCATGTAGTAGGATTCATTTTTAAAAGGCACGTAGAGATAGTGGTTACTTAATTATCTACAGGCATCCACACTATTTGCGAAATCTGTGGGTTGAGGAAGAACTCATAACAGCCATCAGTGTTGCTTTGCTTTTATATTGTTTCCCTTTCTACCCTGTTCTCTCTTAGAGAACCATAATCTGCAAGAAAAATACTGTGTGAATGAAAAAACAAAGCCATTGAATTCTGCAGAGGATAGAATAGGGGCTATGGTTGCCTTGGAATTAATCCCTTATCCCTGCTCTAAAGACACACTACTGTACTTAATCTCCCAAATGCTGTCTTCTTGATTTGCATTCTGAACATTAGAGAAGGGTTTGATGAGTCACAAACAGGGATGGAGCAGACCCTTTCTGTATGGTGCTTGCTCCAAAAGCCATCTTCAGTTTAATGGTACCATGTGATGTCTTATCTCCAGAAAAGGTTTTCATAAAAATATCACTGCAATGAATCATTCACCTTCAAAGGAGAAGTGAGAAAAGCAATGGACTCAGCTAATTCATTTTAATCTTTCTCTCTTCACTGATGTGAATGATAGAAAGTGAACTGTCAGTGATCTGCTTATTAAAAAAAAAAAAAGATATTTACACGCATGTATAACTGTGGATATTCTTCACATTAATAATTTTTGGTGATAAATTTCTGCTTCAGGACTATTTAGCACAGACATTACAGAGTCATTCATCCAGGTTACTGTACCAATCTGAAATGTCAACACTTTTAAGTTGTATTTCCTTGATTGTCTTTCATGGAATATTTTTAGCATCCTATGCCACTGTTAAAAACTGCACTGTGATCTTGACAAATGTAAAATGTCAGCTTTAATGTATCAGACCTATCAGCTCAATGAAAATAACTCAGAAGTATTGATTACTTAATGATTTTTGGGGTATTCATTAACGTCTATGTGCAGATCATCCACTCTCCAGAGCTCCTGAAGTGCTGATGACACATTAGTGCACTGCTGATTGTTTATTAGAAAACTGATTACTTACTGGATTAGTGTGTCAAAATATACTACCTTTCATGGCCTGACAAACTTGCAAATTATTGTATTATTTTTATATACATACATATATATCTATCACAGAGGCATTATAATCAATTTTAAGGCTGGGGGGTTAACTTAGTCTGTATGAGATATTACTGTCTACTTGAACTTGATAGTTTGGTTATTTTGATGTCCACAAAGACAAGTACTTTGCTTGATGAGTAATAGGAGGGTTGGATCCTTGTCTAACTAAGCTGTAAGTGATACAGTAGCAACATAACCTATAAAATCAGGTGTGGCATGCCCTGATTTTAAGAGCCTGGCCAAATAAAGGAAATAAGGGCTAACAGGATGCCTAGGGCACCATTAGTGACTTAGATGACGGCTATAGAGTGATCCAAAGACAGTGCTACCCACCAAAACCATTTGCTGTGGCAGGCCTCCTTGTCCTTTCTGGGGCCTGTCTGGGAGGCTGGAATTGGGCAGGCATTCACTTGGCACCTTGCATTGTTAGTGAAAGTGCAGAGCAAGGTTTACCACAGTTCTTTAAAACACAACTTCCCATCCTTCATCTACAAGATTCCTCTGTTGTAGGAGTGCTCTACCTTCCCAGCTACAGGCTGATACACTAATATCAAGCACAGGAAAGAGGGATGCTAAAGAGAGAAGAGAAAGGGGATAAATCTCTTGATACGAGCACCGACCCTTTATGAATAGGAAGGCTGTGGGTGCCAAGTGTTGCTGCTCGTCAAACTGTGATGTCTGCATTTACACAGCCCTTGGGCAAAAGTCAGAATAAAGCCTCTGACAAGGCACTTAATTCCCCTGTCTTTCTCTTGTACCTGGATGACCTTCAGATATTACCCAAGGTGCTTGGGATTTTCTAGGTACTTGAAATCATGTGGGTGGTGTTTTCAGGACCATAGTTTTGGATATATAAGTACCTGGCTTATGGGCAGAGATGTGTATTAGACTCCTGATTCCTCTTTTCAATGTGGTCCAGAGAAGTTGTTGCTGGATACAAACTGATAGAAAAGGTGAAGATAATAGCGTCACACTAGTCAGCATTACTGTCTCACAGTAGGTAGGAACGGGAAGAGGAGCAGGAATGTTTTTCTTCTGGATTGTGATGTACTCTACTAACCATTCTTTCCCAGCCCATCATAGCAGAATAACTACTCCTGTAAGCTCTGCCCATGAGGTTGGTGAGTTTTCATGTGCATGTTCCTGTATGTAACCCTGACGTGTTTAATGTTGTGTTGGACAGTTGAACAGTGGACAAAATTGTCAGAAAGGAAAAAGACTCCATAGCTCATGTGCCCACACACCAAGCCACTATGGGACTGAGCCCAAGCCTGAATGATAGACACACCAAATTTTGGCTAAGCCTGCACTGTAGACACATGTATTGGCAATAATGACACTTATTAACTGAAATACAATTTAATTTCCACTTAGGGCCATCTGATGGCATTTGAATGGAATTTAAACAGCCCCAGGTGCATATAGGTCCACAGCAATTCCAAAGTCCTCAAACAATTAGATACCATCAGTGAAAACTGGATCCATGTTGCCTTCTTTTACAATGTCTGTGTACACTGTAATTGTAAGGAGCAATGTCCTAAAGCATTCAACCTCCTCAGCCTCAAGGCTTCACTCTTCCACAGAGTTTCCTGGTATGATTTGCTTGGGTGGAGGTGGTAAACAGAAATGTTCTTAAGTTCACAAAGTGCACCAATAGTCCTGGGATATTTCTACAGTACTGGGGTTTCTGATTTTGTTTAGATAGCCCTCATTGTTACATCTGCTTGTTTGCTTCACAGTGCTTTCAAAACATTGACACCGAGGATTGGTTTAATTTTCACTTTTATGCTCAACCTCTGTGAAAGGCTTTGGGTGGAGAAAATGCTGAGGGCCTATTTTAGAAAAAAAAAGACATTAATTTGATGCTTTCAAAATTTCATTCAACAAGTACATTTTAAACTCCTTTGGAAGGGTGTAAAAAATCCAAGAAAAACTATGAACCAAAGAGAATCCCTCCTGACAACTCTGAGATGTCACTGCAGGTACAACGTACATATTCAACCTAAAATGAATGCTGACCACTTTTGTATTTCAGTAAGTAACAATGTAAAATATGTGAGCTGTTGGAGGCTGAAAGACTCTTTTCTCTTAGTTATTTAGGGTTGACTGATAAATATTAGATCTTTGAATAAACCTGATTCTGTAGGCAAATGAAAATTGGGAGGGGGTGAGAAAAAGATCAAGGGAACAGAGGCGACAAATAATTTTCCTTTTTCTCCTGCATTTTAATTTACTTAAGATCTTTGCTCCCAGACTAGCAGCCGTAGTGGAGACTTCAGTAAGATAAGAATACACAAAAACATTACAGTGGTGTGGCTGGCTTGATAGCTTGTGATGACATGAAAAGTCAAATTCAGCTAAAGCTTTGACTACAGATAACCTCACTTAGCATTGTTATCTTAATGAAAAGAAAATAGAAAAGTCTTCCACCATACATCCAAATTTACCTAGGACCTACAAAGAAAATGGCCTCTCACAGAGAAAGATTTTTAACCAATCCCAAACATCCTCTCACAAAACAATTAATCTAAAATATTTTTGAAAATACTGTCACTAGTGTTCACCATTTTTAAAACCAGCTTCTGGAAATAATATGCATACAAATATACTTGGCTTTTAACATTGCTGATTTAATCCATGTTGAGTGTAATTTGTCTATAACCACATATGAAAACAGCTGCCCTACTGCATTAGTAATCATGAGATTGCGTTCACAGCAGAAGCACCTTCAAAATTATACCTGTTATTTCAAAATAGTTTAGCTAGAATTAGCTAAGTTATTTTAAATAAATTAGCTAGAATTTAAGTAATTTATCACTATCCATGCATGGCAATTCTTCCTAATATTAAAATATTAGTTAAAAGAAGTGTGTACATCACCACAAATACAAACTTCTCTGAGGTACAGAAACACTGTTTCAGCTGGCTTTTCTGTCTTTTTTTTTGTTTTTGTGTGTAAGTGTATACTCAAAATTCTTCATAAACAAACATTTAAAACCTGAATTGCATGATCAAGAGACAGATATTTTGTTTGTTCTATTTATGGTTCTTGCTTAATAGAATTTGTTGAGGGTCTTTTCCTAAACTTTCTTACTAACAGATCTTGTGCAACCCTTTTCCAAAGGAGGATCCAAACAGTGATGAGACACCAAGAGGAGTTGCAGCTCTTTCTTTTTTCTCCATCAGAGATGATAGATTGATTTCTGGATAATTTTCTGCTCCTCCTCTCTCAAATACAAGTAGTCCTGCATGAAAGACAAATCTGCCCTTTTGAACAGCTTGCAGCATCAAGGCTCGTGTGTCCTCTTATCTGACTAGCAGGGATGGCAAAATCTGCAGCTCCAGTTTCAGCTTCACATCAAGTTACTAGTCAGCTTAGTGAAAATACTTCAACAAGACTTCCAGAGAGAAAATGGTGCTACTGTTTCTTGTGCTTGAGGAAGAAACTAAAGAAACACCTTGAACAGTTGAAATGATGCCATGCATCATAAAGAACCAGTATAAAGTATACACTTTTTTTTTTTGTTGCTCTGTCCCGCAACTTAAGGAACAGTCAGATACATCCTGGAATACTCAAATGCTTCCACTTGAGCAGGGCAAAACATAACAAACAAACAAAAAAACAAAAAATCAAAAAACCCAAAAAACCCCCACAAAAACTAACCAAAACAAAAAACAAATCCCAGACCTCTTGTTAGTTGCATTACATATGTTAAGCTCTTTCACAAATGAAATTGTGCTGTAATCAAGTCCATTTTTGAAAAGGGTAAAAAATTAGTATACCAGTGGGGAAAAATAATGACTCTAAATTGGGCAAAATAGCAGATCTATTGGAAACATGACAAAAAGAGGACGTTAAGGAAAAAAATTAAGTGGAGTCAACAAGGTTACACATAAGTAACACCTTAACATTAAACGAAATCTATTTTCCATTTTGACCCGGAAACCCCTTCCATTAATTACTAAAATCTATTTACACAGCAACTAGATAAAATCAATCTGACTTGCTCACACCATTTTTGGCTCACTTTCTGTGGGCTCTGAGCGTTCAACAGACTGGCTCAAGAGAAGTCGATATTTAGATGTTCTGGGCCTCCACGACATCCTAGCCATGATTCCTGACATGCCAATTCTTCTGTTCTGGATATGCAGCATTTTGTTCCTGGCTCTGCCCCCTCGCCCCCAGCAGAGACATGTGTGGAGGCTGTGCTTCCTCCCAGCCTTATATGGAGGCAAAGTGTGCTCACCAGTATCTCTGTGGGGCTGTTATGAGGGGCTCTGACAGGCCGAGCTCCCTTACACTAACCAGATCAAAAGCACTGTCTGGCAAAAGTGGAAAAAAAAAAAGTCAAACAAAGAAAAGTAGAAAGAGAACAGACAGTACTCGGAGAACTGGGAGAGACACACACCTTCTACACATATTCCCCTTCCTCCTAGGAACATCCAGGAAGCTTCCAAAAGAAGTGATATCGATACATTAGGTGGAATTGCTCCAGTGACCACATATATGTACTCTGAGCCTGTCAATTCAGCCAAGACAAAGACACAAACATGGGATATATTTCTTCTGCTTTGGAGAGCCCTTCCTCTTTAGTAGGCAGAGTCTTGCACAACAGAAGGTAAAATATCAGGATCAGCTGTACTATTGCTGGAAATGAGCACTTCTGGAAGATTTCTGAGACTGGTATGTGCTTAGCTTTAATATCAGTAATTGAAAACTTCAGAAATTAACAAAGTTTGTCTAATGTAAAATCATCTTTATTAGGTGACATTTTTTTCTTATACTTTGGACAGCTGAACACTTTCAATTTATTACTATGGTCTTTCAAAACTTATGCCACAGAGTTACATTTTCTATTCAGTGATT
The DNA here is from genome assembly GCF_028769735.1 of Zonotrichia leucophrys gambelii. Classification (NCBI taxonomy): domain Eukaryota; kingdom Metazoa; phylum Chordata; class Aves; order Passeriformes; family Passerellidae; genus Zonotrichia; species Zonotrichia leucophrys. The sequence continues at coordinate 67,189,129 of NC_088200.1, read as the reverse complement.
CTGAGACTAAAAGAAGGTGCATATTCCCCCCCCTATATAACTAGAGCCAAATTAGCTTTTAAGTGAAGCTCCATCTACCTCAGCATATAGATATCAAAGAATCATAATAATGTTCTTACAACATGGGCTGTCTCAGTCTTGATCATATTTTCAGCTGTGGTTCTCTGGCAGCAGCTTTTCACTTAATTAAAATAATCAAGGTATCATTAGAAAACAGAACTCAAAATCAAAGCCATATAAATTCTGATTTTAACAGCACCACTAGCTGTTTTACCTCATTGTCACAGACATCTTTTCATTAAAATCCTTTCGTTAGGATTTTTCCTGCTGAAGCTGAGAAGTTTCAGCAACGAAGTGTAAACAGTGGTTATCTGCTGCTGTGGAATGCAACAGGTGGATCCGTGATTGGTCTCCCGTGGATGTTTGGATTTACTGACCACTCACAGCAGAGCTGTTCTTGCTCTCTGCTGAGACACAGACCTTTGTTATTCATTCTTTTCTATTCTTAGCTTAGCTAACCTTCTGAGAACTTTCTCTCTATTCTTTTTAGTATAGTAATAATGTAATATATATCATAAAATAATAAATCAAGCCTTCTGGACATGTAGTCAACATTTCTTGCCTCTCTCTTCATCCTGCAACCCTTGCAAGCCCTGTGGCACCTCATGGTCTGACCTTGGCTTTCAAGGGATCGTCAGCCGAGTGCTGGCGATGCTGGTGAGCAGCAGAAAGGCATTTCCCCCCCTAATCTCAGCCGGCAAAAGCCGCTGGCCTCAAGTACTTACTTGAAGGGCTTTTCCCCGGTGTGCGTGCGGATGTGGTTGTTGAGCGTGGTGGCCCCGGCGAAGGCGCGCCCGCAGTAGCCGCACTTGAAGGGCCTGTCGCTGGAGTGCGTCACGACGTGGTTGCGCAGCTCCGAGGGCTGCGAGAAGGACTGCGAGCAGTGGCCGCACTGGTAGGGCCTGCGGTGGGAAGGGAAACGGCAGCGTCAGTGCTGTGTGTTGGCACCAGCAGGAAACCACACGGGACGGGGGCTCCTGATCTTCCCCATGGCTTCCAGAGAGAAAAGCGGGCGCGCTTCTCTGGGTCTTTCTTGGGAAGCACAAACCCAAAACTTCACAACCTCTTTAGCAAATGTGAAATTCTTGGGCAGGAATTAAAAGAGAGTCTATGGGACCAAAAGCCATAAATCAGCAAACTAGTGAGCCTGCAGTACACATCTGCTTGCCTTAGTTCTCTCAAACTCGACGGTACTCCTTAGTCAAAAAAAAAAAAGATCCACACACATGGAGCTGAGGGACTCGTGTAATCCTCTGTCTGCTAGTATGAGCTACAGCCTTACTTGCAAATGCATATCTGATGGTTATGTGCACATCCTGTCGTTATTCTGTAGCTATTCACAATTAAACTCCGCATATTGCTTTGGAGGATTTTAGAGATCACTTATTTCAATAAGAGACTTGGAAAAAATGACTGCTGTATTAAAATTATCTTTCTATTTTCTTATTTCAGTTGAAAATCTTTACATTTCATTAACATTTTTTCTCCCATCTAGATTGAAAATGTCTGTTTTGGGGATCTCGGAAGGAAACACAGAACTCAGGTTTTCAACAACACGTCATGTTAAAAATAAACATAACAAACAAACATAAAAAACTGACTGATATGTTACAAATTCAGAATCATAACAAGCAGACTGCAAACACAAAAAAAAAAAGGATACACAACAACAATGTGCGACCGGTCTTCTGAAATGCTAACTAAAATAAAATGCCAAGAAACCATGTCTATATATTTCTCTTCAATAAAAGTGGCTTTATATCAACACCCTACTAGGTTTTTTTTCTATTTCACATTTGTTTTAAGTTAGTAGCAGAGTCCTAAGTGCTTATCAGACTGCTTGCTAAGAAAATTAAGATCTTTTTTCTGGAGGGATAATAATGATTTTTACCCTACACAACATTTTAATTCTTGGTGTCTGCGTTTCCAGAGCCAATAGCCCACACAACTTAATTGCTCTCTCCGTAATAAATGTATATGTTTAAATGGCTAGAAACCAAAACTAAAGGGAAAGAGACAATGGTGACCAGGCATGTACAATTCAATTAAGTGCAAAATAAAGTGAACTATCTCATTTGTCAAGTGAACTGCTTAATTGTGGCTACTTGCATCACTGAACACAAATACTATTATTTTACAGTGCTTCAGAGCACTGAACCCTGATTGTAGAATTTTTTAGCTTGATTAATAGCTCAGTATTCATCAATAACTCAATAGCTTACAATTTTAATTACTTGCATTTGAAAATCTAACTACTCTCTAACAAGTTTGAATGTAAGGTATGAAAGCTGTGGAAAGGTAATTTAGATGATGTGGCCCTTAAAGATACACAGAAATATGTAAGATAATATTTAAAAAAACCAAAAACCAAGAAAATGTTTTTCGGTTTCTCTTATTGAAAGACAAGTAGTAACATGTCCAGTTTTCACCTTTCTTGGAGTCCAAAGTTAATTTGCACAGAAAATATTTATCAAATTTGGTAAGAAATTTCAAGAGTTGATAAAACAAAGATAATTTGTGAATGCAGTAATCAAGCACTTTTAAGCAAAATAAAGCAATAATATATTCTGTATCCAAGAAACATTGATTTTTTTTAATAGTGAAGGAGACCATTAACATCTATTAGCCTCTGGTTATCTGTTTTTAACAGCAACCACAAAAAATTATGCAATGCGACATAAAGCAAATTAATCTTTTTATTTTTTAAAGTGATAAATAAATCAATGTTATTAACTTAATGCAGTGAAAATTCACACTGCAACTTGTCTGTAAACAGTCAAAATTTCAAACCAGATATAGGTGAACATTGTCATGGCAAACAATATGGGTTCATTGCCTCAAAATAAATGTCTTCTTTACAAAATATTCGGAATACATTTCACTGGCTTACACTCAAGTAAATCATCCCTGCAAAAGATCACCAATTGTTAGGTCACTTTGACTCCATTTTTCTGATTGATCCACATCTTGAGAGAAAAACTGTTAAAGAAGTTACCCTTCTCTTTGCAGAGGATGAATTTATCCAGTTTATATACAAGTAATTCTAATTAATGCTAGAATGCCTAATTTTTTTAAAGCTTAGATAAATGACATACATTAGGCAAAATTAATTTTAAAAAGAGAGCCTGAGAATGCATTAAAATACTGTAACATCTTAAAAATGCTCTAATTTGCACAATTGCAGATTTAAATATGCCAACTTCTGACAACTTTTGGACGCTACTATTTTTCAAAGAGAAAAAAAATATATCATTACATTCAATAAGTATAGAAGTTATCGTTCTGTTCTCTGGTAACAATTTTCCTGTGCTCGAAATTTTTTCTTTTCTTGGAAGAAGATAAAATCAATATGTTATTTTTCCAAAAAAATGAAAGTGGTGCTGAAGACCTGAGCAGGAGCTGTGCTCGGTTCAGTGAGTGCATTGACATGGGCAGAGCATGCCTGCCTTTGATGCAGCAGTTGCGTCTTCTGCCATCAGTTTTGCCTGCACTGGGACAATGAGTTCAGATGGTGACCTCGCTATGACAGAGCTCTGCAGACAAGGAGGAACAGCAACAAAGGGACAGAAATGTTGGTCCTCGTGGGCCGTGCTTTCAAAAATCCACTGCTGGACTGAATGCACTGGCAGCTCAGAAAAACTCATTTCCTTGGAATAACCAATACACATATTGTACTTTCCTGAGCTTCACAGTATCCACGTGAATCAAAATCTTACCAGATCGTAATTTTAAGTTACAGTTAAGGGCAGCTAAACTGATTACAGCCATGTGCAGATGAGAGTGATGTTCCGACAATCATCAAATCAGTTCTAATATTTTTTATAGAACACCGAGTTACATAGGAGCTTTTAGCTTCACATCTTTCTTTTTGAGCTTAAAGAAGGGAAATCTACTTAACCAGAATAAAATTTTCCTGTTGGAAAAATTTTACACTATTGTTATTAATCCCATGCATCATTGATAAGCTATCTAGGTTTACTGACATTCAGAATCCACCAGCTTTTTCTGGAAACCTTAATCCTACAGTCTCTGACTCTATGATGGCCCATATAGGAATATAGGCCATCCAAACTGAAATTCTGAGAGCAATTCTAATGTAATAGTTTTCAGGTTTTGTGGTAATTTATAATTTGAGCTTTTCCAAGCTGTGCAAACACATTTTCCAAAATTAAAACACTATGGAATAAATTTTGCTCTCTAAGATAGACAGTCTCTTGAATGATTTTGCTCTTTGGTGAGAACTTTTCCTGTCTTAAAATTTCCTTACTTTGCAGCTGCTATTTTTCTGGTGAAACCACATCATGTATGGGATCAGTAAAAAAGTCAGGCTTCCCTAGAAGGCTTTCTGAACTTCACCAAAGCTCATGCTTTGGGCAAGGAATGTAGAACTCCTAATATGTACAAAGCACATTAAGAGACTAGAAAAATCCATATGCTTTCATCTGAAATAGCTACTGAGAGACAGGTGTACATTTAGGTTAATTCTTTCTAGATTTTCATTTAGCAAACTTGACATAGCTTTATTTGTCTTTTACTATTCCTCTGTCAAAAGAATATATTTTCCAAATTCTGACTCCTAAGTGCATCTAAGTGTTATAAATTTATTTTCTACATCATAAACTATTAACTCTTTGAATTATTAGAACCTTAGAAAATCCAATCATTATTTTCCACTGCATTTTCAAGCTATTTCCTTTATGATTAATATGTTTTTAGTCTGGCCTTGTCAGAAGTGAATTTGCCCTTTTCAAGGGGCACATGGAATTCTAGTGTAATCTTAGAAATTTCTTGTAAGGGCAAGTTCCTGAATACTTGTAACTTTGTCATTGAAACTCAGCCCAGTGAGACAAAATAGCACAACGCTGTATTCTTTTTCCTCAGAAAGAGCTGGAAAAGCACCGGCTGAGAGACTGGCATGTGATTGAAAGTGTTTTTCTCCCTGTTGATGACTAAGAAGTAAAAAGCCAACATGATCATAGAGTTATAGAATGGTCTGTGTTGAAAGAGGCCTTAAAGACCATCTTGTTTCCAACCCCTTGCTATGGGCAGGGACATGGTGAAATATGAGTCTCCTCAAGCCATGTCTCATGAGCTCCTGGAGATCTATTTCACACCCAAGATGGCTCAGCTACCTTAGAAGGCATAAAATCAGCAGGATGGCTTCTGTGGCAGTGTTGGAAACAAAAAGGTTTTAATAAAAGGCAAAATAAACAAAACTCTTTGCAGAGAAAAACTGAACCAGGTGCAAAAGGTCCTTGCCCCCGGTAAAACACCTCACAAAAGCAGTTAGTTTCTTTTATCTCTTCTTTTTCTAGTAAATTGTGGCTCCTGCCCAATTAGCTATCCTTAAGTTTGAGGTGAAGACCCCCGGGTCCTATGAGGTGTCTTTTCACCTAATTGAGGAGAGAAACTTCTGTGCTTATTTCCTTTTTAAGGGGACAAAGGATATTTTTGTCACTCTGTCAAGAGGGGGCACATTCCTATAGGACATCTTCCACTCAAGACCCCATCCTATTTGGCCTTGATCATTCCCAAGACAGGGCATTGACAGCTTCTTTGGGAAAATTTCAAGTCTGCCTCATCACCCTCACACTAAAGAATTTCTTTCTTACATCCCATCAAAATTTACCATCTTTCAGTTTAAAGCCATTATCCCTTGTTCTATCACTAAATGCCATCACAAAAAGTCTCTCCAGATTTCTTGTGGGCTCCTATGTGTACTGGAAAGCTCATGTAAGTTGTCTCTGTGCCCTTCTTTTTTCTACCCTGAACAGCCCAAAATCTCTCAACCTGTCTTCATGCCCCTGATCATCTTTGGGATCGTCCTCTGGACTCTCTGTAGGAGATCCACATCCTTCTAATGCTGGAATCCCCAGAGCTGAATGCAATGCTCCAGGTGGGGTTTCACAAGAGTTGAATAGAGGGGGAGAATCACATCCTGCTTTTGACACAGCCCAGGACATGTTGCCTTTTGTGTTGCAAGTGCACACCTGGCCCATGTCCAGCTTCTCATCCCCCAACATATCTGAGTCCTTCTCCTCAGGAATGTGCTCACTCCATTCTCCACCCAGTCTGTATTTGTGCTTGAGATTGCCCTGAACCACTTTCACTTGCTCTTGTTGTATTTCATGATGCTCACCCAGTCCCACCTTTCCAACCTGCCAAGGTCGCTCTGGGTGGCATCCCTTCCATCCAGCATGTCACCTGCCCTGCAAAGCCTGCTGTCATCAGGAAACTCACTGAGGGTGCCCTCGATCCCTCTGTCCCTGTCACCAAAACTCACTGCTGTGCTGAATAGCATCAGCCCAAATGCAGCCTCTAAGGAATATCTCCAGTCTCCACTTGGAGACGGAGCCATTGCACTCTTTTGAGTGCAACTTTCCTGCCAATTCCTTATCCATTGAGAGATCTGACCATCAAATAAATCCTTGTCTCTTCACTTCACCGACAAGGCTGCTGGGTGCAAACACTTTGCACAGGTCCAGGTAGATGACCTCAGTCTCTATTCCTTATTCACCAACTCTGTAAACACTGCTGTAGAAGATTACCAAATTTGTCAGGCATGACAAATTTGCCCTTAGTGAAATCACCTTGGCTGTCATCAATCACACCATTATTTTCCATGTTCCTTAACCTAGTCGCCAGGGGGATTTGCTTCATGCTCTTGCCAAGTACCAAGGTGAGACTGACTGCCCTGTAGTTGTCCAGGTCTTTCTTTTTAGCAGTGGAGGTTATGTTACCCCTTTTTGAATCAGCAGAACTTCACCAGACTGCCATGGCCTCTCAAATATGACAGATAGTGGATTAGCCACCTCATCCACCATTTTTCTCAGGGCATGCACATGCTTCTAACCAGGCCCCAGGGGCTTGCACATCTTCAGGTTCTTTAGATGGTCTTCAGTCCGATCTTCTACAACTGGCAGCTCTTCATTCTCACAGTCCCTGCTTTTGCCTTCAGTGACATGGGTGGTGTGACTGGAACATTTGCCAGTTAAGTTGCTGACTGGCTCAGACTTTGCTATGTCCTAGGTCGCCAGGTCTCCTGCTTCCCTTTAGAGAGATCCCACATTTCCCCTGGTCTTCCTCTTATCACTAATGTAACAATAGAAGCTTTTGTTGTCCTGGACGTCCCTGCCCACATTTAATCCTATCAGGGCTTTAGCTTTCCTGAAGGGATTTCTGGCTCCTTAGACAACCTGTCTGTATATCTCCCAGGCTACCTGTCTGTGCTTGCATTCTCTGGAGGCTTCCTTTCTGTCTTTGAATTAATCCAGGAGTTCCCCATTCATCCATGCAGGCGTCCTGGTGGTTTTTCCTGACTTCCTCTTTGCTCCTGAGCTTCAAAAAGTGATTGATCTCACAGTCTCATAGAGTGGGACACAAGGCTCCCTTGAATCCAGGACAGCATTCCTCATTGGTATAGGGGGGAGGATGCCATGCCACAGCCTCTGCACAAACCCCACAAGCAGCGCAGTTTGAAGTGGGGCCAGCATCAGCTTTCAGGGTCTGGCCTTTATACAAGGCACAGCTTTTTAAGAGCACAGCTGCAGTCAGAGGAGTTAGGTCACAGTTGCTCTCAGAGGAAGGTATTTTTGAGGAATGCCTTCTTCTAGCAAGTGGAATTAAGGCTGGAGAGCAAAGTGACACCTCAGGATACTGCTAACCTGCACACAGCAACATCCCAAGCATCAGCAGAGCCATGGGGTTTACTCTCACTGCACTCCACATCCCCTGCCAGGTTGGTGCTCCCCTCAAGCAGCACAGCTGCTGTCCTGAGCACCTCAGGTACCATGCAGCAGCAGGGATGGCAGAGCTGGACCTGCTGGGAGTTCTGCAATCATCTGTTACAAATGCTTGGGAAGAAACCAACCAAAGTAGAAAGCCAGCATTGGAGCATATGCAAGCTTCTGAGGCTGTCAGGAAGAGTTTCTGCTCTGTAGACCTGTTATTGTTACTAGCTCTGAGTACTGGGCACTTTATGAGAAGATTATGCAAGAATTATGCAAGAACCAGCATTAAATTCAGCACTTTAACAGAGCAATACTCAATACACCGAAATAGACAACTCTTGCTCAAAACACTTATTTTTTAGAAGTCTGTTTTGGAGAGGTTCAAATCAATTAGTGCACTTGGGGAGGGCATCAAGGTCAAAGACACAGAACCTATAAAGAAAATATAAACACAAAATGGACTAAGACATGATATTAGAGAAAAGCATCTATTAAGCTGGTAGCTTCAACTTTCTGTTAAAAAAACCAAAACAAAACCCAACATGCTTACTATTTAATATTGAGGTGATATTGCAAAACCTGAGTATAATATCTCCTGACTAAAGAAGAATTGTGAGTGCCAGATCACATCCATAATCTATCATCCATGAACACATTTATGGAGTGTGCTTTCCCTCAGATTCTCAGCTTGAATCCCTGGCAATCAATGAGAATATATATCATACAGATGTACAGGTTGTACATGAAAATATGCCACACAGATGTCTTGAGAACTGAAGCTTTCTACCTTCCCTGAACACCAATGTATCCTGAATCTGGTGATCAGAGTGATGTGGAAGACTGCTGTCATTAAAAAAGACTGTGTCATTATCAGAAAAGTGGTTGCTGTTAAAAAAACCAAATAAAAATTGTTCATTGTAATAAGGCGTTTTGGTAACCCCGTTTTTGAGCCTTCCAAACAGGATTGTTGGGAATTTCTGCAGAAGAAGGGAGGAAATAATAATAATAATAAAACCTAAAAAAACTTTAAAAAGAAAAAAAACAAACAAACAAACAAAGAAAAATCACCCCAACAAAATAAACAAAAAAACCTACGAAAAAAGATTTCCAACTCTTGCTTCCAGAAATATCTTCTCAAACTCTCTCTGTCTGGTCAAGGCTTAAGCAAGTCTCAAAGGCTCAGAAGGTCCTCGAGTTCAAGATTTTACAAATTTAAATTTCCACCTCTCACACACACTTCAACCCCAATTACCATTAATTTCAAAGAGAAGCCCTAAAAAATGTAACAGACTTAAAATTTTTTGGTGGAAGGAGAGAAGTATATAAGTAAACCAGTAAAAAATTAAAAGTGATTTTAAATTAAATTCTTAATCTTTAAATAAAACAAAAAGAACAGCAGAAGATTTTAATAATTTCTCCTATTTGGGATTCATCATGTTTTAAAATTATTTTTATTTATTAAGTGATCTGTCTGATAAATAGGATCATTTATTTCTTACTACTTCATGGAATTACGGATATTATGGCCTATTTATGTCTGCTCTCATTTAGATGTTTTCTTAATCTCAGTTGTTGTATTATCTTTGTTTGGATTTCTCAAGCTTCAAGTAGTCTGCTTTTCTTGTATTTCAGACCATGAATTAGACTCCTGTACAGATTCAAAGGTTTTTTCCCCTGCACAGCACTGTTGCAAAACAAATACCAAGCCAGAACAGAAAGACTAAAGTCTATTTCCTAGAGATGATAGGCCCTGCTGTTTCAGTCACATCAAAGATGCAGTGGCTGGTGTGCTTACAAATTGCTGACAATAAATGAGGAGTTGTTTATCAGCTGGAGCAGTGCTGCAGATGTCATTGAGAAAATAAAAACCAGAGAGCTGCATCCAGTACTTGGGGCTGGCAAGCAGGTATTCTTTCACAAATCATACCTTACCTTCATGTCTCCTGGAAATTTTGTGCAACACTGTAAAAATTTTTCATCTAGAAAAATGCAAAGTGTTTAAGAAACCAAAGGCCACTTTTTTCTACACACTGTATCACTAAATAACTGGCACCCACTAAAAGACAAAAAGTTTCCTATGATGTAAGCTCATTCTGTAAAGGATTCCAAGCAAGGATATGATAACCCAGATCCTAGGACAGTTATTTATGGTAATTTCAAGCATGGAATGAATTGCAATGACCTTAGTCATAGCAAGATGATTTCCTACTATGCCCTAGGGTATTCTGAGCTGACAATGCTCCAGACCTTCCTGAGGAAGATGCTGGCTGTGTGGGCACAGGAGGGACTGAGAGGTAATACACCATGAATCAGTACCCTACTAATGAGAATGACTACTTTTAAGACTGAGAACCAGAAACCCAGTCTGTGTTTCAGACAATATTTGACACAAGCTGCTTAGGAAATAAGCTGCTTAGGACATAAGCTGCTGGAGGAAATAAATAAAAAAGGAATAAAATTAATTTAAAAAAATTATTCTCTCACCTCCACAATGAAAAATCTAATGGTAAGACAGATTTATTCTCATTTTCTTCCTCTGACAAAATAAATATTTAGCTGTCACTTAGAGTGGAGAATAGTGCCATCAAGAGAGATCCTTCTTGCATTAACTATTATCTGCAACTTGCTTCTTCACAAAGGAAGTCACTGGTTCAAACAAAGGATGAAATCTAGGTGTCACACCTGACTAGGTGAATCACTGAAAAAGTATGTGGAGAACCTCACAACATGCCTTTTCCAGTGTCTAGACTCTTCCAGAATGCACCATTTTATGCTTTACAGTATGCTTAGGATGCTTTAGTACCAGCAGCACAAAAGCCCATGGAATGTAGGAGAGCAGACCTTTCAGGACCCATATTCTACATTGTGACACCTAAATTACCAGCTTCCCTAGCAAGGCATTTGCTTCTGCTGAGGCAAGCATGAAATCCAGAAAAGTGTTGAAAGAGCCTGTTCACATTCACAATATTATCAATTTTTAATTTTTATTAATATTAGCTTAGAATCTAATTAGTCCCTAACATGCTTGACATTTCTTCGGGAAAAATGGATTTATTCTCTCCATACCCATAGAATCACACAAGCATTTGTGTACATGTAGATTGCACACAAAGTACACGAGGAGACAGACATGCACACAAACACATACACAGACTCAGTCTTTGCTGCTTTTTTGGTAGTGGTATTTTTAACTCTAATTCACAATTAAATGCTGCTTTTTGAAACACCTTTCAGGGATTTAGCTGTTATGCTCAAATCTTCACAGCTGAAGAAGAGAGAAAATACGGGTGGCCTTTTTTTATTGAATTAATTTGATTTTTGTCTTTTGTCCTGCCAGCTATCAAAATTGTCAAATAAACCAGCTTTGATTCATAAATAATGGTTCCATTATATTTACTGTGCCACCGGTCAGAGTACCTGAAATTTTAATTCACTTGTTCAGCTAAATTTCATCCTCAGTTCACAGCCATAAAATTCTGTATTGACAAACTTTCAAACCAACTTTGACTCTGAGGTATCTAGTCAACATTTTTCTTCTGTGTGGATATTAGTTTATTGAATAAGTGGCATCTGTTTTCCTCCACATCACTGGTGGAGTAGGTATTTCCTTTTGACAGCTTTGTACGATTTATGGGTTTGCATGCTATGAAGAAAAATAGTACTAAGCAAAAAATTCCAATTCATTACCTCTTAGTACTTAATTAAGTTCATACGCATTGCACACTATAGGTGAACCCTGAAATGACTGTGACAGCCACTGAGCAGCAAGTTAGATTATCTTTGGAAGACAGAGAGACTTTTAATTATCTTGACCTCATTTCTTCCATCTATGATATTCATAAATTTTCATTCTATTTTGTTGCCTCCATCAGATGTACCAAACCATTCTAAAAACAAGATTATATCCTTAGCTATTTCCTTTTATCTGCACATTTAGGCACTGAATGTTTTTACAAATAGTGAAGGTAAGCAATAGTTTTTATCAGCTTACTTCACGCAGCTGCAGATGAATTATGTCATACAGGCTCCCCATAATAATGGTTTGGTTTTGAAAATGATAACAGCTTGATAAAAGAAGAAAGCAGTGGATCTGGCTATCAGTAGATACAGAAATAAAGAGAGCCTGGGCTTTACCTGTCAGGGTTCTGCGTACACACATGCATCTGCAAGAGGATCCGCTGGGTGAAAGTCTTAAAGCACTGCCCACATTTCCAAAGATGCCAGTCACTGAACTCAGAATTTAGTTGGCTTGTTGAAGTTGGGCTTGCAAGAACTCGTTGGTTTTTGACACTGATCTGGTTAAATCCTGACTCGATGGACCCAGACTTATCCAGGAGAGAAAAATTTCGGCTACACGGAGTCTGTGGAAATACTATGGATCGCTGTGGAGTGGCAGGGGATAGTTTGCTACTTTTATTAAATGGCTGTAGGGTGTCTTGTCTGGACATGGCCTCCATTACAGTCGAAGGGACATTCACTGGGAGAAAACAAGAAAAGTAAATAAGATCCTTTTTATGCCTTTTTAAAACTAATACAATTTTGGGACACCAAAAAAATCAACATCCATTTTCTTGACACTACAATGAAACAGTTTTATTTTTACAAAGTACAAAAAAAAAAAAAAAAAGGAAAAAAGGAAAAAAAAAGAAAAGAAGGGCTTGAATGAGACAGTGATCTGAATGGATGGTGCTGATTTTGTGACACTGAAATGAAAATTCATGCAAGGGAGTGTCAGACTGAAAGGACCCAGAGAAGCCTGACTGTGTTATACTTCTATTACACAGTGGGATTGTCATCTGAAAGAAAAAGCTGCACCTCTTGTGATACCCTGACTCTGCATGTTGCAGTCAGCATGTCTGACTGCTATATCACAGGCAAGCATGGATTTTGAGAGCATGGAGAAAAAAATCCCTGCCAGGACCCTCCTTGAGATACAAGAGGGCTTAAATATCCACTGCAGCAATAGCTCCCTCGTCCTACAAGAGGGCGGCCTCTAAGGATATTACACCATTGCATCTCACAGATGGTCACACTGCCAATGCAGTAAGAAGTCAGGGACTTCATCATGTATCTCATGCCTGAGGTTAATAGCAGGTAGGTCACCATGAAACTCTGCAAAGTAGAGGCAGAGAGATCTTCGTGCATCAGTTTCCCACCTACAAAACAGGTATGAAAATGTTTTAAAGTCCCATGAAAATTGTTTCTAATCTTATGATCATCAATTAACTATGGCTTATGAGGCACTCAGATATTTCAGCAACAAATGCAATATGATTTTCGCAGAGAAGTGATTTAGTGCTGAATTTGAATGTTTTGTGATAAGAAAGGCAGGAGGTCAAGCAAGCAGAAGAAATTGAACAGCTGCCTCACACCTTGAGAGCCGTGTAGATCATACAGTGAATGAGGCAAGGTTGTTCCTGTGGAAAAATAGTCAGCTGACAAAAGCTTGCACCACAATGCAAAAATAAACATAATTTAGGCCACTGCACAGAGTAACTTCTAATGCTTTCTAATTTTGGCAGACTCAGGCCCATGCGCTATTATTTTAATGGAAATTTTTAAATTAAATATGTTATATACATATGAGTCTCTACACAAATTTGGTTACAAACTGTTTATATGTACAAATAGGTACATAGCATGTATTAAACTGATGATTAGAAACTACAACTGTGTTTTGGTAAATCATGATGATAAGAGCAAATATGAGTAAATCATGATTTCTAAGAGCAAACATGACAATTTGTTTTAAGCCGGAATCAGCCAATATTATTTAATGTAAAAGAAATACAAACAAACAAAAAAATCCCCAAAACAACCACAACTTAATATTTGGTAATATTTTAAATCATGCCAGTTGCTTTAGAGTTCTGTTCTAATATCTATGATCAATCATAACAATTCAAATATTATATTATTAGAAGATATTTAATTTATGTCAGTTGAGGTCCATCCTAATCAGTTCTTCTTTGTAGTATCTGAGAACCTCATTTCTAAGTAGGTTTGCATCCATGGATCTGTCTATCTCAAGTTTCCAGCCACAGAATACATCTTCTATGTGTCTTCAGTATCAGGAGCAACTTGTATACTATCATTTTGCCTCAATATAGTCAGAAGAAGGAGATCAACTTTTTATTTTATTTTATTTTATTTAAATTGTGGTATAAAAGTCCACAGAAGCAGTGAGATCAGGCTACTATAGATCTAAGGAATATAGGCAGAACTTGTGCTGCTGACAATACCCTTGTGCAGAAGATAAGCAGAAGGTACATTCTGGGAGTTTAGATGGGACTGAAGTCCTATACCAGTCTGTAGATGGCTCCAAGGTCAGAGATTAATTTCATCTACTCATGTCAGTGTCTCTATGGATGAAACTCTGGTTTGTCTCACAGAGAAATCTCAAGAGACAATATTTATAGATATTATCCATAATGATTTTCAAATAAAATTTTTGTATTCTTGAGTTTCTGAAAGAAAAAATTATATTTCTAAATTGTACACTCCAGAGCATGGCTTTTATCAGCAAATATTTCTGCCAGAAACTAAATTTCTTTTAAACTTTTCTCAAACTCAACAGACTCAACAGAAAACTCAAGATGAGAAAGGATGTTTATTTTCGACAGTTTAATCCCTGCTATCTTGCTGTTTAAGTTGCTGCATGATTCAGTATTTAAGTTGCTACAAGACACTAGTTCTTCCTAGCAGTTCAGGCTGTTAAAGTGTCCAAGTCCAGGACCAAAAACATGCACTTTATACAGCATTTACTGAGTGTGGGCAGTCACAGAGTTATTTTAGACCAAAGTCAACAGTCCCTTCTTGTTTTCTCCCACTATATAGATACATATAGTTGGAATGGATGCAAGCTCTAACCAAGTCTCACACACAAGCAGTAGAACTGAAGGATGTGTCTGGATCACCCATTTTTATTACAGACATAGGTATTCAGCACTAGATTTTGTCTGTGTTAAAAGTAACTACTCATGCTTAGTTTCATGAGTATCCCTAGCAAATGAGAAATAAAATGTTGAGAACAGGTAAAAGAATGGATGAAAATGGGAATGGTCAGGATGGAAGAGAGATTTATTGTCATTTCAGTGTGCTTACATTCAGCTGGTATTTTTAAAAGTAGGGTTTTATGTTTAACCACAAGGATCTAACCTCTTTAATCTGCCAGTCAAAGCTTTTCTCAACATGCTCAGAGGTAATAGAAAAAAAGAATCACCAACAGAGGCCCTGTGGGCTTGCAATGCATTACTTTTTTGGCAACACAGTGTTTTGTGATAGGTCTAGTAACAACTGAGAGAGCCAAACAAACTTGTTTGCAATACATTAATTAATCACTGATGCAGAACAGTGATTCTAACCACACCACAATTTTGCAGTGTAAGTGTATCACCTCACCTTAAATATACTGCAACTTTCATTAAATGCCATAGAATCAGAGAATCATAGAATGGTTAAAGATCATCTAGTTCCAGCTCCCCTGCCAAGGGCAGGGACACCACCAGAACAGATTGCTCAAAGCTCCATCCAGACAGGTGTTGAAGTTCCTGGGACAGAGCCCCCTCTAAAATGCTCTGTGATGTATCTGGTTAGGCATGAAAGAGGAATTATGGCTTACACAGGTAGAAATGCAAGAAAGTACTTACAATTTTCATCTTGTGCAATGCACTGGAGGGGGATTCCAAAGAAAGACGTGTAGCTGTCATTGTACCACACTAACAGCTCAGTGCCCCTGGGGATATCTATACAAGCCCGGTAGAATATATTTGACCTAATCAAGAAGAAAGAAAACATGGCATAATTTAGGAATAGAGCATTCTCGTCTTGTAATACATGTTATTACAGTAGAAATTCATTGTTTTGGAAGCATCTCTGCAGATAACTAAATGAATAACCTACTGGTTGTGTTAAAACCAAATCTGTCATTAGAGAAGGACTTTGTTCTTGTAGCACAGGCTAACAACATTACAGACAAGTTGTATCTAGCATATATTAAACACTAAGGTTTCAGAAGGACCAAGATACCATTAAAATACAGGTATTTTCTTGCAAAGTGTGTTTCAGGGGGATTTTAGAATGGTACTTTCTGCTTACATGGTATAATCATCTGAGTGATGTACACAGATCAGCAAGTACAGCCATTTAAACAGCTTTGCATTTATCACCTGCAAAAGTTAACATATTTTAGGGTAGACAACATTTCTTCTGTGAAGAGAAATTAAACGAATAAATACATTCAGCAAGACCTTTGAGATAGTGTGTGGAGTGACCTGTCACGGCAGTAATATACCTTTAAGAGAGAGACCTTGGGTTGTTGAGAAAAACAGACTTTGACTTGGGGGAAATTAAATAATGGGATTAATTGGATCATGCAGCATTAAAATCTTCCATTACATGGAATGTGAGGGCAGTGCCAATAATTTAGTATGTGTAAATGAGTGTTACCATAAGTGTGTATCTCATTGTTCCTGTGATAGAACACTGGGTATTTCTAGACCACTGAAGTGGGAACGTGGCGGGCAAAGGGAAAAATCCTTATGTCTTTAGCATAAAAACAAGAGCCTTGTCCTGATCTTGCACTGATGTAAATAGCTTCAGAGTGATACTTCTGCAGTTAAGACATTTACATGGCAGCAAAAACTGTGCTAGATTGGAATCAGACACAGGATAAAAGACAAATGTTATCAGTTTGCAGTGGCTTTTCCCTTATGCTTCACATGGAACAGTAAAACACACTCCTCTGAGATGGATAGAAATTCAATATATACAAGAAGAACAGTCCACTCTTGCTGAAGGATTACATACCAAAGTGATACAGTCAAAGTACCAAGAAATGAACATTTTTTATAACCGCTTATGTAAGGCAGAAAAACATCTACAGACCAAAAAAAAAGTTAGGCCTCAACCAGTTTTCTGAGTGAAGAATTGCTACAAACATTATTCTGAAGTTCAAGATAAAAGTGTTTAGGGTTGGTAGGCCTTAAATTTAGACTTTCTATAAAGAATTGGCTGTAGCAATGCAATTTGTTCCTTGTATAACACTGCAGACATAAGGAGAATCTTCTACCACATTTTTCATGGCAGTGAGATATGCACTTGTCAACATATTTTGTCACCGCAAAGTGGCTCTTGGCAACAGGATCATAAAGATCAATAAAAAAGTGCAGATTCTCAATATTTTACTAGCAGCTGCAAAAATTTCATTTATCTTGTTATTTTCCTCGCTTACTGCCACCCTGTCTCAGGAGGGCACTGCTAGCTAAGCAGAACGGTTTTCTTAGCCTTCTATGAATATCTGACAAAAACTCTCCTCTTTGTGTCTCCCCTTCATCTTTCCTCCTCCCTCTCCTCCTCTTCTTCTCTGTCTCTCTTTCTTGACAGAGCTTTGCATTTAGTTAATTCTTTCCACTGTTACATAAAAATGAAAATCAGAGCCGCGCTATAAATTACCGGCATCTCTTAACTTGAGAAAAATTGAGTCTACTTTGTACTTCACCCTTGTAACATTTCATCTCTCAGTTTGGCTTCCCTTAACATAAACACAGCAGCCCAGCAAATGAATGTGCTAAAACCAAATGACACACTTTGCCGCTGAAAGAGCAGAACTGTTTTTGAGCAATGGGTGGTCTGTGGGGCTTGGAGTAGGCAGGGAAAAAAAAGTGTAAGTGTACACCGTCCCTTACAAGTGTGCAGAGCTTCCAAAACTCGCAGAAATCTCTGCATGCTGAAGTACATCAAAGGGATTTTTCTCTTTTCGGATAATATTTCCTTTGCTGACATGTATTTAGTATTGTGGTTGGATGACTCATAAAGATAGCTTCATGGCGTCCCAACGCAGTTGAAGCAGAACACATGCCAACAAACATTATTGTCAGCCTCAAAATAAAAACAAAACGTTCAGCTAAGGGTCAATCAATCAAGAGCACTTTGAAGAAAATTCCATTTAGATATTACAAATCATAACAGAATGAATTTAAACCAGCTGACTTTCTGCGAGGAGGACGTCCATGTACAATAAAAATTAGGCTGGTTTTTCAGTGTCCAACTTTTCTATTTTCTTACACTTGGATGCAGTCACTGGTGATGGATGCCAGTTTTTTAAATTGTGTTTTTGTAGTTCATTTTATAAAGATCTGAAGTAATCGAAAACAGATCAACAGAGGGAACTCTAAGTAAAAACTCCATCATGAAAGGAGAGTTGTAAAATCCACTTAATATTGACAGATGTGTAATGACTTTCTCATGTTCACTTTTCATTTAGTTTTGTCATCTATATATATATGTGTGTACGCATATATTTTTTCTTATTTTTATATATGTATGTGCACGCACACATCAGCACATAGAGAAATAGTCCACAAGATACCTACAAAAATACTCTTTCATCACAACAATCTTTATTCATTACCCAGTGTGTTTCTTTAAAATCCTACGGTATTTAAGCTATAGATAGCAGATACCTAAGTATATAATAAAAGATTTGCAATGTATAAATAGGATTATTATTTTTTAACTGCAGCATTGTTTAGTCAACTGGCCAGAGAATAAAAAAGCTGAAAATGCAGTTGAACAATTTTACCATTGTTAAATTGGATCCCTATGGGATAATCAAACTTTATATATTTCATTTTAGCTTGCTTTTGTATGTTTTATTTTTAATTTTAAAGGTAGTTTAAATAAGTTTAAGATTTTTCCTAAATAAAAGAAACTCTGCTCTCTAAAGCAACCAGCAAAAATCATTGCTCACTGCAACTGGCAAGCCTGGGGCATTCTTTGATGTGCTTCCTACCACATTTAATAAGGCCAAGCAGTCGCTTCTGATTCTAAGGCAAAAGGTTTGTTTATAGCTGAGGTCATGTATTTATGTAATGTGTTGTCTGGGTTTTCTGGATATATTCGCAAGTACAAAGCAAAATGTATCATAATTTCTTTACATTTTTCTTCACATTTTGACTTTTTCTGGCCAGCAGCATAAGAGGCACAAGCTCTATTGGCCTTGGCCAGCAGGTGCGCTCAACAAAAGAGCTCGAGGTGCATGCACAACTCGTGGCTGACCCTCAGGATGCCTCTGGGTGCCACTTTTCCCCCTCCCCTATCACATGCATCCCTCTTAAGGGTGGAGCACTGCTTGTGTTGGCCTGCCTCTGATGCGGCTGTTTGGAGAGAGATTTAGAGATCTCTCTTGTGTCACACCAGTGACACAGGGCTGCCCTCGCTCCCTGGAGCTTCGCCCCATGCGTGCTGCCCCACGCCAGCACATCCTCCCCAGCTGGGATGCTCTCTTTGCAACCAAAGGCAGCAGTACTCCCGATGATCACAGCCTGATGAAACACCCTCATTTAGTGTCACTGGGTGAATCGAGACTCACTTTACCTGTACTGAACCACGGTTAAGTTCTGCTCCCCACAGTGCCTGGCACATCGGATGTACCTCATCCAGCTCGACTTGCTGGGTTCTCCACCATCGATAAAGTGCTGCAGTGTCCCGTCTTGGTCATATATCTGGGGGAGATGGCACAAGGTCATGTAGTTAGAACAAATCATCAGCAATCATTTTCACTGCTTTGCTGGTGTCTCTCTTTCCAGGACTTTATTGCCGTGAGGCTTGTCATCCGTGTACTGATACTTTTAGACATATACATGAAAAAGAAGAAAAATATTTTTTAGGGGATGCAAGTTTATCTTGTTTCTCTTATCAAGCCAATCTTTTCGTATTAAAAATATTTGTGGTGTCTCAAAGATGTGACCATGTTTCCCAAAGAATATTTAACTGATTCTGACAAGCTGGCCTTAAATAATGAACTGCCAGATAAACAAGAAAATCTGGATGTAAAGTGTGCAATAAAATGGCTGGGACATCTGAGCAAGGGGCAGTAGCAATCCCTAAACAAAGATCCCTTCCTTCACATCTCAGTTGCAGCAAGAGTATTTACTTCAGCAGCCTTACACGACATGTTAGAGAGTTATAGGATTCATAATATCAAAACAAATGAGACTAGAAGGAAAAATGGAGTTGATGATGCCTTTTGGATCTCCCTTGAGACACAATTTTTTTGAAGTACAAAATGAGAAACCAGTCCTGAGGGAATCGTTTTCCTAAACATGACATCACTGCTAAGGACATGAGAGCCAGTTATGTTGATTTTTAAAAAAAAAAGGTAATATGTTTGTATTCAAAAGTGGATGCTCCCTCTGAAGTCAAGAATAGAGTTGCTCTGGAGATTCTGAAATTAAAAGATAAATGTATCATGCATACCTATCCCCTGACTGCTTAAAAATATTATCTAGATAGGTCTAATCCTACTAAAAGTGTGTGATCTCAAAAGGTTTTTACTTGTTACACAATTAATTTGGCAAACCTCACAAATACATCTGAACAATTAGGTGCCTATCTGAAGTAAATCTCATTTTCATGCCTTTTGCTCCTCTATGAACACCATTTGCTTTAACATCCTTCCCCCCATGTTATTCCCCTTGAAATCGTATGAGCCTAAATTGATATCTTCTTGAAAGTATTAATTCTGTTAACTAAAGAGGAAGCACATTTATTACATTGAATTGAACATTTCTAGCATATTCAGATTAACAACCTTGAATATCTATTTCATTATCAAGAGAATAATCTCAGAAACTGTGTGACTATATTTGATACTTTAAAAGAGGGTTTCCTGTAGTTCACACGAAAATATACATAGGAATCAAAACCTAGGTTTTTTCCCTCCACCAAAGGAGAGTGTCAAATTCAGGAACCAGCCTTGCTTTTGCTTTTGGCCAAGAGGGACTGTGAGTAATCAGGAGGAATATGTCCATTGCAAGAGCAGGAGAGACACAGGAATCAAGTATCTATGGCAATTCTTATCCTTTTTTCCTGAGTGTCTATGACAAGGATCAGACGCAACCTGGCCAGATACTCCTGTGTTGCGTAAGCAAGATGCTACCCCAACATGCACTGAGTGGAATAAAGTCAGAGAATCAGGGGTCCTCAGAAGTAAACAAATACTTTAATCCCAGTGATTAAGTTGATTTTTGCATAAATGCTAACATGCTGGTTATCAGCAAGGACCTATTCTTAAGCAAACATCTTAATGTATGCTGAATATATGAGCAAAATATGCTAAACTATATAAATCTGTGAAGAAATCAGAAAAGTTCTACAGGACATCAGCGTATAAAAAGGAAGAGAAGGAAAAATTAATGACTAACAGTACTTGGCTGAAACTATTTTGGCAATATCTCTGCAACCATTCTCAGCAGTGTTCATTACCTATCCATTTACATGCTGCTTATTCACACAACAATATATGACTTAACATGATGCAGACACAATTCCCATAAATAAAGAGCTGATAACTTCCTAATTCCCAGATTATATGAAACAGGAAAGACAAAGAGGTCTGCTATAATCAGTAGTGACGCTCATGTCTTAGCACACAGGGCTCTACCCAGAGCTTTGTATAAAATAGACAGTCATTAAATTATATGAAATATTAAAATCTGTCATGATAACATAGGACTGGGTCTTTCCTGGGCCTTGATCTGGAATTGGAAGGACTGTGCTGTAAGACTAAGTATTTTCAAATACTTTATTCTGCAAGTATTGATGCATCAAGTGACACTTTGCCCTCCTTGGGCATATTGGGATATTACTGACATTGCTGCATAGTCATAATTTATCCAACAGCATTCTTAGCCCTGTTCTTACAGGATTGTAAACCCATCTGTAAAGAAGAAGAAGCCCTAGGCTTGGAAGGTAAATAACAATACTGTGTTGAATCTATTTGTCAAGTTGCACAACACAGGTTAAAATCAGGAAAAAAAAAAACAAAACCAAAACTCAGACATGGTTAGTATTTTTCACCATTATGCAGGAGTTCTTATTCATTTTACAGTTATATAAATCAGGAAACCAGTGAAGAAATAACTGCCTGAAGAAACCCTCATGAGGGAGCAAAGCATAATCTGCCATAACAGAGAAAACACAAAACTGTAGCCCAAGCTGTGAACACAGGCACTACATTAAACAATGGATATACATATTTACCCACATCTCTATTACACAAGCATACATCCTTAAACAGCCATACTTTCTATTACAGAAAATACTGCAGAAACCTGTGATAAACTTATGTTACTGGAAGCCTTTGACTGCTTGATCATTGCATCCATCCACACTGCCATAAATTTCTTACACATTGCAATACCCTCATGGCAAAATAGAATACCATTTCTCCAAGTCCCTTCAGACTCTGCATTTATTTTTTCTGTATCTCACATAGTCACTGATCCAAGTAGTAGAAGCACAGTTATTTCATTTTTCTACTTTGATTGCACTTGGAAGTGTTATCTAAGCTTCATACTGGCCTCTGATAACTCTTGGTTTTGCTGGATATTAAGGGTCTGGGTTTTGTTGTGCTTTTCTGTTTGTTTTGTAATGGAATGAACCACATTGTGGAACAGACTGGAATTTGATAAAAGAAGTCTGCACTCACTTCATCTGATTTGCATTATGGTCCCCCTTAGCAGCTGCCTTAGAGTTAATTATCTTCTTAATAGGTTCTTGACTGTTTACAGATATTTTACTGGTATGTTGCAGATCAAGAGACTCAGAATGTGATACATACTTCTCCTCTGTGAATTTCATCCTTTGACTTCAGAACACAACAGAAACTGCTTCATTTTCCAAGAAATTAAGTCCAAAGCATAGTCATCAGAATACAAGTCCTCTCTTTTCAGTATTTTCTGTTCCCTTCCTTGCAAACACCCCTTTATTAAGTAATTGAGACATAAATAAAGGTCAGGTTCATTTTCCAATGGCTGGATTGGTTGAGGATAATTATTTGGAGGACATAGATACTTTAATGATAATTCTAAGAGCAACACACAATGGCAGTAATAACATAACTTCAAAAGCACACTGCATGCCATATAAGTGATGCTCTAAAATCTCTGAACAGCCATAACATAAATAACAGAAGTAATATAAACATGAACCATCTAAGATTTAAGCAGTAATAAAAGACAAGGTGGGTGCTAAAGAGACTTCTGAGAACCTTCAATGATAGAATCAGTATTGCTTACTTGGATCATTGGGGCAAATCTAATTCTAGTGCTAAAACTGTTGCCCCAGTTTCTGGTATTGATGCCACAAAATTTTAGATTAAAAAAGTTCAAATGTAGCAGCACAGCTGCAGAGGAAGCTCAGTTATGAAGCAATTAAAAACTATTTCACAGAAGCAACAGCAAGCACAAAAAACCAATTTTTTTAAATTCTTCCCTCCCTATCTGTTGCTTTCCCTTGTTCTCTTTCCATGGCCTGCTATTACATCTTTAGAAATTCTTGCATTTATTTTTCCATTTAGTCAGGTAAGAAAGGTATTACCAGATAATTATTTGGCTGCTCATTTTCACTTCAGGCAGTCAGGGAATGGAGTGATCCTGAAAATAAAATGTTTCTTTGGAGACACATTTATATTGTAAAAGTAGCTATTAGAATATTTTTTTTATGTTGCAGGATATCAAAAGAAATGTGAAGAAAGAATATGCAAGAGTTTATTCTAACCATTGCAGAGACTCTGGCATTTTGCTGTTCACTGCTATTCTCATTGATATCACATGCATAAAATCATAGAATTTTCAAATCATTTACTATGAGTCTTGTCCTCTCTAAAGAAGATTTACTCTTGCCTTCAAGATGCAAAGATAGTAAATATGTGCCCAAAACTACTGATAATATGGTATAAAGAGTTGTAACCAGACATGTTAGATGTGGCAGCATCCTTACAAGTTATGTCCTTTCTGTAACAGCGTATGAGCCTACAAGCCACAGTTACACTGGAAGCTTCTTCTTTGCTATCTTGGACATCAGAACTCAATAAGCTCTATATTAGGCAAATCTCACTATTGTGAGACCCTGCTTTTGATCTGAAAACAATACATCTTCTAAAGGTGTCTAACCTGAACAGGAGTTGAAAACAATGCCGAAAAGGATAATGGTTACAAGCCTGGCTATTAAGCTGACAGTCTGTAAAAGGTGTGCAATTATAGAACCATAGAATTGCTTAGGTTGCAAAAACACTTTTAAAATCATTGAATCCAACCCTTAACCCAGCACAGCCAAGCCAAGCAGGGTTGAAGTCCCACATTAAGTCCCTAAGTGCATCAGCTACACTTCTTTAAAATACCTGCAGGGAAGGTGACTCTATCACTTCCCTGAACAGCCTGTTCCAGTGCTTGACAACCCTCTTGGTGAAGAACTCTTCCCTAACATCCAAGTTAAACTGTATCCTCTGACACATTTGGAGGTTTTTTTACTCTTTTCCTGTTGCTTGTTGCTTGGGATAAGACCCCAGCTCGCGCACCCCTGGAGCCTCCTTTCAGATGCTGCAGAGAGCAGTAAGGTTCCCCCCGCCAATCCTCCTTTTCTCCAGACTCAACAACCCCAGCTCCCTCAGCTGCTCCTCACAGGACTTGTGCTCCAGACCCTTACCTTTCTCCATTGCCCTTCTCTGCGCTTGCTGCAGCACCTCAATGTCTTTTTTGTAGTGAAGGACTCTCGACTGGACACAGGACTTGTGTGCTGTCACCAGTGCCCAGTACAGGGGGACAATCCCTGCCCTGTTCCTCCTGACCACACTGCTGCAGACACAGGCCAGGATTCCATTGGCCTTCTTGGCCACCTGGGCACAGCTGGCTCATGTTCATGTTCAGCTGCTGTCATACAGCACTACCGGGTCCTTTTCCACCAGGACATCTCTCCAGTCTCCTTTCCCCCAGCCTGTGCCATCATGTGGGGTTGTTGTCACAAAAGTGCAGGACCTGGTACTTGCCCTTGTTTGCCCTCACAGACTTGGCCTCAGCCGGTCAATCCAGCCTGTCCAGACCTCTCTGCAGAGCCCATCCACCACCCTCCAGCAGATCAACACTGCCATGTAAATTGGTGTCATCTGCAGACTGGCAAAGGATATACTTGATCTACACATCTATATCATGGATAAAGATATTGAACAGGGCTGTTCCCCACCACTGGGCCCTGGGGAATAGCACTTGTGGCTGGCCACAAGCTGGATTTACCACCACTCATCTCTGTTCTCTGGACGTGGCCAGCTTCTGCTTTTTACTTGAAGAGTACAGGCCATCATGTCCAATTTTTCCAGCAGACTTCTGTGGGAAATGGTGTCAAGGCTTCACTGATGAACAGGTAGATAATACTCACAGCCTCTCCCTCATCTGTAAAGTATGTCACACTTTCACAGAAGAAGACCAGATCATTCAAGCAGGCCTTTTGTAAATCCCTGCTGACTGTGCTCAATCCTGGTTGATTGCACGATGGCACTCAAGACGATTTGCTCTATGACCTCCGCTGGCACCCTGACCATCCTTACAGGCCTGCTGTTCCCTGCATCCTTCTTCCTGACCCTCTTGTAACTTTGCTTTGGTCAGCCGGAACCTCCCTGATGAGCCATGGCCACTTATAAATGATTGAAAATAGCTTAGTGAGCTCTTCCCCCAGCTCCTCAAGGCTTGTGCCTATCCCATCTGACCCCACAGACTTGTGTATATCCAAATGGAGCAGATCTCTTACAATTTTTCCCTCGATTACAGGGGCTTCATTTGGCTTCCCACACCTATCTTACAGCTCAGAGGATTGGTTATTCAGAGAAGAACTGGTCTTACTTTTAAAGTCTGGGGCACAGAAGATACCTCAGCTTTTTCCCCATCTTTTGTCACTGTTTCCTCATGTATCCACCAAAGGGATTCTACCTGGCTCTCCTTAAGTTGCAACACTTTATAGAAACCTTTCTTATTTTATTTTACAGTAGGTAAGTTCTACTTGGGCATTGGCCCTTCTAATTGTCTCCCTGCATAATTTCATGACATCCTCTGAAGCTGCCTGCCCCTTTCTTCCAAAAGTCACAAACTCTCTTTTTTCCCCTAACTTCCAGCCAAAGTTCTCTGTTTGACTAGGCTAATCTTCTTCCCCCACCAATTCATCTTTTAGCATATGTGGACAGCCTGCCCCTGTTCCTTTAAGATGTCCTTCTCAAAGCACATCCAACCTTCCTGGACTCCTTGCCTTCCAATAGTGCCTCCCAAGGGACTCTGTCAGTCAGTCCCCTCAACAGGCCAGAGTCTGCCCTCTGGAAGTCCAAGACAGCAGCTCTGCTGATCTTCCTCCTTACATCTCTGAGATTTGAAAACTCAATCATTTTGTGATCATGGTGCTCATGACAGCCTCTGACCACCACATAACCTGTAAATACTTCTTTGTTCACAAACAGCATGGCACATTCCATAGCTGACTCCCTTACCATCTGTGTCAGGAAGTCCTCTTCCACACACTCCACAATCATCCTGGATTTTTTCCCCTCTACACTGTTCCATTTTCACAAACATTGGCTAAATTGAGGTCTCCAGGGAGAACAAGGGTTGGTAATAATGAGACTTCTCCCAGCTGCTTACAGAATATTTCACCTTCCTCTTCATCTTGGCGGCATGGTCTAAAACAGACTTCCACCAGAATATCTGCTATATTGGCCTTCTTCTTAGTTCCTGCCCATAAACACTCAATCCTGTCATTAACATCATCTCCTTTTGAAGAAAACTGCCATATCTTCTTTGAAGTTTTTTTTAATTCACTCTGCAGCACTTTACTCATTGTCTGCAATGAACTAGTATTGCAAGTAAAACTGAATACACGTGTGCTGCCATAGAGGGGGGAAGAGTGTTAGTGGCTTTACTGGTAGAAGACAGCTCTACAGCCAACAGAACAAACTACAAGGATGGTTACCTCTCCCATACAGCTGAAGGAATAGCTGTCTATTTCCTGAAAAGCCCTGAAACTCAGATGAGTGAACAGTAAAATTCAGTGATTTGACTTGCTTAAGGCAGTCATTGTTAAGCAAAATGCCAGTGAACTCCAGAGTTTATTTTGACACGATACATTATTTATTTGTTAGAGCTTCTAATCATGTCAAACTGAAAGCAAACTGGATTGTATGCATGACTTGATAACTTACTTATTTAGGTTGGACTTTGTGTAGTGTGCTGGTGCCTAGCAGCTGGCTTTGAAATCAGCACACTGCCAAAGGACCTCATTATCTAGAAAGTTGGAAACATTCAGAAGATGCTGCATGAACTGAAAGAGAGAAGATACAAACAATTCCTTGAAAATAATACATTTAAGGAGCATAGTTTAGGCTGAAAATCAAAATACAGCTGGGTTCATATTGATAGTAACAAGTGCTCAAAGAATGAATGCTTTTAGACTTTTAATGCCTTAATATTAGGTGCTGGACATCTGCTTTAGGACAGGAGCGCCCTTCTAAGTATGTGTCTTCTCCTTGTTACACACTGAATGAAACAATCATGCATATAACCATAACTTCTTTCTCACTTCTTTCACTAACTTGATAACCAAGTAAGGGTATTCAGCAAGCTTTCTAAGAACTCTTTAGTCCCACTGTATAAAAGAAAAATGAAATATAATGCAGCTCAGACACAAACTAAAATGCATGGAAAACACTCCAAACAGTTTAATAAAAAGAAAAACTGGTGCTGATTTATGACAATAGTAATATTATATAATCACATCCTTTGCAAAAACCACATCTCAGACATTGAAATATGTTGCAAATTATGCGCTATCTTTTACATTGCCTATACAGCAAACAGGCTGAACAGCCCAAATAAAGACAATATTCATCACATTCTGGTAAATCCAGGTTTGATGCCTAATAAATATTATTGTATCTGTAATGTATACTATACTATACTATACTATGCTAAACTATACATGTAAAACTGGTATGAAACAATAGTAGTATGTATGTCATCAACCTCATTCTGCTATAAGTGGAAATGTTTGGACAGGTTCCCTGCTCAATTGCATGGTCATTATTTCAGAAAGACATTAATTATAGATACTTCTCATACATTTCACTGTTTCTTGATAAGACTAATTGATTTGCTTTACCAGCTAAAGTATGTCTTCAGATTATTTACAGGCAGATAGCAGAATCAAAAATATAAATATGTTTCAGATAACATTCAAGCTTGTTGTCTTAGGAGGAGATAAGAATGCTTTGGTTTATTATTATGTAGAAAATGAAAGCCAGTTACTGTGATCTTTACATCTATATGAAATAAATCCATGCCAATAACTAGTTACTTGTTTTGAAGTGCTTCTATTTTTATAATAACAATTGATGGTATTTCCTTGCCATGTAGAAAATGCAACAGTCCACTCAAAGTATGATTTTTCTTTGTTGGAGTATTTGTGGCACATGCAATTTGTTTATACTTAGAATTATCATCAAGTTTCGCAAAGCAATTGACAAAAAAAAAGTCTTAAATAAATGAGCAAGGAGGAAATATCAGGAAGCCTCACTAGTTAAAGTCAAAGGAAAATTTTTGTCCAACTGGATGCAACCCCTCTATGAAAAAGCACAGAAATATATCCTGACAGCCAATGGTCTTCTTTGGCTGTTCACACAATGCAACGCAATTTTCTAAAATTAACCATATCTGATACAGAGCATACATCTTATAATATCTGCGCAATGTTTTTCTCTTTAATCTAGCAGGCATCATCTAGCAAATTTTATAAAAGAGAATACTTGCCAAACAATATTAAAAGCAATTTAGTTTTAATGTTTCTCAAAGGATTATGGCATATGAAACTATAAACATTGGTTTGAACTGTCTGTGCTAGGTGAAAGGCTTCATCTCTCACTTAGACCTCAGTCCAGCAAACACTCTTGCACATGTTGTAGTCCCATTGATCTCAATGGGACTACTCGTGTGTGAAACCAAGCATCTGTGTAAGGAGTCGGACGATTGGGGCCTTATTCCAGAAAGTGTCATGAAAGCAATGCCCTGCTGATTATGTGGACTTCATAAAATTACTTTTTTTTAAGTCAAGTCTCTGCGGTTTGTTTTGACATTAGCCTGTGGAGGTCCTGGAATAGGAAAGAATTTAATGTAATGCAACAGTGTTACTCAACAGCAGGGCAATGAGAGGAAGACACAGAGCAGAAAAATACACCATGCATGAAGCGGGAAACACATGCAAACAGATCTGTAAAATACCAGTGCTCTTGCAGTACCTACAGACATCACAGGGCCTTCCCTGAGTGTGATTTTGCACTCTCCTGACAGGTCCAGTGACAGGACAAAGAAAGGTGTGGTACTCCAGCCACAAGCCATTCTGCAATGAAGACATTTTTGTTTAATGTGGTTATTTCCCTGCTCACTACCCTGGCTTTCTGTGCAGCCCTGGTACCAGGAGACCATGTGGAGGCAACAGACTGAAGTGGTTTTCTCCAGTCTTTTCTATGTGGAACATGAAGCATGAAGAGAAAAAATTTACCAATCTAGGCTCTCTGGTCACTCTTCAGAAAGACTGTGAAAGAAACCACACTAAAAATGAAAAGATGTTTAAGAACAGAGAGGCAAATTATCAAAGCTGAGATAACCCAGAAAGACTCTCACACCTGTTGACTGGTAAATGCAAATCCTGGTAAGTATAACAGGGAAGGAGTTGCAAGTAAGGGCCCAATAACTGAAAACTCTGACTCGACTGGAAAGAATCAATGAACTTACTCAGTAATAAAGCTCTTAAAATTATATTGGGAGCCAGAGAATCAGTACAGTTATAGTGATTCTTTCTTGCTCCCAGTGCCTCTGGAGACAGAGCACTGATTCCTTCGCAAGGTAATGGCAGAGCTTAGGCCATTTTCTTGGAGGTTCTCAAAACTATTAGACATTGAAAACTGGAATTAAAAAGTGTTTGTTTCATTTTCTTTTTCATTCCTTTACATAACCAAATATCCCAGAATGATTTTGGCAGATCTAATCATTCTGCAACAAGGTAGACAATGCAGCTGAAAAAAGTGTGCATGTGTATACTCCTGGGGTGACTCAGAGTCATCCTCAGAGAATTCACTCTGGACCAAAAGAAACTCATAAATGAAAATCATTCTCATTTGCCCTGATTCTTACACATAAGAAAGAACAAAATTATGGAGAGTGTTCTTTAAATTCAATGCTTATCTTGCTTGTAAGAGGAAGCCGATGGCCCAAGAATGGCACAGCTTTTTGTCCCTCATTCCTATAATTTCTGTAAAGCACTTTTTCAAAACACTGTTCCAAACTGTGTTTTTGTAGTTTTGTACATGGATCAGTACTTCTAGAGAGGCAGCAGATCTTAGATGTAAATTCTCAGACTCAGTGCTTAGGGATATTTTCAGAAATACTGAAATACAGTGCATAGAACATATGGCACAATTATCATTCTATAATTGACTTTGGTTTCAGTTAGCAGCACATGGGGCTTTTCATTATTTTCTTTACCTTTAGGATTTTTAAAAGCTCCAACACCATTTCCTTTAAGTATTTTAAGAACTAGATTATAAAGGAGCTTCTCTTCTCAAGCACAGAACTGCTTGAGATTCTAAGAGATCTGCAGAGAGGGTGTCAAGAGGATGGAGTCACTCTTCTTGGTGGTGCCAAGCAGAAAGACAAGAGACAATGGTCATAACAGAGGTACAGGATGTTCTACATGAATAGGAAGAAAAATTTTACCATGAGCAATTTTACCAGGATCATTAGAGCAATGAGAAGAAACAAGAGGTTGCAGAGTGTCCTTCTAAGGAGATATTCAAAAGCTGTCTGCACACAATCCTGAGTACCGTGCTCTAAGAAGCCCTCCTTGAACAGGGAGGTTGGACTATGTGACTCAAATGGTCTCATCCAACCTTAGATAAAAAATCCCAACCCTAAGGCAGAAATGCATTACATGTGAAAATGCTCCCTGAAAAGAAAGCCTGTCCACAAGTAGCCTCCTCTTCAAGAAATGTCAAGAGCATTACTATGTTCTAAACATATATTGCTGCCTCATGTAAGAGTTGTGATCACTGATAAGGCTTTGTTCCTGGACTAGGGAAATACTATATAGTTATATTCAGATGTGTAAAATTAAGTTCAGGTTAAGAGTGTAAAATTAAGTTCAGGTGTGTTGACTAGTGTTTCTGGTGAGTTCAAGTATTCCACTGAAGCTCCAGTGACTGCTCCAGCAGACAAGCAGTTATCCTAAAGTACTGGGCATTACTTGTCAGGCCTGTCTGCATGTCTTAGATACTTTCCGGGATTTAAAATTCCACTAAACACCTCCATTCAGGCACTTGAATTGCTCTGCAGATGCCTGGGTTTAGCTCCTGACCTGAAAATGGTTTGTCACATGGCTTACAGCAAGTACTTAAAGTCTTGATCCTGCGGCTGCAGAAAACAGGGAGTTTGATAACATTTTTTCTGCACCATTTGCTTATCTCCACTCTGAGTTTGTAAGTAAATATGGATAGGGACTGTGTTTACAGTGTATGTGTAGAACATCTATCACAGCAGAACACCCATTTACTACTACAATACAGGCT
The DNA here is from genome assembly GCF_028769735.1 of Zonotrichia leucophrys gambelii. NCBI lineage: Eukaryota > Metazoa > Chordata > Aves > Passeriformes > Passerellidae > Zonotrichia > Zonotrichia leucophrys. Next base: position 67,157,908 of record NC_088200.1, on the reverse strand, counting down.
CCACAGATAATTCCTTCAATCCTTTTCTAAACTTCTCATTAAGGCTTACCATAAATGAGGAATTTCAGTAAAAATTACATACCTTAGAAAATATACTTAATTCCTTTGTGAGTTTTAAATAATGAGGCACAGTGATATTTTTAGTTTGGAATATTTTGGAATGTCTGGAATGTCAAGTTCCCCAGATGATGATTAAAAGGTCAAGTAATAAAGTATATGATAAACTGTGCCTGAGATTTCTCATAAAACAAATGAGTAATGGCTGTACAAACTGTGTTGCCATGTTTTCATATCAAAAAATTCCTACAGTCTATTATTCCTTCAAATTTGTTAAACTATAGGATTGTCAGAAAAAAATAGCACAGGAATGGCTAGTTTGCAGCCTCTTTGGGGCTGAAGTCAGAGTCAAGAAGCAAACAAAAGGCGTGCAGTAAAGAGTAGCACTGATGTTGCTAGTGGATGTCATAGTGGAGAATGTGAAAAGGGTTTTTTTCATTCCCAAGTGCAGGTCTGGTGTTGGTAAGTATCATGCTAAGTTTCTTTAGAAGTGTGTTTGTTTCTGTGAGGATTACAACATTAGATTAGAACATTGCCTGAGACACAATCACAGGAGCCCTCCAGAGCTGTCAAGCATTTGGCATATCTCGCTTATCTCTAAGGGTGGCAGGGGCCATCAATACAAAGTGGACCATCAATCAATATGGGGTCTTCTTCAGACATTGCCTGTCAGCTGATCAGAGGAAGACTTTAGGGAATCAGCTTTCCATTATCAGGATTTGGTGTGTGATCAGAACAAGCCACTAAACCTTTTACTTTTCACTTGGCAAAAACATACACACTGGAAAAAAGTCCTGACAGTTCATTCATTTTGCTCCATCACTGGAGCCAGATGATGTTTGACTGGGGAGACCCACCCTCTTTGATGTTGTACTCTTTTGAGAGTGCCCTGCTGTGAAGAAAATTTTCTCCTTCCAAATTAAAGAGAAATATTTCTGTGTCCAGCTGTTAAATGTGACGTTTGCCATTTTTCAGTGCACTGGCTTTGTGCCATCTCGCAGGCTGTGTTTCAAGCCTATCTTTTTCCTTTCCCTTCTCAGCAGCAGTATCCACAATGTGTTAGTGTCTCCAACTTCTACATACATCAATACCAAAAGGGAAAATACAAGTAATGCTGCATTTCTCTGAACTACAGCAGCAATATTTACATGCCTCTTCTGATTTTTTTAATTAAAGCCAGTGATCCTTCATGCAATGAAGGATAAAACCCTTAAATATGATCTATGGAAAACTGACTTCAGTTTCATTTTGATTGCAGTAGGCAAACCATGCCGAAGCAAAGCCTTAGTAGAAAACATTTACTGGTTAAATGAGTGTGGATATTACTAAAACTTGTTTTGTGTCCACATCAAAAAAATGGCACCCATTCAGCAGCCCTGGCTCTGTTTAAATTAAGACAAACTTCTCATGAAATCTTGAATAAATATTTAGGTTTATGTAATCAAGAAAATCTGTCTCTCCTCATATTTATTAAGTGTAATTTTTAGAGTTATAAAAACCACTGTCACCAACTGTGTATACAGTAAATAAAGGGTGAACTCATCATTACGACATTTTGCCTATCCATTGAGGTGGATGAAATGCAACAGGTTCCAAGTATTCTTCAGTTCAAGCTCTCCATAATCATTTTCATTTGCATATTTGCTGATACAGAAAATTATCAATGTTTGATGGATTTTGGCAAAGTCATTATTACAAACCTGTGTTCTGTAATTAATCTCAGGCTATGACCAGCAAATCTGAATAACTGCTCATGTACTCATGACATCTTCATGCTCTGAAAATTTGAGACTGAGAGCCTCAAAGGATGAGAATGGAAACACTTAATTTGGAAATTACACGAATGGTAAAAATAAAATACTTCCCCTTTAGGTAATCACTTTGTAGATCCATGTGAAGAAAGAGTATATTTAGATAGATTTCATCTAGAAATAACCAGTAAAGATGCTCTTAATCTGGGCTACAAGTAACTCATGGATACTTTTTTTAAAAAATTTAGAATTATACAGATTTACAAATAGATATAAATTAGCCTCTCTCCAAAAGGCTATCAGCGAGCCAAGCTGCATTCTGAGGGGCTTCAGGCAGTTCTGAAAAGCTGTCTGGTATCTAACAAAGGCAGTGCTGGGACTGGAGATGTCCAAGAAACACAGAGGCGCTGGCTTGTAACGGTGTTGGCAATTCAACAGCAGGCAGGCTTGCTTGTTCCTGGAATGAATCAATCACTGCCACTCCTAAAATTGCAAGCAGCACATATATGCTCTACAAATGGTACATTTGGATCTCTGCAGTATGCTGGTTCCATGACTCTGGTTCCAAAGAGGAGACTTTGTTATATGAATATAATTTATGCTGCTATGGTCCTTCTCTATCCTTATTTCCAAATCATTAAAGAAATAATTTTCTTACTGATAATTGTAACTTTCTCTTATTTAGCTAAGCAATGTTACCCAACATTTTCTTTGTTTGCCTCTAGTCTCCCATCAACCACTGTTTCATCGTGTTCCTTTTTTCTGTCCCTCAATCTATCAGGCAGCAGTAAAACACCCGAGAATATCTCATTAGAGTGAAAACAAAGGACTGATTCCAAAGACTTGTGTTGGTCTCTTTCACTATTACTTATCCTGCATTATTCTCTTTCATCTTTAAAAGCATATGCCTTACCTTTATCCTTCCAGCTTTTCTCAACTCTCCTCTTTGTGCCAAAAATACTTTTCTGTAAAAGGGAAATTTTTGTCCCAAACAGGTGTAAGTGAAAATGTGTAGGTGGCTTATATAGGCCAACACAGGTGAGGAAGAAGTAGTTGAGTGGTTTGTGTAGCAAATCTGCTGGCCTTAAATGACCACTTTTTTACAAAGAAACTCAAGGTAGATAAAATCATTTGAAACCAAGAGAACCAGTGATTATAATCCATCTTGAATATTTTAGCAATAAAATTATTTATGCAAAGCAAGTCTTATTTTTCCTCAAGACTAAAAGTTAAAAAAAATTTTAAATAAATAAATTCTTTTGATGATTTTCCGGCATCCTCAAAATTTATTGCAAAGGGGAAATTAATAATTTTTTAGCAAGGCTGCCTGTAAAATTATTTTGCTGGATCTGTTCAAAATATCATAATGGTTGCAAAGCAATAAAAATAACAAAATATTTTGGAACAAGGGTTTTTATTTTTGGGGGCTTTTTTCAATTTGGATTATTTCAAGATTTTATAAACCAAAATATAAAGTTTAATTATAAGCTTACTGTGCCTTAAAACTTAAAGGAATTTGGAACTGAGAAATACATATTTTGTTTAGAAAATGTAGGAACTTCGTATTTAGATAATTTTGAACTGTTTTTCCCTAAGTTTTATTCATGAGAAATTCCCATGAAACTGACATTTTTTTTCAAAAAGTTTTATTTTCTGAGCATTCATGTGAAAACGAAAAATTGTTTCCTTGGGAAACTCCAACAATTTGTAACCAGTTATCTGTTGTACCCCAGTTAAAGACACACATAAAAACAGTCATGGCACCTAAGAGCTTGCAATCTAAAAGGCACAGATAAGGCTAAATGAATTGAGAGACCCAGAAAATGTGATGAAAGTGTAACCTTTCTCCACTCCTTCCCTGTATCTTTCTCCCTCAAGCAAAATTACAAAAATTCTCTGCTTAAGCACAAAAAGAATAATAGGGAGTACGACTTCACAGTTTTCCTGAGTTAAGCAGGAACTGGTCGGCTTCCCCTCTGCCTGATAGAAAAGCTTTGGGTTCCCAGTGGGGCACAGATCTCTACCAGCTCCCTCCTTTTCTGGGGAAAATAAACCCTGGATGTATCTGCAGGCAGGTTAAAATCTGAGCCCTTTCCTGGCCAGCTGGTGGGGAGCAGGCAGTATCCAATGTGCATTATCCAGGCATTTGAGGGCAAAGGGAGTACATACTAAGGAAAGGGCAGAGAAACTAAACAATGTAGAAAATAGGTATTTTTGCAAGGGGTTCCTAAAGAACCCCTTGCTGATAGTAAACAAATGAGTCAGTTCTTTTTAATGCCTCACAGACCGTGTACTTACTGTATGTGGTTGACTTTCCAGGCTGGCCTGACCATTATATTTGGAAGATGAGAGTGTATTAAAAATAACTGTGAGCCAATTCTTCGCAATACCCTCAGACTAACTGTTTTCAAAGAATTTGATGAAGCTGTAATAAAAATCAATTTATCCACAGAAAGAAGCACTTCTTGTTCTCGAATGACAGATTTACGATTTCACGCAAGCATGAATATCCTAGAGCTCACCCTTTTTAATAAGGAGTCTTTTAAAAAACATAAAATATTTGTCCTAATGAAGTAATGGTTTCCTAAGGTTTTGCTTCTTTTCTGTACTGCCTACAGTTTTATGTCTTTGTTGAAATGTGTCACTTCTTAAATTATGATATTTTCCTAAGTCTACTATATTCTTTTTCTAACCCACACTAAGAAAGCACAATTGTCAGACGTTATGTTTTGAGGGCAAACTGACCTCCAACATATTGTGGATAACGTAAATTTAATATTTTATAGTTATTCTGAAAACATTCCTAAACCCAAACTTGGTTGCTTAGTATATTCAACTCACTCCACCTAACAACAGTAAGCTAAAGAGGCCAATGTTTTTTGCAGAAAATCAAAGTAAAAAGTGAGAGGCAAAGCTGAAAAAGTGCTTTCACTTTTAGGGAGTCACTATTACAGAATCACTGCCAACTTCAGATAAGACACTGTATGGAGACAGCCCAAGGAGCTGCTGCAATTCCAGGACTGTTGTCTTAGCCTGCTCAAATTGGTCTAAAAATTCTCCAAGAAACCGGGAGTATAGGAGGAGTGAAACAGGAGAGGTTAATGCACTGTGATTCTAGCCTCAGCTGACTCATTCTGTCAAGAAATACTGAGGCTCCTCCAACAGAATATGATAGTGTGTCACTGTGGCAGATTTTGCTTCTTTTTTTCAAATACTTTTCATTCTCCTTTAGAGAGCAGAGAAGGATCTGAGTTACTCCAGGCTTCAAAGGAAAGACATTTATTTTGTCCAGATAAGTAAATTGTCTAGTAATCCCATGTGGCATCTGGATAGGAAATATATTATACTTACTAGAAAATTGAGCAAATCCTTGGAATCAAGGACGAATAAACAAACTGACTGAGAGGAAAAGACACTTACCAGAGTCTTAATAATGAGGTACATTCAGGAGCATTCCATACTTTAAAGGGTAGTTTTGCAGTGAGTGTGACTAATGAGGCCTGTTTTTAGCACAGATGTGTCTTTTGTCCCCAAAACATTCAGTGCGGTAATAATCTCCGCTTTGATACTGATTCCAGTGTATGATACACTGATATGTAAATACTTTTCAGTTATTACACACTTGGTTCTGCTGCTATCACTGGAGGTTCAGCACACAGAAGATCCAAATGCTCAGTGCAGTCTGTCCCTGTGAGAGCAGGAGCAACGGTGTCCTGGGGCACTGTGCTCTGCAATGTGCAAGTAGAGATAGCTGTAGTGGTGACTGAAATTGCTCCCAAAAATACCCGGTAGCTTTTGCTCAACAGTGAGATTTAGACTGAGTCACGGAGCTTCGCTGAGCCCCAAAGGGGTTTTTTTTCTTGAAAGCATCCCAACAGCATGTAACTTCTTCTAGATGTCACTTTGTGAAATGTGAAGTAGCAAGAAGGTGAAATCTGGAACCTTGCAGGAGAGAAAAGTCCTGGTGTACAGTTTGCACATGCTCACCAAACCTCATGTGTTTTACCAAGATTGCAGGTATTGTTTTCCCCAGTCTCTGGAAATTTAAGCTGCTGCATATTTGGAAAAGTACAGTTGTTATGACAATACCAAAAAAGTGTGCCCTGTATACTTTTCATATTTGACTTCACTATATATACAGGATATCCTGTATTATTCACACTGTCTGGCACTTCTAAAAGACAAAAACTACATTTCCTGTTTTCTTCTTTTTTTCCCCCCTGCTTTTCCACAGTTCAGGGGATTTACCTTCTTACTCATGATATCAGAATCAGTGAAAATGCAGGAGCAATTACTGTATTCCTGCCAATATAGTTCTGACTCTTAATTAAATCCATTCCAATCTCTACAGGTAAATGATTAGCAATAACAGAGTTCAATTGTAGATACTTTCTGTAAGTATTAAATTTAAATGTCATGTTTTGTGACATTTTCTCAATCTAAAGTGCATTTCGTCCAAAAATGTTCAAAACCAACAATGACGAAAACAAACCCTCAGATTCTAATGGAGTTTTGAACACTGTAAGTATGCTCTGAATGAGACCCAAAATTGTACTACTATGAGCAGCTCTTAACACAAAATTGCATGGAAGTTCTACAAACAGTGTCAGAAGATGTCACGCTCCACAGTGCAGAGCATCTGTATTTCAGTCTTTTAATTGCAGTGTAAATCCTCTAAAACTCAGTACAATATTAACCAGCAGAAGTAGATTTTCGAATTATAGTGGTGATGGGAGAAAAAGAGCAGGAAGACCTTACCACAGTTATAACAAATGATTGCAGCACTTTTCACCTGTAATATTACAAAGATATGTATTGCAATTCCCATTTTACACCAGATGTAAACCATACCATTAACTTTGCAACTCTGCTTAAACTGTCTGTCAACTTCAATGCTACATCTACATATACTGTTCACATAAATGAGAAAAAAATCCAAACCTTATCACAGATGTCATTCACACAGTGAATAGAGTCAGTTCTGAGATTTGTATTGATTTAATATCCTTGAGAGTAAAAATAAACAGGACTCAAAAGATCCATCATGATGCAATTATCCAAAGTCTTCCTTTTAAAATGCATCTCTGCTTGGTTCCTGACAAAATAATTTTAACTGTAAATTTGCAAATGTCTCTGTTATAAAACTGCACAGATTTGAACTAAAATAGTCAAAGCTCAAATGTTTTATAAATACATTTTATATATGGCATATAAAAAATCCCATCTCTAACAAACAAAAAAACTCTATAATGCAATTTTGAACTTCTTCTGACCTTCTGATGGCTACAATTGGGAACAAATGTTACCCAATAAATACATTGGCAGCCTTTTATTTGCAAAAAATAGGACAATTAATTTAAGTAGCCTTTGTTTTAGTAGATGTGTTGGATGCATTGTATAGGAAAATATACCAGTCTTTCATATATATCAGTCATAATCAGAGATAAAAAGGCTTACTGATTTAGAGCATATCTGCACTGCAATCAAAGAGACTGGGACTGGTACAGACCAGTCTGTTTTGTGGGTGTAAATTAGTTACCTAGGTCATGACAGCAGAGGATGTGCTTACAGCTACTTACTGTGCCTTACTGAGAGTTTGCTATCCTGTGGTAAGCTAATTTTTGCTGGAATTACATCACTCATAAGACTGAAATAATTACCCTGATTAAAATTATTTTGCTTGCGTCTGCCTAGAGGTGCAGAAACATCCTTGGAGGCAATGCAATAAGTTCTGAGAGAATTTCCAATGGGGAAAGCTGTTAATAAATATTGGGCCACTATTGGTGATTTCTTTTGTTCAAATGCAGCATAAAATGAAGCTTCTTACTCACTTGAGGGTAGGATTGGTTTCACACAGCCATAAACAACTAAGGTTAAATACATCCCTCTATTGCCCAACATTGTTGTAGAGACAGCAGAGAGAGGCAGGGGAGATCAGAGGGCAGCACAGGGTAGCCAAGGTTAACTCCCTCACATCAGGTACTTACTGACACCCAATTTTACTGCCTGATGCTGCAAGCACAGCCTGCTGTCCATTGTCACACCCTAGGTGCGGACCCTGGTCTCCTTCTGAGACTATTACTCAAAGAATTCAGCCATTTTTTGTGTTGTTTTCTCGTGCTCTAGAAGGAAAGGGCGTGAACAATTTTTATCATCTCAGCATTGAAGTGTGGCTTTTGTAGTACGCTTTTTACTAGAAAAACAAAAATACCTTCTCTGTACAAATACATTTATAAGTAAATGTATGGAATCATATCAGTCTTAAAGCAGTTAGCCACCATTGTGATTATGAAAGCGTGCTGTCAGCCAGTCAGGAAATTGGGGTTTTCTAATTTTTTCAGCATACTTTCCAAAATATGCTTCTCCCTTTTTTTCTTTTTTTCCCCTTATTTTTTTTATTAAACACACAGCAGTAACACTTTTTAAAAGCAGCACTTTTTAAGAGAGCTATGATTTCTAAGGCTGCTGAAACCTGCTTCCCTAAAATGACCTTTCCTACCCAGTAAATGATTACAGCATGGCAAAAGCAAAAAAAAGCAAAAGGAAAACCCACGTGTTTTGGTCATATTGCTCACAAAACTGTGTTGGTGAAGCTTTTCAGATGCATGCTCAAAACTTAAAATAAACAAATAAATAAAAGCGTTCCTCTTCCACTCAATTTCAATTTCAAGTCTTGACAAGCTGGCACATCTCAAGTCATTTTATGGAATCTTTGAGATAATATGTGGTGGCAAGAATACGAGAATGTCTGGAGCATGACAAGAATGGGATATCACTGCTTGAGCTGCAAAAAAGTCTTGACATTACAAATGGCAGCATAAAATAATAAAGCCTGGTGAGTCTAACTATTGCATCCTTATGAAATGGAGGAGCAAAAAGCCTTTACTGAGGACCAGAGGCTCTAATTCCTCAAATGGGAGAAGGGCCAAGGGAAGACATGGTTTCCACATGGAGGTTGCAGTGGCTCCAAAGGACCCATCACTCCATCAGAGCTCTGGGAGAGCAGGTGGGACTCTGGAAAAGCAGCTGTGGCTGCCCTTGCTGACCTTTTCTCTGCATGGACACCACGCCAGGTCACCCTGTGGAAACGTGGCCTTGTCCCCTGGTGCTCGTGACGTTCCTGTGAGCTCTCCAAAGGCTCAGGTCTCTGCAGAGCTTTTTCTTAACAGCGGAGAAATCGCCACTGTCAAATTTGGGTCTTGGGGACACAAAACATACTCATCCTTGTACAAAATAAAATGCCAGCTCTGTCTTCCAGCAAGGTCTTATTGGAAAGTGTTAATTAGAGAGAAAATGGGCATCATGCTTACACTAGTATAAGCTGACAGGAGCTGAAACACAAGAGAGAGTACAGTGTATCAGCACAGGCACTAAGAAAAATTATTTTGTGAAACTATGTAACAGTGTCATCTAGTGACTCATGCCATAATCTTATTATCCTGACAGTGCAACCAGCTACAGGGGAGGCTGGTTTTTACCCTGCTGAAGTGAGCTGTGCCCACACCCTCTACTGACACTTGGCATTCAGCTGTGGCAAGGCTTCACAAGCAAACTGAGAGCATGCACACACAAATAGGACATTTGCAAACAGCTGTCTGGTGAGTGTGCAGGTATCCTTAATTCCATGTGTAGAAATCTGAGTGGAATGCCAATGCTAGGCATGGTACAGGTCCTGTCTTGTGTCATGGAGAGCATCTGTCATGGTGCTGCTGAAATACAGCCCGTGATTACACCACCTAGTGAGACTCCTTTGAACTCAGTCCTGCATGTAATCTGCAGGACACTTCCCAAGGTCCTGCAGACCACCAGGGAGCTGTGGACAGCAGTTCAGCAGCCTGTGGTGAAAGCAGCCAGTGCTACAAGCAAGCAACGTGGTTGTCTTCTTTTTCCTTTCTACTATCTGACCCTAACACCAAGGTTTACCCTGTGGGTGTTCAAGGCCGGGATGGATGGGGATTTTGAGGAATCTGGTCACCCGGGAGGTGTCCCTGTCCATGGCAGAGGGGTGGGAACCAGAGGCTCTTTAAGGTCCCTCCAAAAGCAGACCATCCTATGATTATGTATCAGCAACCAGTGACTAAATCCCTTATCATACATCCTTATTTCTAAGCACATTCACTGAATGCAAACTAATCTGCCCAAAAGGCTCATGAGAGCCCTTTAGCATGACACTAGAGAGTGGTTTCTTTGGCTTTCCATTTTTTTCATTCTTCTTGCCTAAAAGTCAGCTTCCCACACAAGCAACCACATAACAAAGGCCATTAATAAAAATGAAAAAGCTTAACAAATATACTGGATTCCTTCCTTTTTAGAGTTATGAAGTTCTTCATAAAGTGCAATGCTTGCCAAAGAATACAGTTAAAGGCATGAGCATTTTGTTATATTTCCATTATAATTAATTAAACTGTCAGAAACATTGTCCAAAGAGCATTCACTTTGACAAACTTGGAAAATCTGGAAAATGTAATTCAAGTGTGACGTTTGTCTATAATTCATGCTGCAGTTTACAGGGGTATTAACTGCACTGCAATCTTTATTACCCCTTTGTAAATAAAAATAAAATATAATAAATGCAGTTTAAGTGGATTGGATTTTTTTGCAGAGACTTTAATTTTCAAATCATATTCACTTCCTTCTTTTGCTTTACACTGTACTGCCTAGTGCTTTAAATGATATACATCAAAACCTAATGTAACATTCCAGAAATTTAAGAAAAAGTTTTGTCATTGGTTTGATAGTTAATTTTTCTGATTCCGCTGTAAGCTTGATACTTGAGATTGAGTTTAACACACATGCACACACACACAAGAAAATTTTATAAGGATTGTCATCCCTGTTCAGATTTTCTTACTTGAGATTTGTACTTACCGTGCGGCTGAAACATCTTTGGAATCCAGTTGGCATCATAATAATAGCTCAGAACAGAAGGCAAATTAGAACACCTTTTGTCTTCCTAGGGCACTTAAATTTTGTATTCAGTTTAATTGCCCAGCTCTGCTCGGAGCCCTGATCACTAATTTGGGTGCTTCCAGAATCTCAAGCCCTGCTAACCTGTGAATGTAGTTTAGTGCATCACCCCCAGGCGCCCCAAAAGGATTCATCCAGGCTAGCAATACAGAAAATTCAGATATTCTGTGCTATGCAGGTGCAATGGCTCCTTCAGAAATAAGTCAGCTCAGCACCTCACTGTAGAGGGTACAAATACCCCTGATGGCCAAGGGGCAGTAACATGTGAAGAGCACCAGCCCTCTGGCTTGGTGCTATCAGCTCAGCTCTCTCAAGGCGTGTGTCTGTACACAGCAATCCCACAACTGGTTCTAAGTGGTTCATTGTTGGCAACACAACAGGAAATAAATTTAAAACCAAAACATGAGAGGAGGGAAAGAGAGAGGAAAACGTTTACAGTAATGCTTTTAGTACAAGGTTAAGTTGAAAGAATAAAGAGGAAGAAAGAAGGTTCCAGACATGTGAAGGAGTCCCTTGGCTTTCATTTCGAAACAAAGTTATAAGCACTTTGCTTTGCCAGAACAGTCTTAAAAAGAAAGAAAAGAAAAATCCTGAACCTCCTTTCTGTACTATGGATAAAAGGAGAGACTGCTCTGCATCCTTTCCCAGACATGATCCAAGAAGCAACTTAGTGAGGGACCCCAGGGCCCAGGAATAATCTGTAACCAAAGCTGAAGCAGCACAGCCTGTTGCCTTTAGGCAGAGGAAATCCCAAGATATCAAAAGCTGTTCTCAGATCCCTCTTCTCAAGGGGAGCAGTAGGGCCAGCACCACCACTCCTTCAGCACAATATCTCAGGACAGCTCATGTCCCACTGTCACCTCGTGTTTCTCATCGGCAATACTGCTGATCCCTGCTTTCTCACACTACCCAGATCCATTTCTTCATTCCTTGCCCACCTGCTCCCTTTATCCACCTATTCTACCTTTTTCACCTTCACACCATCTTCTTTCTCAGGCTTTTCATCCCAGCTCCACTCTGCATTCCCAATGTAGATAGATATAGATATATAGATTTCAATATTCCTTTCCAAAACAGTGGCGCATTTGAATACCTCAACAATCTATCAATTTGCACCTAACAAACCCAAGAAAACAGGGTATTTTTGTTGCCTTGAAACTCATCCTCTTCATCTGCCCTCTTCCATTATTTCCTTTATGGCATCAAAATGAAGATAAGCTAGACTTTTGTTGGGACATGATTTATATATTTATCAGGCAGGCGACTCCAAGGTGCTGAAAAAAGCAAGCATTAAGAAAATGAGATGGAAAGAGATTCTTCTGTAGTAACTTGGCTTAGTTCTTAGTTCTTAGCCTGCTATATGAGAATAAAATCTAATAACAACGCAGTGAAGTTGAAAGACTGCTCTGAAATCCTTCAGCATATGAGTTTGGGGTTCTAATTTCACACAAGTAACACCATCAATACAGCCACATTTGGAGTTGCAAGGCATATCTGTGAGAACTACTAGCCTGAAATGATTGAATTTCAGACAGTATTTTTTCTTCTTAACTGCAAGGAAAAATCAAACATAAATGAATGATGTTCAAAGAAATAAAGTTAAATTTATGAAGCTAATTCTGACTTAAAATATTTATAACAAAAGAGTGCAAGGTTTTGTATGTGCTGCATAAACTTATTAGTTTAAAAAACTAAGTGACAAGGCCAAATGAAAATTTTTATGTAGTACTGGATACCCACCCAAGTAGTTAAATCAATTCCTTTCTGTTTAATTTTGCTATTTGTTTTTCTATCTGAGCTGCCAATTTTCTAACATATTAGGGTAGAAGTAGGAAAGTCTTTTTGATTGATAACAAGTTCAGATTTTTGTGTCAGATCAGTAGAGATTTTTTTTTTTCAAAGTAAGAATTTCGTATGTTGCTTTTACATTCTTAGACAATTATTCCACAAAAATTATTTAAATGCTCTTTTTTTAGCTGCCTTGACAAGAACACCAAAACAGTTCACATCACCCTTGACCTGCAGGGTGTACATCATCTTGTCAACATATAAACAAACACATGATGGGCTGTATTTTAATAGATTCTGTAAATATCAAGATCCAATTCATCAAAAGGTTGGCCAAAGTGACAGCTGTGGGGGTTGCAGTACGTGGTTGCATGTCCATTCAGCGTTCTTGCAATGGGATCATTGCAAGAAAACTCAGAGCTACTGTTGCTATTTCTTCCACATTATTATTTCTCTGGAAATCTGGGTTAAGCTGCTGTCTGTATATTCCACTTCATGTATAAGAGAAATATGCAGACTTCCGGGCAGAACCGGGGGGACAGCTTTTATAATAATCCCTCTCCTCTCCCCCCATCTTTATCAGACAGTTCCTCTGATGTGCTGCACTCTGTCATAAAAGGAGGCTGAGAGGAATTTATAAGCACAGAAACTCTTACTTTGGAGAAAGAACAGAACTCATTTTTGATAAGGTTTACACAGACACAGTAACTTTTCTTGGTTGGCTTTGTAGCTTTATGAATTTCAAAGCTAGCAGGGACTGTTAGATCATTTGCTCCAGACTATACTTCATGGGCCATTAACTTCTATACAGGAAAAGACACAGAAAAAAGGGAGAGGACCAGTATAGGCTTGAGGACTGAGTGACATGAGTACCTGGTGCCCCTATAATGCCAGGGAATTGTTAAGGGAGTCCTTGAGAAAGCCAGGACAGCCATCCCTGAAGCTGCAGAGATTGTGACATGCATGCAAGGACAGTGGCAGTCAGCCTAGGGGAGAAACAAGCTGCCTGTGAAATGGAAGGCTAACACCACTGCCCCTGACTCAAGGTCCTGCCGCAATTCTCTGGCTCCCAAAAAAACACAGAGAAGGCAGAATCTGTCTGGGCAGCTGAGGGAAGAAACTCTCAGAGAACACTCCAGTAAAGATGAGATTCATATGTAAAGTACTACAAGGAAGATGCAGACAGTCCTGCTCTCCTCATGTAGGTCCCGGGAGGTAAAGTAAAGGTTTTGGAGTTTCACAGGCCAAGAAGGCAAAGGCTGAGATCATTGAATACAAAGATGTGCAGCTTGACACATCTAATGACCTTTTAAAAGTCAAAGGTGCCAGACTCTTTTAGCAAGATATTCTTATATTTTACTGCTAAACATATTTACCTTCCTCTTTTGAGATGCATTTCATCTAGCTTCAGGTTCTAGCCATGGTATTTTGTTTATCACATCTCATCCATTAAATAGAAAATCCCTTCTGCCAGGCTGGATTTTCTTTTACATATGTAAGAGTCTAAACCAAGAAGTCAAACCAACTCTAAGCTCTTCCATAATGAAGGCAATACATCACACTCCATTAAGACCTATATTCAAAGGCCTTTTTTTTCCAGAAGTTGATCACCTCCACAACCACCTTGTACTCTTTTACCACAGTACTCTGGTTGTGGTCTCTAGACACAAGGTAACATTTCAAAGACATTTCATTCATATGATACTAGTCATATTACACAATTTATAGCTACCATGACCCTCTGCTGGAGAGTTAAATGCCGTAATGCTCATGGGCAACTCGAACATAAATGCCTATGCTCATGCACAAAGCCAGCTTCCCTCTCCTTGGCCCTTGGTGCCTTTCCAACAGACTCCCTCCAGAATGAGAAGTTTAAGAGACTGATGTATGAATTTTAAATATTTGTCTCTCTTTGAAACTCCTAGCATTTTTGGTTTTGCTTGAATGGAAAATAACACTGAAGTCTTTTTTACTAACTACAAAGTACAAACAACCATGAGAAACAGAATGAAAATGCCTAAAAAGAACTCCTACAGTCTGAGAGCAGGGTAAAGCTCGGAAGTCCTGATTCTGGAAGCCACTTCATACTTTCTGTAAGCCCCTCAACACCACCAGCTTCCATCAAAGTTGAAATCTTTTCCATCAAAGCTTCCATCAAATAAATGAAATCTCAGAGATTTGCAGCCATGTTCTGATATGAGCTTAAACACCCAGGCCTCCATTCATAGTATTTGCAGTTGTCACACACTCAAGAGAACAGTCTTCTAACCCAACTGGTTGTAGTTAGGCACAGCAACTAATTTTCAGTTTGGTTTAAATATTGAAGTTTATTTGGAACTCTCAAGACTTAATATGAAACCATATTCTTAATAACCTTAATATTTCTTAATATTTCATAACCTTAATATTTCTACCATATTCTACTTTCACCCATAAGATTCGTGAGCGTTTTGAGCAAATGTTAGAACTGATTCAGCTTGTGTATATATGCAAAACTGCCCAAATATAAAGCATACAATATAAGACCTCTTCTGGCATTTGCAGTTGTGTCCTTTGCTCTTGATTAACTGAATCCCAGTGAGTAGCGCAGTCAGAGTTTCCTGTGGGACAAATCACCTGCAGCTATAAGTGGAAGATTCAAATTATCTCTCAGTTTTCAGAAATCCCAGCGAGGTGCTGGTCAAATAGTTACAATTTTTTTTCCCAACAGGGAACAGAGCAGAGTCATGCCAGAAGGCATGGAGATCCGGCTCCCTCTGATCACAACCAACACGGTCTGGGCACAATGGGGTGTCAGCCCATAAAACAATTACACTTGCCAGGATTTGCACCCTTGGGCATGGCACTGTGCTAGCAGACATACACCCACATGGCTTACAGTCCACAGCAAGCTTCTGCCTGGTCAGCTTGGACCAGAGACACAGCAAGCTGGTGCCCAGGTGCTCCTGCCCATGGCCCACCCTTGGTGTGATACCACCTTTCCCAGTACAGTGCTGAGGACACTAAGATTTTTAAGAAAACCTTGCATGAGCAAATATATTAATGAAGCTATTCTTTAGGGTTTTGAAACCTTGACCTAGATGAAATGTTTCAATTCATCAGCAAGAGAATGGGGAAAGTCCAGAGGAGAACATGAGCATGAAAATTAATAATTCTGGATGTTATCATTTTTTAATGTTTCACCCACGTCTTTCTGGGGGATATCCATGACTTATCATCAGACTGCACCAGCACAAAAACTGAGTAATAGATCAGCAGTGCAATGCTCATGAGACAAGTCTAGCTTGGTTTGTGAGAGTGCTAAAATTTCCTGTAATCTTTGAGAACAAAGAGAAAGAACAGCAGTAATCTTCTACAACACTCATAGTCAGAGAAAGCCCTGTCTCTTTCTCCAAAGTCATTGGCATTACGCTGCCTTGCTGTCTTATTCTTCATCTTCTTCAAACACTTCTTTTTAGGAGCCTGCATCTTTCTGTTGTACCAATTTTTCCTGTGATCTAAAGGCCTGCTTTTTCAGCCTATATAGATACTTGAATTTGCTGAAAAAAAGATATCTAGCTCTCTGATTTTCACATTGAGACTTTTAAAGGGTGTGAAGGAGGGAGAAATTCAGTCAGCCTTTCAGTCTATGGCAATCTGATCCTTGGATGCTGAACTACACAGGCTCTCTTGTACAAAATTTCTCAACATTGATTCTGTTAGATATTTACCTGAAAGTTTGTATCAAGTTGCAATGGATGGCTGTAGCATTATTTTAATAAAGCAATGGAAAGAAAATATTAATGTAGAAATATTAATGTGCATCCAGACCAACTTTGCTTTTTAAAGAGAAATCTTTGTTCCACATTTAATGCCAGATGGCAGCTAGAATGGACACTCTCAACATCAAACTTACAGTTAATTCTTCAAATAAATCAAATCACCATCACGACAGAAGGAAATGCCAAAATGTTTGTTCCCTTTGTAGGAAGTCCTAAAATAAAAGCATATTCTTTTGCACAAAAATCACAAGAATAATTTTCGTGTCAGATTTTTACAGAAGCAAATAATAAAATAAATAGGAATTTAATTTAAAGTTTTAAACTGAAATTAAAAAATAATAAAAAACAAAAGTAAGAAAAGTTAAAAATTAGTTAAACACACACACAGTGGTGGTCCATATAGACACTGAGTTGTCTATAATCATAATTGCCAAGACAGTGAATAACCTTGCCTTAACTATCACTGCAGCCAGCTGTTTTCTCTGCAGATACAGCAGCAGTGTTAAGTTCTTGATTCTTTCATCCCTTAAACAGATGAATGAAAGCCAAGCATGGCCGAGGGAGGAGCATTTCTCCTGACCAGCTTACCAACCAGTGGCTGGGCACGAGACAGGAGCAGTGCTCTGCTCACCTTCAGAGGGGGCAGGAGGCCCTGTGCCAAACTTCTTCAGTGGCACTCCTTGTTATTCCCAATTGTGACTGACAGCATCCCGAGAGGCATTGCTAACTACTTCTGATCACAAATACAGCCACTACAACATGCAGGCCACAGGACGTAAATGACTAGTGTAAAGTATAATATGTGGACCTGTGAGATTTCAGAAGAGATAAGTAATAATTTGGAAGAAATATAAATCAAGAATAAAGGATTAAGGAGAGTAAGACTTCACCAAAGCCTTCAAAGTGATCCAAAATGGCAGTTACCATATCTATGAATGAGACACCATCTGGTTTGGCTTGGCAGCAAACTATAAAATTGCACACAAATTAGCCTTTCAAAAGTAAAAACAAAATCAGTTTAAACAATGAGGTAAAACTTCTGCAATGCTATTGCTGCTGGGTCATGTCACTTTTGTGTAATTTGGGCATGAAAATTAACATCTCATTGAATAAACAAAAACTCACAAAGGTTAAGAAAAGAGGCAGACAAATATGGACTTTGGAGGAAAGGGAGGCTACAGACCCCAGCCTGACCTTGGGCCATCTTTTGTTGGGAATGGCAGACCCCGAGGTCACACAGCACTCGGCCAGAGCTGCAGTCTGAGCCCACCCAGGCTCAGCTCATGGCTCCCTCTAAGGCAGGCTCTGCCACGGCCTGGGCTGGGACACCCCTGAGCCCAGGCTGGGGCTGCTGCCCAAGGGTCCCCATGCCCAAAACTCATGGGGAGACTGGGGCCACGTCAGCACCACCCAGGAGAAACAAGCAGAACAGTTAATGTTCCTAAAATACAGCCTTTCATTCCAAGTAACCTGAGTGTGATCCAGGTTTGATCAGAATAGAGAATGGAACTCGGACGAAGCAACGCAGATGAGAAGATTTAATCACCTATTTGGGACCCATCTTTTTCCTATACATTTTCATGTTTAATATGCAGTCTAAGGAAATGCCAGTGTTCATCTTCATTTTCCTTATCTTTTTGATAAAATTTTAGCAGAAACAACTTTCTAAACTCTGGTTTTTAAACATGCTGAAAGATATGCAGCAAATTAAACTCTACAATGTTGATCCATGAACAGAAGAGATTCACCTGGGTGAAAAGCTTTGGTCCCGACACAGAAAGAAGACCTAAAGTTATCAGGAAGAAAAATGCCAGAGTCAGGGTGTGTACCAAACAATGCACAGGTCTGGGTCCATAGAAAGAAGAACTCTGCTGAAAACACAGCTGAAGTCTCAGCTTGGTACACTTCAATAACTGCCCCAAAGGATTACAACACCTTCAAGTGAAATTTCTGTTCTGTTTCTGTGTAACTTTTTGTGCATTTCTATTAGAACTGCTCAAACTAATCTGCAATTTGCACTTCTGGATGAAAACCACACCTTTATTTAAATCAACCCTTTTTGCAGGAATCTATGTTTTGTGCAAGTATTGTGATGATACTTTTGCATCAGTTGAAAAGAAACATGTTTATGTTCATTAAATGTTCCTATCTCTTCCTGAACTTTCTGAATGTCTGCCATCTCAGAATCCTACCAGTCTTCCTGCCATGGCCTTATGTCATGGATGAAAATCGTTTTTCTAAATGGTATTTTGGGTTTTTTTTTTCATCAAATGCAATATGTCATATTATTTGCTCTGAAAGACTATTTTTTCAGTGGCAGAAAAATGTCGCTTTGTTACTGCAGCTGTCACTGAAATATTGCTGGTCACAATAAAATGAATCAACACAAACCCAGGCTAAAATCTACAACTCTCTCTTCACCTCTCTAATTGGAAATTAAGTCGTGCTTTATTAGAAACTGATTATACAAAAAAATCCTGTTCTGAGTTCTCCGCACTTTTGTCAAAGTAATTGAGTATCTCTTTCATCTCCTTTTACTGGAGCAGTGGAAATGGAGAGACCATTCGAGACAGCTTAAAATAGAAATAGGAATAAGAATAGAAACAGGAATTGAAATAGAGAAACAGAAACAGAAATAGATAATAAAAATAGAATCTAGAAAAGAGATTCTATTTTTAGAATCAAAATTCTAATTTTTAAGAATTTAAAATTACTTCCTTAAAAATTACTTTTACTGAAATGGTGAGCTCTTTTTGCAAAATTGTGGTCTTAAAATGTTGTCAGTCAGCCATACTAATATAAAATTCCTTCCATAGATTGATAAAAACTAATACCCTGCTTTCCACAGTGAATGCTGATGTGGCAAAAGCAATAAGTATATATGAAATAGTTTAAAAGACAAAAATAGTGATCTTTATAGAACTAGAAGTTTAGTCTAGGTGAAAACAGTGAACCTTAGATTTGCTAACTTCATATGCATTTTAGATGACACTTCAGTTAATGCAGGATTACTAGTTTAGGACTGTAACACTGACCACTATTCTATTTGCCTAAAAAATGAAAATGCCTAAATGAAAATCCAGGGCTCCATTACAGGTGAACAATATGAAAAACAGAGCCTCCCACTGGCCTCTATTTCACAGGAACTGGTAGTTGTGATAAAGCCACTTTTCTCTACTTTGTGGTTCTGCAAATGAAATCAAAACATCTTCAGAAATACCCTCAGGTCAATAAATTTGCTTTCTTATACACCAGTTGGTCTTCACACCAAAAGTATCAGGTTGAATTACTGATAAAATACAGAATTGTTTATGTACATCTTGCTAAATCCAGGCAACTAATATGCAGTGTAGCACAAGCAACAAATTTATGAGCTACACATTTTTCACAAGATACAGGAAAAAATGTTTTTCTTTGATTCTAATATTCATCTAACTAAACACAATGCACTGCTACACAGCCCCTGGCAGTGCAAACCTCACTTTTTCACAGCAAAATATTGTTGTTATGTCAAATGAATACATTTACACAAAGGTCCCTTTACATTTACTGCAATGCTGTTGTTTGTAGACACCAGCACAAAATATTCAGGTGGTTCTGCCAATCTGAAAAAGCTACTCACCTATCTTAAAAATAAAAAAGATTTAGAAATTGTGATTACACTGGTACTGAGTTATTCAGTCATGCCTGAAGACCTCCTTAAATCAAAGCTCACAGTGACATCAATGGCTATCTTGTCCAGGCAAGGACTGATTAACTACTGCAGGATATCAGTCTTGATATGCATATGATACAAAACAGCTTTTTGCCAGCTACGACTGGATCTTGTGTACAGTTTGCAAAAAGAGCCTCCTGAAAGCACCTGCATTTTAGAGTTTTTAACATGAACATTGCTTATGTCCATGCAAGTAGAAAGCACTGTGGTTTTGTGGTTGGTAGCTAGCATTTTGTGGCTTTATTGTACTTGTTCTAATATAGGAAAACTTCTAGAGCATATTTGCTTTGTGACATCATTTCTTGATTGTGTCTTGCAGAAGTAATTGACCCACATCAAGTTACTGTACTCCATATCTATTTGTAAATTAGAACTTTAAGATGCAACAAATAAAACACACTATCGACTTTTAAATCTTCAATCAAATAAATATTTACAGCTGCAATTTGCCAAAATTATTTACCTTTCAATAACAGATCACAAAAAGTATATGCGCTACAGATTCAAGTGAATGCCTTGGCTGTTAACAAACAAATTACAAACAGAAGGAAAAATAAGTATTCCGGCTATTGTTACAGGCTATAAATAGCTGATGTGGTTCTACTTTAAAGATGTGTGATCTTCTACATTAGTAGACTTTTTCAATGCATAATTGACCTTGAGATGGAGAATAACCTCACAGTAGAGTAGCTTTTCTTTTAAAGAACAATGAGTATAGGTATTAGAGGATGTGCCTGTTGTCAACGATCATTGCTGAAATCTGCCTATACCACACTGGGACAATCAATTTTGTAAATGATTGCAATAATCAAGGAAATTGCCTAATTTATAAATCCTGGCATACAGCATTTTAATGGATTTCTACATTTTAATGCTGATGCTTTCAAAGCCAAATGAATTGTTGTCCAAGCTGTCACTACACAAAATGATAAAAACATTCAGTCTTGAGGGTAACTACATCTCATGGATATTCAGACCATCAGGTACATAATCACTCATTAGTGAAAACTGTGATAGTTTCCAGTTACAAGCCAATGGAAAAAAGGCCACAGTTTCCTTATGAAAAAACCTTCTAGGAGCTGAGGAGTAAAAACAGCTGAGTATTACTGAAATAAGTAATAAAAAAATAAAAATATTCCTAGCATCCTTTCCACTGTTCTACCCCACACACTTTTTTTTCCCATAGGTAAAATAACAGAATAATCTTATTTCTATAACTAAAAGGCTGATCTAAGAACTTTTTGGCCACAGAATCTGTCAGGGCAGGCATTGTTCAAACAGAAGGAGGACAAATGTAGGACATAATGCCATGGCTGTTGCTGGTGGGTAATTCTACCTAAACCACCCTCCAACTCACTCTCCACCCTGAATCTGGCTCTGCAGACTTAGTTGTACATGCATTGCTATTCTCAGTTAAACCTTAAGCAATTGATTTCAGCCAATAGTGGGCTGGCAGTGCTTTACTTACTGCTCAATCTCACTAACCTGACATTTATGGTGTACTGATTGGCCTATGTCAGTGGTGGTGGTTGTAAATTCACTTTGAAAAGCTTTGTGTTAACAGCCTTCAACCAGGCTCCGAGACGAGTATGAGCAGGAGAGCTGACAATTGCTCGACCTCCTGCCCCTATTACAGTGAGTAAATCAGGCTTTGAGCCATTAGGCTGGAGCCCCAGGCCTAGGCAAAAAGGATTGACATGACTAAAGGTCAACCTCTGTCACACATGTGTAACAATTTGGATAATGGAATTCTGTAACTTATCTGGAAAAGGTGCCAAGTGCGTAGAGGGAAGGTATAGCCTGGGCTGAATTTTCCAGCTTTTATGTTAAGGGTTTACTCAGAAGTCTGCACTTAAATGTCTACGCGCATTTGATGCCACAGAATCTGGGGGACCAAAGTGTGTGGAGCAGTGATTGAGGCAGTTCTGCAGAATAGTGAGTGTCACCACCACCTGGAAAAGCACATTTCACTGTTTCACTTAGTCAAATCTATAATAAATACATTATTGACATCAGGCTCACAACACATTTTGGACACTTGTATAGGTCATTAAACTATTGCCTTTATTTACCAATTTTGAATCAAAAGTCAGTCGAAATAATTACCTCTTAATAGTATCATAAATTAATTGTAATTTCAAGCCTTACAAACTAGTCTCATACAACAGTGGAAATCACTTTTATAATTAATTAAATTAAAAGGTCTAATGTTTCCATTACACTGGTGCCCAGTCAGCAATGCAGAAAGGTAGTGGTCAAATAAGGACAGAACTGAGCTTTTGTGTTTATTTGTGTTCCACTTCAGTATTTTTGCATATTACATAATGAAATCTCCAAGGTGAGATTATGTGCCATGGAAAAACAGATAGTCCCTGCATGATCTAGCTATTTAGAAAATATTTTTTTTCTGGGAATAGTGTGTGTCCAGACATGTGCATGTTCCATGCAGTCCTCAGAATTCCTGTTTTCAGTAACACTCTTTAAATTCTGGGGCTGTATCCAACTCCAAACACCAAAGTGTATTCCAAACTTCACTTTGTTCAATAGGAAGAGAATCTGTCCCCACGCCAAATTAGATTAATTTTGTAGCTCATGTGCTTAGGCATACTATACATACTTTCTGTAGACAGAAAGAACATACCAAAACCATGGAGATACATTAAAATAATGCATAAGAAAGTCTTATAAAAGTCACAGGTCTTCTAAAAGAAACATCAGGGTTTTGTTTAGCTCTTCTAAGAACTAAAATTATTAAATATAAAATACCTTCCACACTTGTGATCTCACTAACTTTTTATGGACCTTAAGAAAGGAGTTTGTAACTTATAGAAGTTATCTGGGAAAATGTGTTAGTAGATGATCCAGAAATACCAATGATAGAAGGCTGCTTTGTAGATGCTTAGCACAATTTTCTTCTGAGGTACAAAAATGAGTCTTCTTACTGCACTTACAGTTTAGCAAGTTGCTGACCACAACATTAGTGGTATTTTCCCACAGCACGGGAATTTGAAATCCATGTAAAAATAAAAATTATTGGTCTTTTTCAATGGAAAATAAATGCAAGGGTGCTACATCACACAAAATCCTCAGAAAGGGCAAAACAAAAAAATAACAGAATGGCACCAGCTGTTACTCTGAATAAGTTAAGACACAATAGGAAAGTAACTAAGGAGGTTTTTCAAGACAAAATTACTTGAATTTCATGCACATGACAAATTTAAAACAGAGCTGACAAGCAGGCTGGAATATTAGATGACGAATTGCTGAGAAACATAATTTTTACTTTAATAGAACGACAGCATGCACATAATTCTATCCCCCAGTGCTTTTCTGTAACAGCAAATTTAGTCCAAAACTGCAGCCTTGAGAATCTGGATAAGAATCTATCACCATAGATGCAATGAGTGCTTCATTTCAAGCACAAGGATTCTCTGTGCATATTAATTTGTTCCAAAATGTCCAGTATTGCTGCATGGGCCCTGGCCAGAGTGCATCCCAGCAAAAAGCCTGTTCTTGGTCCAGCAGAAGGCAAAGGCAATGTTTTCTTTTGCTTCAGTTGAAGCAAAAGACAAGAAGGGCAGAAAATACCCATGTGGTACTTTATTAAGATGACATGCACACTTTCTTGTGCCAGTTAATTTGGTGGGGGGAAGGAAGCAGGGGGACAGGGGGAATTTTTAATGGGGAAAATCAGCTACACAGATTTAGCAATTTGTGTTTACTAATGAACACCCTGATACATATATATATATATATTTATATATATCTATATATATATACACATATAATTTTTCTCATCCATGTAAAAAGAAGTCACATATAATAAAAAAATTACTTCCAAAAACGCTAAATTTCAGTCAAGTAAAGTCAAAATGAAGTAAAATCATATATTTGATATTTTTAGGCTGTTGCAAGAAAAAAAATAGCTATTTGACCACACATGAAAGAAAAAAAAAAGATACAGCAAACTCTTTATCAGCCGCATGAAGAACAGGAAACGATAAGACTGTATCCTTTGATATGTCTGTCAGTAAAATTTTTTCATCTAAGCTGCATTTGCAGGGGAAAATACCATTTACAAATTAGCTGTTTCCAGAATTCACAGTTGAAAGTTGGGAGCCTGAAAAATTTTGACTACTAAAATGTATGCATGTTTAAACCTCAGTGTTTTATTCTAATAGAATTTAAGTGTATATCGTATACATTCCTTAAGTCTACTCTTATTAAATTTTGATGTTAAACAGAAAGGGGAAACCATGAGCAACTAGATTAATTTATCTTCAGGGAGTAAGGACACATTAATAATTGAGATAATGTTTTCATATATGTTGGAATCAAGCGTGCCTTTCCACTTCTTTATTAGAAAACACATTAGCGGAAAATTATCTCATTCTCATCAGTAAGACCTAATTGCTAAGAAAATCTCTGTTTCTTTGCAATAACAAAAGGATTATTCTCACTACTTCAAAATAGAAAAAAAAAGGAATCAGAAACATTATGAAGCACTGCTGGAATAAACGCCTGTATTACCAAAGAGAATGTTTATTTAATACACCCAGTCCTGTTTTTGTTTTAAACAAATCAGAGTTTATTGTATTTTTTTAAAATACAAGCAAACTCTGGTTATAGAAGTGGGCCAAAGCGAGGGAAAAGAAAGGCAGTACAACTGAAATGACTAATATTTTTGGCTTTCTGAAAGACTGATCTTTCTGTAAGTTACAAAAAATTGTCTTGGCTGATTGTGAGAGAGCTCTCCAGTTTCCCATGAGCACCCATAGGTGTCGGGGCTGCAGTGGAGCGGGGTGTAACTCGCTCTGAGCCGCTGCGCTCCACACATTGCACACAAAGCAAACACCGAGCGCGTGGTGGGAGCACTTGTGCACACAGTCTGAAGCATATTTCCATGGCACTGAACTGTACATCAAATGCAGTGCTTCTGATGTTTCCCACAACAAAGAGCACAAAGAAAAAAGCAACCAAAGCCGTAACTATGCTTAAAAGTGTTCGCAATTGCCCTTCTGTTTGCCTGGTGTACACAAAGAACTGTAAACTAAAACAAATATCTATCAACTTTACAGTTCCGAGGGCAAAATAATAAAATGCAATTTCTGATACTAAAAATGTGAAATTCACTCCATAAGGTCTATCAAGACCTAATGCTGAACAGCTGATCTGTAGACAGATCTGCATTTGCAGCTGTGTGGGAAATATTAGTGAAAGAGAATGGACTAAGGCCACAATTTTATAAAGGGACTATGATGAAATATTTATTTATCATTCATAGTGATTTAATCCACACTCCTACACCATGCAGACTAAATGAATACAGACTATTTAGATATATACTGCCATTTGCTTTTATGTATTTTCATAGATCAGATTCTGTAAAATTAGACTTTCTGATTACTTTCTTTTAATACATTTTTTTTATTAAACATTGGTCTTCTGACAGATAAAGTATGCCAAATTGAAAGACAAAACAAATGAGAAACAGCAAAATTTTGGCTAGAGCTTAGAGTATGTGTTTCTTTGATAACAGTTTTTGTCATTAACAGAAATAATTCAAGACCATGAGCAACATGTTATTATTAAATCAAATTGAATTCTTATTTTTAAGATAATTCTATTAAAATACATGCATTCTTTTTGCTATCCAACAGGAAATCTGTGTTGTGTGTTAAGAGCACAAGGGTAATCCCACACAAAAACTCAGCCGACAAGCACTTACAGCCTGAATCTGGTACACACAATAGTACTGGTAGGTCTTTTTTCCTTAGTATCTTTCTTGGTTTTGTTTTTAATTTTTTTTAAAGCCCTAGCTTCTTTCATTGCTTCAAACCCATTTTTAAGATAACCTGAAATATGATAAAAATCTTGCTTATTTAAAAAGGTATTGTCAGTATTTGCAAGTTTACGTGCATAAAACTAATTCATATGTTTTTAAAAATTAAACTCATGCTGTGAATATTTATGGAAAAATTATCTGCCTCAATTTATCTAAATTTCAGTACTTATTGTAATATGTGGATCTGACAATCTCATTTCACTATTATATATTCTGTTAATTGGAATTGTCTAAATCACAATACCCTTCTTCACAATTTGAATTCCAACATCATTATAAAGTGGTCTATAAAAAATATGTGATTAATAAATACCCCAAAATACAGCCATTATAATTACTGGGCTTCGATACGAACAGGTTAAAATCCAAATTATCAATATCTGCTGTACAAGAGAAATTCCATCTCTACTGGAGGCAGCAGCAAAATTCCCAGTCACTGCAATTCATCCAGTTCTACTGATCACATTCAGGTGTGTTATGATCTCTTCAATGTGAAAATCTTCTTGCCATAATGATGTTTTTGGATAAATACCTTGAGACAAAGACCCTGGTGTGTTGTTTATTATTTATTTACATGCAGGAAAAGCATAGGAGCTCCAACCCTTCCATACCCCCAAATATCTTTCAAAGATCTATTCACTTTCCCTGTACACACGCTGAAGACAGCAAAAACACTGCATCTTCATGGATTCCTTATATTCTGAAGATTTAGATCTGGTGTGGATGAGCAAATACCACAGATCTATGGGCCAGTCTCTACTGACTGTTGCAGTTAGTTTTGAGGCAAGCAGAGATTGCAGCTACAGAGGACTAAGCAGAAATAAAAAATTATACCTTCCAGTACAAATCAAAGAAATTAATGGCAGAAGACTAGGAAGAGAGTAGGCTCTTTCAGACACACAGAGATTATAGGTTTTTCCTGAGTGATACCTGTCACTCTCTAAGACAGTAACAAATATTTAAAAAAGAAAAACCAATGGCTTTGAGATATCTGAAAGTGGCTTTCATAAAGCACTGGAAACTTCCTTTGGTGAAGGCACAGTAGGTACAGGACCAGAGCTGAACTAAACTGAGCAAGAACGAACTCTGTCACACTGCAAAGGGTCAGACTGAGGAGTAGGATCCTGGGCTTATTTCAGTAGCTTTACCTGGACTGGCTGAGGGCCACAGCAGAGGTGCAGCACTCCATCTCAACCCACATGCACTGCTCTAGCATAATACAGCTGGTGCTCCTGAGAGCTCTGAGAGCTCCATAATTTCCATACCTGAGAGCTCCATCAGCTCTTGTACCTCGAAATATAGAAAGCACTGGGTGTTGTAAAAGCTTCAGATCTCTTTGACCGAGACTCTACACACGACAGCACCTTCAACAGTCGGCTCTTCTCATGCAGACCAATTGGAGCTCTGTGCTGCCCACTGGTTTTCTGGCTACCTTTATCACAGTAAGGCTTTTTCTTGCGCTGGCTACACTTTCAAACCTGCTTACTTGGTTTATTTGAGTTGTGGGTTTGTTTGCTTATCTTCACGGCTAGTTCTGGTGCTAGTACTGCATACAATCTCACTCCATGTTTACTTCAAAAAGATCAAATTTGACAAGGAAGGAAACATGATAACTTACTTCCCAGAGGTGCTGAGTGTTCCTGATGGCACCTGCTTGAACCTTCTCCGGCAGGAGCAAGATTCCCTGGAAGGGCCCGATCCAGGTGCCCTGCTGGATGCGCTGCGCGGCGCAGATGCCGTAGGCCAGGCCGGGCACGGTGCTGGTGCACAGGCACACCTCGCGGGGCAGGTCCCGCAGCCACTCGGGGATCTCGGGCGGCGGAGCGGCGGCGGCGGCGCTGCTGGTGCCCACCAGCCGGCGCAGGGAGTGCAGGGGCCCGTGCATCGGGCACTCGCCGTTCCGGTTATCCGCGCACATGTCGCATCCTGGGGGACAGAGAGGGAAAAGCTGTCAGTGCCCTGCTGCCGGCCACCACCACCGCCACGGCCGTGCCACGCCGATCCCTGTGCCTGCACTGCCGTTCCAGGGCAGCGCAGCCGGTGCCCCTGCACGCCGTGCCCTTCTGAGCGCTGCTTGGGCTCTCTCCCAGATCTCGCCAAAGCCTTCAGTAAAAAATTCCAAAGGCTGAGCAGAAATCCTGCAGACAATTTGCAAGCCTTGTGTATTCACAAACCTGCAAGATTCATTTACTTTAACAATGTTTTTAAAGATGAATTTTTTGACTAATGCAAATAATGCAGTTAAACCATCCCAGTGTGTTTCAGAGAGACATTTTAAAACGGAGTCATAGCGTGTCACAAGTCCCTCTCAACTGCCTTACGACAGCTCAGCCCAAGGGCTTAATTGGAACAAGATTTAATTTTATCCTTATTTTAAATGAACATTCACTCTGGTTTTTACATTAACATGTGTGTGTGCATGTCTGTCTGTTTGGAAAATAAAATAAATAAACCAGAACCTCATGAGTGACAAATTGGAGCCTGCATGCACATTTACTTTACTAAAGACAAATCTAATCTTAAAACTGAAATTATGCAGCAAATATTTCTGGGCACACACTTGAAATTTTATTTATTGAATGAGAATGCATGCTCTTTGCCTGTACAATGTAAATGAAGCTAGGAAAAGACCAAAACAGCATATCTGAGTTCATGAGCAATTCCTGTGAAAAAGATCAGTTTGTAAAACTGTTGATTTCCCTAACTTGTTGTTTATAATGAATGATGTGTCTCTATTTTGGGAAGATCCTACCATGGCTTTTCTTTTCTGAGCAAAGAAAATTTTGGTTAAGTGTTTCCACTGCACACTATTCCACATGCCACAAATGTACATCTTCCAGGAAAATGTTTCATGTTCAAGAAATTAATTTCTCTGGAGATATGCCGAGTTAACATAACAATGAATCTCTTGAAATAAATTGCTGTCTTCTTCACATTTCAGTTTTGTAACACAATAAATGTTTTCATACAAATTTATTCCAGAAGTACAAAGAAAAACCAATAATTATGGCGTAGTATTCTTGTAGCATGTCCTACATCTTTCCCTTAATAATTTCATATACCACTCCTTATAAAAACAGAGCACAGCATTCACTACAGAAGTAGGAGTTTCTTGGTCTATGCCACAGATTTAGACTTGCTAAACTGCCTGCAACCACAGCCTCAATTCTCAGGGGCCCTGACTCAGATGTTCTTCTTTCCAAACTGGATGTACTGTGTATTAAGTAGGTCTCTTTCCTACAGATCCTTCAAAGGAAAACCCTCCCTTCATTTCATCAAAAGCTGCTAAAGGACAGTAAAAGATGCATCTTGAAATTATGGCTTCTATGTGTATTCTGCAGTTTTAGACACACTGCATAAACACTTTTTCCTGTCTTTTAAATTTTACCATTAAAAAAGTGGTGCATTCAGCAACAAGAAATTATTACTAAGTCACGTGTGGAAGATAATTTCCATCAAGATCATTACACCTTTGAGTTTTGCAGAAAACACCTGCCTCCACCTGGTGCTCTTCTGTCTGAGCTCCCTACCCGCAGCATGGCTCACAGATCCCAGCAGAAGGCAAGGAGACAAGCCCTGAGCCGTGCATCGCTCCGGCGGGTGCCCCTGCAGAGGGGCTGCAGGGCAAACGGGCCCCAGGCCGGGCATCCGTCCATCCATCCATCCGTCCATCCTTCCGTCCATCCTTCCTTCCATCCATCCTTCCATCCATCCATCCATCCATCCATCCATCCATCCATCCATCCATCCATCCTTCCATCCATCCATCCATCCATCCATCCATCCATCCATCCATCCATCCATCCATCCATCCATCCATCCACTCACCCATCCTTCCATCCATCCATCCATCCATCCATCCATCCATCCATCCATCCATCCATCCATCCATCCTTCCATCCATCCATCCATCCATCCATCCATCCATCCATCCATCCATCCTTCCATCCATCCATCCATCCATCCATCCATCCATCCATCCATCCATCCATCCATCCTTCCATCCATCCATCCATCCATCCATCCATCCATCCATCCATCCATCCATCCACCCATCCTTCCATCCATCCATCCATCCATCCATCCATCCATCCATCCATCCATCCATCCATCCATCCATCCTTCCATCCATCCATCCATCCATCCATCCATCCATCCATCCATCCATCCTATCCACCTTCACCCATCCATCCATCCATCCATCCATCCATCCATCCATCCACTCATCCATCCATCCATCCATCCATCCATCCATCCATCCATCCATCCATCCATCCATTCTTCCACCCATCATCCATCCATCCATCCATCCTTCCACCCATCCATCCATCCACCCATCCTTCCATCCTTCCACCCATCCATCCATCCCTCCATCCATCCATCCCCAGCAGGTCCAGGCAGAGGCACGGCAGGACAAATCCGCCCAGCGGGGACGGCCCTCACGCCGCCACAAAGCGGGTGCAGCTCCTCCTGCCTTAGGGACATCTTCCCCGCCATAAAACGACTTCCTTTGGGCTGAAACACCATGGCAGAGGAGTTTTGCTCTCCCAGCCACGTCAACTGGGGGTGGATGGTGGGCGGGATTTGCAGGAGCCCAGGGAAGATATTTCTGGCGAGTCCTAAAAGAATGCAGCAGATATTCCTACAACCATTCTGAGGCATGATGAATAAAAGGCATCAAGTATATGCTGGAGAGGGAGGAAATGGGGTGGCAGGGCGGTTGGGGTTTTTTTGTTATTATTTCCACAGCTAGTTTGGAAAGTGAGGTATCACCACAGCATCTTTTCTTTCCTTTCCTCTTCAAAACCAGTCATCAAGAAACCCTGTGGTTTTGGCCTATCCAAAGATATTAGGGGCAGCATTGCAGTTTGGCACTGGAGGTCACATAGGAAAGGATCCCAAATAGGAAAAGGGAAGAAAAAACCTCAAACAATGAAAAAGTGAGCCCACAACCCAAAACAGTTTGGCATGTGATACACTCTAAACAGATTATGGCTGAACTCTACAATCTACAGTTGGACTTGATGACTTCACAGATCTTTTCCAACACAAATTGTTCTATGACTCTATGAAATCAATTTATTTCAATCTACTCATGCAAATCAAAAAGAAAACATCTTACAGGAAAACTGACAGCTTAAAGAAATTATATCTAACCACGATGACAGTTAGCACCAGGGTAGGCCCTTGAATTTTAATTCTTTGCGCTGCTTTAATATTTTCTGGATATGCAACCCTCCTCATAACTAGCTGATTACAATGGCTTTCTTAGAGGAATTGTATCTCTGGAGAAATTTACATTAAACCTGCTCAATATCTTCCTTACTCCAGTCAGACAACCTCAGTGTCGAGTTCCTACATACGGCAGCCAGATATACATAACTTTTCATGCACGAAAATTTCAGTACCTGCCTAGAACAATAATTCCTTAACTTAATTCTGACAATATGTGTGCGTGGATTTGGATTAAACATTTTATTTCTACATTTCCAAGAAAAAGAAACTAAGAAATTGTCAAGGAGTACAAACAAACCCCGTGTCACTGTCATTTACCCTTACAGAAAGTCACACATGGTGATATTTATTTTCCAGTGTCCAAAAACAGTGGTAATGTCTTAATGCTTGGCAGTCACAGTATCTGATCCCCCGCTGTGTTCCTTTCCCCTTTGTCCTGCCAATGCTGAAAATTTGGAAAATGGAACATCTTTTGAAACTGTTTTGGCTAATGTCTTGTTGATGAGAAGGAAGGAATCTGTCTTTAATACTAAGCAGTACTGAAATTCTTCTTAGTTTCATGCTTCATACATTTAGCCTTAGTTGCTATGTAATAGTGCAAATAAAATCTTTAAAAATTCTCATAAATGTTATAAGGAATGGAAGCCATCCTAGCTATATTTTACCATGCCTGGAGTAAAAAGCTACTGTGCATCTTTTCCTGTCCTGTAAACTAACTTTTGTGTAATAGTGTAATACATGAAAGCATCCATTTAAAGACCACCACTGTAGGCAATGTATTCCTTTGCCTCAGAGGACAACGGAAGGATTTCCTTCATATCATTTTGGGGAAAAAATCAAGAGCTCCAAGACTTGCATGCTATCCTGCCTCACAGCAGGATGAATGGCATCATTTTTGTGAGTGCTGCAGAGTACAACGTGTCACGCTGCACCAACATGCTTAATAAGACATGGAAAAGAAGCGGGGCTTTGAGAGGGGCAGTGTTGAGGTCCCCTGACATCACCAGAGTGGCCATTATCACCCACACTGCTGTGGAGGGGTTCACACGAAAATGATGCTTCTAAAAGTGTGAACTTCCTAGAGCATGGCCAGACAGGGTGTCAAGGAGAGCTGTCCTGCGCCCTTCCTCCAGTTTTGGCCTCGGAGAGCAGCTGAGTGTGAGCGCAGGGCTTCACTGAGAATGGCTGAAATGGATAATTCTGCTTTCTGCAATAGCATCAGTCAAGCCCCAAATCAAGTCGAGAAGATGCAAGAAATGTAAGAAAATTGGAGGACTTGCTGAAAATGGAAAAATAAAGGAGGACTGCAGCCAGAGCAGAGTATGTCCTGATAAAATCTAGAGATGTAGAAGGTAAAGTCAGTGGGAATACTGCATTGCAAGCCCAGATACAGCCAAACACTTTGGAAGGAGATCAGTTTCCTTCTTTATACCTTCGTATTCTATAGATAAGGAGGATTAAGGAAAGGAAGATACAAGAAAAAGAAAATTAAAGGATTTCCTAGAGGAGCTGTTTGGCATGGTTCTTATGGAAGGATTGGAAGATGTTACTGTTTATGTGCCTCCAGAAAAATGAACACAGTGTAACGCCAATACAATAACTCCATGTGAGTATACTTAAAAGTATTAAACCTAGGCAAAAGGACACATCATTGCCCCCAAAATGTAATTTTAAACACACACCAACATAAATAACACTACTACTGCACACTTTAAAGCAAATCTGAAAGGAAAAACCTTTCGTCAGTGAAACTAGGGTTTAACACAGTGTTTTTACCAGCAAACCAGCTGTAACAATAAATGAGAGAAATACATTTTTTCCTCAGCAATAATATGCTTCAAAGGTGCAGTTAGACTGGATACCTGCAGTTTGCTGGTATTAAAGAAGGGTGGCCTCTGACCCTTTGCTCCATAATTCACCGCAAGCATGCAGGTATCCAGTGTAAGTGGCCATCATTTCACATGGTATTACTCACTTGCAAGTATAAATCACCATGGCTGGCCCTGCATCCCTGTCAGGGCCCGGGTACCCAGCTAAGCAGGAGGCAGGGCTGGAAGGGACGGTTTCCCTTCCTTTCCTGATGGCTGGAGTTTTCCAGGGAAGCTCAGCCTCTCTCGTACTTCAGTTTCCTCATCGGTGAGCTGGCATCCAAGTCCTTTCACCAAATTATTGGCAGTTTCTATCAGACTGCCTCACCGGAGGCAGGCTTTCGGGGCCACGAAACAGGGATGCGTTTTCCCTTCGGGTGCCCTCTATTTATTCAGTTATTAACTCTAACAGCTCTCTGCCGAGAGCGGGACGGAGCCCGGCCCACTGTCCCAGGGCTGTCCCCGTCCCCTCTGGTAGGACTGTGGCCCCGGGCCGTGCCTCGCTGCCCGTTCTCCCGGCCGGGTCTCAGGCACACCCCAGGGTTGTTCCTCCTTCCCCAGAGCGCCCCGGAGCGGGTCAGGGGCGCCTTCAGAGGTGCTTTCGGGTTTTTTTTAATAGGCGAGTGTGGGGTGGGTTGAGGGAGGTGGGTTTGTTTTTCCCTGCCTTCTACTGCAGGTATGAATGAATTAAATTTCCGTGTCAGGTATGAGAAGGGTAGGAGAATATTGTGTGTAGATAAACCTTGCCACCCTCTGCCCCTGAGAGACCCCCATATACAATGTAGAGATGATGAATAGGCGCCAGGAGAGGAGATCGAAGTTCAGCCCGCACCGGCTCCACTCTCTCCTACAAAACTATAGGGCAATTAATTGTGGCTTGTCCCCTCATCCTTCATCTCCTGGTGGCACATATCGATGGAGATTACTGCTGATGGACCATTTTATCACCCTAAATAAACAGTCACCACCTTCTCTAACCTCAATCTAATGTATGGCTATCTGCTATGTTTAAGGGTGCTGGGTAACTAATGATGTAAAATAGCTAAATCATACAGGTTACCAGCAGTCCAAAGGAAAAAAAAAAGTCCGAATATTTTCCACACCGATCCACTTCACAGCATGTTACATATACTCTGTCTCCCCATAAATTGAATGGGAAAAGGCGTGCAAAGTGCTTGGTGGCGTGACACTTCAGTTTTACACGGCGTATTTATTACGGCGGCAGGTTGGTGCTTGCCGGCGAAGGTGGAGGAGTCTCAGAGCTCTCGGTGCGGAAGCGCCTCCCCAGGAGCTCGGGGCGAGCCTCCGGGGGAACAGCCGGTCCCGCAGCCCCGGGCACACCCGAGGAGATCGCTCCTGCCGCCCCAGAGCGCAGAAATATCCTCGTCCTTCCAGATTGGAGGCTGGAAAGCAAACGGTCCCCAGCCGCCTGCCACTTTATCGGGGCTTCAGCATAATCCCCTTTACTTCTCTGCGGGTAAAGACTGCTGGGCTCTAGTCAGGGTTTTGCCTCTTAATTGCTTCTTTTTTATTATCATTATTATTACTTTTCCCTAGCTTATCCCCTCTCAATTTAAAACCCACAGCTCCTAGGCGGCCCCCGCCCCCTTCCCTCGCCCAAGACCGTGCCATATTCATTGATATTTGACGATCAAGGCGTGTGTCTACTGGGAAACCGCCGCCCATCCATCTTCCCGCGGCGGCCGCCCGGCGCCGGGCCGGGCCGAGCGCTGGGGAGCGGGAACTGGCGGGGAGGCCGGGACGGGATGGACAGACAGCCTCGGCAGCCTGGAAGGGACGGGACGGGATGGGATGGACAGACAGACATCCTCAGCAGCCGGGACAGCCTCGGCGGCAGCTCGGGCTCCCCCGGCGGGCCCGGCCGCCGCCCCGGCCCCGCAGAACCAGCGGGGCACACGCGGAATCTGCCGGCGCCTCTGTGGAGTGGGTGGGACCGGCCGGGGAGCGGGGACACGCGGGGAGCGCCGCAAAAGGAGGGGATGGTCGGCATGGAGAGAGGGGTGTTATTTGGGAAAGTGAGGGAGACAGGGCACCCGCTCGGTTGGTGAAGGAGGTACAGCTGGGATTAGAGTCCGAGGCACAGACGGAGCCTGCGGGGCCCGGCAAAGGAGCAGAGCGGCGCCCCCGCTCCGGGCAGGGCGTGGATCCCGGCGGGCGGGTGACTGTGCCGGGCTGGGGAGAGCCCGCCCGTCCCGGGCTGCCCTTGGGGCTGTCCGCACATGGAAGTGCAGCAAGCAAGTACTACTCAAACTAAAGTAGACGACGCCTCATCCCACCCACAGCCCCCATCTCCTTCCCCTCAAGCGGGCAGTGAGGGTGGGAATGATGCGAAACGGGAGTGAGGGTGGGAGTCAAGGCTGTAGAAACCCCGTTGCCCACGCACCGCTAGCGTGACCCCAGCCGCGCTCGGGCAGCCAGGCCGTGTCCTGCAGCTTGTTCCCTGATAGTGCTGGGAGTGCGTGGCACGGCACGGGCTGTAGCTGCGGCACTCCTTCCTCACTGACAGTTTACTTTTTTCTTTGTTTTTTTTTTTTTGAAGCACGAGTTGCCCAAAGCAACTGCGCTTGGTCCCAGAAAACCGAAACACTCGGGCTGCGAGTTTCGCTCGGAGGCAGCTAATAACCGCTAGAGCGAAAGCCGCCCAGTAAACAAGTAAATTATAGGAATGTTTACATCTAGCTGGAGAAAAACAAACATAAAAAGAAGTCGAGATGGCGCTGGCTGCCCCCTGCCCGTCCTTCCCACGGCGACGGCTGCCCCGCCAGAGCCGGACTCGATTCACAAACGTCCTTTCCGCGATCGATCCCTTTGCTTCCCCGAAGCTTCCACCTTTTATACCGCGCTCGAAAGAAATTATTCAGGCTTCGCCTCCGACTCTGCGGGGTGCTCTTATTCCACTCAGTCCTTAAAAATATCCCCCCCCCCACCCGTCGCAAACGCTTTGTAATATTCCTTTCTCCTTTTACAACCTTTACCCTTTAGGTTTACAGAGCGGCTCCGGGAAGTAAAACATGGATTGTTTGAACCGTTCGGTTGTCGATTAGAAGTGCATTTCGGATTCCATTTTCTGCATGTAATTTATAATAACACGTTTTCTTCACCCAAGAACACAAAATACACGAACAAGTTTCACTACAAGGTAAGACTAAGCATGAGGAAGTCGCTCAAAATAAAGTCGACAACCAATATAGAAGCATTTGAAATGTTAAGAAGGCGGGAAAAATCTCCACCAAACTCCGATTCAACTTTCCCCCCCTAACATATGCGCAGCGCTGAAGACTGTGCTAGAACCCACCCAGTTTAATTAATACATAGCAGGATGTCATGGAAACTTTCAAAACAAGCTCCTTGTCTGAAATTGAATTAAACGAATCCGCGTTTTGCTTGGGCATGTGTTTCAGGATTGCTGGTTTGGGGTATCGTTTTTCTGTTCAACAGCCTTCCTTAAACCGACATTTGGGGAGTGGTGATTGAGAAGGACAACGAAAAAAAAAAAGAGTTTTAAGAAATCTTAGGATAAAAGAGAGTGTTTGAAACAATAATATTTTTTTTTAAGTGCATGGGTCGAGACCATGTGTTTTAAGAGGGACAGATCCAGATCCGTGTGCTTTGAATGTTAGTTATAAAACTGAAGAACTATTAGGAGCTCATATAGTTCTTTTCGTGTAGTGAATTTCCTCGGTCGCATCGTGTTGATAGATAGAGGGTAAAAAAAAGACAGAAATTTCTAAAATGACAAACCTTTCATCCGTACAGATGTATAATGATAGGGGAGCCCCCTCCCCCCCAAAAAACCCTCCCAGCTGTAGAATAGGCAACAGCAGTATAAAACACTTTAGAACCTCCAAGTCCTAAATTAATTGACTCGTGCAGACTTTTTCGTCTAGAAAATCGGCTTTTCTCTTTAAATGACCATGTCATGCTTTTCCGTAGGGGTGGAAACTAAAACCAACGAGGTGTTAACGAGGTCTGAAAGGAAACGATACGCCGAGATAAGAAAGAGGAAAACTTTGCCCTAGATCATCTGATGAAAACTGCAACTTTTCCCCTGCCCAGCTCGGAGGAGTAATTGATTTCTGGATATTCAGCGAAGCCCGGGCTTTCCGGGCAGGAATGGAGTGGGACATACAAGGCGAGAAAGGACCAGCTTTGTAGCTAGTAGCCCTGAACCTTTGCTGAATCCATTTTCCTAAGCAGCCCACCGAAAGAAATCTACCCCCGCCACAGCCTTTCGGGCGAAGCGTGCCTTCCAGGGAAAAACATGGCTTTCAGACCAGAAAAACTGCTGCTGAAGGGCTGCAGCCCGTCTCCTGAAACAACTGGTACCAAGGCAAAAACTAAAGGGAGGGAAGGGCGAGACGGAGGATGCTCCTGGTGGAGTGAGAGCGGTGCAGGCACCGACAGCAGCCTGGAGCGTCCCCGGGCTGGCCCCAGGCGCGGAGGGGAAGCGGCGGAGGAGGGCGAGAAGGGCACGGTACGTACGGTTGTTGGGGTCGCTGGTGTGCTGGTTCAGGGGGATGATCTCCATGCGCTGCTGCCCGTACAGGTAGTAGTCCAGCTCCTCGGCCGTGCAGCGGTACCGAGCGGCGCCACGCTCGCCGCATTTGCCGC
Organism: Zonotrichia leucophrys gambelii; assembly: GCF_028769735.1. NCBI lineage: Eukaryota > Metazoa > Chordata > Aves > Passeriformes > Passerellidae > Zonotrichia > Zonotrichia leucophrys. The sequence continues at coordinate 67,120,289 of NC_088200.1, read as the reverse complement.
CGCCGGCCCCGCACAAATCCTTGCCCTGCAGGGGAGCGGGAGCTGCCCCGGCCGGGAGCTCCGAGCTCTGCAGCGGGCCGAACACCGGGACCTGGGTCACGGGCAGGGAGGTCAGGCCGGCCAGAGAAGCGGCGGCTGCAGCGACGCAGGACGAGGTGGAGGAGGAAGACGGAGTGGACGAGGAAGAGGAGGAGGAGGCGGAGGAGAGGGAGGTCGGGCGCTGGCGGAGGCTGTCAGCCGGGGGCTCGGCTCTTTCGGGTGGCTGGAGCTGGGCGAGGGCCCCGCTGCTTTTGAGCTGGCTGCTCTGCGGGAAAAGCTGCTGCCAGTGCTGCAGATAGGCGGGATCCACCTTCAGGAACGCGGATCCGCCGGGATCTCCTGGCTTCAGCATCGCTCTGCCTGTGGAGCAGGGAGGAAGGGGACAGAAGACGTGAGACCCCCGCCCCGCCCTGGCAGGGCCGCCCGGCCCCGCGGTGGGACCCGCGGTCGGACAGACGCTCAGACACGCTGTGCCAAGCTTGGGCTCTGCGCCGCGGCCGTGGGGGACCGTGCGCCCGTCGCTTCTCCTGCCCGTGGCCAGATCCGTGAGGAGAAAGCCCCGTCCCGAAAAGCCCCAGGACGAGAAACGCGGTGGCCGGGGCGACACGGCGGAGCACGAGCAGGAGGCGGGCGGTGGCGGGCAGCCCCTCACGCCGCCCTCGGCCCGAGAGCCCCCGCTCACCCCGTCCCCTTCGCACGCACTGCCTTTCCTTTCCACTCCTTCCCTCTCTCCGCGGAAGCAAACGACTGTCCGCTGACAACAGGGAGGAGGAGGCGGAGGCGGAGGAAAGTTCAGGCACACGCACACACACGCGGGTATCTCCGCGGCTGTTCCCCACTCGGGCGCTCCCGGGCGCAGGGCACGGCCGGCGTTACCCTGCCCGGGCTCGGGGGCCGCGCTGTGCAGGCAGCTCGGAGTGGCCCGGGCCGCGCCTGCCTTACCTGAGCGGGGCTAGCGCTGCTGCTGCTGCTGCTGCTGCTCGGGGGGCGTGCGGAGGGGCCGGCTGCTCCGGGAACCTCCGAGCCGGACAGCGGCCGGGAGCAAAGCCTTCTCCGATCTTTGTCCACGCGGGAGGGGACTGATCCTTCTCCAGGTTCCGAGGACCGGAGGGACGGCTAGCTGAGAGCCACCGGGCTCCCTCTGCTGTGGCTGCGCATCGCAGTCGCGGCCGGGCGCTCGGCTCGGCTCTGGCAGGCTCTGGGCGAGACACGTGGGTTTTACGACAGCGCAAAATACAAGTGTGTGTGGTGTGTACGAGAAGGAGGGGAGGGATCGGGAAGTTACCAGCGAGTCTGGATGCAGAGCTCTTTTTTTGGCAACTTCCCCCACTTTGTTCCTGGCTCAACTTTTAAAGTGCCCCTTTCTTCCCTTCCCTCCTCCTTCCCTCCCTCCCACCCCCAGCCTTCGACCTCTTTCCCTCTCTGCTGTTTCCCTCCCTCCAGTTTCCTTCCCATCCTCTCTTTTTTCCTCTCCCCCCTCCCCTCCCCCTCCCCCAGCTCCGAAGTACAGTGGCCCCGAAAAAAGCCAAAGAGCTGCTGGGATTTGGGGATTTTGGCTTTTACCTTGGCGGAGGGGAGCGGGGGACCGGCCCCGTCCCGAGCGGGATCCGCTGCGCCCAGCCCGGAGCCGAGCGGGAACTCCCGGCCCCGCCGGCCGCAGCGCCCCGCGCCCGGCCACGTCCCGTCAGCTGCGAGGCTCTTGCTTCACTTGCTTTTGGCCCCTCGGGGGCTGGGGCGGATTTTAGGCACCTCCCCGACCTGTCCCGGTGCTGTCTCAGATAGTTGACGCTGTGTGCGGGGTGACATGCCTCCTTTTCCCCTCGACTGCCTGAGACCGGTCCCAGCGCAGATGAGGGAACCCCCCGCCCCAGAGCTTCTCCTTGCTCAGACCCTGCATCCCCGAGCACCACCAGCACGCCCCACTCCTGCTCTTTGTACCGGGTTACAGCGCAGTGCAAGAAGCACTCATGAGGGAGATGCAACCTGTGGCGAGAAACTTCTCATCTCTAGTGACTTTCCGTCCCCACTCTGCTTAGAAACTTGGGTTTCCCTCCCCGCTGCTCAGTTGTTGAGCTCACATATCAGTGAGTATTTACAAGTTTGGGGCTTTTTTCCAGTTTCTTTCCTAGACCATGTGAAAAAACAGACAAGAACTATAATCTCTCAGGTATATGGTTCGTACATATTGTGCCTTGCATTGAGAACAAAATGCACGAACTGTTTATCTTACCAAAACATCTCTCTAGTGCCAGAAGAGCCCTCGTAGACAGGTGTTACACGCACACTGAATGCACAGTTGCCTACAAAAGTAACTTGTGAGCGTGTAATGTGTTTTCACCCTTCTCCCCACCGTGGTTCCAGTTTGTTTCTTTCCCACCCTTCATTCTCGCAGAGCCTGGGAAAGCTGCTGCTGTTTAGACTTTGTCTGTGTCTAAGGCAGGACATTTTAACACAAATTTGAACACGGCTCGGGCAAAAAATGTTTTGACTGGAGTTATTTTGACAAGGTCATCCGTCATCTGCTGTATAGATTGATAACACCTAAATTAAAGGCAAGCACGAGTAGGAGCACCCCCAGCACCCATTTTTAGGGGTTATAAAGTTGGGTATAAAAACCTTCTTTAAGTCTTTGATCAATTCTATGATGCAATATGTAATAATTTTCATCCCTCTCGCTCTCTCAATGCTCTTTCTGTAGTTCCGCGGCGCTGCCGCTCAGCCCGGGGACAGAGGTGGGGCTGCCGGTCTGTTCGCACCGTCGCTGGCGGTCAGTGTTGGGCGCGCTGGCAGCGGGCGCGCTTGGTTTGCTCCGTTTTCACTGCATTAAAACAACGTCTCGTTCCTACCCACCTCCCTCCTGGCCACAATTTTATTCCCCCCCATCTGACTCTTTAATTTACTTTTATTTTACCTTTGCGCGCACATCTGTGCTATGGTTGTCTTCCTTATTGGACTTCTTTCTAAAATAGTGAATTTCTTTTGGTGGTAGCAATCTGAAAAATTCGTTTCTCGCTAGAAAAATGTGACGAAGTAGAGGAAAGAGCCCAACTAATGGATTTAAGTACATTGTCAATACCTGCATTTGCTTCGACTTGTTAACAAAAGTATTCCATGAGGGTTCATATTCAGGAGTACTTCAATCTGTTACTTCTGCCATTTTTTTTAGCAGACAGAGAAGTAGCGCTTTGAGCGATCAAGGTGGCAGATAGCTCTACCGGCTCCCTTGGCGCTCCGAGACCCTGCCGGACCAGAGGAGAGGAAGGAGGAAGGCTCGGCGTGCCGGGTTCGCGGAGGGCACGGAGGGAGGGAGCCGCTGCCCTCAGCACCGGGCCGGCTCTGAGGCGGGCACGCTGGGCTCGTCCTTAGGCTGCTGTCCCCGGCCGCGGAGAGCTCCGCGGGAGCAGCGTGGGACGGGACGAGAGCACGGACGGGCAGTGCCGGCGAGCGCGGGTCAGCGCCGGTGCCGAGCTGCGGGCGGGACAGACGGACGGGACAGACGGACGGGCCGGCCAGGCGGGCAGGGGACGGTTTCTCGCCCAGTCCCTCCAAATCATCTCCGGCGCTGCCGGCCCCTCCGCTCCCTCGGGAATCCGCCAGCCGGGCTCCCAGCCCTGAACCTGCGCCTCCCCGGGGCTGCTTCGGCCGGCCCTGACCTCTGCTCTCGCTTCCCCAGGCAGAGCGGTTCGTGCGCGTCCCTGCCGGCTGCCCGGAACTGGTCTATCTGCTGCTGTTTCTTGGGTTTGCTCTTGCTGTGAGTTTGGCTTTTTTTTTTTTTTTTAATTAATTTAAAAAATTGTTTAATTTCTTTGCTCCTGGATGTAAAGATGAGAGGGGAAAAAAGAAAGGAAGCTTTAACTGCTGCCATCTCCTTCCTCTTCTCTCAGGCTTTTTCATTATTTAGAGGACGAGAGCTGAAACAAATCACATTGACCGTTTAGAAGGCGATCAAACCTTTATAAAAATCCATCGCCTACGAATCGATTGGTGAATATTTGCTAGGAATTTGTTCAAAAGAAATAAATAAGGAGGGTAAATGTATTAAATGCAAAGGGGAACACGGTGGTGTTTTTCTTCATTGATTAATGACCTCTAAAATAAAACAAGCGGGAAGAGGAGTCAAGATCGATAAATTAACTACCCAAATTCATCATTTTCCCTGCGATTTTTTTTTGCCTTTTAGGGTATTTGGTTGTGTTTTGTGGGGTTTTCTGGTTTCTTTCTTCTTTTTTTTTTTTTTCCTTTTCTTTTTTTTTCTCTTGCTTGGTTGGATTTTGTCTTGTAAACAACACTTATGAAGGATGTCCTTCTCTTTGAAAACTCGAAGGCTTTATTTTAGGCTTGAGTTAGAAAAGGGAGCTAAAACCCTTTTAGCAAGGGATTGAATCGGGGACACCCTATCTGATTTCGTTTGACACACAATTAAAAAGTTTGCCTTTCATATTAATTAATTCTCCTGATCTGGGAAAGACAAATGGTCGGTTACCTCTGACAGGAGTCCGATAAAGGATTCAGCAGCTTTCTTTCTTGCCCTAGGCGTCTCCTCATTCCAGTTTTAAGGTCACGAGCGGCCGAGTTAATAATTCATTAATATAGACATTTATTCAGAAGGGATTCACGGGGATTCGCGCTCTTCTACATCTCACCGTTCGGATTCCAGTTCCCCTCGAAGAGAAGAAGAGGGGGAGGAGAAGGGATAGGGGAAGGCTCTACACAATGCTCTACACACGTGTTTGAAACGTGGCGCTCCCAGCGCGAACCCCGCCTGAGCAGCGAGCCCCAGGCCCGAGCGGCGGCCGAGCGCAGGGCGCCCCGGCGGCGTCTCCCGAGCCTTTCCCGAGCCGCGGCCCTCCGCCCCCACTGCTGCATCCCCGGAATCGGCCAGCGGCCGAGGCGCGGCAGGAGTCGGGGAAATCGCCCGAAGGAGCCGCGGGCAGCGCGCCCCGGGGCCGGGCCCGGCGTGGGGCCCGAGAGCGCTGAGCGGGAGCACCACAGAGTGGGGTGTCTGTCAGTGGGGTGTCTGTCAGTGGGGTGTCTATCAGTGGGGTGTCAGTGCTGTGTTAGTGGGGTGTCAGTGGGGTGTTAGTGGGGGGGTTACTGGGGTGTCAGTGGGGTGTTTATTAATGGGGTGTCAATGGGGTGTTAGTTAGTGGGGTGTTAGTGGGGTGTCAGTGAGGGTGTTAATGGGCATCACTGCCGGGGGGGTCAGCGGGGATGTCAGCGGGGATGTTAGTGGGGGTCACTGCCGGGGTGTCAGTGGGGTGTTAGCAGGGTGTTATTGGGGGTCTCAGTGGGGTCGCTGCCGGCGATCGTGCCCGGCGGGTCCGCGGGCGGTGCTGAGTCCCGGAGGAGCCCCCGGGGCGGGCGGGGGTCGCTGCCTCCCCTGCGAGGCCCCCCCGGCCCTGCCGTGTCCCTCCGAGCGGGCCGGGACGGGCGCCCTGCCCTCAGTGTGACACACACGGGTCACACACACCGCCCTGTGACACACACGGGTCACACCGCCCTGCCCTCAGTGTGACACGGAGCCGCCGGTCCCGGGGGCAGCCGGGGCCGAAGGGGCTCCCCCAGGAAAGGGAAGCGTGTCCCTGCTGCCCGAGGGGCTCTGCTGCGGGGCAGAAAGGAAAACACCTGAGCACGTGGAACTGGATAGCGATTGTTAAATGATTTGGCAGCGGCCACGAGGCAGATGCCAGCCGGATCCGTAATGACTTTCTGCCACTATTGACCTGATGCGGATGTGAACTCGTGACCCTGGGGGAGAAACGCGCTATGGTCTATTTCCAATTCCCCCGGCCACCAAATCCTCCTCTCAGGCAGATTTCGAACGTTTATGCCCATCAACAAAACAAACTGCTCCAAGCAAGGCACACTGCAGATGGGACGAGAAAAGGAATTCTCAGTTGCAAAGACCAACTAAAAATAAATCAAGTCATGGCATGGAGAAAGTTGCCATGACAAATTTGGGTTAATTTCTTTCCTTCCTTTCACACAGAACCCATCTGAAAGTGCTCTCAATTATTGAGAATTATAGGGTTTTTTTGATTTTGTTTTGGTTATGGGTTTTTTGTTTGGTTGGTTTGGTTTTTTTTTTTTCTTTTTTTTGGTTGGTTGGGTTTTAGTTTTTGCTGTTATTTTTGTGGGATTTTGTTCTTGTTGTTTGTTTTTTGTTTGTTTTTTTCCTTTTTAAACCCCAAACCAATGTTTGATCTATAATGCTGTACTTCAATATGTTTTTCCAGATAGAATTCTAGAACTTAAAATCCATTTTCTGGGTAATAACAGGATTAATAGGCAGAATACTTTAATCACTTCTGACATCTTTAAGCCCAGCTTTTATGGGTTTTGATGTTTGCAGCTGAGTGTGCACTCTTACATATAATTCATTCAACAATTTTTTAAAAAAGTGTTCAAGGCGGCAGTCTGAGAGGCAGACCTCTTTTAAAATCCCTGATGTCAATCTTTCCAAATCAAGTGACTCAACATTTTGAATGCAATTCTGGGTGGCTACTTCAAGCAGCAAAACACTCTGGAAAGTTTTCCTTTATCTAAAAATAGCTCTCAGAAATACAGAATCTATTAAACATGATTGTTTGCATGTGACATAAGAACGATAAGGTCTGGACAAAACTGCCATAGTATTTGCAGAAATAAATTGAGATTATGGGGTTTCTTTCCAATTTTGGTGCAGGATTGTAATCGTGACTCAATATTTTGGACAGAAAAACCTCACATTCTCTGTTTTCCATTTAAGTACTTTTCCAAAATCTTTATTTTTCTAACAGATTTATCCAGGCCTGAACTCTAGTAGCTTGTTTTGGTGGGGTTTTTTTTAGGGGGGAGAGGAGTTGGGGGTTTCTTTGGTTTGGTTTTTCCTGTTTTTTTTTTTTTTCTTTATAAATCACCACTGAATCTATTGATGGGGAAAGGAAAAGACTGACAGTCCCATGGAACAAGAGTTCAAAGCAAGGATTGTATCTTCCTGTGCTTTGTGTACCACAAGGTACAAGGCTATGGGTGCAATTCTGGAGTATCTGTCCTGCCAATGCTCACTGTTTCTCACTGGTCTATGTCTGGTAGATGACCTTTTGCCTAAAATAAGACTATATGTCAAACCAGCTTCAGCAAGTCGGATTCTTGAATACAATTGTTCATCTGGCAGCATTATTCAGGAATAACCACCTTGGATTTTATGTTTTAAGCCCAGCCAGCAGCCACTTGCTCCTCCCTCACCAGTGGGATCAAGGAGAAAATGGGAAGGGTAAAAGCTAGAAAACTCATGTTTTGGGATAAAAACATGTTAATAGGGAAAGCAAAAGCCATGCATATAAGGAAAGAAAAACAAGGAATTAATTCACTGATTCCCATGGGCAGATATCTCCAGGAGAGCAGGACACCTAAAGGTGACTTGGGAAGACAGATGTCATCACTGCAAGAATGCATATTCTTCTGCCCCCACTTTATGTCCTGAGCATGATGTCACATGGTCTGGAAATCCCTTTGGTCAGTTTGGGTCACCTGTCCCAGCTGTGTCTCCTCCCAGCCTCTCATGCACTCCCAACTTCTCACCCGTGTGGCAGCACAAAGAGCAGAAAAGGCCTTGGCTCTGTGTAAGCCCTGCTGAGCAACAACAAAAACATCTCTGTGTTATCAACCATGTGCTCAGCACAAATCCAAAACACAGCTCCATGCCAGCCCCTGCAAAGAAAATCATCCCAGCCAAACCCAGACCGGTGGCCAGGTTTTGTGTATAGAGAAGGAACTGGGGAGAGGGTAACAGTCCTGCAAGAGCTGCTAAGGAGCACCATGATGTGCACCATGTGTGCTGTGAAAAACATCTGCTCTCAGCTTTAGCACCATGAAGAAAATTTTAGCTGCTACAACATTATTGCTAGATGGCACCTCATGAGCAACCGAGTTTTCTAGGTAAATGAGTAAAACTGAACATTATATGGAGATGAATTCTCAAGAAATACCTAAAACAAGAACTGAAATACCTAAGTAACTACAGTAGAGAACTTGCCATCCCACTACAGTTGCTCTAGATCAGTTTCCAATGCTTTACCAGATAGACGTTTATTTCAGTTTTTCATGTGGTTCTTAAATATTTCCCATAAAGTTATCTAGAACTAAAGGAGTCCAAAACTGAATCCAGAGATACAGATATTAAAAATCCCCCAAACCGATGTAGATAAAACATTCAGGTTTTCAATAGAGAGCAAGCATACTGAAGCTGGCAATTTTCTGCGGCAAGGTTTATATTCTAACATTCTCCAGTGTGAATCATTAAAAGCAGGGAGCCAAAACCAAAACAGCTGATTTATGGAAACATATAGAACGACTACACACTCCAGGAGTTGCCTAAGTACCTCCTTGTGAAATCCTAAACTCTTCCTTTCTGACTAAGAAGAATCAGTTTTTCCAGATTCTTGTTTGGCTTCTGACAATCAGACTGGCCTTGTTATTTCACCTTGTGCAGCTGAGCTAAAGCTATTCTGGGAGGTAACCCCTTGATCAAAAGAAACCAAGTAGGCTTTCTGTAGCTTATCATAGGTACTTAGCCTCCATCCAGCTGAACTGATATTAAAAAAATAGACAACGCTAAATGGTGAAGCTCTAGAGACACATGGTTTTGTGAGCTATTCTACATTTTGGCTGGAACAGGTTAGCTGTTCTGCTACACTGGCAGTGCAAGTAGATATTTTGGGTTTAGAAAGAAGAGAAAGTATAGGCTGAGAGGAAACATTTTGGTTACTGAGTTCAGTACATTGACATTGCAGTCAACTGTGGAACAGCTGTTAAGTCAAAAAAAAGTTTAAAAAGAAATAATTTCTTTCTACTGTATGCCATAAGCACTCTACTCTCTCCTTCTTCCCCTGAAAACACCCAATAACAGTCTCAGGGCTTTCAGTAGAAAAGGCAGGAAAGAAACACCATAAACTTCAGAATACACAAAGAAATGGAAAGACAAGAGATGCTGTGGACCTCTGCACTGAGACAAGAGTGGAAATGCCTAAGGGACCTTAGAAAGTCAATACTCCATAGAGAACAGAGGAAATAAAAATGTCAAGGTGCAATGGTCAGGTTTATTTTATATACTTAGAAACTTATGCTTGATCGCTTAAAGCCATTAAGCACATCATTGCACTTTTATCAATTCCTGATATTTGAAAGAAAGACAAACACAAATAACTTATCAGAACATGACTTTGTATCAAGAAAAAAATAGAAAAAGCCTTGATGCAAAGCAAGCCATGGTTGTGTATGAAGATCCAATGGAAAAAAAATGGGATGAGACTCAGCCTATAGCAGCAGCGATCAGGCAACACTTGTCCTGGTATAACCACTGAGGGAAAAAAAGGGCTAAGAGTCAAACAACAAGCAATAAAGCTCCATCTAAGTTCTTGACAACAAACGATGCAGGAGAGCATCAGAGGCTCAGGCAGGAGTTATCTGCACCCCTGCTGGGCTCTCTGTCTACAGAAGAGCTGGAGGCCAGCAGGGCAGGAGGAACTGGGCTGGAGTGTGAGGACTCAGGCAGCGTGCTGCTCCACGTGGAGCCTGGGTGAAGCACCATGGACAAAAGCTTCAGCTTTCCCTGACAACCCCTGTAGACAAATCTCAGTTATTAGAGCCACTGGCCACCTTCCATGCAAGAACATGACACATCCCTTGTGGCCACTGCTGTGGTCACAAGACCTCAGTTCCATCCTAAAGCCAAGAGCTAACCTTGAAATGCTGTTCCTCTCACATTCCATTTCTGCATGCAAAGAGTATTCCTCTAGGAACATGTATGGGAGGGAAATGTCCTTCCACCTAACCCCAAGAGGATCACCACTGTTTCTTCTGTTCCAGTGAAAGAAACTCATTGCAGGTCAATTGTCCTGATCTTCATGACAGCAGAGCCTGGAGGTTCTTGGAGTTTGCAAACTATGAGATTTGTTTTCCTCATGCTCTTTTTATGTTGGTTATTTAATTTAAAGCATGAGAAGATGCTCTTTAAGACAGGTTCAACAGTTACTTCAGGAAACTTATAGGACAACACTTGAGTAGTAAGGTACAGGTGTTTCTTATGTTGGTAACTTAACCAAAGTATTATACTTTCACTTTGAAATTCATTCTTAGAGTGTGAGGGGCTATTGTCCTGAAATAACTATATCACATTTCTTCTTGGGCTTACAATCAGCTTTATGAAAAGGAATCACATCCTTATTCGGTCCATGCCAGCCAGATTGAAGCAAATTACCCTCAGAGGCAGATTAATGTGAAAGGGACCTCCCACATTATTTGTTCTGCTGGTTGAACACGGTGTAATTTTTAGCTGTCAGCTGAAACAAAAACAATAAAAAGTTGGTAAATTCTTCTCAGCTGCATGGAAGTCTTTGTGTATGGTCTTTGAGTGACACTGAAGGCCATGAGAATTAGAAAAATTACCTCTACTGATAAACAGAAAAGTGTTTGGAATTTATTTAAAATTTCCTTGTCTACCAAATACTCTACTAAGACCATCTCTCTACTGAGAGAATTTACTTAGTGCTAAACTTGAAAATTAGTTTACTGTTACCATATTTTAAGCTAATTAGTCATATAAATGCATTAATTTTTTACTGTAAATTCCTAGTAGGACTATTGTTTTCACTGGAGCCTTTATACATTTTAAATTTCTCTAAAGTTAATAAATTCAAGCTGTTATATTTATATTTCCAGGGAATGTAAAATAATCAAAGTCAAGCTGTCAATATCATTTATGATAAGGAATTTAAGGGACAAGCAGCATACTCACATACTCAGCTCAGTGGAGTTCTCACACAAGTCATTACTTGTGTTGCCTCTTTTCAGACATACAAAACCAAATCACACTTAAATATAAATGGATTACTGGGCTAGTTATGTGAAATGGAATGTTATCACTACTTTTCATACGAAACAACCTATTCCTCTGGTGAAACAGACTTATAATGCATGCCAGGCAAGTTAATTGACCTGGTGTCCTCCAACATTCAAAAACTTCTGTACCTCAGAGTAATTTCCTGTCTATTTTGCACCTGCATGGATTATTAAAACATGCCACACAAACCAATACAATGGCACTACCTAAGATAAAATGCCCTAAAACCCACTGATAACATAAAAATATTAACCTTTAGCTAATAGTATTTGTACTGTACTATGTTTACACTAATACATGGAGAGGAAACAAATGCAGTCATCACACAAATCCAGTGTAATCTAAACCATGAAATGTCCTAAACATCGAAACTAAACCTCCAGTACTTAAAAAGCTCAAACGGGTTCTAGGAAGAAATTAATTTTACATTGTCTGTTGAGAGATTGCCGTCCTTCCTGTTCCTCACTAGCAGATTCTAGTTACATCTCCAGGAGGTGAGGTGACTACGCTCCTGATCTTACTCTTCTGCTCTGTCAAACTTCACATTCCTTGAGCAACCCTGGCATGTACCTTTTCAAACGTACTCCTCCTGTCATTTTCACTGCCAATTTGGTTGTCCAACATGTAGTCTTGCTCTTCATGGGATTTCCAGAGAGTCCTTCAGATTTGCAAAGCCATTAGAGAAGAGCAGAGGCAGGAAAGCTGAGGAGCCAGCAAGAGAGCCAGTGACACTACTTTCAGAAAGCAGCATGAGAAAATGTAAAGATACAGAAGTACTGCCCAGAAAAAAAATTAGAAAAAAAATACAGATGATGTTTTTTTACTCTTGAGTACCTTGAGTACTCTTTTTTTTACTCTTGAGTACCTCCTAATTCTTTCAGGCCACAAAGCATCATAATAAAGGCTTGACACACTTTACATAGGACTGCAATATTAGACTGCCTTCAGTGAATGCAGAACAATGTAGGTAGTACAGACCATAACAAAATGTTACATTAAAACACTCCTTTTATGATTATATTTATAATTCCAAAGCAAAAAATTATAGGGCTGGAAGAAAGCAAGTATCTCAAACAAAGAAAAAACATACATTTTGAGAAACTCCCTTATGTACCATACATAATTTCTTCTCTTCTATTTAAGTTTTTGGTAATCAAGAGAGAAGAGTAATAAGAGCAGGCAAGTTTTGGTGACATCAGTGCATCCCAAGTTTCACTGACTGCAGCAGGACAAGTGCTATAATTAACACTACCAGGAACTCAGAGCACCAAGCTTGCATTTTTAAATCAAGTGTCCATTTTCCATCCTATTCCTAGAAAAGACTGAAGATTTGCAAGGTGTGGCTTTGATCACATGCTTTAGACAAAAGAAGTAAGAATCACTTTAATATAGATTTATGCCATAACCAAAGACTGCAGAAATTCTCTTGAGTCATTTGGAGGGAAAATGATTCCTCAGCTAAAACTGCATGACCTGAAGAAATTACAGAAACATTATTACTTCTTTTGAAATTTTCCTGATCATGTACAAAGGGAGACAATATTCACAGACTAATTCAGAATAGGCCTAAGAACCTCCTTTAGGTTCAGCATGAGAACTGAGCCTTTCAATACAGTCTGCTTAGTCTGAACTAGAAAACCTTCAAAAACTCATTTTTTCGGAGTGTATGAATGGTGCTCAAGGGGTGTTTTCTGCAATAACTTCTATAAAAGAGAATTTTCTAGAATGGTGAACGGCATGCTGATATGTGAGCAGGCAATATAGTGTGCCCTGAGTACAATCTGAGCCTGAGTCAAAGCACATTCATCTCCATTCACTTCTGCTAAAATCTGCACATATAGACAGATATAGAATTCTGGAAATTAATCTGACAGCTACGCATTATTTTACCTTTGTACCCTAAGAGGCAGATTGCAAATCAATAGGGATTCAGTCAGAAGGAATAGACTCTGCATAAAACAGAGTATGATACTGGATTTATTACATCTGGCTTAGCATTCAGTAGAATCTTGGAACATATTTTCACTTGCCAAATGACCAAAGTATGTACTTATACTGAGAGATGTATAGATACACACACACACAGACACACACACAGGGAATATAAAAGTATCTGAATTATATAGAGATGACTAGTTTCTTATATGTAACCATCCCCTGGCTTGAGTAGACATGTGAAAATTGCCATTTCAAAGAAAATTATTACTGTTAAGTGTACTTAATTTCAGCTCATTTAATGGGAACTTGACACTGTGCTGAAAGCTGTCCCTAAGCCTTTTACTCTAAGATTGGTACAATTTTAAAACCAAAATGTGACTATGATCAGGAAAGTGACTATATAAAAATGACATCTTCCAACAGCCTTACTCCTGGTCTTCACTGAGTCATAGCTGCTTTTCCTTCTTCTGTTTTTCTGTGATTAAAATATATACTTCCACCACTTTTAATTTCTGGTAATTGTGTAGAATCAACACAGTGGTAAGAGAATTAGGTAGACAGTTTTCCATTTATGTAAGATAAGGAGAATTATTAGTTAAACTTTGATTCTTTAATCTTTATTATCTGTGATATGGTGTGAACAGAAAAAAACCTCCAGCTTTGATTTTTCAGGAATAACTGCAGGTAGTATTTTCAGGAATAACTGCATTAAAACAATTTTGGATTTCTCAAAATAATAAATACAGGGTAGAAAATCTAAGAAATAATATAAAACACAACTGTCAGTACTGTATAGTTACAGTCACTTAAAATGCATATTTTAAGCACTTTTCCACATAGAGTCTGTTATAAAATATCACCAATATTATAAACATAGGGTGTTCTATCACTGGACTCATCTAAAATATATATTTTTATGTAATTCATCCATAATATTTCATACAGTCTTACAAATCATGGAAACAATGACCCAAGAAGAATCTAATGAAGTTTTCCTTTTTCTAACCTTTTAAGACTTCTTTTTTGACTTGAAGAAAGTTAGATCATTCCTTAAATATCCCACATACTTTCAAAACAATCTGGCAAATAGATACTGACATTAGGAGGACTTGGTTATGTAAAGGATTTAAAATAATACATTTTATAAAAAGATATGGACCGGTATTTTGGTAGCCTTTTGGAAACACATGATATTTGGGTCTGTTGCACATAAGAAATACCATGAATAACTTAAATAAAAAGGGCTGAGGATAATAGTAATTAGTTGTCTATAAGAGCTGGTAAAAGAGGGCATTTGGTTTATAAGGCAGGAACACCCAGAGTATCAATACAAAATGCAATCAAGATAACTGAGTGCAAGAACTTTCTGAGAATCGGTGTTTCACTTTACATGTCTTTGTTTTACATCTCCAGAAAAGCTGAAAAAAAGACTGGTGCCAATAGACTCTGTCTTGCAAAAAGAAGGGCTCTAACACCTGAAGACCTAAGCAGACCTGCTACACTGTATAGAATTAAACTATATCTGGGCAGATGGACACCCAGTTGACAGTGCTGTCCACATAAAATGTCACAGAAACTAACAAAATGACACAAAAGATTTGCAGTGAGACATAGAGAATGAGAAAACCAGGACTTAAACCTGTTTATATCCTGAATAGTGTCCACAAAATTGTGTCAAATAAATAGGTTGAGACAGGATGGCTGAAAAACCATGAGAGTTCAGTAACGATCCTCCATTCCTCGTGATGCTGTATCTCTGGTTTCTGAACCCAGGCTAACTACTTTCCCCAATAAGGTAATAGGCAAACCTTCCTGTCTGCAGCAATGCCGTCTCTACAGAGGTACTAGTTATTACTGATTTGCAAAAAGCTTTGATGTCATCTGGTGAAAAATGGTGTGTGTGCTAGGTATACAATCTGTTAATAGAATGGCATAATGTACAATGAGCCTGTACACTGGCCAGGAGAGCTGGTTGTTACCACCAGACCCCCTTTTCTTGCCTGATCTGTGCCATGACATGGGTAAAATAGTCCAGAACGTGCCTGTGACTACATGCAAGAGACAGAGGGACAGAAAGAGAAAGGCAGAACCACTATGTGCATGAAAAATCTCAATGAAAACTAGAACAAAACCAATCTGAGTTGCCAAGAGACCTAATGTTCTATTGTGATCAAAATAATGTCAAAGTAAATTGAGAGGTCAAGCAACAGCAGCAAAAATTCATCACCAGTCAGGGTACAAAGACCAAAAATTAACTCTTTAGAACACTGTTTCCCAGTGCAGAGGACAGGGTCCAGCTAGAGATGAAACTGGGAAATGTTCTTTGAAATAACACTGCACATTTACAGTGTGCTACAATCACAAAAAAAAGAAAAAAAAGATTGAATATTAAATAGCAAATGCAACATCTTCTCTTGGTAGCAGTTTTTTTTTTCTTAAAACTGGACTGATAATTGTTTTACTCTGTGCCATTACTAAGATATTCCCCACCATCAAAGAAAGATCAACAATGTGAGAACTCAGTGGGATTAGAGAGTGAAGAAAAACTGTAACTGTTTAGACCAAAGACTTGGCAAAATGTAATAGTGCCCTGAGGTTTTGGAACATAAAATGCCAAAAGTATTTGTAGTTTGAAAATTTTGACAGGCTCAAGATTTGGAATTAGAGAATTGTTAGTGTTGGCAGCTTTGTTAGGGGGCAAGTAATGCACAATGATCTTAATTTTGTTCTCAAAGTGGGATGTGAACGGTTCACAAAGTTCTGTTGATGGAGGAAGAGCCAGATTAGTCAGCTTCCCTGCAATAAAAAGTTACAAGAAAGTAGGGCAGTCTGCCCGTTCAGCAATTAAGTTGGAATAATAAGCAGATCTGGCTTGTTTCAAAACATCTCTGTACACATTTATATAGCACAAACTTGTAAGTGTACATGCAGACAAGAAGTCCTCAAACAGCATTTAACTTACAGCCCAGAACATTCACTTTTGAGTCCATCTTCCAAAAGAAAGTGCACAGAATTGGTATCCCCTTTAGGACATTATAGGGATGTTTAAGCTATTATATATTTAAGAGAAAATCTGAAACATCCTGTAGTACAAAAGGAAGGTGCTTTGATCTGGCAGACAACTACATTCAGTTAAAAATTAGTGGAAAGCTAAGGTATCACGAACCTTATTTAGGTTTTATTTAATTAATGGTTGAGAGGTGAGGTGTTGTTGGTTTTGGTGTTATTTTTTCCTTCTGTGAGTGTGCATGGGTTTTGGGTTTTTTATTTGTGTGTGTGTGGGCTTTTTATTTGGCTAAGAATAAATGGTAGTAATAAGTAAAAAAGAAATAGTGGCAATTAGCACCTCCATCAGAATTTTTATCTACAAAGCCTCTTATCAGTATCACTAACTGTAGATGGCTATCCTCCTGATGAAGACCTCAAGTCAGTGAAAATAATAGGTGTTAAACCTACACGGATTAAGTATGGCTTTAGACTTCTCACATATTATATCCGTTGAAACCAATTGAATAAGTGTCATATGAACAGTTAAACATTCAGAGGAAAGTGGTCCAGAAGTGGGCATATTTTCTTTGCCTCTGTGCCTAAATTTGTTGAATACAGCCTTTGGTAAAGCTACTGAAAATTCTGTTCACAACAGATCACAATGTTGTTCTTGGAGCTAACGGGACATGTAAGATTTAGGATTTAACTATATAATCCAAAACCTCTCCTAAACTGCCTTGACATTCATATAAGTTTTGTCTTGTATTTCTTACATTTTTACCATATTAATTACTAACAGAAAATTCTTCAGTTATTTCTGCATGAAGAAGAAGAGGATAACATGGTGCTGTTTGTTCTATTTTAGGAAACTGAGCAATTTGCTTCACCGTCGATGCCTTCAGTGTTTATTTTGGTAAGATTAAAGACAGTGTGCATATGGCAGTAATTCTGGTATTCCTTCTTGTGGATGAATCACACAGAACATCAGACACATTCGGAAACCATATTACTCTGTAATTTATCATCAGAAAGGGTCACAAGCAGTAAGTAATAGAAGCTCAAACTCTCAATAAAAGCAGGAGATTATGGTATTGGGGAGCAGATATGACAGAGATCATCAGGTGAAACCCCCTGCTCCAGCAGGACTCCTACAGCCAGCAGCCCAGGACTGTGGCCCATCAGGTTTTTCATATCTCCAAGGGATGAGGATGGAGACTCCCCCACCATTCTGGGCTACCAGTGCCAGTGCTCAGTTGCCCTCACAGTACCAAAATATTTCTGGGTGTTTAGACAAAGCCACCTGTATTTCAGCATGTGCCCACTGCCTCTGTTCCTGTCCATGGGCACCACTGAAAAGCACCTGGCTCTGTTTGCACTGTGCTTTCTAGTATGTACATGCATTGGTGAGATTCCCTGAGCTTCCTGCTCTCCAGGAGGAAGTCCTTCAGACTTTCTTCATAGAAGAGATACTCCAATCTCTTCATCTTCTTCATGGCGGGACTATCTCTAGTATGTCTAGGTCTCTTTTACTGGGAAGTCCTCAACTGGGATGCAATCAGTTTTAGAAATAAAATTATGCCAAATAGTATCTCATTATCCTGATTTGGTGTGTTAATTAATAGAAGTTGTTAACGTAAGTTTAAGTGATGTAACAGAGAAGAGTTTTGAGGAAAAAAGCGAGAGCAGCATGAAAGCTGTTATCAAGGATTGTATGTATGAGCATAGCTGCATGCCTTAGCTCAACTGCCTGAATGTTCTCATCAAACCAAAACAAACAGCACCATTTAACATCTATATAACCTAACCTTTTGAAAGAGTCTCAGTGCTCACTTGTGTGAGAGTGGAATTAAAGCCCACTGCAGCCAGTCCCATTCTGCAGTCTAACACCAGAATCTACAACAAATTCTGAGAGAAATGATGTTGAATCAGTTATTTGTTTTAGCAGTGCTTTGCAAGGATCTACAACAAATTCTGAGAGAAATGATGTTGTTGAATCAGTCATTTGTTTTAGCAGTGCTTTGCAAGGAAAAAACCAAAACCATTTGTCCCAGTCAGCTCTTGTTGAGTGGAAAGAAAATGCGTACAGAAGGATCCAACAGAGTTTGAGATCCCAGAACTGAGTCTGTCCTGCTATTTTTTAGGGTACATCTACATGATCTCTATGATCTTACATAATAAACTACGTTTCTACTCTCTTTCACCAATGTAAAACTGGATCTATTAATAACGAGGCCTTTGACTGAGGTGTTCCGGTTCATTGATCCATCAAATAACTGATCTACAAAGAAGAAGGGTACACTCTCTGTCGGATCAGCAGTTTTACATGACCTGCTGCATAGCTGTATTAATAGTATTTCATATGACATAAAGGACCAGATAGAGTCTGTCACTTGTGAAGCACAGGAAGAGAAGGAGGAATGGGATCACTATTGGCAATAGCCCACAACTGAGTCAGATTAGGCACAACACAAAAGGGCATCCTAAAATTGAATATGTAATCAATGTGGTTTCTGATTCTGGCTAGTCTATTGCACCCATAAGCGCTCCCAGAAGTCTGACTTTTTTATACCACACCACAGACCCTGCCTCCCCCAGAGGTTTATCACTGACAGTTCCATCTTATGGGCTATGCGTTAGTTCTGCACCATATCATAGTTTTACACATGAATTTGTTCCCCTTTTCAATGACCAGGGAAAATGCCTTGGAGAAAAAACAGATTAAGAAGAGTAGACTGTGAAACAAACAAAGAAAAAAGTGTAGCTTAAATTACACAGAAAAAGGATAATGTTTTTGTTATTAATTGCCTATCCCTTGGTAACCTACAGCAACACGCAGAGACACCATGTAAAATGGGAAGTTAGTTTATCATTAATGAGTGAGTTACTCAGACTTGTTACCTTTTCCTCTACAATCCTAACTATAAAAGAGATCATCTGTTGAAATATTCTGAGCAATTAGGAGTAAACGCAGAAAGTCTTGATCTTGCAATGCCCCTTTCCCTTCCTCTAAAACGCAGTAGGAAACAGTAGGATGACCTTAGGATGTAATGTTACAATGATAACTTCATAGCCCTGCAGCTATGATAAAATTACCTGCTGGGCTGGTGAAGTCAGGAAAACTTTCAAGAACCCTCACTGAATAATGATGGATCTTGGTCATTACTGGACATTACACTCAAGAAGGTAAAAATGGGGTCAGTAAAAGCAGCTGAAATCTATCTAAAAGGCTCATCTCTCAGACTCCTGTTTTGCCACGTTGAAAGAAGAGGAAGATAGCTCTGTCATTAGGTTTTAGGTATCTCCTGACTGGCAACTTTTGAAACACCTACTTCAGTCCTTCTGCAGAAAAAATTTCTTTAGTATCAAAAGAGTGTTCTACTCAGATCTAAGTGACTTCTCCCCGTATCTCTCCATTTTTCTCCAAGTCCAGTTGTGCTGCTTTCCTAAGTAGTTGAACCAAGGTAGGAAAATGGAGTAAATAAAACATAACATAATGCAATTAAGCAATCTATAACATTCCCCAAAAAGGTTATGCCTCCATGATTCATACCAGCAACTTTTGAGCATATTAATCTGTGAAACGGTATGAACCTGTTTTTCCTAAAACAAAGCACCCCAGATGTATTCTATTAACTAGAATTTTACTAAAGACTGCATTTTATGTCATCCCTTCTGATCCTTACTCCTTTCAGAGTCAATGGCAGCAGCCCCTAAGGCTATATGCAGTCAATGGGAAACTTTAAAACCACTTTTCTTTTGCATTCAAGTGAAAATGGAAATAGAAAGCTGGGCTGAAAATATATATTTCTTAGTGTACTTTTGTCTTGTTCTTATTACTTCCATCCGTTCTTCTTTTTGTGCTGTTGGCATTTCTTATACAAAATAAACATTAACTACTTGTCTTTTCACTGAGTCTTCTCTTCACACTTATGCCTTATTTCCAGGATAAACAAGAGGAAGTCTGTTCTCCAACTCCTGTTGAATTTACTGCGCTGATCATGACGCGGGGATAAAAGTGTTGTTAAGCATCTAAGCACCCCAGATTTGATCTGTACTGGTTTTGTGGTGATACTGGTCTGAACTGGTCACAATGCACTTCTTGGCACCAGGCTTTTATTCCTGAGTCAAGGCCTTCTGGAGTCAGCTGTGTGTGAAGGCAGCTTTGATGGCACATGAAGTCAAGCCAGGCATTCATGATTTCTGCTCGCTCACTCTCTCTAGTCCCATGGGCATCTCCTGGCTACCTTTTTTTTTGACAATTTCTTTCAGAATTTCTTTCAGCACTTTCTGGGCTGATATATAAAATTATGACTCTGTTTTGAAAGGCAAGTCCTCAAAATACAAAGCTCTTTTTTCAACTGCCAGTCTTTTTTATGAGAGAAATGGAACTGCCACTGAAAATTCTAAAGTTTTACAAGTAATTGAATCTGGGTCAGAGATGGATGTGACAGTGTGCAAAGCCTGCAAAGCCTTTTTCCTGCTCCTCAGTCTGAGTCTGCCTACATGGATTATTATAATTTCTGCTGCTTCAGAACTGACAACTGCCAACAACTGAGGTCTGGTGCTCCTTCAGTTTTGCAGAGATAATGTTTGTAATAAAATAGCTAATAATTAATGATGTGTAGCTATCTATGATCATTTCTCCTGAGAAGGAACCTGTAGCTGATTCTGTAACATTTTCTTTCTTACTCTAGGCAATTTTGAAAAACACTTCTTTGGGAAATCCAGAGTTCTATTAACAAAAAATTCTATTAATCTGAAGTACAATACCTTTCCAACACATCTGCTGTTCTGAAAGCAAAATGCAGATAATTTGCAACTGGTTAGTAGACTACAATTTTAGAATCAAGGAAGTAATTTAACTGAATTCAACAGTTTGCCCAGAATACTAAGCATGTGCTCAGTCTTATAATCATTCCCTGCATAATATTAGTGACAGCAAGTGATATTACTCATAGCAGCCAGTATTGCTCATGCCAAAACACTTAGTTTATTTTGTTGCTTTCCCTCACGAGACATCACTTCTGCAACTCAGAATGCCTGTGAAGACCCTTTGAAAATGTGCCTTCCATTAAATTTACTTGTCTTGCTGATATTACAGCTAGGTAGACACATAAATGCAACATTAGCAGGCGATAGAAGCAGGAATTTAGGGAAAGACAACTGCTTTCTACCTCATTCCACTCACTCAGACAATACATGACTTTGAAAATGATTCTGCTGTAAAAGTAGATGCAAAACTGGATAGGAGCTTAGTGATGGTCTCCTCAAAGCCTCAGGCAGTCAGCTTCAACTGAAGCAGCTGAGATTGTTCAAGACCTCAGAAAAATTCACTGTTTGCTTTATCAGGTACCTTGCCCAGCAGGGAGAGAGACAGTTTCCAGGAAAGATAAATGTTAAATAAAGCAGTTGTAGATACTGACACTATCTGGTTATCCAATTTAGACAGATGCCAAGGCTTCAATGAGTGTCACAGAGCTCTGTACATTACTGCAAACAATATCTCAGGCAGGTAGTCAAAGCATCATCTCACAGCACACTCATGCCCTTACTGTGATTCAGAATGAGCTAATTGCACAGAAGTTTTCTTGTCAGCATCTGGATGTCTTAATAGGGGAGGCAATAGCATCCACTGGAGGACGGAGACACAGTTGTCATGGTACTGCTTGGAAGCTGCTGCTGAGGGAGTTCACCATTTTCTCTCACAACTTTTGAAAAATACTGATGGAATCTGCAATGGAACCACTGATGTGCATGTCGCAATGAGGTAGACAGATGAACTACATTGTTTTTTTAAATCTCTGAAAGTGTCAGTGGGAAAAGAAGAGAAGGAAAGGGAAGGTGAAGTCCTAACTTCATGTCTATCCTGGTTTGCTACAGTATGAGCTTGTCTTGGCTTCTTCACGGACGGTCTGCTCCTGTTCCAGTGTTCACAGAGGAAATCTTTCTAAATATTTGATCTGAAATCCATGATCATCTTATTTTCCTCCAGAAATCAGGATTAGGACACCTTACAATTTTTGTTATTCAGTTGATGGCTAAAATACAGCTTCTGATAGCATCTGTAGTCACACAGTCCTATTCTAGGTCTGAAAGGAGAAGCATGAATCACACCTCTATCTTTGAACTGGTAAGGCAGACACAACTATGGATAAGCTTCATTTAATCAGATCATAGCTGTGTAATGTCTCTTCTACCACTCATATCTTCTGGCAGAAAAGACCACATGTGGACACTCTTAGTCTCACTAGAAAACCATTCTTAGCCAAGCTGATCCTTAAAGGCTGCCAAATATATAAATCTTACACCAGCAAATGTAAAAATCCTACTCAGACAGAAAATGCAATTAATGGGGAAGCATCACAGACAGAAGACAGAGAGAAGAGAGGGTCAGCCAACAAGGACACTCCTGCTGGAATGCTTCACCAGCACACTGTTCCTGTGCTCTGGAATATCCTGCTCTGACAGAGGCAAACACAGTGGTTAGAACTGAATTTACACTGATGCTAAAGAGGCAGAATAAAGATCCAAGCTCTAATTTACATTTCACTCACTTTTGCAAAGAACTTATTTTGCTTTTGTAAACAGTTTGAATTTAATTTTTTAATGACATTGTAATTTATGAACCATGCCATTAAAAGACAACACTTTAGCTGTGGATAACATTGTTTATCCTTTAGGGGAACATTTGCTGCATTAGCCATAATATACATAGCCAATGTGTTTATGAAACAAGTACCAACTTTGTCTTCATGTTCAGAAAGATTTACTGGTTCAAATTTACAGATTGGTGTCCTAAGTGTGAAAACAGTAGTTTGCATGTCACATGATATATCCATCTGCTTTTACAGCAGTATTTAAGCACAACAGTTGTGAATATACTCTGGATTTACAACACCACTGTGGTCTTCTACAAGAGATACATATAAAGCTGTCACTTCCCTGACTATGTTGTCTGAAGTTAGAGAATTTTGACGCAGAACATTGCTGAGTCTAAAAAAGTCCTGGCTTTGTTGTCAATGGGGAGAGAGACAGAGCCCCGAACAGGGAAAAGCTTTCCTAGAAATAAATTTTAAGTATTCATTGTGTCTTTAGCAGCAGGAGCTACAACTGGCAGTCTTAGGGCTGACTTTTTTGTGCTTGTCAGATTGATGGAAGCAAAGATGTGAAGAAAGAGATCTGTAAAAAAGTGAGTTTCCTAGAAGCCTGCAATGCCAATGAAATCATAAGAATGCTAATGTTTAAAGAAGGCTGAACATTTTGGAACAAAGCAGTACATGGACTTTATCAATCTGATGTTTTAATGAGAACAAAAATGCCACCACTAGTTTGCAAAGCCAAAATTTCTCTCTTTCTAAGAATACCATTGACATATCCTTAGATACAATCAGCGAAACATCTGCTTTGTTTCTACTCTGATGCTGCTTCTGCTAGAAACCAGGGCTGTATTTTAAGATATGTAAAAACTGACATAAAAATAAGTCAGCTTCCAGGTAGCTTTTGTGGGATTACATTTAAATCCACCAATGTCTATTTTGAACTGAAAACCAGTAATCAACTCAAGTCTTTGTAGTCTCTAATGAAGATTATCTAAAATTTAATGGATTAAATAAGGGAGATTCTCCAATCTGTTTCACCTTAGAAATCATTATTATGTCTACCAAAACTGTGGGATATACCATCCAAATCATTATGATATTAGCATATGCTTTCAGACACAGAGAAAATATGGCATCCAGCAAAGTATAACGAATCTAAAAACTGAAGGAAAAGCAATGCTTTCAATGGTTTTAACAATTACACTAAGTAATTTAGCACATGAAATACAATGTGAAGTTTTATTTCTGAGAGCATTTCCCAGTGAGGTGCTATTAACACGTCTGATCTTTGAGCTATTTATTCCAGGTTCCTTTGCTTGCACTCACAAATCTGATCATCTTCATAGAACCATAGAATAGTTTGTGTTGGAAGGGGCCCTCAAAGGTCAGCTAGACCAAATGCCTGCCATGAGCAGGGACACCTTAGACTAGACTAGATTTCTCAGAAACCTGCTTGGTTTGCTCAGACCAATTGAAATTTCCCAGACTGTTCCTACTTTTTTCTTACAATTCTTCATATCAGTGGGCAACAAAACCAAAAATCAGTAAAACATTTAAGGACAATATACGAACAAAAAGTAGATTTACATCTTAGCAGTCTTGCTTCACAGGAAATACAGAGAACACAAATGACAAGTGGTAAATTTGCCATCAGGATCAGTTTCTGACAAATTAAATATTGAGAAGTGACAGCTGTATGAGCAAATTTCATTCCAGACCATTCATTGCATTTCCATACATTATGCATATTCTAAGTATTTTGTAAGAAATTCTTGTTTAAAATGCCTTTGTGGTCTTCAGGGCTTAGGATGTTGGTGACACTTTTAAAAAATCATTAGAACGCTAGTCTTTTTCAGTAGTTTAACTGAAAAATATAAAAGCAGTACTGAAAAGTTCCACCACGGCTGAAAGCTCCTTTCCCAAAAGTGAAGAAGGTATTTAAAATCCCCAACTTTTCATGTCAGACCTCCCGGTTTCTCTGTTGACAATGGGAATTCAAGCTGAGATCCTCTCCGTGTCCCCGAACACCAGAACTGTGAGGATGGAGGTGCACTGGCCCTGGCTGGGACGGGCTCTTTTCCCCTGCTGTGCTGTGTGCTGGGGCTGCAGAGGTGCTGGTCATGCCCTGGCACAGCACCAGCACTGTCTCCCCAGCATTCTGCCTTCTCCCTCACCCCAGAAACTGGTAGGGGTACTGAAGCCCTAATTCCTGGGAAGCGGCTGGATAACACCTGCATACGGAAAGCAGACAAGAGATCTTTTGCTTTCCTTTGCTTCCATGCACAACCTTTGCACTTTCTTTTTTTTCTTTTTCTTTTTTTTTCTTTTCTGGTTAAACTTCCCTCTTCTTAACTCATTGCTCTTTTCTCCATCTTATTTTCTTCCCCCTCATTCTGCTGAGGAGAGTGGTAGAGCAACTTGGTGGGCATCTTGTATGCAGCCAAGGCCCTCTCCCCACAGAGAGGTCCTGCTGCCATCAGTGCAGCTCTCCAAAACTCTGAGTCAGAATTATTTCCAAATTACCTACAATTCCTTTCTCAAAAATAACTCACTTACACTTCCATTCATTACAAGCATTACAATGATGAATGTAAGGTTGACTGCTGAAATAAGTCACTGGACAGAAAACATAGCATTTACAAAGCACTTGAGAGTAGGATTTTTATGGAAAAAAGTCACTTAGAAAAGACACAATTGCCTTAGCATAGACAATGGATAGAGAAAGAAGAATAATTTTAATGGTGTTTATTTGAACATACACAACAAACACCAATATATGCAGACTTATTGTATCGTGCTCATCAGAATATTTTCTTTTGCTTTTATGTATGAGAAATCATTACACTTTCCTAGATACTGTGACGTGGAGATTCTTAATGAGCATCACTGTAGAGAATTTTACCTGTGACTGACTGTAGCACTGTTCAAATAAAAGATACTAAGTAAAAACACCAACTATATATATTTGCTAACAGTTGACCACTTAGTGCCCACCTTGTGTGCAGGACTATTGTCCTTTCCTTGATCCTTACACAATCTTGGCAGAATTCCTCTAGATGTTGCACGGATTTAATATACAAAAAAGTATACAAAATTATTTCCTATAGATAAAGGATCATGGTAAGTACTTCTAAGAAACTTGATCTTTGACTGGCAAGACCTCCAAGAAGAATATTACAGCACTAATGAAATATTTTACCTTCTTCAGTGTGTATTTTCTGAAAGACCTGAAACATGCAACAAATAGGGTGGTATCTAAGTCAAGTGTATGCAGTTACCTGTGTATGCATAAGAATAAAATCATAATAAAAGTTAAAGTAAATATAGAGGTGAAAAACTAGACACAAATCTTTCTTAAGGTAAATTAAGATATCTTTTTTACACAGTGTAATCTGTCAGATAGCAAATTAATACATCTTTTCAGAACCATTGCATCTTACTGAATAGAAACTAGAAAGAAACTAGACAGATGAGGTCCTTGACCAGACACTATTTTTAACATGGTAATAACAATGTAGAACTTCAGGGACACCAAAATTACACCTATTTGTTCCCCCTGTATCTTCCAACCCATATTTCCTGCACTAATGAGGCTAGCTTTGTACTTCTGTCAGCACAGCAGGCTCCAGAGTGAGTTGGAGAGAGAAATATCATGCATCTTCACCTTTCACTCATCTTGAAATGAACCACCAATATATTTTCCTTCCATTTAAAACTATCCTGGCAGCAGCTTCTTCCCTTGTTCTAGATGCCCAGGTCTTTTCTGAAATGATCAGTTTTCATGCAAAATCTCTCTAAATATTCAATGTCTTCCTTATGATTTGTAAAGGAAAAACTCTTGTAATTTTCACTTTCCTTTTAACAGCTTCAAGTTTCATTTTCCCTCTTAATTACTACAACCTCATTGGGTGTTTGGAAGGTGAGGGCCAAACTGATTCACATGCCTTAGCACTGCTGATTATGTTTGTTTTCTTCTGAGTGCTACTCCTGGGTTGCCATTTACCTCCTGGACAATTAATGAGCTTTCACTGTTCACTCTTCCTACCCTTCTTTCCCTATCTTTCTTCTGCTCCACCACCAAGAACAGCAGTAAAAATAATAATTGCAATTATCACATGAAAACAACAAACCTGTGCCTATTATTCACCACAGACATGTGATGGAATGCTACTTATTCAGTTTCCCATTTCCATATTTGAGGAAGGAATTATCTTTTTTTCTTAAGAGTCTAGAAACACAGACTATATATTCTGATTTGCACCTCTGGGCATTAGCAGGCTGGAAGTATAGATTATTGGAACATAAATTTATTGACAAAGACATATTTTTGAAACACCTATGTACTTACCTTTAGGTGTGAGTAGTTTCACAGAAAAGAGATGGCAGCCATAATTTAGGGACATGCAATAGTGTTTGGAAAACTGGAATAAACAATGTACTATAATTGGAAGTAATATTTGGGGAAGGGGAAAAATAGGATCTTATGCAGTTCCAGCTTTTATTTTTCCTAAATTTTAGCTTTTTTGCCTTGAAAACAAAGAAATCTTACTGTACATTTCCTCACAACTATGCTTTACTGAAAAAAAAAATCAGTTTTGCCCTAAGGGATCTTATGCAACCACAGATGCTATGAAAACCAGAATTTAAATGAATGACTATGTGCTAAATGAGATGTGCAATTACAGATAG
Source organism: Zonotrichia leucophrys gambelii (assembly GCF_028769735.1). Classification (NCBI taxonomy): domain Eukaryota; kingdom Metazoa; phylum Chordata; class Aves; order Passeriformes; family Passerellidae; genus Zonotrichia; species Zonotrichia leucophrys. Next base: position 67,093,154 of record NC_088200.1, on the reverse strand, counting down.
CTCTGATATCCTGTAAACATATAGGCTCAAAATGGTTCTGCCTCCAGCTGCACTATTTTGAAAACACATTGCTGGTATCACCTAAATAAATGCTTTGACCATTAGAGTGGAAAGGGTGACACTTCAAATCGTGTTTGGATACAAAATTTAAAAAGCTTAAAAACTATTCACCAGAAGGAAGACACTTATCCGGAGCATAGGACACATTCATTTTGCATAAGTGCATCAGATGACAGGAGCAGTCTAAGCCATTTTACAAGTGGTTTAATAGAAGAGACAGCACATACAATACACTCCATCTTTCTGAACTCACATAAAGGAAAAGACAAAAAAACACAAACAAAACTTCCCATAAACCTCTTTCTTCATTATTCAAGAGGGCCATATACAGTGACTTACAATTTACAGAACTTAAGCTGTTTTTTTTTTTACTGCTGCATCTCAGAATCATATGTCAGGTCACAGTGGCTCTGATCTTTTAACACTTTTAACCATTTTATAATTTAGCTGGCATATAAGATGTAGTGGGGCATTTCTTAGTCCTTATGGGATTAAAGCTTGGCTTTAAACCTATGGTTTTATTCTGCCAGTGATACATTAAATAAACAAGACAAGTAACACTACGGCAGTGTGAAACTTTATGGACAAAGATCAGTCCTGGAAGGGATGATACATCTTCAGTGATTCAGCCTTGAGAATCCAAAACCCATTTCAAAGTGACAAAATAAAAATAAAAGCTCAGTTACAGCAGCCTTATGGAACACAGTGCTTACTCCAAGTTATATCCTGGCAGCTATCAAGCAGTTAACACCGATGAAAGTGCCTACAGAACCATAAAGCATTATTATGTGTACCAGAATTCTTTTACCTGTATAACATGATATACTAGAGCAATTTGGATATAAAATATTTCTACATAACTACAATAAATCATAGCTCATACCATGCCATAGTGATGAAGAGGTGTCTAGAATTACTGCCAATGCTAGTACTACTAGAATTCAAAATCTGTCAGATTCTATATGTTCAATAGTTCTCTCTTCTGTACCCCTTTTAAACTGTAGAAAGCCTGTAAGAAACAACAAAACATCTCATTACAGGCACTATTACTTAAATCAAAGACTGCCAAACAGTAGTAAATTATTCTTTTAAAAGGTTGGTGACTTCAAGAGACAAGCACCCAAATAACACATCAGCCAGCTCTAAAATGCAATGTGTCCCCTACACTGTAACACAAACACCAGACAGTCTGAGCACACTCTTTGAATGAGCTACATAATCTTTGCCACAACAGCCTTATGTCACTTGAACTACTTAAAAATAAAGGAAAAAAGAAAGGGCAAGACATGACAAAATGTGCTTATCTGTAGCTTCCACTGATGTGTAAGAACAAAGGTAATATTTCAACTAAAAGCTATACATCCAGATGACGCCTGCTCTAATACTTGACCCATGTGGAAAGATAGAAGGAATTGGGGTTGTTTAGTCTACAGGAAAGAAAACTGAGGGAAGAAATGATAACAGTTTTTTTCAAATCAGTTTCACTGAAGAGGTGAACAAATTGTTCATGGCTAGGAAAGATGGAACCTGAATGAATGGTTTTCTGTCATAGACCCTCTCTTGATTTTGCCCCGTTTTTTAAAATTTTAACATGGAGAAGTTGTCTCTGCAAAGCCACAGTGCATTCAGTGTAGTTCTCAGCACACTGCATCCAGCTGGTGTAAAGAGTCTGCAAAGACCTCCAGATTCTTCAAGAATGTGATGAATAATTAAAGCAGAAAAATAAAGACTTCATAACAAGTTCTTACACATTGTCTAGCTTCATTGAAAGAAGTCCTTTCTTTTCACAGCTACACAAAGTTTACTGCTTGTCCGGCTTTTGTGTACTTCCTATTTGATAGTCATGACATCAAACTCCTGCAAAAAGAACGTGTACTTCTTTTAGCATCAGGAAGAGATTTTCTGTGTAAAATTGACTTTTCACTGAACATATTAAGTTTCTGTGTCTTTTCAAGATTTCCTCTTTAAACATTGTTTTATCTTCTTCCAAAAAATATTTAGCAGCATCACCACTATGCATAAACTTTCCAAGATAATATAAACCAGATCCCATCTCATCTTCTCATCTTGCTGTTTTCAAAGATCTTCAGTGCTATCAAGTACTGCTTTCATTCTTTCTGCCTCATACTGCCCTCTTGTACATGGATGAAACATATTTACATGTCAATAAACAGCAAAGTCATCCTTGCAAACACCAACATTTTTATTGAGGGAGAGTGAAAGGGAACTCTTGGGAGTACTGTGACTTGAGAGTGTCATTCAGCATACCTATACACACTCTGTATAACAGAGTATTAAATTAAGGAGCCTCCTAGACAGATCATAGTTTTGTGTCTTCCCAGTTCCTTGCTCATTCTTCTGCACCTCCTGGTTTGAATCAATGTACTACTCTGACTGAATTGCTCTGAGACAATACAGTCTCATCAGCCAGCCTTGGTCTTCTTTGAAACCCAAAATCTGGAATTAGCCTTGGCTCCACCTTTGTCCTTATTGCTTTACACATTCACCTGGTGACCCACATACATTTGAGGTAACAAAAATGTTCTGTCCCATGCATGTCAAACTTAAAAATACTTCAAATTAAAAGATTAAAAGGTCTAAGTTAGATATTAAGAAAATTCTTTATGGTGGGGGTGGGGAGGCACTGGAGCAGGCTGCCCAGAGAAGCTGTGGCTGCCCTGTCCCTGGAAGAGCTCACAGCTAGGTTGGATGGGCTCTGAGCAGCCTGGTCTAGTGAAAGGGGTACCTGCTAATGGCAAGGGAGTTGGAATTGGATGATCTTTAAGGTTCCTTCCAACTCAAATCATTCTGGGATTCTATGATTCTCTAAACAGAGATGGAAATGGTAAGTTTACACCTCCTGGATTTTAACTATTGAGACTTATGTCATTAGATACATATGTAGACTGAAAATGTTTCTGTCGCTATTAGACAGAATCCTTAACTGTCCAATGATTAACTGTCTAATGATTTTATAAAGCAATACAGTTTTTTTAAAGTTTATATCCTACTACTGGAACAAAACAGTAAGCCTTTGTTATATTTCCGCAGGAAATCTTAATGCTATAGTTAGTTGAGCATCATTGCTATGTGTTTGCAGCACAAGGAAGGCAGCTGAATCATAATATTAAATTCTCAGTACCTTATCTAACTGGCAGAGAATATATATATGCAGTTTACTCTGAGTAAACTCACATACTAACATACCTGCTGAAAATGCATTGACATACCATTATCAATGCAAAGGATATATCATATGAGACATATGTTTCCTTTTGGGGCTGCTTTGATATTTAAAGGATATTATTGTGCAATAAATATTGTGCTCATTAGCAATGGGATCAGAGAAGTGCCATAACCACCTACACACACATGTACTAGTTTTGGTTTACTAAAATGAACAGACCTAAATAGTTACAGGACAAATGTCTTGAACCATGCCCTGAAGCCCCAAATTCCCTAGTGCTGATGGCAGCTCCTAGGGGCAGGGCTTTGGTAAAACCCTCAGTTGTATACAAAATGCCAGCACATAGGTCAGATGTCAAAGCCAAGCCCTAGATTAGCCCAGATTGCTCTTTGACTCAGGAACTACAAGTATGTTTTACACCTCTTGAGGAAAAAGGATTTATTTGTGTCAGTCACCAATTAAGCAAGATGATAATTTGGGGCTTCTGCTCGTGTGCTATGTAAGGCAGAAGCTGTAACCATGCCCTTTGCTGTGCCCGCAAAATTAACTTTTACTGTAGTCGCCTGATGAGAAATCTCATTACACTCAGATACACTTGTGCAGGCAGCATGTGGGCAGAATGGAAAAGAGCAGAAAAGTTATATCCTCTGTGAAACACAGTCTGTGATCACCCCACAGATCCCAAAGTGAGCATCAGGGTATGCTATGTTTTGGATTGGATGGGGAATGAATGTTGAAGTGGATCTTTCCAGTGTACCAGCTTACGGTATTTGTTTCAGAGAAGCCTTGCCGTACATGAACCAGATGCCCGACAAATGTCTACATGAGAGAACATGTTCCACAAGCATGCCTGAACCCTTCAAGCATTGTAGGCATTTTGGTCAGCTGCACAAGCCACCTGAAAACACACAGCAGAGACATTGTTCATGGACAAGTGCACCCCTGGCTGCCCAAAACCAGCTGGACAGCCAGGCCCAGAGAGTGGAGGTGAATGGAGTTACATCCAGTTCCTGGCCACTGACAAGGGCTGATCCCCAGGCTCAGTGCTGGGGACAACCCTGTGTAAAGTCTTTATCCATGATCTGGATGTGGGGGTTAAGTGCACCCTGTGTCAGTTTGCAGATGACACTAAGTTGGGTAGCAGTGTTGATTGCTGGAAGGCTCTGCAGAGGGATCTGGACAGGCTGAATTGACGGGCTGAAGCCACGATTATGAGGTTTAACAGAGGAAATGCCAGGTCCTGCACTTTGGTCACAACAACCCAAAGCGGTAGTACAGGCTTGGGGCAGAGAGGCTGTAAAGTGACCCAGCAGAAAAGGACCTGGGTGTGCTGGTCAGCAGAGGCTGAACATGAGCCAGCTGTGCCCAGGTGGCCAAAAAGGCCAATGATATCCTAGTCTGTATCAAAAATGGTGCGGCCAGTATGACCAAGAAAGAGATTGTCACCCTGTATTGAGCACTGGTGAGGCCACCTCAAAATCTGGGCTAAGTTTTTGGCCCCTCACTACAGGAAAGATGTTGAAGTGCTGAAGTGAGTCCAGAGAAGGTCAACAAAGGTGGGGAACAGTCTGTTGCTCAGGTCTGATGAGGAGCAGCTGAGGGAGCTGGGGATGTTCAGCCTGGAGAAAATGATAACCAGGGGGACACCTGATCACTCTTTGCAATAGCCTGAAAGGAGGCTGCAGTGAGGGGGTTAGCCTCTTTCTTGCATGTAGAAAGCCTTAGGACAAGAGGAAATATCTCTAAACTGTGCCAGAGGAGGTTTCAGTTGGATATTATGAAAAATTCGTTCATGAAAAGGGCTGTTGAACACTGAACAGGCTATCCAGGGAAGTGATAGAATCACCAACTCTGGAGGTATTTAAAAGACATGTAGATGTGGTGCTTAAGGACATGGTTAAGTGCTGGGCTTGGCGGTGCTGGGTTAATGGTTGGACTCGATGATCCTAAACAATTCTAGGAGTCTGTGGCTATTGTCTCTACTACCTGCCAGCTGAGGCACAGTCTGAAGCCGAGGGGTTTGGCAGACATGCAGCGCACGTGCGTGGTGCAGAGCACACACTCCCTTGGGCACTGCACCTGAGCTCTGGGCTGCCTTCACAATTGTCTGTGGAAGTGATATGCCATACACCCAGAACCACAGTGATGCTGGGTTTAAGCCTGAGCGTGCTTACATAAGCCACTGACAGCTTCCTGCTTGCAGTCCATTGGCATCCATTTCAACTTTTGTATGCTGGCAGCTGACAGGCCACAAAATTTCAGTGTGCTACAATTTACAAATTTTCTAGGGACTGCCGCAGCAACACCATTTGAAACAGGTCCTGAATACAAATGATTTTTTAGCACATAATGGCTTGGGAGAAATGTTTGTGTTTGATGAATTCCTTCAGCACTTTTGTTTGTTGTCCAAAGCCAGAGGTGTAAGCTGACAAGCAGTGCACCACCATAGCTAACACAAATGAACCCAAAAGTACTACAGGTGCCTCACAGGCTCCGGTAGTTTCTAGCACATTAAATACAGCAAATATGAAGGACTAACGACTCACTCCCAAAATCACAGAATCAGAGAACTGCTGAGGTTGGAAGGGACCACAAGGTTGTCATGTGGGTTGTCCTAGAGCACACAGCACGGATTGAGCCCAGATAGTTCTTCAGTATTTCCAGTAAAGGAGACTGTGCAGTCTCTCTGGACAATCTGTTCCAACGTGCAGTCACCTGCACAGCGAAGAAGTTTCTGCTTGTAATCAGGTGGACCATCCTGTGTATCAGTTTCTGCCTGTTGCCTCTTATCCTGTTTCTGGGCACCACCAGGCAGAGCCTGGTCCATCCTCCTGACACCTTCCCTTCAGATACTCATAGACATTGATGTGGTCCCATGTCAGTCATCCTTTCTCCAGGCTGAGCAGGCCCATCTCTCTCTGCCTTTCCTCATAAGAGACATGCTCCAGTCCTTTTCTTGCCCTGTGCTGGACCCGCTCTGGGAGCCCCACACTTCCTTTATGCTGAGGAACCCAGAAATGGACAGATCACTCCAGATGAGTCTTCAGCAGGGCTGAGGAGCACCATCACCTCCCTACACCTGCTGGCAACACTCTTTGGAATGCAGCCCAGGATACCATTGCCCTTTCCCTCAAGGGCACACTGCTGGCTCAATCTCTCAAGCGTTTACTGCTTTTGGCTACTTCACCCACCCGTGGGAGCCTGCTGGGCCCACAGCCCGGCCGAAGCCGAAGGCTGTGCCCCTCTCCGGTACCGCACTTCCCGCTGGGCGAGGTCGGCCCGGCGGAGGGCACCCGGCTTCCCGCCGCCCATCAGAAGGGGCAGCACCCGCCCCAGACCCAGCCAGGGCGCCAGGACCGGAGCTCAGCCCCGGCGGGTCATCACTCCGGCCGTGATGGTGACGGCTTCTCCAGGATGGATGACCCCTCCCTGGGATGGGTGGCCTCTCCTCTGGACGGGTGGCCTTTCCCCCGGGATTGGTGGCCTTTCCCCGGGATAGCTGGCCGCTCCCAGGGCCTGCTGGCCTTTCTCCGGGATGGATGACCGCTCCCTGGGGCGGGCAGCCGCTGCCGGGAGCCCCCCGCCCCGGCGGGAGGAGCCGCCCTTCCCCGGCGCAGGCGCCGCAGCGCTCGGCCGGCGCCATGGCCCGCGGGGCGCTGCTCGGTGCCGTGGCCTGTCTGTGCTTCCTGGCCCCTGTGGCCGACGCCTTCAAGAGGAGGGGACCCAGCGTGACAGCCAAGGTGACTCTCGCCCGCCGCCGGGAAGCCTCGGTTCGGGTCAGGCGGGGCCCGCGGCCGGGAGGTCCCGCGGCCGTGGCGGCGTGCCGGGGCAGCCGGCCGGTCTCTGCCCTGGCCCGCTCCACAGCCGGCCCCGCGCCGCGCCCCGGGCACACAGGGCTTGGCCTAACGCCCGAGCTTCGCCGTCTTATTGGGTTTTCTTGGTTGGTTGGTTGGTTGGTTTTTAACCCCTTTGGGCATGCCTCCTTTCGGTAGGCGCTGGCACATGGCGGAGTTCGGGCCAGCAGAGCCTCCCTCTGGCTTGCAGAAATGTAAACTTTTAAATTCGTCACCCCTCCAGCGCTGTTGCAGCCTCTGCTGCCGCCGGGGCAGTTTGTGGCTGCTGGTGCTGCCAGGCTGCCCCGAGCGGCACGAGGTTTGACTGCTCTGGGGCTCGTCTGTGCCATGGGTTTTATTCATTCCTCCTCTCTGCTGAAACTCTGGAGAGGATCCAACGGGGCGCTACTGAGTGGGGAGGTTGGGTCAGATTGCAATGGCACTGCCCAGGAGATGGATTGTGGGCTGTGGGGCTGGCTGGCGGGATAGGGAGGCACCTAACTACTGCAGCATGACAGCATCTCTTTCCAAAAAGTGTTTGTTTGGTGCAGGAGGTGGGATGTTTAGTCCAGCTTTGGAATTCTGTGTTTCAACCCCCAAGTGTTTTTCCCCCTGTAGTCAGGAGAGAGTGTGCCCATGCTGGGAAAGACACCTACACTCATGAAAGTGTGATCGGGAACAGCAGGGGCTGTTTGCTGAACTGCTTGCTCTAGCATGGCTTCAGTATCCTAAGCCATGGACTGTGCCTTTATCTCTGTGCTTCATTGCCTCTGTTGTCTGCAGCTGCTTACAGTTTCATTGCCATGGACTTCTAGACCACAGATTTGATTTTTTTTTGGGGGAGGAAGGGTAAATTTGACCATCAAATAATCTTCTGGAAATACATTCCTATTTAATTATGAATAAAGTACTTTCCTTCTTCATTTCTTTTGCCTGGGCCATAATGGTATGCTTTTCTCTGACTGCTGTGGCACCTAAAGAATTGCATTGCCAATTTTTTGTGTCCTAGGCAGTGGTAACTTTACAGAGCTCATCAAATCACACCAGTTTTCTCTCTTCCAGTTTAAGTAGCTTTCTATAACCTTTCTTCATATAAAAGATATTCCATACCCGTTGGGCATCTGTTCTGCCCATTTTTTAACATTTTTTTAGGTTGGTTTTATCATTCTGCAGTAGAGAGACCAAAATTACATGCAACACTCAGGGTGTGAACTCACAGTACAGATATAGCTATGCCCATCTCTTTACTATATCCATTTTAATTATTTCTAGTATTTCTATTTCTTTTCCTTCTCTGACCTTCACAAGCCCAAAGGCAAACCTTTCACTCAGGATGATTCCAGATGTATTTTGGCCCCCTTATTGTGGCTTTACACCATATACAGTAATTTTGCATTTATGAGGTTATTACATTAGCTGGTCTTTAAGAATCATGAGATCTTCCTTTCAAAGTCACTTTAGTTTCCTTAAATAATTGAATGCTCTTGTCCATTTTTTCAGGTAGATGTACAGCATCTTGTGTAAATTATATATGAATCTGTTTATGAGAACCAGCCACTCTTAGTGGTGTGTTCTTTTTTCATTTCAGTCTTGAAGTACTTAACTGCAGATTGTAAATACGATTAAATATTTATAAAAGTATTAATAAGACTGAAAATTTATAATATTTATTTTCTTTCAGAGTTTTTGGTGAAGAATTCGGCCAGATGTTTTTTGAGATTTAAAAATACTGTATCAACCAGCTCACAAGAGTCTACATGCCCACTGAATTTCCAGGGAACCTGTGGAAATACACTCATGAGAACATGGCTTTTCTATGCAGAAATAGTGTCTAGGGCTACCAAATATTTCCATACTTGATTTTGTGGCTAAAATATGCAGAGACACGTTTTTAAAAGTACTGGGTTTGTTACTTAGGCAAGCAGCAGTGCCACGTACGAAGCCTTGTGGCTGTGCTAGGCTTGCAGCGTATGGCGAACTTGTCTCCTTGTGCTGTCAACAAAGTGTGTGATGTTCATGCTCTGTGGGGTGATTGTTTGGTAGCCTTGGTCTTGTTACCTATATGTGCCCATGTATTTCAGGCAGTCCTACTAGAACAACATTTCCAGGCAAAATAGATAGCCAAAGGTTTTAGAAAATGTAGGAAGGCAATGGCCCTTACCTAGATAACTCTGGCGGCACAATTCAGAGAGACTTGTTTATAGAACCATTAAAAAGTTAGTGAGAGTGTGCTGTTAGTACTTTGGGAGCCGCACATATAAGAAGCATGTTATTCAGTGCCAAGTGTCAAGGAAATGAATGAGGTGTATCAAAAGGAATTTTATTTCCTTTATAGCGCTTTTATAGTGTTAGCCAAAAGTTCAACAGTCAAAACCACATAGAAGATCAAGAAATGGTAGAAATGTTTAGTAGGAGAGCGTGAAAGAAGCATTCACGTTGGAGAGACTGTGGTCATTTATTATCATTATTGGACTAATTTCTTAGCATTACAGACAAGTAATACTTGGTTGAGTGCCACAAGGAACAGCAAATACCACATCATAGGAGTACACATTGCTGTTTCCTAGAAGTTGTAATAGCCTTTATGTAACTTTTTCAGAACTTCAAAATGCCTCATTTCCTGACAGCTGTTCCTATTTTCAGTAATTATTGGAACATTTTTGCACATTCAAATATGCATTCATAGATTCATTATAATGTCTTGTAACTCATTTGTCTTTTTGAAGTTGCTTTTCAGTGACATACACATTGAAGATTTAGGCAATCAGCTGAATAATCTGGCCTGGTTATTTCTCTCCTAGTTTTGGATTCATGTTTAGGAAGGAAACTGCTTGGTTGAGCCAAAGGATTTTCTTCCCACTGTTTGTCAATTCAATGGAATTTAGGCTTTTGTGTATACGTACTGATACCTTACACAGTGAAGATTATGAGTGGATAGCAAATGGTCATTTGTGGGGAGTGTCAGTACTATAGTTCCTTGTTATTTCCCCCATATGGGAATAGAATTGTTGTTCTTCCTTACTTTCATATTTAATTTTTCCATTCAGCTTTAAAGGCTTACATGTTTGGGAAAAATCTTTTTGAACACTGTCTTCAAACTTGAGATACAGCAGTCTCACTGAGCCATTAAAAGTAGTAAGAATCAAAACATAGAATCACCATATCTCAAACAGTTTTCTGCATAACCTGATTTTGGTGGCTCTGAAAGGATTTCTCTGAAACAGCACCCTTAGGAATTGCAGGATACTATTACTACAGACCAGCTAGAAGTAATTTCTTACCACCTTACTCTTTGAAAAGCTTGGCTGTTTGCTGTGCTCACATCTATATCACTTTTGTTCCCTTCACAAAAATATTCAGGTGTTCTTTGATGTGAAGATTGGAGACAAAGATGTTGGCAGAATTGTAATTGGATTGTTTGGAAAAGCTGTCCCAAAGACCGTGGAGAACTTCATTGCGTTGGCAACTGGAGAAGTACGTTTGTGGTTTTCTTCCGCTGTGTACTCAGGTTTGGCTTGGGAAAGCAGTGTGTGTTTAATGCTGTTTCAGTTGTGAATTGTCAGTCTTCATTCACTGGAGCCTGTGCACAGGTGCTGTCCCCAGGGATGTGCACTACTGTGTGTCTTCTCAGGTCCTTGGTTTGCAAGATGTAATTACGAGATGCTGGATATGAGCACCTCAATCTGTACCTGCCTTGCAGATCTAGCATGTGGAGTTACTGTGGTCAGATACAGACAATAAAGTCAAATAAAGACAATGGCTTTGATCACCTGAATAAATACCTTCTTTGTGGTAGTGCAGTTTAGATGTTTTTTACCTGCACCTTGGTTTAATGTGTTTCTAGACAGTATTATATCCCTTAGTGGTATATTCTGTGAAATCTAGCTGTTCACAACTTGTGTACTTCCTATGATTTTATATAGAACTGGATGTTACATTCATTTAAAGAATTATTTCATTTTCTTAGAGAGGATATGGATACAAAGGAAGTAAATTTCATCGTGTGATCAAAGACTTCATGATTCAAGGAGGAGACTTTACAGCTGGAGATGGATCAGGAGGTAACATACTTAGTATCTTCCAGGTTCCCTTTTCTTTGTTCAAGTGTCTGCTGAAAGTGTGGGCAAACCAGCATATTGCTTCATGGTTTCTGCTCAGATAAATGAAAAAACCCCAAACCAGCCCACATTTGGTTTAGAGCACCTAGTACTTTTCCAAGTGTCTTGTAGCCTAAGCTGCAGCTATTTGGATTATCTGATTTATAAGTATGTGTAGCTCTTCCTTTGTCCTCAATTTTTGCAGATAGCTCTTTTCTGTCTGTGACTTGTCCCCATTCAAGAAGCATGGCTTTGCGTGCTGGGCTGGAGCCACGTGACCAGCTGAGCTGCTCCTACAACTTACCGTCTCCAAAAGATGGATGTCTCCACCCTTCCCCTGCTCTGGCTTTGTGACAGCGCTCCTTCCCTGAGGCACTCACTGATTGCATGTATAGGTGAACCAATTCAAGTCATCCAGCAGAAGTCTAATCCGTGATGAAACAGTGAAAGCGCGTAGAGGGAAGGCAGGTAGGGAAGGAGGAGGCTGTCCTCTCTGCCCTCAGCTCAGTCTGTTCTGAGGAACCTCTGAAATGTGCTGTGAGAAAGAATTTCTTAACAGGGAGAGAGAAGGAAACTAGATGAGGGTCATGCCCTCTCCCTGTTTTTCTCTTACTAAAACTGAAACCATAAACTTGCTGGTGCTGTGAGTCCTGGCTGCATGTATCACTTCTTCCTCCTGAGCCTCCAGCAGAACAGTTCAGTACACTCAGGGGGCAATGCCAGCACAGCATCTCTTGCACTGCACTCACTCTGGCTGCAGATTTCTTCTCTTCCTTTAGATGCAGATGCAGATTTCTTCTCTTCCTTTAGATGCACATTCACATGCTACAATTTGAACTGTCTGCATGAACTGTTAGTGATTTCCCTGCTGGGATAGAATGGAAACATTCATTCCTTGTCATAGCAGTCAGCAATGGGGATGACCATAATACCAAAGACATAATTTTAGCATTAAAGGTAGGCAGCAATTATTTGCTTGCTGATGTTGTTTATTGGGATAGCATCTGGTGGTGTTGGAAAAAGTGTCCCCATTGTGCTAGGCACTGGACAAGCAAAGAGTGAGACAGACAGCCTTTTCTTTTCAGAGTGATGGTGGTTTAACCATGACTGATGTGTTTTTTCTCTGAACTATTTTAAAAACATCAGAATCTTAATGTAGTGGTTGTACACATACATACCAAATATTTTAGTCTAACTTCCATTTGGTCTTGTAAACATGCCTAAAGCAATTTCCTAGCATAAAGGAAAGGTTTAAATACTGAAATTGTCAAAAAACCATTATTTTGTGACAATTACATCTTATTGTTGGTGGCCATAAGTATTTACTTTAATTTGCTCAGCAGGATGAAGGTATATATTATTCAGTGGTGTCTGTAAACCAGACCTCTGAAGGTATTCAGCGTGCTTAAATTCAAGGGGTAAAGCATCATCAGCTTTGACTGTTCCTTCCTTATGTGTGGTGGTTTAGCTTACCTTTACACAAAAAATGATTTTAGTTATGGAGTTGCTGATGGTTTAACAGTGATGCTGCTGTGTTTTCTCAAACAATGAATCTTCAAGTCCTGAATTCATACTTCATTTTCCCCATTTTTGAACAAAAAGCAGCTTTTTTTTCTTATTTATTTTTTTAAAGTCTGCTTTCTTATTTTTTTGTCATAGGAAGAAGCATCTATGGAGAAAGATTTCCTGATGAGAACTTCAAGCTCAAACACTATGGAATTGGATGGGTTAGCATGGCTAATTCTGGGCCAGACACCAATGGATCCCAATTCTTCATCAGTGTGACAAAGCCTTCCTGGTTAGATGGAAAACACGTAGTATTTGGCAAAGTCCTTGATGGAATGGTAAGTTTAAAGTAGTGGTTAATCTGGACAAATTGTGCCCATTATACCCCTGTTACCCCTGTTCAGACACAGTTCATTATTCATCTAATATGTACATGGTAGGAAATGATTGTGAGGAGCTCCAGCTGGACAATTTAGAACTGAAATATCAGAAATGGAAACCTGTACCATGCTTTTGGCTTCCGCTGCCCTTATTTCAGACTGCTAAGCACTGAAGTCAACACTTTGCAAATTACACCTTTGCAAATTACAAGTGAAGAGAGTTCAGTTCCTCCTTTCAGCAACACTGTTTTCTCCAGGCTAAAATCAAATTTTGTAGTGCATGGTAGTTATGGGTAACACTTTTCACCGTTAAGGGTTTTTAGAAACATGTGAATGTAAAGCAGGCAAACACATACTGATGAGAGGCCAAATCAAATTTTCAGCTAAAAATTATGTTTCCAAGTGATTATACTTTTATTAGTCTGGTTCTCCTTACAAATTACTCCTCTTTATTCTGTGTTTTGAAATTATTGGGGAAAACATGAGCTTCTGGAATCTGAGGAGTTTGAAAACTTCATCAGAATACTTGCCCCTCGCTCCCATATTCGTACTGAATTCCATTTTCATGATCTACAGTAGTAGCTGTAAATTTCTGATAAACTATTTAGACTTAAGTTTCAGTGTAGTCAGATTAATGGATAAATATAGAAAACAAGTTGTCAATATACGTAAATTAATTTTGTCCTTTAAAAATACTGGTACCACACTAAAAATCTGTATGTGTGTGTTATATGCTAAAGGTAAAAGCAGTAACCGGATTTCTGGAAGTGCAGTTATGCTGTACAATTAGAAAAATAATCATGCTTGCCTTTGTGTGATCTCTGGATTCACTTTTTGCTCATAGGCCACAGATATAATCCCGTATGTGCCAGCTTAATCAGCTGAATGTACATTTTTAGTTACCTCTTCAAAATGTTTTTGTTGGCTGGAGGATTTTCTAGGAAGGCAAACAGCCTTCCCTGTGCTTCTGTCAACTGTGTTTGATTTACAGAGTGGCACAACTGCTAATATAGAAAGAAAAGGATATGGGAAGTTGGCAGGGTAAAGGACTTTGTTCACAAACTGGTTAATAAGCAATGATGTTAGGTGCACTTTTTTATTTCTGTGGCACCAGACCTCAGCCACTGAGTTTCTTTGGCTAAACCAAACCTTTCTGTTTGTTCTTTTTTTGTTTGACAGTCTGTGGTGCACTCGATAGAACTCCAGCAGACAGATGAACATGATCGGCCCCTTCAAGACTGTGTGATTGTGAACAGTGGCAAAATAGCTGTGAAGGAACCCTTTGTAGTTGAAGTTGGTGACTGGTGAGAGCAATAGTCAGAATGAAAAGTACAACTTATCTTTAATGCTGGTTTTTGACCAATCTCACTGATCCACCAAGTTTTCTCCTCAAAACAGCTGAGGTTACATTTAGGCAGTACTTATCATTTGCCACATACAGAAGGGATATAATTATTTCTATAATAACTTGTTGGAGCTGCAAGACATATCCCACCAAATTCTAGATCTTGCAGAAAAAGTCTTTAATGAAAAATTATAGCAGTAATTCCATTTTTCCAGGGTTTGAAATACATTAATTTTGTTCTGTTTGGAAATTTTAGCAATATTTGTTTTTGTCTTTTCAACTGAAAATATTTACTGTAACACTACCAGCAGTTCTAAAAACTTAAAAAAAAAAAGGTAAAATATAGAAGTGTTTTGAATAAATAAAGTTTGCTTTCAGATAAATACTTGAGAGCATTTTTTACTTCAGCCCCCAAACTTTTTTCTCACCTCAATTGATTCCACATTATATGCAGGGGGTATTGCTTTTCAGGAGATAAGGTTGTAAGGTTAGAGCAGAGATGGTAAATTTTCCTAATATACCTAATCTAAACATGTCAGTCCCTTCTGTCTTTCAGAAAACCACAGTATTGAGATACCATTCTGTGATCAAGAACAAGCAGCTTTTCTGTCTTATTATTAAATAAGGCAGTCTGTTAGAAACTGATTAAAACAGAAGAATTCTTGTTTTGGTCAATTTTGTAACAATTAATGTTAGTTATTTTAAAGCTCAAACACTTTTTCTTTATGTTTTGCTGTAAGTTTGAGAATTTTGGGTTCATTTTTTTGGTGATGCTTCATAAATAAATAACTCTTAAGCTTACAACTGGTAGCTTTCAGAGGAGGTCAGTGTAGGGTAACACTTAAGAGACACCTATGTTAAGTTCAGTGCAGATATGTGGATTTTTTTGTTTTGAGTTGACTGTTTTAGGACTCAAGGTGGAAGAGGCAGTGCCAAGATCTGATGAAGGGCTCATCCACCTGTAACACAGGCAGGCAGCACACTACTCCTCTTTGAAGTGACTCATTTCCTGAAGGGTGTCCTGAAGGAGCTCTGAGGTGTATCCAGAGCCAAAGTGATTCAGGGCAGAAGAGACTGCTACAGCACAGAGCTTGTATGTACCTACTGGCATTCCACTCAAACGGAAACAGGAAAAAACTGTCGGCAGGGATTTACCCTAGGTTCTCCTGAAATATCATTTGCTGTTAGAGGATGCTCCTGCTGGTTCTTCATCCACAGCCCTGGGGCCTCTCCTGAAGGTAAATACTGACACTCCTTTTCAGAGACCTGTGAAAGGATTACTGTCCTCTGCAAACAGAACTGGAGGAGAACTTGGCAAGGGCCTCTAAATTTGTCTAGGGCTAGGCAATCAGATTTCCATTTTGCCTCTGATCACTTTTCTTTCTAATAGCTGTTTAAAGTAAAATTCTCTGAAAAGCAGCTCTGGGAGCAGGAGTGCGAATGCCTCAGTCTGCCAGTAGCTGAAAGCTCTCCTGGAGGCTGAGCTTACAGACCTCATAAAGATACGATACCTGAGCAAGTGCTGCAGTCATAGGCCTACCTTGTTTTGAAGTCCCGGCTTTCCACTCTCCCCAGATGGCTTCCAAACACATTTACCATTTAGAGCAACCTGTGTGTCTCCAGGATCTGACTTAATGTTTGTGCCCAGCTTTGCCATTGCTGGTTTTGTGTTATGCTCCCTTCTGATGATGAGCCCAGTGACTTCCTCTGTGTTCTATTAACCTTAATTTTTTTCACCAAGACATACGGTTCTGTAAGGCTACCATGTTCAGCTAAGGCTTTAAATGAGCAGACACACAGGTATTTTCTCACACTTCATGGGAAGACAGACATCTGAGACCCATCTCAGAGAACAGAATCTCAGAAAAATTTCTATAGAAAAATTTCACAAAAAAAACACTGAAGTGGTACATTCATGTCTAGTAATTTATTTTATAATGTCCAGCAGCACACATACAAATTTCCAGTTAAATCTGAACATACATATATATGTATCAGTTTTAGTTTGATCATAATCTTAATAATATTCTTGCTTTAGTTTACCACAGAGTTGTATGTTCTGTGACTTATAAAATGTTAATATATGGAATACAGTCAGCAAGTTGGTGTGGAAAGTAAACAAACACACAAGTTAGATGTCATAACTGAATGGAAATGTGCAAAAGCCATAGAGAAGCTCCTGGTAAGTCAAATAATTTAAACTGAAATCTAGAAAATTTCCTCAGAGAGTGCTGTGTATTCCAGAATGTGAAAGCATGTTTCCAATTTTGCACACACTCTCTTCAGCACTTCTAATCCATCCAGTGCCAGCAATGGGTAATGTACTGGGAAAAATCCTGGTGCAAAATGGTTTAGTGTTTGCTTTAAGAGAAATTATAGACATAATTAGTAAAACTTTTCAAAGGTTAGCATAATTCAGTGTATGACTTGGAACATTTAGTGTTAAACAGAGCATGTCAATATATAGAAAGTATAAATAACTTCAATACTGTTGTTTCCATATCTTTTTTAAAAGCAGCAACTGTAATGACAGTGATTTTATTTAAAAAGTCATAATGCTTGAACTTAATCTCAGGTTGTGCCTCTTGCTTCTGAGCATAATTTTCACATCACAGAATTTTATTCCTGTTAATTCTATTAACCATGACTTCAGCTTCTTCTTGCCTCGTATTACTTCTACCTGGGCAGTAAGTGAGGATAAAATATTCCATGTAGAATGCCATCTATAACTACATTTGGAAAGTCATCTGAAAAAAAAGAGAAAAAAAAGAAAGAAACTTACTTTCTTATCCATGTCAGTACAATACAAATGTTTTTGTGAAACTTAACTAGGTAAGGCCTTATTTGCTTTGGGTTACTGCATCACTCAACTGTTTATCCATGTTGAGGATGTGCTATTAGTAATGCTGTTTCAGCACTAAAGCCACTTTAGGGTAGCAGTGGGCATTGCATGAATGCGCTGCCAGATTTGTAGCTTATTGATTTAAAGGGATGTTCTAATACTTAAGGCTGCTAGGCTCCAGCTCTTTATCTGAATCTTTTCTCACAAGGAAGATGGATTACACTGGCAATTCAGTTTCTAACAAAATCTCAATATACTTGAAGAAATTTCTAGATTACTACTGGGAATACTTCAAAGCTGTTTTTTGTATTGTGGTTTACAGCGATGTTTAGACTGAGAAGGCTTGAGGATGCCTGTACAAAAATGATTATTTGAGGGAAGAAATTTTCAGGTTGTCCAATCAACATAAAATGTCACGTTACAAAATGTCATCCTACAGTACTTGAAGGAAAAAATTCCCACTACTTTGTTGTCACAGCTGCAGAGGAAACTGCCAGTTAATTTTCACGTTCCATTTGGCATGAAAGAATTGCCTGATAGAACACAATAATAGATCCATGTATATGGATATACACTGTCGAATTAAAAATATTTTTGAAATGTACCATCATCTGAGATTTTAATGAAGGGTCTATTTAAATCACCAGACAGTAAAACTAAGAATTTCTGATCACATCTTACAACCTTAAAATTGTTAGTATACTAGAAATGGATTTCCTGCTAAGAGTAGACGGTTCCTGATGTGGAACTTTCCACATGAAACAAAGCTTCAACTATCAGCCTACAGGTGTTCACAAAGGGAAGAATGCAGCTTTTATAAAAATCATTAGTATGTGATGAATTAGATCATCTAATGTGGGTGGGAATTAGGGTTTGCCCCTAACTCTTTCACATAAATAATTTTGGAATTAAAAATACTGAGCAAAGGTAGATTTGGACCCTATAAAAGCAATCCTTATTGTCTTAAATGTGTTATTTCTTTGTTATTAATAAAGTGATTTCAGAATATTACAGATATTATGAACATAGATACTTTAGGATGTTTTTATGAATGGTAACCTCCCCTGTTAACAAGGTATGCATAATTCTACCCCGCTTCTCATAGTGAGTCATAATTATAAATGACTTGCTGATATTTTGAATCATTTAGTGTTTCCTCAAATCCTCTAAGATCATCTGTCCCAAATTACCCTGGCAGAATAACCCTATGCAGCTGTCATTAATGTTACCAAAATACACTTGTAAAGGTGATCTGATGCTTTCCTTGTAGATTAAATGATACAGTTCCAGAAACCAGTTTTTATTGGTTCTTCTATAACATACAGATATAGGAAAATAAGGATTAATTTTCAAAATTACGCATCCTCACAAAATTAGATTTAATGTGAGCCTTTTCTGCTTAAAAACCAAGCATATCAATTTAAGTTAAATGCAACTAAAGTATTCATATATACATATATATAACTTAAGTATAAACACAACAAAGCACAGTCTTGCAGATCTGTGACCCCTGCATGGCTTAAAGAACCATCAGAACAATTTTCGAACAACTGACAGTAAATCTAAGATCCCACTTTTTTGGCTTCCAAAGTATCATCTCCAGTTTGAAGCACATTAGGTTTTTCCTTTATTTTTTTTTGAGAACATTAATTTTTTCTTTCTCCCTGTACCCTTACACAAAAAGTAATATACACTTGGGCCCTCACACTGTTAAATACATCTTGAAAAAGGAAATCTGAAAATCAGTGAGGTTCGTAACTGTGCATCTTATTCCTGGAAAAACTGTCTTGCAATTCAACAGTGCTTAAAGCCCAGTCACTAGAGTAATGGCAAGATTGTATTTTATAATGACAAGTCACAATGCAATGACTTGTAGCGTAAAAATGTTTGAGTATTATATTCCAGAAATATTTTTTTATTTTGTTTAAAACTCACCCTATTTCCTACTTATTGAAATATCTTAACACAGGCATCCCTGTATCCAGGAAAGACTTCTGATTGAAATTCACCTTCTTCAAAGACAACATATAATAAATAGTTATTTGTTAACGGACACTTACTTTTGGTCGTAGGTTGAACAACCTTGGCTGTTTTTACAAAGGAATCAGAGTCTATCAAAGTAAGAACTAATCTGAGAGGGAAAATTTTAGAAAGCTCATCTATATTTTCTCTGTGCTGCAAACTAAAAGCAAAGAAGAAGAATTAAAGGCAATAGTAGTTTTGTAAAAACTTTGTTTCTTTCCAACTAGACTTGAGTCAACTAGTAGAGGCTCTAGACTCAGGACTTGGTTTTCTTCTTCCTTTTTTAAACCATAACTCACATTCTAACTTGTGTTTTAATTCATTTAGTTAAAGAATGACTTGCAGTGAATTTGATGTTTTAGGGCTTTCAAATACAAAGAATATTCACCTGCCATATAAAATTCTAAATACTGTGGATCAAGGTCAGAAAATGCCTTGGCAAGAATCTGAAATGTACTTTATATCATATGTCATTAATGAGGCCTCCTCAATATTTAAATATGTTACTCATTAGAAGAGGGCTTTATCTTAATGCTTTTTTGCATTACTTCAAAAAACAGTTACAAAATTCATTGGAAAGTTCCTAATGATTTCACAAAAAGGAGCCTTACTCAGAGTACACATCATAGAAGGGAGATAAATACCATCACAGAACTGCAGAATCTTGAAGTCTTAGAGCAAAATGTTACATGTGGGCTGGAAATACTAAGCACCATCTCAGTTTTTTGGGATAACTGTATATGAAATCCATTTTCTCTCTTCAGAATGGTGTGGAGTTACATGATGTTCATAATTTATACCAGGCTCTTGAGGAATCAAGTATACAATTAGGAGGAGCATTAAACACTAAGATAAAGACATGCAATGTGGCTTAGTCGAAGAATTAGTATAGGCAGCATCTGGACCAAATTTTAAACAGGGGTGTCTCTGTGGGTGATTCTTCATTACTGTTGTCACTTGGGTCAGATGTGACCCTGTGCAGTGACCCCCTCCCCTTACCGTGCTTTGGTTCATTGATTTTGTGATCTGCACTTCAGCCTCAAATGAACATTCAGTCTGTGAAAGTAGACTAATGCTAAGTCAAAGTAAAAGCTAAACAACCTTGTAATGTGTCTTCTGATGTGGACCTGAATCACACTGGACCTCTGTTGTCTGAGTTTCACTCTAGTTACATACTGGAGTTCATTGAGACTTTATAGGGTCAATAGTGTTTGGCCCCACTACTAGCTAGCATGGTCGCTGCCTGCAAGGGAGACTGCTTAACCCTCTCAAAGTATATGAGGTCATCCCTATGGTTTTGGTAAACAGCTTGAAAAAACAGCAGGACCACTGCAGCTGGGAGATGACTGGAGGTAATCTGGTCCAAATCCCTGTTCAAGAAGAGGCACCTGCAGACAGTTGCCCAGGACCATGGCCACACAGTTTCTGAGTGTCTCCAAAAGTGGAGATCCAGCACCACTCTGGACAGCCTGTGTCTGGGCTTGGGAAAATATTCCTTGTGTTCTAGTCCTATCACTGGGCAACACAGAAAAGAGATTGGCTTTGTCTTCCTTATACTCTCCCCTCAAGGATTTAGAAACATCTTGAGAAAATATCAAGGAAGTACACTCCATTGTCTAGGGAAAGCAAAAAAGTTGTTATTTCCTAAATTTATTCTTAAAAATTTAATTCATTTTAAGGCAGTGTGATATTTCTACACAGTATATAGTAAAATGAAACAAAATGCCATATTAAAAAAATGTGCAGCTCAGGGAGAAAATTCTGTTTTGAAAGCATATTATATTTTTAAAATAAAATATTTATTAGAAATAACATGTTCAAACAAGTAAAATGACAAAGCTAAGAGGAACCCACTCTGAAAGTGGTACTTTTTTCCCTGCATGCATTGAATTTGAGACAGGGTAAATTCTCTGAATTATTAATTCAGAGAACTTTTTATATCAAAAAAAGAGTTCATAACAATTTCGAATGCTCCTTTGAATCACATAGGTCTAATGTAAGTGTCTTGTGAAATTAAGTACACTTTTTTCCCCCATAAAGAGCTCCAGAGATTATAAATGATAAGAAATAATAATCCAAATGGAAATACAAACATGCTTGCAGCTGTTGTTTAGGGCAAAAGCACTTACAAAGGACTGGGCCTCCAAGTTCAAGACGTTCAGGCAAAACAGCCAAAGGGTCAACAACAAGAAAAGAAAGGCAGTGTTCTTCTTTTGATTTGAATTCTCAGTAGGTTTGTCTGAGGGAACAACTGGGGGGAAAATTTCACCTTTTTACAAATCACCCACCCCACTTAGTGTTTTAATGGTTTGTTACACAAGAACTATCGTTTTATTGGCAGGTTATTAGATTTTGGACCAGTGTCATTTGACTAGGCCAGTATTAATAATAATAATAATGTGGTTTATGCAGTGCAGGGTCAGATCAGTGAAGTGCTGTTAGCAGATGACAGGTTTGATTACCGTTGGCTTTAGGCAAGACATATGGATCCCTTAGGAACAGCAGCACAGGCTGGTGGGACAGTTTGCTGGAAAGGTCAAGAACAGGGATGTCAGTATCAAGGGACAGCACACAGACTGTTCTACAAACTAGCTTTGATAAAGTGAGGTGGTCGAGCTGCCGCGAGCCACGCAGTGTGGTTCCACACACCAGCGCTGCCCAGAAGGGCAGGCTCCATCTCCGGGAAGCAAAGCTCGCTGTTCCTCAGCCAGCACTGATACCCTCAGTGTCAAGCTGGAGTAAAGGGGCTGCATCCCGGAGGACTGGCTTGCAGCTCTGAGACTTCCTGATGCTGCTCTGCTCCCTGGCGCGTGGTGTCATGCAGGCTACAATACCACCTACAGCCCGGCTCCACAGACTCTCCAGGCCACCAAGCTGACTCAAAATGCCACCGTTTTCTTACAGCCCCCAACGCAGTTGCTGTATCCATCACTTGTGGACAGAAGCCGTTGGAAGCCCCCCAGGCCTGACTCTCACCCTTAGCCACAGCACAGACAGCCTCCCCCAGCCCTCTCCACTCTGTTCTGTGCATGTACATTCCAAGTAGTGCCACCAGATGCAGATGAATCTATCAAATGCATGGGGAAGAACCCAGATCTCTAATTCCTTCTGCTAAATCTTGCTACAAAAAATACATTCCCAGATATATTTCAGAGCTGGCACTGTTCTGTCAGTTTTGTAAAGAATTTCTCAACACTAGCATAAGGATATTCAAGCCACACTAAAAATGGATAGATATAGCACAGCTGATGGTAATATTTAACAAATACAATTTTAATGCTAAACTACTTCTAATTTGTTAACTGCAAGGAACAAATAAAGTAAATGGCAATAATTAAAGTAGTTTATTAATCAGGTGCCCTATAAAAAGTAAAAATCAACTCACCTTGATTCTTCAGATTCTGTTTCATCAAAAGAGCTGCAAGTAAAGTGACAGGAAGCTTTGGTTACAACAAAATTAATTTTACAATTAAAACCTCCAAATCCTTTAAGAATCACCAAAGGGAGCAATTTGCTGGTCAGTGGCCACATAATGCCACATAAGAAAATATACATGGGAGATTGTATCATTTTATAACCACCACTATTTGAAAATGACAGCATCCGTTTTACTGTAAGAGATGAATTTCCATCAATCTATCTGTGAAGTGCTGAGGTGTAGTTCCACTGAGGATACTGGCTGATGTCATTAACTGCAAGTGAAAACTACAAGCCTGATAGCTTCTGAGTCACTCTGGACACTGCCCTGTGCCATAGAAACTTCCAAGGATAAAAGGGCCTCAAAATTATCTTCAGGTAAATTTGCCTT
Organism: Zonotrichia leucophrys gambelii; assembly: GCF_028769735.1. Classification (NCBI taxonomy): domain Eukaryota; kingdom Metazoa; phylum Chordata; class Aves; order Passeriformes; family Passerellidae; genus Zonotrichia; species Zonotrichia leucophrys. The sequence goes on along the minus strand of NC_088200.1, from coordinate 67,070,074 downwards.
TTCACTACTATGGATCCAAACAGCCTGCCCCAAAGTGGAAAAGGGCCATGCGGCTTTCTGGGGAGCAGAATGGTAATGCTTCTGAACTGTCAACCACATCATCTTACATAGTAAAAGAAATTCTGCCTACAAAGCTCATAGCTGCAGATGGTAACAGAGCTTCCAGTTATACTGGTTTGGGTATTTCTGTAGCCCTTAAATTCGTCATCCCAAGATTCCCTTCTGCCACTGGCTAGGAACCCCTCCCAGGGATGGGCAATCGGGTCGCTGGGGTAATGTCATCAGAAAGGTGAAAAAACCTCATTTTTGAACACACAGAGTGAGCTCATAAAATTATCATGGAATGATGCACTATTTTGTGCCGATACTATGATCATAAAACACATGCAAAGGCTTTCCATGCAATTTTACTAAGTGCTTATGAATATCTTACATTTCAGTAGATACTTCATGATCTACAAGAAAGTCATATTTTTCTCATCTAAGCTCTCCTTTGCTTTCCAAGAATATTACATTAAACTTCCCTTCTGTCGTGAACATGCTGGATTTATTTTACGACCTTTTGGGGATATATAAACATACTTAACATGAACCTATTGCCCATTTATTTTACAGTGTTAGAGTTGGCAGCAAGACCATTTTAAGTCAATGGAATTGCATCAGCACTGAGTGGATATGGGCCTTTTGGGCTCCATATATTTTTCAGTAAAGGAGAGCTTACCCACAGCTTTCTGCTTTTGGCAAGGTAGGTACATGACGAACGTTCAGAAAATCGAGAAATATCTTAGGGAGCTCTTCATTTTCTAAAATGACTGTCTGTAAAAAAAAAGGCACAACAGAAACCGAAGTTTAAAAAAATATTTTAGAGATTGCACAGTTCCATTCAAGCTACTAAAACAAAATTTCTCTCTTGCAATACTTTTCAGTTTTCCATTTTTACACCTATTTTGGAATGCCTAATTTTGATAGGAAAACCACAGTTCTCGATGAATCAGCTTATGCTACTACATTCTTTTTCACCTGCCATCACTGGTGCCAACCTATATTCCTCTCAAGCAGAGATGTCTGATTCTGTAACTAAGTTACTGGCATGCTCATTTGTGAATAAAGTTCTGTTTATTTAAAATATAAAACAGCCTCAGCTTAGTGCTTTCATGTTCACCTCACAGAAGACTACCATCTGGCTTGTGAGCAGAAGTCGTCTTCACTTTGTGCAGTTTTATTAATGCACGTCTTGGTAAATGACAACAAGGGAAACTCCCTGCTTGGCTTGACAGGTCAGCTTACAATACACTCCATCCGTATCTGCCCTACGGCTCTGAATGACAAAGCTCTGACCACGCAGCTGCTGGCCAGACTTGCCACATTCTTCCACAACCATGATACAACAGCCACATAATGCCCAGACTACATCCTCTGTTTTTTCCCTAGATGAGATGACCTATAGTTTTCACAAGGCAAAGAAAAACAGTTCATAAATTCAGCTGTCTCACCTGAAAGATAAAGCCCCTATTTCTTTACTGTTCCTACTGACATGCATTCTGAAAACGTGTACTTCACAAGAAAAATTAAGCCATAAGCTTTCTTAAAGAGATTTCCTTCACAAAGGCCTGACCTGAAGTGAATGTATGTATGGAAGAAACTTTACTGGATTTAAAATTAAATTGACTCCTAGAAGCAAAGCTTTCTGTGTTCATCCTGCTCACTTTCCCATCACATGATAGAAGAAATAAATATAGAGAAGAAACAAGTCTGGAAAGACACATTACTCTTACATTCAGAAGGTAACTTACTCCTGCATGTGTATTCTTTTACATTACAATATCACAAGGGAGATACTGGTATATAGAGGATAGCAGGATCATAAAAAAAAAGAAGGGTTGGAAGAGACATCTAGAAGTCATCTAGATTTTATAGCAGGTTTTATAGCAAATGGTTTGGTTATTTGTGTAAGGAAAACCTGCTCAATATTAAAATTACATAAGACGCAATGGACTTAAAAGCATTTAAAACCAAAACTATTTGAAAACTGGATATTTTTTTATTTTACATTTACAAGTCTGAATTCAGAGGCTATACTTTCTTAACAGCTGAGGCCATCACTAAAATGTTTGAATAAAAGTTCAGCAAAAAATGCAGCTTTTGAATTTTTCTGTTCTAGATTTTAAGGGATATAACAAACAAGGAGGTCTAAGATGTTGGTAAGTGTTAAGCCTTTCAGTTCACCTTTATATGAAGATGCTGCATTAAAAATGCCACTCTGTTTGCATTCTGCAAAATCAGCACTCTCCTGCTGAAAAATTTATCCCGTTCTGCATTCACGTTAAGCACAAAAGAAGGTGTGGAGGTAGATGCATATTCAGAGAGTGTGTGAATCGCATAGAAATGTGTATGGCTGGCTCAAATAAAATCATCTTGCTAATTTTATGCGATGAGGAACCGCAAAAAGTTGTAGAAAGATGTTTAATGGCATCCAGTGCTTATGTGCAACTTCATACCTAAACTCTTGACAGCTTTTTCTAAAAGCTGAGCTGCCTGCTGAAGCTGCTGAATGGAGCAGGGAAGAACAGAAGGATACACCATTTTATAAAAGGAAAACTACTGACAGGTCTTACAAGCTTATTTGCTTCTACTTCCACTCACTTGAGAATATCTCATTCTATTTTGGTTTGGGGTTTTTTTTTTTCCCCCACAATATGTATCGAGTCAACCCAAGCTCTGCTAATCTTGGCCTGACCACGTACCTTTCACCAAAAAATGTAAGCAAGTAGTATCCATTTTAGTCTGTTAAGCCATACAGTTTGTTAGTGGTCAATAACTCTGCTTGAGTGATCACTAAACTTGAAAATGTAGAATTTGAAGAGAAGCAAAGGCAATTTTGCACTGCATTGTATTTTTACACCACCTCTGCTGACTGGGAATATTGTAATTTCCAGAATTTTATAAAGGAAGGAATGACTGCATTGACCAAAGGAGGATTTTGCAAGTGATGTAATATAATGTGTCATGGACTTTTAAGCATTAAAAATAAAAATATGAAGTTTACAAGTTAATTATACTAATAGGTGGCAAATTATCTTCTGGCTTGACTTTATTGGCTTTGATTCAACAAGAGGCAAGGACATAATCTTGCCATTTAAAATACACAGTGGAAACCAAGGGAAAGGAGAAAAAAAAAGAAGCCTGATAACAACAACAACAACAACAAAAGAAAAGCCAACAAAAAAACACACAAACCCCAAATCCACCGAACCAACCAATACCAAAATAAAACCTCTAGAAGCACCAACCAGCCACAATGGATTAGGCATGTGCATATAGGAAAAAAAACCTGAAGCATTCTCAGCTTCCTATTTAAGTTAAAACAAATAACTCTTAAATCAGAAATGTTATTATAATTGGCTTAAGTTACCTGGAACAACCCATTACACAAGAGGGTTTTTACTTCTGTCTGAAAACCTGAAAGAAATCCATATTTTTGCAAACCTGACCATCTTTACATGATAGGTGTGCAGAAAAGGAACCAGCAGGTAAAATTCCTCAACCATTACCTATAATTTGTGATGTAATATGCTCAACTGCAGCATTTGTTCAAGTGAATATATGATACTGGCTTGTAGGCATGACTAGCTATCTTGTTTGCTCTGCCGTCAGAAACTGAAAGATAAATATTTTCAAAGAAATAAAAACTCACACTTAGTTCTTTGTAATGTGAATTTTTGTTGCATCCAAATTCTATCAAGATCATAGCAATGAATTTCAAATATGGGCCCCAGAGTGCTAAGTAAGCTAATTTAAGAAAAAATCCTCATGATGTGTATTTCCTTCCTAAACGAAATAAAACTCTCTCTTTCCCCAAAACTAAACATAATACAACCTCTAGCAAGTGATTTGGGAAGTGACTCCAGAAATACATTTTTCAAGTCATTGATTTCAGCTGAACTAAAAGTGCCATATTTTCTTAGAAAATTGTAAAGGGTATTTATCTCTTACTGTCACACTTTAATGAACTACTCTGTGCTTCAGGAGAAAAACCCACAACACAACACAAGGGAAAGTCTGATGTTTACATCAGTAGAAATGTCTTTTTCATTGGAAGGGTGCAATTACTATTATGTAAGACAAATCATAAAATCCCAGATTTTTCTACCTTATCAGTTTCATAAAATCATGTTCCCTAAGGATGTCATTGATTAGTCGCACATGTTCTTTCAGTGACATCTCAAATACTTAATTGTCGGTTATCTTTTCTCCTTCAGTAAGTAAAATACAGTCACAAAATTGCAAAGGGACTTGTTCTGCCTTAACCTTAGCTAGATGCCATCATGCAGTGGAAAACAGTGCTAAAATATCACAGGATAATGCTCTCCAACAAGGGGGACATATAAACAGCATAATGATTTCCCATGAGTTTCCTTTTTAGAAAATTGTCACTAAAGCCAGGGTAAATGGTGACATATCTTCACAGAGGACACTGTGAAATCGAACACTGGCATTCTAGTTAGGCCCAAACCTACTCATCAGCCAATTATAACAGTAACTGAACATCTTGCTGAAAACCTGAACAAGACCACTCTGCTAACCTTCAGAGATCATGCCACAGATATGCAGAATTTTCTATTATTATTATTATTATTATTATTATTATTATTATTATTATTATTATTATTATTATTGCTGGTTTTAATAAAGAAATATTTAAAAATCAATTTCTTACAGTCATCTATCACACTTTCTTGAGGTTGCTGGAAGAACTGTGGGAAAGGGAGAAAAGAGAGTGGGAGCTGAGTTACAGGGTTTTTACAGACTTTTCTATTCAGTCGGGTTTAGTTTGAAAGGCTGTACTGTTAGGGTGAAAAAGTTCATGACAGTTTTTCCTCTCTTCACAGGGAAAGATGCTTCACAATACCTAATTCAGTGGTGCAGCTAAAACGGGGGAAAAGAAAATCAATACATTCCAGCTACAGTAAGTAGGCTGGAGTGTCAGTCTCCACTGGGACCAAAATCCACATCTTTTAGAACATTTTAGAGTCTATATTCTTCTATTAACCTGCTTTTCCCGAACTGCTTTACACAGTCCCATGAAATGGTAAAAAGGTTATCAAAAGAACACATTAGCTAAAAACCAAGTAGACAAAGGAACCAGACTTGAATGATATTAAGCTTTTCTTTTTTAAAGTAATAGCAGATACAATAATGTTTATAATATCCATTGTGAAGAACTATGAAGAAACTCACTCCCTTGTTCAGTGAGGCTTGTTAAACGCTTATTAACTGGGATTTATTCTAAAAAGAATTTCCACTTTTCATTACTACCACAAGTATTCACATATGTAAGAACAGAACAAGGTTATCAAACGTGCTTTAAAACCTGTATAAAGTTTCAAGAAACATGCAAATACATGTACAACAACACAGAGGTGAGGCTCCATACTAACCATGAGCTAATTAACACTCTCACACTGTGCATCAAAGGGAAGTCAACAGTAAGAGTGACATCCATGCAGTGGAGCTTTGAAAGGGAAAAAATACTGACTATAGGGATTATAAGACAAAATCCATCCAATGAAGATCCAGAAGTTCCAACGGAACTATCTGAAATATAATGTAAAGTCACAAGACTTTACAGAAAGAAGGACAGAGGGGAATTGCATCTCTGAACCTCAAGACAGGAGGATACTTCCTGTGAGCTTAAAACTCCCCTTGTATCTCATGAGTGACAAATCCATCTATCACAGTAATCTCAAGCTATGCAAAGGATAAATTAGATGAAAGGGAAGCCAAATAGTTTAAAAGACTACTAGATTGTCAATGGAAATATGTATGCAGAAATTCATGACAGTGTCTATAACTTACACTCCCAAGGCAGCTTACTGATTTTTGTTTAAAAATAGGTCAAAAGATGAGAGCACTTTAGATAGAAAGGTAGCTGAAAACAGTTACAGTTCCAACTAATATTTAACTACTAAGTGAAGACTTGTGGTTAAGCCTACAAATATAACCCATTTCATGTGAAAATAAAATATTGAATTTTTTTTCCAGAAAACTGGGAACATAATTTAGTGGGAGCAAACTGTGAACTTCTCTTCAGTAAAAGAGGAGAATAGTCCTTGAAAGATTAGAAACAAAGTGCAAGAATGGTTCCTTTGAAAAATACAAATGAAAGGAAGCGGTCAATACAATTTCCTGAGACACTGCTCAAAGGATTGGAGGTTAAGACAAAGCTGGATGAGAAATGAAGAAATCAACAGAGCAAAAGGAAAAGAAACAGGCAGAAAGGAAAAAAAAAAGGACAGGCCAAGTTAATGACGTTATAAAAACTTAGCAGGAACAAGAAAGGGTTTTAAAAATAAGTGACAGGAAAAAGTGATACAAAGAGTAAACATATCCACTAATGACAGACACAAAATTAGATGCTAATTTCAAAATGTGTAAATTGAAGTATTTTTCAGAAGTAATCAACCACTGGGGACGTGAAAAATTAACAAGTAATAAAGACAATGTGAATAGTGGTGGTGATAACAAACGTGCAGGAATACCTTAGATAACTCTCTCTCCCTCTCTCACTATATATATATATATAAATCAGTAGATCCAGAAAATCTAGGAAGATACAGAAATTCTATAGTTAGGCTTGGAAAAGTTCTCTCAAGAGTACAGGGGAAGAAGGCTTATAAAAAAGCAACCATATTTACTATTACCATACACAGTAGATTGCAGTATTGTTTTCTAAAAGCTTAAAAGAACTAAATACAAATATGCTATCATTAAAAAAAACCCCGCTGAACATTAAGGAGAAGCAAGGTGCCTCACTTACCCAGTCCCTCTCCCAGGGCAAGATCCAACTGGCAGTGCCATGGAGCACCAGGATGCTCACCTGAGACAGACAGCATCTGAGATCTCTTACACAACCCCCCAGACCAACAGAGTCACTGGTAAATGCCAGAATTTCCTCATAAAACACTCTAGGTACAAACCAGCCACGAGAACGGCCTGCACACAGCACAATTCATATTACCAGAAGTGCATGTATTTTCCCTGTTCACGAAGTTTCTGCTGTTCACTACCAGAGCTTTATGAGACATCAGTTATCTATAAATTATCTATAATTTACATTTTGGAAAACATAAAGGAAAAAGATCACCAAGACAAATAGAGAAAAAAGAAAAAGAAAGATAAGTAAGAAATGTAGTTGCAAAATATAACACCAGGGAAATTTCAAAATGGATATGTTTTTGCTTTCTGTCAGTCAGGTACTGCCCTCCTTCTATGCTGATCCTTGTGCATCAGCGAGAACGTTGCATGAGAAAAAGAAGCAAAACCCTGCAACACATCTGACCAGGTAATTAAATACTATCAAAAATACATAATCTACTTTAAAGTGGAAATGTCAGTTCTACATTTTTCAAATTTGCAAGTCCTAACCTTCTTCCTCTAAATATTAGGGTTTAGTGTACATCCCTGTCTACTTAATATGTGACAACCATCTTAGAATTATAGACTTATTTAGGTGGTAAAAGGTCTTTAAGACCAACCCTTACCCAGCACTGCTGAATCCATCACTAAATCAAGTTCCTAAGTGCCATGTTTATGTCTTTTAAATAAATACCTCCAGGGATGGTGACTCAACTGCTTCCCTGGACAACTTGTTCCAATGCTTGACAACCTGTTCTTTAAAGGAATTTTCCCTCACATCAGATCTAAACCTCCCCTGCCTAAATAGAGGCCATTTCCTCTTATCCTGCCACTTCTTATCTGAGAGAGGAGACCAACCCCCATTCTGCCACAACCTTCTTTCATGTAGTTGTATAGTGATCAGGTGCCCCCTGAGAAAAATTTTCTCTGGGCTAAATCTGCCCAGCTCCTTCAGCTGTTCCCCAGAGGACTTGTGCTCCAGACCCTTCACTAGCTCCACTGCCCTTCTCTGGACATGCTCCAGTGCCTCAATGTCCTTGACTTGAGGGGCTCAGATCTGAATGCAGGATTCAAGGTGTGATTGTGATTCAAGGCGTCACCAGTGTCCAGTACAGGGGAACAATCCCTGCCCTGCTCCTGTTGGCCACACTATTGTGGACACAGGCCAGGATGCCATTGGCCTTCTTGGCCACCTGGGCACAGCTGGCTCATGTTCAGCTGATGTCAACCAGCACACCCAGGTCCTTTTCTGCTGTGTAGCTTTCCAGCTTCTCTGTCCCTAGCCTGTACCAATGCAGGGGGGCTGTAACACCTCAAGGGCAGGACACGGATCTTCGCCTTATTGAACCTCATCCAGCTGGCCTCAGCCCATCAATCCAGCCTGTCCAGATCCCTCTGCAGAGCCTTCCAGCAATCAACACTGCTACCCAACTTAGTGTCATCTGCAAACTGACACAGGGTGCACTTAATCCCCACATCCAGATCATGGATAAAGACTTTACACAGGGTTGTCCCCAGCACTGAGCCCTGGGGATCAGCACTTGTGAGTGGCCAGAAGCTGGATGTAACTCCATTCACCTCCACTCTCTGGGCCTGGCTGTCCAGCAAAGAGTATGTCTGTTCAAGACATGAGCAGCCATTGTGAAGCTATCAGCATTCATGACTGTGAGATTTACACTCAGAATACCCACTGTACACTTCCATTGTCCCTTGCTTTTGAATCCTCATCAAAGCATTTCCATTGTTGAGATCATAAAACACACAGAAAGGTATTTGCTTTTAACAGTAACACATCAGCAGGAGCACAGTATTCCTTCAAAGAAAACTTATTCATTTCTGGATTAACAATGGTGTATACTATCTTGTTTATATCTGCATTAGAACCAGAGAACTAAAAAAATTACAATAATAATGATGATGACAGTAACAACAATAGCAATAGTAATAATAATAATGATGATAGCAATAGAGTACCATGAGAGAACTGAGTATTAAAGTGATATCCCTGTACAAGGAAAATAGTAATAACAATAAGGAGTAGAATTATTGGCAACAAAGATATACACATGTGAAGGGAAACATATCATGGAACTGCTGTGACTGAAACAGAGAGACTCTGGATATATGGTTACTGACTATAAATAACAACAGAGGAAAGAGACCCTGTTTCAATACCTACTGCAGCCCTTGAAAGGTCAGAGCCGACTTTCACTTCTAAAAAGCTTTCCACAAACCACACCCACCCCACCAAAAGCCTTAAGGCAAACTCAGCAAAGATAAATAAGTTGTTACAAGATCCTTACAAAGATAAATAAGTTGTTACAAGATAGGTTAGGAGAACACTGCTCCGAGTGATGCATACTGGAAAAAATGTAACAAAACAATGATAGACTTTAGAACGGCCATTAGCAATTGGGGGAGTGAGTTGCTGATGGCTATAATAGCAGTTTCACTTTTTAGCTTCATGAGGAATCTCCCACAGCTCTAACTCATTTTGCTGGCTTGGCTCAGAAGGGAAGAGACAGATGTTTGCTAAGGTCTGAGGAACTTATCTATGAAAACAAGTCTCACTTTCCACAAGAATGACAATTTCATGCAAATCTTGTATCAAAATTTAAAAGTCATCTGAGCATGATTTTCTCATCTGCATTATTTCTACAAGACACTGTAACAAAAATGCTATTCAACTCTACAATAACTTCTTATTTTGTATCTCTGACATTTTCTTGTCAGATGTTTTGGGTCAGGGTAAACTCTTGAGAAATGATTCTACATTCCCTTTGAAACTAATTAGACTAAGCAGCAGGTACCCACTCTGAAGTCCAAACAAGAGAATGTAGAAAGCCCAGGGAATTCACTTCACCTGGGGTTAATGAACTCAATTGTGTCATTTTTGCAGAGGTAAAACAGGGGTAACATAGCTGGCGAAATATATTTAGGTTTATATAGTGGTGTTTTTTGGGTTTTGTTTGTTAGTTTTGAGTGTTGGTAGCCCTTTCAGCACAAAACACAGTGTTGAATAAGTACTCCAGGCTGTTTCGTAATGTTGGAAGTGTAGTTACAATCAAATTGGCAAGCTTTATTTTAAAAATTCTGAAGCTTACTTCAATTTTAGTCAACAAGAAAATACATGCTGTGTGCAAGACATTTACTTACCTTAATTAGCAAAAGAAAGGTAAAAAATCTGTGCGTAGGGCTGAGTTTTTTGGTTGGGTTTTTTTGCGTCTGAATAGTTAATATACTAACAATTTACTCTGATATCTTGATTCTGTACTTGAGGGGTGATTGCTAACAATGGCAAAGAAGCACAAAGTATATTGTGACCACTGACAAACTTAGAAATGGAGAAAACAAAACTGGAAATCAGTCTGGAAATCAGTCCTAAGAGTACAGATAGATATCACAGGTATAGAACTAGAATTTGAATGTATTTGTTTAAATTTGTGAAAGCAAAGGGCCTTCTCCTAGCAAGAGAAAACCTTGTTTAAAAACACACACTTATCCATGTTCTTTGTATTAACTGCTGTTTGTAAACATTCTTATGTTTCAAACATTTCCATAGCCCCACAAGTGAGCAAGACCAAATCAACTTAGAACAATGCAATAAATGCTGTGCTGATAGTATTAGCAATTGATTAAAAAACATCTGTTTTCCTTGCTTTGAAAAACACTCATAAGGAATGTCTACTATGTATTGGAACCAACAGGTTAAAGTCAAAGATACAAATAATGTCTTCTTGCCTGCTTATGCTATAGAAACATCATAAGAAATGGTCAAGATGTAATGACACTTAAATATATGGATATTAAAGCATAAGACAGCATTTCATAAATTACACAAGCAAACTGAAATCAATGCCAGAGAGAACAGAAGTACATTTTTAACAGATGCTGATATGCATGTTTAAATTAAATTCTTGATAAGTAATTAACTCTGCTCACTAATAACTAACTCTGCTTGACAATATTTTGCCAGGGGTCATTACTCAGTCATTATTTTCATTAAAAAGAAACACGATACAAAAGAAATAGAGGACAGTAGAGCAGTCATAATGGAGTAAATTATTTAATTTTATTTTCCTAAATAATCTAAGAACAGGAAAATGCTCAAGACTGTCCAAAAGCAACAGTAAGCATTTCTTGCAGTAAGTCACTGCAGAACAGTCAGTTGAGCAAGAAAGGCTTTAATATGAAACACTTGTCCAGTTTTGTCACCACGTGTCTGAATTTAGCTCTCACACTACAACACTTGTGGATCTTGACAGATGGGTTATTTCTATGTGAAAAGAGACTGATTAAGGACTGTACCCTGATCCTCAACATCACCCTGTAAACTACTCTGTCAGGAATAAGACTACAAATTAATTAAAATGTTTTGTCTTAGAACAAACATGCCTATACTGCATTTGCTGACATCCTCTTCTATCACATATCTGCATTTTTTTAAAATCTGCCAAAGAATTAGAGATCTTGTTCATGCCAAAATTCTGCATTAAATATCATTCCACATACATTTTCAGAGAAAGCTGACTTTGTCATGCCTGCATGTCCTCCATTACAGGAGAGATCCAGCAGCAAATTATTAAATTCTGTATTCTTCAGTTAAATTACCTGTTTGCATAATCAATCCCAACATATTGCAGTATGATTTTGTCTTGCTATGAATCAACAGTCTTTACACAGGTAGGACCAAACATGTATAAATCAAAAAACCACAGCAGTTAAGACTAGTGGTGTGGAGCCTGAGATGCTAAATTCTGGCTATTTAAAAAATCTTAAGTACTTGCTTGCTCAAGATTTCAATCTGCATCAGGAATTAATGTCATCAGAACTGCCAGAACTGGACAAAGTAATTCCCTTCCTCTGCAAACACAGAACTCCTGCTTTTCGTTTGCACAAGACTTCCCTGTTTTTCTTGTAGAAAGCCCACAACCATAAAAAAATCCTCATAACCCCCCATTCTTCCTTTTTTCACTCCTGCCACCCTGGCAAAAAAAACCTCACCTCTCTTTCAGAGAAATGAGCATGCCTTGTTACATGCTGCTCTGTAACTATAGGAGCAAATCAATAGCAGCTGAATGCCATCTGCTTCGGGCAGCAGAACAGCACCAAAAGTGTGAGCAATGCATCTTCCCTTATTGAAAGGTTATTTTATGCAAGTAAACAATTCATCGTCTTCTTGCACGCTTGATGCTCATTTACCACTTTTGATCAATAAAATATGCAAAACAACAAAAAAATTGAATCCTAAGAGTAGTTCTGATGCCAGTGTGATAGGTAATCAATACCAGGTCTCTGTTCAGTAAGGCAGCCAGTAGGGTAACTCCTTTGTTGTATGAACCCAAGAGAAAGTGTGGAAATGTGTCTCATACTTATAAAACGCAATAAAAGAGTGAACAACACAACTTCTATCCTGGAAATTAAAAAAAAAAAAAAAAAAAAAAGGGAGCCACTATTTTAGTTGTGTTTTCCCCCTAACTATCAAACGTTACTAATGTCAACTTGCTTGATCCTTTCTTGCAAAGAATCAGCTGTTATGGTGTTGCTAGAGCTCCACTATCATTACACAGATATTTGGTTAAATTGTAGTCATTACAACTGGACAACAAACCCTCTTCCTTCTGAAGCTGCTCTCTACCTTATTAAGCCTCAGTTTTCAATGTATTTATGGTTCAGGTGAACTCAGTTTTTCTGTTAAAAACAAACTGCTATGGGAATTTCTTCTGCACAGTGTTTCTTTTAGTCAGACCACAAACTGCCTTATTACATTAAGCCTCTTGACAATTGATTCGAGTAGAATACTTCTCTCCCAACAAAGAAAACAACATCATTTTTACAGATACTGCAGAACAAAACCTCCAATTTAAACAGTTTCCTAAAATAACATAAAATACTTGAAATAACAGCTGCTCCCCACAAATGCTCTCTAGTTTAGTGTACCAGATATCCTAACATTAAAAAAAAATTAAAATTTCTCTCTCCTTTGAAGAGCAATTTTACAGATTGTATCACAAAGCCACAAGTTAAGCTGCACACTCTGTATTCTGATTCACACTTCACACCAAATTCTCTTCAATCTTCTTTCCTGCATATTTCTAGAAACACAATTATCTGGGTATGTGACCTTTACATACATTTGGTTATTTGAACTGAAAAAAAAAGCTTGATATTCTTCTGTAAAAGAGTATCTTATGCAGGGCTTTCATTTAAGACAACTAATCAGTACAATTGAAAAAAAACCCAAAAAACTTTGATTTTTAAAATATTTGCAATGCAAAGACATTTTCCAATGCACAGGCTTTGAGAAAAGTTCTATTAAAATAAAACCAAGAAATACTGAATAAAACCCTATTTCACCCTAAGATTATAACCAAACAGTAACTTGTAGTCAAGCAGCAGTACGTCTACAAAGGAAAGGCAAAAAAAATTCTCTCATTAGCAGTTCAGTTCTCATTATTATTGCAAAAAGAAGGCAACTGGAAGAACATATCTGTAAATCAATGTGTACAGAATTTTTAAGGAATTACTGGTAATTAAAAAATAACATATTCACACATGTGGAAAAAGTCCCTCTGAACAATCAATGAAACTTACTGAATGTAAGATAGATTTGGGATTAGAATTTATTTAAATAGGTGAATTAGAGGCAGGTTTATAAGCTACAGTTAAAAATTTTTCTTTTATTACCTTGTAAGACCCCAAACATTTGTAGTGGTAACAAGCAACCACCCCCTTCTGTATAATGTAGTTTGGATCATGTTCCTCCTGCATCCCTTCTTCAAAAGTGCTTATGAGTTTATATGAACTTCAATATATCGCTTGCACACATTTATAGAAGCCAAAACAACTTTGATCAAATTAATAATACAGAACATAGTAGTGAAAGTGCAGTAGCTTGGAGTCAATGACCCAACTAGCAGCAAGGGTATAATTTAAAGTCAGAAATTTCCAGTGCATGCACCGTTAGCCACAGTGAACCTGTTACTGCTCTAAAGGGAATTGTTTGCCTCTTATTAGATTTTCTACAGCACAGCCATAAGTGATAAATGTACTGCTGTACTCACTGTCAAGTTAATCAATGCTGCCAAAGTTTTGTTGACCTAACAGTAATCCATAAAGTGAGCGGCATTTTCTCTATCCCTATGACATCTCGGTCCTCAGTGGGGATACAAATCTTACAACAGCTTCTCAAAAAGAAAAAAAACAAAAACAAAGCAAAGCAGGGGGAAAAAAGATATTTTCAAAATTCTATCTTTAAATTAGCAGACTGTGAGAATGCCTTGCTTCTCTGACAAATTGCTTAAAAATGATGGCCATACAATGGAATCAGTTTGATGACTAAAATAGTAGCAAATGGATGACTTCATGGAGGATAGAGCCTTGCCTGCTAAAGAGAAGGTAAAAAACAGCTTCATGAGTCTTTCACAGGAACAGCTGTGAACACGATTTACATGTAACTATAGATTAGTGCACTGGTTGGAACAGAACACATTGCAGCAATTCTGAAGACAGTAATGTGAAAACAATAATAAAAAATCACCACCAATAAAACTTGTCTATTGCTGTGTCTAGCTGTAATTCACAGTCCATGTGAGGCATCACCACTAGAAAGACGAAAAAGTCAGGAAACAATCCCTGGTAGAACAAGCTGCTCTATAAACAAACTGCTGCCATGCTCTCAGAAGCAATTATAGACGTATGAAATATGAATTGCCATTGATTTTTCTCCTAGAGGTCACTCTGCTCCATGTTTTACGCAGTCTAGGCATTTATTTGGGTGGCAAACTGACAAGTTTTAACAGAATTAACAGAGCAATGTAATCCTTGCTCAATCACAGGTACTTCATTATGGTTCTACTCCTTGACACTTGTCCCTCCCAAAACTCACCAGCAAGAGAGTCCTTCATAAAAGTGAGGAACGATGCAATTACTTGGGAAAAGAGACCATCCTAACTTGGTCAGCGAATGCGTATTTACCTTTCTGTGCTGATGGCACACAAGTGGCATCAGCTGGAAGGCTGCACTTGTCACACCATAGCAATTCTGTGAACAATGTTCTGATTTGGTTAAAAACTGTCCACATTCTTGTTATTGAAAGAGGGATAACTTCTCCAAAACAGAGAAAAAATATTGCAATTTAGCCTGCTAACAGAAGCAGAAGAGTAATCTGTACTTCCATTAAAAATTATCATAACATTAGAATGCTGCAAGAATGCCAAGATGTTCACTATAAATCCCATATTCTTGATGCTATATTCTCACTTAGCAACTACTTGATGTTCCTCACTCAGCAACCAGAGAACTACTTAATTATGGTCAGTAAACCCCACAAATGAGGCTGAAACTGAGTATCACAGATTAATGAATCATACATATATTCTGGCATTTTACACAGCAATCTTCCTTATTTCTATTACTCACTTTGGCACATATATTTGGTCTCCATGTTTTCCATACAAGAAGAATTTGTAAAAAAATGTGGTGTTGCACCTTTTCTTCCCAGTGGTTATTATTTCTCTGAAGGCTCTAATATACTTTTTAAGAAAGCTGTGGCATCTGAAGCTAGGTAAAAGTGTTATTTAAGTCCCACCTCGTGGTGCTTCAATGAAAAGGCAATATAGTACTATATAGAGTGGTACAGAAAGATTAATCAAACTCTAGACTCCATGATGAGCAAATAAAAGCGAGTATGCCACCAGATGTGGATGAAGTGTAACAGTTCAGAAAGGATTTATAGTAGATCTGAAATCCACAAAACACCTATCATTGTCTCTTGACTGGCCACAGAGATGACCTTCAATACATGATCATCAGAAGACAATACTAAACTGACATGTAGATTGAATTGAATAAGATTGAATAAAGTCAAAGGGACAAAATTAAATATCAGGGGAAAAAAAACCAGAACAAAAAAAGGTTGAAAGATGGAGAGCTGAAAGAGTCTGAAGTTGAAAGAATCTGCTATAGATATAAAAAAAAGATAATATAGTGGTTATAACTGGCAAATATGCTGCAGGAAAAATAATTTACATGTCTCCATACACACAGTAACAAACCCATCAGTCTAGTCTAATAACAGACTTCTCTCTGACTTCCTTGGTGAACATCACTGCTCCGAAAAACTGGGCAAAAATAATTGACAAACTAAAGAAATTTCTATTATTTTTGAAATATTTGCCACTTAAAATTTGGGTTGAGATGTCAAGCCTGGCTGCTGGATCTCTTCACTGAAATGCTGTTTATACTTTTACATTAATAATACAATTCCTGAGTTTCTGCATTGAACTCAGTTATCAAGAGCCTCCTATAATATTAGAGGGCAAATTTGTCATAAAACCTGCTAATCTTTATTTCCAATACTATGAAAAGACCTCAATATTCTGTGGTAACTTACTCCTGCAGTACCTGTTCTTGTAATTCCAGCACTTAAAACTGGATAACTAATTCAGGTCACATAATTAAACTTGCCTGAATTTGATTAATTATAAAAAAATTCCCCCTGTAAGGCAAGTAAGCACTACTGCATGGCATTTAAATACAATATCATTACAGAAACACAAATTGCTTCTTAACTGTGAAGTTATACAACTGCTGCTGTTGAAAACTATTAGCGCATATCATTGTTTGACCTTGACTGAGTCCAAATACACTGAGAAACGTCTGATGGGATAATGTGGAGATGGTTGCTTAAATGCTGCTGGTTGCAAGATTGCAGACTCTGAATTCTGTGCATGGCCATTGTTCCTCCACACTCTCCCGTGGCTTTGTGCGTGCTTTTCTTTATGAGTGTTACACCAGAAACCCTTCCCACTGAACTATGTGTGAGAGCTGGATCCCACAGTGAAAGTGCACTTGGAGATCTGAATGCCTCATCCGGAGAAACTAAGAGAAGTTTCACCTGTCTAATTTCTTCATCATTTTTGGGAGATAATCTGAGGTTTTCAGAATCCAGCATTAAGGAGAAGCTGCTCAGAATACTATGGTTACACAGAGTACAGCTGTGATCTTATTCAGGTGTGACTTGCCAGCAAGGATACAAAGAAAAATACTGTAAATTACCTGTATTCAAAGTTCTGTGTCTGTCAAAGCATGCATGTTATCATCAGTTCATGAGCTGCTATGACAGCATACTATCATGGTTATGAATGTTGAATTCCTCTAATGATGAATGATATTCCAGAAATAAAAAAATATGAAGTTCAAAAAATGGAGGATGAACTCTCCCAGTCAGATACACATAAGTGGAATGACATTTTCTCAGAAGGTTTTATTGGGAAAGTTATCACTGACCTTTTCATTTTCCTAGAATAGTTGTACCCAGTGGGTTGCAACAGCATAAGAAATAAGATTTTTATCCAACCATTTTAAAACTGTAATTCTGCAAAAGTAGACTCCAGCTGTATTGCTGCTGTAAAGGCCAGAGATGCACCACACAAACTGATGCTCTAACAGAGCAGTTTTAAAAGTTGTGGCAGCTGGTATATTTGTGCTGTCAATTTATAGGAATGATGTCAACACACAGAGCAGCAATACAACTTACCTAGCCAAGGTAGTTGTACAAAAACTGAAGAAATCAGTCTATTTCATGTGCCCCCTTCTTGATGGAGTAGATTACTCCAAAGCAGAGTATACAAAACAATTACCAACAAGCAAAAATTTTGTAAACAATTTAAAACGTATTTATACTTGAAGTGTATAAGTTTACTTCAATATCTAAGGTGACAGAGAGACTTTCTCCTCATGATGATGTGTGCTGTCAAAATGCTGACACCAGCATTCAGGTGCTTTTTCTATTTTGTCATTAAGAGAAACATCCAGAGGATGCAGAATGATGTTTGCACCATGTGGACCACTGCAATTTGGCATGCACAGGCAGCTGGAAGAAAGGAACAACCATCCAAAAGGCAAAGGAACACAAACCTGTACTAAAAGGGAATCAAAATACAGTGTGTAAGCTAAGTGTCTGCCAAACACAGGGGTTACTGATTATTAACATAAGCAAAGCACACTTGGAGATTACTGTGTCTACAAACACAAGTGATGAAGTATATGCAGGGCTTTCTTATGCTTTAGATGCAATTAGAGTAAATCTTCTGATGTTTCTGAATTGTATGATCTGTGTTTCTTCCATGTCTTTTATTTCTGTATCACATATAAAATTTTCCTTTGTGCTTAGTGGCTACTCTCAACTCAGTTTTGCTGCATCAGTGCTTCTTACTGCTTTACGTAAAATTTGCATTCATTGATAATGTTGGTTCAGCCTAACTGTTATACTGAGCTTTGAACTAATTGCTCTCAATTAATCTGTTCCACTCTTTGATAGCTTATTTATCAGATTGGTAAAGATAGATTTAATGGTGCTTGCTGGAAACAAGTTCTTTAATTGGAAATACCTGAGTGCTTAGCTCACTTCGTGCTCTGGCAATTAAGGACAATTTGGAAAAGCGTTTTTCCCCCTACCTGATTAGATATCCAAAGAAGCAGACAAAACAAATGACAACACCACCTAGCAATATTGGTTAAAAATAAAAGCCCAGCAGCCAAATTACTTACTATGAGAAATGCGAACCATCCCCATCAATTCCAATGCTGTGTTACATTCATTTTGCTGTATCTTTGCCACCCAAGTAGGTAAATGGCAAAATTTCTTTCAAAATGCATAGCTCTATGCCTGCCTCTATACAATTATCCCTTTCCACAAATAAGCCAAATCAACAGAAGAAATTATTTTTCTTGATTAAGCTCCCACATTTCTCTTGGGATGAAACAAAACAAACAATTAATCTTTCCTTATTTGTTCTCAGAAGAACCTGCATCCCTTAAATGTACAATAACCAGGGTA
Organism: Zonotrichia leucophrys gambelii; assembly: GCF_028769735.1. Taxonomy (NCBI): domain Eukaryota; kingdom Metazoa; phylum Chordata; class Aves; order Passeriformes; family Passerellidae; genus Zonotrichia; species Zonotrichia leucophrys. The sequence goes on along the minus strand of NC_088200.1, from coordinate 67,051,317 downwards.
CCTGTGGCAGGCAGTCGGCAGCAATTAGGCTTGTGCTGAAAACGAATGGACTAGAGTCAGAATGCCTAATCTGCTGAGAGTTTCTACAGGAGGGCAAGGTTAGACCAGGAAAATTCCCTTGCTGTGGAAACACTGTTAAAAATTACCACCTGACTTCAGCATAATTAACAAGGTTTGGGAATTTATATGAACTGAGTAATTGAAAAGAATTAGCAAGAGATATATACATTAATCTTCGCCAGTTACAACATGCCTAATGAAATTAAAGGTTCTACTTCTGCTTCATGCTTTGTTTCTGCAAACTTTTTTCATCTGCAGAAGAAAAAGTATATTAGATAAAGACAATTTTAAGAAATTAAAAAGAAGAAACTGCACCACAAGCCTCAATTTCTACATCAATGCTTGAAAATTTTCTTATATATAACTCAAAGTGTTTATCAAAAGTAACCCTGGAGGTTTCTTATTTTAATGTCCATATTTTCAAAGTCTACAGAAAAAATCCATATCAGAGTTATAAATTTAGGCATCACTCAATGTGTTTTTGTTTGCAAATGTACCTTCACAGAAATCCAAGACTATCTCAGTCAAAAAATTCTGCAATTAATGGGTTTACTAAAATGAGCTTTTTCACATGTAACTAAATCTATATGATATTTGGAGAACACAGACAATAAGCAGGAGGAAAAAAAAAGACAATCAAAAGTGATATGGGTAGAGATAGACAATGTTAGAGAAGATAACAAGCATTTGTTATTCTTGTAAGCTACCCATGACCACAGGACCTTCCCCCCTTACTTCACCTTGAAATCCTTCAACAACTTTCAGAAAGGAGTCATCTAAGACTGCATAAATGCCAAGAAAAGGCAGCACACACACAGACACATGGGAATTACACCTGATGCAGAAGCATTCAATTTACTAAAGAACCAAAGAAGAAGGCTCACTACTCTGCCATAACCAGTCTGAGGAAGACTATTTGCCTCTTCCTCTGCTCACCTCTCTTAGCTACTGATAGAACAGCTCTCATGTTTTGCTTAGCAGTCCTTCTCGCAAAGAATTCTTCTGTTCCTATGCTCTTTCCTTTCAACATCTAAACCAGAAGTTCAAGAATTACTGCTTGTTTATTTCAGTATCTTTCTGGTAATCCCCTGTGATTAGTTCCGCAGCTTGTTGGGTTTTTGTTGGATTGTTTTTCTGTCTTTTTTTTCAGAATGGTCTATGTTAAATGACACAAAATATATTGGACAATAAAGTTATTATGGCACACTAGAATCAAGCTTTAATTCAGCTTCCTTATGTATAAGGATTTATTTAACATTGCTTACACATGTAGCATGATCCTACACTACTTTTTCCCCCAGAAGGAGTTCTTTATCCAAAGCACATAATAAATGGTTCAGTTATTTCATATTTTGTTTTCCTCCTCTGGCTTCCAAACACAGGCTATGTCTTATGTGCAGATTCAAGTCCTGATGTAAAAAAAGAATTCTACACTTCTTCATGAACATTTTCCCCTTGCCCTCATGTGCAATTTATAAATGTGTAAAGAATATTAATGGTGGATCTTCACTCACACAAAGAGTGTGCATTGTATGCAGAACAATGCTACCAGATTGTATAAGGTCAATGCAACCAAGGTCTAAACTATATTCTAATTTAGTGCTGTATACTACTGAACAACCTCAATGAAACATAGTGCATTACACTACACCTGCAATAATAAAATACTCCTTCAGCAGAAAATAAGTTTATCCCTTTATTAGCAATTCATTAACTTACGGACTAATTTTGAAGAAAAAGCCCTTAAGATTTACCTTGCTTTGAAAGTCCAATTTAAAAAAGCAATAGTCATTTGTATACCTAAATATAAGAATTACCTTATGTAAAACAGCACAGAAAAGGAACTGAAAATGTTTTTAAAGTGCTATGGATTGATTAAAAAGATGGGGGAAACCTGAATCATTCTACCAAACTTCAGGTGGTGATAATAATACTGTAGGAATTACTGCCCCCTTCTTCCTTCTTTATTACAATGGACAAACATTTTTTGACTTCCCTCCACCTTTGCCAAAGACCTTAAGGAAACCTATTAAATATCTATTAAAGAAAAAGAAAATTTACTGCCTACACATCAAATGTGGAGCTGCATTCAGGGAAAGGAAGGTGACTTCTTTTACCATAGCTAAATGAATTGTCTCATACCTTAGTATGGGATAGTCATCAGCAGATTAGAGGAGTGTGCCAGCCTGTGAGTTTTAGTACTCATAGTTCTGCTTTCATAGACTGTGACTTAGACAGAGAACTTAATTTCTTTCTCTCTCCTCTTAAATATTTTCCACTTATTCTGAGCATGTATAGTCATGACAGAGACCATTTCTCACTGTATGGAAGTGCATGATTAGTACACTTTGATGCTCATCTTAACTTTGGCAAAGAATGTAATACAATATCATTATGATACACAGTATAATGAAAAGGGAACAAGCACTTAGACATGGTTTCTAAATCTGTCACAACTACTAATGTAAGTTCTGTGCTTAACTGAGTAAAATTTATTTTGATCACTCTAACATGTAAGAGTAAAATAAGAGAGTTCATGCAGCACAATTCTATAAAGCAAACCACACAGAACAGAACAAAACCAAACAGATTATTGAAGATGAAGGAAAAAAAATATTAATCATAAATCACAACACGGCACAAGTTGAAAAGCAAAAATTTAACTCCTAAAACACAAACCAGGTAATTTTCTGAGCATTCTTGAAAAATGCTTTAAATAATTCTTCATAAATCTCTGCAGACAGACACTAAATGAATGGGTCTCCTTTAAATTATCTACAGAATTATTTTGCTTCCCTGTTTTCTTTGGCTTTCTGCTTCCTCTTAACAAATATGCAATCCTGCATGTGTCAGGCACACTCCTTTAAAATCCACAGCCATCGAGACCCAGCTATGTATCTTTACCACCAAAGAAACACGTATGCACAACAGAATCTTAAAAAAGCTGGTCACAGCAATGATGGATTTAAGTTATTAACCGATCAAAAAAAGATGGATGGTGGTCTGCTTTTCTTAATCTACATCATCATCTAGATCTATTTAAGGATATGTGGTACACTAACAAACTTAGTTAAGGTTTCGATAAAATCAGTAGAATAATCTGCCCTGTTACATTGAGACTGTATCGATCAATAAAATCACTTGTACTAGGAAAGTACTGTTAAGTACTGACAATCCTAGCCATTAATATTATTTAACACTCTGCTCACAATCTTTAATGAGGACAAAGAACATTTTGTCTTTTTATACTTATCATACCATTGCTTTTCGAACTCCTTACAGAAGCTGTTCAGCCTTGATTCTGCACACTAAATGGAGTTAGAGACAGAAGACACTGAATAATTTTGGATAATTGAGAGAATTTTCAATGTGATTAATAGATGTGGGTGATTCAACACACTTTCCAGCAAAACATTAGTTAAATCTTATTTCACTGAATCCAACTTTTTTTTGCAACTTTCTAATGCTGGGCCCTTTCTTCTCAGCATATTCTCCTGTATTTAAAATAAAACTGGTTTCCAGAAACAGCAATCAGGAAGATAATCATCTCTTCTGGACTTGATGGGAATTTTTTTTTTCGCAAATAAGCCAATTTGATCTTAAATTCGTTAGAAATAGATCCTAACAGTGAATGCGTATATAGGACAAAGGAAAGGACTGCCTCTGCAGGAACCTTCGTGGTGCCTAATGAATGATACAAGGAAGTCAAAGTCATTTCCATCCACTCCTGCTCACAGACATGGGGAATGGTTAAGCAGAAGCCTAGTGGGGAAAAAACCCCACAGGTTAGGCACACAGAGGACAAGGTGAAGAAGAAAAAAAATAAGCCCACATTTTACACAAAATTTCCATAGCTTAAAATTTCAACCTCTGAATTCAGCTTTTAAGTATATAACCAATTACCTCCCATGTGTAAAGCATTTGGTCTGAAAAAGCCTTTCAAGTGGCTTTGCACAGTCACATCACCTGCATGCCTCTTCATTATCTCTCTCTCTCTCTCTCTCTCTCTCTCTCTCTCTCTCTCTCTAGATACATCTCAATTATTCAAATATGTCTTCTCAACCACATAATTAATTCCTTTTCCTTTTTAGATAGTGGTCATGATAGATACAGGGTTCAGTTCTCAAAAACACATTAATGTTTAAACAAATATAGTAACAAACTGAAACACAAGTGTGTCTCTAACTACTTTAAGGATTATATAAGAAAGGTCATTGCTTCAGACTAAAGATCCATTTAGGACTGTATCCCAAAATGGCTATAAATGGACACCAATGAAGAGTATAAATGTGCAAGACTACCATATAAGACATTTTTCTTCAAAACAAAATCAGCTTCACGAGTTATTTCCACCTAGCGGACCTTCTATGCTTGCCATAAGCTATCCTTTCATATACCTTTCCAGCCTTCCAATTGAACGAACTCAAAATTTTGTGTTCACAACACTCTTGGGTGAAGGTACACAGGTATGTGGGAACAATTAAATGCTTGATACAGAACGGATTTTTGAAAATACAAATGAAGAAAAATTGTAATGAATGGATAAATGTGGTGAATGAACATGGACAGAATGGATAAATGTGATGAATGTGAACTGCACAGAAATAAAATTTAAATAGTTGAATGATCATTGAATAATTCTGAGATCATTTTGCCATTGCATTTCCATAATTGAATAGTAAGCAATTTGATTCATTTTTGTTGGGCAAAGGCAATAAAATGTCCCATAAAAGTGCACCTATTACTCACAGAGATCTCAATAATTCTAAATATCTCCAAAAGCACCAGTCACGTCTACAGCTATTACATATGTAACATCAAAAACTGTTCCACTTAGAAAGCACTTACAGACCTCATCTGATACTAGAGGTCTGTATCAGCTTAAGCCACAATCAAGATCTTCCTGTCTTTATATGAAGTCCTAGTTTTTGTTCTGCTTAAGAGAGCTCACATAACTTTTATGTACTACTACGGGATCATTTTTTCCACTACTTCAAAGAGAAGAGAAACAATGAAAAACCGTGTACATCACCAAGCATTTCTTTTCCCCAAATAAATTTCTTTTCTTTTCTGATTCTACTCCTACTCCAGAGTTCTGAAGCAGGATTTCAGCTGCAGTTACAGAACAGGCTATTTCGCTATTGAAAAGCAAAGCTCTAGCAAACACATTATGTGGAGTACTTGCACACTAGCATCAGGAGCCCAGATGCCTCATCTTAGAGCAGAGATCTCTCCAGTCTTCTTGACAATGGATAAAGTTACAAATGTCTGAATTCGCATTCCTTCTTGTTAGAACAGCAAGAGGTCAACAGAAATTGAATCAGTTAAGCAGTGAAGATCTAATGAAGCTCCTCATAAGGTGATGGAAAACTTTCTTCTTCACAATTTGATAAAAAACCCTGAGAAATCACATTAACACAGCCCTCAGAATGATAGTGAAAAGGGACAATCACTGAAGCTTGAAGAAAGCACAATTCTTATCCCCAGCTGAATATGAAATGCCATACTAAGTTTGAAATGCTCTGCAACAGACTTTTCAAATCACCAAAAGAACCTTTCAGTATTTTTAACAGAATCTAAAACTTTTATGAAGTAATGTAACAAAATTACATCAACTTAAAAGAAAATAGTACAAAAAATTTGTTCATATCCACTATCCCATCAGAAAACGCTATTTACTTATTTAAACTTTACTGCAAGGAATTATGCATCAATGCTTATTGAAGTAATTAAAGAAAATCATAGTGGCCCATGAAGATAAGACAGCTGGAGCCAAATTTTCTATATTGACAGTTTGTCCTCTGCAGTCTAACTACAGAAATAGCTCATTTGTCCTCAGTTTTTGCAATTGCAGTTGAACTGTTCCCCCAAAAAGAGTAAAAGAAAGCAATATAATAATGTGTACTTTTCTTCTTAATATTTCTGATGAGCTTACTCATAAAGCAACTCCACATTATTCATTATATTATTACATCCACTGTTTTCCTAACTTCACCCTGCTGGAAACTAAGACAGCTAAGGAGTATAGAATTGGATTTTAATTTCTTAAAAGAAAAATTATAACAGAGATGGTTTTACTTATGGTTCTCAGGAAAGATTGGTAGTTAAAATATTTTTAAAGAGAACTGCATTCTGAAGAATACTGAAATATAGTCAAAGTGCTTCTCAGATCTCCAGATTATTTCCTTAAATGGAAAACAAATTTCTAGTCTAGTTTCATAAATGCCATAATTCATTTTTAAGATTTGGATTCCTGAAACTACTGGAATGTTGAAGTTCATCAAGTCTTCATGTCTCACAGCCAAGGAGCACTTTAACCAATCTTATCTCCAGGAATCAGGACTGTTCTCTTTGTAAAAAAGTTCAAGAAAAAATAAAAGGCAAGTATGTTTTCTTGACCTCAGCCAAGAGAGAAATATTAGCTCTACATATTAACTCTGGTTAGAAACGTATGTACATAGAGACCCTACATTTATACAGAGTACTTCAGAAGGTCTACAACTCTCTGTTTTATATTAGAGCCTTGCTAGTCAGAAGAAGAATTTCTTCAGGTCACCCAGACCACATGAAATGAGTTAGTACTCTGAAATTAATAAAAAATATGGGCCTCCTTCAAAATCTCTCCCTATAAGCAAATTACTTCAGTGAAGACTTAGCAGCAGTTATCAAGTCTCATGCTGAGGTGTGGGTGCCACTTCAAAGTGAATTCTGTTAACGATGCTTGTTATCTTGTTGGACTGATGATATCAGCAAATGATGAGATTTCTTTAGCCCAAGGGGGTTGAAAATATCTATTCCATTGAACTTTAAAAGGCAGGCCTGTCAAAGGGCAAGTCCCTGGGGTAGACAGACTGGATGGCAATAACATCCAGTGTCAGCTTACTGGGACAAGGATATGACCTAACTCCAAATGAGCAGGTGGCTAGATCAAATTCTTCCCCATTACCAATTCACAGGAAATAAGCTCTGTAAAAACTGCTCCTGCAATAGTATATAATATAAAATGTATTTGTAACAAATACTGCTCCGATCCAAAGCAGCTGCAGCTGCTCTGATAGCCAGTTAGATGAAGTCCCTCCAGTGTCACCCCTCAACGTTCAAAATAAGACTCCAACTACCTGTTCACTTGATCCATGTACAAAATGACTTACTGAACTCAGACACAGTAAAAACTGTGGGAGTTCTCAAGTGATTTTTGTCTTATTTAAATTCACATACAAACCAAATTACATTTCTGTATTGCTCTGTGAAAACAATCAGTCCAAGACTGGACAGTGGATGAAAAAAACTCAAACCAAACAAACACCATCCAGAAGCTACAATGCTAGTTTATCAGTGTGCTTCATCATCTTCCACACTTACCTTCACCTTGTGGTACTTTAAAGCAAATACATTTATCTACACTCACTACTATGAGGGAACACAGGCTTTCAGGGCAGATCCTTTAGGCAGCCCTTCTCAAATTATAGGCACCTTATACAACCAGCTGCTTAAAATCCTTATCTTCTACCTTTCTTCAACACAAAGCTCCTCATGAAGCCCATCAAGAGAAGATATTTCTAACCATAAATAAATATGAAGTCCAAATCTTACTGCGTACTAAAACTACTATCAAGACAGATTTTTGTGAGCAATAGTGTAACCCAGTGATTTATTTTACAACTTCAAAATCAAAACCACAAGGATTCTCATCTCTGCTGTACTGCAAGCTACAAGCTCAGATATACAAGTAAGTAACTATAAAGTTACTTAGTCAATGGCCACTACAAGGCAGTAAAAGCTGGTTAAGTACTCTTCTACTGACAGTAACAGGTGTTTTGAGATTCAGAGGAGACCAAGGGGAGGCATCATTTTCAACATCCTTAGGAGGGGAAGAGGAGGGGTAGGCACTGATCTCTTTGTGGTGACCAGTGACAGGACTCCAGAGAATGGTCTGAATTTGTATCAAAGGAGATTTAAGTTTGATATCAGGAAAAGTTCTTCATCCATAGGGTGGCTGGGCACTGAACAGGCTCCGCAGGGCAGTGGTCACAGCACCAGCCTGACAGAGCTCAAGAAGTGTTTGGACCAAGTGCTCTTGGGCACATAGGGTGACTCTTGGGGCTCTGCTGTGCAGGGCCAGGACTTGGACTCGATGATCCTTGTGAGTCCCTTCCAATTCAGTTTATTCTCTGATTCTGTGTTTTTCTTGTTTAGCAAAGACTAAATCAGCCCAGCTTAAGTGCTTTGTGCTGTAGTTTAAGCTCATGCACAGAGACATTTACCATGATAAACAGAGTAGTAATAGCTTATTTCTTCATACTACTTTGCTTTAATGTTTGGGGCCACAATCTGTCATTCACTTATCTTTGCATCTGTTTCCTCATTAATAAATTAAACATAATCCTTCTTTCCTCTTGTCAGTCAGTTGATTGTTCTCAGTATTCACAAGGACTCTGTAAATATTATTAAACATGCAGTTGAATTACTAAGCATATTAGTGCTCTAGTCAATTGTTTCACAGTATAAAAAACAATAGTAGCACATTCCAGTCAAACTTGTAAAATATGAAAGTCTTACTTAAAAATAGTGTAGATAAATCATTCTTTCAAAATTCTATTAAAATTGGTCTACTATAACAAGAAAACGTTCTGACGCAACCTTTCAAAAACAGAAGTAAAATAAGCAGTCTTATGACAATTAGCTGCCAGTGGCTACTGATACATTAAAAAATAATAAATAAATAAATATTCTTTGTAGCTCACAATTTAATAATACTTCATTTATTTGTAATTTTGCTGCTCTTCAGAAAGATATAATGAAATGTTTCTGAGCTCCTGTCCATCCACTCCAAGAAACAAACAACTTGTGCTGAAAGCATTTAAAAGGGTGGTTTCATCATGAAAAGGTCACAAAAAGTAACAAGGTCCTGGCAACTGCAGCACCTTCCATCTTAGACAGAGGAATGTCTTGCTTTCTTTATTACTTAGTAGAGAATGATTCTACTACCCTCATTTCATGTCAATATTTTTATCTGCATTTAATTACAGACAACGATTTAGTTGAAAATATCTTAAGAACCCAATATGGATAGACCTTGTCAGGTACAGGTCTGCATTCGATGACCATCTGCATGGTATGAATTCATTGAACATTACATCTATGTAATAGCTCAGTATTTGCATATGGTTCTGGCTGGCTTTATACAAAACAATTAATGACTGGCATGTCTTCGTAAAACTTTATCTGCTGCACAAATGTCTGGCTACAAGCACCACCACTGCCTAGTGACAGTAGTAGCCAAACAACTCCTACAGATAAACCGTCAGTAGTACCACCTGAAAACATGTTTGCAATATTTTACATAAATGGTGTTAAATAAAAAACTGATCACATTTTCTGAAATTGTAATATATTTCTACACTGTGCTTTGACAAATGCTTAGAACTATTAAAAGATGTCTCATAACTGAAGTGCCTAATTACGAAATTTTTATTGTCTAGAACCAGGCTCTAATTATCTTAAATGTTAAAATTTTACTGATGATTAATTCTGCGTTCTACTAGTGGGCACAGAAATTAATTACTATGACAAAAGCATTAACAACTTTTCTTCTTGTTTAAATTAGTATACACATTGGTATGCATATAACTTAGAGGCTTGTCATGTTTTTAAACAAATGATGCCCAGCAGTCCCTTCCAACCTAAACCACTGCATGTTCCTATGACAGCCAACAGCAATAGAATAGAGGAAGAGTTAATTCAATGGGCAAGACTGCAAAAGAACAAGAATTGACTAACTCTTCCAGTAGGGGGAGATGTTCTTTTACAGTTTATCAGCAATTAAAAGTAATAACCAGATTACCTCTCTACCTTTTTAATGAAATCATCTGCTTAAGACTAACTGGTACATGTGCCTTGGTAGTGATTATGTCCAAAAGAAAGTTGTATGGAAACCAGAAAAACCAGTGTGAGTAAAGAGGCAAGTGTGAGTAAAAATAGAAGACTCTTATTCTTGCCTTCATCCCAAAACAATTATGTTTTGACACATTATTTCTATCAACCCCTTCAGTAAAACAGCACTTGGATTACTGTAGCTGAAAGTGCAGTGAATTGGGAACATGTTTAGAGGAATACCTTCATCTAGTTTTGCCACCAGAGAAACAGCTGTGAATGTACACCGCAGGACATTTTTTAAAGCAATCACGGTGACAACAGAAATTCCAGGTATTAAAAATGAATGGATTTATTCCTGATATATTTAGACGTCTATACAATTGCATCATTCCTGAAGACTCCTTTTATTGTCTTTATCAAAATCATGACCCATCTAGGTAGATCCTAGGACTTAAAGCAAATGTCCAAACCAACTGAGATTAATATGAGATGACAGGTGCCTATTTCACCTAGAGGAACAATTCATATACAGGCATGTACAGCAGAGTGATATGAATTTAATGAGCTGATGCTTCCCTAGTCTGTCAAAATAGAGGTGAGCTAACTAAAGCCTCATAGTTTTTCTGCAACATTTTTGATTGGTATAGACAGAACAACTTTGGAAAGAATAACATTATTTTCCCCATTTTAGGCAGAAGAAAATTAAGGTTCACCAAAGTCAATGAGCAGCCTTTGGAAAAATCAGGAAAAAAAAAGCAAAACAGTCTGGATTTCTAGCTTGTAGTTCTGCTAAGTGAACAGAAATCACTGCTGCTGGTAAGTATACAGATTACTTCCCACTTCTAAAACTGCCTATCAGTAACATGCCACACTTCCTACTTTCTAATGCTGTGGAAATGGATGCTGCTTTTACTCTCAGCAGGCTGCAAGGAGACACACCTGCAAGTACAACTCCAAGCCTTGTCGTCGCTGCTCCAGGACTTTGGGGACCCAGTTTCTCACGTGCTTTGAAGGGATCTCTGGTGTTCTTATGAACTTCTTGAGCTGCGAGAAAGAAAGACAGAAAGAAAGAAAAAGAAAAAAAAAAGAGCATAAAAACCTATGTATTAAGGACAACAGCATGGAAATGAAGTTACTTACAATCATCTCCCTGAAATAATAACAGCTGTCATACCTACAGAATGCGGTTAAAAATCTTTACTTCCAGTTGCCCTGGATAGTAAAGAGGAACCCTACTAACAATTTTTTGTGACTAATAATGAAATGGCAACCACTACATGAGAATATTTGAAATTAGATTTTCCCATTAGTCTACCTGGGACAATACCTCACAACATTACCATAACATAACCAGAAATTGCCTTGCTAAGTGCAGTGAACACACGATAATGGCTTTTAGTTCGAGACTTAGGCAATTATAAACAGGTGTGAAAAGTACAAGGAGGCGTGCAAACCATTTCTCTAGAGAGTTGGCAATCAAGACAAAAATATTGATGCTCTCAAAGTGTACCAAGAGACTGACAGTCTGTGTTTAATATCTTACACAGAGAAACTGCAAGATTGTCCCTGATTATATTTCAAAGACAGCTCCATAACTATTCCTCTAAAGATTCCCACAGGAAACCTTACACATGTATCTACATAGATCTATACATAACATGTATCTATATAGATCTATACACACACAAACACACACACACACACATATATATATTTATATATGTATACATATGATAGTATATACAAAGACAAAAACATGCAACCTGACAACACTAAAAGTCCCCTTGCTGGAGCAACACATTTTTTTAAAATCAAAAAATATTAATGTTTTACTCAAAACTACAGAGCAAAAATAATAACTGAAATAAACTCTGTTGCATTTTAATAGAAGGTGGCATTCTTTCTGTTGAATACTGCCTCTGAGTAAATCTGAAGCAAAGACTGCAAGGAAAGAAACTCAAAATTGACTTTGACATGCATACCCATGGGAGACTGAGAATTTACATTTCATCTGTTAGCTTGCTGGGATGTCACTATAGGAAAAAGCAGTGGCAACGTATCAACATCTCTGCAATCACAAGTATCGAAGCTGCAGCCGGGAAATCTCAATTGCTCTGGAAACATTTTGCAACTTCCTTATTTCTTAACAGTGCTAAATTACAATTAAATGTGAAGTGAGAAAAACAACTTGAAAATAAAACTCCAAACCCAGCTACGTTTACTAACTGATCTTAAAAACAGAATACAACCCCCCATTTTTCCTTCTAAATTGATTGGGGATGTTGAAGAAACTACAGTCACTGCTGTTGTGAACTATGACAGCACCTGCAAGCAAGCAACAAATGAGAAGAACATGCCAGATGAGTGCAGACAAATCTGAAACTATACAAGCGTCCACCAAGACTTAGCTGCTTACAAGATAAATACTCTGTGGCTGGTAACTCAGCTGGTGATTAACAATCCCCTGGTGCTCTGTGGCCCTGTTACATATAAAACATTCAAATCCCAACTATTTAATGTGCTGGCATAGATACTGGTTGTAAGTATAAAGCCAACATTACACAGATATACAAAAGATATACTAAAAGCCCATTTTCTTATGCTTACAATAATCCAGTCATATATATTGCTATAAATAATTATAACAATGTCAAGGAATATTAAGCAAAACTATGTATGCATTAGCTGTCTTGCTTCAGACTTGTTCCAACACAAAACAAAACACATTTCTCTGAGGACTATTACTGCCCACAGTACCTTCCTGTCTGTAACACTGACCTAATGCCTATTGACATGCTGTAGTCTCTATTTTCTGCAAGACCTAAAGATGATGAACATGATCAAGTAAAGGGTTATTTGCCCAATTATGAAAAGATAATATGATGTAGAGTATACACTAGATATTCTAAAATTATAGACAGCTTGCAAAAAAAGGATGTTTTACATTTCAGATTTTTGCAAATTTCACTGCAATAGTTTTAACATTGTGACCTTCTAGGACAATTATATTTAAAAAGAACTACCAATATTTATTAACATATGGGGAAAGAATTATAAAAAGATATTTGGGGATAAATATGAACAAATGGTTGTATTTTAAATTATGTTATACCCCTAGAAATAATTTAATTCTTGCTAAAAAACTTTCCAAATGAGAATAATAAAACTTCTGTTCAGACATATATAATACTGTAACGGGTATGGTGCATAGCCTGACAGGCAAGGTATGTTGTTCATAATCAAGGCAAAGCATAATGGTCTATGCCAGCTATTTCATAGAAGCCAGCATCTGTGGGTCGTTTCTGTGAAAAGTATAAATTGTACTCCTGGTGTAACATGGGAGTCTTGAAAATATTTTAAACCTTTTCCACTACAGCCAGATTACACAGGAAGTGGGGCTTTACTTTCTTATACAACTGGAATCTATGAAAGACTGAACCCAAAACAGAAATCCAGATGCATTCTTGGAAACAGCTTTGTTTAAAAAATATAATTAATCAAAACATTGATTGGCATTCTGATGAATGAATAATGTCTTCTAAGAGCAACAGCCTTCCTTCCTCCCCACAATGCCAGTGAGGCACATGGTTCTCCAGCAAAAGGCACAATCTCCTCATCAGCCTCTACATCCATTTTCTACCACAGGCGTTCTCTACAGAAACTTTGTTTCTCCTATCTACAGACCTCTCCTACATTAAGGGCACCTAGAATATGCAGCAAGTCTAAAGACACCTTTCCAATTGCCATGTACTCGCAGGAATTTAGAATAAAACATACATTTCAAATTAAAGGGGAAGAGAGGAGAATAAAGACCATATTGGCATGCTGATAGCAAACTGATGCAAATACCTTCTCTAGCATTTTTGTAACACTGAAAGCACTAAGGTTCAGAGTATGAGCTGTTCAACAATACCAACCAAAATTTTACAACTTCAAAAAGTAAGACTTATTGGAAACATATATTGTTGCAAAAATATGATCTATGTTTTGCATCTGTGCAGGGAACAAATAAGAAAAAGTCTCTATTCCTTTGCAGAGTAACAGAAATAGCAAGTGAATAAGAAAACAAAACAAAGTGAAATGTGATGCAAAGTGCCTGGTTAGAATATCTGGTTTTCAGATTTGTTTATTTGCTGCTATTTCTGCAGAGAGAGAAAGGGGGCATCATTTATGGTTTTTCTGGTTCTATAAGAATCTCTGCAAAAGGAGTTATTGCAGTGAAAATGGTGTACAAGAAGACAAATCTGAGTGAGACTGCGGTCATCCACAGCTTTTACGTGGAGTAATTGTGCAGCTCCAGAAATTACAGTGAAGTTAGACCAGCTGTCCCATCTCTCTGGCTAGATGGAGAATGCCAGTTATGTGATGTGGATCCTCCACCAGTTCTGCTTTATGTCCATCCTGCGATGGGCGTGGACAAGCCCAAGTACTCCCTCTGCAAGAGGAGGATACTGTCAGTCTTGCAATCATTTCAGCGGATGATGACTGCTTGGAGCATGTCACCACACCCCCTATGACATGAGTCACCACCAGGTGGTGTGGCTCTGGGACATCCATCATCCTGGAGCACCACAAAGGTGGGCTTCAAGAAGGAGTGCTCAGGTGTCCTGTGGGTGGCAACCAGCCTCCGTGCGCTCATTGAACTGCTTTCAGAACCATGGTATGTTCCTGCAGACACTGCAACCACGGATCCATCATGGGATGGAGACATTTGGCAACAGTGTTGGATGAGCCATGGTGGAAGACACCACCCCAACCATCCCAACCAAACACAGGATGAATGCAGAGCTGCTGGGCTGGATGCTGGCGGTGTCCCTCCAAAACTGCATAGTGACATTCGTGCAGCAGTGTGTGTGTGTGTGTGTGTGTGCTGCTGGGCAATGCAGCAGTAGAAGGGCCACCTCCTCCACTGCTGCTGGTGGGGATCCTGGCAGTCACCCCTTGGCTCCCATTGCCACCATTGCCATTCTACAGAGCAAGAAGGGTTCCTGGCTGAGTCAGGGAAGGCTGTGCCCAGGTCTGCCACTTCCAAATGGCACAGTAAATGCTCCCATGAAGGGTCACAGCAACTCCTAAAGAGAAGGGAAAGAGACCCCCAAGGCCTCTCCAGCAAACAAGAGCCAGCACCATATCAGTGATGTTGGAAGGCGCCTTGGAACATGGCTAAAACAGGACTAGTGGTATGTGTCAGCCCTTAGCAGCTCCCAGCCCAAACTCTTGAAATAAAATAAATGCACAATCTACGGGGAAAGTCTCAGTGTTATTAACAGTATAGATTCTGTCCTCGCTCCTTTTTGCTTTTTTGCCAGGTAGGATGGAATGTTAATCCTGATGGCTCCTTCTACTTGTGTCAGGTACTGTATCATTGCTCCTCTACATGCAAGCACTGCCCAGCTGATCCTGTTCCGAGATCGGAGTCTCCAGACCCAGCCCATGACCCACTGCTCATCATCCCAGGCCTGTTTCCTCTTCTCTGTACCTTCTGCTCCATGTCCCTGGGCTCTGCTCTCCTACCAGCCTGCAACGCCTGGGGCAGCCTTTCTATGGCGGCATCCAAATCTCTCCTCTTGCCTGGAGTCACAATTTGGTGCTGGTCTCCAGAGTCATACCCTGCCATAGCAGGAGCCCAAGAAGGGGAATCAAAAAGTCCTGCCCCTGTGAAGGAACAGCTGCACAGCTGCCCAGATGGTGAGCAGCCTAGAAAAGGCTTCTGCCCACAACCACAGGCTTTCTTCTCCCTTTTCCATATCCAGCATTGGTGTTGGCTTTTCTTCTCCTCTGCTTGCAAAGGACCCACCTGCAGGTGCTCAGCAGATAGATGCCAAGTGACTGAGGATACTGAGTGTGCTTAGTTTGGAGAAAAGTATGATGAGGGATGATGTCATTACTTCCTGAGGAGGGGAAGTGGAGCCGGAGGTGCTCGGCATTTCTCCCTGGGATTCAGTAACAGGACATGTGGGAATGGCTCATAGCTGTGCCAGGTGAGGTTCAGAGTGAACACTTCTTCACCAAGAGAATGATCAAACACTGAAAGAAGATCCTTAAGAGGTGGTGGATGTCCCAAGCCTGTCAGGGACATTTGAACAATGCCCTTAATATAATGCTGTAATTTCTGGTCATCCCTGCATTGCTTAGGCAGTTCAACTATATAACTGTACATCTTTTCCAACTGAAAATATTCAATCATATTTCTAATTCTAATTCTGTACTACATTACATTATACAGTACTATACTATTCTAACAATACTGCCTACTTGGAGAGGGCACATTTTAAGAATATAAATCCTGATTTTTGCCCCTTAATGTGCCCTAGCCTATTTCACTGTATAAACTCTATTCATCTGCTTTACCTTCAACTGCAGAATTATTTTCATCTGTAAAACAAAGCACTCATATATCACAAAGCTTAGTGGTGGGTGAATGAGCTATTTTACTGTTTCTGACACTGTTGCTTATTTGGTTTCACATTTAATAGGAACACAAGAATGACAATATCTGAGACATATCTCTAGTAAAACAATAAACAAGGAAATGAGTATATTAATAAATGGCAGATGACACCACTACTGAGGCAAGAAGCAAATAGTCAAGAAGCACTAGCACATCTTAATTATGGTGCAGCAAAACAAATGGGTCTTGCCTTTAGATTTTGATGGGTCAATAGTTGCCCTTTGCTCAGACAAGTTTGCTTAAACTTATACACCTTACAAGCCTGGCAAAATCATCCTCAGGTTAATGCTTCTTTCCTGAGCTAATTCAGGACCACCAGCAAACGTAATAGTGGAAGAAAACTCCTCTGAAGTTGCACTGGCAGGGGCTGTAAATACCCATGCTGATCTCTGTTGTTTGCAGAGGAAGCTCATCCACAATGAAGGCAAGAAGCATCAGACAAAGTAGCTGATTGTGCCCACACTCCACTGCCACTCAGACCTACAAACCAAGAAACATTTAGTTGACCCAGATCCTAGGACTGAAGCTCTTCAGGACAGTCCCACTGCTGGTAATGGGCTGCAATGCTCCTCCAGAATTCTCCTTCACAATACCTGGTCTCCATAAAGTAGAGAAAAAAAAAAAAACCCACACCTTTCAGCTGCACAGAAGTCTTTCAGTTCAGCTTGGAGAGAAAAATTCTTACTTTAACAAACAATGGTCAAAGCAATTTACAGAAGTATTAGTGGAAAACCAGCCTTGAAAGCACCGAGCTCCCTTCTATATGTTACTGAGATGATTCAGTAGACAAGCTTAGCATTTATTTTATGTTACATTAATTGAGATGCTTTACTCGGTCACTTTCGTATCTGGTTTTCTCAAGTACAAAAGTTGTTTCCTCATCTTTACATATGGCAGGTTAGTAACAAAATGTATAGATCTAACAAATTATTTGCCTAACTGGGAAAAAACCACTCTATTTGTGGTTGGCATGGGATTTATTTTGTGACTTTACAAGAAGACAAAAACATACTACAGACAGTATTTTAGCCATACAGCATGTAAACAATAATCAAAAAGAAAAAGAGACTTAGTAAATGTGAGAAATCATCATTCCCTTCTACAAAACAAAGAAGAAATTGATTTAGTTAGGAATTAATTTCCAGAGGCATGAATCACAGGATGTATTTATGATAAACCATGTACATGAGAGAGGAAAACCACAATTACAAGAGAGAGGAAAACATCAGCGAGGCAAAACAAAGCAACATATTATAAAGTAAAAGATCAGTACCTTCTTATGAAGTGCATGGAATTCACTATACCTCTTCTCCACAAAATGCTTCCTTCCACTCACCAGCACTTCTATTTTAAAGACCTGAAAATCATAAATAATAAAAAAGAGGGTAATGTTACTTGCACAAAACAGTTCAGTGACATGGCTGTGACTGCACATTTTACCACAGTCATTCTTCTAAGTAGTCCCAAAAAACTCAATGTGCCTCATGAGTTGCAGAAGTACAACACTGATGAACGGTAAATACGGCTGAATCTTCTGTTAACCTGTTCTTTCAACAAACATATAAAAAACAGCTTAAGCATGGACTATGTGCATTATATTAAAAACTAAGCATTAAAATATCTCCTTTCAGAAAGACGCAATACACTTTGAACTAATCAAAATAAAAAAATAAAGGTAAGGACAGAAAAAAAAAAAAACCAGGGAGAAATTGGTAGGGACAGAAAAAAAGAAAACAGGGAGGGGTTTAATTCTTTTCCCTTCTTACAATGCAGTGTACTAATACATTCACACATGTCCAATAAGAGCTGGGCAATATATGCATTATGTTATGCATGGAAATAGAGAAATAAATGCAAACACTATATTCTAGGCTAATTTCCTCCTAACCTACAAATTCACCTCTAGTCTCAATTGAACTTGTGCTATGTACGCTCTATGAAAAAACAAAACAAAACGCACACATGGCAAATGCTTGTTTTCTTTGTATGATACATGTGACAGCTTTTGTTGCTGCCTGTGGAAGGTTGAAAGGCCAGGAGAAGCAACTCTCTGGATCCACTAATTAGTAGTCACTAACATGACATTTTCTTCATTCTCAGGTCAGCAGGTCAGTTTTGAGGGCAAGTGACGAGAAATATTTCGAGGTACTCAAGAAAATATGGTCTATTAAATGAAGACAAAATCAGCAGAGAATTAATACAGAAAAGGTGCCTGTTCTATCTAGGAGTTCTTTGTTTTCTGATTTGCCCAGAAAATGCTGGAAATAATTATTTTCAGGACAATGAGAAACAATGTTCAGCACAGATGATCACATCAAGACCCAAAACTTAGCCAAATAAAATGTTCTTTGAAATAAATTTGCAAACAGTGTTTATGCCTGAATGCAGAAAAAAGGGGTTTCTGTCACAACATGCCCAGCCAGCATTGATCAGAGCAAACACTGACATACCATACTGGATAAACACTTCCTATTGTCCACTAGAACCTGCCTTACAAACAGGTCAAAATGCTATGGTTTTCACTGGCTAGCCAAACAACATTAAAAACAGACAGCATTTTATTTAATCCAGACTGAAATGCTTTTACCTTTGTTTGAATGAAGTATGGATAGGACCACAGTAATATTTACATTACCAAAATTCATTTGGGTTGCTGTAATAACCTGTGCTACATCTTTGAATAGGACTATGTCTGTGTCCTAACAGTACAAGCAGATGATCTTATTTGGGTGCATTGATTTCCTACCCCCCATCCTCCTTCTATTTGGATTACTTTGGAAGGACAGCCAGCGGCTATACAATTTTCCTCCTCACATGAAAAAAATCCAAGGCACTCCTACAACTTTAGGTTCAGAGTTGTAAAGAGAATCATATGCAAAGGAAAATCAATGGAGAAATTTTTCTTTAGTTAAGTCTTAACATATCAATTAAATGAGAGGAAAATATTATTTACATTTCATATTCTACCTACTACATAAAAGAAATAGTTCTGCAAGGAACAATTTGTTTTGGATTGCACAAGAACAAAGGAGTTTTAAGGATAACTTGTTAGAAAGAATAGGTAACAAAATATGAAAGCAGTTAAATGAAAAGTGATCATGGGTCTCTAGCTAAGGTGTTGCAACAGTTTTGTATTTACTTGATTTTTAAATCTCTGGGAATTACGAGGAACTTTATAACACCCACTTACACATCAGTCAGCTAAGGCCCACTCACCACTTTAACTTTTGCACTTCTGTTGGCTACAGGATTTGCCAAACAATTTGGAGAAGTCTAAGGGGCTCCTCCCTCAGCTACAACCACTCCCTTGGCAGGTAACTTTCTTGTGAATCACAGCCTGGCACGTGAAGTTCCATTTTGATTTTATTCATTCGTGTGTCTTCAGAGAAATATCTGTCCCTCTGAAATCTAAAAACTCATTTTTCATAAAGGAGAAGAGTGGATTATGTGAAATGAAATATAAATCCCTATGTGGACCTTGTTTTCAAAGCATGTATCTATTTTGTTCTGTGTTTCATCATGGGTTAAGGAACTACATAAATGGTTTCAGAACACCAAAAACTATGCTACATTTATTCTTCCTTCTCTTTTAATAACAGTTTCATAATTTTTGCTAATGTAATGACATTGAACAATGTATTTGACAGTTACTTTCACAGAAGGTGAAAGAAGGAAGCATAGCTTCTCCTGAAAAGTAATGTTATTTCAAAATACAGACACTGCCACCCTTACGCCCTCAACTCCTTGCACCAGTGTAAAGGCTTTAACTTGCCCCCCACTATCCAGAGGCCTCAGATCCAGCTTTAAAAGACACCTAAAATTTACAAAAGCAACAGCAACTGCTATGCTTGAAGTTGAGTATCACTGAAAACAAAACTGTACAAATGATGTTTCTAATCTACTCATTGTGGCACCTAGACTTTGGAAATATAAAGAAATTTGTGATAAATAAGTGGACAACCAGAAATGTTTTCATCTAATTTAAATCTAAATATTAAACTGATTTACAAAGTAACTTGTAAAGCAGAAATGCAAGAAATAACACAATTGTATTTATAAACTTGCATGATTACATGATTTAACTTAGACTGAATAAATTCCAGGTTTGCCTCGTCACTATTTACCAGATCACAATTCACAAGAGCAAATTAAAAACCATACGAATTAGTTTCTGTGCCACTGTTTCATAAAATGACATGGCTTTGTGTGAAAAATAAAAAATACATTAATCTGAGAGAAAGATAGGATCTCTTAATGGATACAAAATAGCTATAAGCAAACCTCGCACAAATTTAACTGTGCAATTGCAGGCCCTGGCAGAAAAACAATATAAGGAAACTGGTGAACACAGATGAACGTGCCAAAATAAAGACGGAAGAAGTATGGGGGAAAAATTGCAACAGTGCTAGGAAATTACTTTTCTAGTAAAAATGTACATGTTCCTTGAACAGATAACTCTCAAAAGATATATGACTTTTTATAAGTGAAAGATACTTAAATGAAAAATGCAAGAATTAATCTCTGAATTAGACAAGCAAAATACTTTTCCCATAGCCATTGGAATACCAGAAATTACACTTCCCTGATCAATTTGCAGTTCATCCTGACTAGGACACAAGGGACCACAGATTTTAAGACACCAATTAGAAAACTCCAAGAGTACTTTGAAACTAAAAACATCTCACTGTTCTTGGTTGCTGCCACAATAGTTATCAGTGATGTCTGCACATAGCTACAAGATCATTAGCCATTAAAAGCATTTTTCCAACAGACGTTAACACACATTAGCAATGTATGGGGCAAAAATCTCTGCATTGGATATCAGTATGAATAATGCTGATTTCTTAAACTGGCAGAATTGCAGCTCTGCCACCGTAACTCATAACCAGATTTGTGATGAAATTTTCAAAAAAAGAATTCCTAAGGTCTTTGTTAATAAAATAGTAAAAACTTTCAGGTCTGAGTACAAAACAAATTTACACATAATTTTTTTCCCCTCTTCACTTTGTTCCAATTATATGGATTACATTCAGATCCTGGAAACCATTTTCTTTTCTTATTGTTAGCAACCATCCCTGATTTTTGCCATTTTACTGAATTCATCTGTTTCTGATCATTACCAAACCTCTAAACTAATGGTCCTTCTAAGATACTTTCAAGAACATACACGTTTCTCTTCTTGTTGCAGAAGCTTGACAGTGCCACATAGCAACTAAACTGGATTATATACGGGCAATAAATTGGTACTGTATCACTGGGAATTTTGAAGATAGAAAGCACAAAAGGAAGAAAACAGGAACTAATAAGATGTACAAAAACTGCCCATGGTGCCCACAAGTGCATGTCATGTATTGTGGGTAACACTGACACTGCCTCCCGTCAGCTCTTACCTATGTCACATATGTATACTGGATACAAA
Source organism: Zonotrichia leucophrys gambelii (assembly GCF_028769735.1). Classification (NCBI taxonomy): domain Eukaryota; kingdom Metazoa; phylum Chordata; class Aves; order Passeriformes; family Passerellidae; genus Zonotrichia; species Zonotrichia leucophrys. Next base: position 67,029,511 of record NC_088200.1, on the reverse strand, counting down.
AGGACATATTTTATCTGGTAATCTGATGCAAAAATATGCAGTTCCTATAACTTAATCTCAAAAAATCATGCAATGATCAATTTAACAAAAAAATGCAGGCAAGAATGATAAATGTGACCATGAGTAGGGATGAAAACTAACAAATGTAATAACATCTCAGTTTGGTCTTCTATTACACAAGAAATACACAGATGACTGTCACATTCACTCATAGAAATTATGCCGGCTATATAGTTTACTATTATGGTAAATTAATCCTAACACATTGTGCATACTGATACATGAAAAAGTGAATTGCAATACTTTTGAAAAATTATAGTTGCAAAAGAGAATTGGGGCAGTGTCATTTAGAATAAGGAGATACAAAGAACAGAAGCAGAAAAAGATAAATTTACAAAAACCAGATATATTTGTCTAACATTCACCAGGAAGAAGACTCCACAAAATTCTAGTGTCATGTTTTTATCTCTCAAGACCAAGCTTACTGACCCTAATTCTATTTAATATATTACTTACAGAAATAAATACATCCCTTCAGATGCTTCAGTATACTTGACAGACTTTTGTCTGAGGAACAGCTAATGCATTCAAAGTGTCAAGAAAACTCAACCTTAAACCTTTGCCATGGCCATATGGAAGGAATTCCAGAGCAAATGAAATGACAGCTACGGTCCATGAAACACTAATAGGATTTCCACGTGTTTAGTGTTTCATTATCGCTCAGACAATGGCACATTTTTTGTCAGGGTTGTGCAACAACTACGACTAGAAGACTGCAGAAAACAGTACAGATCAAAAGATAACTTTAAGCCTATTTCCATCCTACTGTTTCAGGGGAAAACAATATTTTACATGATCAGCAAGAGCATCTGGGTGGTTGTGGTAACTGCATGTAGCTGCAACAGCAGTTCTGCCTCTTGGGAGTGTCAGTGTCTCATGGCAATGCTCCATACTTCTGAATGCCTTCTACAGCAGAGGCGGAGACGAGGACAGTATTCAGAGCCAACTCAAACTTCAGAGTAGCCTTGATAAAACTGAATCTCACTATTCCCCAAATGAAAACACATTAACTTATTCTGACTTCATCTTTTGGAAAGCAGGGCAGCAAAAATCAGCTCTGCAGCGGGCACAGGGCAGCTCAAGGGCATGGAGGCTGACATGGGCCACAGAGGCATGAGGCAAAGGAAATGTCCCTTTGGCTCTCCAAACATATTCCCCCCAGTTCTAGTTCTTCTTTGTCTAGCACCCAGTGTTTACTTTGGTTATTGCCACCATTTCAAGTTACTGAGACTTAAGGCCTTCTGTTCCTTGGGTGGGTTGCTTATAGTCACATCTGTTGACTCCTCTCTTCAGAAATTGCTCTTCTGCACAAGCAGCCCTTACATAAGCTCCTGCAGTCTGCCCGTAAGGAAAGAGTCCCTTTTCTGCTGCAGAACTGGGGAACTTGTTGGGGCGCAGTAAAGAAGAAAGCAGTATAGCCCCAACGAGACCAGTTTGCTCCATGTGGTTTTGCTTTGGGCCCCAAAGAAGAGATGAGAATGTCTGCCAGAGGCAGCAAAGGAAGAGTAAATGCCTAAGGAATCGAGAGTCTTGGGAGGAAGCATGAACAGGCACAGAGCTAAGAGTCCTCCACATTTCCTGGTATCATCCTCACACATGCTGAACCTTTTCCTGATGGCTATGAGAGCAGGCAGAGTGCCAGAGCTGCAGTGGGGCAACTCAGCTGGCACAGACATTTGGGCACTGGTCCTCACAGCTTCTTCCACCTCCCTGCTCGCCAGGGCAGGTGCTCCTTGCGCCTGCACCTTGCCCTCCAGCAGTACAGCTCTGCTCAATACACATTTCACTTCTACTGAGGGGCCCCAATGAGACTCGGACCCACTGCATTATCAGTTACACGATTTGCTTATCTCACCTTAAATCAGCTCAAAAGTTGGGTTAAACTCAGAGTCCCTTCCCTCACCCTTAGCACTGTCATGTCTGTTATATGAAATCAGATGTTGCACTTAGTCCCAAGTATAATATACAATATTAAGTTACAGCACAAGGAAAAAAATACACAGTTTTATTGACTATGGAAATGAAAGCTTGGTATTATCCAATTATGACACTGCTTTGTCCAGAGTTTGTTAGGGAGAAAAATCATGACAGAGAAGTGAAATGTTCACTGTGGGATTTCCAGAGAGTATTCCCAACAGCTCCAGCCTGTGTGAAGCAGTTCCATGACCCATTCTGGCCTGGGAAAACAGCCTTACTGCTTTTAACATATAAAAATAGATTTTCTACTGTGACATAAGAGAACAAGTCTGCTGTTTCACTGACTCCTTCTGTTAAATTTCATGTTACTGCAATCTAACTTGGGCTTTCATTGCTAAAAAGAATAACTAAATAAAAAGATGTGTAGGTAAGAAAAATCACTTATTCTTATGAATGTGACTCCTAATTCAAATGCCTCCTTACCAATTTATACAACCTTCACAATTGTTTATTTAAAAAATTTCTCTCTTCCCAAACAGTTATCAGTTTAAATGGTACCAGTATCTACCTAAATCAGATTACAGTCTCTTCAGGAACTTTCCAGTGTGCAGCTCATATTTTCCACCAATAATAGAAAATAGTTAAGGATTATTTCCTTACACTTCCCCTACACTCTTTTGCAGTATGAGGTTCCTCCAGTTGTAAAATGGCAGTGTTAGTAGGAATAATGTACAAAAGGCATGCATAGGATTCAGGGATATTCTTCCTGAAGATGGCCTTTTAGAGGTGTCATATTTCTTAGGGTTTGGAGGAAGAGATAGAAAAACAATTTATACTGCAACCCAGTCAGACAGTTTTGTAATTCTTATAACATGGGAAGCTCGAGGGAGGCTTCTGCGGAGCTGTCACTGTTGAATGAAAGAGTAGCTGACATGTAAGAGTAAGTAGTTTTCTGATTTTTTCAACTCTCTTTAAACCAATCTTTTCCAAACACATGGTTCATAAAATCCCATAGGAACCTCTCTGTCATTTCCTGAAAAATAACTTACTTGGCTTTCTAAAATAAAAAACCTACCCCTTGCCAATGATACACTGGCTATGGAAATCTAATTTGTAACCAAACCAAGATGCTACAAGATCTGATTTGTTTTTGGCATTTTTCTTTATTGGTCCCCCTGCAGAGGACAACTGTTACATAGACAACAGACATCCTTTCAAAATCGCATTGTCACTGTGGTTACACATTTGGCTAACTTCCTTACAGTCAGACTTTAGAGAAAATGTGTTGATCACTGAAAAAGGAAAAAGTTTATAACCCATGCTAAAGCCTATAGTTATGCAGACAAAAAATAAAATTAGCCTAATCTGCTCTATTTTCTCATCTGGATCATCTCAATGCCTCTTATCATAGATAATCTACTAATAGAAAAACTATGAGCCTCTTTATGGAAAATATTAGCTTTCCACTAGAAACAGTAAATTGGGATAAAATGTTTGAATACTGCAAAAAATAACTGATGCCAGAAGTAAACTTACAAGAAAAGGATTAAATCTAAGTTGGATAAAATACAAGGAATCTTCTATTTTGTCACAAAATCCTTTGCTATTTTCTCTGGAGAGTCTGTAATGAATCCTCTCACTTCCCAAAGCAGGATGCAATTCCTAACCACAATGAAAGTACCCTCACATTGCAGCCAACTAGCAGCAAGAAGCTCCTTTTTGTGAGAGGTTAGACACAACATTAAGTTTTTTCCTAGAAACATTGAGTCTGTGTTATTCTGTTTGAATAACTTGAATTTGCTGTCTGGAGAGAATGCACCTGGGTGACCTAATGCCTCCAAAGCACAGATATTTTGTTTACAAACAGAAATGTAAATGGTGCCATAGAACACATAAAAATATATACAAGCATCAGGGTAATAAGCATTTCAAAGGAACTGACTTCCCACTGTCTCGTTTCCCTTGGTATATCTACCATAGTACGTGAATTTAGTCTTTTTCTCTCCTGGTGACTAACAAAACACAAATGGATTCGAAATCCAACAGGATTTAGTCAAGATACCACACACACAAGCTATTAAAGTCAGCTCCGCATTCATCATGATGATTAAAAACCAGGGGAAAAATATAATGTATATCCACTTTGCAACATTTCTTATTAGGATTTCCACAGTAATCCATCTGAGAAGTCTCTGCTCCTCTTTATCACATAAGTAGTTCATCCAGGCAAATTTTTAAGAGCAGTAGTCAAAGGAGGTTGTTTTTCTAAATGTCTGTGCAACTTAGCAAATATCCTTCATGTATTACATTTAAATACTGTGATTATCATATTTTCAGACCCAAAATGGGTTATTTTATTCTGTTAATAAGAAGATAAGCAGTCAGGATTCTTGGAATACCTTCAGGCACTTACTTTGACTGAGTTAAATCATCCAAACTTCAACTAAATTGGCACTGGCCTGTCTTCCAAAATGGAAACCTCATCACGTCTGCAATTGCCTGCCACCTGTATTACTCTTACACACAACTAACAACACTGTTTCAAACATTAGCACTCATTCCTGGAGAGACAAGTCACTGCATCAATTTATTAAAGAATGCCATCCTGCTCAACAAAGGTTTCCCTTGCCAGGTCAATCTCTTTGGAATGGCAATTCAAAGTGGGACAAAGAAACAAGCTGAAATAGACATAAGACAGTTTTGTTTCTGGACTAAGCCTGCTGTGACTGAGACAAGACCTAAAACAGGTTACCAGGATGCGGTTATCAAGATGCAGAAAATCAAATGCTTCTTCATGCGCAAGGAAGGTAGAGAGAAGTGACAAACTCTGCACAACTACTGAAGAAAATGCAACAGCAGCTACCACAAACAGTGCTCAAAAATAATAAAATATTGCACCTGAATTGAGATTTAAGGTTTTGAGCTTCTAAATTTACACACCGTGACTAACACAGTACTTATATAGTTGGCTTCTTGGACACAGTGAATACAAATATTCCTGAGCCAGATTCAAACTGGCTCAGGGACTGGTGACAGCATTAACAGTAGCAGCAGCATGGGCAGCACACTCTGCAGAACCCATTGTAAAGTTTGGACAAAGCTCAGTGACAAGAAGGTCTGTTCAAAGCATGTCTATGGGGACTGTAGTCAGCAAGGTGCAGGCACACCACAAAAGGGAGCAGGTGAGCATGAAGTACAGAGCAGGGTATGGATGTTACTTGAATATAAAAAAATAACACATGCAAGAGAAACAAATATTTCTCAACCTCCTTTGCTTACAACAGCAAATACGTAAATCAAAGACACTTCAAACAGAGAACTACATTGACATTAGCAGAAGAGCTACGGCAGCACAGATTTTGACTCAAACAGCCATGTCTGAGAAAAGGCAACATCTAAACCAACCATGGGAACTACTTTTGGTACAATTGTGTCAACAGATTCTATAGCTTCAAAGGCAGTAGAAATACTAATACAAACAATATCCACCATAATATATATTATAAAAGTATCCCATTAGTAATTTTGCGATACAAGATTGAAGCTATCCAAGAACACCGGTTGTACAGTCATGTATTTATATTTCAAAGACACGAAAATTTTATTCAGTGAATATTATATTATTTTGCAACTGACCTCCCAATCACTTGGAAACGGTGAGGCAAATATCAGCTAATTACATGCCTGCACAAGTATTCAGCCAGATAATAAGGTTTTATGTATCCAGCACATTTCTGAGAGATTTTAAATAAGTTAGAAATTGAGTCTGATGCATGAAATATGTTTAAAAAAGCATACATACTGCAAAAAAAGCAACAGGATGTGGATGACTGAAAATTGTGCTGTTTTTAACTGCTGTCTGTTGCAACGATAATACAATGTGGCAGCCTCCTCAAATGTTAACTCAAAGCATCAAACAGCACTATTTACAGGCCTAAAAATCCTCAACTGCCTTTTCCTCAATGAAGACAAAAATAGAAGACACAGCCCAGCACACACTACCAAAAAACTAACTTGACTTGAACACTTTGGTAACAAAAGCTAGTATCTACATAAAAACAGTATTATGAGGAAACAGAATCCATACACTCATTTTAGTACAACCTGATACTGTCACGGGTATCACTCCTTAGTTCGTTCTGAGGCTTCAAATTTTCTTCTTGCTTTATTAGGTACTCAGCAAAAACTTTACTCACCTATCCAAACCTTTGAATCTTGTAATTTTCCTGGTTTTACCTTTTATACTGAATAGAAAAATTTCTGTCATTTTTATTCACACAAAATGCTGCCATAAATAACTTTTTCTAATATTTTTTCTGTTACAAAGGCTCTATTAGGAAACTGCAGTGTGCCCCTGCAGAAGGCATGCAAATGCCTTGCTAACTCTAAGTTCTTACTTGCGCAAAAGTTGGATACTTCCACATATGTAGATTAAGTGTCACTTTTCTATTTATAGGACAAAAAAAGATGCATCCTACATGTGACTGAGAAGTCATCTCCAACTACCTCAGCAAGAAAATACTCATCTTTCTGTACAGCCTCTGTCCCTACTTACCTTTTCTTTCACCTGCATGTTTTACATGGGTAAGAATTCTAAAGGGGTAATGAAGGGGGACATTCATCTTGCATCAACTAATTCCTCACCCTCCTGTTTCATGCTGCAGCTCAGACACACTGATGTTATTTTTCTTTTTACAATCTCAGTAACATCTGAAGAGGACTGAGATGGAAGTAATTTAATAAAATGCATTATTATAGAATTCAATGGCAGAGCCAGGAGCAATTAGAATAATCTAATATTTTCCATTACAAGACTGTTCTCGGTTACTTATAGTTTTGCCAACCTTCAATTTTTGGGCTTAGATTTTCTGTATCAGGTATGTGATTCAGACAGAAAATATTTTTAGAAAGTTACAGCCGAGACAGTCCAAACACATATTTAAAGAAAAATACATTTTACATTATCCATGCCAAAAAACCCAATCAAAACCCCAAAACCCAATCCAAAACAAAAACCAAACTGCTTCACTTAAATTTCTCCAAGATGTAGACAAGAAGACCAGGAAGACATCTGGGAGGAAAATTTGGCCAAGTCATAAATTTCTGGAAAACTGCCTAACTACTAACAAAACTTTGCACTGAGTATGTTCATAATGTAGTTTTTCCAACAGGATAGGCACTGCTGGTGCTCTGTTATTTTCACAGCATGTCCGACCTGATTGAAAGCTCATGGCTTCTCTACAAAGTTAGGATAAATTTCAGACCTACAGAACACTTTTCTATCCAGGAGCAGCTATAATGTTAGGAAGTAGAAAAGTAATTGGAGGACATTTTAAAGTTTTGTGTAAGAGATGCTGGACAGGAATCTATGGCACAGGGAAACAACACCTGAGAACACCATACTGTTAAAATAAGGTGGCCAAGGAAGGGCAGCATAAGGGGCTTGTAGTCTGAAATACTCCTACTCCTGTATTTTTAAAGGGAATGCACAATTCCACTGTGTATGAATCAGAGGTGTATGTCACTGCAGCTGCTTGCTCTGAAAACCCACTGGTAACAGATGGTACTCCTCTCCCTCCCTGCACAGCTGGTGGGGCAGCTGGATGACAAAAACCCAAGTGTCTCTTAGTCAAGAGGTCTGTACTGGGGACCTCAAAGGTCGACATCAGCGTATGTCTGGGGTGGTACCTATACAAACAATATATTCCTTTCCCTTCCCTTAATTCCCAATTACCAGCTCAGGGATGAAAGAAGTAAAAGAAGTAAACTGCTAAGAAACAAGGGTTGTGAATTTAAATGCTCACAGTGCCATTTAAGCTTTTCACACAATGCAAGCCACACTGCTGCACATAGCTGCTTGCAGCACTCAGTCACACACTCCTTTTCCCCACTGAGTATCCATTTGGCTCAGCATGCATGACCAGCTGTGGCGGGAACAAATGAACAAAGGACAATGTCTTTATGGGGTCCTTCCATGTAAGAACTAAAAAAAAACATTTAACAAGGAAAACCACACATACAGAAAGTACGGCAAACAGTAACATCATGGTAACTCTGGAAACTTTAGATCGAAAATCCAAGTGCTTCTGCAATGCTGAACAACTTATTTCATGCTTGTTCTTAGAAAAACCTACTTAGACCATTCAGATTGGGCACAATTCAGAGGCCTGAAGTTAGAAGTCCAAGCCCTAAATGCCTATCTTTCTATTATATTAGGATATTCTGTTATAACTCTATTCCCACATCTTTCTTTCCACTGAAAACATTTTCTATCAAATCTTCTATCTGTTCTTTTTAAAGAACCAATGAAAAATTACTGCATGCAAAGATCACTCAGTTTTTCTGGAAAAATAAGACCAGACATAGTGCCAAATCTGGTTTATTTAATAGTTTCATTGGAAAGTGTATATTAGATAAACACTGGAGCTGAGGCCCAGAGAAGTAGCGGAGAAAGCCAAAACATGATAGGACATGACCCTGTGGAATCTGATCTGCATTGGCCCTGAGTGGAACAGGGGTGGTGGGGGTGTGCCTGGACCTCCATGGGCCCCTGCCAACCCAAATGACCCTATGATCCTATGAAAGCTCCTTCCAAGGCAGGAGGAAAAGAAGAAAGATGAAAAAAATTGCTTCTTTTTCTATGCTCATGTTTTTGGAAGACACTGAGAAGACCCAGCTATACATTCACAACTGTCACAAATTTTACAGGGTTTTTTTTGTTTTTGTTATCAACCAGCAATTTGCTCTTTAGGTTTGCAAAGTTTCTCTGAAGATCCTGTTGCAATATTTTGAAGAAGGTGAATGGGATGAAAATGACAGATATTCCCATTAGCTTCATGCTATTTCTCTTTTTAAGAGTCTTTCATCTTTCTCACCAGCTACAGAAAAAAACCAAACTGTAGGTCCAAAAGTTACTATCAAACCAGCAATTTATTTAAAACTGACAAATTCCTTCCAAATTACAAAGAATACTTGTTTGCTCTTATGGAAATTCCAGTGACACAGGAAGGAATCTCAAGCATGCCTCACCTTTCTGGTTCCTTCCATTTCCTCTGTGACTTCTAAAGTGCTTTCTTGTACATTTATTTTTTCCATTCCAAACAAGGAAAATATTAGTTTTTATGGGTTCTACAAACAGAAGTGAAATGTGTCAGGTTGCTGGTGATCTAACAGTGGCTTCACTGCTGCTATCACCATACAGTACAGTACACTGCCTCTAACACTAGCAACAACAGGAGCTTTCCATACGTCATAAAAGTTGCTGGATTAGTGCTGAAGTCTATCAGATTACCAAGAGTTACTAATAATTAACTTAAAATTACACACTGATTAATATACATGCATAACAATGAAAGTTACTATTTAATCCTATGCTATGTGATTAGGACTTAAGGTGAAGTTTCTAGCTGAAGAAGCCTCTTCTACAGTCAGAAACGTGCAAACCATCAACTTATGTTCAATGAGACATAGTAAAAATTGAAAATTCAGCAACATTTTGCAGTTAAATGAGTTTAACATGGAATAAACTGTGAAAATTTACATAATAAAAACTCTATGTTCATGTTTATCAAAACTGATCCACAGTGTAATAAAAATAACAAGATCTATGCTGCACACCAATCCAAACCACACATGGAAAATGTGCCTAATTCTGCATATGCATTCTAAAATGCAGCAGAAGAAAGCATTATGCTGTCAAAGTAAACTATTATTTAATGTGCAGCGTGAAAGAGGAATTGTACTGTTGGTTAAAAATAAGGGTCTCCAAAAATACTGAAAGTTTCAACCAATTTTTAGGCCCAGTGTCTGTTTAGCAGATAACTGAAGCAAAGAACAATCTCAATATGCTACAAAAGACCCAAAGATACTCAAATAACCTCTATCAACTAAAACCGGCTCAGTTACAAAATGAAAAAGGAAAGCTTTTAAGAGACAGAATCAGTTAAAAAAACCAGGAAAAAACAAATCTTTGTAAGCACAAGATTTTACATCCCACTAACAATACACAACCATGAAATGATCTTTTTACACTCAGATCTATATACATTTCAAAGTTGTTTAGGTTTTGGGGCATTTTTTAAATTTTGAGGTAATACAAAACACCTAGTAATTAATGAACACATTGAGCTTAATACATCAATCAATCAATCGATCAATCAATCACGCAATCCCCTGCCTCCTTGTAATATGAGGCATTTAAAATATTAGCATATCAGGGATAGAAACCTGAAAAGAGTTTTCATGCTTTCCCATTTGAATTCCCATTTTTCATTCTTAAACTGGGAATTCAAATGCCATAAATTTTTAATGAAAAGTCCCACTACTGACTAAATGCTGATACAATACCTCCTCTCCTCTACCCCCTTCATACAAGCTGACTCACAGTGCTGTCATACTACCCTCAACAAATATTCTTCCTTAGATCTAAAACAACATCTATGGATCTATGTTTCCTCTTTTCCCACCTTGCCCATAAGGTATTTTAATCAGTGAAAAGTTAGCACTTTCTAGACTTTTGTTAATGCGAAGAAAAAGGTTCTCTGACTAAAAAAACCTCAGGTGACTTCCAAACCAGATTTCTACTGTCCCCTCTTCAAGACACCTATTTACATGAAATCTCTTATAGTTTCTCTGCTGGTATAAAATGCAGATGCCACTGCACATCAGGCCTGTGTTTGCCTCTTTGCACAGACAGTCCAAAACAGTTTTCCTGATCTGTTTCAACTTGAAATGTTGTCAATATATGGATTGTCTTGCTTTCTAATTCAGTGAAAAATCTAGTTTTCCATTAGTCTCTGCCTTTCTAATTTTCGATACAGCTTTACTAAATGTAATTATTAAAGGCAGATTCAAGAAAGCAATTACTGAGCTACTGGTTTGTATCTCTGAAGTCTTAATAAGGAACAAGAAGTTGAAGTGACAGAAACACTGCAAAATCTGTAAATTAAAAAAAAAAAGCCAAACCAAAACAAAAAAACCCCAAACAAACCAGGTTATGTGCTTACTTGCTTACTTTATTATGTACAATAAAACAGAGAGAAAAAGAATAGAATGGAAAATCGCTATATATTTGGGGCAACCACACAACCATCTCTTACCACAAATGAGTTTTAATCTTTTTTATCACTGGGTCATACAATATAATTGCAAGTGTATTTCAAAACTACAGCAGACACAGCTCTAGAAAGAATCTTACAAATATCAGCTCCAGAATGGGACTGTGAACAATGCAAAGTAGCATTTTATACCATCTTTTGGGGGGGGTTTCAATGAGTTCTGGAGGTTACAGTATTTGGAGATGTTGTATTGGGCTACGAGACATCTAATCTCACTTGCCAGTATAAGGAACTAAGTAAAAAAAAGGAGACAATTACATTAGATTGGTCTAAACCTATAAAGTATTCTAAAGCACAGGCAGGGGCTAAGTTGAAGGAGATCCCTAAAGCTCTCTAGCTAGTTTCTAGAGAACTTGAATAATTTTCAAGATTTGAGTCCAGACATAAAAGACTATATAGATAAGATATAAGACTACTATAAGATATAGAGTATCTTCCTGCTGTGAAATGACCTCCTCCACAAGTCAATCACTTCCCTTTCTACCCCCAAAAAAGTGGATAATATCCTGGTCACAATGTTACCAAAATCCTGCTTAACAGCTACAGCATGACATCATTTTTTTTCTTAACATTATTGTATGCACACTAAGACTGGTGGTTTTTGTATCAGAAAAAAATGACATTTTTCATTTGCAAGACACACACTACTGGTTCTGAGTGACTTCATAAGATAAATTAGAAATAAACTCAAAATAATTTTCTTATTTAAAATAAACATCAGCTGACACAGAGCCGTCCAGCAGCGTCTCTTTCATAGCAATAGTTCATAATTCACAGTAAATTAACTGAAATGCTAGCAGAGTAACAATTGGTGACTTAGCATCACATACTTTGCATTTCACTGCGCTCCTTACAAATTTATAATGGCAGATGAGCACCCTGTACGCAACACAAAGCACCAAATAATTGACAATATAAAGAAAAGGTAGAGGTATGATCTGATGTCTGAGAAAACAGGGAATGCATGTAATTTAGGGTGGTTATGCTTGGCTATTCTTAACCAAGTTTCATGCCAGTCTCAAGAAACCTGTTTTAAATGTTCCAGATGAGGACAACTATTGTCTGTGTTGAAAGTCGTGCAGAAAAAACCCTTAGAGATAGAGGTGACGGAAGCCTGAGAGTCCAAATGAAGAACTCCAGAATTCAATCGGAATCACAACACCTGCTCTGAATCCAGGCTTCTTAACTGGTGTATACATCCTGGTGTATACGAACAGTGTGGCCAGTAACTGTTGAAGACCCAATCTCCAACACTTAAGCACTGACCTCATGGCACAGGCCCAAATCTTGGCACAGCGGAAGCACAGGCTTTTCTCCATACAAATTATACTTCAGTGTAGTGGATAAGAACACTGAAGCATGACAACATTATTAAGGCAGCAAAGATACTGAAGAAACACAAAAGGGTTGATAGCAGAATAAAGATCATGTAGTTCTAACTCCTCTGCCATGGGCAGGGACACCTTCCACTAGCCCAGGCTGCTCAGAGCCCCATTCAAGCTGGCCTTGAACACCTGCAAGGACAGGGCATTCATAGCCTCTCTGGACAACCTCTTCCAGTACCATACCACACTCACAACAAAAAATTTCTTTCTTATGTCTGATATTTAAATCTACTCTTTTTCAGTTTAATTCCATTGCCCCTTGTTTTATCACTACACACCCTTGTTAACAGTCCTTTTTCATCTTTCTTGTAGACTCCCCTTAGGTTCTGAAACATTGCCAGAAGGTCACTCCAGAACCACTTCTTCTCTAGGCAGAACAATCTCCAATTCTGTCAGCCTTTCCTCATAGAAGTGGTGCTCCATCCCTCTGATCATCTTTGTGCCATTCCCCAGGATTTACTCCGACATGCTGGTGTCCCTCCTGTGCTGGGGACCCCAGAGCAGGATGCTGCACTGCAGGTTGGGTCTCCCTGGAGCGGAGCAGAGGTGCAGACTGGAAATTCCATACATTCCTGTATGCACATGCACTCACCGTCACACAGAAATAACACTCCCACTTTCTCAGCAGCTTTGCCAGTGGCCAGGAGAGCAAGCTAGAGTGCAAGCTGGTATCAGTGACATTGCTATTATAAGTAGGCCAGAGTTCAGATCTGGCTATTAGCCATCAGTAGCTATTACTTTAAGTTACAAAACCCATAGAATTTTTTAGAAACAGATTTTATTTTACTAACATATTTAGTTTCTCTTCAAAATCATGACTTCCATATTTTGCTTCTCACATAGCAGCAAATATCATAAAGAAATATATAGATATGTCAGGATTATATATATATACTGCATAGGAAGGATAAAACCAACACTCAAGATGAAAGGCCAAATACCATGCACCTGTTCAAAAAGCTTAAATGTTTTTCTACTGCCAACCATTTATTACAGAAACTTTCTCTCTTCACAGAAAACTCTGTTCTGGAACTCATAATGTAAATTTCTTACGGTAAAATAGGAGCAAGTATGTTCCAGAGTGCAAGACCCATAATACAGCAGCTATAAATGAAACACTGAATAGTGCTAAACTCCTTCCTCTTCATCTTAACTCCAGGCAGTTGATCTTCACTGGAATCATGAAGCGTCTGAAAAATACTTCAAACTAGAAAAAACCTGCACATTCCAGTTTCAATTCTCCACTATGGAATATAACTGTTTTCATAGCCCTCTATCGCGATTTTTGAAAGTATTTTTAAGCTTCTTCACAACTGAAAAACAACATAAGCAAGCAAACCACCTCCAGTTTTTTGATTCTGTAGTGAAATACTGGAGTTCTATGTAGTGAAATATTGGAGTTCTCTAATGCTTTGAAAGAGTATGTGAGCATGAATAGATATTTTACTCATTGTACACTGCCTGGGCAAACACTTCTAATATTTATTTATTCTTCCTTCATTTTAGCATCAAGTAGAACCCAATATTTAGTACCAAAAGGCAAGAATAAAAATAAAGGTAATCTTTAAGTGGGCCGTTCAGTGCTGTCCTGCAATATAAAAATCCTTTTTATTCTCTTTGGTCTTTTTGAATGATTTGACTTGTACAAGCCAGAACCATTTTGTTGCATGCTTATGGAAAATGAAAAATGTTGTCTGCAGCAATATCAAATCATTTATACACAGCAGACATCAGCTGTCATTTCTGTCTATCCCAGCAGTACACCCCCTCCCACACTTCTCTCTTTAGTCTAGGTGAGCTGTCAAGTTTCTAGTTTCTGATGTGTATTTACATCACTCAATGACATCTGACAGTAGTGAAAGGCCACAGAAAACTGCTTATTGATCAGAGCAAAACTAGTTGACGGAACAGATGAGGTTGTATCACAGAAATGCAGCCACACTCAGGTGATGACATTTTGCTCCCTTGTATACAAGTGCTTAATGGAATACAACTTCATTATATCATGCCACTAGTGTTTAAAGAATTGCACAGCTCTCATGAGTGTTTTGTCTATGCGGTGATGAGGACAATCTATTTGTACTGGTACCAATATATTACTAACCTGTTTTGCTCATGAACACTTGCAAACTACCAGCCAATGTGTCCTGATGAATATAATAAGAGACACTGAAGACTCAATCTTGCCAAAATCTAATTGAGCTGACCTTTTAAAAAAAGATGGAATTACCATTTAGGGAGCCAGATCTACTTGAGATTTAGTTCTACAGAATACTGCGCTGCTTAGTAAAGACATTTTAAATGACCACTTTTATGCTTGGGACCGGTACAGTTTCCCAGTGGAAGTGATAACTCATCATTAGTATTTCAGAGGTTATTATATCAACTTGTATGAGAGTCTTTCAAACTGTATTGATTTAAATGCTGAGGCATTCATGAGCAGAGGCTCTCCACACAAAATGTCCTGCAGCTAAAATATTAATTTTCTTATTTTCATTACTTTTTTCTTTTGTTATCTTGGACAGAAAACTCATTTTCCACCAGAGTAACCTGTCAGAGTATAATTACACTATACAACCATTTCTTACAGAATCTATGTTTGCATTATCAGTCTAACTGGAAAACTAAAGGATTTTAGTAAATTGCAGTCATTCAAAAAAAGCCAATATGTTACAAGTTGTACCTGAAAGGCTTGAAATAATGAAACTTCTAGGGGTACAGCACAGACACCAGAACTTGCTTTCCATTTCATATCTTACAGAAGGCAGCAGCAGTAGGTTTTTGTTTTCAAGAAAGAATCCAGAAGAAGATGCTGATGGTCCTAAAGTTGCTCTTTTACTGTAGGTAAGTTCCTTGCATTTAGGCTAACTGCTTATAAATGAATACAGTGAATATAAATGAATCAATCTTCTGATTCAAAACAAAATTATTCACCACCTCAGACACAGAAATTTCTTTCCATTTCAAGGGGAAAGAGATAAAAGACTCAGTTCTCAGAGAAGGCATTTCCTATACCTTGATTTAGGCAAGCAGCATGAAACCAGAGGTTGACTAAATCCATATCTTATACAAATAGAGAAATCCAAGCTTTGAAAATAACATAGAAATGCATGTGAATAACGTCTTAAACAAACAGAATACATCCTCTATTATTCCACAGTAGAAACAATATGGACTAATTCTACAAACTCATTAACAACAAAGGAAAAATGTGAAAGCAGCCTTGCTAATTTTCAGTCCAGTTGTTATCACTGAAACTTCTTTCAGACAAAACCAATAATGGTTAGAAGTGTTTTGTTCTTTTCTTTGAGTTCTTGTAATGCACTTTCTCCAAAAAACCTAGAAGAATTTTGCTTTCAGACTCAGCTTGGGGTAAACTTACATTTTCAGAGGTCATCTGGCTAAGACTGGTACAGAGCAATTACTTTTCCCGCTCTAATAAAACTTTTTAATTCCCACTCCAAAGAGAGGAAAAATAAGGTAACACAACAGTTACAAGATCACATTTATTTTATTAATTTTGGCAAAACAATTTCCTCATTTTGTTGGGGGTTTTTGTTATTTCATTCTTCTCAGAAGCTGATGCATTATATCACTGAATCTTAAGAATTTCAATGTGTACTAATTATTTGTGATGGAAAATTTCAGCCCAGAAGCCAATATTTACAATTATTCACATTAAGTGAAACCAAGAACTCATTCATAGCAAACAGCTTTCAAATACATCTTTAACATTTTTCACAGCTAGCTCAGTGTGCATCTAAAATAAACTGTGTCATCTCAGATGCTGTGGCTAGCTGTCAGCATCTATTTGCACATACACAAAACCATGCGTATTTAACATATACAGATCTAAGGGGAAAATGGAAGATAAAGAAATATTCAATGCACATGATGACAAATGTCTAAAAAGCAAACTGCCTGTAATCTTGAAGTCAGTGGAAAGGGAAGAGGAAGTACCCCAGACAATGGAAAAGTATAGATAGGATGCTATTTAAGGTATATTTATGAAACTTATTTTAGCCCTGAGGTTTTTTTAAACAAAGAAAACAAAGACGTGTTCTGTATTCTACTGTAAGATCTTCTACTGCACACACTTTTACTCATAAGAACTCAAAATTATCAAGAAGAATAGGAGAGTATCTTTAGACAAGAAGTTGACGACAAATTACATTTTGTTTTTTCCAAGTCTGGTCTTTGTACTTTGTGCTTATATAGAAAACAGGAAATTCTCTTTATCTGAGTTGTCTGATATGCATAAATATCTGGGCTGAAAGCCTTGACACTGATACTGATGACAATAGCAATTCCTAACCAATTATGAAAAACAAAAAATCCCTATGTTAACCTACTTCTAATTTAACCCTGGATCTAAAACAATTTGTTTTATTTGAAATGCAAAGTATCTGTCCAAAGCACAAGAAACATCTATCTTCCTTCAGTGAAATCACCCTGAAAATTAAGGAAACACTATTCAGTATTAATAATTCCCACACTGCACTACTACTTTGGAGTCAGTTCTCTCACGAAAAATATGAAGCCATACATGCCCACCCTATTAGAGGAGGAGCTAAGAGAAATGGAAAGAGAAACTGTATAATAGGCTGCTGACATAAGGATGTATAGAGGATGTGCAGAATTTGAAAGTGATTTACGATGTACACACTTCAGTCTTTTAGATAATCTCTTTCAGTCTTTAGATAATCTAAAACAACTTTACATCTGATAATGTTATTACTTTTAGATTCAGCTTTCAATTTTTTATGGCTGATCCTAACTATATCATGCAATAATACAAATTGCTTTCTTACATTTAGGGCACCATTCTAATATTTCTTGATTTCCTTACACAAAATCATATCACAGGCATTTGTTTCTGTTTCAGATGGCACAGAAGACCTTTTCTTCCCTGTGAATAATTCACAGAAAGCCACATCGCTTCAAAAGAACAGAAACTGACTCTTTATGACAGGGATATATGAACTGGGTAAATGCCCAAGCCATTGCTCAAAGCATGCCTGTAGCAGTATCACCATTTCTTCCTGGACAGGCACACTTAGCTGAAGCAATGACTTTTCTGTTTTCTTAGTTAAACTCAGTGGAGTTAAAGCCAAAGTCAAAAGAAAAAAACTAATACTTGGATTCATTATGCATTAGAGACATCTTCCCTGGTTAGTGAATAAGTATAGATTGTAGTGCCATAGACTGTTGTCTTAAAAAATGTGCACAATACAGCAAGAACCCAACATTTCTAAAAGGAATTTTGAAAACCTAAGGAAAACAAATGCATGTAGTCACAAACATTACAATATTTACCATTTTGCAATTAATTCACAGTTCTTGCTGTAATTTTGAATTCCAAAGCATGAAACAGTACAACCTGCACCAACCATATAATTACATCTTTCCACTGGCAAACATCACTTAGGAGGGCTCTTCAAAGCAGGGAGCCTTCTTTGCACTGAAGGCATGCCACTCAAAAGGAATCTACATTGAGCATCTATGACAACTTCAGCAATGTCACTTTCTGATGCCTCCTTCAGCATCAGTCTTCCTACTCTGCTCCTTGACAAAATTATCAATTTTTTTCTGTACAAAGCTCAGTGTACACCAAGTAACTTCCAAAACCACTATGACATTTAATACTATATGATAGAACATGTTTTTTCCCTGTCTTTAGGTGGCCTGACTAACCAATTCTCAGTTACATTACTGCTTGGGCTTTTGAAATATTTTTCCTTTTAAAATTGTTTTTGTACTACCTTTTACTCTTTTTAAAAGTTACGTTTTAAGCTTTTTATGTTAAATACAAGTATACTTGGAAATGAGATTGAGTTAAAAAAAGGTAAATTGATAAATCTGTGATTTAAGAAAAGCCTAAATAGACTAAAAATTGATAATGTACCTACAGAAAAACAGTACGTAGACAAAAAAAAGAATCACATGTTTAAAAGAAACCACAGAAATACTGTTTAAGTCAATAAAGTGAGAAAATATTTTTATCTTCTCAAATCTTATTACATGTTCCCTGTATCTGGTCCGAACATACAAATCTGGTGATTTTGTCAACATTCTTTAAAAAACATTTTTCGGATATATTTTGAAGAAAGTCCATCTTTTCTCTATGGATGAAGAAGCAAAGGAACGGTTTGGTTGGGTTTTTTCTGCTATGTCCACCAGGTTGCTGTGTGAAAATATAATTCAATATGTTGATATTTGTCATATTCCTACTTCACATCAAAGCCCTGAACTTTCCAAGTCTTGTTTCACTCTGGCTCCAAATAGATAGCTTTTAACAAGAAAAAGGTGCATAAATTAATACAAGTAATCACTGACACAACCATTTGCTGTAACCAAATCCTACCTTAAAAAAAACCCAATCAGACAACCAAACAAGAACAAGAACAAAAACAAAACAAAACAAAAAACCACAAAAAAACTACAAAAAAATCCTCCAAAACCCTATCCTCTCCTAATTCTCACTACTCATTTATCAATAATTATTAAAATAAATAATCTGTGGTCATGTTAAGTAATGTGGTGTGGTAAGTACTAGCATTACCTAACTGAAACTAATAATCTCTGTATTATCATGTTAGCAACAATACTGTAAAGCTACTGTAGAATTTTGCTACATGCATCAACCAAAGAGGTGGAAATACTCACATGTTTACTCTTTTAAAGTTACAATAAACATAATAAAACATAATAAAGTATTCAAAATTAATTTGAAATTAATTTTGGCAGGGATCTGGAGTTAGACAAGCCAGTGTTGTGTTATGATATGGTTATAACCATATAATATATATGTTATGGTACACTGGGCCAAAAGGAACTGTGCCTGATCCCCACTACTACCTCTGGATTCCTCAGCATAACAGACATGACATTTCTGGGGTAGGGCCAACAGAGGGCTTCAAAGGTTTTTAGGGGAGTAGAGAACATCTCTTACAAGGAAGGCTGAGGGAGCTGGGACTGTTTAGCCTTCAGAAGAGACACTAAGAGGGGACCTTATCAATGTCCATGAGTACCTGAAGGGAGGGTGCCCGGAGGCTGGACCAGGCTCTTCTTGGTGGTGCCAAGCAACAGAAAAAGGCAATGGGCAGAAACTGACGCACTGGAAGTTCCACCTGAACATGTGGAAGAACTTCACTGTGAGAGCCTTTTTCCACAGACCACTTACATTGAAGATTCTCTGTGGCTTCCAGTTCTTTTGAAATAAGAGCTGAGGTCCTGCACACAACTGTGGCACAGAAAACCACAAATACATAAACTACTGCAGTAAGTGTGGAAGAGGAGGTCATGGAAAGGATAGGAATCTAAATAGCATATCTAGTTCCATCAAAAAGTGCAATGTATCCCTCATAAGAAATCTTAGTAAAGAAAGTATTATGAAGTACAAATCTCAGTCTTTAATTTAAAATTGGATAAATGAAGAATCCCATTTAAGAAAGGATTATGTCCTTTCACAAGTATTAAAATGCTTTCTCCATCTTATATGGAAAACCTTTTAAATCCTAAGATACAGATTTTAGAAGGAAACAGGAGGGAAAGATATATTTCACAACACTGCCACTCCAGAAAAACTGGAAACAGATGGATCTTATATATTGGCTTGAAGTGACTGCATTGATCATCAACTAGTTGCATAATTAACTGCCAGACTTAGAAGACCAGGATATCTCTTTCATTTAACAGGCGCACACATGCTTGATATCCTTCTGCTAGAGTACTAAAAACAGCCTTAAAGTTTGAGAGAAATGCAAGAATATATCACTGAAATATTTATGTGGCACATTGACCTGCCTCACCGCACTTTCCCGCCTTTTTTACTGAGTTGGGGCATGGAAATGCAGTAACTGCAACCAGAATCACTTTCTCTTCTGCACACTCTCTTTCAGCAAACTGTGAAGACTCTTTCAAAAACTCCTCTGAAATTTTATCATCAGTTATCTGTGAAACAGCCATATTAGTTTATAACATGTTAACTATTGTACTGTGCTTTGCACAGATATTCCCAGCTCAAAGAAAAAACAGTAATTTAATAAACAATGAGTAGAATTCTCCTTTAGGATTTTTTCTTTTCAAGAGTGCTAGCATATGCAATTAAAAAGAGTAATTAAACTTACCAACATGTTCCCTAAATTCAATGCATAGAGTGACCCCTACTGGTGTGTTAGGCACTCCAGCAAAGACACAAACCGACAAGAGCCATCACTACAAGGACTGATCCTGAGCTAACTTACATGGACAACCCTCACGCTGAGCACACATACCTTATTCAAGCTACAGAATGACTAATACTAGTAACTAAGTAGAGGCAAAAAGATTCCAGTGCTTCCTATGGCCTTTAAAACTTTAATTCCTCTTGTAATAATAAACACCCAAAATTATCAAGTAGATGGCTTGTAAAGAACACCACCTATATACCAGTATCTATAGCTGAAAACCATATTATTATGAAGAATTTTAATTAAATAAAAAAAAAGCAACTTAAAAACCATCCAGAAGAAACAAACTTTAGTGTACTAGATGTTTCTAAATGAGAAAAATATATACTTCCTGTACACTCACAATTGAACATTAATGTGAATTACAACAAGCCCTCATTATTCAGATTTTGCTTGCTACTCTTTCATTTTATACATAAAAAGCAAGTCATAAGAGCATTTCATTATTTGTCTAAATACTGTCTGCTTCAATGCCCAACAAATAAGTGAGGTAATCAATTGTGCTCCATAACACACACAATTTATCAACTAAAACATTCTTTTAATATTTTAATTCTCTAGGAGAATCTGTTCAAGATCTTAGCACTAAAATGAGTACATTAACAGGAAAGTAAACAAAGGGTATGGCTGTTTATTTGAACTGCTGAATGTTCTCCTCTATTTCTAAATAGACAAATTAGACACGCATACACATACTTGGTTCAGAACCCAGCTGGAATCAACATCTAGAAAACAGCAAAATTAAGCTAAGTGTGAATTCTAAATCTATTATTTATATAGTCTATATAATCTATAATTCTAAATTTCTTTGACCACTGTAACAAAAACAGGATTAAAACATAAAGTGCAGGAACAAACAAAACAAATATTTGCCTCTGACTTCACTTCATCGAGAAGTAATCCCAACAACCTAGTAAGACAAAATAGTACTGATTTCCTCTTCTGAAGAAAACCTTTGCTTAAAAAGCTTAAGCAATTTCTCTGCTTCAAAATTTCTGCTAATTAGAAAGGAATATTCTGGAGTGACTGCAAGTTTCCATTGCATCTAACCAAGTCAGTCCAGTGTTACTCAGTATGTGTTCATACTGGGAGCTTACAAAAAAAGGCTGCTCAGGAGTAGCTGAGTTAGCCTCCAGGTCCAGAGGCAAAAACTGGACTTCCAGCTGTTTCAGTGGCGACCAGCAGGCTGACCTGCACTCTGGCTTCTACTTCTGACCACTTGTCAAGCTGTTGAAGCAAATAATTATAGCCACAAGTTATTTTTAAAACGCATTCAACCAGTTCTAACTTAGTACACCAAATCCCTGGAGCCTTCAACAGGAGCTCAGCATTTTAAAGAGATTTTATTTTTGGGAGCCATATTTAAATATTTACAGTGTTACACAAAGGAGAATAAAAAGAAGAAAAAAAGAAACCAACAGTGACATGTTATAAAACATTTAATAAGCCTGTAGCTCAGCTATTTTTCCCCCAAACTATACAGTGACCTTTTATATTGTTTTTACCGAAATACTGAGTACTATAGTAAAGTATAAATTTAGACATTATTCCATAAAAGGAAATACAACAAAACCATTGAGGTTAAAAGTCAAGAACTCTCAAAGTTACAGAATTCAAGAAATAATCCTGTCCATGTACAATTTAATCAATCCCACTGGGCTTGCCTCAAGTGATAATTAAAAACTTACTGCTCAAGATCTTTGCATTATTCATCGAGCAAGTGATCTGCCATTGTTGTGGTTGGTCTTGCTCATGCTCGATCCCAGCCTTGTAAGTGCCCTCTACACAAAACTGAACCAAACACCAAGCTGAGCAGTGCAGTTCATTCACTGAAGAGAAGGTATGGCATCCAGAGGGACCTTCACAGGCTTGACAAGTGAGCCCATACCAACGCCATGAAATTCAACATGGCCAAGAGCAAACATGGGTTTGGTTAACCCTCAGTATCAACACAGGCTAGAGGATGAATGGGTTGAGAGCAGCCCAGCAGAAAAGGATTTGGGCTACGGTGAATGAAAGGTTGGGCACAATGCAGCAATGTGTGTTCACATCCCATAAAGTCAATTGCATTTTGGGCAATATCAAAAGCAGCACGGTCAGCAGGGAGAAGGAGAAGACTCTCCCTCTCTGCTCTGGTGAGATTTCACCTGAAGTTCTTGGGTCCTCAGTACCATGCAAGACATGGATCTGTTGGAACAAGTCAAGAGAAGGGACACAGAATTGACCAGAGAGCTGAAACATCCCTGCTGTGACGAGTTGTAAAGGAAAGTAGGTTGTAAAGGAAAATAGGTTGTTCAGCACAAGATTACAAAGGTTCAGGGAGATTTTGTGGCCTTCCAATACATAATGGGGGCTACAGGGAAGATGGAGACAGGGTAGTTTTTACCAAGGTTTGTAGTGACAGGACAAGTGGCAACGTTAACTCATAAATTAAGCAGGTAGATTTAGATTGGAAACAAGGAATACTTTTTATATGATGAGGGTGGTGAGACACTGGAACAGGGTGAGCAGAGAAGCTGTGGATATGCCACCACTGGAAGTGCCTAACAAGGAACGTGAAGTAGTGAAAGGTGTCCATGCCCATGGTAAAGAGTTGGATTAGATAATTTTTAAATTCAATCTTTCCAATCCAAACCACTTCATGATTCTATGCAAGAACACATTTTACATTTCCAAGCTGTCTATACCAGAAAAGGACCCTAAGTCTATTCAGAACCTCGATTCCCTTTCTGTGGTAGTAAAAAGTAGTGAAATGTCAAAGCTATTGCCAAGCCAGCTTCAGTACCAAAGGTACTACCAGGACAGAAGGCTATCTGATCAAACTACTGTTTTTTACCTGTTTTAGTTTCAAACGCCTGACCTCTGTACAGCAGTGCAAAGCTATGGTCTGACTGCATGAGTACAAAACCAAATTTGGCTGACTTGGAGATTTCCCTCTTCAGCTGCTTTTCTGAGTATGCTCTCATGGCAGCTTGTCTCATCTGCTCTCCTCTAGCAGGTAAGCAATCCATGCATGCACAGAGCTCTCAGGTTAAAAACACCCAGAAGGAAGTTAGTCAGTAATCAAAATTAAATCTTGCGTCTCTGGTGCATGCAGGACCCAGCACTGGGGCCTCTGAAAGGCTGACAGTCAATATATGCCAGTCATAAGATAGCTTACCTGGCAACAAACTTGCATTCTCTGGGGAATGAAAAATTAGTCCTCAATGCTCTCCTGCAAGTCTGCGCTCAGTTTGTAAATGGAATTATGTTTTACTGTCTACAAACAAGAAATTAAAAACTTGCAATGTAGGAGGTAAAAATGGGTTTATAACTGGGAGTAAGTAAATGTAGACTCGCGTTGCCTACTTATCATGCTGCTCAGCATAACCCCACCCTGTTCCCTTGAGAAGTATAGGAATAGCCTATTTGAGCTATGAGGAGTAAAAAAAAAAATCTCTGTAATCATATTCCTGGTCAGTGACCATGATTCTTGCATACTAGGGATATTTAAATCACTTATCATCAAACCCCCAACTACTGAGAAAGACAGCAGTGAAATATGAGAGGTTTCTATTTAGTGTTCAGGACAGTGGCACATCACCATACTGCTGTGCATCCAATATTTTGCACCAAGCCTTCTGTTTTAAAGTACTATTCTTGCTGAAACTGCAGAAGATTTTTTGATGATTTCCACGGTGTGAAGGATAAAAAGCTACATCTACACATGAGCAATAAGTGGATTACGTACATCAAGAATTAAGTGAAGCTGAACTGTGCATGTCCTTGGCTAAGAGTAGCAAGAGAGAACTAGAATGGCAAGTGGCAGAGCACTATTCTTTGCCCTGACTTTGACTTCTGCCAAGGCATATGATCACATCATGGAATGGATCATAGCAGTGCTTAAAAGAAAGCACATGAGAACAGGCAAACAAGAACTTACTACTGAGAGGCATCACATCATGCACCAGGGCAGAGACAATGTTCTGCATTACCACTGAACATGCAAGAAACATCAGGAAATGGAGATAATGCTGATGTTTGAGCACACACTGACAAGGCAGCAATTTGTCCCACAAAATTAAAATTAGTACATAATCCATTAATCAAATGAAAGGTGATACCTACAGAAAGTTCTGCACATAAGATATATAGTTTGGCAAAAAACTGTTGCCCTACAAATCCTTCTGAAATAATCTTTTAAAAATACAATTTTTTCATCAGCTCCTGAAAATACCTGGGAGTAAACTGAGGAAGAAATTGCTTAAACTTCTGTTATTTCTGTCATTTAGTAAACCTGAAGAGCCTTCTAACTTGTACAGTCTATCTTCATGCCCTTCAGATGAGACAGGATTGAGGAGAAACACATCGGTGAGCAGGACAGGGATTAGTGACTCAGACCTCTGACCGGACTCCTAACCTTCCTGTCCCCACACTGCTTTCTGCTTCACAGCTAAACCACCAATCTAGTCACCTCTTAAAACACCACACATCCAGCAATTTAAACACTCAGAAAGCTTTCATTTTGTGAAACAGGAAAAAGCATACTGACTGAAGTAAGAGTAGCACTGAATTTTTGCATTTTCTTGACTAGCTTATAGAGGGAGAT
Organism: Zonotrichia leucophrys gambelii; assembly: GCF_028769735.1. Taxonomy (NCBI): domain Eukaryota; kingdom Metazoa; phylum Chordata; class Aves; order Passeriformes; family Passerellidae; genus Zonotrichia; species Zonotrichia leucophrys. Next base: position 67,004,214 of record NC_088200.1, on the reverse strand, counting down.
GTCAACCTTGATGTTCTACACCTCCTTTCATTGCTATGTATATTTACAGTTATGGAATCAGATACAGACTAGCATGAAAGCAGGATAAACACCAAACACAAATGCTTTATTGAATAATATTAGCTAAAAATGGGGAAAAATCTAGAATTTTTACCTCACAGGAAGACCTTGAAAAAGGCTTACCTGAGTAAATGAACAAATCACATTTTTGTCTCTTACATGAAGAATCAGAGTTGGAAATGTTCATGATTGTTTCAGCAACTGTTCCTTTATGAGAGGCTTCCACTTTCCCCAGGAAAAGAGACAGAACGACTCAGTGTGGACTCTTAAATATGAGTTTTAGAAAGCCAAAGAATTTGTAAGAGATAAAAGATTAGGGCAAAGATACAAACAAAATTTTTGAAATAATGCAAAGGATGACAGCCAAGTGTCAATGGAGGGCTCACAAAAAGGAGTCTGAGAACTAATCTTGCTCTATATTTCTTGGAGGTACCTGGCTCTTTCTGCTGTCTCTAAGCTGTACATCTTACCAACTGTACTTCTTACTCTTAACAGAAACTTGTAAGCCTCATACCAAGCTTCCATACCCTGCTCCTGAAGAGTGTGCTAGAGCTGTAGTAGCTTTAGGATTCAGGACCATTTCATAATTAGCCCAGTACTTCTGGTGGATAGGTCAGATATCTGCACGGCAGAAGACCACAACACCGTCAATACACAGACCAACCGCTTCTGTTATTCAACAGCTTTTTGTTGCCAGAGACTGTCATGTGGTTCCACTGTTTTGTTTTCAATCTAAAGAGCTCCTTCACATTGATCAGAGATCCAGAAAGCAATGTAACTTGTTGTAAGTGCTCCTACATTGCCTTCTTTTATCCACAATTTTTCTCATTTGTTCATGTTTCTTAGCACACACTACCTAAAACTGGACATGGCACTCCACACTTAGTATACACTTCACATCACTGACATTTTTGTTACATTCCTCTTTTGGAGCCCCAATAGGCATTTGCCTTGTGACACGGCCATCTTGTGATGCATGATAACCCCCAGATCCTTTCAGGAATATCTATTGCCTAATCTTTTAGATGTTACTCCATTTATCTGATTATTTTTTGATAAATATAACATTTAATACCAGTTCCTATTGAGCTAGCACCTCATTTTCCTTTCTTAAATACACGTTCCAACTTACGAAAATTATTTTAAACTCTGCTGCTCTCCAGCATGATCACAGTCACTTCCACCTTGGTGTCAATGGCAAACTCAAATAAGGACATCCTCATTCTATCATCCACATCACTAAAACATCAAGTCATACCAGAACTCAAACAGACCCTTCAGCAATACAACCCAACAAATCCTTCCAATGCTGACACGTGCACGTGCTTCTGCATATCTGCACCCACAAACACATGTGTAGGCATGCCCGTCTATGCTTATATTCTGAATATAAGCATATTACACTGACCACAATACTTTGCTGGTTTTGATGTTGGTGTAGAGGCAACTGATTCAGGTTGCCTTCTGCACAAACAAAACCTGTGAACACAGCATGCTCACTGGACTTAGCAAACTTGCACACTCGACAACCATCCCTAGGAAATCAGACAGAGATGTTTTACTGATGGACAGTAGCACACACAAAGCTTAGCACACTGGAAAAATCTATGTTGTTTTAAGAAGTCATCCTACAAAAAACTCCACCAAGAAATAAAAGCAAAACATGCTTTCAAAAGTTAATATCAAGCTTAAAAAGAAACTTTTTTTTTTTCCTTTGTGCAATACTGAACAGTGAGTTGCGGTCATAACACAGAATTCTCTGAGGAATTGTATAAAACAACAGTATTTTTCTGAACATATTTAGAAGAAAAAAGGAAAAAAAATTGCAGGCTCATATTAAAAATTTGCTTAGCTATGCAAAGCTGCTAAGCAAACATGGAAGTAACTGCAGAAAAGAAAGTGGCAGACTTGCCCAGCCTTGCTAGCGGGGTGCTCAGAGTTACACTGCTGTCAAAAATTCTCCAGGTAAACATAAAAAGAAATAGTTATTGCTGAAGCATTTTTACAAATTCCTCAGAGATACCTTAAATATTAATAAGTACATATTTTAAAACAGTCTTTTAATTATTAAGGCATGTGCACGTATACTATATTAATGTACAACTGAATAAAATCTGTTTTCCCACAAGACTCACTTCAAAGTGTGGGGATTTTTTAGTTTTTGGAGGCGGGGGGTTGGCTTGGTTTTTTGGGGTATTTTTGTTGGCTTTTGTTTTGTTGGGTTTTTTTTATTGCTGTTGTCTCTCCAGAGAAATCCTTGTAAACCCAAACTAACGTGTTCAAATGAACAAAATCCAGTGATCTGGCAGTTTTTAAGAACCGATTACTGACATGGTTTTGAATGTTTCTTAGATGAAATCAGTAACTAACACCTTCACATTAATCGATTGGTGTCAGCAGAATTCTGGAGAGCTATGCCACAGGCTCCAACACCAAAGTAGTAATCAATTAAGGAAGTCAGCTGAAAAAAATGATGCAAAGATCAGAGTTGTCAATGGCAAAATAATCTCATCTCATCTCAGTGGTGTCAAAGGAAGAGTAAAATAATGCAACAATACTTACTTCATAGTGTAAGAAAAAAAGTTCAAACAAAGATTTAGTAATCAAATAATTGTCAAATAAATATATCAATTAAAATCTATGAAGAAATTGTTCAGGAATATATATTTTGGGCCATATTTATATAATTTTATAAAAGATACATGTTAGTATAAATTGCATAAGCCTTTTAAAAAAATTTTTATGTTATTATGTAACATACTTGCTAAAAAATCCAGGGATTTTTATTTAGAGAATACTAATACTTGAAACAAATAATAAAAAGGTAAACACCAAGATAAATGTACATCTAGTTTACTTATTCAAAACTAATCAATATTTTTATACATTTTACACACTTTCTGTGTAGGGGCAAAAAAGCCACTGTTTTTTTGCTGTATCCTCTCATCCATAAATAAGTCTGAAGCGCAAATAACCCTGCTTTGCTGAGCTGCTAAGTTCTTGGACCTGCTGAGTTAGCAAGGATGTCCACAGCAGGGTGTTGAGAAGAGCAGTGTTAAATACTGTTTAAAATAGGGTTCTCATTTCTCCATAGTCTTTGTTTGGCTATCACCATCACGAGGGCCTCCACCAAACTGCATGCCATAGAAAGCTACCTGACACAATCTGTAGTGCATTCTTTACCTTCCACAAGCAAACCATCAGAATCTATTAAAATTACTTTACGCCGATAGCGCTAGAGACATGACAAATCACAGGCCAAGAGTCAGATACCAAAGAATGTGTCTCAGGGCGTTGGGGCCAGGCCTATTTGCAAGCAAATGATATTGTGCGGAGCTGGCATGCTCAGTGCATGACAAACTGATGCAATTTCAGTACTGTCGGAGAAGCTGGGTGAGATTTCTCTGATGCTGGCTATGGTTAGTGTACAGAATTGTGCAGAGTTCCCAGATTTGAATCACTTGGGGCCTGAAAGGGCTTCACTTGACAAGCCACAAATAATTACACTACACTCTTTCTATTGTACTCTATTACTTTGCCTCTTATCTCTATGCTTTGAGCACTCATGAACAAGCAAGGTCGCTTCTATTTTGACCATGATGCAACAAAACATTGTTCTTTTGTGATATGATAAATAAAACACAGCCCTGCAGACTAAACATTTTTATCAGGTCCATTTTCCACTTTTATAAGCAACAACAACTTTGGGAGGTTGTTAGAAGAGTAGAGGTTGGAAATAACCATGCAGGAAAGTTCATGAGCTTTTCACTTAGGAGTGTGATATAGCTATCTCGTTATTGTAAAAACTCATTTGAGCAATAGGGCATTAAGTTCTTAGCCTGTAACAGATAACGGTTGTATCTGTGATTACTTTAAGCAGGTTTTTACCCCCTTTCAAATCAGCAATTTTTGACAATTTAAGTAGCAAAAAAAAGCTTTGAATGTGCAGCATGTTACCATTTCTTTCCTATACACCAAACACACTTCAAAACTAACCTTTTCTTTTCCACTTCACAAAATGTATTGTTTAAATACTTAGTCAGTTAGGAAAGTTTTGTGTTAGTGGTATTATCCTGGCCACTGCATTCAGGGAAAGTAATGCTAACATTCACAATTTATTAAAAAGAAACAAAACCAAAACAAAATAAAGCAATGAAAAGAAAAAGGAAACATCAATGACTTTCCTGATTTAAGTAACTAACTTCAAGTCATCTTTTCTTAGTATACAGAACAATTTATTTCAGGAGAAATGTCCTTCTTTCTCCCATTGGTTAGACAAAACAAACCAGTCTTTTAATTTAGAGTTCTATACTATGAACAAGATGGTACAAGGTTTTTTCACCCTTAAAACTCTGTTTAGAGGTTTTCTAAAGCTGCAGTTATGTAATTGCAATGACAAGCCAGGAAAGAAAAAATTCAAATATTAAGACTAAATGTATGTAGAGAAAAAATTACTCTAACGAGAACCCTCAAACTGTTTCTGGTTCCCATTATCATATTCTCCTTATTTTCCAGATAAATATATAGTAGCAAGTAGGTAACAAAAGACAAAATGTTAAAAGACTTCTTAGCTACAAGTGCTGAACTTCTTACAAAGTATACTTTCCTACTTTGCCTCTAATTCCGGCCAACATAAGGACTGGGTTACTTGAGAGAAGAAAACTACTATGCCAGAATAATGTGCTCATCAAGATCTTAGTGAATTTCTTTCAAAAAAATATTGTCTCCCTCTTCTCAAATGGCAAAAGGAATCCATGGCAAAACTTCAATGTCTGATATTGAAACATTTATGACAAGGGAAGGTAAAACCAAAATTAGGAATGAATTTTGACAGGGATGACAAATATGAAAAGGAAATCATTAAATAAAAAATTCCAACAAAACCCATCAACGTCCCCCCCCAAACTAAACAACAAACACTAAAACAATAAAAAAATCCACCCCAAACTTAGCCATACCCCAGAATGTACTTGAGCTTTCTAGTCACTGTGTCAGAGGCAATGGTGCAAAACCACTATTCCTACCAATCACACAATCACACTCACATTCTGAACACTTCGCAAAAGGAAAGGCCTTTGACATTTCTATTCAACACCAAAAATAGATGTTGTCACTAATTACTGACTTTTTATGCTCCCTTGCTAGAACATAAACCTGGAAGCAAGGTCTTTGACTTTTACTGAGAGAATGAATCCCTAATTAGAAAAATTTTCAAATGTTGTCCATCTTGTTTGTAAGAATGAAGCATTTCAAAATTTTATAGGAAGTATGTCATCACAGGAGATAATTTTCCTCAGAATTTGGAACAAATAAGAAAAAATAATAGGCTAATATGTTTGCTGATTCTATAATGACATAACTTTCAAATTCAATGCTGATGTGCATTTTTCTTGAATATCCATTTCTTCATATATTTAAAGCACAGCTAATATTTTTATTACATTCCCTGACATCATCATAAATTTACTAATCCATTAATTTACCATTAAACTGAAGACATATTCCCTTTTTTCTTTCTCCACATCTTAAAAGAACAAGAAAGTCAGACTGTAATCACCATCACAGCTCAGCTGCAAGGAAGACACATGATCAGTCCTATTCCTGGTAAGAGCCTGATTACTAAATAAAGAGTAGAGAAGGGAATCTATACACAAAGAAAGAGTCCTGTGCAAAACCAGAAGTAGAAGCAGTTAGCTGTATTTCTCAACACACACGGTCCTTTTTAATAAAAGCAGTGTATTGTCATCAATGCAGACCTGTTGCTGAACAATTTATTATTTCACTACCTAATCAAGACTTTGTTCATCCTTTTGTAAAAGATTATAAGGAAAGCTTTAGATTTCATTATTTTCCAATCTGAAGATACTGCAGTACTTGAATACCTTCTGCTCTGGTATAAAAAGGGGGTCCATTTTTAAAAAATGAAGCAATCACATGAGAGACAAGATATATAAAAAATAAAATAATGAAGATAAGTAATTCTTATCTTACCATTTTCAAGTTAACCTAGTGGGACAGAACATTTTCACAGAAGTTTTGTACTGTTTGCACTCTGTTAAAGAATTAAGTACTCGAATAGTAAGAATATCTTTGGATATGCAATGCTTTTCCCAGCATCTCATCAGGAAAGAACTGATGTTCAAGTGTAGGCAACCCCTTTAAAGAGTGACTTTTGAAACTATGTGTAGCGTGTACATTATTCTCACAGAGGCCCTGGACTTAACTGGGTCCTTTGGGTCCCACAAACACCATGGCATCTAAATAAATAATACACTAGATGGAGGTTGCAGTGGAGGTTTGGCTATCACTTCTCATAAATTACTTAGCATAGTCAGTACTCTACACTGAGGGCAAATTCAATACCCAAATTCATCTTCTCAGATTTCCTATGTATACACGCCTAGAACCAAAGGTTTTTTTGAACAAGAGATGGAGCTCTCACTGCACCAACAGAGGAGGAATGAGAAGAAACATGCTTTGTTTCAAACCCAGCAAGGACATGGGCTCCTTACTCATGGCATACTCCTTCTGTCTCATTTCAATGCCTGAAAATATCCAAGCCTGATTGCTGCGCCCCAAATATTTTACTAAAAACAAAAAACCAAAACCCTACAACATTTATTGGTTTATGAAATATGAAATTTATAACACAATATATATGGGTTGAATTGAATAACAATTTTGTTTACAGGAAGAGGGTATTCATGCTTTAGCTGTAAGACTTATCACGACAGCTCAGAATAAGTTGATTAACAGACAACATACACTTCTCCTTTCATTTTCTATTAAAAATACAATGCCACTTTCAAAGGGAACGACAACACATCTCTTTTGTCTTTAAAATCCTCTCACAGAACATTCTCCAAAATGCTATTTTAGTCTTCCACAAACCACAAAAAATGCAGGCTTATAGAAAACTGAAAATGAAGAGTTGATACAAGTCCTCATATAATTCCTGTAATCACAAAAATATAATGGCTACTGATAGCAGGAATATTCAGAATACAATGGCCTGAAAGCCTCCACTAGCACACTTCCATGGTGCATACCTAAACCAAGCATTTCCACTGCACCCAAGTGCAACACTGAAGTTATCCCACCGAGCACTCTGCACAGAAGCACCTCTTCGGTATCATATTCCAAGTGAAATTCCAAGATAACTTAATAAATTCCATAACAATGGTCACTAACTATCAATTAAACCTGGAATTAATTACATCAGGTGCTGTATTCAAATTCAAAGACCAATTAAAATTGCACTGCAGTAAGAAAAAGGGAGAAACCTATTCCATCTCCCTCATGTTGCATTTTAAAGTCCGGTGTGTTTTCACTTTGGCTTTACCTTTTCCTACTTTCTTCTTTAGCTGCCATCATGTGCACTGCAAAATTCTTTGGGTCTTACATTACACTCTTAAAGTTCCCACTGCATACCAAGTGGTCAGTTCCATACCACTGACAAAGTCTGTCAAACTGGAAAACTGACTGGAGGAAAGAAATTTAATCATCACTGCTGACAAATGCAGAAGTTATTCACTAAAAAAAAATTAGGAAAAAAACCTATGTTTAGAAACAGCAATCTGGCTTAAATTACCTAGTCTATTTCCTCCCCTAATATGTTCCACCTTCATTGGAACATCAAACTCACCAAAACCAATGACCAAAATAGCATTTTTCTGACATTACAGAATCACTGACATCTGTCAAATTATCTTTTATCCTCTTAATTATCCCTGCAGGAGAGAAATGCATCTGTACAGACTTACTTTGACTGCCGGTAGAGAAACCAGGACATTTGAAAACCCTCTATGAAGACACTAAGACTGTGAAAGACTAATTTGATCTAATAGATTGAGTACTTCTGTTTAACTTCCTTGAACTTGGAGTGACTGCTGTGTCACTGATTTCTATTTCTGACCCAAGGTTAATACATGGTGAGCTTACAAAAGCCCGACCAGTATGCAAGTCGTCTTCATGCTGGTAGATTTCACACTCAAGGCACTCAAAATCTGTTCAGATTTTTTAAAACTATCAAGTTTACACAGTATAGAAAACTGAAAGTTAACGGGCTAGAACACTAATACTTTGAAATCTTTTTACATAATAAACTCATAGTTACTCCCTCTGTACTTTATCATTAAAAAAAATGAATAAATATTTATAATCTGCTATAGTGCCTTATTGTGGGTCTTCATAGAAGAACAACTAAAAACTTTCCTTTTTGACTCTATGTACAATAATTTTAACAGCAAAGAATGCAGAAATACATAAACTTTACCAAACTTTAGATCCTTGTGATTTTGTACTTCCATGAAGAGAAGTACAGTCTTGTAATTAAACTGCTGCTTCAGTGGAGGTAAAGCGAATGAACTTTCAAAAAGCCCACATTAGTTTACGATCTCACATGTCAGATGTTGCTTCTACAATTGCAACTCCAGGAGCAATCTGGAGAGTCGTATTGGAAGTGTTAATTAAAAGTGCAGTAAGCACTTGTGTCAGTCAAGTATGCCCTCTGCTCTACAACACATTTAAATGTATGTCACCTTGACCTGCAATATACCACTGTAAAATTTTTTTGGTCAATATAAATCAAATGTACACTAATTTATTCAGTAAGTTTCCTGGGATCTGAATCAACATTAGAAATCTAACTAGTATTTATTATTCTGTTATTGACAAAGGGAGCATATTTAAATGACAACAAGAACACGTGGGTGTCATTTCGAAGTTGAATTGTTCTCTAGGGACATCCTTAGTAAGCGCCTACATTTAAAGGTCATTCACTGCCAAATTATGAACAACTGTTGCATTTATTAGCACAGGCTCAATAGTTTAGAAGCTAGTGTCATCAATTTAAACTGACAATGAAATTTAATTGTCCACCAAGAAAACTGACATTTCCCATATTCTGTGTTTCATTATTTTATGTACACTCCAAACAGAACTGGAACAAGTGCAAGTTTACTCTGGGGTCTTTCCTTGAGTTTTTTTTTGTGTAGGAGATGAGGGAAAATTACTTTAAGATTTTGTATCAGACGAACAGAGCTTTAGAAAAGCTGAGCTCCTGAAACAAACACTTTTGAAAGAACTGTGTTTCCCATTTATTTTATTGACAGAATCCAATCTCAAGCATTGTATAATTATATTTTTCCCTAATTTTTCTTTCTAATATTTTATATCCCTAGTATTTTATTTCTCTGGTCAAGACCTCCCTTTCTATTTCATAATTGCACTGTAATTTTCCCTTTGAAGTTAGACAGGAATTCCCACTTTCTATGGCAAGTCATTTCCTCCCTCTCTGCAGAACTGATGGATCTCCAGCCATTCCACTTTCCAAGTGATGCCTAGCCACATCAGGGAAAAAAGAAAATAATCTAAAACAACAGGCCTAAGCTGAAAAGAAACCAATTGGTAATGAATTCCCATAAAGAAAAGGACAAATACCCCTTTTGTGTCCTATCTTTTCCAGAAGTAAGAACACACAGCAGCAGCCTGCATCCAGGGGAACTGGATTCGGTTCTGCTAAAGATAAGGAACTAGAAACACAGGGATTATCAGGGAAGTGTGCTAGGGTTGCAATGCAGAGCCACCATAGAGAGGAACAACTCTCCCTTCAGTCCCTCATTTCATGCAGGAGGTCATCACCATCACTGTTTCTAGCAAAGACACCAGGACAACTACCACCACGCTTCTCAGAAAACCACCCGTGGCTGCTGCTTGTCTGCAATGGCCCCGGCAGTCACAGGGCGGAAGGCACCCTCTGAAACCCACTGGCATGTGACTGGGCTGGTGGGCAGTCTGCAAGTCAGCAATCTTCCATCTGCTTCCATCATCCTTCTCTGCTATACACAGTTGCATAAGCTGTGATAGTTCCTTGTTCCAGCTACTCCAGTCCAACAAAACACTTTAATTTTGAGCAAGTTAGCACTCGTGGGAAAAACAACAGTAAAAGGATCAACTGCGTAAAGTGGAACTTCTGTGATCACAGAATTGTGTGATAGTTTGGGTAGGAAGGGACTTTTAAAGGTCATTTAATCCACTCCTTCTCCAATGAGCAGGGACATCTTCGTCTACGTCAGGCTGCTGACTCAGAGTCCCATCCAGACTGGTCTTAAATGTTTCCGGGGATGGGCCATTTGAAACCTCTCTGGGCAATCTGTGCAGGATTTCACTATGCTCACTGTAAAAACTGTGTTCCTTATGTCTAATCTGAATCTAGTCTCCTTTAGTTTAAAAGTACTCCCCTTGTTCCACTGAAAAGGCCTACTACTACAAAGCCTGTCCTCACCTTTCTTAAAAGCCCTGTTTATTGCAAAAATGGAGCACCAAAGTCCTCTCTTCTCCAGGTTGGACACATGAACTCACTTAGCCTTTTCTCACTGAAAGAGGAAAGCAGAAGTGCTACATGCCCCTGATTCATTTCTTGTGGTCCTTTTCTGGACTGATTCCAACAGTTCCCTTTCTTATGCTAGGGACCCCAGGGCTGGATGCGGCAGACCCCTTCCAGGTGGAGTCTCACCAGGGTGGAGCAGAGCAGAGGGGCAGAATCCCCTCCTCACCCTGCTGCCCACCCTGCTTTGGTTGCAGGACACGTTTGCCTTTGTGGGCTGTAAGTGCCCATGGCTGGGTCATGTCCAGCCCCTCACCCACCAGCACCCCCAAGCCCTTCTGGGCACGGCTGCTCTTGTCCCTCCATCCCCCAGCCTGGAGTGATAACAGAGATTGTCCCAGTCCAGGTGCAGCACCTTGCACTTGGCCTTTCTGAATCTCATTAAGATCCCACAGGCACACTTCTGGAGCTTATGCAGGTCCCTTTGGATGGCATCCCATCATTCAGGAGTGTCACTGCACCCCTCAACTTGGTGTCACCTGCAAATTTGGTGAGGGTGCACTCAATCCTTTTGTCTGTGTCATTGATATTAAATAATACTGGTCCCAGTACAGCCCCCTGAGGGCACCACTTGCCACTGACATCCTCTGGGACTCTGAGCCATTAGCCACCACCCTCTGGATGCGACCATCCAACACATCCTTGTCCGTCTAACAGCTGACCTGCAGAACCCACACCTGTCCAGTTCAGAGAGGAGGATGTTATGGGGGCCATGTCAAGGCCTTACTAAGCCCAGGAAAACGACACCTGCAGCCTTTCCCTCAGGCACTGATGCAGCCACTCCATCCCAAAGGCCACCAGGCTGGTCGGGCAGGACTCACCCTTGGTGCAGCTGCCCTGGCTCCCTGTGCTCCATGTGTCTTAGCAGAGCTTCCAGGAGATCTGTCCCGGGATCTTCCCAGGCATGGACGGGACACTGACAGGTTGGTAGTTTGAAAGGTCCTTCTTTCTATACCCTTTAAAGATGGGCACTCCTTTTTCCAGTCACCTCAGATTGCACATGACTTTTTAAATATCTAGGAGAGTGGCTTGGCAATTATATCAGCCAACTCCCTCAGGACTCTGGCATGCATCTCATCAGCATCCTTAGTCTCAGGTATGTTCAGGTTCTTCATGACCCTTATCATCTCTTACAACTTACTTCCCCATTCCCTGCCTTGCAGTCTATCCACTCAAGAACTGTGGGGAAAAGAGATCCACAAATGAAGACTGAAGCAAAAAAAGTTAAGCAGCTCAGCCTTTTCTTGTCTTCTGTTACCAGTTTGCCAGTAGTGTTCATAGGCAGTACACTTTCTTTGGCCTGTAAACCACACTTTTAAATGCTAATGTTGTAAAGCTGCTGATGAAAATGAACATAAAGTGGACTACCTGTATAATTTCATAGCTAGTACAGAGCAATGGAAAGCTTTCATTAACCTCAGTTTTGCTGTAAGGAGGACATAAAGTATACTCCTTTGAACTTCTGCACTTGGAACAATACCCTTGTAAATTATTTACATAATCACAAATTGGCAATTAGACCAGCATAAGTTTTTCTCATGAACAGTCCTTTAACACAGAAAGGAAAGACACAACGTTATTATCAGGGCAGTTTTCCATATCCTCTCCTACAAGCATGCCCAGCTCAGACAAACTTCAGCTATACTACCTCATACAGTTTCATGGTCAGCATAAAGTATGATCATGGCTCGTACGGATGTAGAATAGAATCCCCTCACCTGAATAAAATGGCAAAATAATCATGCAGGAAAAACTACCAAAATCTACTAAACCACAGCAAATTTCAGATCCATGAGACTGACTCACCACCAGTAAATGACTCAAGAGGAAAAATGCTGTAACAATCAACAGTGTTGTCATAGAACATGCTTGCTCTCAGGATCCTTTTCTTGGAAGACTCCTAGAATCATATAGTTTCACTTCTTATTTCTTTGAAGCTTACACAGCTTAATATTTATTAAATTTTAAAAACCCATATCCTCTAGACAGTATTACATTTAAAGAAATAGAAACTCACTAAATGCAAATACTAAAAATAAATCTAACTATGAGAAATACTATTTGTGTAATATGCGCATCTTAGAAATCACTCTGTCATTTCGACTAACCTGCCCAACTGGGACGTGGTGGAATCAGTCTGTGCTATTGTAATTACACTCAATCACATTTAGTTCAAAATGTTTGAAAGCCAAGTCCCAAAATCACACAGGTGTCTTGTAGAGAGTCACTTACATTTAAGTCCACCCAAGAGGCAAAAGTATTAATGCTGCCTCACTCCCACATTAACACAATTAAAGTGGTTTACCTTTTGCAAGGCCTGCAAACACTTGCTAGCAGTGAAGACCAAATAATATACAGCATAAGGAAGATGAACTTGCTTCAAGGAACTATGACTACCTATATGGATTAATCTTCTAGAAGTTATACAGGATTCAGATGTTTTTTCTAAGCTAGTAAATGAATTTATTTAATAGAGGAAGCAAGTTTTGAATATCCACTTTCAGATAAATACCTTGGGTTTTGGTCCACCTGTCTCCACCAAGCACCATGCGAATATGCTACTGTCCAACAGTTTTGTGACGTGAAAAAACTACTGAGAACAAAAAGGACCTCTAAAACCTGTGCAAACTAATCTGCCTGTTCAAGGGGAGCCAGCTATGCAGCCGGCTACCCAGGATAGTGTCCAGCCAAGTTTTGAGAACGTGCAAGGATGGAGACTTCACAGTCCTCTGGGCAACTATGCCAGTGCTCGACCACCCTCATGACAACAAGCCAGTCTTGTCATATGTTTAAAGAGCTTTCCCTGTGTTCTGGTGTTTTCCCACTGCCCTCTCTCCTGTCACCGGGCACCAACACGAAGAGTCTGTCCCTCTCACTCTGGCCATTCAGGTCATCGGTATCTATTGAAAAGACATCCTTGCCCCTTTTCTTCGCGAGGATAAGCAGTCCCGGCTCTCTCAGCCTTTCCACATGCAAGAGATACTCCAGCCCCTTCACCTGGACCCCGCAGGGCGGAGGGCGAGGGAGCGGCTGCCTCCCGGAGCTCCGTCGCCGCTCACGCCTCTGTCGCTGCTGCCGCCCCGCAGAACAGCGCCCGAGTGAGGCAGCGGGTGTCTGGTGGGCTGAGGCCATGCTACCCGTGCCGAGAGGGGCAGAGCAGGGATGGGCTGCGCTGGACAGGGCACGGCTCCCTCCGGGCCGGCCTGGACAAGGAGGACATGGCTGGGGTGCACAGAGCAGGGCTGGGATGGCTCTGCAGGACACGGTTAGCAGGGCAATGCTGGAGAGAGCAGGGCGGGGCAAGGCTGGGCAGAGCTGGGGAGAAGGCTGGCGGGGCAGGACGGGCTGCGCTGGTCAGGGCACGGCTGGGCAGGGCAGGTCGGGGCCGGCCTGGGCACGGAGGGCAGGACGGCCCCGGCACACTGATGTCTGCCCAGCGCGGCAGCGCAGCCCCCGCTGGCTGCCGGCACTTGGCCTCCCCGAGGCGCGGGCGTGCTCCGCCCCGGCGCACCTCACCGTGTATCCCCGCTCCAGCTCGCTCGCCTCGTATCGGAAGGACGGGATGAACACCTCCATGCCGGCTCCCCTCAGCGCGGCGGCAGCCCGGCCGCCATCTGCGCGCCCGTCACGTGACCATGCACCACGTGACATGGGCGGGGCGGGAGGCGGGCTCGGCCCCGCACCCCGCGGCCCCTCGCGCTGCCGGGATGAGGCGGGAGAAGGTTCCTCTGGAGAAAACGTGCTTTGAAACAAACGGTGCTCCAGAGTAGGCTTCTGGTTCAGCCGGAGCTGCAGCACTACTGCGGAGCACACAAAAAGCGGAGGGGAAAAAAATTAAATTCCGGAGGGCCGAATTTATCCGGTCCTAAATTCACACTGCAGCTCAAACCTGAATCACAGAATCATTAGGGTGGAAGGGACCTCTGGAGATCACCAAGAGCAAACCCATGCCAAGGGTCACCTACAGCAGGTGACACAGGAACACATCCAGATGGGTTTGGAGAGAGGAAGACTCAGACCCCCCTCAGCAGCCCGTTATAGGGCTCTGCCACCCTCAGTGCAAAGTTCTTCCTCAGGCTGAGGTGGAATTTCTTGTGTTGTAGTTTATGTCTATTACTCCTCGTACTACTGCTAGGCACTGCTAAAAAGAATCTGGCACCATCTTCTTGGCACCCGACTTTGAGATTAATGAGATCCCCTCTCAGTCTTCTGCAGACTAAACAGGCCCAGTTCCCACAGTCTCTCCTCTCCAGATCCCTTATAATTTTTTGGCTTCCACCAGACCCTCTTCAGTAGTACCTCGTCTTTCTGGTACCAAGACTAGAATTGAACACAACACTCCAGATGTGGAATCACTGGAGCTCCCTCCACCTGCGGGCCACACTCTTCCTGACGCACCCCAGGACGCCACGGGCACAGCCAGCTCATGGCCAGCTTGTCATCCACAAGGACTCCCACAGAGCTGCTCTCCAGCAGGTCAGCCCCAGCCTGTGCTGGTACTTGGGGCTATTCCTGTATATGTTACTCCTGTGCATGACCCTACATTTGCTCTCACTGAACCTCATGCCACTTCTTGCCACTCAACGCTGCAGTCCACTAAGCCCGCTGAATGGCAGCACAGCCTTCTGCTATGACTATGTCAGTCAATAAACAAATGCTGCACCTCTAGTAGTGCCTGTTGGGAACAGACATGAAATCAAGAGGGGAAAAAAAAGTGGCACTCAGGAAAGTTCCCTATGTTGTGTGTGTTCCCAAGAGGCCACCTCTTAACTTTGTTATTTAGCAAAGAAAACCATATAATTTCAGAGAACTGTAGGTGATTCCTCACCACTGGAGAAATTAAATAAGACTCCAGAATAGGCAGCTGTTTCGATGGCTTAAAGAATAATGGAGGCAGAAACAGAAGGTTTCTAAATGCATACCAAGTGCATTTAAGAGGCCAGGCTGTTGGCACAGGCAACTGCTTTGACTTCACACAAATATGCTAGTTCCAAGCTCCAAATGATTTGGAAGCAAAATGTCAACAAACTGCCACTGTATTAAACAGTGTATCTTAAAACTCCCCTTGTGAGTCCGGAGAGTCTCAGGCACTACCTGAGACAACCTCATTGATCTTTTAGAGTAGCTACTGTGATAAATCCATGACCATAGAGGGTTTGATCTTCACAAGTAGATCCATGTAAATAACATACCTCAAAAATAGTCAGAAAACGAATTTATCTGATGTCTGTGGCTTATGCTGTGAGCTTTTTGAAATTTATTTTGAAAACTAACTTCTTTCTTTCTAGATTAATAGCATGGGAGAGGGAGAGGGAGAGGGAGAGGGAGAGGGAGAGGGAGAGGGAGAGGGAGAGGGAGAGGGAGAGGGAGAGGGAGAGGGAGATTACTGTGGTGGGGAAACAGCAGGCCAAAGGCTTACAAATTGCATTCTGACTTGAGCCTACAGAAGCCATGAGAAAGCTGACAGCTCTTGAGAACAGAGTTCTGCAGCAGTGAAAAACAACTTGTTTTCCCTGAGAAAGAGCTCTAAGGCTGTGGCAAACAACCTGGTTCCCCTGAGAAAGAACTCTAGTACTGTGATAAACACTACCCACCTGTATAAACTGTTTTTATACCGTTAGACAGAAAAATGAAAACTATCTCTCACAAAGAACTTTTCCTGTGTGTACACACCGGGAGTTTGAGTGACCAGTAAATACAGGGTAAGAACTTGTTACTGACCAGTTGGGGATACACATGGGATGTTCTTTAAAAACTCTACAAAAAGAGGCACACAAAATAAGCTGAGATCTATTATTTTCTTCTTTGCACCATAAGTGTGTCCTGCATCTTTATCGAGCACCACAGCACCATATTACAGGCTCATTTTCCCTCCATATCTCTTTATTTTACTGAAAGGCAAATTTACTTATATTTTGCTCTAAGCAAAGAACTGTGACTTGAAGGATGCAATACAAAGTAGACATAATTTGACTTAAATCAAGAAGACTTAAGCAAACTAACACTATTTTACTTTGTTAAGCTAAAGTGAAGTAACAAACCAAAATTTTTTAATAATTACCTGAAATCAAAGCCAGATATTTCTCAAGCATCTGTTTCTGCACAACACTGCTCCTGGAGCAGTGTCCTCAACTGCTGACAACCAGCAGGACAGTCCCAGCACTGCTCTGTGGTAGTAGTGACAAGAGTAATGTAGTAGTGACAAGAGTAATGTTTCCAGCCCCCGTGTGCTCTCCATCATGGCCTTTTACTGAAAGGTGTGTATGAAATCCCATTCCCCCCCAAAGCACCCTCTGATAAAGATATTACAATAGTCCCAAGGAAAAATCAGCCATATGTTAATAGTCTTATCACTCTAGTAAGCGTGGGCATACTAGGTAAAAATTACCATGCTATCATTGCTGTTACTTTCTGGTTAAGAATCCAGTCTTTAGACATAGTTTCTATTCTCCCTCTAATAAAAACCAGAGGAATAAGTCTTAGGACACCACTTGTGCCATAATGCATTTACGCTGAGAAGTCAGTAGAAGAATTTCATAGGAGCACTGTTTGTGGCTGTTTGCAACCTAATAAGCAGTAATTTCAAAAAGGTACTTTTCTCTTTAATATAACTTATTAACAAAGAAACATTTTAGACATTAATCTGGTTTCAAATTCAATAGAATATAATGGAACTTTTGACTGTGCATCAGCCAAGAGGAACAAGGAAGATTACATGGTGAGCTGAATTCAAATACGTCAATATGTTTTGGAATGTTAAATACTTAATTTACACAATATATCATCATTAGTTGGCTAATCTTTAAAGTTACATCTGAAGAAAGAAAAAGGATTTCTTCACATGGCTGGCTGGCTGGCCAAGATTGTCTTTCTGTCTAACACACCGAAGATCAAAAATTTAAGAAACAGTAGTTCATAGAATGCTATCAAAGTGTGTTCAAAACCATCCAGGTCTTTAAAAGCTAACTGCACAGATATTACCATAATTCTTCCCACAAAACACAAAGCAAGGTGGAAATACTTCAAATGTAGCTTGACTTGAACTGGTATAACGTGCATTAAAATTATGTTAGTAATCCTAAAAGTGAAACTGTAAAATGGTTGAACTCTGCTGCTACCAGTGACATAGACTGTCTTCAAATTCATGTGTTGAGCAGACTCGCAAAAGTACTCTAAGAGGTGTTGGTCTTCAGTGCTGGGTGTTGTGGCATCTATCAATACCTTGGGTTTTATTCTTAAATTACCTTGATCCAGAATATAAAATTAATTCATAATATACTGTAACTCCAACTGTAACTATTCCCTGTCATCAGATTCTACCTAACCATCCATAATTACAGAAATTAGGAACCATCAATCTGCTCCTTTACTGGCCACTTCTGTGTTTATTTTATTTCCAAAAGAATCACTATGCAATTCCTCAGACAGGGAGGGGGAATTTAGCATCCATCATGTTAGAATGATTCACAGGAGAGAAAAAGGAATAATTACAGGCAAATTTGAAAGATCACTTTCCACTAATTCTCATGATTCAAGGACTTTCTGAATGGCTAATTTCCAGAATAGAAGTAGGCAAAGAAACCCATACAAAAATTCTAATCTAAGTGATAAATAAAATACACATCAAAACAAGAGGCCAGATCAAAAAACAGTCCTTAATTAGATCACAATCTAAGTTTGTCAATTTTTCAATCGCTAAAAAACTAATTTTAAGTCAACTCACAAAATTCAACCACAGATAAATTGTTTATCTCTAGTCTTTTCTTGCCCTTCCATTTCCATTGCCTATTTCTTTAATTTTAGCTTGCATATGAATATCCTAGGACAGGTCTGCCTACACTGCTTTGTCTACTCTTCTTTCTTAATAAGAGAAAAAAATTTTTGATTATTTTATACCCCTCTCCTTTGTTAATCATTTCCTCACTGATCTGGGGTGGGGGAGGGGGAAGGGAAGGAATGACTTCACCCTTAAAGTCCAAAGATTACTAACAAGTTACAACCACTGCAATTACTGCCATTGATTCAACTATGGAAGACAAGAATTTTTGAAAAAGGAAGAATTGTCCTAGCAGGTAACAAGTAACATTCTGAACAACCTGAAAATTCAGCTTCTAACCAGTTAAAATATTGCCTTTTCCCCCCCACATTTGTAACAGACTCATATTTTGCCACAAATTAAGATTATTACATAGCCTGTTCTACTCTAAAGTGAAAGGAGAGAAAAAAATATAACCTCAATGGTTTTTTTTTTTCTATTTTTTTTCCTTGAGACAATCATTTCACTGTACACATAATTTTAGTAGATGTTGCCTGTTCTCTTAGATGTACAAGACCTACCAGCCAGCAGCTCATCTCCACAGTTTAAAAGAAACTGACATATTTGGGGCATGAACTCCACAGAAGCTGAAACAAACTCCCATATGAGGCTTTCAGAGGGAAATAACCTAGGAGAGGTAGAACAAAGAATAATTGATAGGGAAGCAGAATATTGTGTTTTAAAAGGGATAGTGATGAAAGAATTACAGACTTACTGTACACTGAACATCAGCTTAAGAAAGAAATAAAAATGTCTTCAATTTGAGTCACTTTATGTTATTTACACTTAATTTAAAAAGGATGATGGACATGATGAATAGAATAATTTGTTGCAAATATCTGCATTCTATTTTAACCTAAAAGGTAAACTAGAATTCAGTAGCATCTTGTCTTTGATACAGTATTCCAAATGCAGTTCATCATTTTGCAAACATTTACTTTTTGCTTATGCTAGTGATTCTTCAGTGGTATATTGGCTTGTAGTTTTAATGAAATGCACACTTAAATCTAGTACAATAGCTAGTAGTGAGGTCCACAGAGGAAGGAGTTCAGTAATAACTCCATTCACTTGGGTTGAGAAATTTTTCTGCTAATAAGGATGTTAATCACATGAGGAAAGACGGTAACCAGATCTCCAATCTTCACAACGCAGGGGAAGGAAAACAAAATAAATTTCCATATCACAGGATATTTTGAGTTGAAAGAGACCCACAAAGATCATGAAGTCCAACTCTTAAATGAATCACCCATCTGGAATTTTAACCCAGAGCCTTGGCATTATCAGCCAATTGAGCCAATCTCAGGATCATTAATGGCTTCTTGAAACAGCAAGAGTTTTATGCTTGCCAAATGTAACAGCTGATCTGGATATTCTCCTCAAGCTAACCTTGTGATGGAAAAAAAACCCTAAAATCTTTTGTATTAGCAACCAACCCTGTGAGACAGTGAACTCCAGATATGCCATTATCCTTTTGTTCCCCAAAAGGCTTCTGGTTTTGAGAAAAACTTGCACAACTCATTCTTGTTTTCAGTTGACTGGTATGGACGGCCACATTAATCCTGGCTAGCAGACTTTCTTATTCTCTTGTCACAAGAGAAGAAAAGTGATCCGTCATTCAAATGAATTCTAACCCTGATGGAAGCAAAAAGAGATCAAGAGCTAAGAAAGCCGGGCACTTAGAGAAAAAAGAAAAAAAAAAGAAAAAAAAAAGAAATTCATGACAGGATATGTTCACCTATTTTGACCTTGCCATGTCCAAATTGGGTCTTTTAGTTGTGGAAATATCAATTTCAGTGTAAGCAGTATATATTGTGAGCAGTAAGTTTAATACTGAGCTGTTGGTCAATTTTAATGAGCAGCAAGTAAGCCAGCATTAAGTACACTGTAACACTTTACAGAGTCTTATGCCTAGATCAGTTTCTTTGTCACAGATCTCCTGCATACTTGAGCTCTTCAAAAGGCAGTTTTAAGATCAATGACGGAACAAACACTGATGCATAAGGTACCATTCACTTAAGGCTTTGGCATTTAATCATTTAAAAAGAAGCTTAATTTAGACTTGATAAATTTTGGTGAGGGTTTTTCTGTTCTAGTTCCCTTGAAAACTCCTTGAAATACTGAGTTAAGAGAGGTAAGTAGAGAAACAATAGCAAATACTAATCAAGTTTACACTAACTTTATTGTAAAAATAGAGTATGACCTTCCAGTTGAATCAAGGTTTCCATTCCGTTCAGAAATGGTATTATGTGCTCTTTTATATTTGACCCCAAACAATACAAATTCATGTGTTCATCCTGCAGTCTTATGATTAGCTGAAAGTAACTGCTTCGCATGCTTTTTTATGTGAGTATATTTGCCTAAAATTTGTTAACATTAATACTAATATATCAACAAGCTCAGTATGTCATTAAAATGACAGGACATCACATCTTACATTAATATTGTGAATTTCAGAAAAATGTTTACGTGCTCTGATTTCATGCAAAAGGTATAACCAGTCCCTTCAAATATGTTTTCTACTGAAGAAAATCCAAGCAGAATACTAGCTCTTACAACTATCAAACACTCAGCTAAATTACCCACTTTTTTCCTCAACTATTGCCAGTATTACTGCAAGATGGTTTTTTTTTATTTTTGTATCCTGAGATGACAACTGAAGACAGCTGATACAGTGTGTCAGTCCAGTAAGATCAAAATCAGTATTTGACCAAGCAGGTGATTTTAATTCTGCAGAAGCTTTGTAAAAACGTGAAGAAGATTTCAGTTTACATGTCTGTTGCTCAAGCATGTCTTTTGACCCTCTGAATACTAACACAGTAGAATTTGCCAAGGCAGTGATAACTTCAAGTGAAAAGAACATCGAAGAGATTTAGAATTAAAAACCAGAACAGTTTACCATGGGTAATTGTTTGTGCATCTTTAATACCTTCTCCATCACTCTTTGCAAAACGCTGGGTTTGCACTGGATACATCTTAATTTGCTCTAGACAGTACTCCGAAGAACACCAGCAAGTATCAACAGACACAAGCACACAGTGTTTAACATTTCACAAGGTACATCCCTTTATTATTGTAATCACAAAAACATGATTTTGTACAGGAATGTTTAAGTGAACATTAACCAATGCAATTAAATTTGTTTCATAAAGATCAGGTAAACATACTACAGAACATTGTGTTGTAGAGAACAAAAATATCAGCTTTCTGGCCTTGCAGTGCACGTTTTAGTGCAAGGATTAAGACACAATAGTGTTCAATTCAGCAATGTATTGCAGAACATCATGCCACAGTCCACTTCAAAGAGGGTCAGGACATGCAGCTTGTTAATAAAATGCTGTGGTATATAAAAAAAGCCACATGTTAATTCATAAAATATATAGTGGTTTATTTAGATGATTTAAAGTGATTTCACTGTGGAATTTAGTTTTATCCAGGACAAACATCCAGAGTGTCTTCTCATTTGGAATATTCTTCTTTTAGGCAATGGCTTTGGCTTCAGGTAGGAATGCCTCCCAGTATTTTATTAGCTTGAAGAAAATGGAAAATCACTCATTAGGTACTAAATGTTGAAAACCGCAATGCATACCTACCTCCTCTTGTAGTCAACTTGTCTCCACAAGACAAAGTTAGAATGTAGGTACTTATTCATTAATATTTTTACATAGTGCAAGAAGTATTAGGTACACAAATCTCCTCATAGCTATGGATATGTTGCCACATGTTGAACACAATGTTATAGAATAAAATGCTACAGATTTTTTTGAAAGATCAGCCACTTCTTCTTACCACTTAAGACACCGTTTTTCAGGTTTTTTAAATTAAACAAAGCTGGAGGGTTCTATTCCTGCCACGAGCAGAAAAAAGAGCCTGGACTTTTTCTAGTAACAAGACCCACTTCTCAGACACTGAAAACTGCTTTAATACTTTCCAATATTCAATATTTAATACTTTCCAATATTCAATATCCAATAATATTTTATATTTTTAAAAAAGAGCAATAAACATTTAAGAATCCAAGCCAAGTCTCTCCAGTAAGTGGAAGTACATATTGATTACAATTTACTCCAATCTCAAAGTAAAAGTACTAATTCAGTTTGAGAAGATAACAAGATAACACTCTGCTTGCCCATATCCCTAAGGGAACGTCTCTGTTGCTTCACGGAATTACAGTTCTGCATGGGTTGGGAAACTGCAATCATTCACCAATACAGCACAGACTAGTAGCTCTTAATGTTTTAGAAACAGCTGAGCTTAAAGCCCGTATTTTTCTAACTAAAATAATACAGCATGTATTATTTAATAACTTGTACAAAGCTTAAAATTTATCTTACCTGCTGTTGTGTTTGCACTAACGACTCTAAGTACTCGATAATAACAGTTTTAAAGTCTTTCACTCGTTCCTTCTGTTAATAAATAAATTATGGTGTATTAACTTCTTAACAAATTTTACTTATATCATTAATATTATGTACAGTAGAACTGTCATTTACTTGGAAAAAATTATACATGCCTCAAATCTTCCCACTTCCTTGCGAATGGTTTTGGAGATCTGTTCAAAATCTTTTTCCCCTTGCTGAACTTTTGTCTCCCACTGGCAAAGGAAAGACATACATAGGTAAGATTTTGTGTCGTCCATTCAGTCTACCTGTAATTTTTTTAGCACACTGATAGTCACTTAAGAGCTAAAAGGACCTATTTGATTGTTTTGGCCTATTTAAAAGAAAATCTTACAGAAACAATTTCAGCTTTGTGTTTTAGGATGTCATCAGATCAGTTACAACAAAGGTATCTTTAAGCCAATGCTATCTGTAGGTAAAATGTAAAAACATCTTAGTACAGCTATTAAGAACATTTAACAACATTTAAAAAATATTCTTTAGAAAACAAAATGGATCTGAAAGGCTTTACTTACTATTCCCTTTATCAACTTCATACAAAGGAACCTAAACCTGTCCAATCAAGCTTGGAAGAGTCTCAGGTTAGTTCCCCATACTTTCCTAATTCCAGAAGAGATGAGCAAACCTTCATCTCTGCCTCTGGTCAAGTATTTGATTATTGCTATCATATTTCTGTTGCAAATGACAAGCCTCTGAGGATGTGCTTATCTGCTTTCCAAAGCACAAGCCTTCTTTTTCAGTGGCAACTGTTTTCACAGAAAGCTGGACTAGAAACATTACTGCAGGTAAGAAGATCACTAGAGGAAAATTCAGAAGAAGAGATGTTTGTTATGGGTTTATGTCATATTGGGAACACTGCATTCCTGTAACAATATATGACACCAGATTGTTTCTCCTGGTTTCTGTGAAAAGAACCCAGCTAGACAAGAAGGATCATCAGCATCTATGTGGTCCTGTAACTGCTTTTACACACCTATTTGCATTGTTAAATTGGTTGCGTAGATAAACGGAGAGCCCAACGGCAGGCGAGCAGTTCTTTGAAATGCAACTGTATCTGTTCATCTCAACATATTAACTGAGAAAGAATACATTGAGTAACATTCATCATCATCAGAAAAAAGTAGCAGGGAAGCAACATGCTTCAATGTAGCATCTGGCTGTTAGCAATCCAGTGGTGCTACTTAAACATCTCCATATTTATATTTTTAGTATATATTTATTTACAGTTCCCTGACTGCCCTTTTAGATATACATTATAAGCTTTTTAGTAAGTCATAATAGTATCTTCTTGGAAGATCAGCCTGAACAGTTAGCTAGTAACTAAACAGTATAAAACACAGTTGAGGATTGCCCATACCTTCCTACCACTTCAAACAGAGGTGCCTGAGATTTCTGTGAAAGCTTCCATAGGCCTAATGAATTCTACATTTCAGTTTCATCATGCCCAGGTCCTATGTGAATTTTTATTGAGTAACAGTTTGCCATTTTATAGTGTCTGACAACGAGAAATTTCTCATTCAATAAGGTATCTCTAGGACCATCCATTGTCATTTTACCCACAAAAATCAGCTGAGTCATGGATGATGCTCAAGCTGCTTAGGCTTCCACTTTGCAATTCTTCTGCCAGAGGGTCCACTATTACAGAATTCAGCAATTCTCAACACATTTCAGCTCCAGTGAGATTTTCAACTGGCACACTCAAACTGCGGGTTTACCAAAAATGTTCTCTAGTTATCCAATAATGCAGGAAAAAGAATTCCTTGAGAAGAAAGTAATTGCTTTAATATCAGGACTGGGAAACAACCACTATTTCCCATTGCTACCAGTAATCAGGAAATTTACTGTGCATCAGTAGAGGCAATCAACAAGAATGTGGTCACACAAGAGTAATTGTCGGTTTTCTCAGTAAACAAAGGACTTCTTTAAGGAAAAGAAAATCAAGTTAATGAGTAATTTAAATACTTTATGTGAAATATATCAAAGGGCAAAAAGAACAAAGGAGCATGTGGTTAGTGACCAATGATGAAGCCAAACAAAGCAACTGTGTAAAAGAGCTTGAAATCTGCAATAACATTCTTCCATTATTTAATGGGAGAGCACTAGAGCATACTCAGAATGCATTAGTGTTAAATAATTAAGTTGTCCTACCTCTTCAATTTCCTTAGTGAAGCATGATAGAAAAAGTGTATAAATTATGACACTTCAACATGTTAGATTTATTTTTACTGAAATTACACCATATATACATGCACATATATATGGGTAGAAAAGCTGCATATTTAAGCAAAACATAGGAATAGCTCTCTATTAGCTTTCTTTGCTGGATTTACCCAGTCAGCTTAGAAACCAAGAAATACTCCTCTGCCTATCCAAGTGAGCTGTTAGCAGTTAAAAGCATCAACTTGTCCATGTTCCCTCCCTCCCATCTCCCAGACTGTAGAGACAGTATTAACTGTCTTACAGATCTTATAATGAGTAAAAATTGCACATATTAAGTGTTTTAAGTAAATTATTTTAAAAAATTTCAGTAAATATGGGAAACAGCAAGTAAGTGATTTGTAAACAAAAATGGCATAAAGCAGCATCAATGCAGAATGAATGAGCTGATGCAGAAAGCCTGATCTCCAAAATAATTGATAACATTACCTCTTTTATCTCATCTTTAGCTTGCTGTAATTTATCAGGTTTGTTGGCTAGTTGGAGCTTTGCCTCAGCTTCACGTTTTTTTTGTAAAGTGACCTGAGCATCTTGCCACTTCTGCCAACATTTCATTCGATGGTCAAACACACCCTGTGAGAACAGACAACAACTGGAATTGTTAGGCCTATCTAAATTCTCAGTAGGAAAAAAATAATTCCAGCATAAAGCTGAAACAAGTAGTATACTCAAAGAAACCTTAGCGTGTCTACCATGTATTGCATTTCACTTGACATCATGCTTGCACAGTTCAATACCTTCCACAAATGACAGGCTGTTCAAGAACCCTTTTCAGAGCAGACACTTCAGTGCTCCAAATAATTTTATGTCCCTCATTTTATCAAAGCACTACCAAAACAACCACTATAAAGTGCTCTATCATGCAAACAACATTTCTCTAACTGCAGATACTAGCAAACTGTTCATGCATATGTATTACATGCATTTTCAGCAACACGTTTATGTTAGCACAGACTAAGGCAGCAGAAGAGAAGTATGCATATAAAAAAAAAAAAAAAGAGAAACAAAGTCAAAAGAAAAACATGTACTTCCAACAACCTGATAAATTCAAAGGTATTTCTGGAAGGAATTCACAGATACCTGTTCTCATGTCTAAACATAATCATGCTGTGCAGCATAGCTTACACTTAAATTGAATATTTTTTTAAATAAAATGTAGATCCACAAATTGAGTTTTTTTCTCATTTAAAGACATTACTGGCTATCTGTTAAATATAGAATACCAAATTATGTTCTTCTGTATTTATGTATGCTTACTGTAACAGTAAGTAATCTGAAATGAACAGACGCTGTATGCTTAGACACAGTACAGTGCAGTATCCCCAAATACTGTACAAAATCAGTATTGCTCAAAGTAGATTTCCATTTTTTCTGGATCTAACCACTTCATTCACATCTTTGATCACAGCCATTTTTATCACTGGAATAACTCATGAATGCTTTCACTTTACCCCGCTAGAACATCAGGCAAAAACTTAAGTGTGTTACATGAGCAAATGCACACATTCATTTACCCTAAAACTATATGCCGAGGAATGTGACTTTAAATGCTAAATCAGTATTTTTCCTAGTAGTACTCACTTTTACTGCAGCAATCAGACGAATGTAATCACCAAGCAGTTCTGAGAACACATAGAAATCAGCAAAAGCTTGTTCTTGATGCAACTGATCTATCTTTTCCTCAACCTCTGCAAGCTGAGACAAAGCTCTAGACAGAGCAGTGTGGTCCTCCGAGTTACCTAACATGGCAGCACTTTTAGCAAAGGCAGCGGTGTTGGCTGAAAGCTCTGAAACACAGGAGTAATGTTCAGCATGATTTAGTTAATTTATTATATTACTCTGCAGCATATATCAGTGGAGCAGAGGTTTACTTGATCAACTGAAATTAAGGTAAAGATCACAGTAAGATACACAAGGACATCACAATGAAACCACAATTAGGAGAACGACTCCTGTGCAAAAAAACTCTCAATCAGTAAATGCTTTGCCAAGTCGGTTAATGTCCATGCTTACTCTGTTCAGCAAAAGATATGAAAAAAGTCACTTCAGTATTATCCAATTGCCTACTTCAGAGAAAATGCAAACTGACAAAACAAAACTGTCACCCACAGAGCAAATTTTCAGAACAATTTTAACAGGTTTACAGCACAAATTTTCCATTTAGTTCAGCACAGAAACAAAACCAACCCTTTCACAAAATCACCACTCCCATGAGTGGAATTTACTTCTGTTTATTGACTTTAAGTAACTTTTACATGCGCATACTGTAATGTATTGTCACATTCTGATATGCCTTAAAATAAAAAACAACCAAAGCTCACATATGATCAGCATCCGTGGAAGTGAAGTTTTGGGCTTATTTATTAACAAACACTGGTGCAATTGTCTCAAATCCCATGTAAGTAATCCTGTACAAAGTTTAGTTCCATGAAAGACCTTTGAACAAATGTTTGGTCCAAATTACTTCAGGTTAGTTTGCAATTTTGCTGCTCCTGCAGAACCATCAGAACACCAGAAGTGATTGCAGAAGGAAGCTGTCTTCAGATATTTAAAACCTTTACAATTTGAACACAACTCTTAGAAAAAACACAATGATCCAACACTTCTCCAAATCTATAAGGTGTCAAATCAACCGTAAATAAAGATTTCCATTTTCTATTACTTCTTAAATACTCCTTAGCCTTGAAGACAGGTGGCTAAAGATATTCTTACTGCAGAGAGTAATTCTTGATTAGAATTATGAGAAAGCAACTTATGACATTTTCAAATATTTTGGAAGTATTCAAAGGTAACATCATATTTTAACATACTAAAATATTATCAGAAAGCACACTTAGGGTCTTCTTGAGCTACAGATTCATAATTGTGGTATGTTTAGGGTTTTTTCTCGTTTGGTTTGGTTTTTATTATGTTTGGGTTTTTTTAATAACCGGATAGAAATCCATCTCTGTCAAAGAGCAGCACAGTTTATTGCAACATAAGCTTACACGTTTTGCTTCTATCTAAAATAAGCAAACAAAAAGCTGATATTCTGTGACTACTTATCTTCCCAGAAAAAGTCTACCTTAACAGTAGCTTGAGGGTATATCATTATGCAGACTAAATCAAGAATAAGATATTCCTGTGTAAGCACTTAAACTCAGTTAACAGAGCAATACTGAACCAAAAGATGTTTAAATGGATTTATGCAGCCACTTTTTGCAGAAAGAAATTACTCTTGCCATGAGACCTAAAGATAAATTTATGGATGTCTGCTGTGGTAGAATCATTTGCTAGGTCTGATAATGACACTGTGCAAGGGAAAAAAATATGCTAGATCATTAGAGTGACTCTAGGAATGACAGATACCTTGGTTATTAAATTTAAAATTAAAGGCAGATATACAAAAATACTAGAGCAGTTTAAAATAGAAGATACAAGTAGAAAATTTTTGTACTAAAATATGTTGTGTAACTATTTTAGTTAAGAGTTCTGACATGCTGAGCTCTTGTTTCATCACCATTTCCTAAGGCTCATGTAAAGTTACCTTTTCTGTGGCAGACTAATGCTTCAACACTGGCATGAAGCTTCCTAAGTTGCTGATCCAGATTCTCAAATTGCTGCTGTTTTTCTTCAAACCACTGACAAAAGATGAAAGAGTCAAGCATTACAAATTAGATTACCAAAAATATTTCTGGTTCTAAAGAAGCAAATTATCCAGGTACTTCCAGGGTGGTCAACTGATACAGCTAAGAATTCAAGCCAATAAGGAAATTAATAACCCATTTTCTACTTCTACAGCTTTAAAATGCAATTGTTGAGGCTCATTAATTCATCTCATTATTCAAGCTGAAAAATCAGCTCTTACTGCATCCGATTCATTCATCTTGATTGTCATTTTGTTGACAGCGTCGGCAGCCTTGTTCACCATTCTCAATATTCCTGCTCCACTCAGAGCCTGGGTGTTAACTGCTCTCGGCAGCTGGAATTGAATGACAAATAAGGGCAAAGAGACTGGTTAAAAGGATGGAGGTTTAACTGGGCACAGGGGGGAAAGAAAAGGATATAGTGTTTTCTATAGTCCTATGTGTTTCAATATTGTGGAATCTAATTTCTCAAATTTACTACTTCTACATTCTCAAGAGGAAAACTTAAAAATACAGACTATTTACTTTTCTTCTACATCTTTACATTTAAATGGAACAAACAAACCACTTGTCCAAAGCTGTTATGAACTAGCCAAATGTCCTAAATGGCCACCTATATGCTACAATAAACAAACTGCCACTACAGGAACAGAAAAGCTTAGATTTATAACAAATTAGACAAAGGAAATTCTGTTACACATTTAATTGTAATGCAGCACATGCACTGCATGCTGATAATAAAAGGTTGATGACTTTTTGCTTTCCAATATAAAGCTATAAACGTACCTCAAATATGTTATCTTCTTTGGTACTGAGACACACTCGGAGTTAAATTAACAAACTTTAAATTTAATTGATATTATTATTCAGGCTAGATTGTATATGCTATACAAGGTGGCCCCTATGTCAGACCATTTACCCTTCATGTGATGTTTTGTCTGTCAGCAGCATTGACAAACCCACTGTAAGTTATCTATTGATGCTTTTGTCAGTAGGGTGGCCTCTGTGACTTATTAATATAACTAAGATACTGACATTAGCCAAAACACAGTTCAGTATTAGAGTGAAAACACTATGCACATTTATAAAGACATACATTGTATTTTTAACAATGTATTTAATATTGTGAAAGGTACCAGATTAATAGTACAGGCAACTGAAATCCTTATTTACAAAAATACCTAGCCTGGTGAGCAGCACTGCCAGCATTTTCACATTATCCTACCAATATACCTCAAGCTGAATTCCTAGATGCAAGAGAGCTGCTTCCAAGCCAGCTTGGAAGTTTAATTTTGGATCTTACTTAAAAAGCATCAGAACTGATAAGACTGACTCATTTGAGAAGTCACTATACAGCAAATTGCATTTTGTCACTAGCCTGTAAGTTTTACCAGAGCCTGAGGCACACCATTACCTAAGTAGCCTCTGCCATTCTAGCCATGAAGGGTATGGTCCAATTTGATTTCATAATAATTTAGAGGATTAGGTCTCAATATAAAGAGAATATATTGCTTGGTAGGATACCATATCTAGAAATAAATAAGAGAAGTTAAAGGAACTTTAATAAAAAGTTCTAAAATACCTCAGAACTTTCCAAGAATTGTCTCAAATCTGGATCCTGTAGCAAGGTTGGATGCTTTACTGTACGTTGTAGGTACCTATGATTTTAAAAATTAAAATATCAGGTAGAACAGATCTAATGTGCCTGACTGAATCTAATACAGTGCCATGCACTCCATACCACAATGTAACATACTAAAGGTTGGGTAGTGTTTCACAACACAGTTTGTTTACACCAGAAACTCCTTAAGGTGGGGCCTGCCATATCTATGTTGCACAGTGGGAAAACAATATGCTTGTTATTTTAAACACCTGAGTGAGGACTTCTTTATTAACCTGCTTATTCCAGAAAAAAAAAGAACTTGTTTAAACATTTTTGTGCACTGCAGTGGTCAGTCTTTTTGTTACAGGTAATTCTGGCTGATTTATTTTAGAATTATAGGGAATATTGGACAAGTTAGTTGATTCTAGTCTACATATAAACTATCTATGTGCCGGATAGACAAGAGTCTTCAATCCATTTAGTTCTCATACATGCACAAATACAATTCAGTGTAACTCATTCCTTCTTTTCTTCCGCACGTCTGCTTAGACCTCAAGTGTAATTTTTTATCCACCCTCCACTAGGTATGTTTACCAGATCCTTATCTGTTTTTTTTCCTGAAGAAGGTAAGGATTGCAGTTAAACTATTTTACGCATTCGATTGTTCAACTTTTTTCCCTTGTTCCATACTCTGTATGAAGTACAAGTTAAGGTTAAGGTGGCAGTATATCAGGGACAGGACCCGTTCCTGACAAAGATACTTTGACAGTATCAGCTATATATCAGTGCTGGGTGACAGAGATCCAGTATCTCTTATGCCAAAATTCACATCAATGTCATCAATGCACATCATCAGAAGCCCATTTTACTTTCAAGTGATTGAAGGCCTCTTCACCTGCCTTGCTGCCCAACAGCTGATTTACTATGGAATAAATACATTACTCTAAGTGTCTTAATTCTTTCAACCCAAAATGTCTATATAAGATTCTAATGGTAGTTTTATTTATGAACCTCTGCCATCTTAATTTTAAGCCTGAAACAAGTCAGCTATAATATTTTTTATGAATAGAGTTACTCTTCCTGTTATTAATGGGAATTAGTCAATTTCTACTAAAAATTTTGACAGTTCTATACAGTCCCCAGGATTCACTTAAGTACAGATCACCAGTGTTGCAGTTACAGAACTCATGCAGTATACTGCAAGTAATTCTGAGCCTAAATAAATTTTAGTTAGATACACACATTACCTTTCTAGAGCTGCTCTTCTTTTCTCCACAAATTCAGTAGATGAAGAATCTTCTTTGCCTACTTTAACCTTGGTCATGCCTTGAAGGAAACAGCATCATATTGATTTTATTTTATCACAGATAAATCATTAACATAACTGATGTGATTAGAATATAAGGCTCACCTAGCTTTACACATTTAGATCAAATTACAGTGAAAAACACTACACAGTCTGTTGATAAAAAATGAACTGCAAGGTGCATGGTTTTGTGAAAATAGCTCTGTGAAATACTCAATTTCCTGTGACATATTAATTGCGACTAATAGTTAAGTAAAACTAGGTTAACTTGCATTTATGAAAACAATGTAAATGCTGCTCAGTCTTACTGGCAACTCACAACCAGAAAAAGAAAACAGTTAGCCATATAAGGCAGAATACAAAAATGTTCTCAGATTATAAGCCTATTCACTGGTAAGCTTAGTACCATTATTTTCCTTCTACTATTTTTTCTTTTAAGTTCTAAAACTAATAGTTTTTTAATTAACTAATGCAAACTAACAAGTTCTGAAAATTCTGAACTAAATTGCAAGGAGAACAGAATCAGCAGAATAAAATGTATGTAGCCTTACGGTGCTTTCTCTGATCAAGACAAGAGTGGCAACTAGTTCTTGATATGTCATGCCATAGGAAATAAATTCAACCTCAGCAACAGAAGAACTAAAACAGTCAGACTGAACTCACTATTTGTCATGATAAAGATCTAAACTTGGAGTTTAGCAACCTTAGTCCAATCAAAAACACCATGAAACACAGGACATCAATAATTATTATTTTCTGAAAAACAAGGTATTTATTATACAAATAATAAAAGGTATTTTAAGAAAAGGTATTGTATTATACAACCAAGATGTCTGTTTTCTAGCTCTAGTATTTTTCTTATCTGTTACTTTTGTGTCTCTTTAGCTAAAAGTTTTGAGATTCTGATGATGTACCCACTGTCAACAGTTCCCTAAGTTTCTCACCCAATCTCCCTTCTGGACACAAAAGTTTCACACAGTAACCCCTGGAGGAGATAAGCAGTAAAGCCTTACAGGAACAAGACTGAACTCTTAACCTCTCAGCCTTAGTTTTTCCCTCCTCTGCAACATGACGAAAATAAATCTGATAAAGATTTTTTTTCCCAAAATTATTGTAATTAATGTAATTAAATCCATACATTTGTCAGTAAAATTGAGTATGTCTTCAAATAGAAGTGATTTAAGTATTCAAGGGAAGTTGAGGTAATTCACATGTCTCATCTTTTTACATTACAGTATTACTACACAATAATATTTCACTGCAGAAAGAAGGAAATCCTGTGGCTTAATAAAAAAGAGTCTTCATAGATGAACTTTGAACAGAAGTTCCTAGGGAGAAACTGAATACACAAACAAATGACACAAACGAGGAATTCCTACCCTGTAAAAATGTTAGTTATTTCTAAATGTCTTGCCACATTTCTTTCTCTACTAATATAAGCCTATTTAAACACCAGTGCAAAGACTGTTTCTGTAGACCAAGCACTCTTCCTTCACACAAAAGATCCATGACATAACAGATTACTTTCTTTAAAAATGAAAATGTGATTTTCATACACTTATCTAAATAGTGAAGTACCTTAATGAATGCTAATTCCAGTTCACAATTGACTCATTTTTATCCTTTTGTTCCACAGTCAGTAATTGATGGACTTGAATTTGTAGCTAAGATCTAAAACTCCAGCCTCTACCACTCATCAGCGCAATAAAACCAGAGCTTTAAACTCCAGGTGTTACCAACAGTGTAGCAGAATTAACAGACAAGGGACTTCTTTACAACACACACTGCTTAACACTGAATGTATGACATTATGTATTAAGACTTTAAACATAAACATGCATAATGTAAGGACTATAATCTTACTTTCAGCTGTTTCCTCAGCTCTCTGCTTTAAGATG
The DNA here is from genome assembly GCF_028769735.1 of Zonotrichia leucophrys gambelii. NCBI lineage: Eukaryota > Metazoa > Chordata > Aves > Passeriformes > Passerellidae > Zonotrichia > Zonotrichia leucophrys. The sequence continues at coordinate 66,970,904 of NC_088200.1, read as the reverse complement.
CATTATTTCAAAACAGACCAGAATCAACTCCTCCTTTTCTCCAGAACTGGAAATGTACTGACTACATGAAGTTCAGCTTTAAAGAGGGAGTTTTATGATCTTTTGGAAATATTCTACAGCATCTGAGTTTGTCCAACCTACCTGTAAGTCAAAGTCTCTACACAAGGCTTTGAAGCAGCAGCCAGTGCTTGCTTGCACTGCAGTATGTCCGCCCATTTTACTGTCTTCCAGGTGCATCAATTTTTATGCTGTTTGGTTCAAGTGGTAGCTGAAATCCAGTCTAAGCTGAATTTGACTGTGATGCAAGCACTACATTTTCATGTAAATGCACACTGTCATAAAAGCCCTAAATTTTGTACCATCCAAAAGACATGATCAGAAACCTCATAAGCCCTGTTAGCATTTGGAATTAAACTTATTTTTGTTACAGGAAAAGCTGATTATTACAGAATTACCCATAAACTTGAAGAATTACCAAAAATTCAGGTCACACTTTCAGTCTCACAGGCTTAAAAACACAGTGCTTTTCCAGAGAAGTAACATAATGAATTTTCCAAGCCTCTTGCTTGGAATCTGCCACTCCTACTTACATGAAAAACTGCTGCTCTGATTATCTTTACAGACTAAATTACTGAAAAGAAGTTCTGTCATTACCTACATATCAAACAACATTCTAGATTTGAGTCACTTATTTATATGAGTAACACAAAATTCTTTAACAAGCTTTACCATTTTAAATATTTACCTATTTTGAAAGAATCTCTCCTACTTAGAGATCACAAAACTGAAGACTGTTAATGCACCAGGCACGCTTCTTAGCTCATGGAGAAAGGATCTGATCCTTTAAGGTGTTCAAGCCAAAAGTAATTTTTTGCATTAAAACCTTGCAAAATTTATGAGAGGTTTTGCATTCACCACGATCAAAGAAACAAAAAGAAGTATCAGAGATCTGAAGCGTGTATGAATCTCTATATACTGCAAGCAATCGATAACAGCTTAACTTAAAAATAAACTCTCTTTCATTCTTGTTTTGGTAGACTAATCAGCTCTTGAAGGCATCAGCAAAGAAAGAATCATAGATAAGAAACACAAGGCCATGCATTAAGAGATATCCTTCTCATTATCAACACTACTCTGAATTTGGAAAAGGCCATTACATATCTTTCCAATTTAACATGAACTTTTAGAAAATACAGAACACGAAGAATATTTGGACCACCTGAGAAGTAAGCAGTATTTATGCAGAAGAGTATTTTGTATTCACTACTTAAGTGTCACCTTACTGGAATTGCACTTACCTACAATACTTTTTTCTGGAGCTGGAGGCACAATATAACCAATATGCATGTATTTTGTTGCTAATTTGCTGTGCAGGCCAAGAAAATCACTGAATCTTCTTTTAACAGAGAATTCATTTTTGTGGAATATTGAAAGTGATGTCTTAAAAAAAAAAATGTTGTAAATTACTGATTTATCTCGGCTACGATACAAAGTATTGACAAAAGTTTGTTGCAGTCATTGCGGTACCTACCTTTGTTGTTACTCTGTATGCCATATAAGCATTCATGCCATCCCCTGTAAGAAAATTAAAATACTTAGGTAGTGTAATCCTGTCATATACTTTTCAGTCCAAAAAAATACATTAAAATAGATTTCCATTTAGATACTAAAAATTGCCAAAGGAAAACTAAAGAGGAAATCATGCTTATATCTAGGAATAGTCTTCAAGGAATAAGACAGTCTACAATCTGAAGTTTTAGGCTCAAGGAACTTACCAACTTTCTCTGGGTCTGATACATTGATTTCTATATCAAACAAATCTCCATTTGCTTCCTCTTCAATCTAGGACAAAGAGAGACCACATTTAACAAGGTAATGGACACCCATATTATCTATGGATACAAGGATAAGAATATAGAAGAAGGAGGAGAAAAAGTCTGTATTTGTGTAATTATGAAACATTTCCAGTTAATATACTTTCTAATGTTGATATACTTTCCAATGTTAATAAACTTTCTAACACTGACTGTGACTGCAACCAAAGTTTTTGGGGTAAACTTGGTAGTGCTAAGTTTACAGTTGGACTCAAATGATCCTAAGGGTTTTTTCCAAACAAAATGGTACTGTTTTTCAGTTTTAAGACCTACTGCAAAAGCTTTCAGTGCAAGAGATTTAGGGGTCTGTTCATTGTATCACCTACAATGCCAGCAGACACTGTGGTTCACAACCACTCTCATTTGCAACGCTTCCATGTGCCTGTAATCCAAGAACAGACATTCCTTTTCGGTAACAGTATCTGTAGCAGAAGAGCTTGGGAAGGAAAAAGCAACAGAAAAAAAATTCTCTGATACTCGTCTGAGTTCCAGAACTTCATAATCCTTCATGTACTATACCTAAGTTTGATAAAAAGAGATATCTTAAGAAATGCCATGGCAGAAGGGACAGAACCAGGGCTGAAGGGGGCAAAATCTGAATCAAATGCCATCATGTGGTATCTGGGGAAGCAGGCATCATTGAGTCATGGGTAGGGTCTTATATGCAAAGTGACTGTCTGGTAAGAGAACTCTCTAGAATGAATGGCACTCAGCAATGTTCATGCTTTGACTGGAACACCAAATGTAAACAGAAATGTTAAGAATGAGATTACCCTCAGCTGTTTGTTTGCATGCAGGATAACTCTAAAAACTGCTTGTTCAATTTCCCTGTTAGGAACAGCTTCAGAAATACAAGTTGAAACTGTAACAAGCTAGTTAGAATTATTTTAATTAATAACATTTCTTATGTATCAAGTTCACAGCTTACTCCTACACACACTTTAAAAGTATCTATTCTGAAGGAATAGAACTTCTTACTCCTAATACTACATATCTCAAATATAATCACCTCAGTATGAATTCTCACAGTATTCCCATGAGTCTAATTCATACTAAACTTTTTTTTGCAAAATAAACAGCAAAGTATAATGCCATGCACCAATATTTAGGAGCTGGTATTTTAAAACAAGGCAAAACTTAAAAATCCAAATGAAACATTTGCATAGTTTAGAGTTTACAGCATACCTCTTCTCTGGATCTATCAAAAATCACTGGGGCTGTTACACTTTTCGATTCCATTCTGGGAGCTATTAATGCGGTAGGTGTTACAGGAGTGACTGCAGGAGTAGGTTCTGGTGAAAGTATTGGATCCCTCTCCGGACTGTCCAATGAAACTTCTTCTGTTGCTTCTAGATAAACATATTGAGTTAGCAATAAATTTCCTGTGCAACACAGATGGATATGCATCACAAAGACAACAAACATGCATGATGACAAAATAAATAGCACCCATTTGTGCATGATGTTTTTCAACATCTAGCTAAAACCAGATATGGCATTTGAATTTGTAGTACAGAATGGGTTAAATTAAGACCAGTATTGCCTTTTTTTTGAACATTGTTCAGTAAAGAGTATTTTAAAGCAGTCACAAGCTACAAACAATTTGTTTCCATATTACATATTGTTATTTTTTTTACCACAGGAGCAAAGCTTTTTCATCACCTGTTTTGCACTCTGAACAATAGCTGATTTAGTCATATCAGATGGTAATTAAGCAGACTAAGCCATATAACAAATGTGGGAGTATAACAAACTCCCACCCCTGCCAAATATCCCACAAACTGTAAAGTAGCAGTATGAGCCAGTGAGACATTAAGATAATCTTTAGTCTACCTCCATGCTCTTTGGAGCTTAAAACAGCTCACTAGAAACTGAGTACTCCTTTAAACTGTGGACAGTTCACCTACCTTTAAAGACAACACAAACCCCTGCTCTACAAATCTCACCTGCCACTGTGAGATTCTGGCCACTGACAAACTACACATTTCCTGGGTATACAGAAGTTCCTGTTCTAGGTCAAATAAACAAACAATGTTGTGTTCTCACTAGACATGCATATGCAAGAATTCCAGTTTCTTAAAAGATAACATGGACCACAGAATAGTCATTTGATACCAAAACTGACTTTCCAATAGACCTCAAGTCCTTTCACAAGCTAGACTTTTGTGGGTAGTACTTACCTAACAGGTAAAAAGGCAATAAACCAAACCAGACACTCTTTCTGCCTTGAGGCTAACAAAGTTTACTGTCATAATTTTATTTTGGAGCATATCACTCAGAATTGCTGAGTTTGGAAAGGACTTTTGAAATCATCTAACCTCCCTGTTCAAGCAGGGCTCTAGCTAGAGCAGGCTCAAATAGATCACATGAGCATCTTCAAGGAGAAGAATCCACCCCTTCCTTGGATAACATGTGCCAGTGTTTGACCACCCTAACCAACAAGGGAAAAAAACCCCAAAGCCAGCATCATCCCCTCAACCCCCTCAAAGACAAGCAAACAAAACCGTAAGATTTGTCTTATGTATTATCTGGTTTTCAGTGTGTAGCCATTGCCTCCTGTTCTGTCAGCAGGCAGTACTGATAAGTCCAGCTCCCCTTTCTCCATTCCCTACCATACAGTACTCATACTCACTATATGATCCTCCCCACCCCAAGACCCTATTCCAGGATGAACACCACTAGCATTCTCAATCTCATCTCTTATGCCATAAATTTTGTCCTCAATCATTTTCATGGCCCTGCACTGGACTCACTCCCATCTGTCCATGTCTCCCTCGTATTTGATAGCTCAAACCTGGACTCAGCACCCCAGGTGTGGCTTCAGCAGGGCTGACCCAAGTGGAACGATCAATTCCACTGGAATTGATGGCTGGCATTGCCTTTCCTAATTTCAAATTACATAGTATTTTCACAATATTTTCAAACTAAAGTAAAAACCAAGCACCTTATTATATTTTGCATTTTTAATATGAATGAAGAATCTACAGCCATTCTTTGAAAACAATTATTTTCATAGCATTGCTTTATTCTTACTGCTAAAGCTTAAAAACATAAATATCTGCTTATGCTTCCTTTCCTCAAATGCCACAGGAAGGACACTGAGTCTTAATTTAATAAGGAATTTTAATTCAGAACCTAAGATCAGGTGGGAAGTCATACTGAGGCAGTTGCAAAGGAGCTTTTAGATTGGCAGAATAGGAACATTTCAACAAGAGGCAGTTCTCTCCTTTGGTACCTAACAGCATTCAACATACATGTTATATAAATGAATATTTCACAGAAACATTTCTTGGAAAAATATGCACATACATACATAACAATGTATACTATATACATGATGAAATGTAAAATACAAAACATTTCTAAAATAAAGCAACTGCACTTCAGTTCTTCCTTTTTTCTATCACTAGCTGTATTCCAGCACATTCAGGAAGCAAATCATCAACCACCACTTTCTACTTCTCTATACCTTCAAATTTTAGACAGGTTAATAAAACAAGTCAAAAAACAATTCAATCATTAGCTGAGAACACAATCCTCTTACTGAAAAGAAATCCTCCTGAAAAAACTGAATTTAATGTAAGAAAGCAGCACTGCTATCAGATGAAACAGAAGCACACTTCTCCAGGCTTTTTCAGACTTGTATCCACATACCCTTAGTATCACAAAGTGATCTAGGTTGTGCATCAAATGAATTCCAAGCAGGATTAGCAAATTTTTAAAGGTGCTGCCTGGTGCTTCTTTTTTATTTTCCTGAAGGTATTTACCCACAGAAAATAGTATCTGTTTGTTTGATAGCAGTAAGTCAGTTATTTTAGGAAGAATTGGGAATTTATGCCTTTCTCCCTCTTGTTATTTCTCACCCCAGGTTTGGCACGCCACCAGACACTGCAAATCTAGAAGCGTCACATGGAAAAGATATGGGAAGGGGCATGATGGGACTCAGTTGGACAGGGAGAAAGGTTTTTTTTAACAAAAATGTTTAAGGATTCTGAAAAGAAAAAGAAGCATTAGCTTTATATAAAACAGCAGGCTCTTCAAGCTATTTTATCCCCCTCAGAAAAGCAGTCTTAGAGTACATGAGTTGAAGATCTATTTCTCATGAAATAGAGATGAACTCTGGCATTTATGCTTCTTACATGTCCCTTCACTTTGAGTAATCAGATGACAAAGTCTGATTAAAAGGTTTTACTGAATAATTCTTCTGCTTGTTTTACGGGTGTGCTATTTTTCCCCATGGAAACATTAATATGGTAGGCTCCACAGTAGAAACTATGGCACTTCCAGAAACATTTATTTAATCTATTAATTTTAGATCTTCTCCTGAAAACTTAGTATGAAGTTGTGGTTTTGTGGTGTAGTTTATTGCTGGTTTTCGGTTTGAGAGGTTTTGTGCGCTTGTGTGGGGTTTGTTTGGTTTTTAAAATATTCAGTATCTTTATTAGCATGAAAAATGAAATCTAGATGTCTTCTTTTCCAGGACAGTTCTCAAGAGCTTAAGTTCCCACGTAAAGAGGCAAGCAACTGCTCTGTCCAACTTTGGGGAGGAAAATAATGAGATCCAACACTTAACATCAGTTATGGGAGTTACCAGAACATATTAAGAACTCCCACCAACCTAATAGTGTAGACTGCTAGACATAATTACATACTTTACAATCTATAAACAGTCTTTGTTAGGGATCACTGTCAAGTTGCTTAGCTCCAAAAGAACATGAAAACATTCTGCTGTAGGAGACAACTACATATGCTTAATTAACGTTTTACAGCCAGCCACACTTTTCTACCAAAACTCAAGCACAGGCCTTAATCTCAGCATTATACAGAGCTCATTTCTTTATTTTTCACCAGCAGGTTTTGTGAAATACCATCTTAGAAAATGCAAGTTTGCAATTCTTCACTAGCAGCTCACTTTGGCCACAAGTTATTTCACTAGTCACACTTTCAAATGTCAGATCATTCTGATATAGCTTGAACGATTAAACTGGTTTATTATCTTTGAAAGTTTGTCCATGTTAACATATAAATCTGGAAGTAAACTTAAGCAGAAGCTGTTATGTAGAACAGAGGACAAGGTATTAAAAACGGCATCTCTGGGCATGCAATATTTCAGAGACTTTATTGAACTGAATTGACTGTAAGAACTACTACACCTAAGTCATAGCCCATTGTCCTTATTATTATATCAGAGGTATTAAACACAGCCTTAATGAGAACAGGAATAGTTTTAATGCAACAGCGACACACTAATACGACCACCTTCTGACTTCAAAACTGTAGGTTCACATGCTTTTGTGCATTTATTTTTTGCAAAATAACTGAACAAGCAGATTCTAAAAAGCAGCAAGGCATTTGCACAAACTCTCCATAGCAGACACATCATATGACAACGGTCTGACAGACACCATCAGCTAGAAGCTTTTCTGTTCAGATGTGCCTGAAGAACCTATCTTGCCCGGATCAGAGAATTATCATTTCCTTTCCTGTCTCATATCCCAAGAAAAAACCCTAAAGGGTAAAAAAAAACCACAAACCAAACAACACAAAACCCCACTAAACAAAAAAACAACCCAATGAAAACAAAAATTACCCCAACCCCTAGAACAGTGGCTTTTCCTCAGGACACAATAGCTAGACACTTCCATAACATGATCCATTCCCAAACACATTTCTGACCTGAAAAAACATAATAACAGTAATCTTTTACCCAACAGAAGAGGGGAAAAATTACAGTTTGCCACTTTTTTGAAGAAGGTGACAAAAAACTGATAAAACTTTACAGATGAGTTCACCATCTAGTGCTTTTCTATGAGCCCCAGATATAAGAAGCACAGACAACTGTGTCCTTCATGGGCAGTCCATGGCACATTTGTGCAGCTATACATTGAATTTTGGGTCAACATTTTGGAAGACTAGTTCAATACGCAGCTCTTCTCTGTACAATAGCAGTTTATTGATGACCAAGCTTTAAGATGCATCTCCAAATTCCTTAAGACACACCTAATACTGCCTTATTTGAAGCACTGACCATTAAGGTCTCTGCATGTAAGAGCTCTAGAGGTAAGATAAAGTAATTCTTCTGGCCAAATAATCAACATAGTGACTTTTATTCCGAGGGTGAAAGTTTAAGTGGGTTTAGCAAGACAGTTTGCTTTGTTACAGAACGAAGAACCACAACAAAGCAGAAAAATTTACTCATCTCCAATTATTGAAGTTGGAGGGAGACGACCCACCTTGCATTGGTCAGCCATCGACTCCACTTTATTCATCAATCAGGCACCTTTTATAACCGTGTTAATTAAGTTCATGCATATTGCAAAATCTGAGCTCACAATAGGTCAGAGATAACATACCAACCCCTCCTTATGTTTTCAATACCAAGATTTGGGTTCTCAAAATTATTCTTGCTTTCCCAAAACAGCCAAAGATAGAACATCCACTTGTTATGAGAAAGCTGCCTGAGAACTCTGATGTGCAAGGCTCTCAAGGCCTTCATGCTTGTCACTTTTACCTGTAATTAAAAATAACCTGAGAACCTCTGCTGTTCACAGAAACAGGCTGTGAGAACCTGCTCCTCACAGCTGCCTTTTAGGCCATCCCTGAAAAAATCTCCAACATCCAATGACAGCAGGAAAACTAATTTCTTCAATTTTTCAGACCCTGTTTTAATAGTTCAGTTATAAGTTGCCAGAGTAAAGGTAACGAATATCTATATTGCACATATTATTTTGCAGCAGCCACAGAAACACAATAGCAAAGACATTTCAGGCATAATAAAAAAAGTCTAAACCATTTCCCAGGATTCTGTCCTGCATTAAAGCCACAGAGAAAATTTGTACTGCTTCACCTTCTTTTCCATTACGCTGCAATATGAGGTGGAAAAATGGCAAAGTTTCATTATGTCTACAATAGCTACAGAGGCATACCATCACAGTTTTTAGAAGTCTGAGAAACTATAATTGTTTCAGACCCTGAAGAATGGCAATCACTCCTCTCAGGAGCCACAAACATGATTTCGTTTACCTGGATTTTAAAGCATCTACTAATTCAATATGAAGGAACAACAGAAGCTACAAAGCTGTGGAGCTTCATATTTTTCTTCTCCTCACTTAAGTGTTCCTTTAAGATGTGCCAAGTTAAGATTCTTTGGAAAAGAATCTTAATTAATTGTCAAAGAAAAACTCTGTCACAATCATTTTAAAATTAAATTGTGCTCTCCTAGAAAGCCAGACTTTTGCAAGCATGCTGGGAGCAAGAAATTAGGTATCTCATCTTGCCCTTCTCATGCTGTTTCTATACTGACTAGCAAAACAGCCCTAAGAAAGAAAAGAATAGTTATACTTGTGAGTGCACAGCACTGAAGCACAAATTCAACACAGTTTTTTCACAATGGCATTTCAGAATGGCAGTGACACAAATACTGAAGTTCATGACTTGAGTTCAACAGCTTTAAACAAACTTTTTGCTTAGAACAGGAAACTGTGAAAAACATCGTATTTTATCTCATGCTCCATAAATCACATTTGTTTTTTCCTCAGTTTGAGAGTACTAGACTCTGTACTATAAATTGAACTTCAAAAGACCAGTCTCAGCTGAGGTGGAAGTGAAGTGCTAGATGCCTTCAGTTCAGTGCTGCAAGTGCTCAGAGAATGTCCTACATGGCAAAACCCAAACTCATTAAATCAATTCCTTGTGTTATTCTCACAGCATTCATTTCAGTTAAAACAATCTGGCTACAAACATTTGTTCCTTCTGTCTGACTCCCCTCAATATTTACTCCAGTCTCCCTTTTTCTTTTCTTAATATTATCCAAAGGAGAATTGGCTTTCTTAAAATATCCACTCCAGATGGCTCTGTGGTTATAAAAAGCTGGCTTTAAATACTGAAGCTAAATAACCAAATTACGTACTAGTACTAGAAAGCTAAATTGCTAAAGCACTTATGGTCTTTGTAAGCTATAAGGCAAAACAAATGCAGAAAAAGAGTAAGATCACCCCTCTATCCTTCATTCCTTTTTTCTTTTAAGACACTTTCAGAGGGGTACCAAACTTGTCAATACATTCTAACAGTGTCATGAACAAACAACTTCAAATACATAGAAATACAAATTATGGAAGTTGAGAACAAATGTAATGGGCATGTGAATATATGCATTTATACAAAATAACACAGAACTAATGTGTCATTCCAAAAGTGTCATTCTTTTGGAATGACACATCAGGTAACCAAAGAGGATGAGATTACTGTATTCAAAGCAGACTGTCAGCTGACTAATGCAACATGAAGTAATAGGGAAAATGATAGTATTGAGATATAACATTCCGAACCATCTTATGCACATAATATATTTCTAACTATCCAAGAAAGTAGCTGGAACATTTATGTTCCTACAACTGTAATTGACAGAAACAACAACGCACATTAGCATAGTTCAAAACTGACACCGAAGTAGCTACTGATTTATGAACTTTTAGAAATGTTCTGTCTATTAACATATCACTTTTCAGAACTTTCATATCTTTTTCTAAAGCATGCAGTACTGTCAACTGTCAGAGACACAATCATGCACTAGTAAAATGACAGGACTTGTCCCTTGTGCCAGTTTGTTACCTTTCCATTAAAACAAGAGTAGTAAGAAGGAAATAGTTGCAATACAATCTGAATTACCTCTCTCTTTATAACTGGAAAAAAGGCTGGGACAGCTTATGCATGACTATTGAGTAGAAAACAAGAAAGTAACTTAAGTCATGCATTTCCAGACCAACAGATTTGAACATTTTGAATCACAAAATTATAAAGACTATTCTTACTGTCAGCAGACAGTGTTAGTGTCCAGCTTAACACCCACACTACACACTGGCAGTACACTGTGGGATCTCAGCACCTCAGGACTGAGGTGCCGAGTCACCGAGACCACCCTTGGGGGGCTCGGGAGTCCTGGAATGTTGCCAGAAGTGTCTGGTGGCTGGACTTTGATCCTACACGGGAGACGACACCTGTATGAGGATAGGAGGATTTCACCGGGGTGAATGGTGAAGGGATTAGTTAATTAGAGGGTGAGACACAGGGTTTAGGATTTCTGTACAGGGGGGTTTAGAGAAGTAAGATGGAGGAATTGGGGCGTGTCCTGTCCTTCTTCTTCTTCTTCTTCTCCTCCATCTTCTGTGGTGATGGTGGCACTTTAGGATTGGTTATTACTAAAAGTGCACTGGCTAATAAGGGTAAAAGGTATTGGGGAAAAATGATAAATATTGTATACGCAACTTTGGGTATAAAGATAGGTGACCGCCCCGGAGGGCAGGGAGTGTGCTCATGGCTGGCTGCTGAGCAGACCTCTGTCGGGCCGAGAGAAAATCTTTTAGATAAACAATTAGATAAACAATTAATAAACACCGAGACCGAGAAAAGATCTGAAGCCTCTCCTCGTCCTTTGAAGCGCAGGCTGCCCAAGGCCACCCCGGGCCTTTCCAGGCTATCTAAACAGCCGGGAATCCGACAAGTGGCATCCCTGGATGGGCTACCCCCCACCAAAACCTTTCGGGGGGGGAGCAGCCTTGAAGCCCTGAAGAGCCAAGAGGGCAGCTCCGACCTTGGACGAGCTCCCAGGAGAGCACTGATAACTCCTGAGGAGAGAAGCCTGAAGAAAAAAAAAAAAAAAAAAAAAAAAAAAAGAAGAAGAAAAAAAACGGCCAGGACAGTCTGCAAAAAACAGCAGTCACTGAGAACTCCACCTCTCAGCTTCTGCCAATTCGTAGCAGAGCAGCCCGGACCAGAACCAGAAAGGCGCCTCTGGATCATCTCTCGTGACCTGCTGGACGGAGATCGAGACCTCCGGACCGCTCTGACGACAGATTCGGTGAGAAAGTCAAAAATAAGAACATGGGGGCACACTCTCCCAGGAACGACGGGAAATTTTGTCCACCTTACAAGGCGTGACTCAAGCATACACAGAAGGGATCCCAAAGAGAGAATTAAAACAGTTATTGTTATGGGCAAGGCTCAACTACCCACTTGCAGAAACAGGCCTGCTATTCGAAGTGGGGTTTTGGCAGGAGATAAACAGACATTTATATCTCTTAGCAACAAAAAAAGACAAGACAGCGTTAAAGCTGCTCTCGCCAGCAAGAATTATGCTAGAAGGCATTTCGGTGCAGTCGAAATGCCGGGAAAAGCAGCGAAAGGCTGCGGCACCCTCAGAAGGAGGGGGGGAGCAAGGCTCCGGGAAAAAATTAGCTCTGGCCTCAAGAAGCCAGGGGGAAAGGGCTCTCAAGAAAAGAGAGCAGGAAATAATATTAAAACCCCCGGTCCCAAAACCCAGAAACCCCAGTGTCATGGTTTGACCCAGAAACAGGATTTCTGGGATGCTGTGTGGATGGGGCCAATGAGTGCTCAGATTTGAATATTGCCATCTGGCCCAACCACTGGGCACTGGGATCCACCTCCAAGAACACAGGGTAAAAGCAGGGCTCTCCCCCTGGCAGTTTCTCTTTGGATTTCCGGCGGTGAAGGAGTTGAGTCTCTCCCCCGGCCCAGTTGCTGGCTGGGCTGGGGGAGGGGAAAAGCCATGCGGCCCGGCCCGGGAGAGGTAGGCCTGGCCCCCCTCCCCCCAAGGGTGGAAGGAAGAAGTAAAGAACCCGGGAAGCAATGGGCAGCCTGTTTCCCCCCCCCCACCTTGGAGACAGACAGAGAGAGTGCAGCCGGTGTTTGTGTGCCGTTACCTTGAAAGCAGTAAACATGTGCTGGCAGCAGGCAGCCCGGCTGAGGAGATGGTGGGGGGGATGCAGCCAGGAGTCCAGCTGCTTGGAGGAGTTTTTAACCCTTTTTTGGACAATGAAAACTTCACAGAACATTAACGCTTCCTAGACGAGATAAGAGTGGAGGAGGACGAAGGAAATGAGCGAGTAATGAAGATCTGGACCAGAGAGAGAGAGAGAGTGAGAGATGTTAGAAAGATGGAGAAGAGGGAGTGGCATTTTATGCTGGACTCTTTTGTGTAGCCATGGACAGAGCTATGTTTCCCTGGAATACAGAGACTGAGTCCAGGGGGAGAAATGTCCCAGAGCCAAAGAAGATTCAGTGTGGGTACCCCTCGGCCCCAGGGGGTATATAAAATATGGGGGGGACAGATGTCCCAGAGGTGAGAGATTGAGCTTTTCTGGAACTGGACACAGCCTCCTTAAAAGGACAACCCTGGAAGCAGCCCTGATTCTGGTCCGGTGGTGAGAGCACCGGAACAAGGACGGAAAAGGCCACCACGACACATGGAAGGACTCCCTTTCCTCTTGAGGAACTGAAGCTGAGCATTCTAAAGGGTGGTGCTGGACCCAGAATTGATTTTGGATTGTATTGTATTGGGAATTTGCGGGGGGGGGAGGAGGAGGAGGAGAGTGTTTTTGTGAGGTTTCATTTTCCTTGGTTTTTTTCCCTCTTTTTTCTTCCTTTTGTGTGTGTTTAGTAATTGTCTTTGTAGTTTAGTTAATAAACTTTTCTTCTTTTTCAAGTGAGAGCCTGCTTTGTTTATTCCTGGTCAAAATCTCACAGCAGACACCAGAGAAGGTGTATTTTCATGTGGGCATTTGGCCTTGTGCCAATGTCAAACCAGAACACCCAGGAAACTCCTAAAGCGTCCTGAAACTCCAGAGAGCACAGGGGACTCAGGATTGGAGGGGGGGAAGCAGGGGGGAGAGAAGGGATTGGGGGGGGCGCTTTCTCGCGGCGGCACGGCGGCAGCAGAACAAGGCGGCCAGGCTGCGGCGGTGCAGGCGGGGAGCGCGGGTGAAGAGATAACGGGAGACACGTGTTCAGGTGCGGCTTTGGTCAGCGCAGCGCCGGGGGTGGCGGCCGTCCCGGCTGGCAGGGTAGCAGAGACGCGCGCGGCGGCCAAAACTCGCAAGAACCCGGGGGGGGAGTCACATACCAGCGCGGGGGCGTCAGACACGGGCGGCGAAATGGGGGAAACTGCGCAGCCCCAAAGGGCCACCGTAGTGAGACGCAGGAGGCGCGCGGTTGTGACATCAGACCCGGTGCGGAGGTCGGCTCGGATCACGGAGCGGGCCCGGGGGCCGGCGGGAGGCGGGCTGCACACACCGGTGGGGGGAGGAGTGGACACAGCGTCAGAGGAGGAGGAGACAGAGTCGGGGGCAGACCGAGGGGAGGAGACCTCGGAGGTGGAACAAGGGGGAGAGAGTGACATCAGCTCGGGAGAGACAGGGAGTGGCTCGGAGAGCACGCATGCGCAGAGAGTAGAACGCGGGCAGGGGCGGGCCAGATCCCCTGTGACGTCTCGGGCGAGGAGGGGCCGTGCTCGGGATTCTACATCCTGGGGCTCCACACCCTCTCCAGACTTGGTACCTTTGGTTGAAACCCTCGGGGTCCAAGACTCATCCCTTCAAGGGAGACGTTCTGGTGTTCAAGCTCCATTTCCAGCTGAATTAAAAGCTGAGCAAACACGGTCTCAAATGAGGTCGCCGGCACGACAGTCCTCCTCCTCCACGGAAGAGGAGCAGTCGAGCTCACTCCATCATCCGAGCCAGGGAGGCCGGTGACAGCGCCACCTAGTGGCAGGAGGACAGAAGTGCAGAAGCAAATAAGCCCATCTAAAAGATCTCCAGCGAAGGTTGCTTCCTCTCAACATAATTTGGTCTCTACTGACAGCGGAAAAAAGCCAATGTCTGCAGAAGAAATTAAACCTAGTTCCCCTGGAATTGAAGGCACAGCAGATGAGACAGCTGGTGCTGAACCTGAAGAGCTCTTCAGACCATCATCAGAAGTTTTTGGAATGGGCACAGACTATCTGGAACAATTTGGGTCTTCATCATTCAAAGAATCAGCCTTGAGGAAACAGTCACTGTATTTGAACTTTGACCCTCTGTTGAGAGACAGTCCAAGAAAACCAGTTTATGGTACTATTGCATTAATGAGAGTATCATCACAGCTCCATCTCAGCCTGGGCCTGTTGCTGATTTAAATACAGTGCCTGAGGAAGCTGGAAAGCCTCTAGTGAGTCTTGAGAGTGAAGAAAAACCAAAAGGACTAGATCTTCTGGGGACATTTACAACTTCTGCTGATCCCCTAATTCCAGACTCAGCTCATGGCTGGCTGCTGAGCAGACCTCTGTCGGGCCGAGAGAAAATCTTTTAGATAAACAATTAATAAACACCGAGACCGAGAAAAGATCTGAAGCCTCTCCTCGTCCTTTGAAGCGCGGGCTGCCCCAAGGCCACCCCGGGCCTTTCCAGGCTGTGGTAGTGTGTTGTTAAGTTTCTTGTGTTATTCCCCCAATTTATGTATTGTTCTCCCCTACTATGTGTAAAATGGTTTCGTTCCCCCAGTTTTTCCCGCCACTGCTAGCCTGCCAGCTAAGTTGCTATAGCAACCGCTATTCATAGTTGCCGATATGTAATTGCTCCTCCCCTGGTTTCCCTTATAAGTGAAAGTTGTTTCCTCCCTGTCCAGTCAATCACTCCCTTCCTCCTCCCAGGTTTCGAGAACCTTCTCCTCTCTGGAGATGGTGGTTGGCTGGGGTCCCAGGACACCTCCTTTACCTTTTGATTATTGGTCCCCATGGAGTGTCAGTTCTGTGAAGTTCATCCCCTCACCTTTCCCGATTGGCTCCGCCTGTACCCACCCCCCCTCCTTTATAATCCTGTTTTCACCCCCTATGAAAAAACTTTTTCCCGGATGGTTTCCCGGTGTTTGGATGCGGCATCACCTTCAATAAACCGATGTTTAACCCCCGGGAAATGGTCAGCTCCGTTCCTCTCCTATACCAGCGAGGTACGCCAGTCCGCAGCCAGCACAGCCCGAGGCCATCAGACGCCGGAAGGGTGCTGGCCAGGAATTGCAGAGGGGCGTCGGCCTTTCGCCCTCAGCTAGTCGGATTCTAAACTTCGGGCCACATACGCTCTCCTCTGCACCAGGCTATCTAAACAGCCGGGAATCCGACAGTACACATCACAGAGAAACTTATAAACAAACTCAACTAGCCGCATTTTTCACAAGAAAAGACCTCTACAACACTGTCAAACTACTTTTAAGGTTTCAATCCTCCCTCTCAGAAAAGCACATTTCCTTCAGTCCAAGGGTGAAATGGTTAGTGCAGGCATGCTAGAAGAAAACAGTCATTACCAGCAAAGAGATCTTCTCTGTCACCATCCAGCACGATTTCTGCTGGCTTTGGACCATTGGAGTTTGTGCTGAGGTCTTCGGCAGGAAGACTTGCTGGCTCTGGAGATGAAGGACTTGACTGTGTTAAAAAAAAAAAAAAGAAAAAAAGTGAAATGATTATAAGAGAATGAGTTGCCATATGTCAGTATATAAGAATTATTGCAACACTGTTTCATTGCAAAGAAACAAAAGATTTACAGAAAGGGAACTCTGTCAGCTATTTCCATTTCCCATTCCTAGCACAGCAACAATGAATACAAGACATGAGCTAGTCAACAGCTATTAATTTCTTTGTTTGAGAGAAAAAACAGTCAACAGTTTCTTCAGGTTTATTAACATGAAACAAAAGCTACTACAGAATGACCTAGAATAAGTTTTTAGTGATGCCAAATGTAACTTGATTATTAGGTTTCTCCTGGAAAGGCTTGGATTTAAATCTGGATTTGTACATAGCCAAAAATCAATATGGAAATCTCCAAGCGCTCTGTGATTGAAAAGAACATATTAAGGCCATCCAAATAATTACAGCTTGGAGCTGTAAGAAATTTTGTTAGCTTTGCAACAGGATTACTGCCACTGAGGATCAGAGGATCACACTGTATAGTACATAGAAGCTGGGCTTACCACAGACACAGTTTTTTAATTCACTAAAGACTAGAACTTGCCCTGTTGAAGACACTAAGGAAAACTAAAGCAACATTGAAACCAGGCCACAAATGAGTATGTATTACACCTCATAGCTGAAGGTTTTAAGCAATTTCACAACTCAGAAGTAGCATATTTCAGAAGAAATGGTCTGTCTCTCCAGCCAGTGCTGCGTAGAAGTGCGAGTTCAAAACCTTGCATTCTAACTAGAACAGAAAAGCATGGAAATGCTTGATTTCTCAATGCTTGAGGTTCAAAAAGGTTAAAGTTTTATCAGCAAAAGCAGTTCTTCACTGAAACATGGTAGGTACTCATTCCAAACCAGTTTTGCTGCTATTTAGCTTTGAACAGCAATCCACTTACATTTTGATAGACTGGAGCTTTAGGACACAGTGGGAGTCTCCCACTGGCACAGATGCAGAATGCATGTAGGTTTGTGCTTGTCAAGTCACTGCCATGAAAAACAGCCATAGGGAAGAAAAGCCTTCCTGAACCTCTACAGCACATCAGCAGAGAGCTTTCTGCTTTATCACTTAATTATGTAATGAATGGTGGAAGAGAGCCCTTGGAGAATGCTTATACCTTCAAGATATTCCCTCAGTCTATCCTCTGAGTGTTAGTGGAAGTAGCTATTTCAGTTACTAATGGTTATTTTTGACCATATCTGGCTTCTAATCACAAATCTATTCTATCAGACACAAAATTCACTTTGAACACTTAAATCTGATCAACCCAAGGAAAATATCTGCATGCCTAAAGTTACAAATTAACCAAAGGTCAATACAGAGGTATTCCCACTTTAAAGAGAGATACAGATTCCTCTAAGAATAGCTATAAATACATGACACCAAGTCCCTTTCTGTTACTGAGCTGGGAAAGAGCCTGTCCAATGGCACAGAAAAAGCCAATATTTCTGCACTGGATACCAGGCTTCATAGCTGTAGTTAGTAGAGCAGTTACAGGCAGCTCTCTTCAAACTTCTTATGGGAATATTTGCAAACAGCAAGGGCTCAAACAGACCTTATGGGCACCTCAGAAATGTGAAGAGGAAAGCTGACCAGATGGATATCCCAAACCTTGTAAAACCATGCTCAGCAAAGCTGTGGTGAAGAAGGACAGAGAGGATATCCAGAGTTAGAACACTTGTTACACTTCTCTCTTCCTGAAGATGGCCAAGCACAGGCCTGCCCATGGAAGAGATGAATAACTGCAACTTTTATTCTACCCATCAAATTCTCCTCATCTCTGTCTACTGGTCTTCTCATTTTTACCCTTGCAATTTTTCTCTCCCAGGTCAGGGGGAGTCATGAATGCCAGACAGAAATAAACTTCAACAAGCTGACAGGTGATAAGGTCCCTACTGGTCTATTCATCTTTCTGTGGCTCTTTGGTCCTTTTAAACAGCTATCTTCTCAGACAAGATGAATTAAGAATGGGACTAAATATATTCACTAAGAGTTGTGACTTTATAAGAAAAAATGTGTAGAAGCATCTCAAAAATTATTCATGGTCTGAACACTGCATTAGGTTGTTTAAGAGTTTTGCAATGAAGCATAGTTTCTTCTCTTCAAAATGGGCGTAGTTCTCAGAGAACTACAAAACCCCAGCAAGGCACTGCCCTTATGTATGAAAAACTGAGTCAATAATTTCTAATAACCTGATTATTTTGCACAGCCAGTGGGTCAGAAAGTGCCTCTCAGAAACCAAAGAGGCACCCATACCTGTGAACAATATATTAAGCTGTTTCAGTTGCAGTCTTCTATGGATCAGAGCCAGAAGACAGGACCCCAGCTTTGCTTTTTTATCTCTACAAAATACAGCTAAAATGGCCAATGAAAAATGCCTGTCAAAGGAGTCAGCAGTCAGCGCAATGAAAATCTCTTTATCAGACAAGATATGGAGATGAGACTAACAAAAACCTCATGGCACAGACAAATAGCATAGCTGTTTAGAAACTTTAATTTTACTCAATGCCAAGGATTCACAAACTGTCATAAACACATCCATTTCCTGAAATGTGCACAGCTGTGAAATTTCTGAACAACTCCTGAGCTGAAGGTTTGGTGAAGCTTCCAATAACCAAGATACTCAATAGCCAGGACATCCAGGTATCCAGGACAGTCAGGATCCTGCCATGTTTTTCTTGAAAACAAGTTTCTGGTAAGATGCCTGTGGGCCCATTCCAATTTACAACGTCAGTAACAAGCTCTATTTTCTGTTCTTTTATTGTTCCTTACATCTGGAGGCAATAACCAAGTATTTTACAGCTCTGACTTATGAAGAAACAACAACAAGATCTTGCATTTTCAGCTGGTTGAAATTATAGCTCTAGACATTTGGACATCCTCCTTTCTCTGAATAGTAGAGTACCTCCAAACTAGTTCTGCTTGCATGAGCCCCTCCTCACTTCCCTCAGTCAAAACACAGAAGGCTGACAGAAGGTGGCCATCATCATATTCTAGTTGTTCAGGTTAACCCATCTCACTGTCTAAAACAGGCTTACAGGAGCTCACAAATCACAGCATGGGCAGAGACAACACACTCAATGGCAGGACAGTCTCGTTTGCACCAGAAAGGAAGATGACACAAGCAGCCACATTGGAATAAATTTCCACATACTTCCATTACAGCCTGGATTTAACATCAAGCAACAAGACACACATTTTCAGTGGAATTACATCAATTAATCTTGGATACAGACTTAGCTTTCTGCAAAGGTATAATACAGTATTGAAGGACTTAGTCCTTTTCTCTCTGATATTCCAATGGGAGCTTTACTGCTTCCACAGTAACAGCCACTGTTAAACTGAATGAATATTATTAAAGCCATCTAGACCTCTGTGGCTATCTAGTGTTTTGCCTCATGTACAAAAAACAGATACTGCAGATCTTTGACATGAACAGATCAACTGGCAATGAGATTATTACACACCCTGCCCTAAATTACAGTCCTTGATAAATTACTACATCTACTGCTTACTGATTATTTTCAAGTTTCTCCATGTATTTTTCCATTTAAAAAACCCAAAAACACCAATAAACAGGAGTATAGGAATGAAAATGTAGGTTTGAATGAGGCAGCCTAGGTTTCTCTGTTCACATGGCAACTTCATGAAAGACAGACTGGCAGTATAGAGATAAGTGAGAAGTTTAGGGAAAGTGAAATAAGAAATGGTGCAATATATAAACAAGAAAGATGACAAAGACTGGTGCATGAAGGAGGAAGAAGGTAGAAATGGTGAAAAGAGAGTAACAGTGACCATTTTTTCAGAAAATCTAATGTATATCTTACACATATGTCACCAAATTTGAGTTTCAGGCAGTTGTTTGTGGACCCTTCTAATGGGAGCAGAGTACACAAACAGCAAATTAGCAGTTTGTTGATTAAACTTTAATACGGAGTGATTCTTCTCATAATACACAATTAACTTCCAGAACATCTTGTGGTGCAAATCTTGGACACTCTTTTTAAAAAAACAAAACCCCACAATGGCCAAAACCAAAACAAAACCAAAAACAAACCTCAAAAAAACCAACATCATGAAAAATACAAAAAAAAAAAAAACCAACCAAAAAACACCCAAATAAAACCCCACCAAAATCCATGCACTCGAAATTTTAGCAAGTAGGTAAAAGTCTACCTAAACCTCAGGAGGATATTGAGCTACAAAAACCTGATACCTAGGAGAGCACTGCAGATGCCAACCAGCACACATGTGTAATAACCAGCGATATCACATGGAACTCACCACTGATTATCACTGTAAATGCAATTTTGGCTTAAACCATTTACATAATTCATCCCAGCTGTTCTCACTAATGAAAGCTACTCTGGCAGTTGAAGGGAAATCTCTCAGTAACGCTTTATGTAAGAGAGGCAGTGGTCCAGACTCACAATACAGTTGGCACAATGAAAGCAAAATATTCATTCTCAATCTACTACTCACTGTGGATACCTGACAGTAAAATGAGCATCCCATCAGCTCAGACAACCTAGTTCCCAGTTCACTGGTGTCCAAAGACCATAGGAAGGAAGAGTTCTCATTCTCTGCCACACAGCAAATTTTCAAGTCCTAAAATGTGCTTCCACTACACCTCAGAAATCCCAGGTGTTACAGCTCAGCGAGATCTTTCTACTATTTCATTTTCTATAATTGAGAGAGTTTAATTCAACACATTAACTTTTTTGCAACATGCACAGAGAAAATATTTTCCATTTGAAGCCACTTAAGTAACTAAGCCTCTCTGTACTTAAATGCTACATATTTGCCATTCACACTGTACAATGAATGTATACTTTGTCAAAAGCAACTTAGCTTGTGTTTTCCAAATGGAGACTTTGTTAATATGGAAGCTATTTGAAAGATGCATTAGAAAACACAGTTTTTCCTCTGCACAATCAAATTATAGACAGGAAAGGCTGAGCACACATTTTGAACTGCAAAGAGAATGAAAGCAAGATAAAATAGGAAGGAAGTGAAATTAATCATGCTAAAAGCAAATAGCTCCAAGATAAAGCAGTTGGGAACCCTTTCAAAGTACCAAAGCCCTCATGTAAGCTGGGTTTGGACCTCAGTGTCCCTTGCCACACTCTCACTTCTGGTATCAGCAACCGTATGCATGATTAGCTACAAAAAGCATGACACCATTCTGTTGTTACTATACAACTCCCACTGCCATTTATAATCAGTTTGTCCATGAATATTTACCAGACTAAAGTAACACTCAAGACAAAAGTTTAACTAGGCCTACATCATCAGACAATCACTCTTCTCTGGACTATGGTACTCTACACGATGAATCCTCCAATTTATATTCAAGCTAGTAATAAGTCCAAAGTCAATTTTCATCACCTCTCTCTTCCAAATCTGCAGGAAAATCACAAGATTAAGGCAGTTCCCTAAATGCTGATGCCAGAAAAAGCTTACTGACACAGCTTTTAAAAGCTTCTCTTTAAGCAACAAGGCTTCCCCTTTCCCCTTAGAGACTCTATCCCAAAAAGACTGTGTACATAAACAAAGCAGCAGAGCGGAATTGTCAGCAATTGATACAAAGCCCATTTCTTTGCCAACGTCTGCAGTTAGAGGAGTTTCAGTAACTTTTTTATCTCATGGTAACTGTGATTTGGACACTAAATCTATCTTATCTCCTGCAGCTTTAGTTTCAAACCACATCAATAAAAACATTGTTTGCGTTACACTGCAGTCTTTCTCCGGGCACTGAAAAAGACTCCAGTAATACACACTGTGTCACACAGAGATGCACAGAACTCTACTCATGCAATTTTTGTCAACTGCAGATTCACATCATTGCTTATTCCTTCAGTGCATTTTTCCCACAGATCTTTTTCTACCAATGCACAGATTATAAAAAGAATCTATAAAAAGAGAAAAAAAAAGTAGCTTAAGAAAAGGCAAGTGACTTTAACATACATTTAAAACCCTCTTTCTATACTGCAGGGTTTTTCGCCAAGGACAGACAAAACCAGAGCAAAACCAGAGAAACATGCACCAATCCTATTTCTGTAAATGTCAGGGACAGAAAACGCTTCAGGAAAAGAGGAACAGAACAATTTTCTTTTTAGATGGCCATCTATGCAGAGGAAGAATAAAGTTCTTCCAGAAGATACTGGCAAGACACGTAGGTGGAACGTGACCACAACAACGTGCCAAGAAGGCTCCCGCTATAACGAATGAACACATAAGCGTTTCTCATGTCTCCTCCAGCTTCTTTCCCGGCAGGTCCCAGCAGCAGCCGCAGCACAGCACTGCGTCGGCTCCCTTGGAAAAAACCTCAGAGACAAATAAGTTTCTACAAGATCTGCAAACTGAAATGGAGTGAAGCCTCGGAACGAGGCCAAACAAAGAAAATGGGTGGTTATTAATCCACTCTAAGACGGAGACACACACACCCACACTCACACCCACACCCACATACCCCAGCGAAATTGGAAAGAGGTAAGGTGAGAATATTCCCCATATAGCAGAAGAAAAGGGTAAATGAAAGCAAAACGTTGGTACTTGGAGAAAAGAGGTTTGAGCTTCTCCTGGCAGCAGAACCCCCATCTCTCCGTGACGGAAGCACCGAGGAGCCGAAGCAGAGGTGTGCGGTGGGGCCGCGACCTGGTGGGGGCCAGGTCGGCAAGGGCAGCGGCGGGGCGGGGGCCCGCGCAAGAGTGAGGGGGGCCTGGGCAGGAGCGAAGCACCGGCGGCGTGCCGGGGAGAGGAGGCTACAGGAGGGGAGGGCCCGGCGGGCGCCGGATCGGCCACGGCGCGCAGGACCTGCAGCCGAGAGCGACCTCTCCTCACCTCCAGGGTGGACACGGTGCTGGTGAAGAGGTCCTCGCCGTCCTCCAGCTCCTCGAGGTCGGCGGGCCGCGTCTCTCCCAGCGGCGGCGGCTCCCGCTCCGCCGCCATCTTCCCCTCCGGCCCGGCCCCAGCGCTCACGTGACTGCCCGCCGCCCCGCCGCACGTGACCGCGGCGGCCCGGCCGGGGAGGGGCCGGGCAGTGTCCGTGGGGCCTGCGACACCCCTGCAGCCGTCACAGCCCTGCCACATCCGCAGCCCCTGCCACATCCACAGCCCCTGCCACATCCCCGCAGCCGCCACAGCCCCTGCCACATCCTCACAGCCCCTGCGACACCCCTGCAGCCGCCACAGCCCCTGCCACTTCCATAGCCCCTGCCACATCCACAGCCCCTGCCACATCCGCAGCCCCTCATCAAACCCCTGCCACAGCACCTGTCGCATCCACAGCCCCTTAGTCTTTCCAAGAAGAGGTAAAGACGCAGAATTCCATAAGTTAGATTGTTTGGTTTTGGGCACTCATTAAGAAAGGTGTGCGAGAAGTTTAACTTCTTTGATTCAATAATGGGCTAAAGAGAACTGTGGACACAGAAACCTATTATAAGGGGGTTTTTTATGTCAGAGGGGACAAGAAATAACCCAAAGATAATTATAAAACCTGGATTTTTAACTAATTGATATTCAGGGTTGAAAAACTGGATTAGTAAATATGTGTGGAAAAAGAACCAAAATTAGAGAAAAGTATTCAAAGAAATAAATTGGAAAATAATGAATGCTGCAGGAAAATTTAGAGGGACTGCAAAAAGCCAATCACATGTGAGATTGTGATATGTTACTGCAAAAAGCAAAACCCCAGTTTAAACCGAAGCCTTATCCTTGTCAGTGTAGGTATTAATATGTCATTTGACAAATACATAAGAGGTACCTCATGCTACTAAGTGAAAATCTAAGAGGAAGGTACTCATGGATCCTAGTGGAAACCACTGCCACCCCTTCTTCTGCAGCCAATAAATCCACCCCTGTAATGCTGTGTGAGATGGATATGAATAAAGTTGCAAAGCTGCTGAACAGCAGAAATAGAAATACCAAAGCTAAGTTTACATGTGGAGCTTGTGTATATGCCACGTGCCTACTTTAATTATCTGGTTATGTGATAAGATTTTACAGGAGCCCTCTTCCCAAGTAGCATTTACTACAGTCACCGTTTTCCCTTTTTTCCTAACCACTCTGCATTCATTTATTATATGCATTCTCAAGTCTACACTGAAGACAAAAGGATTTGTCTTCTCACATCCATCCATTTCTCTGAGGTCTGTCATGGCCTGTGTGACAAGCACTGATGAATTTTATCTTCAGGGTATGATGCCCATTACGCAGGAACTGAGCAGAGATGGAAAAAATTTGACCTAAACTATTTACTGACCTAGATGCCCTAATTGAGATCACAAGGATTTGTGGGGTTTTTTTGCTAGAATACCTAACAATTCAACAGTTCTGTGACCTAGGCAGGAAGCCCCAGAATCACCGTACTATCCTTACCCCCACCCATTTTCAGGAGCAGCCTTTTATTTCTTTCCTTCTCTATTGTGTCACTTTCTTCCCTTTATTAACTCTTGTCAGGTCCCAAACTTTCTTGATTAGCCTTGGGAGCCATTGAGAACCCTCTGAAAAAGGTAATTTCTGGTTTTGGCCCACCAACCAATAGTTCCTCCAAATCAATACACCTGCGGCATGAAACTGTCACTGTACCACTCCTTCTTCTGCCCCCAGCATCTGTGGGCTCTGCCAGTCTCCGTAGTCCAGCACTTTAGAGGACATATAGAAGTCAAAAATGTACTCTGCATAAACACACCTGGGAGCTCTTACACAATAAAAAGCTTCATTTTTTTTCTCTGCAGAATCAGGTTTCACTCAGGAGTATAATACCCTTGGTTTTAAATTGCTTTTTAAATGAACAGTATAACAGCGTTAGGGCTCCATATAATCAGGGCTTCCCTGGTTCAGCTCACAGAGGTGCTGAAGCCTTGAGATAGTTACAAGAACTTATCTGGGTTTAGGCACTGTCCTTTTTACTACCTTCTGCCCATCTGTCAAAAACTATTAAATTAGATGCAAAATAAAGATGAACATGCTCAAGCAATGTGAATCAAGGTTTACAATCAAATATGTCTGATTTTTAGTGTCTTATTTCACTGACTCTGTTTTAGGATTGTATTAGTACAATAGCCACTGTAATGTTGTGTTATTTTAGTAACTGAAATATCAGTAAAACTGAAAGAAAAACATGATTCATGACTTAGAAATAACTGTTTTGGGAGAGAGAGTGATAGTGAATTATGCAAGTTCAAGGTCAGCCTGCGTGGTTTGGATCTGGATGGAGCCACAGGAGATCACCTAGTCTGTTTGCTGGAAAATGTTTGTAACCTTTTCTTCAACAACTCCAGTGATGAACACTCCAAAACTTCTGCAGCAAAACTGCTTTAATGCTTTGCTCTCTAGGATCAGAAAAGAAATTCCATCCCTATTCTACCAGTCAAACATCTTCAAACACATATGAAGTCTAATTTTGCAGCAGCACGACGCTGGCCTTGTTCAGTTTGTGACCATATTCAGGACAGGTATTGGCCTCACTTTGTAGGTAGGAAGTGATTATTCTGACTGGATAAAATCTCTCCCTACTGAATTTTGTATTTTTACCAACATTTACTCCAGTTTGTTTTGATGATTTTAAATTCTTAAACTATGCTACAACTGTTTGGTGGCACTCGTAAATACAGTATGCATTTCCCACTTTCTATTTCTGGTGAGAATATTAAATTGTATCAGGCCTATGGTAGATCATTCATCTTTCATTCAATTCATCCTTCCAATTACAAAAAAATTGTAATCACCGAAAAATAGCTTTTAACTTTGTTTTCTGCACTGGCTTTGTACCTACTCTATAATAGATTAACATATATTGTTTCATAAGCTTTATTATGAAGCAGTCATAAAAGATAAATGTTCAAGAAATACCAAAGGAATGTTTCCTCTGGTAACATTCAATCATTCTGAGATTTTTTAAGAAAATGGCTAAATACCATGGGGCAACAACAACCACCAGAACGCATAGAATTAGAGGAAATACATTTTTTGAGATTTTGTTTTTCCCTTTTATAAAATATATTAAAAGGAATATTGTGTTCTTGTATATTGACTGCGCTCACTCACAGCAGTAGAGACTTTCAGTGAGTCAGCCTTCCTAAGAAAAATCACGAAGCAAAAGTATTTACCAAATCTGTAATATTTGATTTTGTGCCCACTCATACTTTCAGACAAATAAACTTTACACTTCAAATTATGATGACTGTTCTTTTGTTCTGTCTTTCCATCTGAGTATTTAATTGCATATCTTATTAAAAAAACCACCTTTTCTGTCACCTTTTTTTCCCAGTGAGTGGTCAGTGTTCTCATATATTACAGAGAAATATTTTTAATGTATGTGAAAGAAACCAGTTCTTCTATCAGTTAGATATTTCATTTGCCTTTGGAGTAGTGGCATGTTCTGCCCTCTAACAAATAATGGAATGAGAATTTCTATTCTCTAGTTCATCTAATGTTCCAGTACACTTAAATATGGAGCTCTACTGCACTAGCTGGGTATGTTTACCCTGTTAGAATGATCTAGAAGTACTTTGTTTTGAAGATTCTTAAGCACTAACAGCAAGGGACAACTAAGCACTGGTTACTGTTACATATGCTGACCTGCTATTTAGATTTTCCTCCACTGTTTATTATTTACAACAGAGAGCTTTGAATTTATTTTGCACTGCTAATCTTAGATAATCCAGGTCATTGCAATTTATAAAAGACAGAGTAGCCTCTGAGATCCTGATTTGCTTTGGGCTTCAGAATCCTGCTCCTTGACAACTGTCTGTCAAATTTCATGGGTTGTGTTCTGATACAGGAGTCATGCTCAAGACAAATACCAGATGATGTTAGCAACATTTTACCTGATGTTTACCTGATGTCTCAGACCAACCTGAGACATCTCTTGCCAAAGTAGGAAATGTGTTTTAAAAGATCCAGAATGGATGGAGATGGGACAATACTTGGAAAAAGCGTAATATGCAACTGCCTGAAGTTAACACTTCTTCAGTGATCTGCTTTTGTCCACAGAGAGAAGCACAGTCTTAATCACAATAAAGGGAACTATGGGTTCCTAAGTGCCAAGTAATCCTGGCATATTCTGAGTTGGAAGAGACCCACAAGGATCATCAAGTGCAACTCCTAAGTAAATGTCCTGTGTGGGTATTGAACCCACAACTTGGTGTTATTAGCACCATGCTCTGACCAAGTGTTAATCTCATCTCCCTGACCTAGTTTATCCAGTTATAGCCCAGTTAAATTTTGTGCCATGTAATTTCAAAGCTGTGGTGCATGACTAAGTTAATTTCATACATTTCTATAACTATAAAGTGTCTATAACTGTCTTGACCTGCTTTCCTGCTTTCAGAGAATGTAGCAAAATACTGTAAAATGTGCAGCTTGTCTGATGTAGGGCATGATCATTTGCAGCATTTTATTAATAGCTTTAACTCATTTTATCAGGGATAAATTTTTACAAGGTTTTTTATGTCAAATCACTGAAGTCAACATATATTTTTTTACCATTCTCTGATTTGCTAGGACTTTCAGTTAGATATAAGGACATCAGAAGCCATCAATCTCTTCAAAGATTCATGTGCAATCTTAGTTGTCATCCAAATGATGTTTATATCCCCTAATTCTGGTTGCTATTATTTGACACCTTTTTTTTAGAGCTATCTCTTCATATTTATGTTGTGAGTTTTCTTAATTCTTTCATCCAAAACTGAATGACACAAAAAAAAAGGGAACAGTGAGGGAAGGAGTCTGGACCTTCCATACAGTGTCAGAGACAAGTCACTGCACAGTATCGGTGCTGTCCCTGGGTGGCACATCAAAAGATACCATTGGGAAATTCCTCCAGATAGAGAAGAGGTTTCATGTAAGGGAGGCCTTGATCTGAGCAATTTTTCTAGATCTTTGGAATTTTTCTGTAATGGATTCTTGTTTCTTAAACTGTGGAACATTTTCTTTTCCTCAAATGGGAGTCAGGGTCAGAGGTGATCCTCTTTTCTGCAGCTAATTTCTGGTACTGCACTAGGAAATGCCCAGTGCCTCCTAATTCTTACTGCCACCGCTTCACCAGTGATGAATGTAACATTCCCATTCAATTTCATCTAATTTGTCCAGGGAAAATTTAATCTAGCGAGAACTTTGTGGTCAGAACCATAACGAAAAGAATGTCAAGGGGAAAAAACCAAATCAAACCAAAACTACCAACAACAAACAAAGCAACGATTCATTTCCAAGTGTCTATTTGTAGGAGAATTTTTTTAAAAATCACCTGCTGAAAGCACACACTTTGAGAAGAACTTTCTGTAACCAGATCTACATCTCATTGTATCTCTATCAGCCAGCAGTACTATCTCCATCTAGCGCAGGACTTACTAAGATGAGTGTTTTTAAATGATTTTGTGTTATCACTTGATAGATGAAGAAGGTCTATACTGTCTTTCTCTTTCAAAGTGTTACAATTCCTGTGCTGATCTTAGTTTAGAAGATTTGAGTAAGGCAGAATGTGAATGAAGTGGAAGATTTTTGCATATTTGTTCTTCATTGGACAATCATGGAAGAAGTCTAAGGGTACAGAAGGTGGCAGTATGGAAGAAAATGAGATATGCATTTTTGATATGCAGCAAATGAGATATGCAATTTTGATATGCAGCAAAAACCAGTATTATAACCACTCCAGCTCACTGCTGTAAACCTTGGCAGAACTGTGCTGTTCCATCAGGTCTGCAGTCTGTGGGAAGGAAGCTTATTTCCCTGCTTGCTTGGCACAAAGTAGGGGCTGCTATAAACACGTACACCAGCCTACTGCTATTCTATGGGATTGCAGTAATGGGGCCTTGGTCCATCACAAGGAGACTGAGAGTTTTCAGGTGTTACCATCAGAATATATACAAGTTTTACTGATGACAGTATTTTTCTCAAAGATCTGTGTTCTCAAAACATTGAACTATAGCGCTGGTTAATTAATTAATTAATTCATAAAATGTATGTGGAAGGCAAAGGTGACATTGCTACTATGCCTTTGGAATATATAAGGAATAATATTTGTTATTTATATTCCAGATGGTGGACACAATGTATTTTGTATGTTCTCTGGCCTTTGAAGTCATTGCTAGGGAGTTGCCAAGAGGATTTCCAAAGAGATTGTGGAAGGTCTGCTTTTTGGCTTCCAGCTGTTCCCTTGCTGCAACTACCCATGTACAAAATAAGGGAGTCGTTGCATCAGGTCTTATATAGGTTTTTAGTGCTTTTAAATAGTTTGTCCCTCTCAGCCTGCTGAGTGTGATTTATTTGAGGTAATTCACCTGGATTTTAAAGCAGAAAGTAAGAGAATGGAAATCTGCTCTCTGAAACCATAGTTGGAATTTTAAGAACATGCATATCCAACACTTCCTTCCAAAATCCTGCACTTCAGCACTCCCTTAGGTTTTTCATATGCATTTGGGTACAGTTCACATCAAATAACTTCAGGATAAAAGGTAGCAATCTAATGAAAGCTATTCCACCTAATTTGGGCTGTGGCAGGAGATAATAAAAACAAATAGATGATTTCTCAGGCATCCTATCCATCTTTAACTCTTACACTAGGAGCAATTTAATGATGAGTGCCTATTTTCATTGCCAAGAGAGGAAGTTTGTACTTACGTAGATGCTTAACTTTACACCAACTGTGATTAGGTGAGAAAATCCCATTCTGCAAAACATATGCACATAATCTAAATTATAAACTCTCCGAGTTGATGAGCCTTAATCTTAAATGTAGCTTTCTGGCTGATTATAGTATTTAGCATAATAAAAATTATAAAGTGACTGCAGAATTAACTTGAGAAAAAATAGTATTAATAATACTCCAAATAGTCCAAAATTAGCCTGAGAAAAAATTTCTTCACTCCGTCCAGACACACTGGTACGTGTCTGCCACTGCTTTAAAAGAACCAGAGCCCTAAAATAAAAGAAAACAAAACACACACTCCAACTTACAAATATCTCTCAAAATGTTTGCATTTGCATGGATAATGAGAACTAGGAACAAGAAAGATTTGTTTCAAATATTCCCAGTCATTTTTTTCACAATGTAGCCTCCAGTCCACAGAGCCTTTTTTTCCCCACTTTGTGGACATACAAGATAAGGGTATGTGAAAGCAATTTTTCATTGAAAATTGCACAGTGGATATGCATGAACCAGAATTTGCTTTATTTCAAGTTTCACAGCCCAAATGCAGCTGTAATTTGCATAATTTACAATTTTGCTGTAAACTGACTTGGGGCATCTGTCTACATTATAGCCAAACCAGGCAAAAGATAAGTAGGAAAAATGGAAATCTTCCAGCATAATTGATTTCCACCAAATAGCACTATCTCTGGCTGTTATAACAATTAGTTTATCAATTTAATGTTGATTATGGCTTTCCCATTGAGGAATAGGAAAGTTTGCAAAACAACAATGCAGAAAAATCTGGCACTGTTGCCACTAGAGCTGATACTGTATCTAATACATATATTTA
Organism: Zonotrichia leucophrys gambelii; assembly: GCF_028769735.1. Taxonomy (NCBI): domain Eukaryota; kingdom Metazoa; phylum Chordata; class Aves; order Passeriformes; family Passerellidae; genus Zonotrichia; species Zonotrichia leucophrys. Next base: position 66,940,271 of record NC_088200.1, on the reverse strand, counting down.
CTTTTCTTTAAGATATTTTCAGACATGTTAAGCAAAAATCTGGTTTTGCAAGACAATTCTCTTTTGACAAATTTTATTTCACTCTGCTGTGGCTAATTTTATCCTCTGGAGGCATAAACCTGGGCTTTGAAAAATCTATTTCCTTCAAGCTTTTAATTCAAGTGATAACAGATGCTAAAGAGAGACGAAGAAAAAAAATATTAATCTCTCAAAAGTGTAGAGAAAGTGATCAACATAGTTTCTAAAGTTAATAAACACATTTTCAAATTTCTTCATAAGAAAACAGCTTCAAGAGCTCAGTGAAGTAATAAGTTAGAAGGAATCCATTGATGAATAGATGTGAACTTCAGTAAAAAAGCATTGAAATTAAATTGATATCTTAGAAGGGATTTTTTAAATGCTTGGCCTGCATAAACTACAAATTTAGCTACAGAGAGGGTGTGTGGCTTTCTAATAATCTATTTATCTATTTTACATTGCATCCTACAGCATATTTTATTTGTCTTGATTAATTTTGTGTTGCATTTTTCAAGAAACAGGACACCAAGCCTCTCATTTCAATAACAGAGGTTACAAATATGATTTGGCAATAAGATAATTAATGAAATCACTGAATCTGCTTAGAAATAATTTTTGTGTAAACTGAAAGTGATACTAATAAAATTCAGCATGACTATTCCAGAGTAGCCCATAGTGGGATTGTTTTAACTTCAACCCTTAAAAAACCCAGCTTCACCATAAGGACGCTCATTTTATCTTAGGTATATTTTCACTTTCAGATAAAGACAGATAGTAAAGAGCTTTTGCGTACCTGTTTTTAAGCATGATATTGAATTTCCTTTAATGTAAGTATCCTCAGTTTTATGTTTCCCTTTTACTTAGGAAATACACACCTTCAAAGAGGAATCCCAGTTTACTCTAGATCACCCTCACTATCTCTTGTGCCTCTTTTAAATGACCAAACAGGAAACTTATAGAAAGTATCACCTTATCTTTGGTCCTTTTCTTGGGTAGCTGAGGTAGATGTGTACTTTGGCACAAGCTACATTTTAGCCTTTTTAGCTTTGATCTTTTACAAAAATATGCATTTTTTACAAAAATACCCACTATAAATCAATACAAGAGAGTGAAAGGATGTGGAGGTAAATATATATCACTGCATATAGATGAAGTACTTATATATAATGTATAGTCTATATTTATGATAAAGAACTTATATATAGTGTATAGTCTATATTTGTGAAGTATACAGACTATATATATTCTCTCTATATATTCTCTCATTTGAGTACTAGATATGTACACCACTCTCAAAATATCTATATATATACTCTTCTGGTATACAAAATATAATTCTATCCGTGTGTATCTATCACTGTCTATTATATATATATATATATAAAATTCAAAAGAGAATTAAATTAAATAATCATTAATTAAAACAAAAAAAGCTTATTGTGGAGATCACCAAGTTGTCTTCATGGCGTTGCTACTGTACTGGCACAATAATATAAAGATAGTGGACTGATGTCTCAGTTCCTCCTTTTTTTGCAGTTGTAAGGTTAAAATGGAAGAAGGAAGAGCAGCCTCCCACTTCCTGCCTGATTCTAGGAATATAGATCTGAAACAGCTGACATGCTGATTTCTCCAGAACAGCAAACACAACCAGTCCATGGAACTAATTATTTTAATGCATTTGAAATCCTTGAAGATTTGGAATATTTTCTTCCAAGAAACATGCAACTTTCTCTTCACAGGTCAACTGAGTTTCTGCAAAATATGTGCTGTTTTGAAGCCTTTTTTCTTCAAGAGATGCTGAGATCTGTGGTGTCACAAACCTGTTTCCCCAGCTGCTCACTTGGAGCTGCCTCTGGCCACTTGCCTCAGTGGACCTGCCTGATGTGTCAGTGGGAGTGATCACTTTTGGAAGCCATCAGGTGAATGATCAAACAAATAAGATCTACACACCTGGAATCACTTTGTGGCAAACAGCTGTTCAAGGCATGGTTTGGGAGCAGTACCTGCTCTGGGCAAATATGTCACTTGGTTCAGCTTAAGTTTGGCCCAGGTTCTTCTGCATTAGCAGAGGATGCGCTTGTGCTCTGGGTTTTTTTGCTCTCTCCTATGGAAGGTTATTGCTGGCTGAACCAGATAGCTGACAGACATAGTTGGCAGGCCAGGCAGGATCCAGCTGGGTTTGCACTCCAAAAAGCCTGACTGATTTTGTCTCAGGTAGTCACTTGCACTTGGTATCAGAGACACAGGACTAAAAGTATCATATAAGTAATATCATAAGTAATGAATAAGCAATATCATAGAGTTCATAAGTAATATCATATAGTTCATAAGTAATATCATATCACAAGTAATGAATAGCACATGTCCATAGACATGAAGAAAACATGATAGTTTTGGAACAATTGTTAAGAATCAAGATTCATGTTTAGAGACTATTTATTACTTCATACCTAATGATTGAACTATTTTTCAGTTGCAGCACCTTTAGATCTTTAAAAATTAAATATATATGGCTCACTACTAAAATCTGGATCTAGACATAGTTGTTGAAATTTTCAGAAAGGCTTGGATGTTCATGTGGTGTAGTGTCACTCCCCACAAAACCAACTTAAATATTTATAATATTAATTAGTCTTCTAGTTTTAAAATATAAATGATCCAGTTGTTGAAATTTGGAAGATTTACCCTGTATTAATTTTGGAGTACAATTTTTTAGTGGTTAGGATAAGACCATAACTTTGTTTGTTGTGGCTGTTGTTCTGATCCTGTGTTTGGCTAAGTTGTTCTAATCCTACTTAGAAAGGCAATATATACAACTCTGATTTGCATAGACATGCAGTGGCATCATGCTATTTTTATCTAAAAACTTGCTTAGCATACTCAGGGTCTTCCAGGTACCTGTTTTCTAGTGACATCAAAAGGATTGTTTGTGCACACTTGTGTGGATTCAACATTAGTTTCTTTGACTTTACCTAAATACTCCAGAGAGTTCATGAAAGTGCATACTGCCATGCTGGGCAGCAGCACCTGCTGGGGAGGGGCCTGCCTCTATAAAGTTCCACTTGGGGCTCTCAGTGCAGCAGGAGCCACAAGCAGAGCAAGCAGTGCCTTCTCTCTGTTGTCTGGAGAAGTCCTGTCTCCTGCCCAGAAAACAGGGCTGGTTACATAGAGCAGAAGAGGATGAAGCAGAGTCCATGCAGGCACAGGACATGGTCTGCCCCCTCAGGAGACAGTGCTGGTTCCGGTGGGTTGGTCTTCCAGGAAGAGACTTCAGGACAGTCTGTGTGATCCTCACCATCACTGCTGTCCCTGACAATACATTAACAGGGGTATATATCTGTTAGGTAATATTACTTCATTTTCTGATAGTGGTATGTGCCCCAGCATTTACTGTCATCCATCCAGTCTATGTGCCAGGATGACTTCTATGTGCCTATTCATCAAGGAAGGGCTGAAAAAGCAATTCTGGCACATACTTCTCTTGCAGCAGGCTGCTGCTGTATCAGGGCTTGTCCAGAGGCCATAATGTCTGTAGAAATGATGTTGGCTGGAGGGACTGGAAGACTTCTGGCACCAGTGCTTTTGCACAGGTGTTCAGGCAGCAGGAACCTATCAAGAGAGACGTTTGCTGTGCTCTGCAACCTGGTACAAGTTGTCAGGTCCAGGCACAGACTGCTCATGAGGTGAGGAGAAAAGATGAGGAAGGCTGAGCGTCTCACAAAGAACTGGATCCTATCCCTGCTCACCACTCGCTCCTGTCCAAGCTCCAAGAAAAGATGTAGCAGGACCCCTTCCATCCACTCACTGGGCACAGATAGGTGGATGGCAGTTGAAGAGGAATGATGCATCTTGAGGTACTGTGAATTCTTGAGTCTGTATTTATGGCATACTGAGGATACAGCTGGAGCATTCAGGAGGTGCCTTGAAAGCTGCCAATAAGAACATAGGAAGGTGTATAAAAATATGGTTATTCGCTTAGTTTTTTTGCATATCCAATGTGGGATTTAGGGTAGAATTTAAAAATATATGATACATCTTTCTATATGATCTAAAAAAACCTATGTATGCTGAGATAAGACCATTATCAGTGTAACCTACTTGAATATTGCATGGATGACTTCAATTTTTTAGAGGCTAGGGTCATAAATTTGTACTTAAGTCTTTTAAAATATAGGAAATTGTAGTCATCTCTGATGTTCTGATGGATAGAATACTTAAATGCTGACATTGTGCTACTTATTAGATACAAGTATCAGAATATTCAAATAAAGTTGTGTTGTAATCTTCACTGCAGTGTTGTTCTTGCCTCTCTGCTGGGGCTCTTCTCCATTCTCTGCAGCACAGTCCTTCCCATCTTCTCAGGGGCTCCTCCTGGGCTCTTGACCCACCCCTATTTATCTCAGTTACCTTCACGAGCTACAGCTGCTGCCCAACTAAGGACCCTGCAGCTGCAGCTCGTTTGGAGCAACTCAGACCCACACAGGTCTTACCATACAACATATATTCACGCCCCCACAGAGGGGTGGCCCTTTATATTAGGGAGGCTTTTGATACCATGGGTATTGAAAGTTATGAAGTTGAATGCCTACAGGTAAGAATTAAGGGGAAGGCCAACAAGGCTGACATCCTACTGGGAGTCTGTTATTGTCCACCCAACCAGGAAGAAGTGGTGGGCAATTCATTCTATAATCAGCTAGAGAATGTTTCTGGATCATCAGCCATTTTTCTTGCTGGTGATTTCAACCTGCTGGACATTTTTTGGGAACTCAATACAGCTGTAAAAAGACAGTCCAGGAAATTTTTGAGAGTTTTCAGAGGACAACTTTTTGTCACAGCTGGTGGGTGAGCCCACCAGGGGAGGGACAACGTTAAATCTGTTATTTGCAAATAGAGGTGGACTGGTGGGAGATGTGGTAGTTGGAAGTCACTCAGGGCACAGTGATAATAAAATTATAAAATTCTCTATATTTGGTTAAATCAAGAGGAACTTTAATAAGACTTTCACAGGTGACTTCTGGAGGGCAGACTTTGGCCTGCTCAGTACACTTATTCAGAGACTTCCTTGGGAAGCAGCCGTTAAAAACAAAGGAGTTCAGGAAGGGTAGGTGAGCTTCAAAATAGAGATCTTGAGGGCACAGGAACAGACTGTCCCTGGGTGCTGAAAGATCAGTCAATAGGATAAACGTCCAGCTTGGATGGGCAAGAAGATTTTGGAGGAAGTTAGGAATAAGAAAAAGGATGTATTATCTTTGAAAGGAGAGTAAGGTCTCTCAGGAAGTATTTAAGGGGGCTGCTAGAGCATGTAGGAAAAAGTTAGAGAGGCCAAAGCTCAGTTTGAACTGAAAATGGTGACTTTTGTAAAGAATAATAAAAAATACTTTTGTAAATATATTAATGGTAAAAGGAAGAGTAAGATCAACCTTTGTTGTTTATTAAATGCAGAAAGGAACTTAATAACTGCAGATGAGGAGAAGGCAGAGGTGCTTAACACCTTCTTTGCCTCAGTTTTTAGTGGGAAGGCTTGCCTTCAGGACAACCATCCTCTTGGGTTTCTCGATGATACTAGGGAGCAGAATGGTCCCCCCATTTTCTGAGGAGGCAGTCAGAGAACTGAGCTGCTTGGATGTTCATAAATCCATGGGTCCAGGTGGGATCCATCCCAGGGTGATGAGAGAGCAGGCAGATGAGCTTGCGAAGCTGCTCTCTATCATTTACCAACAGTCCCGGCTCACTGGTGAGGTTCCAGATGACTGGAAGCTAGCCAATGTGTCAATCATTCATAAAAAAAAGGGTGGAAAGGAGGATCCTGTTAATTATAGGCCAGTCAGCCTGACCTCAGTCCCCCTGTAAGTTTATATGGAGTGTCATCACTCAGCGCTTACAGGATGGCCAGAGTATCAGACCCAGTCAGACCCAGCAAGGGTTTAGGAGGAGTTGGTCATGTTTGACCAACCTGGTCTCCTTTTATGACCAAGTGACCCACCTGGTCAATGTAGAAAAGGCTGTTGATGCTGTGTGCCTGGACTCCAGCAAGGACTTTGGCACTGTCTCCAACAGCATACTCCTAGACAAGCTGGCAGCCCACGGCTTGGGCAGGAGCACTCTGTGCTGGGTTCAGAACTGGCTGCAGGGCCAGACCCAGAGAGTGGTGGTGAGCAGTGCTGCATCCAGCTGACAGCCAGGCACCAGGGGTGTCCCTCAGGGCTCTGTGCTGGGGCCAGTTCTGTTCAATATCTTCACTGATGCCATGGATGAGGGGATTGAGTCTTTCATTAGTAAGTTTGCAGACAATAGTAAGCTGGGAGCGTGTGTTGATCTGTTGGAGGGTACGAGGGCTCTGCAGAGAGATCTGGAATGGTTGGATGGATGGGCAGAGCCTAACAAGGTGAAGTTTAATAAATCCAAGTACTGAGTCCTGCATTTTGGCCACAATAACCAGCTGCAATGTTATGGGCTGGGGATGATGGGGCTGGACAGTGCCCAGGCAGAAAAAGACTTGGGGTTAGTCTTTGACACTGGCTGGACATGATCCAGCAGTGTGCCCTGGTGGCCAAGAAAACCAATGGCTTCCTGGCCTGTGTCAGGAATTGCGTGGCTAACAGGAGCAGGGAGGTCATCCTTCTACTATACTCAAAGTGTGGCACTGGTGAGGCCACACTTTGAGTGTTGTGTCCAGTTCTGGGTCCTCAGTTTAAGAAGGAAGTTGAGATACTTAAGGGGTAAGATGCTTGATGCCTCCAGAGGAGGCAACAAGGCTGGTGAGGGGCTGGGAACACAAATCCGGTGAGGAATGACTGAGGGAGCTGGGGCTGTTCAGCCTGGAGAAAAGGAGACTCAGAGGTGACTTTATCACTCTCTACAACTTCCTGAAAGGCGGCTGTGCTCAGGTGGGGGTTGGTCTCTTTCTCCAGGCAGCAACTGACAGAACCCAAGGACACAGTCTCAAGCTGCATCAGGGGAAATATAGGTTTGATAATAGGAAAAAGTTTTTTATAGAAAGGGTGATAAAGTACTGGAATGGTCTACCCAAGGAGGCAGTGGAGTCACCATCTCTGCATGTGCTTAAAAAAAGACTGGATGTGGCACTTGGTGCCATGGTTTAGTGCTTTAGTGGAGGTGTTAATGCATGGGTTGGACTCAATGATGTTTAAGGTCTTTTCCAACCTAGTCATTCTGTGAATTCTCTGAATACTGTGGTTTTTTTCTATTGATCCCCATTAGCTTGGCTATTTTAGGGTCGGGTTTGTTTTTTTGTGGGTTTTTTTTTTTTTGGTTGGTTGGATGCTTTTTGTTTTGCAAAGTAGCAGTAGTAAGTGGGTGGGTGTTTGTTTTTTGACTTTTCTTTTCTTATTTTCTCCCTTTTTTTTGCCCCCCAAAGGCTTCTTCCTTTCATTTTATTGTAGAGCAATAATGGTTTTTAATCATCTTCTGCAAAAATAACCATTTCAGTTCTATGCATTTCCTTGCTTTTAAAAACTTACCTTCTCTGAACAGATCTATTTCGGATTAGACCACCCCGTACACCTACTATTCCTGTTCCAGTTCCTGCTGGTAAGTCTGCTTGTCAAACAATTCTAGTCCCCCGGATGTGGGTTCCTAGCCAGCATCACCCTTCAGGCTGCACAGCTTCTGTAGGCAAATACAGCAACATATAAGTGAAAACATAATGGAGCATTAAAACTAGTGGTAACAGAAATGTTGTGATATTTTTTAAAAAAGAGAAAGGGGATGGTAGAAGATAAAACAGGGATTAAAATTATTACTGGAAAGTTTTTTCAGTTGGTCCCTATTTCCTTCTAGTTTTTGTTTTTTGTTTGTTTTAGTTTGGGTTTGGATACTTGGTTGTATGGACTTTTTTGGTTTTGGGGAGTGGTTGAGGTGGGTGGATGTTTGCATTTTGATTTTTTCCTTTTATTACTTCTTTTAAATACTTTCTTTTTTTTTAATAACAAAAGGGTTTTTCATTTCTGTTACAAACCATTCAAATTCTGTAATAGCCTTTCCTTTCAAACATAGCCACTTGCAATCTGTGCAATTCCTTGGTTTATAAATCCTATTTTTACTCAAGAGATAATATTTTGTCTTGTGTTTCACCCAAGCACCTCGTACACCTCCTCCACCTCCTCCGCCTCCTGTTCCTGTTCCGGTTTCAGCTGGTGAGTCTCTTTTTCAAGCAATTGTAGTCACTGGGATGTGGGTTCCTAGCCAGCATCTCCCTTCCTGCTGCACAGCTTCTGTAGGAAAATGTGACAACACTTAATTGTAAACATAATGGAGCAATAAAGTTAATGCAAACAGAAACATTCGAAGACACTCTTCAGAAGAGAAAGGGGATGGTGAAAGCTAACATAGGGATTAAAATTAATGCTGGAGGAATTTTTGTTAATAATGGGTCTTTAATATGCTTTGATACTTTTGATATCACTCTAGGTTTAGCTGCTTGGTTAGTTGGTTTATTTTTGATTTTGGGAAGTGGTCGTGGTGAGCGGGTGTTTGATTTTTGATTTTTTTTATTTCTTCTTTTTGTTTCTTTATTTTTTTAACTGAAGACTTTTCCCTTTCATTATGTTGTAAACCATTAACATTTCTTTATCATCTTTCCATTCAACCACAACCATTTCCATTCTGTGCATTTCCTTGGTTTTTAAAATTTATCTTCTCTGAAGTAAAATTACTTTCTCTGAACAGAATCTTTCTGGCATCACTTAAAACCCCAACCAGCTGGTATCTTGTACTATGTACTAGTTTGAAAACAAACTAGTGTCAGATTCTAAGCCAGAACTACAGCTTAATAGGACAATTAAAATACAGGCAGAAAACACTGGCAGGAAACCTGAAGAGTCAGGATACAACCTGACACCCAGTTGGACGGGGTGGTGGTAGCAGTCTGATTAAATGGTGGCTGCAGTCCTGCCGGAGTGATAGATGTGGTTCTGTTGATGTGCTGATCTTATAGAAGGTTCTGGTCTTCCTCTGAAGATCCAGTGGTGGTTATGTACTTCTTGTCCGCTGGGAATCCAGTCAGTAAGGCCATTCTGGTGTTCCAAACCTCAGACTGTATCCAGGAAGGAATGCTTGGTTCTCCCCGTTGGGCAGAGCATCTCAAATGTGATGATGTAATTTTATGGGTGATGCAGTGAGACCTTGATGGTCCATGAGCAGACATAGGCCCCTGGAGGGAGTTGTCAGCGATGAGTCATGGAGACAATAAAGAATACTGCATCATTTCTTTAAACAGCTGACATAGATGGTAATAGACTACACACCTCTGGGTTACATTTTCCATGATACCCTAAGACACTGAAGTAAATTTACTTTCTCTGAGCAGACTCCTTTCACCATTGCATTCAACCCCAAGGATCCACTACACCTTGTACTCCTGCTCCTGATGATAAGGTGGCTTGTCAAGAAATTATAGACATTTGGATGTGTGTTCCTAGCCAGCATCTGCCTTCATGCTGCACAGTTTCTGCAGACAAATACATCATTTTAAACATAATTGAGCAATAACACTACTGCAGATATTTTGAAATAGCCATTTCTTGCATCCATAACTATTTTAGTACCTCGCATTTCCTTGCTTTTTAAAATGTACCTCGCCTGAAGTAATTTTACTGTTTTTGAAAAGAGTTTTTTTGGATTCCTGTTTCAGCCCAAGCTGCTCGTACACCTCCTGCACTAGCACAAGCTCATGATTGTAAGTCTGCTTGTCAAACAATTGTAGTCACTGGGATGTGGGTTCCTAGCCAGCATCTGCCTTCATGCTGCACGGCTTCTGCAGACAAATGCAACAATACTTAAATGTTAACACAATGGAGCAACACAACTAGTGCAAACAGAAACATTCTGAGACATTTATCAGAAGAGAAAGGGAATGGTGAAAGCTAACACAGGGATTAAAATCATTACTGGAATGTAATTACTCCTAGTTCCTATACCTTTTGTGAGTTTGTTTTGGTTTTATTTTGGGTTTCGATGTTTGGTTGCTTGGACTTTTTTGGTTTTGGGGAGTGATTGAGGTGGGTAGGTGGATGGGTGTTTGATTTTAGAATTCTTTCTTTTCTAAATTTCTTTCTTACTGTCTTTCATTCTTTCTTTCATTCTATGTTCCCTTTTTTTTAATAACCAAATGGTTTTTCATTTTTATCTGATATAAAATATTCCCATTTTGAATTAGGCTTTCCTTTCAAACACAAACATTTCCAAACAGTTCATTTCCTTAGTTTTTAAATCCTACTTTTACTCAACAGCTATTTTCCAGCCTCGTGTTTCACCCCAAGCAGCTCGTGCAATTCCGGCTCCTATTCCTGCTCCTGTTCTTGCTCCTATTCCTGCTCCAGCTCCTGCTCCTGCTCCCATTCCTGCTCCTGCTCCAGTTCCAGTTCTTGTTCTTCCTCCTGCTCCTGCTCCAGCCCCTGCTCCTGCTCCAGTTCCTGCTCTTGTTCCTGCTCCGGCTCCTGATCCTCGTCCTGCTGGTAAGTCTCTTCTTCAAGAGAGCAGTCACTGTAGTCACTGGTATGTGGGTTCCTTGCCAGAATCTCCCTTCATGCTGCAAAGCTTCTGTAGGCAAATACAGCAACACTTCAGTATAATGATAATGGAGCAATTCACCTAGTGTAAAGAGAAATGTTCTGAGACATTCTTCACACAAGAAAGAAGTGGTGTAACTAACACAAGAATTAAAATTTTTGTCAGACTGTAGAAGTTGCTTTCATTGATTGTGAAAAAAACACACTTTAGCATTTATAAGGACGAAGGGAAAAATATGTCTGTGAGAATATGTAGAACTTCAAACAACATGTGATTACTGTGGTGGTTTGACCAGGAAGAAGTGGGAATTCTGGGATGCTGTGGTCAAACCAATGGATGTTCGAGAGTTTGATACTGGCACCTGGTGTAGCCAGTGGGGTTTGGACACACCTCCGAGAATACACAGGGGTTAAAAAGCAGAGCTCTGCCCCTGGCAGGCTCTCTTGGGACGTCGAAGCGAAGAGGTCAGATCACCCTCCCCTGTCCAGCCGCTGCTGCTGGGCGGGGGAGGGGCAGCCACGTGGTAGGCCCTGGGCCTGAATAGAGATGGGAGGTGAGGAGGCCCTTGAGGATGGAAGGGTGGAAGATCCCAGGGAGTCAGCCCTCGGGCAGCCATCCCCCACCCCCCAGGAGGGAGAGAGAGAGCCCGTGACACCGAATGTGATAGCAGCTGGCCCAGGAGGAGAAGGGGGGGGAAGAGTGCCCGGCCGGAGCGGCAGCGTGTGTGGGAGTGCCGCAGCTCCGGGACAGAGACTGAAAGTTTTAACCCCTTTCTTTCATGATTGGGGCCTTGCAAAAACTGCTAATCCTCCTCGAAGCTGAATAAGAAGGGAGATAAGAGATGAGATGAGACAAGGACCTGGCCCGAAGAACGTGGAGATGATTGAATGGGGAGAGATGATTTGGAGTGGCCTTTTGGCTGGACTTTTCTTGTGGCCATGGACCCTGTTCCTGTGACACAGAGACTGCACTTAGGGGGAGGCAGTGCCTCAGAACCAGGAGGGTTCATCGTGGGGACCCCCCGGCCCCAGGGGGTTGGAAAAATATGGGGGGGACAGATGTCCCAAAGTAGAGACTGTGCCTTTTTGGAGTGAGACAAGGCATCCTTGAAAGACAACCCTAAAAGCAGCTCTGATCCATGCGCGGTGGTGAGAGCACTGGGCATGGAAGGAAGATGTCACAAGCGGCAAAAGGACTTTTTTCCGGGCGGTGCCGAAGTGACAGGGAAGCACACGAGGTTTCAGTGTGTTTCCAGGGGAAGCCTATGGAACAAGAAGGACTCCTTTCCTCTTCATGAACTGAAGTTTGAGTATACTAAAGGGTGGTGCCAGGCTGGGCAGTTGGTGATTTGGGAGAATGTATCGGATTGGGAAAGTCAGGTAGTGGGGAGGAGGAAAGTGGTTTTTGTAAGGTTTTCAATTTTTTTCTTTTCCTTATAGTTTTTCCCTATTTTCCTGTAGTTTAGGTAATAAAGTGTTCTTTATGTTTAAGCTAAAGCCTGTTTTGCTTATTCCTGGTCACATCTCACAGCAGACACCAGGGTGAGGGCATTTTCATGGGGGGCACTGGCTCTGTGCCAGGCTCAAACCATGACATAATTCCTAGGGCAAGATACTTGTGCTAATGTCCTTTGTGTATTAAGGATTAATATAGAATATTTATATGCCATGCCTTTCATATAAGCAATTAAGACAAGGAGCAAACAGTTGTAAGTACTTCAAATACGTAGTCTTGTCAGAGCAATTTAACAGCAAATGTAGATTCTCTCCTGATTTGGTTCTATTCATTTTTTTTATTCCAGCATTCTGGGGACGCCCAAGATTCAGAACCTTTACTGTGTCTGAAACCGATTCAAACTACAGTAGTATGACCCCCGACGGAACCTATACTGTGTCTGGAACCGACTCAGTCTTCACTTCGTCACCCAGCAGATCCTATAGTCTATCTGGAACCGACTCAGGCCTCTGTAGTCTGACACCCGGCAGAACCTATACTGTGTCTGGAAGCGGCTCAGCCCTCAGTACATCACCCAGCAGATACTATACTGCGTCTGGAAGCGACTCATTCTTCAGTACATCACCCAGCAGATACTATACCATGTCTGGAAGCGACGTATTTGGAGGTGTGTTATTACAGTGTCCTTAGACGGTCACTGTGGTGAGAGAAGGACGAGAATCTTGTTTCTTGATCAGAAGGCTTGATTTATTTATATAAGATATATAATACATTATAACTATGTTGTAATCTTCGCTGCAGCGTTGTTCTCGCCTCTCTGCTTGGGCTCTTCTCCATTCTCTGCAGTACACTCCTTCCTTTCTTCTCAGGGGCTCCTCTTGGGCTCTCAACCCACCCCTATTTATCTCAGTTACCTTCACGAGCTACAGCTGCTGCCCAACTAAGGACCCTGCAGCTGCAGCTCGTTTGGAGCAACTCAGACCCACACAGGTCTTACAATACAACATATATTCAGGCCCCCACAAAGTTGAATGAAAAATGTTAGTGGATTTATAATTATGACTTCAGAATGATGAGAATGCATTATGGGTTTTCTGGTTTAGAGAGTAAATGTTGTTTCAAAGTCACTTCTCTTAAAAGACTCTGAACGTAAACCATCAGCATTAGGACATTCCCATACTATGTTTTAACCAGAATATTAAAAAAATGAAGAAAATGCTATCTTGGACTAGTGACCTTTTTGTTCTCTTGTAACAGCTCTAAGCTATTGCCCACAATATATTTCTTTTTGGCAAGTCTGTATGTTGACATGGAACCTATTACTTTAGATGACAATGTTACTTCTGGAAAAATTCATTGGTCTCAGTCAAATGATTTTATATTATTCTCTCTCAAGGAAAAACAATGTGTTGACTTTCAATTTTATCAGACAATTATGTCAAAACTGGCACAAGCAGCAGGTAACTTCATTAATTCATGATTAAGATACATCAGCTTGCTTTTCTAACAGAGGTGTTTACATTACACTTGGTAACACAGTTTGTATTCAGAACATACTTCATGGTTGCCACTCACGTTATTATATTTTGTATTCTCAGACTTCTCTGTAAAAGCTATGGTCTGAAATTGTGAAACAGAGCATATTTTGTCCTACATGTGGCACTAGGCAGACTCCATCTGCTGATAAATTCCAACCTGAACAGTACAGGGTTTACCATCTCTCTATATTGATCAAGTAGCTGCACTGGCAGAGAACTATGTGCTCTAAAACTTGCTGTAAAAATAATGTGACTGGAGCCTGTCTTTGTCCTTCTTTACAAAGTGGGTAACAAAAGTCACAAAGATGAACTACAGAAAAACATAGTAAAATCTGTGCACCCCTTAGGTAAAAAATACTTCTCACATTGTCTGTCCCAGATGATGAGGAATATACGAATGAAAAAGGAGTAAAAATAACTTGCAATATTGAAAAAATACAAATCAAAGCCATTGCATGTTACTGAACCAAAACTAAGTAGTTTTTTTCTTTAGAAAAACCATTTCCCTTGATAGCTATGGGTAATTACCATAATATGCATTCTCAAAGACGCAACAGCTTCCCAGAAAATCAATCTGAAACTGTTGGGAAGTGGTCATCCCATCCATCTACCACAATAGAGAGTCAAGAAGCCATATCAAAAAGGAATGGTCAACACTTGACCACAAGATGATATTAAGCTAATAGCACAGGTCTTGGCCAGTCCTTCAAATGTGATTTAGTTGATGAAACAGGTTCAGGTTTAATAATTTTACACTTACTCCATAGACAAGTGAAAAACTGAAAAATTATTAAATTCTTAAAAGTAAGAACTTGAAAATTGTCTGCTAGATTTTTTTTAAAAGTACCAGTCAGAAAGAAAATATTAAATAAATTTTGCGTTTAAATGCAAAACAAGAACTAACCCATAATAAAACAAAATGTCATCTGCAGTTTCATTAAAAACAGCAGCATTTTACATAAGGCATGAGGAACAGATTTTTTTCCTTTGTAAATATTTAATATTCAAACCCCAGGCCAAGAATACTCTGTTTCTGCAGAGGACAGCAAAAAAGATCTACATCAACTAAAAGTACTTCAAAGAACAACAACAAAAAAGACAAAAATTAAATTACATAATCTCTGAGGAAAAACCGAAGAAGCAATGAAAGATGTGATACTAAGGTAATACATGAGAAGTTTTAAAAAATGGTGTAAAAAAAGTGATGGTGAAAAATTTTACATTTCCCTCACAATGTTGCAAGAAATAAAGTCTTATTTGCATATGAGAAAGTTTGGGACAGATAATAAGAAAACTTCCTAATATGTGCAGTGTTGATGAAATGTGAATCAACTCTTTCAAGAGACATTGTACAGTATTTTGGACATGTTTTTCATGAATGATCTGTGTATATGTGGCCTTAGAATAGGGAGTAGATTGAGTCACTTTCTTCATTCTGAGTGGCAAGGTGCCATGTTCTAATACTAGACCTGCACAACTAGGGTACCTTTCTGCAGGGTATACTCAATTTTAGACTGTAGGTTCAAATGCAAGAACATCTGATTTCTCTCATTACGTTGGAGATAACCACATTTTATGAATTGTTGAAAAGTGCTTATCAAGAGACACAGAATTAAACGTTTTTTCTCTTTTTTTTCCTTGCCTCAGAGTTTTCATGAGAAAGGTGACTATTCGGTAATGCTTGTTGTAAAACTTACTTGTTATGTTTGGCATCTTCTGCCACTGAATGGTACCAGGGAGTCTGGATCTGTTGTTTTTCCTCCTTCAGCCACACTCCACATTTTTTTTTTAACTTTATTTATATCTGAGAAAGAAGCCACAGGGGATTTGTTTAAGAGGGAAGCATCCAACAGAAATAAGTGTTCCAGTTCACGTGAAGCAAATAGTAATCCTGGAACATAAACCAAAATCACTTAGATCATTCTGTCACAATATAAATCCTGCACAGTATTTTCTTAAGAATTCTTTAAAGAATGATCTTGTCTCTTACATTTGTTCAGCATGATCAGTTACTTTTCTCAGTTTGGTATCTGTCTCTGATAACTTTCTGCCTTATCATGGGATTGTAGGAGATGGAGTTGGAATGGACCTCAAGAAATTTCTGGTTCATCACACTGCTTTATGTACATCTGTCTCCTATCTGACAATATGAACAGATCAATTTTTAAAACGTACAATTTATTTTAAAATTCTGATTATTGAAAAAAGACCAATATGAAAATTAGAGTGAGAAGTCCTTAACAGCACCTGGGACACTATGGTGATCCTCCCTGTCTGCCTTCCAGCATTCTGCTCTGTTAAATGTTTATCTTGTTTTCCTTTTACTCATTAAGCTGTTTTACAGATTATTTGTCTAGAATTGTCATTTTCTAGCTTCTGTCTTTCCTTTACGCTTATTTTCTGTTATTTTCACAGATGATGGTACAAAGAGAACTCAGTGAAATGAGTGCCCATAGAAGGGCTCTCAGAAGAGCAGTATCTTTTCACTGAAAAGAATAGAAATACAATAAGCACAGAAAGTGGTGCTGGTAATTTTTGGTATTTATCTTGAGACATTACCAGTCCATCTTTCCCTACTCTGATTGAATTTATGTTGTGGTCTGGACACAATGATTATCCAGTGTTGTGTACAAGCAGCTCATTCCCTCCCTCACTTTGGCAACTGCTTGTGGTTTCCTCTGGACATCAGGTTCCCTTCTCTACTGTTTTGGGATGAATATGATGCCAGTAGCATGACTGAAAGCCAGGCCAAAAGTGATGGCTGACCACCCACCTTTGTACTTATAGGAATCAAATGTATTGGGGAAAAGCTCTAGGGAAAAATCCAGCCTGTTTCTTGGAAGGTTCTAATATGCAATGTAAACCTGAAGGTAGGAAATAACTTTGCAAAAGAGAATAGTTAGTAAAATTATTGAAAAATGCCTGGAGAATAGCATCATACTATTCTACTCGCTATGATGATGCAGTACAGGCCACCTATGATTTGTCAGAACTGTTTAGTTATGCTAAATTTGGATTTCAATAATATAAATTTTTGCAGAGTTTTTTGCAATCAATTTTCAACCTCCTTTGTAATTCTTTTTTCTTCCTTTCTTCTTTTCTTCCAGTAACTGTTGCTATATCTCCATTGTTCTGCAGCCAGTGCCAGGTTTGTGGCCAGCTGGAAAAACCAGTAACATCCTCTGCTGCAGCTGGACTGCTGTTCATTCAAGTGCTGCTCTGGAATGGATACCCAATGTTAGCAGCTGGATTGTGAACCTCTGTTTAATAATGGAGGGAATGTTAAGTGTGTGTTTTTTAGAAAATAACTCAATAGGCTTGGACCTTTTTGTTTAATCTTATGCTCTCTTTGCAAGAAAAAGAATTTTAAAAGTTGAAAAGTCTGTTGAATTTCTGAAAGTTTATTACTTGATAGCAAAGACCCCTTTTAATCTGAAAATAGGGAAGAAGAGAGATCTTAATGCACATGCAGTGCTATAATGCCTATGTCTTGAAATATGACATTTTCTTATATAAATGGAAGATTTGTTGATTTGCAGCTGTTGCTGTTGATTGACTGAGCAGTTTTTTTGGGTGGGAACTATCCATTTCAGTGTGGAATCTGGGACACACGGACAAAATATTGGTAATTATGCAAATTACTTTTTTTTTTCTGAGGCAAGAAAAATGAGCTGCAGCAACAGGAAACTCCAATAGTGCCGCCAAGAAAGCACATGGATCCTTGCAGATGACAAATTAAAAAAAAAAAAAAACCAAAAATAAAAAATTGTATTTCTGTGATTAAAAAATTCACACAAATTCTATTTTTGGAAGCTGTTAGCCAGCTTTGATGCAAGAAAAGGAATCTTTCTTACCAGCTTTTTATGTCTTCACAGCATGCATTCCAGAAGGTCTAATATATATGACCTGAAACAGAGTTGAAGAGAAGTGCTGGAGCCTAAGGCTTCACCAATGAAACTGACAAGCAGGTTCACCAGAAGACAGCTGGAATTGACAAAGGAATTGACTTTTTAGTGAGTTTTCCTCTAAGAAGCACTCTAAGAGTTGACATGGACTATACTTCAGGACATTTACACCAGCAGTAAATTCAGTAGTGAATTTAGTTTGTTGATAATAATGTTCAGTTTGGAGATCAGCTCCAAATCCATAATTTTCTCATTTGCTGCTATAGGAAAGTAGATAAACTTGATACACTTTATGTTGTGCAAATAGTAAAAATCTTAAAGACTTCCTTAATTGATGGCCTAAAAGCTATGAAGAAAACTTTTACATTATAATTCCTCTCTTACATTATAATAACAGGAAGTCAAAAAAACCAATGTCAGATTTGGATTTCATGAACTGATTTTCCCCAGCCATATTACATAAATTTGAATTTGTTTTTCCAGCTCCTCGAGCATGATATCTCTTTGGATAACTTTAAGTGTTATGAAATACAGAAGGGACTCAGGAGAAATCTATAGGCCGAGTTCTGCCGTGAGATATGGTGATGTGAGAACCGTTTCTTAAAGTGTCTGGATCCCAGCTCAGTGGGGTTTCAGAAGGGCTTGGATGGCTTTACTGCTACTGAAGATTGTCTCCTTTTACTCCTGTAAAACCATTATAAGGTGTTATTGTTTAACAGCATCCCAAATGCCTGGGAGTAAATGTTGCAAATACTGGGAGCATACACATCATTTTTCTTACCTTGTGTGCCTTTGTCTTCTGTGGCTGTATCCAGGTCTTTAAGTACTCTCTATAGTCTTTTTTCTTTTTTTCATGAGAGAGAATCCTAAATCCTTCTCCTACCTGTAGACTTATAAAAGTACTACAGAGGTGAATATTTTGCTTTCATTTCATTTAAGAGGAAAAGTTCTTTGTCTGCATTTTGCACTATGAAATTTTTTGACCTCAAAGCAAGAGATCAAGCAAGCACATGTAAAACATACTGATGCTCTATAAAACACAAAGAGAAAAGAGTGACAAATGGAGATCTGATTAGCCAAAATGAAATAATGTGTGGTTTTCTTGGGGAAATAATAGTGAGCACTGTCTGCATAATTATTAGGAGAATTAAAGAAAAAAAAAATTTATATATATACTTTGTTCCAGTATAGCTGTATATACTTTATATCCAGTACAGATATTTGCCATAGGAATACTTAGAACATACTGGTTGAATACACATTCTGATCCTCAGCAACTATGTGCATTAAGAGTTGGTGGCTTTCTGCAAATAAACCCATTAACAAAATAAATCCATGTTTACTAGCTACAGTGTACCTATTTTATATGAACAGATCTCTTAACTGTCCTATTTATGCAATGTGTGCTATTAATTAAAAAAAAGGCACTGCATACATGCTGGTTTATGGCACATGGCTTGAGAGCAGCACATTTATCATGTCACTAGATGGTCAGCTGCCAAAATTTGCCCACATCCTCTTATCTGCTTATGTGTCAACAATATGCTTATCCTGGTTGTCTAGAGTTCAATGAAATCAGTCAAGTTTCCAGGGAGTATGGCACAGTATGTCTGCTATGAGAAGACTGAAAGGGAATTTGGGTACAGTGAAAGGAGGTGAATGTATACTTTTAAACTTTCTAAGACATTCAAGCCTTCAAGCCTTTTAATGTCAACAAAATACCCTAATTACTTAAACAAAAGGACCTGGAGATAAGAGAAGAACTCAGACGCTGGGTAGCATCTAAAACATGGAGCTGCCTAACAAGGTTAATATTTTTTATGTGTGCTCCATCTTACTCAGTATAAATATCTTATCTATAGTAATATTGTTTGTCACAAAACTAATGAACCTGTTAAAACTCAGGAAAACCATGTGATACATGGAACTGCTAAGACATATTTAATAAAGCCTGTACATTCCAATAATGAGAAACTCAGACTCATGCACTAAGATGTTCCAAAAATGCTATCTGAAAAAACCCTCGATGCTATTTTTCTGCCAGACCAGGCTGATAAATGCTATGATGCATAATGCCAGGACAAGCAGGATTTGGAGCAGCTCTGGGAGATGTCCTGGTGGCCTTCTACTCTGGGCAAGCACAGGCAAGGTCAGCAAGGTCCCTGTGGTGTCTGGAGACCACCGACATGCTGGATAGTGCTCTGTACTGGTTCAGCAGGGAGCAGTAGAGTTGGGTCAGTGTAAACACCTGCACTCTATCTGACCTGCTAACTTCTGAAGAGGAATTTCTCCTAATTGGTCTTTATAAAGAAAACTAATGTTAAGGCAGGGGGGGGAAAAAGCTCATATTGGTCAGATAGTGGGTAAGAACCTCAGTCTGACCCAGCTGTGTCTTGTCTGTGACAAAGAAAAGTGAAATGAATTGCAAGGTCATTGCACCCTGCCTGTATCAGACTGTCTTTCATACTCAATAAATGATGTGTGATTACAGTAAGCAGTTACCTTTGAGGGAGTATATTTGGCAAAGCCTCTCCCCTCCCTCTTCAGCATAGGTACCATGGCTTTGTGCCATGGTATCCTCCTACCTGTCAAAAGCCTTCATTTTGAATGCACTGAGTGCTTCCAAGTGAGGGGTAAGCCTGGTGTAAGGCAGCCACTGCTGGAATGTTCATTGCGGCGAAGTCTCTGGGCAGAGAGGCGGTCACTGCACCCATACTCACAGGGGTCATTCTGATATCTTTAGGACAGCCTTCTCAAACACAGGGAGGTGGTTTAGGAACTAACACGGTACTTTGTCTAGATGTCTGGTTCATAGAGAATACAGCAAAGCAATTGTCTCCTCTATTTATTTTTCCATTTTTCCCACTGCAAAATGACTCAGTCAAGGTGTGGAGGGTTTTTTTTTAATTTGTTTTGGTTCTCTTTTTCTTGTTTTTTTTTGTTTTTTTTTTCCATAGGGGGTGATTTTTTGTTATGTTTTCATTTAAGTATTTTGTGTCTAAGGGTTGATTTTTCTCATTGCTTTCCCTCAAAAGCTCAACACTTGAATTTCTTTTACAGGTAGCATAAACTGAAGACAGATTTTGTTTGCCTCCCTTTGCTAAACTTCTCTTGTTAAAAATGACTGATGACTGTTTATCCTTTCTTTTGTGCTTTGTACAGATATCAAATTCCCTGCTTTGAGAAAAGAATATAGAAGGGATCATGGATTCATCATCATTTATCATGCACTTCATTGTGCATGTGTGTGCCTGCACTGCAAACCAACATTGCAGATAAATTCGTTTGTCTCTTTGCAGTGAGCTGTAATTAGAATTCTGACTGGCTGGAGAGTGACAATTCATTACACTGCAAAACTACAGAGCTAGACTAACCTTTTCTGGAGGCTTTTCAAAAACACCATTTGCACTTTCTGGCATGCACTGAATAATAATGACATAGTGCAATGGCTTCTTAATATTTTGCAATGGAATAGCAAATATGAGCCCATGTCATCCACTGGGAGCCCACTGGGTTAGTTCATGTATAAGCACCATTTCTTTTGGCTCCATCTAAAAGAAGTTATGACCAAGTGAGAAAGACTAAGCCTGGGAGAACATATGTCCTATTCAGTGTTTATTTCTTCACCCCAGAGCAGACGGCTTCCTAAAGGCACAGGCAGAGTGCCTCAGCATAAGCAGCATCTGGCAGCAGAGAGACAGTGCAGTAACTCTGGTGCTGGCCTCTCTGTGGCTGATGGCACACAACGATGGACGCTGTTTGTGCCCACAATCTTTGGCTATCGTCTCCATCTCTTAGATATGCTAAAAGCTCAGTCAGCCTCAAAAGATAACAGAACAGAAAACAGTTAAGTGCCTGATCCAACACTCCAGAATGTATGGGTGACTTAAATGAGTGTTCCAGTTCCTTTGAAACACAAAGGTATTCTTCAGACACAGCCAAGGATTTAGAACTTTCTATCTAGTCCTTAAAATAATACGGATAACCTTCCAAGACTGTTCTGTTTATAGCAGATGCAAATTTCTGTTCCCTTGTCTGTGAACATCTTGAAGCAGTTGACCTTCTTCTAGGTCAAACGAATTACTTAGCAGCCTTTAATCTGAGGTGTGTTTTTCCCTGTAATAATGTTGGATTCTTATCTTTTAGGCTGGAATATGCTGTTCTTTTAAGAGGAGTCAGTTTTCCTTAAAATTTGAACAAAATCGAGGCATGCTTTTAAAGGAGACTAAAAGAAAATTGCTAAAGAAAAAAGAAAAACACAGGAGTGTTTTTTCTTACCATTTTTAATACTGAAGCCTAAAAATGTAGAAAATGTGCATCTGGATTAGGAATGTCTTTGAAATTCCAGTAATAACTTTTAATGCTCAGATAAAATTCTGATAAGATTCTGTTTTGATCAATAGGGTTATCACATTAAATAAATCTGTGTATATGTGAAACACAGCTGCTAGGGAGTATTATTTAATTATGTTTTCCTTGTGGTCCTTGTTTATATAGATACATTGAATGAGTTTTGAATCATATTAAAAATCAACAGAGGGAAGTTTTGGTTCTCAATGGGTAAGAACTTGTGTCTATGTCTAAATGACTGAAGGGATGTAAAGTATAAATCAGGATATTTAGCACAATGGAAGATGGAGAGTTGTGCTGCAAAAAGTCTAATCTTTCTCCCTTTACCCTTCTCCCTTTACCCTTTTTTTGGCCATGAATTCTGTATACTGCAGCACTGGCCCCTTGACACCATCCAGAGCTGTTCTTTGATGTCACCAAGTCCTTTGGAAAAATATTTTTTTAATGTTTCTGTTCCTGTTTTAATGTTTCATGTGTACCAGGCCTACTGTACCATTTTGTTAGCCTCTTCCATTTGTTTACCTTGCATATTGTTTCTTTTCCTGAATTCTTTCCTTTAGATATCTAAGGGCAGTGGGTGTCCTTCTGTGCTGTACTCACCATTGGCCAAAAGAGCTGTGAGTTCTTCCTGTGACTGGGCACCCAAAGTAGTAAGGGATACCTATGTGGAAGTTTTGCTGTGACCCATGTGGAAGATTGTTGCAGAAGCTGCTATCAGAAGGACTGCTGTGCTACACTGTGGGAATGACTCATTCCTTCTTGAAAATTCTTAAAAGGATTATCAAAGCTAATCTGCCACCAACTTTAAAACTTGAAAAAAGGAGCTTGCAAGGAAACCCACACAGTGCGTGCTGTGATTTCTGCTGGAGGAGAGGAACTTACCATGCTATATTTGCACTCCAATTGAGTGTTAAGATTAAAACAGTTTACCAATTAAAATGAAATACAATATAATACCAATACTAATGATAGTAGTAGTAGTAGTAGTAGTAGTAGTAGTAAAGAAAAGTCAAGAGAAAGAGGAATAAAAGTCAAGAGAAGGTGATGCACAATACAATGTTTACCACTTGCTGACTGATGTCCAGACTGTTCCTGAGCTATAGAATCACAGAATCAGCTAGGTTGGAAAAGACCTTCAAGATCATCAAGTCCAACCTAAGACCTAAAACTCCCTTATCAACTAAACCATGGCACTGAGTGCCACATCCATTCTTTTTTAAAACACCTCCAGGGACAGTTACTCTACCACCTCCCCGGGCAGCCCAGTGCTTAACCATGCTTTCTGCAGAGAACTGTTTTCTAATGTCTAGCCTAAATTACTCCTGGCACAGCATGAGACTATGAGCTTAAAACCAGCAGCTCCTGGCTGACTCCCCACAGTTTAAGTACTGGACAAGATATTCTATGGTATATCCATAGATATTCCATATTCTATGGTGTGGAATATCCTTCTGGCCATCTCAGATCAGGTGTCCTGGTTATGCTTCCTCCCAGCTTCTTATGCTTAGTGCCAAAGCAGGGGACACTAAAAAGTCCTTAATATAGGGTAACCACTACTTACCAATGACTGAAACATTATTGACACATTTCTCATACTAATTCCAAAACACAGCAGTGTACCAGCCACTAGGAAGAAAATTCACTCAATCCCAGCCAAAACAAGGACACATTCATTGGTGGTGCAATGCATATGCATAAAAAACTGTTTGTGATTAAAAAATTACAAAACTCACTCAAATAGGAAATTCAATGTTAAAGGTGCCACAAATAGAGCAAGTGATTCCTCAAAGACTACTGATGTAAGGAATCTCTATGTCACTGATTGATTCTTGTCACAGAAGAGTAGCAATTTGGCTTAAATTTTATTTGCAGATGACAGAGATAGGAGGAATTAAAAAATCTTTATTTCCTTTGTTATGGTAGGAAAACCAGCAAAATCTAGACATTCAAAGTTCAGTAGCTTTACCAGTTTTCCACTGAGCCTGATCAGAATGAGTTCCTCATTCTTAATTTTGCTGGTTTTAGTGACTTGCTCTGTAGCTGGACTTCACATGTGGCATCACATGTTACTTTGTGCTGACTCTGCAGTAGAGGCAGTGTTCATTCCTGTCCCTCAAGGACAACACCAGCTGTGCAGCTGCAACACAGGCTCGAGCACAGTCCCATGAGGAATGCTTAGCTGATAAATCACAGTATTTGGCAGTGGTTTATACTAAAACCCTTGCACTGAAGCAGGGTGCTAACACTAAGATGGTAAGGCACTGTTCAGGGAGAGCTCTGGGAGCTCTTTTTGCCGCTGTTGAACTTCCAGGTGCCTGTGCAAAGGATTGCAACCTGCTGGAGTTGCAGCCCCAACCTGTTTGCACTCCCACAGTCAGGGTTGTAGGCTTGGTTTCACAAACAGCTCTAATCTTGGCCTCTTTTTGGACAGCTTTACTGCAGCTTAACTACAGCTCTCACACATGCGGTGCATGTTAAATACCAGACCATGCTGACTGATCAGCTGCAGCCTTAGCAGATCAAGGAGCCAACACTACTTTAAATAAACTTCCTATGTCATGGAGTTGGTGCTGCTGTTTATATTTTTCAGTGAATATGCCCTTCTTGTTACTATTGCAATTCAGCAGTCACAGAGAAATCTTTCTACTTTTAGGGAGAAATACTAAATAGACTTTACCAAATAGAAAATTGAATCAATTCACTCATAGTTTATTAAATATTTTTTTTATTTTTTCAGTGTGTTTTTTAATTTGTGTGTCAAATTATCCTTGTTTTATCAACATAAATACAAATTCTGGAAAAGGCACATATAACATGAAGTGCTTTGGGGTAGCATAAATGTGATATGAATGTGAGTAACAGGTTTGTCATCTTAATATTTTTCCAAAAATTATTTCATTTTTTTAACTCTCACGAGACTTTGAAAAGAGTTGCAGGAAGTTCCTTAGATATTGAGTATCCTTTCCATTAATAGCCACAAGTAATCATGAAAAAGCAGTTCTGAGCCACAGGAACTGGCTTTGGATTCAAAATATGTCTTGAACACACTGAGAGCTTAAATTTTTGTGTGGCTTCTAGACAGGCTTGTGCTAAAAGATAAGATTAACTTGCTTTAGATCTAAACGTGACACTTTGCTGGGCATTCTATATTTGATTTTGGAAGATTTAGTACATTCAGTTCTTTGAAATACCAACTGAGTAAAAGAAAAAGATAAGATTTTAAGGCCAGATGTTAAAATTTTGATATAGTAAGCATGAATATATTCATATCTCTACACTGAATTTAGGCATTTAAATTGTTCAATTTGCAACTTAATTCAAGAATTCTCATCCCACCTTTCATAACTCAAACTTTAAAAATCCTAAAGTTATTCCTACCTCTGACTTTCACAGCCCAAAATAGTTTTTTCAAACTTAATTTAAATAGTAATCTATTTCTCAAAGACCCTGTTCTGTTCAGGTACAACTGCACAGTCAAATGAAGGTATGGCTGTAACTTGTGGTAGTTTTTCCACATCAGCCTCATAGAACAAGCACTGATAACAATAACAGTCATGGCATCAGGGCAGTCTTCAGATTTTCCGGAAAAGAAGCTCTCCAGGGACCCTTAGTTAAATTAAAAGCAGTATACTGGGATATGGTACAGCTGCACTTTAAGAGGCAGGCATATCTTTCTCATCAAAACTACCAAGAAGGTTAGGAGCACAAATCTTTATTGACCAGTGGTAAAATTTGTTATACTAACTCATTGAGGCACTTTGTATGTCTTCCTCTAACTTATCTTCACAGGCTATACATACCAAAAATATTGTTCTTCTGTTCATCAATCAATCACTCAATCAATCAATCTGCAAATGAGGTTGTTTGAGCTAATGGTGAACTAAAAATATACTAATCCTTCTCTCTGGAAGAATATGCTTCAGCTTTGTAATAATAATTGTTCTTTTGCTCTGAATTTTATAAGTAGGTAAAATATATTACATGATATCATGCTCTAAGAAAATACCATAAACTAGTTCTGTCTTGATAAGGATGGTTATTAACAAGAATTTTCTGCAGTCATCTTTCTTGCTGCATTTTGTTCTGCTGTTATAGCAGTCCAGCAGTTAGTGTAGGTCTCTGCTGTTACAAATTATAGTACATAGCCATTATTTTTAATCTAAGGGGAGCTTGGATCTGTATGTATGCATGTATACTGTATTAATCTCAAAATAACTTCTCCAAAGCAGTCCAGCTTGCCTTCTTTTACTTACATGTTCTTTATGGCTCTGAGTTCTGTTTTGTGCTGGTTCAAGATATAATAATAGTATGTTAAATTTGCTTCCTTCTGAAGACTTGCAACAACTTTCAAGCCTGACATAAAAGCATTTATTTAAAAAACACTCAGATACTGCTGATCTAATGTTCAGAGAGGTTGAGTAGCATAGCTGTAGGAATCCCCTGTTGCAAAGGAATAGTAATGTAGAAAATCATGGCAAAACCAGTATTTTGAGACTTAAAAAATATCTCCAGGTATAAGACATAGGCTGCAGACATGCAGAATATTCTTAGAGGAACTTGCAAATAGCATTTTACACTATACACCTAAATGAAATAGGATTTCACATTTCATTTAAGACTGAGGTTTTTGTCTAGAAGATGCAGAAAAATCAATCTGAATTAACTTTTAAAATAGATTGGCTAAACCATTTTAAGTTTCAGAGTAGCCAACTCTCATTTAGAATGTATTAATTTACTTTGTAAGTAAATGTAGTTAGATTGAATTAGGGCCACTTTAATTTTGAATGAGAATGTGCACATAATGCAGTTAAGGTAATCACGACTTTAAATTCACACCTTTAGTTAATTTGTATTAGTTTTCTTGAATGTTCCCAGACATATAAACTCTAAATCTCACTGAAGTCAATAAACATTTCTTCAGATGTGCATTGTTACGTAACCAGATAGAACAGAGCAAGCAAGACAGCCTAAAGGAACATGTCCTGACAGCCAATAATGCTGCAGACACGAGGGGAAGTAGAGTTTCCTATCTAGTAACAGCTATGGTGAAAGCAACTGTGTCTTGTGAGTGGTATGATCCAGTACCTGAATGCTGAAAACATTTAAAATCACCTACTGTCAACATTTCATTGCAGCTGTGATAGCCAAATTTTTGATAGGGAAATAATGTTATCAAAATTGACTGCAGTGGGTTGCTCCCCCTTGTCAGGCAACATCACCCGTAACAACTGAGAGGGATTTAATGAACCGTGGGTGTTGATTGCACATGCCAAATTTCCTTCTTTCCCTGCAAACTGCGGGTCTTAATGACCTGGTTTGCTGCAGGCCTGATGGCCACCCGCTGGCGGCTGTGTCTGCACCACGCACGGCTCGCTCCTTTCAGGAGCTGCAAATGGAAAAGCCTGGAAGAACATTTATTTGAGATACTGAAAAAGCAGTGGGAGATGTGAAAGAAGAAGACAGGGGCAATACAGTCTCTAATAGGTCCAATTTTTACTCTTGCAGCGCAGATTAAAACTTACATGGCAACAATCCATGTGCCAAGTAAACTACAGGATTTCTGCCCAGAGTCTCTGTTCGGAGGTAGCAAAACTCAATGGCTGCGTGACTGAGAAATGCCAAGGTAGGAACATGAAGCAAATCACTTGGCAGTAGCTGCATAGGGATAACAGACTGTTCTGAGAAGTGAGAGAAAGCAGATGTCTGGCCATCAGGGCTTGTTTGATTGAAATTTGCTTTTACACATGCAAATTGAAAATATGGTAACACTGTGAATCTCAAAATTTAAACATTAAAACAGGATGGCTTGGAATGAATTTAACTATGGTTGCTATTTCACTAAGAGGAAAAGTTACAAAATACTGTTAAAAAATTACTAAGCTGCAGACACTGCTGTCACTGATTTTTTTGGAAGAAAAGTTGAAGGTAAAAGCAATTCTCATTAAAGTATTTTTAGCCCAGCTAATCTGCTTCGGTTGGGCTTCATTTTACTTTTAAAGGTTGTCATTTTAAAAAGTTGCATGGAAATAGTCAAAATTCCTCCTTCCAACACACGCATCAGATTTGTAATGAGGAGAGATTTTTTAAACTGTGTTAGCTTCTGTCCTAACCTTGCATAATATGAAACAAAAATCCTAACATTTATATTTTTAACAAATACAAACCACCTGACAATTTCATCTTAACGTTAAACTGTGCACCTACAGTTAATGAAAATTCGTAGCAGGTTATCATATTAATAAAAAATAACATTCTAAATCCACACTTAGACATTTAAATATAAAACAGTCTTCTTTTAGAAGAGCAGCATTATTATATTTGTAAATAAAAAATCACAATGTTTGGTATCCATGGGCCTATGGATAATTTGTTTAAGTACACCAAGCTTGCTCATACACATAAGTTATTAGTGAGAGACAGGAAAAGAAAGAAAATATAGCTGATAGAAAGAAGAGTGAATATACAGAGTGCAACACATGACATCTTTTTGCACTTGTAAAATTTTTCAATTTCTACTAAGGTATCATTTTAATTATGCTTGGAAACTAACAAATATCAAACCAATAACAAATTTCTCTCAGCAGCAAGAAGCAGACTGGGGACATGGACTGCAGCTTGCTCTTGAGTTTTTCAAATCTGTGATCCTATTTTATAGCTCTAGCCTAGTTACAAGTGTCTTGTAAGCCATCAGAAGTTTTGTGTTTATGGGAGTATGAGCTCCAGCCCATGGCACCCTTTCACAGGTGTGCCTCCCACTCTCTTCCATGGAAACTGGCCGATAGAATTGATCCTCCTGGGTTTCAGTTCGCAGTGGAAATGAAAAAGATTATTATAAAGATTTCCCCTGATTTGACTAAATGTTCTTTATACCACCCTCTACTTGTGAGCAGTTTATCAAAAGAAAATGTTCAGCAGTCTTTTAATTCAAAAGCTGCATCTCAAGGTTGAGGAATCTTCATGTACTCCAGGGCAAATCATAATGAAAATTTGAGGTTTAGAACCATCATTTTAATGGCAAAGTACTTATTTTACCCTTCCCTATTTCATTTAAGCCATGGGCTTTCTATTATGATTATTTATGGTTATCATTTTGGCTGCTCTGAGCAGCAGTGTCTTGGCTTACTTGTCTTCTCTGCTCAGGATGAAAAATGAAGTTTGAAAGAATGTTCATTACCTTCACGGCATGTGTTGACTGCACTGATTCTTCATCTGCCAAACTGCATATGCTGGCTTCTGGCTCATCTGGAGACCTCTGGAACTAAAAGTAATTGATCAAATTAATTCTAATATAATCCCACACAGACCCTGCTACCACTGCAGCTTGTTAACCTTATATGCAAACTGTTTATTTAAACTATCTGGATGACATCATGAAAACTACCTTCAATACATCAAAAAAGTATGAAATTAAAGCCCATTTTAACATTTTTTTCAAAGATATGACTTGTGTTATGCCACATTTTCTCTAAAAACAGAATTTGCAACCTTAGCACTTACAGAATTAATTTCAATTCAGTTGGCCTTACTTCCCAAATAATTGGATTTTAACCAGCTCTTTAAAAAACTGAACGCAACTTTCAAATGATCAAGTTTGTCACAGTAGCTTTGTACAGAGTGTGAAGTAGCAGTTGAAGGATCCAGGCAGTGATTTTCTCAACTGTGCACTCCCTCTTATGTCATATAATCACAGAATGGCCTGGGCTCAAAGGCACATGAAAGTTCATCTAGTTCCAGCCCTGGTGCCATGAGAAGGATGGTGATTCTCATTCTTTGATTTTGTGGATTTTTACATCTAAGTCAACTCCCTGGTAGGTCTATATCCCACCTCACAGACTCCAGTCCACTCACTACTTCCCTAGAGCAGCTGCAACCTTCTGGTTACGCAAAACATTCCAGCAGCTCTAATAGACACCTTTGCAATTGTTTCCACCACCCTGTGCATTTCCTACTTTCATGCTGGCTGCTGGAGGCAGGCTGTGGACACCAGTAATAAATGGTGCCCTTTGCAATGACCTGCCATAATGTGTCTGATGACTCTGTTACAGCACAACCTATAATTCTGTACAAAAGTAACTATTCATAAACCATCAGAAATGCCAAGGGTACCTAAGACACCAGAAAATGATTCTCATAACAAAACAAGAGTGAGGACATAAGTGTGCATGCACATGATTGGGAGTGATTTATAGGTACAGAATCCTCACCACTGATTTGGGATCCCAGCTTCAGCTAGACACAACATGGTGAATTAAAGGTGGCACAGCAGTCTCAGCTTGAAGATTTCCTATCATTTATCACTTTGTCCCAGGCACTTAGCCATGATGAAGTCATGTACATCTATCTATCTATCTATCTATCTATCTATCTATCTATCTATCTATCTATCTATCTATCTATCTAAAATTACTTTGTATAATATTGGAAATACCCAAAAAGCAAGTTCTAAACGCCATAAATGTATTAAGAAGATCATCAAAGTATAAAGTAGGGTCTTTCAACCATTTGCTTTCATCACTCGGGCTTAGTGGGGTAGCAGCTAAGAACCTGTTAGATCTTACAGTACCACCTCAGGGTAAATATTTAATGCTTTCTAAACATGGTTTCTGAACAGGCACAATGAAGATTATCATGAGAACACTCCTAGGAGGATAATACATTATAACCCTGCCCTGTAATTAGTTTTCTGCTTAAAAACCAAAATTGTCCTTTCCAGGTAAGCCAGGCTCATTCTCATAGGCTTTCATGACAGCTTTTTAAATCCTCTTGCCTCTAGCCTAGTAGGTAGTTTTCCCAAAACACCACAGATGTAGCAGAAAGGATGTAACACTCATTAAAGTTCATTTCTTGTAGAATTGCTCAATGCTATATACTGCAATCTGTATCTACTTAGGGCTAAAGGACAACTTTTCATTTTAAGTTTTTTTAGCAAATACTGAGATGCAGTCTTTTTACAAAAGTGGGATTTCTTTTTCAGATTTAAGATAAATCTTACAGTCAAAATGAGCGCTAAAATTCTGAAACTATACTTCTTGTCTGACACATAGGAGTCCTCAGTTCAAGCCCACACTCTACATTATTTCTCCTGCAGTAACTGAGGAGTACAGTTCCACCCTTTTAACAACAAAGAAAGGAAACATAATGATTGAAAAAATAATTATTTAAAAAATTAATAGCACACTCATTTCTTGTCAGTCATGCCAATAGCTGCAAAGAGAATAAGATACCACGCAATAACAGTATGCACAATGCTCTAGCCAATTATTGAGAACTTCAGGATATGAAATGTGAGGTATGGCAGTTGTTTTTTAGTTTAAATTAAGCAGATACTAAATGTGGAGATATATGGCTCCATTTCAAATACCAAAATTCCCAAATCTGGTTTTTATGTGCTGGAGTTCTACCCTGTTTGTTTGGTTTTTTTCCCTTATTGGTTCAGTTTTTGCAATACAAATTAATGTGTTTTTTCCCAGACCTTTCTCCAAGTACAGACATTCACAGTAGCCCAGTGATCCTTTAGACCGCTGCTCAGGGACAAATTCTCTAATACCTTAAAAACAAAACTTATGTATTGACAAGCATAATAGGTTGCCTTCTACAAGCGCTTGGTAATCACAAAAAATCATCATTCAATACCTGAAGACCGAAATGTAACTGTCTCTCCTTGTGCACAGAGCCAGTTAGTTAGAAGGATTTGAAAAATTGAAAAATTGAAAAAATTTCATATACCACTCAAGGGCAAAGCTGTGTGTAGGAACCACGGCTCCCACCTTGACGGTCCATACAAGGGCCCCCACAAGAGTGGGGATAAACCAGGCTGATGTGGAAAGCATGGAGCCCACCATAACTTACTGGCCTGCAGGAGAAGCAAATCCAAGCGTTCTCAGTCTTACAAAGTCAACAGGTCACTCCATCTATTTTCCAGCTGAGCACATGCACAGGCTGGCAGAGCTCCCTATTCGCCCAATCTTTCTTGATTTCTTTCCATGCAGCCCGTAATTCTATATTAGTCTTCTATAAACAGTTCATGGTAGATACAGGCGCTTTCTGTTTATAGCTAGTGATTCTTCAATGCTTTGTGCATATATGAATTCCTCTTGCTTTTTAAATTTTGGAAGGGTAACTAATCCTGACAGAAATATGACTGCAATAAAAAAACTCAGAAGTTTGTATTTATGGGCACATCAGTTTCAAGTTCTTGATGGATTAATCAAGAAAATTTTTGCAAGAACTGTAAGGAACAAGGAAATAGGATTATATTTTAATTTTTCTTTAGAAAACAGAAGCAGCCACTGGTTTATGCATTATTGCAGTTAATAACTTATTCTAGGTATTAAATCTGTCACATTCCTTCGACTTAGAATAGAATTGAAGAATTTACAGCCAGAGACTCAAATCTGACCTAGCAATTTGAAAGCATAACAGAGATATGAACCCAATTTTTCTCTCTCCAAACACTGACACACATACCTTGTATCAGAGAAACATCTGAACAAGTAATATTTAACATCAGACTGAAATTATTACAAAAATGAGAGCATGAGAATTATTAAACACTCATTTGCTGAAGAGACTTCACTCCCAAAAAGACATCACCAACAGGCTTTAGTTGATAATTTTAAAAATTTATTCAAAAGACAATAAATTTGGTCTTCTCTTATTTCCCACATTTCATGCCCTCATATTTAAAAAAAATGCTTTATTTTTTGACTTTTTGTAAAAAAAACCCTAATACACTCATCTTTGCAGATATCTTTGTGACAGCAGCATTGTCAACCCTATACTAGTAAGATCCGAAGGATTACTCACCAGTTTGGTTTGGGGTGTTTTAATATAACGGGATTGTGTGAGAAGAAAGGGTGAAAATACAACTTTGAAAATCTCATTTTGAAATTTTTTTTAAAAAAGTACAGAGCATATTGTCTTCTGCTGGGTTATCCTGAATTTTACAGTTGCAGCAATGACTATAAAACCCTGAGAGCCTATGTTTTCTGCCATCTTTCTTGAAGATGCCAGAATACCAGCCCAGGGATGGAAGATTTTCAAATTACCAAGGTAAAATTAGACATGTGTGAAGTGGCACTGGAGCAGGGAAATAACTTACCAAACACTTATGGTCACTGGGGACCTTATGCTTGCACAAGCAGGAAGACAGAGAATCAGAGTGTGACAGAGGTGTACATGTGTGGGTCAGGAAGGCCTTTGAAGGCTTGGAGTCACTTTCCAATTTTTTCCCAGGTAACTTTTTCACTTAAAGAGGGTGGAAATATTGTAAAAAAGCAAAGAAACGCAGGGTCAGGCCCTCACCCCTTCCCAAAGAGCAGCGAGAGATAGGGCTGTGGCAGTAGCAGGGAACATCTCCTCCCACTGCATACTTGCTGGGTAGGTCCCAGCGTTATCTCATCCCCCAGGCCATCCCTGCTATCCATCAGCCCTTATCTCCCCAGCGCTGCCTCGCGCCCCGGCAGTGCCATTTGGGGCAGGGGAAGGAGAACTGCTCCCTCTGCTCCCATCCCCAGCCCTCGGCTGGCTGAAATGTCAGTGCACGCATGCAGGACAAGGGCCCCTGAAAAGGGACGGAAGCTGAGGACTTTGACATGTTTCAGTGGCTGTTAGTTTCCATTTCTCTGAGGCTCAGATGGGCATATCTAATCTCTTGGGACATCTGCACATTTTCTCTCAGCAGCCCAAAGCTTGCAGGCTAGTGCATCACCTCGTGTCAGAGCAGGGATGTTAAAAGCACTGAGGATGCCAGCCTTCTCAATATCTTCATGGGCTGAGATTGTGGTATCTCTGGCACTGAGGATGGAGTAATTTGCTCTTCAGGCACTCACACTGCTCAACAGAGAGAAAAAATGAAAACTTCTTGATATTGCTCAAACAGCAAGAAAAACCTGGGAAGGGACTGTGCTTTTCAGATTTCACATTCAACTCTGCTACTGTCTGCTTAAGTCAGGAACTACAAGTATGGTTTAAATCCTTATGGGCACAGCTCTTAGATTACATGAAAGCAGGAAGGTGGTTTGGTGACTAAATACCATTTTTGATCTCCATACAAGGAAAAGGGAAAGGGAAGGACAGCCAAAACAAAAGTCAGGGGTAATTACAAAACTGTGTGAAGTGGCAAAGGAATGCTTTTACTCCCCATGACCAGCAGCAAGATATTTCATCTGCCAGGTATGACTGCAAGGGAAGTTGAGTGTCAGATCTCAAATGAGTGTACACACCATAAAAAGCACTTGGTTTCCAATAGATTAGTCTTTATGTATGTACAGTGAAAAAAGGTCAGGTAGCGTTTAACATTTTGAGAGTTCTGGTGAAATTTCATAGGTGAAATATGTACAGAGCAATGAGGGATTAAGTCCTTAAGAGTGTACACAATTTTTCATGACTGCCAAATTGCAATATGTAATACAACAGAATAGAATAGAATAGAATAGAATAGAATAGAATAGAATAGAATAGAATAGAATAGAATAGAATAGAATAGACTAGAATAGAATAATAATATAAGTAATATAAGTAATAGCATTATAATAATTTATAATTGACTTTCATGTTCAGTATAAAAGCCCATTCTTTTCATAGACTCCTCAATGGGATTCCTGGTTTGGTCAGTAAGGGAAACTGAAACCACTGAAGTTAGAGCTTCCTGGAACGCAGGTCCTGAAAGAAACAATTTTGTGGTCAAAAGAAGTCACTAGCAGTGGGCACACCCAGGGAATTAAATCACCATGATAAGACTTTCCCAGAGGACAAACATTAATATTTTCCAGTGGTAGTACTCGTGTTCATTACCAGGTTGTTGCACTAGGAAATGCCAGGGCTGTAAGAGGGGATTTGAGATGTTCCTGACCCCACGAGCAAGAACAATACATCTTCTGCATTTTACAAACTGGTAGTGCTGCTGTAGAGGCTGCTGGCTTGCTCTCCAATCTGTTCATCTGCCATTCACAGGACACACAGGCTTGCCTCTACCTGCCTTAATCTTCTGAGTGGGTTGTGGTGCCTGTATCTGGGCTACACCCTCTGCCTGTCACTCTGTGCCAAAGTGGTGCAGCCCACACGCTTCTCTCTATTCACTGTCTGATGTTGGACAGCTTGTGGAAATCGGCCAGTGCCAATACAGGGACCAGAGGGAAGGTGTTTGGGTCCCCATCACGCGTCTGAATTTTCTTGTTTACAAGGATTAGATGTTTGTCCAGAGTGACGCACTCTCTGCTGCAGGTAAAGCAAAGATCCTCTGATGCAAACCATCGTC
Organism: Zonotrichia leucophrys gambelii; assembly: GCF_028769735.1. Classification (NCBI taxonomy): domain Eukaryota; kingdom Metazoa; phylum Chordata; class Aves; order Passeriformes; family Passerellidae; genus Zonotrichia; species Zonotrichia leucophrys. Next base: position 66,905,217 of record NC_088200.1, on the reverse strand, counting down.
TAAGTATCAAACACTAAGAAGGAGTAAAATAACAATTATTTGTCTTGTCATCTAATTGAGTTCAATTATTGCTAAAAGTATCTCACATGCCATTAAAAAAACTACTTTCAAAATCCCTATGTTTTCCCAATAGGATTCATAGCCCTCAGCTGATTTTTTAAAGTACTGGTTTAGAATATTCCTTTGAAGATATTAAGTTCTCTTTCTCATTTTTGTATTTAATGACCCACTTGTCCAATAAAATAATAAAACTTTAATTTGCAAATGATGGCTTTCTGTTATAACTTTCTTCCATTTAAGAAACTGAATTAATTTCTGAGTGCTCCATATGTATTTAATTTTTTAAAAAAATAAACAGGAAAAGCTCAGTAAAGGAAAAGTGCAGCTTGGAATTATCAGCTTACTTTATAAGTGAGAGAAAAAATTAAGATTCGGTCAGCAGACAATATTATGTAATAATAGTGGGAAGTTTACATGACACAATGCCAGAAAACACAGATGTTGAAAATAATAAAATCCACTATAGAGTAAAATTTTTAAAAAGTTGTTTTTCTAAGGAGAAGACAGGAAGTGGTTGAAGGCAACATAATATTCACAATTTGAAGGTAATAATTTTTGACCTTAACACATAGTTTTAGTCAGTACAAGCAAGGGAATATTTTATGCAGACCATATGAAGTTTTCTGCAGGAGTTCAGTGCTTCAGTGCTGAAATTGCACTTGAGAATGCAAATGCAGAGAGAACCTGTAGACCTTTGACGCTTGGAAGACTGGCTGGGATTTGTGTCATGTGGTATTAGACTGGGCCAAGATAGAAGCACAGGATATCAAGACACAGAGTACCTGTTGTAAGAGGACAAAGCTTGACTGATGCAACAGCTACATTATTGCATGCCCTAATTTTGTTGAAAACAGCACACTGAAGAAATCTTGAGGAAATATCTTGGCTAAGGAAAGAGGGATGTTAATACTCTTCTCCTTTCACTGACACAATCCTTATGAAAAGCTGTTACACAAGTCCCCAAAAGGAACATGTGTACAGCCTGCGCCATATTAGAAGCAATGTGTTTCCCCAAATTGGCAGGGCTAATGAGAACTTATAACAGTAAATTCATTAATGAAAATATAATTCATCTTATTCAAACATAAGAACAAGAGACAGGAAGAGCAGGGAATGTCTCTGCTGGTCTGCTGTGATAAAGCCTGAGTTCGGAGAACCCTGTTTAATCTTTTCGAATCACTTTCAGAGGTGGGCTTGAGTGAGAAACAGATTTAGATTATGAATATTTTCAGAGTGAGTTAAGAAAAGGCTGATGACAATCTGGTATACTTTTATTTGTGGATTTATCAATAGCATACTACTAATGGAAAAAAAAAGTAGCAATAACTCTATTGCATGCAGTTTAGATGGATCTGTATCTAATCACTAGGATATTTTTTGACTTTACTGTTTGATCTCATGCTTGAACTATTCTCTTGCATCTGTTTTTCAGAAATTGTGAGCAACAGGTATCTAGATTGAAAGGATCTATCTGTATTTCACTTTTCTTTACAAGTATGTATTAAATGTATTGCTAGGATTACTTCTGTTGCAATTATGCAGAGTATTTGATCAGAGGCTGCTACTTCCAGAGATAAAAGAAAGGTTTGTGGCCTGATGAGCCAGCTCCATACATGCCCTTCAGTCTGTAAATAAAATGGAGATAGGTTTTGCAGGAGAAAACACTGAAAGACAGCCAAATAGCAAAGAGGTCTCAGTTCAGACTTTTCCAACATTTAGGGAAATGGACTCAGAATAAGGATATAAGGTTTTAGAGGGCAACTCACCTTCTCTGCCATCTCCTGTCAATGCTGTAAGCTGAGACCTGCACTGCTTAACAAAATGTGTTGTCTACACAGGTGCCTATTACTAAATAATGCTTTTTGTGTGGCACTATATACAAGATTTACCGCAAAAGAAAGAGACATTAATAGATGCAACTAAAAGCTCCAGCAGCAATTTGCCTTTTGACATTGCAGCCTGGCCAGTACTCAAAATAGGCCTGTGCAAAAGTGAACCTCACCCTGGTTATTAATAATTTGTTATAATAGAGTTATAACAGTTTTAACACAGGTAAGAATGAAATTATGTCAGAAACAGTCAAGAAGTAGGAAATAGTAAAATGGAGGCATTATGAAATTCCTGTCTGGTGAAATTTTGTTTGTTGTTGATGTTGTTGTAATTTGTTTGTTAGGATTTTTTTCCTTTTGTTTAGTTCGTTACTTGGTTGGGGATTTGTATTTTCAGGATTAAAAGTAAGTTACTCTTTGTTTGGGTTTTTGGAATATTGCCTAAGAATGTTTTCTCTCTACTTATTGGATAAGTTTCATCTCAAAAGAATACTGAAACAATAAACATGCAAATAATATAAATAAATGTTCTATGGGAGTTTTTAAAAAATAAAAAATTCCAAAGCTGGTCATTGAGTCTGACTGAACTGACAATTGGACTTGTCTGAGTGAACTAACTAGATAGAATTATAAAAATTTTGATGTTTCTACTCAGATATTCACCAGAATCATTGCTGTCAGAAGTGCAAATACTGTTTTAAGCGGAGACTTGTGAGGAATTCAAGGAGGCAATCCTGATTTAATGCTAGCTTTCCCGCTAATGACAGTACAAAATCTCCTGGGAAAAGATTGGGAATGAAAAGGAAGGAGGCCCAAAATTGCATCTTCTAGAGGAAAGGACGGCAAGATGAGGAAGGAAGTCAACTGCACAGTTTCTTTCTGGAGAGGTGCCCCTACTGGGCAGACACGCTGTCCTTGGGCCCCAAGGCACTGTCTTTCCAGAATGGATGCTACCACAACTGATAGGAACTTAAAGGAGAACAGTACTGTATTTTCCAAACCTGTTTTTTATGAAAAAAAAAAAACCCCTCAGGCATAAAAGCATAAAACAGGAGATGAAAAAGAAGAATAGAAAGAGGCATGATAAGGAAAATGAAGAATACCATGGATAATAGCAGAAGTTTTGCAGATAAAAGCACCAGCTAAAGTGATGGATATAGTTCATTGAAAAATTTGAGGGTGGCTGAAGAGAAATTACTGAAAGGTTTTTATACTGGTGCAAGAATCTTACATAACATACGCAAGAACAACCAGTTCAAGAGGTGAAATAACAGAAATAAGAGGAATAAAAGAACAGTAGTAAATCTCAAAGTAAAAAATACTTTGTGATGGACTAGTAAGTCAATCTCAAAGTATTTAAAGTGATGGATATAGTTCATTGAAAAATTTGAGTGTGGCTGAAGAGAAATTACTGAAAGGTTTTTATACTGGTGCAAGAATCTTACATAACATACTGCAAGAACAACCAGTTCAAGAGGTGAAATAACAGAAATAAGAGGAATAAAAGAACAGTAGTAAATCTCAAAGTAAAAAATACTTTGTGATGGACTAGTAGTCAATCTCAAAGTATTTAAAGGGGTGCTCACATTGGGGAAGAAATAAATAAATAATTATAAAGGCTGGATAAGACAGAGGCCTATAAAGTTTTAGATATTATACTCTCAGCCCTATGCCCTCCATGGCACCATTTCTTAGCATTTCTTGTATCTTTAGCATTGTTTACCAAAATTACAGCCAAAGCTACAAAAAACTCTTCTGCAAATACAGCTAGGGATAAATACCTTCTGAGTGGGACCAGCTATCTAAGGAGAGTGTTGATGCAAGGAAAAATAAATATGACCTGGCAAAAAATAAACAGAGACTGGAATTCAGAGTCAGACTGGAATTTCTGTCAGAGCTAAGAGATCTGGAAAAAAGTTTCAGATGTGCAATGGGGGTAAGAAAAATGCTTCTTTGACCAATAACATGAGATCCTGTGTAGCCTTTAACAGCATTCCATACACAATTTGTCACATGCACATGCAAAGTTTGGGTATGGTTTTGGGCTTTTTTAAAATTAATTATTTAGTTTTTAAAATATATTTCAAGTACTAACAATGAATATGTTGCAATGTGGGAAGTAGCAGAAGCATCAAACACCTGGTACAGCCAAATCACCTTCAGAGAAAATCACAGAAAGAGACAGACACACTATAATAAGATATTTCCCTACCAGAAAAAAAATCACCTACTAAGAAGTGATTTGGGAAAGGGACCAAGCTAATACCACAGGCAGGTAGCAATAGAGGGAAAACCTGCTGTGAAGTATTTCATTTTTGTGATTCTTTAACAATTTACAGAAGAAATCTCACATAATAGAAGTTTGGCTCTCTTTTGGGAGTCGTAAATAAAATACAACTGTAATCAAAGGACAGAAGAAAAAAGACTTAGCAGATATTTAATTCTTATTTATGCTTGCTTCCAGAAATTATGACTTGAATGTAAATGTGGAAGGTTGCAGCAATGCAATAATTCAAACTCTTATATGTTCTCCTGCTGCACCCTGCCTGCTAAGCATTTCCACAGCCCGAACTGGCTGATTTAATTTACAGCTTTCCACCCAGTGATTAGAGAAAGGTTTGAAAAGGTCTTCAGAAAAAAAAATTGGTGAGCTATCCCTAGGATTTGTTACTGTAGACTGTTCATCTGTGATCAATACTCTGTAGCTGTCTGGGTCTCCTCCACAGAGAACCTGCACTTCAGCCAGGGGAGCTGCCAGAGAGAGGGTTTCATGCAGGCACACAGATGGTTCATTTTCCTCATGCTGGGTGCAGAGATTTTTGAAGTGTAAGGAAAAATTAGGAAAAAGTAGTGTTTCTAGAATAACTGTTAGTACAAAATAAAATATTAACCACCAAATTCTATCAAACATGATTTAAACTTAAATAATAAATCTATCCACTTTATTGATATCCATTGTCAGAAGTAGACCCAGGAGCAATAAATATACTGAGGAAATTACAAGCTTTGCAGGGATAAACTGTGAAAAACCAACTGGATTACCCTTGATTTATCTCTAAATTTAGTTTGAATCCTGTAGGTTGCGTAGATGACTGGACTGTAAATTGCCTCCAGGGTATTCCCTTATGCTTTTTACAAAGAGCAGAGAGAGGCAGGGCTGGGGAAAGAGCTGAAGCCTGCTTTGCCTACCTAATCTCAAGACGCAGTACACTCAGCATTGTCCCAGACTGAAAATAAACCAATCTCTGGATCAGTTGCCAGCTGAAAACTTCCTGAACAGATTTCCATTTCTATCCAAATCCAACCCAACTCACGCTTTACAGCAGGAGAGCTGTCAGATGCATTGCATCTGCTGGCATGAGCCTGCTGAAAATTACATTTTTTCTCTGCAATTCCTGGTGGCAGCACAGTGGCAGGTCCTGCCCCTTTGTACAAGCACTAGGAGGGCATGGGACAGGGAGCTAGGAATGAACATTTTTATTTTCTTCTGATGCCACAGAGTGCTTTTTGTTTAAAAGGGGTAAGCCCTGCGTGTGTCCTTGCCCATTACTGCTCATCCTTTGGTGGCTGTAGCAAGACACAAGCAAAATTTCCTTTCCAAAGCCATAACAAACCAGCAAATTTGCTTAAGCTCCTTCTCACCTAAGAAATATATTGCCATGTTTACGTATTTCATAACTTAAAGAGTTCCACTCCTAGACAAAGATGACACCTCTGACAGACCTGGCAACTCACTTCAGATAGGTTGTGCTGAAAAAATCCTTCTGCAGTTTTACTTTTAGCCTCCTCCTAGTGTTACTAGGTATATTCAGGTCTTTGCAATTCCCTCAGGGCAGGTGAACAAATGTGAAAAAAGAGAACCTGGCTTTGCGGTGATTATATTTGCTGGACGCCTGGCAGTCAGCCAGGACCAAAGTGGCATTGTGGCACCTGTAGTAAGAAAGAAGACAGAGCAGCCCAAAATAAGCCCCGTTTGAAAATGCAGAATACTCCAGCATCTTCTGTGTTCAGCAACAAAGGTGAAACATGTAGGTGAATGTCAGCTTTACCCCCATTCACAGTATGTTTTGCCTACTCCTTAAAATTCAGAATATCTTGTGCAGTCACTAGTTCTTCCCTCTTTTCTCAGTTCTTACTATACTGTCCTTATTCCAGTTCATGCATCCATGTCATACCATGGTCAGCTTTAGAAAGCAGTTTATATTGGTTTAATTTAGAATATGCTATGACACTGTTACCATACCTCAAAAGTTGTAATTTTTGCAGAATGAGACATGGAAAGAATAAGATTTGCAGCATCTAGAGAACTTTGCTATACAGTACATCTTTACTTCACATGGAAGTGTCTATGTTATTTTGGAATAGAGCAATAATTATGCTTCTTCAAAGACTCACAGGCACTGCTAGGACCTGTTGCACTCCCAGAGAGTACAAAATGCTCTTTTTCAATGGCCACTGAATTGCTCCCATGCCGTTGATTCAGAACTCAAGAACACTGCAGTGATAACAACCATTACAACTTTGAGGAGATTTCCTTCAGGTCACATTTAGATTCCTTCAGATGGTTCAGATTCAGATAAGCAGTGTAAGCAGCCAAAGCAGTGCAGTGCAGGAATTTATTCTGGTTAGCATAAAATCTTGGTACTGAGTACTTTAGAGATTATCCTGCACTTGAATTTACTGAAAGATTATATGAACATGTGAGTAAATAACCTATCTGCATCCATTCCAGCCTCTCACTGGTAAAGTTCCTGCTTTTCTGCACACAGAACTGCAATGAACTTTAATGGGTGGTACCAGAATACATGTGTGAGTGAAGGAAGATGCCCTGCAATGCACAGCATTTAAGCAAATGCAAATGGAAGAGGCAACTTTCCCTGGAAAGGCAGCTGGCTCATTTTGTCTTTAATGACATTTTGTTTTGCCTTTTCTTTGTTCACACAGAGGCTAAGGTTGTTCTGAGAGGGCAGGTTTCATTCCTTGTGGGATGTGTGGCCTGAATATGAAACAGCTGGTAAGATCTGATTGGTTTATGTCCTTAGGGTATCTTCAGTATACTAAAACAGTCCCTTCTAAAAACAAACAAAAACTCAATGAGCCAACCAAAGACACATCATCATTGAAGCACTGCAGAATGGACAGCATGGTTCAAAATTTCTTGCCCTTTTCCTTCCTCTTATAAAGTCTCTTCAAATAAATCCTTTCCTATTCTACTGCCCAAGTAGAAAAGGCAGAAATTACAATATTACAATACTAATAAGAGAAAATCTTCACTGCTCAGTCAGAATGATAGGGACTCAGCATCGTAGGATTGCACATACAGAACGTGTATGATAACGTTTGTTACTGTGGACATGAGTGAAGGACAAATAACTCCTAACATTTTTAACTTTACTGGTGATGTCACAGGGAGAAGTTCTGGGACTCGTGCATCAACATTCACTGCAGTTTTACTGAGAGGACAGAACAAACAAGCAAAGAAGAACATAGATTTCAGCTCATTTGTTGACTTTGACCACTGATTGTTGGTTACTTTAACTTCCATAAGCATCCCTACAGTAGATATTAGTATTGATAATTGCTTGAAGAAAAATAGTACTAAATTCTTAGCAAATCTCTAAGACTTGAACATACTTGAACATTTCCCTGTTTTAGTTTTAGTTTTCAAAACAGATCACAATTTAATTATATCCGTATGTTATTCTCTGCAATCATCAGATAATTTAGTTTTGAAATTTCTGTATAGTTTGTGTCCCACATACACCTAAAATAGTACATTCCTACATACACACCAAAGCAGAGAAGGTAACTTCTCTAGAATGGTTTTAATTTTTAGTACACTAGAAACAAAGAAACTCTACAAAAACCAAAAACCCCCAACCAGCCAACCAACCAACAAAAATACTGGCAGAACAAAACAGGGAGATTTTTCTAAATTGCTGTGTGTGAATCCAAGCATCTTTAATGCTATTCTCAGTCTTTCTCAGAATTGGAGACCCATTCTCTAATGATTTTCTTTCTCTATATAAATTGACATCTCTTCTCCTTGAAGGAGCCCAGGACATCTGTTGGGTTCAGATGATGACCTTCATGCAGCACATAATCACAGGAGAACTGAGGTTAGAAGAGGCCTCCAGAGGTGTTCTGGTCCAACTTGCTTGCTCAAGCAGGGCCACTCAGAGCCACTCAGAGGGCTGTCCACTATTACCTAGGTTTGTATTTAATGACCCACTTGTCCAATAAAATAATAAAACTTTAATTTGCAAATGACGGCTTTGTGTTGTAACTTTCGTCCATTTAAGAAACTGAATTAATTTCTGAGTGCTCCAAGACTCAGCCACCTCCTCAGGAAACCTGTGCCAGCACTTGGTCATCCCCAGCAGGAAGTTTTCTTACTTCCAGAGGAAATCTCCTCTGTTTCAGTTTGTGACCCTAGCCACTTGTTCTGTCACTGGGCACCCCCAGAAAGAGCCTGGCTCCATCATCTTTGCACGCTCCCTGCAAGTGTTTACAGACATTAATAAAATTCCCCCGAGCTGCCTTCCCTTCTCCAGTGAACAGTCCCGGGTGTCTCAGCCCTTCCCTCACAGGAGAGATGCTCCACTCTTTGGTGCATTCTTCAATCAAGGCTTTCAACATGAAACTCAAGTCTTCCAGACTGGTCATGGAAGAAGCAAATGTTTCTGTTGGGACAAATATGGAAGATGAAAAGAGGTTCAAACTGGAAAGGTGCTTGCTGTGTTGGGAGCCAAACAAGACTACCTCTAGAACTCTGCAAGCTTTGTGCATGCTGGCATTATATCTGATGTCCAAACAATGAAATTTTGTATGGTTAACCATAATGGAACAATCAGCTAATTTCCAAAGAGCTCTGGTGTAAATGATTGGTTTTCAGCGAAGGGATCATTTCTTCCTAAAATTAGGGACAAAAATAATGGGATATTAAAAAGCTAGGATTTCTAAATGACAGTCTTATTTTGGGGAGATAAACATCAATTAGTGAACAAGAGAGCAGACAGAAGGGTGGGCCATGGTGCAAGGATGATGTTACTCTGGCGAGCAGCATTGTTAGCTCTGGTAACTGCACAGGAATGAAGAATGAATTCCTGTTTATTTACATTTGTTTTCTGCTTGAGAGACAGCCCAAGAAGTAAAATAAAATGAGAGCCTACTCAAATACCTGCTATGTTTCCCCTTAAATTGAATTTCTCATTTTATCAGGAAGCAATACTTGCACTGATGTTAGACAGGCAGCTAAAAGGTCAGCAAGTTCCCTTGGTTGCCTTTTGTCAAGGGTTTTTGACTTGTCTGTGAATAAAGATCTCCCAGGAGGAAGGCAGACCTGGATTTCCTGTCATCTTGAAGACAGCAATGAATTTGAAAATGTTACAAAAAGCATAAGGGACTTGAAGCACACCTTCAAATGCACTGCTGATGCCAATAGCTTCCCATGTAAACATGCACACAGAGTTGTTTTGGATTTGTTCTGTCAACTTTTTGTTGTGAAACAAATTGTTATACAGCTGCTTACCTTGAATACTGAATGAATGTGATGGTTTTCCATTACTGCACTAAGCCTAATCGGGGCTGCAATCTCTTTGGGTTAGCTGCGGTGCTGGCACACTCCTAGCAGAGGTGGCTGAACCACTTTTCTTTTTCTGTCATGCGCTCCTGTGACTCGCCCGGGTGTCTCAGCCCATCCTGCTAGCTTACAGCTCTTGATACCCTCAGAGTGCTAAGGGTTGGGAAAGCCTTAACAGGTATCTGGGCAGAAAGAAAAAGCTTTCTCACTCATGAGGAGCATTAATCACTACGGGGAACGCACAGGTTTCTCTCCAATGGTCAGAGCTAGAGCTGCTGGTTTTTTTCTGTCTTTGGGGACAGAATTCCTGTTCTTGCAGTGTTAATAGGGGACAGTTTCTCAGAATATACTTCAGTTGTTAAAGCCTCTATTACTATATTTTGTTCACTTAGACTAGTTAGTGAAACACAGTAATGTCTGTGAACAATGTGTTTTAACTGCACACATATTGCATATGGGAAAAAGAAGACTCAATATGGTGAATTTTTACATCCAGAGACCCAGCTTATTTTCCAGTGTTATGTCATGCAGCTAATAGTGCAGAAAACTACTTAGTTCAAAAGTTCTGTGTCATACTAAATTTACAGGAAAATGAAAGCCCTCTGTAATCAGAAAGATGCTACAGTGCTCCCAGGATGCTCAGGAAGTTGCTGCATAATGGCTGCTGGTAAAACTTTCGCTCTGTACTTATCTAACTACTCACAGATACATTTTTACTGAAAAAAAATTAGTGTCTTGAGGTAATTTCTGTCTTCCTGAGTTACTGATATATCCATTATAAGTTGCTGTAAAAACAAGCAGAAATTAGAGAGAAGGTTGTCCACTATTACAAATTATTCACTTCTTGTATATTTGAGAATCCTTTTTAATAGTTTTTTCCTTTGGAAAATTGTGTTTCAGGATAGATTCACAGGAGGAACAAGACCCTCTTTTTGCATAGTTTGGAAGATTTATAGAAGAAAGAAAACTCTTATTTAGACAGAAATAGTGAAATTTTATCATAGCCAAGAATCTAATCATTAACATTATAAAAACTGCTCAATATAGTGGAGAACTTGTTTTCTTTAACATTAGTGTTCATTCTGAGTGACTTCTAAAATTGCTTGTGACAATTCTAGGCAAGTCTAATGCACAGAAATGCTGAGATCATGGCAGAATGTGAATAATCAAGTAATAGGATGGTTTGCCACTTACTTTCATCTATTTTATAAACACATAGGTGCATATAGAAATGCATATTAAAGCAAACGCTTTTCACAAAATCTTTAATGGATTTTCAAAAACTCTAGATCAAGGATTCACAAGGTACTTCCATTTTTTTATGAATTAAGATCGCTTTTACAAAGGGCAAGCCTGGGAATTCTGGAATTCATGCTCCAGAAAACCTTATTCTATCCTACAGATTGCATATAATACGAGATCATTCTACTACTGGTAACTATATTGTGTAGATATTTACCTACAGATATTTACCTTGTCCTTGTCTACAGTTAAGACTTTTTATATCTGGAACTTACTTTGTGGTCAGATACAGTTCTAAATGTGCAAAAAGGTTGGTACAAAAAAAATAGTGCAGAAATATTCAAACCAAGTAATTTTAGCTCCTCCAGTTTTTTGATTGTTTTTTAAATTTAAATGTTACTTCAAAGGATGTTCACTTAGTGTTTTTTGATCTGTAATGTCTGATAAGTTACATGGGACTCTAATTCACCAAAATTATATTGTGTACTTATATTTTTGATTATAAACAAAATGCAAAGCTCAACATATGTTAATGGAGCTCCCATAAGAGAAAAAAAAACCAAGCAAAACTATGTAAAAGCCACAGAAGTAATTTGGTTTAATTAAATGAGGCCTAACATTTTTATTTCCCTGATGGATGCATTAACTGAATCAATAGGAATGTAAACACACTAAGGACAGAAGAGTACAAATCCAATCACAAAGTCTTTTATTTTCTTTTAAGTATTGCAATGAGCAACTACAAAACAGATCACCTGGTAGCACTTTCAATTAAAAATCTCAAAGACGTATTTCACGTAGACCTACAATGAAAGCAAATGGTAAATAAATATCTATTTACAGGTACAAGGGAAGGATCCCTGCCTGCTCCTGCTGGCCATGCTGTTGCTGATAGAGGCCAGGATGCCTCTGGCCTTCTTGGCCACCTGGGCACTGCTGGCTCATGTTCAGCTGCTGTGAGCCCCCAGGTGCTTTTCTGCTGGGCAGCTTTGCAGACACTCTGCCCAGCCCGTGGAGCTGCCTGGGGCTGCTGTAACTCAAGGGTAGGGCTGGGCTTCTCTGCCCGAGAGGCAACGCAACAAGCAGCCCTCACTCACCCATCCACTGTCAGCGCCGTGGAAGCAGGCACAGCCTGGGATGGGAGATGCTCTCCCTGTCTGGCTGCCCACAGGGAACACTGACACCCACCCGGCCCGGCGGGCCGGGGACCTGCACCTGGAAAAGAGGGAGCACAACATTTGAATTGTTTTATAGCTGCTGCCAGTGCCCTAAAAGAGTGTCCGGTCATCAATCTGGAGACATCAACAGAAAAGCTAAGGCACAGCAACTTCCTCTAACAAAGGAAGAATACTACATGTTTTCTTGGAGGCAGAACAAAACCCTAATCTTATCCAGTGCTTTTATCAGCTATGTCTACATGGACAACAAGAAATAAGATCCTAAGAATCATCCTGGCAGTTTTGTAAACAAATAAACTATAAGATTTTATCCATTGTATAATTTTATCTGCTCAGGTGATAGATTTATTGTGTTAATACGAAACATGACTTTAAAAAATTGTGATTGCTTGTAATCTAGCCAGTCTTGATTGTATCAACATTTTGCTGTAAGGCAAAAATGTGACTCTGAAAAATATCCTGATCTTGTGCAATCTGGAACTTACATAGAAGAGATGTTATCAGAATGTATCCAAACATTAGTTACAATTCAAAAAAAAGGAAGGAAAGGAAAAAAAAGGAAGGAAAGGAAAGGAAAGGAAAGGAAAGGAAAGGAAAGGAAAGGAAAGGAAAGGAAAGGAAAGGAAAGGAAAGGAAAGGAAAGGAAAGGAAAGGAAAGGAAAGGAAAGGAAAGGAAAGGAAAGGAAAGGAAAGGAAAGGAAAGGAAAGGAAAGGAAAGGAAAAGGAAAAAGGAAAGGAAAGGAAAGGAAAGGAAAGAAAGGAAAGGAAAGGAAAGGAAAGGAAAGGAAAGGAAAGGAAAGGAAAGGAAAGAGAAAGGAAAGGAAAGGAAAGGAAAGGAAAGGAAAGGAAAGGAAAGGAAAGGAAAGGAAAGGAAAGGAAAGGAAAGGAAAGGAAAGGAAAGGAAAGGAAAGGAAAGGAAAGGAAAGGAAAGGAAAGGAAAGGAAAGGAAAAGGAAAGGAAAGGAAAGGAAGGAAAGGAAAGGAAAGGAAAGGAAAGGAAAGGAAAGGAAAGGAAAGGAAAGGAAAGGAAAGGAAAAGGAAAGGAAAGGAAAGGAAAGGAAAGAAAGGAAAGGAAAGGAAAGGAAAGGAAAGGAAAGGAAAGGAAAGGAAAGGAAAAAGGAAAGGAAAAGGAAAGGAAAGGAAAGGAAAGGAAAGGAAAGGAAAGGAAAGGAAAGGAAAGGAAAGGAAAAGGAAAGGAAAGGAAAGGAAAAGGAAAGGAAAGGAAAGGAAAGGAAAGGAAAGGAAAAGGAAAGGAAAAGGAAAGGAAAGGAAAGGAAAGGAAAGGAAAGGAAAGGAAAGGAAAGGAAAGGAAAGGAAAGGAAAGGAAAGGAAAGGAAAGGAAAGGAAAGGAAAGGAAAGGAAAGGAAAGGAAAGGAAAGGAAAGGAAAGGAAAGGAAAGGAAAGGAAAGGAAAGGAAAGGAAAAAGAAAAGAAGAGAGGGAGAGGAAGGAGAGGAAGGGAGGGGAGGGAGAGAATGAGAGATCTGTATGACAACACTAAACTGTGTTTGTTTTCTTCAAGGCATGGACTCTAGACCATTGCCTGGCTTATAGGCTTAAACAATATTACCCAACATGAAATTGTGTTCTCTGCTGTGACTGAAAAATACAGTACGAAAGCAAGTTTTTACCAGCCGACTCTCCCCCTTCTTCAGATCTTTTTCTGTGAAAACAATCTGATTAATATATTAGCTAAAAAATATTTGCAGCCACCTACAGACAGATTCCTTTGTACTAAACATTTCTGTAACTCCACTCACTTCAGTACAGAGACTCAGTTTAATTAAGTGTAAGGTAGCTCTGAAACTTGCTTCTTAGCTTAGAACAAAGGTCAAAAAGGGAGTCTAATGGAGCATCTATCGTTACAAATGTTCTGCAGTCCCATAGGAAAATACCAAATTTAAAAATGTATGAAATCCTGGTAGATAAGTGAAGAAAGAATGTTAAAAATATTCTGCACAATATGAAAGAAAAAGGATGATTAGTGTAAAACATTTTTTAAAATAATCTCTTTATCTGGAAATTATTCTATGGCTTAATATATCTGATAAGTGTCATATTTTAGTCAATTTCCTTTGGAATGTTATTACCCCTGGTGCTACTTAGACATCAAAAATGGGTAAATTAGCTTTTAACCCATGCTAACATTTTTATAAATTGAGATTATGCAAATCCAAGGAACTTAGAAAAAGCAAAAGGTGAGCTTGGACAAATTGTTGGAGAGAACCATGTTTACCAACAGATCTTTGAATTATTTATGTGCAAATTCCAAACACAACAACTTTGTTCACTGTAGCTGTCAAGCTAAGTCTGGGCACAAACCCATTGTACTGGTTTGCAAAAGGTCATCAAGTTGCTCCAGTGACAGTATCTTGTGCAAATGCATATACTGTAGAGCACTCACACAAAGCTGACAAGACTTCAATATTACTTCTTAGTTCATTAGAAGGTATTTGCTCCCTCTAAATTATTTCTTGTGGTACCTACTTTAAACACATAATTAACATTACCTAAATATTTATTACAAATAGCTTAAAGGTGGATTTCACGAGGGTGGGGCCCAGGCTCTTCTCTCCAGTGCCCACTGATATCACAAGGGTCAATAGGCACAAACTGGAATAAAGGAAGTTTCATCTGAATTTGAGATTAAACCTCTTTGCTGTGAAAGTGGGACAGCACTGGAACAGGCCATGAGGAGAGGTGGTGGAGTCTCCTTCCCTGGAGATTTTCAGAAGCCATCTGGACACAATCCTGCGCAACCTGCACTAGGTGAGCCTGCTTCAGCAGGGGAGTTGGACAAGATGGTCTCTAGGGCTATCTTCCATTGAATCCATCCTGTGATTCTGTGAAATTAGAAGGTGCACATTGCACCTTTTTGAGCCATTGCTGAACATTCCCCAAGGAAGAAGCTGTGGAAAGTGGTCCGGCTGTTTGGTGTAGCCCCTTGCTCACAGCCTTCTACTCTGGCATGCTTCGAGCCTATTTGCTCTCTAGGGAATTATTTGATCATGTTTCTTCTCAGTCCATGTTTGTATTCTGGTCACAATGCTGCTGCCAGTGGGTCGCAAGCATCACAAGCGTCACCACCTTCAGCAGGCAACAAAGTGGGGAGAATCAAGAAAATGTGTTCATGTTTACAGGCACAGAGAAGTATTCCCTGGGCTTTCTTCTGAGCTCAGCCTTTGTCTATTGAATCAGCAAATGAATACACCCTTCCCTTACCTGCCAGGAAAAACAAGCTGTCTTAGTCTTTTGTCAACTGCTTCTGACAGCTCCAGCTTTCCTCTCGACCTGTTTGGAGCAGCAAGGTCCTCATAGTAATCTGTGAGAACACGTTGCCTGTTTGCAATTCACAGGCTTGATGTGATGCAGATTCCAAAGCAAGGAATCCTGCATGCCTGCTCTTTAAAGAGTGCACCACAGGTATGGACAGGTTGCTGCTTTCTGCCTGCTCTCCTGTGGGCTGTCCTGAGAGGTGCTGCGTGTGTGCTTTCAGACCATGGTGGCTGCTGGCTGGTGTGTGACCGTGCTCAGGGCAAGGGCAGCTGCATGGCACCCGCATGTCCCACAGCTCTAGCTCAGAGTGACCTCTTGGTGACAGCCACAGGAGCCCTGGACATCGGCAGGGTGGTGACTGCTGTGTGTGGCAGCAGCTCTGTGTGCTCTCTGACTGCTTCAAAAGGCACTCATAGCTGCTGTGGTTTTACCCAGCAGGCAGCTTGGCTCTACAGAGCTGCTCACTCTCTGTACCCCAGAGGGATGGGGTAGAGAACTGGACGAAAGGTAAAACTCATGGGTTGAGATAAACACAGTGCAATAGGACAGAAGAGGGAAGGGATAATTACAAAAATTACAAAACAAAATAAAATCATACAATCACAGACTATTTTGAGTTAGAAGGGTCCCACAAGAATCGCCAAAGTCCAGCTCCTAGCCCTACACAGGACAGTCCTGAAAATCTCACCATGTGCCTGAGAGCATTGTCCAGAAACACTTATTGAGCTCTGTCAGGCTGATGCTGTGCCCACATCCCTGGGGAGCCTGTTCCAGTGCCCAATCATCCTCTGGGAGAGGAACCTTTTCCTGACACCCAACATAAACCTCCCCTGACACAGCTTCATCCACTCCATCATGTTCTGTCCCTGTCACCACAGAGCAGAGATCAGTGCCTGCCCCTCCTCTTCCCCTCACGAGGAAGCTGCACCTGCAGTGAGGTCTCCCCTCGGTCTCCTCTTCTCCAGCCTGAACAGACCAAGTCACCTCAGCTACTCCTTGAATGGCTTCTTCCTCTAAGCCCTTCACCATCTTCTACACAATTATTTTAATGTACAAAACAAGTAAAAAAAAAGACAGAAAGAATTTTTTATTACATTCAATTGCTGACTCAGTCAATTAAATATTTTTTTGCTACTTTCTAGAAATGGAGGTGGGATTTTCCACTCAAAGGAGAGTGACAGGATCAATTTTTCTTTTTGCTACTTATGAGAACAACAAAAGTCTAAATCACTGTTTTGTGCAGAACTTAAAAATGCTTGGCATCTCCTGTTTTCTAAGTTTTTTCTTTTTTTCTGTCATTGTTTCCCATGGTGCCATCTCCCATTTGCTCTTGCCTTATTCTTTGGTCATTTTTCCCCCTCCACCTTCTCTTTTCCAACATCACTGTATGGAAGTGTAGGGAAGGCAAAAGGCTCTGTAGAGATCTTATGCTATCCTAGTCCTTTTTCCTCTCACCTGGAAGGCAGGCTGGTTGTGCAAACAGTGCGGTCATGCAGAAACATTTACCTGGAATTAATTGTGCAAACCATGTTATCAAATGCAAAGAGAGTCAAGAATACTAATCAAATGCAAACAGATTGCATGAGCAAACTGGAAAAGTCAATAGTACAAATAAAAACAAGGTGGTTTAAGTAAAAAAAGCACAAACTTTAAAGGAAAATAACACCAGCAAAGGCGCATAAAATGTTGAAAAAAGTAATAAAATGCAAATAAAGCAAAAAACAAGCAACTTTGTCTAGGCAGGAATAATTCCTATAGTGCAAATAGTGCAAATTCTCTGTGCTGTTGAGAAAGCACAGGTGACAACATTCATAGCACTGTAAAAGGAAGATAAAACTTAAGAAATAAACCAAAGGGTGAAAACCATAACAACTCGGAGTCAGTTCTTGAAATAGCGACCACCACTGCACATGACAACAGCCCCTGAAATTGTTTCTGTGGAAAAGTACAGCTGCAGTGAGAGCAGAGAGGTCTGAGGGCAAGGCACAGGGGCTGGAGAGTGGCCCACAGGCCGTGGGGCTGGGAGGTGGCTGCTACAGCAGAGTCCCAATGATCCTTGCTCAGGCGGCTCTGGCTACTGGGACGGGGCGACAAAGGGTGGGAGAGGTGCAGGTGCTCCTGCTATGCAGAGAACAGGCAAGTGCTGGAGCTGAGTGCCTAAATGAAAAATCAGCTCACCTGGATAACCTTCTGGAAGGACACTCTTTTGACAGAGTAAGCGTACTGCTGGTGAGATAGAAGAAGGAGATGTGGCTAGGTGTCATATTGGCTAGGTGTCATATTGGTGGCATGATACATCTCTTCAATACAAGAGCACCCCGAAGATGCTGGGAGAATTTTTGGGCAGCATCAAAACCCCGCTTTTCTCTGCAGTGCTCTCCTATGCCAGCCACTCCTTTCTTCCTCCTTCCTTCCAGCCATTTTCTCCAACAGACCAGGAGAGCATCACTTGCCCCACCTCTTCCTCTGCTGAAGCACTTGCATTGCTGAGTTCTGGTTTGCACTGGCTTGCTCTCAACCTGCGGGCCAAACAGATCTGCTGGATAGACAGAAGTCACCCCGGCTTCTGCCCTCGGCATTTCTTGGCCTTCCCTCCTCTTCTGCTGCTGGACTGCAACACACTGTTGTGCAGTATTTCTTTTTTTCAACCTCGGCACATTCAAATCTTCAGTCACAGGGAAATCAATTATATTTTTAATTAAATAGAATCACATGAACTACCGGCATGCAGCTTCTGGGTTTGCAAATATTCTGCTTCAAACAAAAAAAGGCATTGTTCCAGGTCATCACAGAGTGCTTTCTCTCTGCCTTCAAATGCTGTTAAGGAGCAGAGGTAATTACTGGGTAAATTCACACAAGTGGTGACTCTAGAAGTGAGGAAATTCTGTCATCCAGATTTGGAGGGGGGAAAATCTGTGTGCTGGTTTCTGTCTTTGATGCCACGGTAAGGAAGCCACAATGCTCTGGCTAAATATTAGGAAGCCTGTCCTTATTTGCTCTTCTTCCCTTTCTTTCTTGTCCAACAACAGACTAGCAATATTGTGCACTGTATTTTTTCTGTACTTTATTTCTAATTGCAGCTAGGATTTTTAAAATGCAGAAAAACTTATCTACTTGGAAATAACCAAGATTTCTATTTCTAAGGAAAAAGAAAAGTTATTTTTTGTTGGAAGGAAAGCTGAAGATTTAAGTCTCTCCATACCCTTGTCAAGACTTTGTATCCAGCCATTATATTTAGTTCTTTGTAACACTAGTTACTCATCTCAGTTTATTCAGTTTTATGACTTCTATAACTTAGCCATAACAAGATACAAAACACAGATGGAATATCCTGTCTAAACAAAATATATTGATATTTGTACTATGTTACAAAAAGTCCTTCTAATATAAATGCCTTGTTATTTCCACTCTGCTGCGTTTGATTATTCAGTGTTAAACTGTTTCTATGATTCATTAATACCATGTCCAAAATATATTCCAGCTAAAATATTTAGGTGCACTTTCATGATATATGTAAGTTTATATAACCATATCTTGAACACAGGAATAGTAACCACTTAGTCTTGAGAAGTGTAGAGATCCAAGAGAAATTACCTACCATACCTGTAATTGGAGTTCTCTTAAAGGTCATAACCCTCTATAGATCCACACTTACCCTCCTTCCTCCTCTTGAGATTTGGAATACATTAGGCTTAGGATGGATTGTTTAGTTCTCTTTAGACCATAAAGAAACTGATGAAGAATAAGTCACATGGTCCTCCCTGTTAGGCTTGTATAAAATCTGAGCATTATAAAAGTCAGTCTGACAGATGGCTAGAAATAAGCTTTCCAGTAACATTACTCAAATATTGCACTTAAAGTAATCATGATCTTCAAGTCATTTCAGTTGCATAAAATTAATTCAATTTCCTTCTACTGTTACAGCATCTACAAAGCCTCCTCTTTCAACAATATGAGAGTTGATTTGGCTAATAAACAATACAACTCTTTTATCAAACATCACACAAACAAAAGAAACTCAGGGTTTTTTTTCATTTTAAAATATATATATGTAGAAGGATTGCAAAAAAATCACTGTAGGAATTAGGTTTCCTAACAACGACAATGATGTAACACTTTATTTATCATCCCAGATGGGACTCTCATGCTTTCTATACAACAGATTGCTATTTATCTCTCCAGTATAAACTGCATGAATACAAAGGACTGGCTTGAAGTTATAGGTTTCAGTGTAGATGGCAGGTGCTGTATTATAACTCTGATTTCATCCTGAAAATAAACAAAAATACCCACTTTTTCACATATATTTTTCCCTTCCTTTGTTATACTTATTTCAGCATCTCATAGTATTAAAATGCCTACATATAAAAGGTCACTCTTTTTCCTTTCAAAACATTTCTTTGTGGTTTATGTTCCCAGAGGTACACATAGAATCAACAATCGATAAGAGAACATCACATAACACTCTGACTTACCTTTGAGGAATATCATTTAGGTCAACACATTTTGTCAGGGAAAGACTTTTACAGACAATCATTTTGCTTTTAATGACATTTTCTAATCACTAGGTAGATTTTCCTTGAATAGCAATAATACAGCTCAGTTATTCAGTTTGATGCATTTTAGCCTGAAAAAAAAGCACTGAAAGACTTCATTCTGAGCAATCCAGACAGATTTTTATGAACTGAAGCATTCGCTTTTTATAATTCCGAGCATTCCTGAAGTGGATAGAGACTTGGTTTCCTAAAGGGTAGCTTAGGAAGTTTCCACTGCACTGCACAACCAGGAGAACACTAACAGAGTCCTAACAGTGGTATCCTGGCTTCTTTCACCATCTCTGAAATCTTGAATTTTAGTGGAGAAGGCCAAATTTGCAATTTCTGCTACTTAAGTTAAAGTACATATCTTTTAAAAATTCTTCAAAGTTCAGGAAGGCTTTTTGTTGATGGTATTATAGTTTTCAAAGGTGTCACAAAGCAGCACAGAAGAGTTCTTTCAAAAGGCATGGTATGGGTTGCTGTGAACAAGGTTAATGTTTATAGCCCACTGTAAAAACCAAATCCAAATGCTGTATAAAATAGTTAAATAAGCTCATGACTTTTTCAATTTATTGAAGGACATAGAAGAGACAGAAAAACAGTGATTTGGAATCATGTTAGTCCTCATAAATTGCAGCTATTGATTTCAATGTAATAGCAAAAATAATTTTAAAATATACATTCATAAGTCACTGTAGTACTTTTCTATAATCTAATCTGTGCTTTCCTATATGGTGTGAACAAATATTGCTGTCCATAGTGATGTATGTGAAAGCCATTTGAGAATAAGATATAATCTCTACTAACCTTCTGGTCGGTTCCTTTATTGAAATCTTCACAGACTTTCAAACTTGTTGAAGTTACAGATGTGTTTGTTTTGGTGTACCATGACTTCAAAAGTCTAGCTACACCAACCACAAAGTTATGCAACTGTTCATATGCAATATGATCACATATTTTTCATATGTTCATTTTATTGTTCAGTACAGAGAAACAAAGCACATTGAACTATTTTTTCCTCTTCATTGTTCAGAGCATAACCCTGTCCTTAGGATACATTTCTTACATCCTCTATTACATTAAAAAACATTAATTGCCTCTTGAATACTACTGTGTTATTTACCAGGTTATGCAAAGGATGTAAAGAAACTCTAACATAAGTTAGAGTGGTATTTGTTAGTATTTAGTAGTATTTATTATGTTAGAGCACTCTAACATAGTTAGAGTACTTGTTATATTTACTTCAGCCTTCCTTACACAGTGCAAGAAAAGATTAGGGATGGATTCAACAGGAAGAGCACCAGTCATTGACACTTGGTTACGCGGTAGCACAGATGAGAGGGGCTGTGGCTGGGACTGAAAACAGGGTAGATTTAGTTCTGGAAAGCCAAATTGTGCTGTTCTTGTGAAGTAAGCCCACGGAGGATTTAGGTTGCCCAAGCAGCACAGAGCACGATCTAAATCTCCCACAACCACATGTAATTTTGAATCTTTGCTTCACAACCTGGTACCCTACTGAGCCTGTGCTCAGTGCTAAGCATAGGCTTGAGGAGCCGAGGAGCCTAAAAGTTATGGTATGTACTCATACTGCTAATAAAATTTTTCTGGCTGAGAAGGTCACTTTTTTAAATTGTGGAAATTAACTCAGTGACTTTATATTGTGGTGTCTCTGCAGTGTGATATCTAGGCTTAGTTTACACATCTGAAAGATCTCAAAGTGCTCATCCACTCTTTTGTCTGGATGCTATGCAGCCAGGCAAAATAGAAGGAGTGATTCAGAAGGATTGTAAGTAAGTAAACCCTCACAATTTTAAGGTCAATAATAACCGTAACACTCTGCTGATAGTATGGGAAAAGAAAAATCACTTGTGCTCTAGTGACAGAGCCTCCTTTTCCTCATTTCTAGCTGTGCATGCTGAGTTCAGTGGGGTGCATGCCATGTATGTGAAGTTTAGTGCTAGTGTAAATCATTCTGTGATGCACCTGGATAAGATTCAGTGTGCCCTACTGGCAGTAGCTGACTTGTCAATTCAGATTTGGACGCAATACCTAAAGTAAGATATTCAAGAAACCTGTGAGAGGCACAGGAAGCTTTCTACATCAGAGAAAAAGACTTGATGCCATTGCTGGTGCTATGAGGGTCTGTGGTCCGTATATATTTCATTTATCTGAATTTTTGTGGAAATTAGAATTAAATAACAGGAATCAGTTGAAAATACCATGACCACCAAAAGACATTTAGCAATGAGCATCTAAGAATAGGTTCAGTCATTATCTGATGTCTTTTGCCAATGTGTTCTTTGTGAGCCTTTCCCTTCTGAAGAAAGATACCCAAGGATGGATGGATGCTGTAAAGAAGCACTCCGGTCAGCCAGATGGTTTCTGGGAGAAGAGGCTTTCCAGACATGCTTTTGGAAGCTGCAAATCAAACAGCTGTGATGCTGACTCCAAACAGAGGGCAGTGATGCTGACTCCAAACCTGACTGGTTACCTGCTAAAGCAAGGATGAGCTGCATGTTGTAGGCATGTTGGGAACCATACAGAGAAGGGAGAATGCCATGCAGGCCAGCTTCAGGAAATGTGGGTGAACCCCAAAGCGCTTGATTACTTGTGTATGCAGACAGCTCAAAGGCCCTCCCTGACTGGTCTGAAAAATAAAGAAAACATAAGAATAAAATCCCTTTTCTGTCAACTCGGTGATTTAAAATGTGCCTCTCACCATTCTAAATTCTGCAACTTCTGATGAAGAAAAACAACTATTCAAGGAGATCAGGCATGGCAAAAGTGATGGTGAGCCAGGGAGATTTCAGTGTTCCTTCACTAATTTTATCTCTTTTTTATTCCTCTGGAGAGGGCCAAGGGCAGGATCATCTCAAAGGAAGATTTTCTAATACTGAGTGCCTGCACTATGTTTGCAAAAGACAGAAAGTAGGAACAGCAGGAAGGGAGAAGATATCATGAAAGGGTGCACTTTCTCCTGGTGCAGGTGTAATTTAGGAAGTGAATACAGAAATTATCTGTCATTTGTGACAAAAGGCAGTTAGGATCAGAAAAGGTTGGCCCTGAGTGAAAATGTGCTTCCTTGTGATTACAGGATGACAAAGTACACAGAGAGGACATCACAATTTATGGGTTATTTAGAGGTTATATTTTTAAAATGTACTCTATTGGACATAATATCTATGACAAATGGCTCTGGATTTGCACCATGAATAGAATCAGCCTGCAAAGCTGGCAGTGACATAAAACTGGCATTTTAAGATAAGTTCTCATAAGTCATTTAGTTCTGTTTACAAGATAAATCTTATTTTCATGCAAACAAATCTACAGAGAGCACTGTTGTGTTCTAAGGCTAAAGTGATGCAAGGGGAAATTATGTGTCATATTGGTAAGCCTGTGCTCTTCTAAAAGACTATAAAATATTCAGCTAAATACAGTTGAAAAGTAGGTGAATTGAAAAATGCGACCCCAGACACTTTTCCTTGGTTTGTCTAGGAACTTGTAAAGTAGTTTGTTTATTGTGGGCAAAGAACATAAGGAAGGCAGACCGACAGCATCAAATTAATCTGGAAATATTTGTGTTAGCATAGGGGACCCCTTGTCCTCCCCACAACAACGTCTGCCTCCTCAACTTGGCCTCTTAAAAGACGGGTGGAATTGTATTTGGTGCACTGGGCCTTGTGGAATTACACTAGTCTAAAGAAAACTACTCCAGCATCTGTCTTGTTTCAAGCAGACTGTCAACAAGAGGAGGGGGGAAGGGAAGGAGGGGAAGATTTGCAGGGATGTTTTAAGGCCTGGAGACAACCTGTCGCTCGCAGCCCTGACAGCTTGGGTCGCTGAGAGCCCCAGGGGCTGCCCTGGGCCTTGGCAGGCCGCGCATGGCCACCAGGCCGCAGCGCCGGCCTGACCCCTCATCATGGGCAGCTATTTACTGCAAACAAGGCAGATGGAAGAACATAGACTTAAATGATGCTCTGCTGTAAGAGGGAATACACCAGAGCCCCCAGTCAATCTTCAGGGCTTTTGTTTTTGGGGTTTTTTTCCCTTCCCCTTCTTTTTCTGGGATTGTTTATTCTTTCCCCACAGTCATCTGTTACCACAGTACTAAGGTTCCCCTCTCTAGATCAATAGAAAGAGATGAAGAAATTATTGCAGGATTATAAAGAGAAAGAGAAAATGAATTTTGGATAAACATACCAAGAGTTTGCTTTGATTTTTTTTCAGGTATTACGGTGTAAAGTAAAAACACACTCCCTGGGGATCCTGAAAGAAAGCTGTGAGCTTAATTCCATCATGGAAGCATGATAATACTTTGTAGGTGAAGAGCAGGTGTCAATGAACCCTAACAAATATTGTGTATTACATGACCCCAAAAGCATCTCTTTCAAGTATTTCTTGCCCACCACATTCAGCTATGACTGTGTTAAGGCAGATGTACCCTGCATTTCTGCTTCCCACTGTGGAAGGAAGGTGGGGAGTAGAAGAAAACCCTGGCTTTTTTTTCTCATAGCATGCCAGCTGGATAGTACAGAAATTATTCTCCGCTGATGTAAAACATCAGCAGCATTGATCCAATATGCTGGCTTAAATCAGATGAAAAAGTCATTCTGCTTGGCCAGTGCAAGTTTATATGTGAACATGGTGATTAAACGAAGTTTAGACTTACATGACATTGGTGTAACTTCAGCAAAAACAGAAAGATAAGACAACCCACTGAAAGTCTCAATTTCCTTGTATGTTTCCTGACCTTCATCTGTTTCTATGATATCACGACATTTCATTCTTCTGCACATGTGACTTTTTTTTTTAGAACAGGTTTAGCAAAAAAGTGCAAAGATATTTATACAAAAGATGTTTTTTCATTTATTTACTAAAGAAGGTTTTGGTTTTATAATGGATTTTGGCGACTGCCTGCATTCATATAAGCCATATTAACATATTTGGATATATGTCCAAGCACCTGACTTCCTAGGAGTTAGAAATCAGAAATTTAAAATGTTTTGTAAGGTTTCGGTATTTAAATTCCATGAACAAAAGAATTTTATGTTGCAGGTATGTGTATCTTAGAATGTAATAAACTGTCAACAGTTTAACTCAAAACATTATCAGGAGTAATATGCTTTCATTATATTCTCCAAGTGCACATAATGTCTTTTACATGCCACCCTTTAAAATACTTATATACTCCTTGATGCACTCCCCAGACCTGGATGCTTTGAAGCCTTACTAAAAATTTGAGCTAACTCATATAGTGTAGATGTTAATTCTGAAGTAGGAAGGAGAAGCGCTTGCTGATCAACTCTATTAGAAAAGTCTCAATACAGAGGCATCTCAGTCGTGGATATGTTTAAAGAGCCAGCTCCCATACTGCTTACTACAACAGAATGGAGCCTAGGACCTGTGGATGGGAACAACCTTGCCACAACCTTGGTATGCCGTTAAAGATCCAGTGGGCACACATGGCTCAGCTGCTCCATCCTTCTCTATCTTGACATGTGCCCTTGTTTTCCATGCAAAATTTCAGTGGACATTACTCAGAATCATGTTGTATCTTAAGATGAAATGTACATATTGAAGACCTTAAAGAAGTAGCGCAAAATACTGTGAGTAAGTTTGGCATGTGCTCGTCAATCAGGTTCACCTCTGCCCATGGACTATGTGCTCCCTGAATATGCCACACACAGTAGAGCCTCATCAAATCTGTCTAAAATACAGCTGCTTTCCATTCCTGAAAATTTGGCTAGCTGGCTTGGCACAAAAACCAAACACACACATGCACTAATAGATAAAGCAAAACTGAAATAAACTTGTCGAGACCTTTATGGTTATCTGGCATGAACCAACATCTGTCTTCACAATGGTATGGGATACAAATTATGTGCATCCAAAAGCTACTATCAAGGAGCATGCAACTGGCTGTTTGGAGATGAAAAGTGTTTTTGTTCAGAAATTTCAGTGTATATGACTAAGAATGAAGGGACCAACAACAGCATGAGATTGCATTCCTCAATATTACCATGAAGAACCACATGTGCATTAGTTTATACTAGGATGCATCCACTGCAGCCTCTACTTTTGTCCCTATTACAGTGATACAGCTGAAACATACATTGAAAGGCCCATGAATAAATGACATATTTTCCCATGTCCTCTGTGAACTAATCAGTATACATCACGAAGAATAACAAATAACAATGGATGGATTTTTTTCAGTGTGTGGTGAATTGAATGATGAGCTGTTCCTTGCATTAGTGAGAGCTCCTAACAGCATCATGGTTTCCACAAATGACAGGTTATGGGATATTT
Source organism: Zonotrichia leucophrys gambelii (assembly GCF_028769735.1). NCBI lineage: Eukaryota > Metazoa > Chordata > Aves > Passeriformes > Passerellidae > Zonotrichia > Zonotrichia leucophrys. The sequence goes on along the minus strand of NC_088200.1, from coordinate 66,879,206 downwards.
TAGGAAGCATCTTGCTTTGAATGAATTTAAGTTCTTTACAATTTTTAGTACAAGGATTATTTTTAGTATAATGATTTCCACTTGCCTTTTTTCTTATGGACTTAACTAATGACCATACAAACAAACACAGAATAACTGGGGAAAAAAAAAAAAAAAGTAGTAATGAAATTAGAAAGTTCACCATCTCAAGAAGAAACACCAATAATTGCCTTTTTTTTCCTAGGGCTTTGACTGAAAGTAGAATTCATTTCTCTATGAAGACATAGCACATTCCAGAACCAAGCTCCCAAACTGTACTGAATTCTATCCTCCTAGCACAGAGGAGTGTTGCAAATTCATAACATAACACAAAAAATATGCTGACTACTGGCTCACACTTGTTGCCAGTGTTTGGCAAGCTACCATAACTACACTGGGAGGATTAATGAAAAAAGAACCCCAAAGCATCTGAGGGGAGAAGAGAAGACTCTATACATTTGTTTCATACAGTCTGTGCTAAGACTGTGGAGTTATTTAACTTTCAGAAATGTCTGAAAAGGACTCCCTCTCTCTTCCTATGAGAAGAAATGGAATACAACAGTTACTGACAGACTTTTTCAGTGATTCTATGCCATGCTTTTACTTTGTGTCAAAAGTAACACAACACATGATAGAAACCCAAATTGATACATATATGATCAAACTTCTGAATTATTAATTTTAAAGTCAACTCCAACTGACACCAATAATCCATGAAGTATCTGGAAGTGAGGTAAAGGGAAAAAAAGGTAAAGATTATAGAAATTATTTAGACCCTTTTTTACCTGAATGTCTCCAAATTACTCTTTCTGTGCAGGTCCTTGTCTTTGCCAGACCTGTATTGATGGACCTACAGGGGACTTCAGAGCATGTGCCACAAGTTACTTGGTGCCTTGTAAGAAATCCACAATTCCAGGCATGTGGTATTTTCTCTGGCAGCAGAAAATGGCTTGTTCCATTGATTCTAAAATTGAACATTTTAGAATCTACCTGCTAAACTATAAGGACAGTAATATACGATTTGTCTCATGGGATTCGCCATTTGAAGTAAGAGTGCCTTTCAAAAGACAAGGCTTTCCACTGGTTTCACAAGAACAGTGTCCCAGATTTGGTTCAGCAGTTTGCTGTGTATATCATCTCAGGGAAGTCACCCATGTCATACTCCACATGAACATGGAGGACATTTTTATGTTCTAAAACATCACGAGTGTGTGCCTGAAAGTTTAATGAAATTAATGGAATTTGAGTAATTTATAGGAACTTGACATCAAAATTGAAAGTATCATCAGGCTGTTTGGTTGGGAGACCAACTTTCATGCCTTCTTTCAAGATACTGAGTTTTTTCTCACTCATCATTTACAAGTTCCTACGTGAGCTGGAAAATCCCCTCTTCTCAAATGTGACACATCTTTTGTGTGCCTGCAGACTTAGAATTATATCCTAGTATTTTATTGCATGCAGAGAACCTTCAGACCCATCAGCTGTTGCTGCTGAAATGCATCTTAGTGATCCTGGTGATGCCCACTCTCCCATGGCCCATGCGGCTCTAAGAGGGGCCTGAGATCCTTTGCCTGAAGTGTGGAAGACATGCTGAAGAGGTGAAATATTTCAGGTGTCCCTGGGCCTTTTTTATAGCCTTCCCTCATCCTTGGAAGAGGAGTGTCATGTTGTTTTCTAGTTCATTTAACTCACTAATCAAAGCAGGCTAAGCTTAGTAATTGTCCATAAAATAAAAAAACAGTTAGAAATATTACACATACAATAGACAAAGCTGAAAAATCTACAATAATAGTGCATCTCTTTATGCTAAAGTTGCCTCAAGAAAGTGCCTTCTAATGATGTTATTTGACCTTAGTCTTCCTAATTAAAAAAAAAAAAAAATCCCTTCCACCGGTGCATAAACATATCAATTTTTATATCAGGACTCTACTCTGGTAGGTAGACAATTCTATTCCTCAATAAAGTGTGAAACTTATGGCTCTGCCTTTGTAGCTACTTAGCTTTCTTCAAACTAGTAGGTAATCAGCTAATCTCTAGCCAGGTTTTCCATTCCTGTCAGCCTGTGCAATATAACACACAATGCAAACATCTATACAGACTATTCCTGTCAGCCTGTGCAATATAACACACAATGCAAACATCTATACAGACTAAGTGTATGCAGCTTATTACTGGTTTATGACTGAGGCCAGAAATGACAACAGCCTAATACTTTGAAATGATCACAAGTTTGTGTCAATATGTACCAAAGCAATAATAAGAAAGAATTTATTACTCTTTGACTGAGCTATGAAGATAATTCTATGCTGACATAGTTTACTTTGTTTTAGTATCTGTGTTTGGTTATTCACCACTTAAATTGCAAATGTTTACACATCTTTTTTTCTGGCGGTATCTGGCCTTGCAGGAGACTGAACTGTTTCAGGTGTTGCACACTATGCATTATGACCAGGCACACCAAGCCATCCAAAGGGGAAAGCTTTGAAGCTTGAAACCAGAGGCAAACAATGGATTTTCTTTGTTGTATTTTTCCTGGGGATTCGTAGAAATAGGGATAAAAAATTTTTGCAATTTTTAAATACAAAAAGAGGCAGTGTCCAGATTCTTACATGTCTGCCAGCAAAGCTGTTGTGCTGCTGCCCAACCAGACAAGCCCTGATGCCAAACTGTTCATAGTTCAGAAAGGTGCTCACAGCCATTACTACAAAAAGTCAGGCTCCATGCTGGCTGGATCTACCTGTCCTGAAAGAGCTTCAGCAAGTTAGTGGAATCACATTCATCTGGTGTCCTACAGAGATCTCGTGTCGTGATGCTTCCCCAAGTACAGATACCAAATGTTGCTCCATATCAGGCAGAGAAGAGCAGGTAAAGCATGACCCCATAACCAGACACCATTTGTTGTGATCCACTGTACCTCTGACACACATGGTGTGAGAAGAACCAGCTCAGAAATCTAAAGGAAAGAGGCTGCATCTGGCTAAAGGTGTGGTTAAAAGAAGTGGTCCCCAGAGCAGAGCTGGGTCTCTCTGTTTCACATACTTCCTTGTGCTTGTTTTGTGCCTCTCACCCTAAATGGATACCCTCATAAACAATGTCTCTGATAAAGGAGGAAGTGAATTCAAATCACTTAATCTCTGGGCACAAGTCTTCTATATCAATATGCTAAAGGAAATATTTATGGGACACTCATGGGAAAATCAATTTGTGAAGAAAATTCTTTGGTTTTCTTGGACTTGCCTGAATTTTATTCACGAATTCCTGGATCTGTGCGAGATCTTAGGGAACAGCTTTCTCTAGGCAGGGATCCTTCTTACGTGTAGGTCTTAAATAAGAAGTATGTGGTGGGACATTCAAAACCAAGTTCCTAATTAGGAGATTAACACACAAAATGTGTTTGTCATCCCAGCCTACTAACCATAACCAGAGACAATGAATAAATGGAAGAGTAAGACTGGTACAATATTCATTCAACCTGTGCACTCATAGACAAGGCCAATGCTGCTCCTAACGCTGATTCACAGGCGTGAAATAATCTATGAGCATAGGCATCACCTATGTCACATTTTGTGTCAAGGCCTCAGACTTTCTTCTTTAGAAGTCCGGACTCCTAGAAACTTCCATTTTAGCCAGCTCCTCTGAATGTACTCCTGAAGCAAGGAACTGGCTTAGAAGTCTTTTCAGAAAAACTAATATTTTGATTATGTAATTTACCTACTGAGACAATTCCAGAGATGATGTCCTTCAGAAAACTGACTGATTGATGTCTGTGTTAACTCAGATCAAGCATTCAAAGGCAAAGCTGTGCTTGTGCTAACACGTTTTTTTCTCTAAATGCACTCTGCATTTAGTCACATGCATGTGAGGGCATCTCCTTTGTGCTGGAGCTATAGTGTCTTCTGTGGAAAGCTGGGAGGCAGAATAAAAAATGCATATATGTGTGATTATGTCATCACTCCCACAGAAATGCTCAGAATAGTTTCTGCACTGTAGTGATTTGAATCCAAGGACCACCTATCCTCGTCAGTGCAGAGCTGGGAGCTGGTCACCCAGCTGTGGTGACTATCTGTAGAAACCTGACTTCCTCAGCCACTTCAGCCAACCAGCTGGGTTTCCAAGCTGACTTTGGAGATACTGTAAATCTAGGGAAGAGACAGGTTAGTCTTAATTAAACACACCCCTTGAATTCATGAAACAGCACAGTAAATATCAAAGTTTCTAACACAAGGGGAAAAAAATCAAGGTGGGAACATGGTAATCCTGGGTAAAAGTCTGTCCCAAAGAAACATGCCTTTTTCATTCTGTAGTGGTATTCAGCTGTGACTGTTGAGTCCTATAAACATGGTATGAGGTGCTAAAATCTTCGTCTTACATTCTTACTGGCTGTATTCCTACTGCTTGCACAAAAGGAGAGTTTATGTTAATGCCCAGATACTTAAAAAGAAAAAAAAAAGAAAAGTGTAGTGATCAGTATCCATCATCTTTCCAACTGCCTTGTCACTACATCAATTAATACAATTGAGCAAAAAATGTCACAAGCCCAGTGGAAAAACCTTTACACAGCCTTTCAGGGGGAAGTTTACTCCCAGCTTTTTTTCCCTTGCATTAGCTCCTGTCATCCACAAAACAACAGAACCCAGTGGTGTCAATTATATTTGATTGACTGAGTAAAGCACACACACAAATAAGCAAAAACAATGGACACAAAAATCTATATATGACTCCCCTTGTCAGTGAGAATGCTTGTCTTCTCCATTTTCATGCTGCACGGTGTCCTGCTGCTACGGGCTTAAATGTTTCCTTCAGCCCCCAAACTATCACCAATTAAGTTAGCAGGGTCTTCAAAGGTGTCAAATTACTCCCTGGGCAATTGGCTGTAACTGCTGTTCAATAAATGAGGTCTAATTTATCAGTTTAACTTCACTTTTAAAAACCTAATGTCTCCTGGTACCATGTGCCATTTGCCCAGAGTGTGAAGGGATGCCTGCCACGTTGCATTTTGAAAGTTGGATGAGCTCATGTTAGCAGTCACGTGTTTTGTCTGTCATGCCTTTTCTCCCAATTTGAAAGACGTATTTGAATAAAATATGCTTGAGTGGTGTGGACTTGTGCAGTATGGCATCCAAATAAATCATTCATAGAAAAATGAATAAAAGGACTTAAATGTAGCTCATTGCTCATTTTGATATAGGAGGGTTTGATCACACCTTAAAATACAGCCCCATGTTGCTTTTTCTGCAATGCTTTTTCATTGACCCTGTGCAGAAAGAATGGAATCTGTGTTGAGGTGCAGGAATTCTGTGGCCATCACAGGAGAGGCTCTTTCACAGAATACACTTTTCAAGCAATAAGGTGCAAGGTGGCTTACAACCAGCACTGTAAAAGTATTAGGCAGTGTCTCAAAAGATCAGAAAGGCAGGATAAAAATTTAGGATATAAAATATACAGGGAGAAAAACTTTAATGCCAGAAAAGTAGGGACTGTCTGGCACTAAAAAGTAAAATAAGCTTTCACTATAGACAAAGCTTGTGCTAGGAACAAAACTATTGCTTTCACATGTGTCAGCATTAATATACATCAGTAGTAATGGTAATTCTGAGAACACAGGACAGCTTTAATTGAATATTTAAGTAAAATTGAAGTGATACTATTATGTGTTTTAGGGTTTTTTAATATATAGAAGCCAAGTTGTTCAGTCAGGCAAAAACATTCTCATGTGAGCTGCTACTTCAATCCTTTTTCTTCTTTATTCAATCCTACCCTACCTAACACAGGATTTGAAACCTTTGGAAAAGATATCTTGCTGATGAGCTAAAACTGAACTAGAAATGACACATACTACATTGTCACACCATCAGACGAGGTGTAATACATTTTTTGTGTAACTTTCCCGATTTGTTAACCTCTGTTTTGATCCCAAGGTATCTGCAACACGCCTACTCCTAACCTGAAACTGTCCTTTCATACAGTGTAAGAACCTTAAGTTAACATTGAGGTTCATTGCACCATGATGTTAGCATTGCACCAAGGAAATGTTTTAGACTTTAAGTCTCTTTAAACTACAACAAAATGCATCTGTATGCATCCACTCTGAAAACTAGTGTGGAAAGACAAACCACAGAGAACCTTAAAATAATAAAGCCAAATAATGAGCTATTTTTAGAATGCAAACAAGTAGCTACAGGAGCAGGAGCATTTAGTCAATATCGGTTTGGGAATAATAAAAAAAAAAAAAACCATTCAGAACTATCTGTGTGTGGTGAAGTACTCTTTCATCCCTCACCTCTCTGAATATGAGATATGTGTCTCTGACTAATTTCCTACTGCTTGCTGATCCCTTTTTCCTTGCCAGGGAAGGCCTGGTAGGCAGGTATAGCTCTTGTCAGGGAGAGAAGTGGTGTTAGCATGTAGCAATGTCAGGGAGAGAAGTGTTAGCATGTAGAATGAACACTGCATAGTCTTTATTAAAAAAATATGATTTATGGAAGCACAGAGGAGTGACACACAAATGGACAGCTTCAATTTCATTCTTGGTTTTGCCCCTGTCTACCTTCTGTCTCTTCAAGCTTTGCTCTGCTGATTGCATGATTAAACTCATAATGGTGCCCATGTGAGTTCATTCCTGCGTAGAGTTGGAGTAGGATGAGGAAGCCTCCTCTGCATGGTGGGAGAAGAGGCACAGTGCCTCCAGTGACAGGGTGGGCAGTACACATCTTGGTGAGGAGTTAAAATTACTGCCAGGCTCTGGGAAGTAGCAAAAGCCACAATAGGAGTGACCTTCTGAGAGAAGCTTGAGAGTGCTTTCTGGTATTGCCAGAGATACCCAGGGTCGGAGTGATTTACTAAAAACCATAGGCTGCATCTAGTGCACCTTTCAAAAAAATAATGACATTATTAAAGTATTCAGTGGTAATAAAGTATTTTTGCTCCTAGTTCAGAGTCAAACATTATGTAGCATTAACAAAGCTGCAAGAGTTTTTGCAGCCTGGATGATAGTTGAAAGAATTTCTGCTCTCTTAACATGTGAAAAGTGCAATATTAAAAAGTAAAATCAGAGTAAATAATCACAAGATTTTACACACTTGTCATATTCAATGCTGTTAGTCAACACCTATCAGGACTTACTTAAATTACACAACCCTGCTTTCATGACCGATCTTCTCACTTATATCCTATCCTGCTTTTCCTCAAGCATGTCACTGAACTCACATTTGACTATTTTCAGAGGGAAGGTGTCCTTTTTTTCCCAAAAAAAGCCCGACACTGTGTTACCAGCTGTGCTTCTGGCAACCCTGGCTGACCTTCTGCACCCACAAATGCTGTGAGTCTATTGACACGATTCCTGTCCTGCTGGTAGTATCAAGGAAACCATTGGGAATTGTATTTTTAATTTTTTTTCTTTTTGTTTTGTGGGGGGGTTTTGTTTGGTTGGTTGGTTTGGTTTTGTCTTTTTAAAATTTTTTTTAGTGAACACATACCTACATACCCGTCGTGCTGTGGACTATTGCCCTCTGGAGTTCAAAGCTGGGATGAGCGTTTTCTCAACGTGTCTTTCCTGTTCAGGGAGAAGACTGCACTATTCCCCCGGCTGAGTGAGTTTACAACTAAGCAGGAATTTTTCTGGCTTTCACTGAGCCTGGTTTACCTGCAGAGACAGCACTGAAATATTTGCTCCTTGGAATTACATCGTTTTCTTTGGGATCAAGCCAGCAGCGGAGCTAATCCTTGTTCATTACATCATTAATGCTTATCTCAGTCACAGAACTATTTTAAAGACCTTTAGAAGCCTTTGACATTTCTGGGCATGAGTGGTTTCTTGTACCCACACATTGCCATTAGTTATGGAAATTACTGTTCCAGCTTTGATAGACAACTGCAGTCATCACAGCAGGGTTCATGTGTGTGTGTGTGTGTGTGTGAAGACAAGAAACTTATCCTTTCAAAGAACATGTTCAAGAAATAATATACGAAATTAAATCTGTTTTTAGAAAAAACTTGATGTGCTATTGCATCCTGTGTAAATTTGACTGCACAGAGCCACAGGTTTTTGTTTGTGCTCTGAGTGGTTCACAAAACTTAATTAGTAAAAGCTCTGGTCTAGAAATACAGATCTAGGAACGAATGGCATTTCACTTAGCTTTTTCTGCATCTTATGGAATCATGTAAGTATGTTAATGTTCATCTGTGTATTCCCTTTTAACAGTATTTGAACCCTTGATTGCTTGGAATTATGGGGGATGCAGCAAGACTGGTATGAACCTGGGTTAAATTCCTTAGGGTTTCATGGAAACAGGTGCCAAGACATGGCACAGAGACCATAAATCTGATAGGGATGGTAACTGTGCCAAATACTTTCCTTCTTGGTCTACTAAATAAATTAACCAGGAAACAAAAATCTGTAGGAAATCATGCCCCCAACATTCTGATCACTCTGAAATTAGTTATTTTTAAATTAGGGTCTGGTAAGAAAGTGCCGCCCCTAGCTCAGGTTTAAAAACACTTTCAGAATATTTAGAATATACTTAACCATACTGCAGGCTGCCCTCCCAGACTTGGAGATATGTTCCCTCTCCTAATTTTCTGCCAGAAATAAAATTTCATCTGCTTTGGTTTTGGTAGGGTTGGCAGGTGGTGAAATTGGGCAGCCCACAGCCTGTGCCATCAAGGGTGTGTGGGAGTGCAGGCATGAGGGAGGCAAGATGCCTGATGAGATTTCCTCTGGAGGAGCAATTCAGGCAGCAATTCAGGCCCTGCTGCCATCAGCAGCTCCACTGAACCAAACGAGACCATTCACTAACAGGCAGCCCAACACAGATATTTAAACACTGTTGGAATATCTGTTCCTTAAAGTCCCTGATAAGGAATACTTCACTTGACAAGAACAACATAATACCATCCCTGCTTTACTGAGGCATCTGAATAAAATTGGAGGTGGACACTGTTGTTAGCACAGTTCCTAATGAAGATATACAGGACTCTATTTTTGGAGAGCCTATAACAGGTCTTGTGACAGCTCATGGAGATTTATACTGCAGGATGTCCTCAGGCATCTGCCGGTTTCCCTTCCACAAAGGTATTCCATGGTCCTACAGACTTAGTTCTGATGCATCTTGGGAGAGAAGGCTGCTTATTAACTCTTGTAGTGAGGATTATTAACTGATGGCCTTGCACTACGTTTTGTCATGCATTAAGCTTTATCCAGTCATTTAAAAAATCTAATCCATGCCCGTGTCTTCTGAATTCTTAATAGATATTTTACCAATAGTAACAGGAACATTTCCTGGCTTAACACCAAAAAAATCAGATTTTAAGAAGCTGAAATACTAATCAATGATGCTTTAGGCTGGCTTGTTTTTATAGTACATTTAAAAAGTTCTGAAAATGTTTGAATCCCCCAAAGTCTGTGAAAAAAATGAAATCTTCTTCTCTCAGACCACAGTGTGGTGAAATAAATTAGTATAATGATTTATGTTTACGGTTTTAGTCAATTCTGATAGAGATTATAGAGACAAAATGACAAACTGCCTTAGAGGTAAACTTAAATCATGTCAGCCAATCTTTAGTTTTTCCTTACTCTAATTGCTCCTCTTGTTCATTTATCTTCCTAGGCAATCTTTAGAAGAAATACTAGTTTAATCAGTGCATGTGCAAACCACCAGAGATAAAAAGTTTAGCCTAATTTGTCTCACTAAATTGTAATGCCTCTAGTAAACAAATCTTGGCTTGAAAGGAAACCAAGAAGTCTAAATAAACACCCTCCACAAAATGTTTCTCTCCTCTTTGTTACATATAGTATTGCTGGTATTTTATAAACTTTGGCTTTTGATGAAAGAAAAACAAAAACGTGGACTATATGCTTTTGCAGTTATGTCAGATAGTTGCTTTCAAATATTGATGATAGCTTTTAAGCACAAGTAATTTCATATTATCACAGAAAAGTAATGCAAATAATTAAATGGCAGAATGAAATACTATACTACAACAACTGTGAAGTATATAATCAGAAGATATTAATTTTAATTTCCTTTTCTATGGTTTTGAAATCAATACAGTTTTGCAGCTCACAGCATGCAGAAATTTTTAGCTCAGTATAGCTTTATTGCTGTTAATCTTATCTTCCTCTCACTCAAGAGAACAGTTTTGCCACTCACTTTGAGAGAAGTAGCTTCAACCCATTAAACTCTGCTTCCACAATGTGGAAGTGCTTGGCATGAAAACACATGCAAGTGTATGAATCTCTGCAGAATAGAGACGTAAGACAACAAACAATCACTGGCTTGAAAGCGTCCCAGGAATAAATTAATTCAGACCACTCTGTTAATTTCTGCAAACTTAACATCCATGAATGCAGGCTGCACTTTCTTAAAAAATCCACAGGTCTAATTCTCCAACAACATGCAGTGGCTCAATTTTAAAGGACTATTTCAATGGCTACATTTTGGTTGTTTTTCTAAAGATGCCTATCAATTGGAGAAATTTCATTAAAGGGAATTTTGCCCTTATAAGGCTTCCAGGATCCCGACTTTCTGGGCAACTCAGATTAGAATCTGATCTCAATAGCTAGGTTTTTCAAAATACATCTGTGTGTCATTACTCATAAAATTAATCTCAGCAACTTGAATCAGACCTTATATGTGAGAAAATGAGCACGTATTTTCAAGTACTTGCTGGATTGGGCACTAACATTTTTTATTCTTTTTTTTTTTTTTATGTCTAGAATTTTTTGTTGATATATATGCACAAACCTTGATCCTGTATCTCCCAAACTACAAGAAGGAGAGACATTTTTAAGGAAAAAGAATACAGCAATATCTATAATAAGTTCATTGGCTGACATATCTTGTTATTACACAGCATCCTTGCCAAATATATATGCAATGGGTGAAAAATATGCTTTCTTCCTAATTAAGAAATTAGGAGAGCAAAGATAAAAGTAGAGCATCTCCATTTCTGGACAACAGAGACATAACTCATGTCAGATGCTGCAATTCTTATCACTTTCTCATTATGCACATTTATCATGGTCATTCATCTACTTATCAGGTCTGCACGATGGTACAAACATCAAAAAAGCACAAACACACATAAGGCCTCTAAAGGAGCATGACTTTGTGCCTGACCTTTGAAAATATATCAAAAACACTTAATGTTCTGTCTCAGAGACGGAAAATTATGTAAATTTCAAAGATTAAAGACAGGCCTGATGAATATATATATATAAAAATCTATTATCAACATATTTTTAATGTTTGATGTCTCTTTTTTCTTTGCTTTCCTTGGTAAGCCAGCCTCTCAACTGTTTTAAGTTGTCACTACATTCCCTACAAAATCAAGTCACAGCTGTGCCAGCTTACACAAACTAAGGATCAAACCCATGCTCATTTCTGAAAAGGGGTCAGGTCTGGACCCTGTTTTCCTACAGCTTTAAGAGAACCTGACTACACTCTGAGAGCAGCACAACTACACTGGTGAGAAAGTAGGAGCAGGTCCTCTGCAATGCCCTTAGTATCACTGGGTGTGGAACCAGCACAGCCCTTTTCTGTGTGCTGCAGGGCCTGGCTACATGAGTGACCAGATATAAATAAAGGTTTCTCTCTGTTGGCTTTGTCAAGTGATGAGCAGATTCAATAAATCAGAACTATATTCTCTAAGAAAACTGAACTCCACTCCCAGAGCACATTGACAAACTGATTTTTATAGCTCTTCTTTGTAAGGATGACTGTCAGAAGAGCAGCACACGGGGTATAATTAGGAAAGACTGGTCCAAAACCTGGTGGTGACTACGACTGGAAACTGGTGGGAAGCAGAGGAAATGGCTGAGCTTCAGCAAGCTGGTGTCCTTGTATCCATGTTATATATCCCTTGATCAACTGCTGAGGAAAGTAACAGCTGACTAAGTGCACCCTGCCTCCTTCACCTGCAAGGTACAAGCAAGGTAATGTGGAATGGTGGAAATCACTGAAGCAGACAACTGCCCACCCTCTCTGGGTTGCTCCTCATATTTCCTCAGGGATTCACCTTCGGAGCTGGCAGCCAGGGCAATGTGCTAGGTACAGGCAGTTCTCACGGACACTTCTATATCATTGCTACTGAGCAACTTTCCACAAGTTTACCTGAACAAGAGAGAAAGAAGAAACAGAATATTGTCCAAGCATTCTTCTTACAATGAAATTAGACAAGTATGAATAAGGCACCTCACATGCAGCTCATTTCTAGTTTTGGTACAAAGACACACCGTGATTATGAGACCTCAGACGTAAGTTTAGATTTCTAGGTGTGAATTACAGAGAATTTAACTGACTATTGAAAACAATCAAACAAATGTAGGCTTTATGTGATATTTTTAAGGATCTATTACAGTTTTGCAAAATAATGAGTAGTCTAAATTTGGTGGTGAATAGTTAATTTAGTTGGTTTAAAATGAAGGTACGTGTTGCCTGCTTACAGGTTTTGCTGTGAACGTCGTATCGCTTGATGTGCTGTGTGAAACCTTCACAGAATGGCCTCAGCATCATACTCATCATGAGCACCTAAAACATCACAAGGAGCTGGGAGGTGATCAGACAAGACCTCTTAAGCACTGCTTTAACTTCCAGATACTGCAAAAATTCATGTGCCCTGGCTGCTTTAAAGATGCTGTGCCACAAGTACCTAGCTAAGGGAATGGTGGTGTTTGTGGTCCTGTTTCAGGCTGAAACAGTGTCACCTGGAGTTCCAGCTTAGACCCCTTTCATGTGATCTTCTGAAGACATGGTGTGACACCAAGCACAGAACACAGACTGTTCTTAGCAGTCCCTAGTGAGTGTCATTAAATGATATGGGCTGTGTGACCCATATGGGAGAGATGAGGATGGAACAATAAACATGAAGGAAGAAAGAAGGTGGAGTAGTAGTTTTGGAAGAAGGGTAGAGAAAGCCTTTCCCCTTGATCCAAGAATCACAGAATGGTACTTTTCAATGTCTCCAGCCTAACAATACTGCCCTGCAGAAACAACCTTTGTAAGAAAAGTCATAATCTGTAGAGCCATAAAAATTGAGACCTTATTTTCCTGAAAATTATAGCAAAAGTCCAAATAAAAATGGTCATGTTTTTGCTATAGGGATGATCAACAATGCTATTATACTGACATGTAAAATAGGTCACCCAAAACCTACTCATTGATACATATCACTGCATAAACCTTGATCTTATAGAATAAGGCTATTGGTGGCAAGAGAAGGCACAAAGCAAAAACCTCTTATGAAAGAAAATTTGTGTTTCTGCTACTGATCCCATGAGACCACAGAGCCCATTGTTTCTGTTTGCACTGAACTCTTGCTGGGGCCTTGCAAGGATTTACAACTTTAGCACAGGATAATCAATTCAAATACTCTGAAAGCACAGCTCTGAAACTATCCAATCAAAGCCAAGCTGACGGTGACAAAGAGATGAAACGTGTGCTTGGGAGCTGCACACTGACATTACCTGAACCAGTGACTGGAGGGGCACTGGTAGAACCAAAACGTGTGGGCAGGAGACAGCCTACTAATGTGCACAGCAGAAAGAGATTAAAACTGCACGGTGACTGGCTAAACATCACTGTTTTACAGACTGGACGCTGTACAGATGGCTAATGATGCTGATCCTTTTACAACACTTCCCACACGCCCAAAGCCTTGGGGAAAAAAAGAAACAGCCCTACATTGCTGAGATGGTAATACAGCAGTGCGTTTTCCTTTTTGCCCATGTATGCTGGGTTTTGGTCGGTTTGCCAGAGTGTACCGTGTACAACCTATTAGCATTTTACAGAAAGTACTGTACATGTTAACCTAAAGGTCCAATAAGTTTTACACAGAATATTCTGAGAGGGTTTAATGAAGAAAAATACACTTTAAAGTTTAATTCACAGCAGTTTGTCCATTTTTTTTTTCCTTTTTTAAAAAGAGACTTATGGTCCCAAAGTCCTATAAACAGAAAATTCAAGTCCCAGAACGGAAAATACAATATAATTGCATAATTGGAAATGCATGTAATTGTATAATCTAGCTTCAGAGATGATGGTAAGATGACCTGTTGGTATTAAGCATGAAATCTTTCTTGAATGTCAAATCTAATTTGGAGGAATTCATTTACTACTATTTTTGCACTGCTGTAATCACAGGCAATTTCTTACTTTTCTGCTCCTAAAATATTTACCTTTCTGCAAGGGTAAAATAACTTGTAATCGAGAAGATGGTAGTAAGTAATAAATAAACAATAAATTTAAATTAAAAACAAGGAGTGAAAGCTGTCATCTAACAGACCTGCTTTGTAGATATGCAAATCAGAACAATTGAAATAAATGGGTAACTCCTGCAGCTTTGTACAGCTACCAACTAAGAGCAGCAGAAGCTCACACTGAGACAAGATTCACAATTCTTCTAGGCAGATCATTGGCAACATTTATTCAATCAGAACAAGATCTGAGTAAGTATGAAATTTTAAACACACAAAATTAACGCCTTGAGATCACTACAGGAATATATAAAACATGGAATTTAAAAATAAGTGCTATCTTGGTCAGTGACAGAAGCCCTCAGTTGTGTTGCGGGCTGCAAAATGGTATAAGCAGTATAGACAAAGCATGATGGGGCAATAGATCACAGTAATAACATTTGCAATAAACAATAACAGAACAAAGCAGACATCTATAAAAATCCCATGAGGAATTTGCCTTATCCATAATTTTTCTTTACATTTGAGAAACTGTGTCAGGAAAGCCATTACAGCCAATGGCACCAATTAATTTCTGCAACTTTTAATGACATGTTTCTGGGTAAAAACCTCAGATAATACCCCAGGCTCATGATTGATAGAAGCCTGTGTTTGATTTGTACCAGACTGTTGATTTTTTAGTATTTTTAAAGAGTCCCAGTGCAGCCAATCAAGCAATCAACATGAAATACTCAGATCTTCTCTTGTAAAGTACAAGAAAACAGAAAGACAATGGGGCTTCCTTCATAAAGTTGACAGAATATTGGTGATTTTATTTTAGTAGCTCTCCAGATGATCGATGACCCAAATTTTTATTCCAGAAGCAAATGATAGCAAAAAAGAAACCTTGATTCTCTTGCCATTCTGGATATTATTTTACATCTAGAAGAGCTGTTGAAATGCAGAGAAGATAAAACTAATTGATTTTGAGGGGTGAAACATCAGAATAAACTGATTTAATGTTTGGTTTTCTGGTTTTCAGCTAACCAACAGGTTTCAAGCACATGAAACAATCCAGCTTAGATTTTTTTGTTTCTCTCTCATACATAAACACATGCAGAACTTAGAAAATTCAAGCACAATTCCCTGTTATTTTTCAGAAGGATTCATCAGCACCATTCTCATACTTTGAGATCAGTTATAGAATTAAACTCCCTGAAAACAGAGGTAGGTGTGTCTTTGCTGTCTACTTCATCCTCTTGTTGCAACAGATTCTTATATCCCCATCTCTGTCACAGTAAGACGTATATAACCACTGTGATATTGAAATTACTTAATTATTTGAATATCTCAGTGAAAACCTCGTGTTTGTGAATGGATTCCACAGAGCAGCTGAGTGCACAGGAGCAGTTTTTGTTGTCCGTCACTCTCTGCAAGTGTGAGTGCTGGGGGCAATGCCTGGATACCACAGCTTTCAGCGTGAACAAAAACAGAGAGAAAGTGGCAGGGGCTGGTTTTCTCAGCTACCTGCTGGTCAGTGAGTGCTGTAATCAGCCCTCGCTGTTCTCATGGATAGCCAGCCAGGCCTACAAGCAGTGCCGAGATACGGCCGACAGGCCTGTGAAATCTGGTTTATTGCATCGCTGTGGCCACGTCCTGCTGGGGCACAGGAGCAGCAAACCCACAGGCACAGACCTCCTGCCTTGTCTCAGAGCCCGGGGAAGGCAGACTGCCCAGGCCCAGGGCTTCTGATGGAGGCTTGGACGGGTGTCCCTCGTGTGCTCAGGCCCTTCCCGCAGTCTCCGTGGTGACCTCTCTGCTGGGGTCTGCCTCCACATCCCTCCTGAATTCCCACAGATGGGATGTGCATCCTCACATTCTCTGGAGAATACATCCCAGGATGGCCCCTCTGAAACTTAGCTCTTAGGACAATCTCACAGGAACTTTTCCAGTTGTGAACTCAGTTTCATTTCTGACACCTGTGGCTTTGACATTTGGTGATTGCTAACTGTAGGTAAATATGCAATAAGAGCATGGATCTCATTCATGAAACTGCCTCGGAGGGCTACAATAACAGCAATTTAATTGATTTATATGGAATATTTTCTGAGTGCTGGAAAGTTTTGAAGTACTATAAATAAGAAGACATATAACATGAGCAGCAAATAACAGTTCGCAGTAATGATTTTTGGTGCATTGTACTTTCAAGATTAGTACTGATACTGGTACCTTACTACTGAGACAGTATTTATTTTATTTCCATCTCACTGCTGATTAAGATCTCAAACTTCAGGTACAAATGGTAAGAAAAGGGCAATTCTACCAAATTTAGTACATGGTGGGGAGTTCAGAACTGCAAATCCTATGAAATGAATATATGTCCTTCCCTCAAAGCCTTGCATGCACAGTAGTAGAATAACTCCTTTTTAAAAGACCCCTCTGTCACATTAAACTGATTTTAATCAGTACTCCCAAGCTTTTGGAAATCAAAACAACTCTCCCTAAAAAAGTAATTTCCTTTTACAGTGTTTGTTCATATTAAAAAAAAAAAAATCTTGTCTATCAGTCCCTGCCTTAAAAAATTAGTCTTTCCTCCACAAACAAGCAGATTTTTTCATTTCCTTTGTACAAAAACATTTTCCATTAAAGTCTTTCTTTAATGATTCTTTCATTACAAGAAATCTTTGTTGTATTGTCCATTACAGGGGTCACATCTGCTATCAGTGCCTAAAATAAAACTGTCATATAACTATGATTTCATTTGAAGTTATAATTTGACTCTCATAATATGTCTTCCACAAGAATTTTCAAGTTCTTCTTGTCCCAAGCATTGTCTCTCTCAATTCCTTACTGCTTTCTCTTTGAAGAATAATTATCTACCATAGAAAAAACAGTATCTGCTCTCATGCATATCAGATATGAAAAATTCAAAGGCTACAAGTATTAATAAATAACCATGTTTAATTTTATTGCCAGAGTTATGCAAAAGAATACCCCAGGAATAGCACTTCTGATATTAATTACTGTTTAATGACCAGAAAAGAGATTCTGGAAAAAATGCCACTAGATTTTGGATACAGACATCCCATTTTTCTTTCTTGTTGCCTTTGTGGCAAGTACTGGGAATACTCAAACTAAATAATGAAATATGTCTCAGATGACTCAAGTAAACCTGCATTTGTTTTGTGAAAAGACGAACGTTTCATCCCAGAGCCTAATTCAGTAGATTTATCTGCTACAATTACAGTGCTTTGATCACTCCAGAATAGGTGGTGTAGTGTGGGGTGTAGCTGTCCTTTTCCAATTCACTCTCCTTATCAGGATACATGTCTGTTGATTTGTGGGAAGCTGGCTGTTTTTCGTTCCTGACAAACTCCAGTGATTAAAATGTAGTGGCTTGCTCTTGTTCCCCTGATAAAGGTGACAGCTGCAGAGTTTCCAGTGTTAGTGGATATGGTCCATGCAGATTGCTTTTTAATGAAAGCAATATATTATCTTACCTAGAGGCCCTGCAGCCTTACCTTGTTAATGTATTCTAGCTTGGCACCACATTCATCTATAAATTAGTTGTATTAAACATGCTTCTTACTATTTATCCAGTCTCTGAAGAGTTGTGGTTCTTTTGGTTGGGGTTTTTGGTTGTTTGGTTTTTGGTTTTGTTTTTGTTTTTTTAAGTTTATTTCATAAGTTTGCTTCATACCTCCTCCAGCAGCACCATCATACACACAATGAGCAGTGGTGTAGTTTTCAGAAAAATATCAAGGATGAAATAATACAGTAACAGATACTGTGTGCTTTGTACTTGATGACTTGATAATCCTTTACATTTAGCCATTAAAATATGTACTAAAGGATGCGGAATCAACAACACTTGATTATAAAAGTCATATCTGGAAATGTTTTCCTCTCCAATTTTAAAATCAAGATGATTGGGGTAATTCATAAAATAAAACATAACACAATGTTAAGCTAAGTAAAATTGTGCTCCAGTTCTGTAGTAATATCTCTTTTGAATTGTCTGATACACAGCAGATTACAAATTCCAGTTGCATTGTGTGCTTGAAGGAAATTCTGCAGGTTTCTGAAACACTCAAATGTCACATTCATTATCATCAAGAGTAGAAGAGTTCTGTTCTTCAGATATAAGCAGTATCACTGCTAATAATTTATATTATTTTCAACAACCTTCATCTTGAACTAAGTTTCAGAAAAGGACTGGAATAGGGGCCAACTTCTGTTCTTATATTAGAAGTATTATAGCCAAATATAAATATATTAGCAAAATTTCTCTCATAAAATACACATAAAATAAATAAATTTGAATTACATTACTGTTACTTATTCCTAAATTATAATGAGAATTTAGTGCATTGGTATAACCCAAAGGTGATCAATACCTTATCTTTACAAATCTTTTGTATTTATCATAATTTAGAAAAGAAGAAGTGATTCAATAATTCCAAAATAGGTGAGCTGCTAATGACTGTGAGAATTTTTTATTCATCTTGAAAACTAAATGTGTCTGGGTCAAATCAAAGACTTTTTCAGTGGTGGGCCTTCTGCATTTTGTATTTGAAATACTGTAATTTAACTCCTTTAGCATATCTGTGTGTCTTCGCTCTGCTTGTATCTTTTTTAACAATGCATGTACAGTAGGCAAGATAAGTAAGGGATTAGTAAAAGATTAAAGGAAAGCCTTTGATTTATACACAGTCTGAACACTGCCTCCACAGTTAATTTTTTGAATTTTTGCATTTTGTTGGAAAGATAACCAAAGAAAGTACCTGTTTATTTCCTCCATCTAAATCAGCACTCCTCTTATCTTCTCATTTCCCTAAAAAATGCTCTTTCTAGATATTTTATTAAAATAAGGATACTCTCAGCAGCAGCTTTGATGTGAAGTATTTATTTATTTTTTGTCTCGCTTTTGTTTATGTTGTAAATTTTAAAGTCATCTGGACCTGTCAAGTTTTCTTGCTTCAAGTGAATAAATTGTCATCTTTTTGTTAAATACCTAGCATCCACTGAGCCTGTGAATGCAGAGATAAAGACAGAGAAAGAAGGCATGTAGACCTGTAATTCTAAGAAGGGCCATAAACATTCTGGTCACTTAACCCGGAAATACCAATTCACAGCTGAGCTGGGGACTGCACTTTCTCATGATCCCTTTTTTTTGGGGGGGGCAAGGTTTCTTTCTAAAAACAGATTCACTTTTTCCCCATGACAAATATGTGAGAGGTATGAAAGATACAAGTATACTTCATTCAGCCTTGCACTCTTTTGCATTCTCTTTGAAATCAACAAAAAGGCTCCACCTTCCTAAGCTACTTCAGGCATGTTTGCTCCCTCTCACTAAATACAACTTATTTTTGTTTTCTTTGTAACCGTCTAAAGTCCTCATTATACCATGCTGACTTCTAAATCATATGTAAATAACTGAGGTCACTGTCAAAAATCGAATGCTTAAAAACAGGTAAATTATTATCATGGGTGAATATGAGTCTTCAGAAGCCAATTTGATTTTTGCTTTTCCTGGGAACAGTGTCATGAATTCATACTGGTACAAACCTGAGCAGCACCAATTTAACACTTTATGCCCTCTGCAGCTATCTAAGAAGGCTGCCTGCATGTACTGTGCATCATCATTCAACTGCTTAGTACTCAAGCTGGTTTTCTGAATGAGTGCCTGTCGTAGTAGAATTGGTTCCAATAAAATTGAAAACACTATAATTGAAAATTTCTTTTAAGCCTTAACTTACAGATTGCTCCTTCAATTTTTTATGATATTATTAGTATCATACACTGTCACTCCACTGCCATATTTCGTGGATAGTTCATAGATAATCAGGTCTTTCACAAGTCTAAAGTGCATTTCAGTAAATTCACTTCAGTAAATTCTTGCATTTCCTTCTCATAAATAAAGAACTCAGTAAGTGATTGGTAAAGAGCTTGTAAAATCTAAAATATTATGAACTGCAAAGTTTGATAATTCTGTAGAAACCAATCAAATGGAGCACTAGCATTCTCATTCCACTAGGAGATGTTGAGGGCTACAGTTAACGCATTCTACATCTTGCCTTTGGCTTCCTTACATGGCCTCTTGAGCACACAGCCTCGAGCCTTTGGGATGCATTCCATCCTCTTTTTGCTCATCATCTGTGCCTCAGGGGCACACAGCCACCAAACCAGACAAAACCCCCTGAGCCTCCCCAGCCTCCAGCAGGGAAAGGCAACAGCTAGGCCCTGGATGTACTCCTTCTGTCCCAAAGAAAGCTAGAAAGATGAGATGTCATGCAGCAAAGACAGAGGATATGACTCCACCATCAGGAAAAGAAGGGAAAAGTACAAAGGCTCAAAAGGGAAAAAAAGAGTTTTCATTTTGTGCCCATTAATCATTTAGACAACTGTACAGGTCCACAACACATACACAAGCAAACCCATAGAGTGCTGATTGCAGCATTTGTTCTTTACATATAACTAACCGTTGCTTTGCAAATTGGTTCCTCTGATATATTTCGCCATAAATAATCTGTTTGAAGTAAATATTAGATACACTATATGGGCTGCTCCCCACTATCTTTTTTGTATATTGCCACTGCACAAAGAGAATTTGATTGACAAAATAACACACTGATATAAAACAGGCAGAAATGCCATGTCATAAATCACAACAGAAAGAAAAGAGATTATCAAACAACTAAATAATGCAACCCACAGCAAAACATACCAGTAAATCATACAAAGCAGGGTAAATTAGATAACACTGTCCATATACAATTACACCAGTTGGCTCCCACAACAGCCTTTAAATGTGACATGTTATTTGACATGTACGCAATTAGGGCTTAAAATCAATTTTTTTCTATTCCATTTAAAATAAAAAATGTACTATTTCAAAATCAAATGCTACCTTTTTAGTCAAGATGGACAAGAAATAGTATCAGGTTAGCAGCAGCATCTCAGCAGCATAATGCAAGGCAGAAAAGGATGGCTTCCTTGAATGCTGTGAAAGACCAGATCTCAGATCATTATTCAAGCACCCTATTCATGCTTATTTATTATTCCAACCCTTTTCCTCCCATACAGGGCTTATTGTAAAATCAGGACCCATTGAAAAGTAAAAACCCTAAAGCATGATTATATGGATGACACATAAAATATCAAAGAAGGTTTAGCTCTTTCCAGGTAGATGTGCGCTGTTAGAGAGCCGTAGCATCTCTAGTGTTCAGCCCATGGAAAAGTGACAGAAGTGACACCCTGGTACAGCCCTGGGAGGAGGAACATTGCTGATGTGATGCTTCAGGGCTGTCAGATTCAAATACTTTCTCTGCCACTGTACTTTAATTAGAAAACGCAAAGCAGCAGTGCTTTGTTTCTTTACCCGTTTAGACAAGCATTAGAAACTTTGACTGGTTTGAGTGTAAGTTTGAGAATGAAGGCCTTTAGAAAATTTTCAGTGTTCAGCATCACTAGGTGATAATTGCCAGGCTAGTCCCAGCCTCCTTGTGCTTTTTGGCTATCCACTGACACGTGGGCACATCAAATGGTTCCATGGCTCCAGGCTGACAGATGGGTGACATGATGTCACCTGAAGATCTGAGAGACATGTGGGTACAGGTAAGTAGCCTAGGTTTTTGGCTTTTCCTCACTTTCACCTGCTGTCTTTCCAGCCAGAGAGAGAACCTTTCACTGTCCATGTTCACAATCTGCTTGCATGGCTCTTCCAAAAGTAGTTCATTCCCTCTTCCCTGGCTGCTCTGTCTCCTCCTGACTCCACTCCAGTTACAACTGCTGAGACACCCTGTGCCTAAGGAGAGGAAGGTGGACAAACGTGCTTACAGAAGGAGCTGACAGTAGGTAGCAGACCATGCAAAAAAACAAGGGGTCTGCAAAGGTTCCTGAGCTGCAAGGAGCCACAAACCCAGTTTTAGACCCCAATCTCTGTGGAGTTTATGTTCTAGAGGCACATTGTTATATCCATACTGTGCTGTGGCATGCAGCAGACTGGTGGCCCAGCTAGTCATAAGCAAGTTCAACTTGGTGATATCTTCCTGTGCTTTCCCAGAGATGGATTTGCTGCACAGCCCTGGAGAAGATAGGTAACTTTTATCTCAAATTCTTGAGTTGCATTTTTCCTCATTTTTACCTCTCCAGCAATCATCTTCTGGCCAGATTCTCCCTGTTTATCCAAAGCAGGCTGTGCTGACAAAACTACAATTCTGACAGTTTGAGGAATCCATTTGAATCATTAGCATAAAGTCAGCATCATTCTGCCCTGATGGTTTTAAAAAAGGTAAAAAGGAAGCAGTTTACAGTTTCCACAAAAATTTTTCCCCAGGTCATCATGAAACTTTTGGCTCACATGAGGAATCAAATATAATACATTACACCTGAAGAGAGCCCCCAAAAATGAGATCATGGCACAAGGTAGAAACCCAGGGAAATGTTAAACATCACAAGTAAATAAAAATGGGAGGGTTTGCCATTCATTCTTCCTTCCTTTTCTGTATCTGTCTTGTCTCTGAGTAGGGGGGCTGCTCCATCAGGAATTGGCTTTATTTTATGATCACACAATACTTGCTTATTAGATACAAATAGAATAAGTTTGAACTAAACATAATAACTCTTCACTCTTTTATTCCTATAGAGAACATGAAATCTCAGGAAACTATAATTACTGAAACAAACTGTCCTGCAGTGGTGGCTGTAATCAGGATCATACTTTGTGGGCACCATGTAGGTATTACAGTGGCTTCCTCTAGAATGCTTCTGTGCACCATCCTGTTGGCATTAATGCTGGGCTGTGGAATCAGAGATAAAATGAATTCTAGTGATGAGTGATAAAGCAATTCCTTACTGCCTTTCCTTTCATTCTATGTATGATTAAAAAAATGTTGTCTTTTTAGAGAAAGCTCTTTCTGTATCCTTTTAATCATGTTCATACAATACACTTGATTGCAAAGGACAAATATTCTGGAGAGTCCTCATTTCAAACTCTTGATTTCTGATGTTGCAAACAAATTATTTTCCTGGAAAATCATACTAAAACTTTAAAAATCACACCTTTTGAGGGTGGTTTTCCTAGATACACAGGAAGCAATTAAATCTCACCACATTTCTCTTACTTTCTCTTTGAGGCCTGCCAATTCCAACCACATGCAAGACCTAACTATGCCTTAGTAAACGTGGTGGAACCACCAGATGTTCTTGCAAGTCACTGGGTGTGATGGGGAAAGGTTTTTCTCAGCTTGCCTGTGGCAGGGAAGGAGGATGCAGGGGAGACCCAGAAAAATTCAGCTGCTCCCAGTAACGCGTCCCCTGAGTTGCTCAGCCTAATTTTATTTTTGCAGAGGACAAGCACGCCGCCTCGGACGGCAGAAACGTTCCAGCATAGCCTTTAACTGGGGGACAGTGCTTGGAAATCCCGTTTGCACCCTGCGCTGTGCCCGGTGCCCAAGGAGGGCGGCGGGCCGGGGGCTCCCGCGGCTCCCGAGGGTCGGGAGAGCCCCGAGCCGCCCGCATGGCCTGTCCGCGGGCCGAGGGCCCCCTCTGCTGCCTTCCTGAGGGAAACAGCGAGCTTCCCCCTCTGCGGCCTTCCTGCGGGACACAGCGAGCTTCCCCCTGTGCGGCCTTCCTGAGGGAAACAGCGAGCCTCCCCCCTGCTGCCTTCCTGAGGGAAACAGCGAGCTTCCCCCTCTGCGGCCTTCCTGCGGGACACAGCGAGCTTCCCGGGAAAGGAGCGCTCCCGCACACGGCCGGCGGCGCTGCCTCAGGACAGCGGCCGGGGACTCGCCTCTCGCCTGCTGGGGATGGCCGAAGGAAGGTTTGGCCTCTCTCCCGCGCGGGTGAGTGGGAATAAAGAGGTGATTAGGGCACCTCACAGGATATTTCCACCTCCTGTGCCCGCAGCTGCCCGTGCCTCAGTCTGATGCTCTGTCATATGAGGTGGCTGGGTATTTTTCCTCCCCCTTCGTAGCTGCTGCTACAAAGGCCTGAATGTGAAAACACATATGGCACTCTTCATGTGTAGGCAATACCTTTCCTCAGCTATGAAAAAACAGGCAGTTTTGCAGTCCTTATTTATGGTGTTAGCAGTAAGTCAATATACCATACGATCAATACACAATCAATTTTCATAACTGGAGGCAGACAGAAGGGCAGCACTCAGCAGTCATCCTCCCAGTGCTGAAGTGACGAATGACTATGTGGCAGTTCTGCTCATAAAACACTCCTGGTGGATCACATAAAAGATCAAGTCATCTATTTAATGCATGAGAAGGGACACTGATCTTACCACACTAAACCAGTTCTGGGCCAGTCTACCTTCAGCGTTCTGATTGCAGCTGTATTTACTCAAGGAGTCACACAGCTTCTCATTGAACCTCCTTGGTTTGTTACTGTCCTTTTGATAAGTTTATCTGCTTTCAGTCTCTGCCTGGGCATTTTATTGCTCCTGACTGCAGTTAGGAAACCCACAGAAAGGGTTCAGATAAGGTCTTACCAAATATATATGGAAATGCACCCACTTCTCACTTTTACTCTTTGATTGGCAGCTGCAGACAGTCATTGCTGTAGGAATCTCAGAGACGGACAGGAATTAAGAGTTCATCATACCACATAGCAAAAGAGCAAAAGCAGAGAGGATCCAAACTCAGGTAAAGAAAAAACATCACATTACAGAATACCCTCACCTCTCTGTCTCCTAGGGGCCACTCCAGATATTCTCTGGGTTTTACCAAGTGTGCTTCTTAAGCCTGATGCATTCATATAAGTGCAGCAAGCATAACTGGAGAGACAGCCCCATCTGACTCAAAGTATGACAAACAAGCTTGTGAAGTCTTGTGGTCATTGCATAAGCTGAAACAGAGCTGAGAATATGTTGTGAGAGAAGTTGTTACTATTCTCATGTCTTTTTTAGGTACCAATGAAAGAGAAAAGATGTTTTAGATTGGGTCAGCTGTAATAAATACATGGGTTGTCAGGTACGGGTGCAAAAAAACAGCCTTTAAAAAATTGTGGTCCTCCAAACTGATTCCCCTATAACTAGTGGACATGCACCAATTCTTCTGGCTAGGAGAAGAAATGAAACCTCAAGAAGAAGACTGCCTTTTCCTCTATGGCTAAAAAGGCTGTTTTCCTGCCTGAGAAAGAGGAGGGTTTTTTTCCAAAACAGGTTTCCTTTTCAGTCATAGACAATAAAAACATTCTACTTCTCCTGAGATCCTTTGTGGTTTTCATTTTGTAATAGGTTTGGTTCCATGCTTAAAAATGCTCTGATAAAGGTGATAAATTTGGGTGTCACTTGTCTCTGAACCAGACTGAAAGCAGAAAAGCAAGTTCATCTCCAGCAGAGGCCAGTGCACATTTCAAAATAAAGCATCTTGCCAAAGTATGTTTCAGAGACCTGTACAGGCATGTTTCTTGAAGTGCTCTCAGCACTCGCTTGCACCAGGCACAGTACTAACATGTGGCACTACCCCTCAGTGCCCTGTTCATCATTTCATAGTCCTCTCTGCCAACTTCTCTCTTTTTCTGCAGTTCTACTTCACAGTTTCTTTTCTGACACCAAGTTTTGTATTTGTCAGTGCATAAATAGAACCAGGATTGTAAAAATATTCTGCTTGGCAGCCAGGCTTGGCAGTTCCAATCAATTAGGGCTGGAAGTCATGATGGGATGGAGAAGGCAGCCCAGGCCCAGCGTGTATAAATGTTCTCATGGCCCAAAAATTCTCTTGGCAACCCCAGCCCCAAGCGATTCAGTCCGCTTAAATTACTGTGCTTTCCAGTGTGCCTGTGCTGGTCGACTTTGTTTGCCTCATACTTCTCGGGTTAGTGATAGCTCAAGGATTGTTTCTGTGGTGCTGACAAAGCATCTCCTTACCTTGGGCCTGAGGGTAAGAGAGGTGGTTGACAGATCTCTGGTGAGCATTCCTTGTGGCTCTGTAAGGGCGTCCTGAGGCATAAGATAGCAGTGGAACTGCAGAAGTGCACAGCTTTCTGCGCTGCTTTCTGTGGCTATGGTCAGTCTTCACAAAAATGGAGAAGGTGGCACTTCCAGCTCAGCTCCACTTGCAATCTGTTCAGCTTCTGCAGTGCAGCCCAGACAAGCCACAGAGAAAAGCCCTGTAGGATTTATAATAGAAGAAAGTAACAGTGGTAGTGGTCCAGCCAGCAACTTACTCTTACACAATTGCTAGCACAGATTTTAGTGGCATGTAGTGCAGCACACGGTAAACTAAAATAGTCATTCCTCAGATCTGTGCTGGTATCTATCTATCTATCTATCTATCTATCTATCTATCTATCTATCTATCTATCAAGATAACTTAACTATATCTTTACTTACATGCCTTCTACATGCCTTCAGCCACAGGGATAAACAGTGTTTCCAGTGGCTATGTGTCTGTCCACAGCTGAGTGCATGCAACACAGAACTCTGATAGCTCATCTCAGCTGTCAGGCAGAGCAACAGGGAGAAGCTAGGACCAAAACCAACTGTGTTACCACTGCAGCTATGGATTCCTTTGATTCACTTGGCAGCTGATGCACCTTGCCAGATATAGGTTCAGTTTCTCCCATGGGTACTGCCTTATCTGATACCAGCTCTTGCTGGTGAAGCAGAGTTTAGTAGTGATTCAGTCAAGAACAGAAGAACTCAAATTCATCAGTTGGCTCAACAAAGAGTTAGGTTTGAATTTAACATGGTCTATGTCCAATAAGAAAATGAAAGCATTGGCTGTCAAATTTCTGCCTGTGCTGCAGCCAGTGGGTACCTGTGTGCAGCACTGACTGTATGCTGTATACACAGATCTATGTGTGTTCCACACTCACTATAATAGCTGCATCTTTCTATTAGATCCTAAAATGTAAGTTTTGGAAAACCATTCTGCTGGAAAAGGTGCTCTGGTTTCAGCAGCAGTCTTTGCTGAAATGGTGGTTCAGACACTGCTCTTGTGGGCAGACTAGTCTCAAGTTATGGGATCGGCCAGATGTGACTGCGTCCTGATCTTCAGCTCTCTTTCTCAATCTGGTAATTTCAGACAGGCCTTCTCTGCTCTCAGTATAGTTCCTAGAGTTTCCCCCTCCAACAAGGCCAAAATTATAACCATGGTATTCAGGCAACAGATTCAGATAATCTCTCAGATTAACTGCAATGGGAGTTCATCGTCTTGGTTGCTGGCTGCTAACTGCAGGCTACCTTGTGGCCATCTCTTGTGAAAATTCTTATCAGACTTGTTCAGTGGAGTGAAGTATTTTCCCAGTTTAGCTTCTTGCCCTCAGAAAACATGCTTGAAATTATTATTTTTTTTTTAACTCTGGTACTCTTTGTGTTAAACCTTTTGGCCTACTCTTAACTTCTTTTCTCCTGTAAAGGAAGTCTACTTTGTGTCCTTGTACTGTGAGTGTTCAAGTTCTCTCTTAGGCCCTGTTTAAGCTTTGTTAAACCCTGTATTGCTTACTTACCCAACAAATACACAGGCTTCATTTACCTTTTACAGTAACCAAAACTGAAATTATTGATTACCTGTTTCCTTCAGGACACGGTGTTAAACTGCTTCAGTTCCAAACTAGAGAAACTGCACACAGCAGAAAATCCCACAGAAAATGTAAAAAGGTCAGTAGTGCATTTGATGACATGAGTGCTTATGAAGCCACATAATTCATCATTTGTTACTGCAGAACTTGTTCCTAGGGGGATTAACATTTGCCAATAAATATACCATATGCTGGATTCTGCATGGAGATTTTTTAAGCTACTTTACCAAGTCATTATGGATCTCCCATGACAACTATGACTAAAATGGGCCAAACCCACCAGGGTTCCCTAGACCAGTGAAGCATGTAGGTTAAAGGATGAAGTCATGTCTCATTCGTGTACCAATTCTTCAGTGAGACGTTTACAATTAAATAGTTTGGTTGTGACTTGTCTTTTGGGCAGAACTATTACTCCTCTGTGAGGTTGTGGATTTAACCCTTCCTTCTCCCCAGAAGAAGAATGGAGAAAGAACACAGACAAAAGTAAAGTACAGTTTGAATAGCTATTAGTGTCTGGTGAGGTTTAGATTCCAACAAGAATTGTGGATATGGAAGAGAGGCTATAAGTAATCTCCTATTACAATTAAACTGTAATTTATTTTCTAAGTCAAAGGACCAAATGAAAGAAATACAACTAGTTTTTAGAAGTTGGTCTCTCATAGGAACCTCTTATATGTTCCACTTTCATGCTGTCATGGTCCTTCCTTTGCAAAGTTGCCTGAAACTGCAGAGAGAGAAAATGGGCTTTCCAGCAACTGCGGCAGGAAGCTCTGCGAGACAGACACAGGCATGAGCTCACTCACGCTCTGTGGCTGCTTGTACCAACCAGCTGAGAAAAATCCTTTTGCAGATGGTGAAAAAGCATCAAATTGCTTCTTTGGATCTCAGCTATCTTCCTGACTCCTGTGCCAAAATAGTTAATATTTCCGCTGCCTCCCTTCAGCCTCTCCCGTGTTACGCTGTGCCAGTAAATGAAACAATGGCCCTTTAAAACACACAACCTGCCTTTGTGCGTGTGCAGACTCAAGTGCTCACACCAAACGTGTTTGCTTTTGACGTAAAAACACTATATATACACACCCAACACTGCATGTGCTGAACTAAAACCTAAATCACGTCACCGGAGACAAATTCTTTGAAGAATTAAGTATGACTAGGGGCAGGTCCACAGCATGTGAGAAACTCTGAAGACCTCTGGAGATGAAAGACATTACTTAATTTTAAACACTGGGAAAAATTCCCAGTATAGCTGGAAATTAATGACAATATTCCCAAGGAACTTCATTAGAAGGAATATTTGGCTCATGTGACATAGTACAGATGGTTAAATTTTATCATGATGGATACTGTGTAAATGACTAAATAAAGGAGGAAAACACATGATGAAATAAAAACAATAGCAGTATATATTTTCTGAAGTGTTCTTAAAATGGGTGCTCAAAATAGATGTAACTCTAGACTTTGCTTTTGTGAAAAAGTCTTTCCCCTGTTTTAAGTTTCTGTTTGCAAGAACACAGAGATTTCCTAAAGCAAACCATGCATAAGTAGAGTAAATTCCAGTCAGGTAATATTCATGTGAATGCATGTCCTACCTGTAGAAGTATATATGGCTTCTTTTCTCTGGCCACTGTACCAGTGCAAGCTTGACATATCTGAGAGGAAGCAGAACAAGAGAACAGTCTGTGTCTGCTTATCTATTTCAGCTTATTTTTAAATGTAAAAAACTTTCAGTAAAGCCAAATGCCAGAAATTAACAACCAGGTAATCCCGTTGGCCTGTCTGATCAAGAAATGACATTATTTCAGTGCTACAAAGGAAATGGTTCATAGAACTGGCAAGTGGGACACTTTTTCCACAGTAAATTTAAGACAGTTGCAATGGCCAAAATTAGCCAAGGCCACAGCCATACATGAAGGCACTATTTTGAACAGAAAAGCCCATTCAGTGTCTTTCCTTCTTCTCCCCTGTTCTTCAAATAACTTTTCATACCACTGTGTTTGAACAGATAAAAGCTGTTTGCACTTGATAACATAAAATGAGCGCTGTGTAAGCAATCCATTCCTGCAGCAATCATGGGTGGTGCACAGAAGAAATGATAGATTTTCTGTGTGTGTTTTGAAAGACAGAATACTTGAGAGCCCCCATTATCCTGACCGTTTCAGAATGGTTTTGCTCCAACACATGTCAGGGAAATGACACTGAATGGGCTTTCAGGGAAAAACTGTCTGACAGCCCAACTACTTGCAAATCATTAAGTTGCCAGTTTTTTCTTTCCTATCAATAAAGTAAGATAGAAAGCAGAATGAAGTAATTTAGCCACATAGGCAGTTAGCAAATGCAAGTTCTTGAGAGCAGAGGATGTTGATTAGCCATGGGACCTGTGAGAAGCCATCTCATCCAGGTAATTATGAGGCCTCTGAGACCTGCTGGTCTATTGCCTGGAGCAGTACTATGATTTTTGGCTGCTAGATTTTTTCCAACAGTCATTGCTACAGCCACTGTAGACTTCTAAATCATTATTTTGGCTGATGAAACAGTAAAGGCTTGAGTTCATCATCCACAGGATGATCTCACTGTTCTGCAGGTGTCAAGCAGAGATCGTCTCTGCTGTCTTCTCAGCCTTGTTGTAACACAGGTTAATTACAAGAAATGTGGCCATAAAAGAGAATGTACTTCTCAGTATTCTCACCACCAAAACTTACAACACATTAAGAAGTTTGAAATAATTAAATATCATTGTAGACATGTCTTTTTTAGAAACAACAAGTTCCCGCTGGGGTGAAAATGGGGTCTCAAACACTCCTTTTGTTCTCTCTCAACAAGGCAGCACCCCAAAATGCACATATGCACATGCTTCTGTGCTGATTTCGTTAAACCATTTGTGTTTACATATGTATTTTATTAATTTAGAATAAAACAAAATGATTACTTGTAAGTCTGCCTATATTCAGAAATATTTTGTCCAGAGGTATTACGAAAGTTACTCATCTGTCACATGCATGTCTGTCCAAAAGAACACAGAGCACAGAGTGAAGTCTCATTATTATTCCTATCTGTCACTGTTTTGGAAACTTGCATAATCTCATGCTACCTTTACCTTGAGCACTGCCTGCCACTTTCAGCACTATCTGGAAATGTTACACGCTCTGTCTCCCTCTGGTGATCAGCGAGGCCACAGGGCAGCCAGCATCCCTGTGATGTGTTTCTGTGGTCTGCACACAGAGCACTGTCCATTTGCCACCCAAAATCCTAACTACTGCATGCAGATAATATCTGCATTCTTACCCACATACCTTCTATTTTAACAGCTTTGTTCCTGCATTTTGCCGACAGTTTGCTGAAAAGTGTTTCTGTAGTACTTTAGTGCCTGAAGCTAGAGAAAAATGTTAGATTTATGCTTTAAAACCTGGAGCGTGCTGCACTCCGTGTTGCATAACAAAAAGCATCTGGAATACAGAAAACAATACTCTGAGGATAGTTACTAATTGGATAATCATACTAATGATTTTGCAGATACTGAGTTTCAAATAGAATTCCAATGCAAATGGTTTGAACTTGTCTCCTGAAAAGTTTGTATCTAAAATCTTTCCAAGGCATGTTGAATCAAGTTCAAAATATATCATTAGGAGAACTGTGGCTCCTAAAGAGACTTTTATGTGAAATATTTCTTACGGATCTCCCTTTGCCTGGCACAACATACTTTCAGTTCTTCGAAGTTACTGTTATTCTTAATAGGCAATGTTTGACTGACATATGTTTTGCTCCATAAATCTAGATGAAGATCATAAAATACCGGAGAAAACCTGTTAGTTTAACAGTAGCTGCCAAGTTATATTTTATGTTATACCTGTGTGACATCTTAAATTCTTCTGATGTGTATCTATATATTTACATATAAATATACATATAAAAAGAGTGTATATCTATTCACATACTTGGAGGACAAGGGCAGAAATGAAAAATCAATCTCTGTAGAAATGGATTTCTCCTGTTTCTGGAATTCCATACTGTCCTTACTGTCAGAACAGATTCATTCTTTTCCCCTACCTGACTTTATAGTGCTAAAGATATTGGCTTCCATCTGCTTCAAAAGGTGAAGTTACAGGAGAAGCGTGAGGGGCCTCGACTGCCAAGCACTTACCTAGCAATGTAAATTTCCATGTGGCTCAGATACTTTGGTTTTAGTCAAGTCCAAACTCTCTTTTCCTTAGTCTCTGCTGGACATGGTCCAGTCTTTGTCTTAAAGGCTGCTCAGACCAGATAACAGACATGTTAAACACACAGAATCTGGTCTAAAATGTTCACATGGAGGTGCAAGTCTCTCCTGTCTTTCAGGAGAAAGGCTGAAATAGGCATTGAAATAGCTCCCTAGAGATGCCTACTATTTGTAATGTGGCAAATTTCTGTGCCCAACAAAACCAGAAATTCCAAAAGAGTGAGTTCACTACTTTTCCAGTAGAGAATTTTCACAAACACAACCTCAAATTAAATCACATTCATTTCATGTCCAGGTGAATATTTTGTCTTTTTTACACTGCCTAATGAAATACATGCCATTTAATGTTAGTTTTAAAAGTGTAACAAAAAGCAAACTAGGAGACAGTCTGGGGTTTTTAATTGCTATGGCATAGAAAGGATTTTCTCCCTGTTTCAGCATATGCTTACCTTGCTTATATGAAGGCAGAAAAGGCTTTCAAGGTAAATATTTGCAATGGAATTTCTTTGTAGTAATCTTTGTTCTTAACTTCTTTTAATACTTTGAAATACTCCTTTTAATGCTTTAAAGCATTTACCCTCAGTATCAAAAGATTTGTGAAGACATATTGCTATTCTACTCAAAACTGGCAAAAATTATCCTCAGTGCTGACACTGGATGTCACTGGATGGCAGTTTTCTACCACAGAGTTGGAGTTGCTCAGAATATGTTTGTTTTCTACTCCGTACTGTAGAGGGAAAACAGCTTCAGAAAAGCCACTTAGGAGAGTATGCCCAGGAACATATCAGACAAACACATTCAAGACACCGAGGCATCCAAGTGACTTTTAGGTGAGACCAGTCAGCACTTTTGCCACAGTGCTGTTTGTACTATTTTAAAAGCAATGCATGTAAATTTATTTATTGCAAATGCATTCCCAGTGGAACCAGAAATTATAGGCTATAGATTTTGAGGATGTCTCTTTCTTCTGTTAAGATTTTAGGAAATCCAAGGACAATTGTGATCTAAAACATCATCTATAAGGGGTACACCAAGAATTTTCTCATTATCAAGTGTCTCAGAAAGTAGTTCACACAAATGCAGCTGCCTCAGACATGGTTTTGGGATTTAAATCTTCATGGTAAGAGGAAGTTTATTGTCTCCTCTAAGTCAACTGTCAGATGTCATGCTCCAGGAAATAAAAGAATTGGCTGATTTATTTACTTTTTTACTTGGTAAATAGAGGACCTGGAATAACATAGATCTAATCAGCATCCTACTGTGTATTGCCAAGTGAGGTCTTCGTGAGTAACATCAGTGAATTATCCCCTGACACCAGCAGGAAACAGTGAGCACTGCTGCATGAGGTACCCAAGAGAGCTTGTAGCACCTGTGGCAAGTTCAACAAGTGACATATTAAAACAATTCCCTCTGAAAAACGGAAAAAAACCTGTGAACAGCCTGTTTTACACACGCACTTTTATGGTGCAGCTCTCTTCTGCACAGGCCTTGCTCCCATTGCTAGGGAAGCAGGCAGCTCATGTACAGTATAACATGTAGACAACGAGACTCCCATAAAAAACCCTTTGCTTCTAGCTCCTGGTGCCTGGTGAAAAGTGGGCATTGCACTGAACAAAAGGATTTTATCTTAAAAGACCAGAAGAATATTTTAGAAGCTGTTACATTTGGGTAGACATTTTCAAGAAAGCCCAAAGTTAAGTCACTTAATTTAAATCCTTAGCAAACCTGTAGGTGAATCTTACCTGACCAGTGCTCTCAGTAAATAAATGCCATATCATGGAACACAGGCAGAATTATTGGTTATCTTGACAGTGCTATAAAAGTCACAAGGTGTGGAGACCTCACAGTTTTCCCTTTTAAGTTGATTCTTTAAGCGGAAAATCGCAGTAGAATTACAGACCCATTAAAGGAGGCCTGCCTAAAAGGGCTCTCAGGAGGTCATCCAGGTCCAGCTGCCTGCCTCATGGCATTTCTGATGGTTGTTGCTGGCATGTCATTTCAGACAGTTGCTTCTCCCACCTGTTCTTAAAATTCTCTGATTACGACTCTCTCCCATCTTCCCCCTGGCTATTGTTTCCAGTGCTATCATTACTAGTGGAAAATTTTACTAACACATGACCTCCATATCATTTGCTACAGTTCTATATTTACTGCTGCTTGTTCTGCCCCTAGTAGACAATGTGCAGACCAACAAGGAGGAGCATTATTTCCATCCTCCTTTTTAGCTGTGTACTGGAAGTCAGTGGTCTTAACATTTTCATGCAAACACATAGGTATATGGCCAGGCCACAGCTTTTTGAACTGCAAAGCCCCTGAAATTTGTCCCTAAGCTGCAGTTTTTCCACACCCTATCTAAATGTAAGGCTTATGCTCATGTTTGAACAGGAAAGAGGGCAAACTCCTTTTCCCTTCCCTTCACTTCCAGACCCACATGATTTTATTTTCTTGGAGCAGTATTGCCTTCTGAAAACAGAGATAAAAAGCTAGCTCTGTGTTCTAACAGCATCAGGATTTCTTATCAGTTTCCCAAATATACCCTGAATAATTATTTTCCTTCTTCCTGTACACTGCTTGCCAGTAAGCACACTGGCAAAACACCTAACTGTTAGAGTGGGAAAGGAAGTGACTCTGCAGCTGTCAAAAAATGTTCTCCAGGAAACAGATGGCTAGAGCTATTATTTACAGCTGACCATATATGTTAGACAAAAGCCGTCCACACTACAAAATCTGGAGTATCTGGAAAAGTGGTGATGCACTACTAAATGAGGTGCAAAGAGGATGGGTGGTTGGTGCTGTGTATGCAGCACAACTCTTCTTTATTGGAAGATGTTGTGTGGCATATTAAGGACCTACCTGCTTTCTCCTGTCTGAAGTCTCTGATACTTGGATCAAAGTTACATATTGAATAGCCATTATAATGAAGAAAAGATGGGTACAAAGAGTGAACAGTATGTCTGGTGTGTGCAAGAAGGTGATAGGGCAGTGATACTCTACAGAGGCAGAGGATGGACTGAGGGTAATCCCCTGCATGGGCTTTTACACTTGGGCATGGAGTGCTCACCCTAGTTCTATGTCTGAAAGATATTTTGGTTGCAGAGCAGGTGCTGTGCTTCTCCTGCACAACTGTTTGCTTAATTGCAACCTCAAAATGCAGAGAAAAAAAAAGTTATACAAAAGCTAACTACGTAACAGCCCATACTTGGGAACAGCTGTACAGTGGGAAAGACATTTCAGAACTTAGAATAGGAAATGAAATATATTTTGAGAAATTATTCCTACTATGTCATTGCAAAACCATTTCACGACAGACAATTAAGCCTTTTAGTTTGATGCTACAATTGCACTTTTAAAACAAATCTTTCTGTTGATTTTTTATTAAAATCAACAGGTTTTTAAAAGGTTAAGAAATATTTCAAGCCTATGAGGAGGTGAATTTTAGTCTACATGCCAACTTGTCTCACCTTTGAGATCCCTTCACTAATCCATTAATTCATACCTGGCATATGATGTGCTGACATTTTTACTTTAGTTTTGATTGTGTTGCATGATCATATTCTGATGTTTTTTGTGATGGTAGGTGATGAAACATGCAACAAATCAGCTCTCAGCATATTTCTGAGACAGTTACCATCTTGTTATAATAAGTGGATGTTGGAGTGGTTTTTTTACTGTTACGCTGTCAGTCATATTTTGTTATGCCATTAATCTTATGCCAGCTTGATGTTACAAAAAGGTTTCTGAGTGACAGTTACAGTGAAGCGAACATTAAATCCGAACTGTCTAACTAGTCTCTTCCATCCACTTCATACAACTATCCTGACTATAGTTTATTTATTAATACCTTATTAAACCAATGTATTTGACCTCTCACTTGGACACTGAAAGGCAGACAAATGGAGTATTATGAAAATGCTCCTTTACTAATGCAGAACAAAGCACAGCCTACCATTCTGCTAATGAAATTAAAGCACCATTCTTGCAGTTTTGATGCTGCATGTGCGTCCATATGCTGCTTGTCTCAAAGAACAAAAGAAATCAGTCCAAACCAGAACCAAAGAAATCAGTCAACCATGAAAAAATCACAAGGCTCTTAGCAAATTATTTTCATTTTTCAAAAAAGGAGTCAGAGATTACCTGAAATTGGGAATTCACTACAGTTCTCTGGCACTCTGTTTATCACCTTTGGTACAGAACTGCAGGATAAACACCAGGAGGCTTATGTTGACATCTTCTGGGTGAAAAGTTATACTTTGTGGTGTCCACAGGTACAGTTTTACTAGGACACACATTGGTTCATTAGCAGATTACTGACTTCTTGGATCAAAAACTTCTGAGTGGGTGGAGGAGGATCTTTTATGTAAGAGTTGTAATCAAAAGGGATTTATGTTCTTGCTAAAAGCTTTGGATAGGTGATATTTTCTGAAGATGTTTGATGGAAATTCGCTGATCATCTCTTCTGCCTCTAGGAAATGCTTATGCTTTGCTGACAGAAGCCTGACTTAGACTCACGCCAGAAGAGATATGCTTCAAGGATTATAAACTAAACAGGAGAAGTAACAGCACCTGGATTTTATAGCTGCTAAGGATACAAATACACAAAGCGCACAGGCATCAGCCAGCTGATCACAGAATCAGCATTTCTCTATAAGGCATGACATCAGATGTACCATGTGCAGGCTTTGGGGCCCTGGGTAGGAAAGAGACTACAAATAAGGAACAATAAAATCAGCAGTTTATACAACACAAGTTCATCTTAGGCCTTCCAGACACTACTTTTTATGCTTACATCAAGCTGGTCTCTCTTCTGCACCAGCTTGCCCCAAAACACCTTTCTGTTTCAATGTGCTCAGGAGCCATGAATATCTTTAACCACACATCCCAAACAGCTCCTGGCATCATATTATCTCTTCTAGTAATCTGCATTGCCCTAGCATACTTGCATTATGCAGCAGATTCTCCACATGCTGTATAAGAATACACTTTGTAAATTGCTACATTGCAGAGAGCAGATAACTTTTAAATCTTCAAGACTCTAGAGTAAGCAGTTTCTTATTTCCAGGATTTGACAATATTTACATCTTGATCTGCTTCAAATCCTTTCACTGAAATTCAGTTTTATCCCCTGCTTCAGCTAGGAACAACAGACTGTGGCAGACTTTACACATCCCCAGTCAGTCAAGATCATTCAGCAGGACTGCTGCTTCTGCCATTCACATGAACATGGTCAACTCTCTTCTTCTCTGCATTCTCAAAAATGCAGATTGCCAGTTTGTTTTAAGCCCCTCTATCAGACACAGAATTTCTCTTTTTTAATTCTCTTTCACCACTCTGGCAATTGCAGCACATATGTCTCTTCTCATTCTGCTTTCAGATTTTTCATATGCACACAGATGACAGGAGGCCCAGTTAGAGGTATTGCTGTTCCTGACTCACAGATATTTTTGGAAGTTTGGTTGTTTCTTTAAACAGGTCAGCTAGCGTGCGAGGTTTATCACTTTAGCTAAAAAATCAGAGTGCTGCCAAGTGGCAGATAAGAACTGTGGAAAGAATTTCTGAGTTTCATTTCCTCAAGTACAGACTTTTATTTTTTAATATTGTGTGGGTTTTGGAGTGGGTTTTTTGTGTGTATGTGTGTAGTGTGGCTTTTTTTTTTGTTTCGGTTATGTTGGGGGGTGGTTGTTTGTTTGTTTGGGGTTTGTTTGATTGTTTTCCTGATGTCTCAGCTGGCCCTGTATTTTTCCAGTAGTATTCTGTGCTTACCCAGGGTGTCTGGGGCATTCAGGCATCCTGGCCCTTGCAAGCTGTGTGGCATCACCCTGAAGATTGACACAAAAAAAGACATTTTATCACACCTAATTAAAGGCATCCAAATAGTAAGTAACTATTCCTATAGCTTTACTATCTCAGCTACCCTGTAGTAAGTAGGAAGGGATTAGCTAATTCTCCGGGCAAATATGACATATCTAATAGGCAGAATGAATCATAATCAGGAAGTTTTTCTCTCCTCACTGACCATAAATGAAGCCTAAAGAAAAGGCAAGAGAAACTGCACAGAAATCAACTGCATTTTACTTAATCAAAATCCTCATATGCCCACATTTTTTTTAGTTACTAGTTATGCATTTGCAGGAATTTAATTATCATAATTTTTTTAAAGATTATAATTTTTATGTGCCTGCCCACTACTGGGAGATTGGAGCTCAATGATCTATAAAAGTCCTGTCCAGCCCAAACCACTTCATGATTCTATGACTGTCTTTGTGACAAAGAAAAAATTTCCTTGGCAAACTTTCTTTGACTTCCCTGTGTTATATTAGAACAGTCAGCAAAACAAATCCTCATGACTTTGAATCTTTCTCAGAAAACTGTAGCAGTCTTCAAATGGAAATAAATCAACATATCAAAACAAAATAAAGCAAATGTATGCACACATATTTGCTATAAATAAATGTGACAAGTAAAGATTGCCTAGTAGTCTGCTTTTGGATGTTGTGCTGTAGGATGCATTTGAAGAATGTACTCATAGTCTACCAGAAACAAAGTGAATTAATTCATTTTCTCTGAAAAGTTAAAAGAACATTCATTAAAGGGATCATGACAGCTTTGAGAGAATGTGGATTAGAGTTTCAGCAGATTATGCAGTAACAGCTCAGCAAAGCTGAGCACACTGCCAGTGCTTGGCAAGTAGCAGTAATTGGTAATTTAAAACTGCATTTACACAGGTTTTAAAAAAATTTCTACATGTTTTAAAGCTGATAAAGGACTACTAAATATTAAAGCAACTTTTGACACAACTAATTGACTGAAATCCAGAAACTGGATTTGTCTAATTATCAAATGAACATCAAAAAGAACAAAAAAACCTTATAGCTCAAAAGAGGAAATGAATTACAGGAATATCTGCACTCAGAGTATCCTATTAACACCATCTTTATTTCCTTTTTACAAAAAATAGAAATAACAACAGACAAAACATACTAAAAAAACAATCAATGCTTTTGCCTTGATCTCACTGAGGAGCTGCTCAGGCAGAGTCCTGGATGAAACTTTGACAGTATATGCTGCTGACAAAGGGAAATAAAGATATATGACAATATATCCATGCAAGACACAAAGTACAAAACGTGTTCGGTGGCCTAACAAACATTTTGGAGGTTGCAAGTGTCATAACAATTTTCAAATTGTTACTTCTGCTCACCCATGCCTTTACACAGCACAGCTTACAAACAAGTTACATATACACATATATCATAAAAAAGATTTGTATATGGTATAACTGATACAAATTAAGGCATCCTAACAGCTGCTGTTTTGCTGGTGAGGGCTATGTCTCATATAAGTGTTTCAAAAGGCTATATTTCAGGTATTTCAAACAAAGTGAGACATCATGACATGTTTTACAGGAAGAATTCCTGCAGCTCTGGCTCTTCAACACTCTTTTGACTGTCAGATTTCTGGATTTTCCAGTTGATGTCATCATGCCTGGAGAAAAAAACAGAGAAAATTACTCAGTGGTAAAATTAAAAATATAAAGGGGTTGGCAATGTGTTTATTTACCCTGTTTTGTTTCACTTGTATGTATTCAAATCTGAATTAATCTTTCTCTCTGGGCTCATTTTCTAGACACATGCTAAAAAAAATACTTCTTAATATTGTGGATTTTTTCTGAGTTATAACTTCATTCTGAAATCAAACCTGAAAACCAATGGGATGATGAGAAGCTTTTTAAGTCACAGCACTAACTAGTGTGCTGTTGTCATGTTCTGGTAATAATGCAAAGAATATAAAAAAAAATTTCCTTGTACTTTAGAGGAAAGTATCACAATGATGGAAGGATCCACTACAATCAATATTAGACATATCCTATTGGTTTCTGACTCTGCCTGTAACAGAATTATCTTATCACAGTTAATATCATCAGAGAGAAATGAACCTCTCTATCTATTGTATAGGAGATTTGAATGAAGCTTGCCAATTAGAGTAGAAAAATTAAGCACAACATATCTGTAGCACTCATTTTCTTCACTTCCTTTCATATGCTCTTGCTCTGAATTCCCAGTATGTTCACCTTCTCTTCAATTAACCCTTCTAACTGATTGTTCACTAAGCATCTAATCCACAGCAATTTTCAAACCTGTTAAGAGCCTCAATTTTAGTTATTAGTACTGAAGAGCAAAACTCCTACAATACAACCATGACTAGCTGGTTTGCTGCTGTAAAGGACAGACACTAGAGTGAGACCAAGAGTGTGCATTAAGGAGTTTGCCCTTTAACTCATAAGCCTGACTCTTGTAAGCTAGAATAGCTTTATTTCAATCTACAACCATCACAAAGAATCAAACATTCCCAATAAACTTACACTTAGGATGGTTAATTAACCTGGTGGTCACTTCAGGGTTTAAGAAGCTGACCTCATGGTTTTGGGTCCTAATAAGAAATGCATGAGGGATCATTCTATTTTAAACCCCTCTTTATTCATCTTCATTACAGCTGTCACATACCCAAGGCAAGATCAAAAGGCACAGAATTGAGCCAGACCAGACAGATTTTGCAGAACTGAGTCTGAGGAGATAAAAGAGGAGCTTAACTCTGCCATTCCTACAATGTTGGCATTTCAGGTGCATTGCTGTTACCATAGCATTACCTGTGTATCTTTACTGAAGGATGCTTTATAGCGCCATGGGTGAGTTCCCCATGGAGAGGCTCACTAGGCCCACCAAAGAGCCCTTTGGCAACTCTACAGCTGCAGTGTGACCTCAAAGAAAATTTCTGGCTAATGCAGATGTCTCTAGGCAACAATACTGAACAGATATGCTTTTTACAACTGGAAAAAATGTATCACTAATATTGCAAGTTAGAAACCAAATTTCTAATTAAATTTCTAACAGATTCTAGTGCCCATATGGCCACTAATACATCCCCTGATGCAACAAGCAGTGACACGTGATCACAACATTTCACCAGAGAACAAATGTAAATCTTCTGTGACAAAGTTACTTTCACATTCATGTTATACTCTACTAGTATAGTTACTAGCTACTGGTTAGTAATTAGGTAATCGTTACTATTTTGTTGGACATAGAGATAAGCACTCTTTTTCTGGAGAATATATTTGAAGATGTAATTTATCCCTATTAGGCCTAGCAGTGGGATATGTATTAGCTTAGACCCACTTGCTGTTTTAGAAGCATGCCCATTTCACTATCAGACAGACATGATGATGGATTCTGCCCAGTGCCCCCAAGTAGGAAGCAATTTTTGCTGTTCATAGCTGTACCTATGTACAGGGTTTTATATTGATACGGTGAGTTACTGTTTATTTTAATGTAATGCAGATCTCAGATGACTCAAAGTGTGGGAAGGAACTGTTCATTCGCATACAGGTAAGATGGAAAAAGGCTACAAATATTTGCTTGGAGTTGTAATATGCAAAAATAATCCTTCCAAAAGAGGAAAAAGTATCCCAAACCATCTTACACATCCAAAATTTCCTTCAAGGCTTTAAGAAAAATAGAGTGTATCAAATTTAAATAGGCCACTAAGAAATTTTGCAGAGTCTTCTACTATTAAGCTGTGACCAACTTGAAAAAGTAAACTACAAACCCTTAATGTACTTTGGGGTACTTTGAATGAAAACAAAAATAAAAAAAAAAACCAAATGAAAAGAACAGAAGCTGAAAAAAAAGTGCTGGAAACTAGCTGGGAGGAATGCAATCTCACTGAAAGCAGATTTTGTATAATGACGTCAGATTTCAGAAAATGCTAATGAAATCCCCTATTATAAGGGTGTAGTGTCACAATGGGCCTGGGAGAGTGTTTAGAAATATAAATTCCCAATATAAAAATCTGTAAAGTTTTTAACCACCAAAGACTGTCCTGTTTTCCAAAAAAGTTCTTTATTTTTTTCAAAATAGTTCTGAAATGCTAATTATGTAGTGTCCCCAGACTATCCAGGGAAAATTCAAACAGTGTCCAGGAGGTTGTAATGCATACAATGGTGATGTTCTTTTAAGATTTAAATGTCACAACTACTGGGCATCATGTAGCTGACAAATGACAGGCACCCATTTTGCTATTCAAAAATCACAACATATGCTACAGGTCATTACAAAGGCTAACTTAGAAGTTCTGAGAACCTTCAGTCTGTGTCCTGATTTCTGAAAAGCAAAATACAACTCCCATTCTTTTGTGATGTTTGGAAATCTCATGCACAGACTTGGGCACACAGTTTGCCCACCTCCTGATTTGTGGGCACTGTAACACCTCCTCCAGCTGTGCCAGTTGTGCACTCTGCTCCTTGCTTCCCACTCTCTGGATCTCCAAGTGTCTGTGGTAATGGGGGCTTTAGGACATGGTGCCTGCACCAGCAGTGCCTGGAGGGATGGCCAAGAGCTCGTGCGCAGCCATCACCCTCCCAGCAAGGGACTCCACAGCCCTGCAGTGGCAGCCAGACATTCCCGTCCCTCATTTCTGGGAAAATGCCACACTGCCATTCTCACAAGAGCAGCATGCACGGCAAGTGACAAATTACAACAACTGCTTACACCTAGGAGATGGCTCTAACATAAGAATGAGATTAATCATTTTGTATTCCTCTACAGGCAGCTGGATGTTTTGACTGGAAGCTTCCCATTGATGCTCCCTCAGACTGCTGCTATCCAGTTTTCTGCACAAAAGTTTCCCTCTTTGTTTTCAGGAGAGAATGAAACCTCTTGGAAATCTTACAGTTTCTGGTTTCACATAAGCTGTGCCAATGGCTTCTGAACAAGACTCACATTTCCGTTACAGAAACAGAGTTTTTAAGTATGGGAAGGTCCTGGCAATAGAAAACTAGTGAATGGACCCCCCTTCCTTAATATATTAGATATTTAGAAAACACTAACTTGAAAGTTAGGAAACTTAGGGTCTTGAACAGCAGAATAACTAATTTCAAACTAACTTTACATCTCAGTTTAATAGAAAAAGAAAAAAGGAATTTGTGAGTGTTAAGAGTTAAATGCAAATGGCAGGTCATTTTTAGAAAGCATTTGCTTATAAAATAAACATTTTATCAACTGTTGTTTTTTCCAAAATATCTTTATGTAATTGAGGGACTGGTTTCCATCTGCCTGAATAATCTTGAGGGAACAGGACTAAATTAAGGAGTTTGAATACAGTCAGAGTTAATCTGATATTAAAAAGAGTTAAAAAACAGACTTAACTTCAAGGTCTAAGGGAAAATAAGGAAAATGTGTGAAAACAGAAGAGCACTTATTCTTAAAGTAAAGCATTCTGCTTCATGCTCTCTGTATTCTCTTTAGAGATGAACTGTGGTCTTTTTGCTCTTCTCATGAGAGGAAATTTAATTTCCATTCTCATCTGGTACTTGACTTTTATTCAACAGAGGCAGAACGCCCAGCCAAAGTCTGCTATATACCCTAGTGGATTTATGAGCATGAATACTTTCTGTACTTGCTTGGAACTGAAATCCTGTAGCCAGTTCAATGGTGACATCAGCAGAAATCCATCATAAATTTTTGCTTTTCTAGGAATTTAGATGTTCATCTACTTCCCCTCTTGTGAATCAATCAGTTTGAGTGCTTCAGTTACAATGTTAAAAAACACATACAA
The DNA here is from genome assembly GCF_028769735.1 of Zonotrichia leucophrys gambelii. Taxonomy (NCBI): domain Eukaryota; kingdom Metazoa; phylum Chordata; class Aves; order Passeriformes; family Passerellidae; genus Zonotrichia; species Zonotrichia leucophrys. The sequence continues at coordinate 66,835,656 of NC_088200.1, read as the reverse complement.
TTTGAGAAAAGAAGGCAACAGAGATGCTAAACATTACCAGGCAAAAGCACATACCAAGCATAGTTACACAGCTCTTCATTCAACGTGCTAGAAGAAAGACGGGTGTAGCTGAAGTAAGGATCCTGAAGAAGTACAACATCATAACAATTAAGAGCATGCACAGAGCTTCCCACATGCATAACATGGAAATTAACTAAAACATGCAGTCAGATAGCCACAGTAACATTTAAACAGATTTCCTTTTTGCACCTGAATTTGTTACCTCTTTGAGATATGTGCTGTGGTTCTTTGGGTTGGTATGAAAATTTATTCTTTCCACGGTTCTGATGCTGGCAGCAGTAAAATGCAAACATGGTCTCTTCACAGAACAAGCATTTTATACTGCAAGCATCAACACTGTTACAATTACCTCATACAATCCTTCAAATTTCTTAGGGAACTACAAAAAATGCTCATGGACCTGCAACCTATCAGAGCATCTTTCAAAACAGATAGTCTTATGAAATAAGTCTGTCACTATGAAATCTGTCTTCATAGTCCGTCACTATGAAATCTGAATCACCCATTAAAAAAAAAGGCATTGTGTTGTAAAATTACCTTGTTAAACTGGCTGTTCAACGAGATGGTGCATGTCTTTAAAGACTCAAATCAGTAGTTCATATTGTGATTCTAAGTCGACTAAGAAATGCAGTCCCACTTTTATTTAGCCCTTTAGGTCTCCTTTGAATTTTTCACTGTTTCATTTAATTTCATTTCAGTTTGCAACACCAATAGCTATCAATGGTCCAATAGCACCCACTAATATGGACTATTCACTATTTCCCAGTTCTTCTTTTCATTCTTTCTTTTGCCTCCTCTTTGCCTAAGATTTTCCTGTATTTTTCTCCCATTAACTTGTCATACTTTTTACAGTATATAATTCACTACTGCTGCCCCTCCTCCTATTAGCCTGCTTCATGTTTTTTTATTTTGAAATTATTGTTTTGCCTCATGTCTTTCCATCTACTGCTTCCCTCCCTGCCTGTCTTCCACAGCGGATTAAGACATCTACAATTCCCTCTCACTCATCTCTATTGTATCTCCAGATGCTCACACTTCACTCCACAAACATACTGCATCCACAGTATTTCCTACATCTGTCTCTTCTATTCAGTACAAAATCACAGAATCACAAAAGTAACTAGGTTGGAAAAGACCTTTGAGATCATCGAGTTCAACCTATGACCTAAAACCTTGAAAGATGCATTTGCTCCAAGTATTTTCTCCTCTCTTTTAAACAAGAGGACCAGTCTTTAAAGTGCACACAGCCCTCTTTCCCTTAGGTTCCCAGAAAAGGCACTCTGCTGTAGAGAGGGAAAGATCTGAACACAGTATGTTTTCTGACAGGCCAACCATAAGCTCTGGCACAAGAAGACTCTGTGCTATGAGTCCCTATGGCCAAGGAAGACTTACTGCTGACAGCTTCAACACTTAGGGTTGGCTGTAGCTCCCACAGAAGCATGAAACACCATTTCTGCAATATTTCCTGTTATTTTTCTTATTTGGTTGGCCTCACCAGTCTTTACTGGACAGGACTAGTCCTTCAGTTATTTACTCCTAAGAAAATGCATGGTTTCAAGACTGGCATTCTCATTGTATGTTTTGTCACTCACTGCAGCACCAAACATCATTTCCACGTGAATCACATCTCTGTGGAAAGCTTTCAACACAGAATATGGGAATCATGTGCCCTAAGAGCACAGACTCTATACATAAGCAATATCTGCCACTCCTTGGAAAATTCTTCCAAAACTGAAGTGGATGGGCTTTCTGTAGGTCAAATACAATAAAGTATTTGTGTGTATTGTTTTGCAATAGAAAGGCAGAAGGAAGAAGCTGTCACACTTATGCATTACTTAATAAGACAAGAAAAGAAAAGGCCCCTCCTTCTTTCAGTGTACTCACTGGCTTGTTTCTTCCTTTTGAGACAACTGCTGGATTTCCCTTGCTTTCTGTTGTCTTCCTTCCTAGTGAGGTAAAAGGCAGCGTTGAGGAGGTTTTGATGAGGTTTGCTGTTTGACAGTTGTTGTTGTTATTTTGGTTGCCACTCAGTGTCTCCATTATGGAGCGAAAGGCTCCAAAAGGCCTTTTCAGCTGGTCCCCTGCATGCTCCCCAGAGCTGGCTGGAGCCCGCACGACTCCTTTGCTCCGGTCTTTATCCTTTTCCTCATTCAGTTCTGATTCTGCTAGCTCCACCTGCACCACAGGCTCCTCAAAAGTTACTCGAAGTTTCAAATTTTGAGAGGTCCTGCGCTTTGAGGATGGGGACTTGAGAGCACTCTTTGGGCTGGTGGCAACCTTCTGGGCAGTAGCACTGTCAGTGCTGGATGGAGAGCTGTCTGCACAGAACTGGTTCTGAGGGACAGTGCCAGACTGATATGGGGCTTCATTATCCGCATCGCTGCTCTCCGAAGTGGGGGAAGGACTGTGGCCGTCCACAGACTTAGAGACCCTGATGCCAAAAGGGAAGCGCCGTCCTGCTGTGGAAGTGTGCTTCTTCAGCATCATGTTCAAACTCTCTGCGCTCTCAACACTCTCCACTATAGGCTGAGGCCTTGGTTTGTCAGTTCTTTTCACAGGGGTGTTCTTGTGGTCCTCAGAATTAGCTGAATCTGTATCAGACTCGCTGAGAGACCGCTGCATCAGCTGCCTCAGTCGGGCTAACTTCAACTCCCTTTTCTCTGGCAAAATCTTCTTCACGTTCTTGGAGGATGCATGAGCATCCTGAAATTCCAAAGTCAGCTTTTCCTGCATACAGACATTTTCAGAGATTTCCTTCCCCAGCAACTGGCGCAAGATTTTATCAGAGTCCTCATCTTTTATCTTAGCTCGAGCACGAGTAGATGTGCTCGTTCCCAAGCTGCCAAGAATCTGAATCCCATCTTGGGTGTTCAATTTACTTTTTGGGGGAGACAATTCATCTACTTCAGATGGTTTCCACTGGGGTTTGCCAGAAGCAGGAGATGATGGCAAGCTTAAAGAAAAAAAGAGGAAACATCACAGCAAAATTAAGGCATATCTAAAATGTGAAAGTGGCATTTCCAATATATGTGTCTGTCTTAGTTTATTGTTACTTATCCTTTTCATTGCTACTCATATGGAATTCATTACTGTGATGCCACAGCAAAGATTCCATAGAGAAGGATGTAATACTGTTTTTGCTTCTATGTAGAGTTTGAGTGCCTTCATTTTCTCTCACCAAAAAAAAAAAAAAAAAAACCAAAAACCAAACCTCCTTAAAATCAAAACTTAGAATGGCTATTCAAACATCAAATATGACTTTATGAGGAAAACTCTAGAGAAATTACTCCTATTTGTGAGAGTTGACATGAAAAAAAATCTCCACAAGGCCAAATGTCTACTATTCAAGTCACATCATAATACAAAAATAGCTTATTTTAGGTCGTGTTCAAGTACCACCTCTCTGCATAGCATTAATTTCATAAATCTAAACTGCATCTGGTATTAATAATAACAACCATACAAGACCTCATAAAAAATCCGGGCAATTTGCACTGAAAACCTTTTCAGATATGAAATATTGAAAAGCAAGAGAAAGGTGACATGAATGTATTTCATACTAATAGAATAATAAATTAAATTTAGAACTCCAACTCTTTTACAGAAAGAAACAGCAATTTCAACAATGCTTGATTTGTGAAGAATGTAAATTGCAGAGACCTTTTCTTTTCCCGTGACATATGCTAGAGCTCATAACACTTCACATTCCTACTTTAAACCACTTTTCCTCTAAGCAAGGACAAGGTGACAAAATTTAGGTTCTTGTGAGGTTGGTAAGCACTTCCTGCTCTGATGAGTCCGTAGTTCTCACAGTGTAAAAAACTCACATGCCTATACTAAACACCAAATTTTCGATTAATTTTATGCCTTTTTTTTTTTTCTTGAGGCAAACCTAAACACTCTGAAGAACATGCATTTATCTACAGTGCACATTCCTAATAAAAGGGATATGTTCTCTTAGATCTGCTACTGCCTCCTTGGATGATGAAAATATCTACAAGTGAGTTCGAACTAGAAGGAAAAGTAGTAGCCAAGTATGAAATAAAATAAATAGAGTGTAATTTTCAGACTCGGTGACTTAACCAAAATGAAGTTGAAGCCTATCCTTTTACAGGAATAATGAATGATGAGGGATTTGCTTTCACCTGATCTTATCTGGTACTGAAAGTAAAACAGTCTTGGTGCACACCAGAACTCAGATGAGAGACCACTTGGAAAGATCAGGCAGCAAAAATCACAGAAATCAAATGAGCTGGAAAACAGCTTTGGGTCCCATTGTCCCTGTTAACCTGGCACACAGGGAAGACAAAGATTCCTAAAAAAAGGCAACCCACCCTTTTTCCAGTGTAGTTTTCTACTTCAGCAGGAGTTCAGAGCTTACAGCCCTTTCCTAGCTGAAGTTCCTTTACACAAATGCGTCTCCAACCCTAAAGTCTTTGTTATCTACAACTGAAATTGTTTGCACTTTGTCTGAAATAGTGACACATGAAATTCAGGGCCATGGAGCACTTGTACAGGAAAATGCTCAGAATTCTGTGCGAATTGAAAAAAAGCAGTCACTGACTCTACAAGTTCATACTTGATGACCACAGCTCTGAATGTCAATGGCTGCAAAAGCTTTTATGCCAGCTTTACATTTTCACACACATGCAGCCCCCTAACAACTCTGAAATAGGGAAAGCACTGTATATGGCTTCCAGAGAGGAAAATAGATTAAAAAATAAGGATAAACCAAGCTCTATTTGCATGTGAGTTTATTTCTTTCAAAATCATCTTCAGATTACTGTAAGAGTGAGGTCATGCTTGCTTCATCTGCTTCCATGCAGATCTCTCACTGTCAGAGAGACCCAGTCCTCGGTCTCCCTCTTCAATGTCTGAAACTTGTGTTTCTTTCTGTGACTTCTGATAGGATATGTAAACAATAGCTTCCAGAAATTTGACTTTTTATACAATCTAGAGCAGGTCAAATATTTAATGAGTATAAGGAACCATATTAATAAGAAAGCACGGTTTTTTGGTAACTTTTTATAACTTACTGCTAAAAGTAATGTATGAACAAAACATCAACCTTTACATCTTTCCTAGAGCTTCTAGGATCTTCTGCTGTTCATCTAATTCAAAACATACTACATTCCACTGTAAAATTGGCTTTCTCTCTATTGAAAAGCAAGGACTATTTAGTTTATACTCAGGAATTTCCAATATTTATCAGCATTACTTACTGTCAAACTCTAGCTCAGCTTCAAGTCCACGAGGTAGCCCCACATTTTCCTTACAGAACACATCTACTATTTAGCCAGATCACAGCTTCTCCTGATAACTGGTATATTATGAAAATGTGCAAATCCAGGCTGCAGTACAGTTCCAGTCACCTTACCTTGGGGATGTGGGCAGTGACTTGCCCTCTGACCGCTGGGCTTCTAAAAGCTGCTGGAGCTGGTTCTGTAATGTCACACGTTCCACAGTCTGCCTGCGAGAAGATGTAAGACTGTTTACCTCAAACTGTAAAACTGACTAACTTACATAAGTAAGTTACAGGAAAACTGATACTACCCTTTGAATTAAAGAAAGAAGTCCCCTTCACCTGTACTTTATATAATAAATAGAGAACTTGTAAATATGAACATAGTTTGTGCTTCTGTCTGAATTTCTGTTGACGTTTTGTGATCACTGTAAAAGAATAACTGAGAAAAACTTATTTGTCAGATTCAATTATTATACTCCATATAAGGACAAGCATATGATTATTAAGCACCAGTGAATTTAAACTGACTCACAGAGACAAAAATATGATAAACTTAGGGCATTTGTTTCTTACTTGCTCATGGAAAAGAACAGAAAGCACACAGATTAAGCAGTCACTTCGTACGTTCGGTGGATGGCCTTCATCATCTGAGCAACAGCTCAGGAAACTGCTCTCTCCCTTTCTATTTGCAAACAAGCTCAGAGAAAAGTTTCTGCCCACTGGAAAGGATTGGTCCAAACTACAGCTGCAGGATGGAGTTGGCTGTTTGATGTTTGTACCACATCTGCTTGTTGTGCAACCTTTTAAAGGTCCTACCTGGGCTCTGCATCCACCTTATCCCTGCACTGTACCTACCCAAGTGTATCACTTTCAGCGTGGTGTTCTGATCTACACTGTTTTTCAGATAAAAAACTGCAATAGTACCTAAAAATTGTTAATGAGAGTGATATCCACACAAACTCCATTTTCCATTAGTCACCTGCAAACACATCTGCTTGTCCTGCAACATACCTATTTTCCTTGGATGGTCTCAGTTGAGCATTATAACCTACAAACCCTCAAGTACAAGAATGGCAGATTAATTTGCACAAAAAGATCATCTTTTTCCTGCTTCCATACAATTCAGACATTCCATTCTTACACCAGAATACCCCTTTTTGTTGACCACCACAGGTAACATCTGTTTAGTGATCTGTAATTTACAATGCATCTAAACACTGCACAGAGAGAATTATTTGAAAACTTATAGAAAATTAGAGATTTGGAGGTTTTTATTCCCTGGTCCTGACCAAATAACCATGGGAAAATTACTTTTTATCGTGTTTCCCCAGGCTCTGCTTCTGTTGCTGTCTATGTTTTTAGTACTTTTATTCTTGTTGGATTTGCAGAATTAAGGCAGTTCTCTACAAATCAGCTGGAGACTTTCCTAGCTCACATGCCATCAGCAAAAGATTTAGCTGTGTTCCAAATGCAGTCCTTATAACTGGCCATGTCAAGGACAGAAAGAATCCAGATCACTTTTTAGAGGTTGTACTTACAGGGCTGGCAGAAAAAAAAAAATTGTTTTACTTTTAATATATCAAAGTGAATTTGAAAAGTGAAATTGAAATAAAGGTGTGATCTTAACATACTGCCTTGTATTTTACAACACAGTCATGCTTTATGTAGATCCTTTGTTCCTTAAATTTTCCATCTTTCTTCCTCTGGCCTACACACTTCCTTAGACTATTTTATAATTACTTCTACAATTTGTCAACATTAGCTTATATTGCAGATTGCCAGATACTCTCCTATAAGAGCCAGTGAAATTCTTTTTAGGTTGTGATGCAATTCATCTGTTTTCTTTTCCTTTTATCATTCCTTCAATTTCTTTCTCTAAATAATGCAGCTAACAGTTTTTTATGTTTTTAGTTTCAGTGGAGATCTATGACATGTCTACCTCTTGAGGTAAAGCTCATTCCCCTTTAACACATTATTGTGCTAAAAGAGTTGAAGTTGACTCCATTTTCACAGTCTAACTAGTTAGTACATAAGTCACAGACACCCACACTTCTTTTCAGCACTATCCCTAAAGATAAATAACATGCACATATATATTCCAAGATAACAATGGAAACAAGATCACAATTTTTGGGATAGCAATAGTGCAGAGTATTAAAGCCAGACTGATTTAGGAGACAAGATCACTGTAGCTTCAGAGGTAAGAGGATATACTCATTTTATTATAATTGATGGCCAAATTCTGGAGATCTTAGCTTTGCCAATATGTAATATATAAGGACTCTTCAGCATCAAGTTAGACATCTGGGGACCCCAGATAAGTCCTTATGGAATCAGAGAGCTCAGTAACTGCAGAGGGAATAGGCTGAGGCACTGGGCTCTGCAAGAGTATTTCTCATAGCATATTTTTCATTTTTTATTTCTCAGTTTTTAGTTTTCTTTTTTTTTTTTTTTTCAAATAACACAAGAATGACTATGCTACAAAGCAGAACACAAAATGGCTTAACTAAGTGAAAAAGAGATTAACATTTCAAAGTTTATGTTACTGTAGTTATTCTTACTGTATGTCTATGTACCATGATCTACCCCAGAAAAAAACCCATGCAATGAAAAACCACACCAACCTGCACACACTTTACCATACTACTATGGAAATTTTTTATTCAGTTATTTTTACAGCTGCTTCTAAGATGTTCCAGAAAGAATAGATTTCTTTCATACAACACAGAAAAGTGCTTACAATAGAGAATATTAAATTATCTTCTCAATGTCATCTTTTGACTCATGGTTTGCTTTGATCTTTGGCTTGACAGCATATTAGAAGAATCTGTGGGTGTCTCACTCATTAATTGACTTGCCCATCCAGGTCCATAAATGTAGAACAGTACCATCTGGAAACGCAGGTCCATTTTCAGGCAGCAATGCAAAAGAAGTCCATAGAAGCACTCACTTTATGTCGTTAATTCTGACATGGTCTTCAGACCAGGAAAGCCCAAATAATACAAGATACACTGCAAATAGGAATTTTCTACATTGCAACTATGGATTTTTTTGGGCAGGTGAAATCAGTGAGAGAATAACTAATATTGTAAGACCTGTGAAGACCTCAGAAAGTAAAATGAAAGCAAATTACTTTGTAGAGCCTCTATAGGAAACTTTTGTGACTGTCCTAAGTATTGTGTTTAGCTCAGAAAGTCATACTGGATTGAAAAAATTCTGTAATTAGCAAGAGATTTAAAGCAAAGCTTGCATTTTGAAGCCAGCAACACCAGGTCTTTGTGGGCCACTTTCCTTTCTACCTATGGAAAGAATTGCCTATTTTTTCCCTTTTAGGGGAAACCCTCAGCTAATCCTCTTGTGAAGATTTGATGGAACATTTGTAATTTCCACTTATTTCCTTCTTCCAAAAATATAAAGGCTTTTGCCCCTGAATGGAGAATTAGACTCAGCTCAGAGTATTTTTCTATATTCCTCTGTATTTGTCATCTGAGCTGCTTTGGTTCAAAGAGCTGAAAGATGTGAAAACTGGAAAAAAAATCATGTTACTGTTTTCATTTTAAGTCTTCTGTTAATAAATGGCTCCAAACAGTATAATGGTTTGGAATAACTTCTCCCTAGAACTCCTCCTTGTTGTCTGATGACTGGAAGAACTCATAACAAGAGAATAGAAGCTGATACATCTTTGGGTAAAAACCTTTGAAGATTTAGGTCTTGATAAGTACTTGTCTAAAAGAATTTCTGCACTGTTTCTCTTCTAGCAGAATATCAAGAAGATATATCAAGAAGAATATCAAGAACCTTTCATAGGCTGGGGAAATAGTATTACCAGATGAGGCTCCTTTATTTCATCAATAAAGCACTCAAAAACAAGAAGATTGCATGATCAGGCCCTCAGTGTTTTGACCCTTCAGGTAATCCATAATGATACAGTCATACCTCTGCTGTCTCTAGAGCAGTGTTTTCATTAACCCTGGGAGAAGTGCTGGTGAAAATCCAGGAAAGCCAGCCCACCTGCCCAGGTTGCAGTTATTCCTATGTAACAGCTATGTTACGTACATTTCAAAGAATGAGACAGCAAACTTGACTCCCATCTGTTGACATCTAATATCTTCAGGATATTCTTAACTTCTTTCAGGATCTTCAGAGGTGTTGCAGACAGTGAATTATCCTGCTATGATAAGACCCCCTTGACAAGGTGCTCCATGGATGCACTTTGTACTATCCTTGAATTTTTCAGAAGGATGACAACAGCAAAACAGCGCAAGTGTGTTCCATCATCCCTTCTGGCTCCTGAGTATGAGCCTCTGAACATGGTCCATTGCATTTATCCAAACCTCTGGTGGCCTGAGGCCTGCAGCCCAAATAGTCATGCAGAAGCTGCTCCTTCAAGCAGAAAATAGATTATTTCACTGCCTCAGTAAACTGCAACAGGGTTCCACACGAGACATATCTCTGTAGAAGAGGGAGAAAAGGCTGCTGCTGCACTTACTGAAATTAATCTGAAGCCTGAAAAATAGGCTTCTTAAGGGAAGGAGATTTAACTCCGGCTGAAATAAGCAAAGAAACTCCTCAGGACCCAGATAAGAATAATTTCAATTAATTCCTAGGGACGCAGTCTGTAAGACAACAGGGATACTTGGTAAAGAATTAATGTTTTTGTCATGAAAGTCACAACTAGAGTATTTCTGTGGGAGTAAGCAGCCTGCTGACTCACATAACAACTCCTTTCTTTCCAAACGAGAGGCAAAACTTTTATCAAGTACTGGGTGAGAACAGACATGGGTATTCTGTGGCTGCCACCTCTACTTCCTGGTATGTTTGTGTTTGTGTGGTTTTTTTTTTTCCTACTGAATTATGGAGAAAATATATTTCATCATATTACTCATGACAGAAGTCAGCTGCTAATTCTGTCTTCTAGAGAAATGCCTTATGTTTATTTTTTGCCTTTATGTCAGATTATAGTATTTTTCAGCTAATGGACCAAGTACAACCAGGTACACTGACATATCCAAGGGACATTGTCACGCTACAAAATGATGGAAATGGTAAATATTATAATGATCCTCAGTTCAGTGTTTGTATTTTTGGCAGTATAAATGTAATAGCATGAAAATATTGCGAAGGCAAAATGTAAACATTAGAGACAAAGTTCACTTCCCTGTTACTATCATGGAGAAAAGAGATTCAACATGGGAGATTTAACTTAATTCATGGTTTATTAACATAAATATTTCACTACTGGTTCAGGTATTGGGAAACACAGAAGGAAGACATTTAAAACATCTATCCTCCCCTTTTCCAAGCTCAACTTCTCTCCTAGATTCACCTGCACACCTAGCTCCTCTTCACCAATCCCAGGCTTTGCTCCAGACACCTCTCTTGCCCTCTTGTCACTGCTGCAGGTCACCCCCCGTCCTTTCAGTAAGCCAACATGCAGCACAGGTCGGGGTTCATGTGCAGCACTTTCTCTCTGTTACTCCTTTCCTCCCACCTTTCCTGTTCTCTAGTGTAGGTCTCTGACAGGTTGCATTCCAATCAGGATATCGCTGGCTCTGGGCTCGTCCGTGGGCTGCAGCCCTTTCAGGGGATGTACCTGTTCTAGCACAGGTACTCCAGGGACCACTTGGGGGTATGCCTTGTCCACTTCGGTGCACCTCCAGCTCCTCTGGCCTTGCTGCTCCCTCTGATTGTCACTCTTTTGTTTCCTTCATCTCTCTGGCATTTTCTGCTCCTTTTTAGGTATGTTTATGACCGGTGGGGCTTAGCTGTGTCCTGCAGTGTTTCAGACATTTCTCTCTACCAAAGGGAAAACTCTCACTCATTCTCACTGAGGCCACTCTGCAGCTCCCCTGCTAGCAGAGTATTGTAATTCATACCCAATGCAATTAGCTACACCTTTATCACCACAGAATTATATGATCTCCTTGAAACATGGGGTTATTAGAAGTCATTTTCATGGACTGTGATAGCTGACATCTTGATCACATATCTGTGCTGGAACAATGTCACATCAGTGCTCATGGTTTCTAAGAGTCTTATGAGGGTACTGACATGTTAAGCCACAGTAACTGTATCCACAATTAAATCAAGCAACTAAAATTGTTTGTGTTTCAAAATAATAGGCTCTTTACAGAATGTTTAATAAAAACCATACCAAAATATTAAAAACAGTTCATATGAAGAAATACAGAACAGAACATATTTCCTGAGTAGCTATTGTAAGTTTTGGCGACTTTCCAAGACCAAAAAAAATTCCTTGCATTTATTGTCTCTACTATTCCTCCCAACATCAACATCCAGCACTGTAACCTGTAGATAAAAGCATGCTACATGAGCAGAAACGATGACCTGTAATCATGTGATTGCCAGACATGCAAAGGGAAAAGGGACTGGATTTCTTCATACATACCCTTTTTAGCTTCCACTCTTTTCATGTATGTCCACAGCAAACTGCCACAAAAAGAACTGCTGAAAACCTAAGGTGCTAAAGGTGAAGGGACAAATACTCAAGAGCAGGAAAGAGTGGAGAAATAAGGTAGAAATCCACCTTTAAAATGTCACATATAAGAAGAAGAAGAAGAAAAAGACACTGCTAATAAACTGAAGGCGAATTAGAGTATTGTTTTGAGATAACCCCTCTTGCTAACAATGAAACACTTACTCCTTCAGCTGCTTAGTCAGCTTGACAACCTGAGAGGCCAGTGACATACACGTCTCCACAACAACTAAGTAGCGGGAACACATGGTGTGCCCATGTCGCTCAGCACTTTGAGAGGGTTTCTCTCCCACATGGTTTTGCATGGTGACATTTGCTCCATATTCAACCAATGTCTGTAAAAACATAAAAGGGAACAGTGACATCTGTAAGTGTCAATCTCTGCTGTGACTTCTGATCAGCACAAGAATGGTTGGACAAAAAGCACCCCTTTATTTCAAACATAATAAAATGTTTGAAAAACATTAGTCTAAGCCAGTAATTTTTAAAATTCAGTCACTGACAAATCTGTTTGCAGCTTGAATTCAAACCACATACCAATAACATCTACCATCAGGTACAACAGTAACATAGAAGAGTGAGAGCTGCAGTTCCAAAGAGCTATAAGGGGCTATATTTTATATGTTCTTCCTTCCTCTCCCCTCGAAGTTCTACTAAATGAATTTTTTTTCTGTTCATTCATTTTCATGTTCATTCATTTCATCATGAATGTACTTGTAGCATTTCATACAGGTGAGTGGGACTACCAAATAAAAACAGAGGACTTTTGTTTGGCCACTTATTGATTCTCTCCTGCACCACAGTAACAAACTTTTGCGGATGCACCTATCTATGCATTACAGAACATTGTGATAACTTTACACATGGCAGACCTAGAAAAGAACACACAGGACACCTGTTCTAGATGGCATCTGGGTCCAGCGCAGCAGCAGAATGAACACATTGCTAGCCAGTTTACAGTGGGTAGTGATGAACTGTAATAGCTTACATGGCTTACCAGGTCTTTTCTTAGGATCTCCACACTGCAAGGTATTGTAACACACCCTTAGAATCTCATTTTAATAATGTCTTTGCTACAGTATTTGCTGACTCCTTTTGCTGTTTAATTGTCCGTTTTCTACCACAGCAGAATCCCTATGTTTAAAACACTCCTTAGGGAAGTCTCAGTGTCCTGACTCCTTAACTAAGTAATGCTTAGATATGAAAGACAGGGCAGATACTTTAGGTCAGATAGGCACAAATTTCTTATTGCACATAAAGAACTGTACAATGACTATATCAAGCTAGTTGGAATTTTTTTGGTGGGGGGGTTAGGTCACTGTGGCTTTTTAATGCTGAGAGAATCTCTTTGCTTTGCACTTGCTTGGTTAATCACTATTTTCTTTTGAAGACATACTGAAATATGAGTCAGCTTTTAATCTTAAAAGGAAAATAAGGTCTTACACTCTGATGTATATCCCTGTGTTACTCATGGCAACAGCAGAGAACCTTAGCTTGCTGCTGGAGAACTATCCAGGTTGTAAGCATGACATTTGAGTTATTCTGAGACTAGAATAAAGAGCGTTCTATGTGCAAAAAAAGGTCTGTCTGGTTGACTTCAAAACATTCAATAACTGAAGCAAGATTTAAGACCATGTCTTCCCTCTTTATTATCTGTTTGTGATAATCAGAATTAGGAGCTGTTTGCATTGATGGAGTAGGTAAAATAGGACCTAAATATTCTCAGCAATGCTTTGATACGCATTGATACCACCCCCTAGGAAAACCTGTGATCCCGTATAGCCAGAAACTACAGCATCATTAACTTTATGCATACACATGCAGAAGAGGAATTGCATGGCTGAGCTCTTGGTTGACTTATCCAAGCAGAGCTGGTAAACCACTGAGGGCTGGAGTGACTTGGCTGACCACAAACAGCAGACACAGAGACTTTGGCATCTGCTGGGAGAGAAGTGGAATGGGTGGTCTGTCTGATCTGCTAAACCCATACAGAAAGGAAAGTTACAAACTCTTGCACTGCATCTCATATCAACAGGCTGGGCTTAATTTGTCAAGAAAGAAAACAAAGGAGAGTTATGACCTTGCAGAAAGTAATCATATAGTTTGAAACATAATAGGAGCATCATATGCTCATAAACACAATGAGTAAGCGGGCCAGGGAATCACTGACAGTCTGTGATTCATCATTTTTTATGCTGCTGCCTATAATTTCTCTGCTTTCTTTATCACTTCTTTCTTCTTACCAGATTATTCACAGTACATTATTTTAAATTAGACTGCAAGCTTACTGGACACAGAGCTTATTTTGTTTCACAGCCCAAAATATCAACTACACTTAAGACTGTGAGGTGTTAGTGAAGCGATATTACTGACATTGCATATTTTTATCACCACTAGATATTTTCATAACTTATTTCTCATGGCCTCACTTCAACAAAAAGCACTTGTTGAATTGCATATTTACCTAAAATAAAATAATCTTCAAAATTCTAAGCCATTTGTTAAGGTTTGCTCTTAACAGGGAAAGCACGGCTAGTCTCTTCTTTGTTTAGTTTTATCCATGAAAACAGCCTGTAGATGTCACCACTCTGTTCAAAGTAATCCATACCCATTTCTCCTTCAAATGCACTTGATGAGGCACTGTTGAGATAGCAACCTTAAACACACACTCCATAGGAACCCTAACACACCCTCAACCACAACAGTGCCCCCCACCAACAAATCATAAACATTTCTTCTATCCATTTTTTCCAACTGATCATAGCAATTGCCTACAATACAATAGTAAACCCAGCAGATTCAGCATGGATGTGATGGTTTGTTTATTTTATTCTCATATGAGTTCTTACAGGATCCATTCCTCAAGTCTTTAAGAAAAAAGACATGTTCCCTCAGCAAGAAAATGCAGAGATGGTCATGTCCTCCAAATCTATTTGACTGTCTTCTTTTCAAGTCTATTCACTCAGCTCAACCTGTTTTTCTTTTTTTATTATGTGATACTCTCAAACTGGCTTTTACAGAAGTATGTCTTCTGGGTGACCAAATATATAAATAGACTGTAATAATAATAATAATAATAATAATAATAATAATAATAATAATAATAATAATAATAATAATAATAGCAGCAGCAGTTCTGCAGCTGTAGATCCAACATAACAGTGTGCACAAATATACTTAGCTCTCTGGAGAGGTTAGCGAATGAAAATTAACTCTCCTATTTTAGGGTTGGAGTAATTCAAATGTTCTGTATTTGCAGTGGCCTGAAGAGTGGATTGGTTCATGTGTGGTTGCAGGAAGAACATGTTTATTGATACATATCTGAGTCCTTGGAGAATTACAGCTCCTTCTTAGACATGTTTTCCTCCCTAACTTGACTTAATAACTTTAATTTTTATTTCTTGTCTTTCTGCCAAGAGAATATTTATTTTTTTATCTGTTCCTCTGCAATGACTTGTTTATTTATTAAATATCTCTCTGCAATTTCCTGGAATAATTTTATTATTATTTCTTCTCCAAAAAGCTTTTGCTCAAAGTGCCGACAACACAAACACTGAAATGTATCCCTGTGACCAATGGTTCTAGCAAATTTGATGGACAGAGGATATATCTGCAATTAACACAAAGTTACTTGCTTCACCTTAAATAATTTACCAAAAGTGCTGATCAACCAGGGAAGTTCCAGCGACTGGAAGCTGCCAAACTTGGCACCCATGTATAACAAGGGCCTGAAGAAGGAAGGATTCAGGGAAGAACAGGCCTGTCAGCCTGATCTCAGTGCCAGGCAAGTTCATAGAGCAGATCATCTTGACCATCCTCATGCAACTAGTACAGGACAACCAGGGAATCTCACCTACAGCACGGGTTTATGAAAGGCAGGTTCTGCTTGACCAACCTGACCTCATTCTATGACAAAGTGATCTGCCGAATGGATGAGGAAAAGGTTGTGGATGTGTTTACCTGGATTTTAACAAAGCCTTTGATATGGTTTCCCACAGTATTCTCCTGGAGACTCTGGCTGCCTATGGTGTTCACTGAGAGAAAAACTGGCTGGATAGCAGCGCTCTGAGAGCAGTGGTGAGTGTATTTACCTCCACATTGTGGCTGGTCAGTGGTGGTGTTCCCCAGGGCTCAGGGTTGGGGCCAGTCCTGTTTAATGTAATCAACAACATGGACAAGGGGATCAAGTGCATCATCAGTAAATTCACAGATATATCAAGCTGGGCAGGAGTGTTGATCTGCTGGAGGGCAGAAAAGCTCTGCAGAGGGATCTGCACAGACTGGATTGAAGGGCTGAGGCCAACTGGATGAGATTCAACTGCACTTGAAGGCCCAGGGCATCCTGGCCTGTGTGCATAGTGTGGCCAGCAGGACCAGGGCAGAGACCATACCCCTGTACTGGCACTGGTGAAGCCACACCTCAAGCCCTGTGACAAGTTCTGGGCCCCTCACAACAAAAAAGACATTGAGGTGCTGGAGCAAATCCAGGGAAGGGCAGCAGAGCTGGGAAAGGGTGTGGGACAAAAGTCCTGGGAGGCTCAGGGAGCTGAGTTGTTTAGCCTGGAGATAAGGACACTGAGGAGGGACATTGCTTTCTACAATCGCCTGATGAGAGATTGTAGACATGTAGGAATTGGCCTCTTCTTGCAGGTAAAAGTCAACAGGATGAGAGGAAGTAGCATCAAGTTGTGCCAGGAGAAGTTTAGAACAGCTATTAGGAAAAAATTTTCACAGGAAGGGTTGTTAAGCACTGGAACAGACTGACCATTGAAGTGGTGGAGTCATTGTCCCTGGAAGTGGACAAAAAAATGGCGTGGATGTGGCATTTGAAGACATGCTCTAATGGTGAACATGATGGTGGTGCTAGTTTGGTCAGACTTGATGATCTTTGCAGTCTTTTCTAGCCTTAATGGTCCAATGGTTCTATGACTCTGTGACCAGCCATCCAGTTCAACTCCATTTTTTTGGTATATCTGCACCGGACACAGATATTGGATGGAGGTATCCAAACTGGTTTATTCTGGCTCCTGTAAGTACTGTAGATGTGTAAGCCTTCTCAGCTGGACAAATTACCATTTTTAGCACCTCTATAAACAGAACTATATTGTTTTCAGTGGCCAACATGATTTACTGAAACTTAGTTAGAAGTCAGCATCACTCTTCATTATATAGCACAGATTCGTTCCAGGATGATAAGTCTGAGAAGGATGGTTTATTCAAGTGTAAATTGTTCAACAAACCTATATTTTATACTTCCCCTGAGCTGGATAGCTACAAAGATCCTTTTTCAATGGAAAAAGAAACAGAAGGAAAATATCAGAGTAATGAGAAAAGTATGCATATCTGCACTGGCTGCCCTTTTGTAATACAAAAACATACACACTAGCTGCTTATATGTAAACAATATAATCATGCTTTCATCTTGCAATACAAGTTAGTTTAGGCTTACAACAGCATACTCGAGAATTTAATCAAAACCCAGAGATTTTCAGTATTTCTCCTACTTTTTCTTACATATTTCTTCTTCATATTACTTTTCCCTAATATTTCTCATACTTCAGTATGACTCCTACTGGTATTCTTCCTCCGGATATATTTTAATGTATCAATAATTTTTCCCACTTAGATATCTAATTTTTTTTGTCATTCAAGCCTAAAGTTTAGAGGTTTCTGCTATAGTTATCACTCTACCTGTATGCATCCCAGATAGCCATGTTGAGCAGCTATGTGAACAGCAGTATTTCCATCCTGGTCAACTTCATCCAGCGAAATCCCTTGCTCTTGCATAAACTGAAGAAGCCACAGAAGGATTTTCTCCTAAGGGCAAGGAAATGTCACAAAAGATAAGAAATAATGAAAAGGAATACTGGTGCTGTCATCTATTACTAATACTATCCAATAATTCCTTGTTTTCAGTCTTTCTTAACTTTGTAGGCTTAGTGCATCATGGAACTCTGGTTTGTCTTTTTGGGGGTTTTAGGTTTCTTTTCCCCCCCAAGGAAAAAAGCTGAAATACTTTATTTTATAAAAAGAAATAATAGGAAAAATACGAGTACTGTAACACATTCTGAGAAATTGTACATGAAGATTGTGTGAGCCTCTGGGTTGGTGATGAAACCTGAAGAAGAATAACCCATACATAAAGCTGAAAATCAGGTTGAGAAATTTGGTCAGACTTTACAAAAGCCTCTCTGGAAAATCAAAATAGGATTATGCTCAGATGACAGAACTGAGCAGTTAGATTCTTCAAATCTATAATCATTCCCCATCTCTGTGTGGTTGTGCTAAAGACAAAGCAACACAACTAAAAGCAGAAAATAGAGCTACCCTAAGATCTGAATACATTGACCCATGGACCATTTGTATGCCCTGCATGTTGGGAAGGAGGGGGAGACTTGGACTGCAAAAACTTGTCACTGAAGGTCTGGAAGCCAAAACTGAAGCAGAAGCTTTTTTTTCAACATCACCTTTTTTGTGTGTATGTAGATGCAGTGTACACTTATTTGGGTATTCTTTTCTAACAATTGAGAGTTACATATGTGCACTAAGCTTTTTGACTTCTTATTTTCCCAGGAAGTTTATTCGGAAAAAAAAAAATCTCTGTAGGAACTTCCAATGCCACTCCAGATTAAATTTCATTTTGTCATAATGAATATGATACATATTGAAAATCTAGAATAAATCTATAGATTGTGTAGAAAAGTGGGGCCCATGAAAGCTGACTACAGTTGCTTTCCCAGTTTTTCTATCTGAAAAGGTGAAAAGACTAAATTACTTCATAACATAAAACTTTTCTATTTAAAAGTGTATTTTTTAATACCTTGTGTTGATACCTATCATGTTATACTGGCTCAGAGCTTCAGTTCAAGGGGGCTTTGTGGATTTTAGTGTTACTGAGGCAAAAGCTGATCCACAGACTTTACCTGCAGCAACTCAGTAGCTTCAGTGACACATAAATACGTAATCACTCAAAATTAGAAATATGGAAAACTAAAGTAGACCTAAATAAAAAAGTACTGAAAGCACATATAGGACTGTGACCAGTAATTAGTAGAAAAGAGAAAGAATAAAAACTAAGAAAGAAAAGACTAAAAAGGTTGAATATAAACCTGCATTTTTTGTGTAAAAGTACTACAGAAATTTTAATCTCAATGAAAAGAAGAGGACCCTTCTAGAGCTGCTCCAGGATGATTCTGCCCATTCATGTGCCTGGGTCTCTGCTTACTGCTTCAGAGGGCTGCTCTGTATGATGCTTATCTTCTTCATATCTTCACTTTAGCAGCAGTTTTGTTCTTACTACAGGGTGAAGGCATAGGTATTTTGACTTCTCCTTGGCTGAATGCCCAACACAGCTGACAGCCAGCATGGAGAGATGACTACAGATCACATATCCCTTTAAAAATACTTTTGAGCATTTCTCAATATGCCAGTGGTGTTGGCAAGCAAGTAAAAAGGATTATAGTACTCCTATGAATTGCCCCTATGTTTTGATAATTAAAAGAAAAATATTTTAGCAAAACTTATCTGCAGAATTGGAAGACAACTATAGCTTTGAAATCATATATTTCTTTGGAACATATTAGGGACCAGAATGTTAAGCATGTTCTGTAATTTTATGATCAAAATCAGCATGGAGCAAATGATGCTTTCTAGTCATTTATCTTATCAATGAGGAAATCAAGCGGCTGGGTGTCCCTATTCAATCATCTGTACTTAGGACTACCTGTGCACTAAGTGATCACAGGCACAACATCATAGTTCTACTCAAACAGTTTGTGTTTCAACAAATTTATCCTTGATCAAAAAACCCAAGAAAACAAGTATTTTTTTTCACTTAAAACTAGGGAAAAAACAAAACAAAACCATCCTATATCAAAATAAGCCACATTTCAGTTTAGTAACACTCATAATACATATTTAAAGGAAAAATGTTTTCAGGAATAGATTTATAGTCTTCAATTTATTCAGAACCAAAGGAAAGATAGAAAGAAAATTCATCAGATGAAGGCAATGAAAAATAATCACTTTTTTTGTGAAGTAATAGGAACTGATAAATACTGATAAATTATTCAGTATATCAGTTACTTTTAAGACCTACAATGCTTATGCTCTAGCAGTTATTAACACCTCCCTGGCATATTCTAGACCTACAATAATTCAAATTTCTCTACAAGGAGATTTCAGGAAAACTTGGGACAGGTTGCTGACTTTGGTTCCATCAGATTTACTAACATGGACCACTTAAATGATTACATGGCCTACAAAAGGAGGGGTTAGCATGCTGAAGAGTACTGACTCTACAGCTAATCCTAGACCCATCATTTGATATTAATTAAATAAGCTGGCCTTCCCAGTATCCCTTCACAGTAGAGGAGGAGGAGTGTGTGAAAACAACACATTGCCTTTGTAATAATGACATTAGACAGGAAGGCAAATATCCTGAGGTGTAAAACACAGGTGTTTTGTTAGCTATCTGCATATCCGAATGTCACACACTCCTTCCCACTGTGCTCTCCAGAACTGTATCACCATCAAGCCATGCACAGGATCCCCTCTAGATCACCGGCATGCTCCAGGCTGGTTGTCCAAAGCCTCCCTAGATTCTCCAGAGTTCAGAAACCACAAATCCTTGACATTCCCCACCCTCTGCACACACCTGTGCAGTCCATATTACCACAACGTCCCTGACGGAAACACATGCCAGCCCCATGAACCTCTAAGTCAGAACTAGGACAATGTGTGTCCAGGACTGCACCACCACCTTCCTGTGGCTGCTGAACCGGGTCAGACACAGCTAGCAGCCCTGTACTCATGACTCATGCCCAGTGTGAAAAGGCCTGCCAGCCATCATGGTTTCTCTTGCATAATATCATGCTTAAAGAAACCCTTGCTAGGAGCTGTGCTCACCAGGCTACAGGTTGACTTTGAGCTTTTGTTCTCTTCAATCAAATTAACTTATGCGGTCCCCTCTCCCACTGAAAAAATAAAATGTTGTTGACATGTCCTTGGAGGCAGGCCATGACTGTAGTTTGATGACCTTTAACATAGGAACTTTGCTATGAACTCCCTTCTGCTGCCCATTCTAAATTATAATTCTTGAAGAAAAACATGGCGTGCATGTCTAATGCCTGGAGAAACAATGGATGGACTGACTCTCTTAGTAAGGATTCAATAACAGGTCTTCCTTGTAAAAATATTACTCTTGCAATTCTGCCAAGACCAGTGTTTACACGGATTATCTCTCATGTAAGTAATGGTAAAATAAATTAAAGCTTCCAGGACAGTGCCAAGTAAGCATTTAAATTTCTCAAAGGTTTTTTTTTTCTTAACACAGTTGGGTAAGATAGTCTGGCACCCCTTCAGCCTCAATATTCCCTCACGTTTGAAGGTTATGGTTTATAAAAAAAAAGATAATCGGCATTACATATGAACTTTGCTTGGCATTCAGCTAACTAAGAAAATTTGGCAGCAATTTATGTATCACCTTTTCAAATTTCATGGGTGGCTGACTGTGGCTGGTGTTTCTTAAGTGGTAGAGCTTCCGTTCTGCTTTGAAAAGAATCTAGATAAAGTGTGCCAGATCTGTTTCTGGCAGTAGATAGCTCACTGAAAAAACTCAAAAACTTCATTGGCTTTAGTTTATATAAATATCTTTAGAGATGAGGACAAAATCAGATTAATCAAGTGAAGATATGAATTTAAGTTCACATGCAACTTTCTCTTCCAAACTTTTTCTTCCTAGTAGAAAGCACTCTTTTCTCTATTCCAGTTCTGATCTGGCTCACATATTCTCTATCCTCAGTGCTGAGTTTAAAGCAAGCTTGCTAACACCAGCAATCTATATATCCAGCAGGGTCCTGTCTCACACCAATAACATCTGTATAGTAGGAAAGTTCAGAAAAAAGGAGATCTTTGCACAGCATGAAAACAAGGGCATATCTGTGCCTATGGAAACAGCAGGAGAAAAAGTAGACTCCCAGCTCCATATCTGTCCAAACCTGCCTCCTCTCCTTCCCTACCCTTACAGTAAATTCATGCTGGAACAGAAGCAGTTAGCAGCAGAAATATGGCACAATAATTCCATGGCATTTAATGAGACAACCATACACAGCAAAGACTGATTTTCTTAGTGGTTATATTTTGTTTGCTGTCTCTTAAGAAGAGTAAAAAGCATTAGCACAAAATCTGAAAGGTTTGGTGTCTGTGCCAATGTCTGGGGAGTTGGAACTGGATGATCTTTAAGGTCCCAACCCAAACCACACTATGATTCTGTGATTCCAAGATTTATCTTAAATGTCTGTCAAAGAAACTGTGGGATAAAACGATCCATCTGACAAAGAGGTTAGAGAAGAATAAGGGATCACTATTTCTTTCACAGTAGATCCTGGAGAAGGTCCCTTGAAGATGGGTTATTGCAAGATCTACTTAGGAGAAAACAGACATAGTGAGAAGAGAATGTAGTGTAAGTAACTGGCATATATGTTCCTTTGGATATTAGCAAAGCACTAGAATGCTGTCCTTCTGTGCTGTCTCATTGTAATATTAATAGACAAGTTAGATGTGAAACAGGATTGATTTACAATTAGCTCAGCTGGTTAGAGCATGGTACTAATAACAGCAAGCTTATGGGATCAAGCCCTATATGGGCCATTTATTTAAGAGCCGGACTAGATGATCTTTGTGGGTACCTTCCAAATCAGAATATTCTGTGAATCTACAGAATCTACTACCTACTTTTGTATATAGTTTTCAACTAAAGTGGCTAAAGCTAGACAGATGATGTTCAAGTTTCACCATACTTCACTGCCAATACAATGAATTCTTCAATTGCAAAATTTTGTTGCTCTTCTGATGTATCCTATGAGTCCTCTAGACAACAGCTAATTTCTGTAGACATTCTTAGGATTTACTGGTTGACCTAATATGCACCAGCTAATCTTCTCCTTGCCATTATTCAAACCTTATAAAGCAAAACCCAAACAACCAAAAAACAAAACCCAAACAACAAACAAACAAAACAAACAAACAAACAAACAACTTTACAGGGGAAAATGCTGAAAAAATTATGCAGGTTAAGTTAGGAAATATTTTGCTATACTTCAACTAATTCAGAACACCTTAATTAAAAGCCACAAAATGACATACATACTTTAATTCAAATTCTTGTACAAGCATCTAAGTAATCTATTTGAAGAAGAAAAAGAAAGTCATACCTGGCCATAGCAACCTGCATAATGAATAAGGCTTGGGTGGTCTTTCGAGCAACTGAGTTCTGCAATAGCTTCTGTTTCACTCACCATCCACCGAACACACTCCAGCTGACCATTCTAAATAAGCAAAAAAAAAAAAAAGCCTAGATTTTTCCATTCTAAAGTCTAGCTGTTTCCATTCTAAACACATCTACTAGAGAGCAAAAAGTTTATCAGAATTATTAGAACTTTCCAGTTTGCTTAAGAATTTAAAGAATAAGCCAATAACACCTTTTGTCTTTTTCTGGAGAAAGGCAGGCTTATTTAACAATTGGTTCCTTTACTTCCAATAATACTTGAACATTCTTTGTCATTCACAGTAAAGAGTATGAATATGTTGGAGTTCTTCCTGCAAGTGAGGGTGCCCCAGCACAAGTATTTCTAATGATGACTTACATAACTGGACATGTCCTGGGTCACTGCAAAGTTCTATAAGAGCCTTTAAGTCATCTGGCTTGACTAAACTTTGTGGTTCTTTACTCTTACTTCCAGAGTGGTTTTCAAAACTGGTACAATGATATTAATTTTTCTTGCTCTTCCTTTATACCACTGTAACTCCCATAATATTTTACTATATGGGGTGTGCACCTCTTTTCCACAAAAGCAATAAGTATCATAACTTACTGGCTTACATATTATATACCTACCTTGAATAAACAAGAAAGAAAAATTCCAAAAATTTTCTGAGACTTTAAACTGGCAGATCGTAAATATACAGTTTGATACAGGCCAAGATTTCAGAGCATTTCATTAGTACAACTAGGATCAGTTTAATTTTCTAATCATATAGCTTGGCCCAGAAAAATAAAAAAAAAACCAACCCTGACACCTGCACTAGGGCCCTAGGTCATTGAAATGATGCTTTAAATATGCAAAACTACAGGTTGGAATCCACCAGTCTTCTCAGCTTCCAAACCTTTCCCAGGAAGCAAGTAACAATAAACCCCCTCAAAGAAACAGAAACTCTAGTATTATGTTTCACCCCTTCCCTTCTTTGTCCCTAAGGTATTTAGAGGATAAAAGGAATGACATTTAACCATTCACTCTCGCTAAAGAACCAGAACAATTAAGGTTAAATCATCAACTGCTTTGGACAACCGGGAATTTTCACCTCAAGGTGCTTTTATGCTTTGTAAACTTGCTCTCACACTTGTCTTCCAAGATTATACCAATACTTTTAAAAAAACAAGAAACTGTTATGCTCCCTAAAGAAACAAGTGAATCCAAGTTAAGTGAAAGCTGCTTGAAATATAACAAATAGTCTCTAGATTCAGTAGACTGATTTAAAAATTAATGCATATGCACTGATAACAATGTAAAAGCTGTCACTATTATACAGTGGATATTACATCTTGTGTAGTAATGCATTTTACTTTGCTTATATAGTACCAACCAACAGGGATTTTTTCCCCTCACTTATAAAGCCTGAAAAATAACCTCCTGCTAGATGCATTTCTTACTGCCATCACAGGAGGAAACTAAACGACCTTTATGTCACTTACAGTAGAGAAAGGGCCTGTTACCTTTATTGCTAGCCCAGCTGGAGTTAGCTGCTCAATGTTTCGTTCGTTCAAACAGTCTTCACCCATCAAAGAAGTGAGATGCTGCAGGCATTCTGCATGTCCCTTTGATGCTGCTACATGCAACAGATTGTTGTCACATTCATCATGGATCTTATCCAGATTATCTGCTGCTAAATGTGGCTGTTAAAAAAAGCCCTATGTTAGTTACAACTAAGAATAAAAAGATACATTTATTCTCACAGCCCCAGACACAAGCCAAACACAAGGAGGTTTCCCAATAGGCATGTTCTTTTACAAGTAAAAGTCCAGAGCTTTTCACTTCATTGTACAGAACCTGGGTACTATTAGCATAAGGACAGAAGTGGGATGTTTAGTGGCTTGATTAATTGTGAAGTTTCTCTCCTTTTCATGTAAATGTCATGCAACAGTGCAAGACCTTGACTGCCTTAAATTCTTTGCACTAGTCTAGTCAATAAGGTAACTGCAAAAATACCCATATATTAATAATTTCTGTCTATTTTGAGTTTTCTCTCCTTTTAAATTTTTTTGGCATTTTATTGATACATAATTGAAGAGAAAATATTCATGACTTCTGAAAGACATTCCTGATTAATTATGCTCATCACAAAAGCAATAGCTTATGCTAAGCACCATTTAAAACATAGTTAAAGCACATGACAAAAGACTTTTGTGTGATAGCTTTTTTTCATGAAAAAAACTGTCCAGATATTTACTCAAAGTTCAACACCACTATGATGTAATACATTATTTCTGCCCAATTCTAATTTAAAGACAAAATAATTGGATTGAGAAACTCCAAAAGAAAAACAGAAGATTGAAGACAGAGTCAAGAAGTAGCAATAACAAAGTTTCTAGAGTTATGCAGTCTTGCCAGAGTGTTGTTCCGTAAGTGTACTTCATGAAGAGGTTTCAACCACTTTGGAAAAAATACATATTTTCTTACCTATGATGTCCTCTTTTTTCCTCCCAATTTCTATTTTGGAACAAATTTATCTTGCTTTTATTTCTTAATGAGTAATCTAATATTCTCTTCTGCCTCTGTCTAGTTTTGAATATTTTCCTTTGTCCTTGTTTCTATGTTAATGGCATGCCTTTGTGCTTGAGTTAGATTGCTAAACAGAGAAGCTAAACAAAAATCTAACAAAAACAGTTTTTATACATACACTGCGCCTTCACCAGCTGTTCCATGTGGAGATCACATGCTCTGCATCATTGTGCAAAGTTGTAGCCAGTTACTTTGGAAACCATCATTGACAGTGCCTGATCACAGTGCTAGAATTTACTAAAAAAGCCTTCATATGGGTCAGAGGCCAACCAGGCTTTACAGAAAGCTCCTCCCTGAGAACGCTGCTGCAACAAGACAGCATAAACACTCCTGAATAATAATCAGAATACAACAGAAGCCTCTCTGTTCCCATCATCAACTTCTACATAACAATACTGGCAAACCAGCAGTAATTGAGCAAAGTGACCCACAAATGTGAAAGGCAAAACTCACTTAGGATTTAAACTTGATATTTAAATGATCTTATTAGTTAAAATGTCTTGCCTTCTTTATAATTTCAGTGTACACCATAAAACAGCAATCTTGGCCATGCATACATAAACCTAGTATCCTGGTTTTGCTAGATATTTTATTCAAATATTAATGCTTTCAATTTGGAACCCCAAAAGCTTAATTCCTAAGGAGTAAGGAGTCAGCAAGATAAAAAGGGCAGTGATTCAAAATGTGAACATCAGCTTAGCTAGCCTAATAAACCACATCATAGATCACTTTTATTCTATGTTTGTTACGAAAAAGATGATACTTACCAGTAAAGATATTTGGCCTTCCTTTACAATGTTTAAGATGCTCTTAATTTTTTTCACCTCTTCACTCCTCTCTTCTGGGCCCCCTGCACTGCTCCAGTTCATACTCAGCTCCTCTAGCTGCTTGCTTTCTGCCACTGCTGTCTGCAGGTGGAAAGTCCTCCGGTGGCAGTTCGGCATGGTCTTCTCAGCTTTGTGACCAAGAGGATCAGCAAGTGTCCTGCTGAAGTAGCCCTTGCCTTGGGATTCAGATTCATGGGCTGAGCCACATTTAACTAAAGGCTGGGAAAGCTCTAATTCTTCTGCTGAATGCTTGTGCTGATCAAGGACAATGGGCTGCGTTTTTCTCAGCTGAGTGCCTTTCACAGGAGACAGCACACAGAACTGCGTCCCGCCAGCAGGCGAGCTCTCTGTGCTCCCTGCAGGACAGGTCTTGACACTTAGACCATTCACAGTTGAACACACACTTAAAAGTTTTTTCTCAGGAGCTACCTTTGTAAAAGGAACAGGTTGCTGACTTGATTTAATGTAAGGCACATCCAAAATTTCATCCATATCCAGGTCATAGTGCTCCAGCTCCCCAAGCAGAACAGCAGGCTCGGTGCCTTTGCTTTTAAGGCTCTCTCCTTCTCCTGGACTCTGGTCATCATTTGGAGGTGCAGACTGAGAATCACTGCCTTTCTCGTATTCTCCCTTTTGGTTCTTCTGGTCATCACTTTCATTGTTCTCAGAGCTTTCTGGCTGGTGCTTTAGTGGAGAAACCCTCTTCACTGGTCTGAATTTATTGCACACATCTGCAATTCCTGTTGGTTTCTGTGCATTTCCAAGAAGAGTTGAGACCCCACAGTTCCAGCTGCTGCTGGAAACTAGAGAAATAAAGGAATTTGATTTAGCAGTGAGTGTTACCTAATACATGACATGATAGCATGCTTTTAAAGACACACCTGGCCACATACCAGAAACAAGAATTATATGATAACATGCCAGATTCATATCTAAACAGATTTAATGGCAACTCTATCAAAACTGAAGAATTTTACATTCCTAAAAAAAACTTTTCTCAAGGATATATAATGTAATAATTACAAATAATTAGTTCTAATCAAGTTCTAACCAAGAAAATAAGTTGTCTGTGAGCCAACGATGTGTGCTGGTACCCAAGAAGGCCAATGGCATTCTGGGGTGCATCAGGAAAAGTATTGCCAGCAAGGACCTAGAAGTGTTCCTCACTCTTTACTTGGCCCTGATGAGGCCACATCTGGAGTGCTGTGTCCAGTTCTGGGCTCCTCAGTACAAGAGAGACATGGAGCTCCTGGAGTGGGTCCAGGCTGTCCCTGTTAGTAAGCCACAGGACCATCTCTCTTACCAGGAAAGGCTGAGGGAGTCGTGCCTGTTCAGCCTTGAGAAGAGACAACTGGAGCAGGACCTCATCAATGTCTATAGTATCTGAAGGGAGGGCGTCACGAGGAGGGACCAGGCTCTGCTCAGCTGTGCCCAGCAAGAGCAGGAGAGGCAACGGGCAGGCACTGAGGCACAGAAGTGCCACCCAAACTCGAGGAAGAACTCCATTACTGTGCAGGTGACTGAGCACTGGAACTGGTTACCCAGAGAGGTTCTGCAATCTCCTTCACTGTAGATATTCAAGAACTACCTGGACACAATCCTGTGCCACATGCCCTGGGATGGCTCTGCTTAAGCAGGGAGACTGGACCCCATGACCTGCTGTGGTCCCTTCCAACCTGACCATTCTGTGAGCAATAGCCTAGTGGCATTTACAGGGGTCTAGTCCAACTATGTTAGTTTGTACTCTGCTCTGCACTGAGATGCATCATAAGAGTCGGATGATTTTCTGAGAGGGCAACAAAAGAGTCAGCCAAAGCTTTTTAGTGGATTTGTTTTAGCACCAATAACAACTCAATATTTAAGGCCTGTTTTGTCTGGAAGATGTATTTTTCTTAAAAGAACTAGAAATTCATGAACATCAACTGAGAGCAGGGACTGTTCAGCTTGGGGAAGGAAAGGGTCAGAAGGAATCTCATCATTAAGAAGAGGTAACAAGGCTCTTTTCCATGACAGGACAAGAGGCAGCCAGCACCAAGTGAAATACAAGAAATTCTGTCTGAGCACAAGAAAACACTTTTTAAATTGTGTGGCTGGTCAAACACTGGCATAGCTGCCCAGAGATGTTTGAAATCTCCATCATTAGAGTTCTACTGGACACAGACCTGGCTTAACCTGCTCTAGCCAACCTAAACAATTCTGTGATTCTCTGATCTAAAAATTATGCCTACTTATTGAGATGTGATGTTCCTTCTGAACTTCTCCTCTCTATGTTGCCTTCTTTGTCAAACTTTCCATCCCTTATATCTATAACCTGTGTACACTCACACCCACATCCACATCCATATCTATAGCTCTGGACCTTCCAGGCAATTATTTCAGCGCACTGCAGGATAGTTTGAGCAGTGAATCTGTCTTGTGAGAAGGGAAGGAGATCAAGTCAACTGAACTCTTAATTCTACTGAACGTGAACTCAATCCTACTGAATTTGTACTCTTTCAGAAATAGTCCCATCTAGTAATATTGGTGATCTTCATTGTAAGTGGAATTCTGGCAAATAGTTTTCTATCTCTTGGTATTTTCATTTAAGGGACAGCACAAAAACCACAAAAGCATTTAGGCAGTTACAACACCCCTTTCAAGGTACACTAAGAGTTAAAGCAGTCTGAAAGTCAAGCATACTGTTTAAACAAAGCAGATTTATAACATGTGCTAACTGCATATCAGTGGGATCTAATTTGTGGTCAAAACACAAAATTTGCCATTAACACCTTCCTAAGGAAACAGATATATACACTTTCAGTGCAACATCAATATCTGAAGCAAAAGATTAGTATGGCTTAGTAGTTAAAGATGTCTGAAAATTACATTAATACTTTTGGAAGTGCTTAAGAAAACATTTCTGAAGAAGAAATAAAAATAATAATAATCAAAAGGCATGTAACTTAGTGGGCCAATACAAAGAACGCACTGTACTGACTTATTTATGTATTGTATAAGATTCTAGGTTCAAAGGCCTACACTTTTATGTTGGTTTTATTTACATGAGAAATTTTTTCCAAGTGATACTGGGAAATGGATACCATATGTTTCCCAGCTGTTTTGTTCTGACAGGAACTATTAAGCACTCAGTATGGAAATGAATTCTGTCTGAGTTTTATGAAAACACTGCTTTCAACACAGGGGTCTAGACAGAGGAAAAGGCATCAGCATTTTGTTTGTCATCACTTTATTTAAGTTTACATTTATTTTGTTGCTTCACTTTCTCCACTTTTTACTTTAATAACATGCATTTACATGAACCACTGGTGACCAAACTGTAAAATCAGGCACTGAGAAGAAGCAGTGATGTTTGTTACAAATCTGCCTCAGATAATTGTGAAGTCATGTACTTCTCCTTTATTTCATTAAAGTTAGAGCACAATAAGGTACTTCCATTCTTCACTGTATTTTTTATCAACATCTCCTTACAAACACAGCTGTTCCAGGGAAAAGAACTAAACTGGAATACCAAAACCAGTTAGCAATATTTTTGCTGACTTAAAATTCTCCTCTTCACTTAACTGAGATGATGAATTTCCACTGTTTTTAATAAAGGATTAGAACATAGCATTTAACCATATAGCTGAAGGGACAAAAGCAAGTCAGACTAGCAGACACAGTATTTCTTTGTGCTATTTGCTCCTTGGGAGCTGCATCAGTCCTTAGGCAGTTAGAGCATGATTTCCCTCTCCATGACACTGCAGCCATAGCCTGGAGTGGACTGGGACATGGCTTCAATCTCTTTCTTTGTGCTTTCAGATGCTTGTTACCCGAGGAAGCAAAAGCAAGTGTTGCCTACAGCTCCCAAAGCATCAGCACAGCAGGGGTAATGCTGAGTGGTCTTAAACAGCTGCTCCAGAGGAAAAGCCTCTTGCTCATCTCTCCATACTTATGAACTCAGACAGGGGCCATTAAAAGTCTGGGTCAAATAAATACTGTTTGATTGTTTTATAAACAACAGTAAAAGATGGCCTGAGTTTAAGGCAGGGGGCTAGAATGTGGAGCAGCTAGCTGGATTCCAGAATCTGACAAATAATTCTGGTATACTCCTAAAAAGTGATGAAAATCTTTTTCCCCCAACTATGTGTCAAAATTATTTTCCAAACTTTTACTCATTAATATAAGAGACTTGGATAATTCTACTATTGTATTACTGAGGCAAAAAGAGCGAACAATATAGAAACTGCAGACTTCTTTCGTGTTGGTAAAGAAGTGTTAGTTGCCTGATAGACCTGAGGTGTCAAAGTATTTCTTTGTCACAAAAAAAAAACTTTATCTGGCAAAAACCTGCAAGGGCCAAATTTGCAGAAGTAGTTCCTCACCATACATTGTGCTCTATTTTTCTTTTTTTTTGAGGAAGGCATAATACAAAAGAGTCCAGAGGCCTGCAGCCTTATTTAAAGGTTTTCTTATATATTTATTTACTTACATATGTTCTAGAACTACTGGGGGGCAAATAAGCAGAAAAGGGGGCAACTAGGAAGCAACTCATATTTCAATTTAATCCCCACCTGATTCTACTTTCAGGAATCAAAATTGATCCTTATAGCATGTTTCCAGTAGGAAGCATCTGTTGACTTCAGAGTATTTTTCAATCACCTCTGTATCTAGAGAATGGTGAGAGGCGCAGTATCTGGTATACAAGCATCTGTAGAACAACAGGGTAACTGAGTTTTCTCCAATCATCAAGATAACTTTTCATCCTTTACAGATGAAATTTTACACATGTGACAGGCAGTTTCTGTGATACTTACAGTCTAATGGCAAACACCAAAATGCCTCTAAATTGTCCTGAGTATAACGAAAATATCAGTATCATGTTTTACTTTAAGAAAGCTTGTGAATAGCATTGACAACTGCTCATACTTTTTAAAATGCAGTATTTCAACTTAATTCTCATGCAGTATTAGGAGGGGACCTGCAGCAAATCTACACGAAGTTTCAAATTTGAAGATTTACTGTCATCTGAAAGAAATGCCTGAGCTTCTTCCTTCTGATATGCCTTCAGCAGAGATTTGAATCAAATAAGACCACATTAAGATAAAGCATTGTGATTCTGACTTTGTATACAGGTGCTGAGGTGTTGACTACACTAGGGAAACTTTCCAAAAACTCATTTTTGTAATCACCAGTGTGGGCTCCAAGTGATAGAGGAACGGGTGTCTCTTACAAATCAGTGGATAATCAGAGCCAGATCCAAGGATCTATTTACTTCTTTATTAATATCACAAAATTCATATTTAACTGAATTCATTTTGACTGAAGGTGGCACTGTTTTACAGTTTTAATATATCAATAACCTGAACCAGGAACACATACTGGAGTTCTTTAACATAAACTCTTATAGCATGAGGACCTCAATTAAAGAACAACCCTGCACAGAAAAAAATGGAGAGTGTTTGCTCCCATTTAAGTGGAATTTCAAGTCACTCTAAAGAAAAAAGGACGAGTATACAGGGTAAATAAATAGTACTTTTAAATAACAGTGCATCTTTTCCAGGTAATTCAAACAATTTGAATCTCTGTGAATGAATATTTTTTCTTATCTTGGCTTGAGGAAGAATAACACAAAAGCTGTCATTCTCGAATACGTAATAAAGGAAAAGCAAAGAAAACTTTGAAATTAATAAATTTGCTTTACTCTTGTATAGAGTGATCTATGGATGTAAAAGGAAGATAGCAAACAAAGTTCTAATGAAAAATCAGAAGAGGTCATTCTGGCATACAATGTGTGAAAAAAGAAGAGGGAGGATGCAAAAATTTGATAGGAAAAGAACTTATATGTAGCTAGCACAATTACTTTTTACTAAGAAAATTCTTCAGTATTCTACAAGGAATGATCCAATCAGTATTTTATTGTTTCAGACGTATTTACCTGGGATATATTTGGAGAGTATAGTCTCAAATATAGAATAAAGAATACAAGTCTGTGAAATTGATGGTTTTTAACACTGCTTCCAAATCAAATTTTACTTATTTTCTCATACAACTAAAAACTACCAAGAACTTGAGACAGAAATTTTCTGCTCATTGATTAGTTTTTCTCAATTAGAACACTAATATTTTGAATAATTTTTCAAATGGCAGTTTCTTTGGGAATGCATAATGAATCAAGCAGTGCAGAAGGATAACTGCTGGGCATTAAAAGTGAATTTGTTTTTACCAATCAGTGAATAAAGATCTAGAGTAGTATATTGCCTTCATTTGAAACAGACATTTAATGACAGCTGAAAGCCATCACAGATGACAGAATACACTTCAACAATGACATGGTTCAGTGAAGCTTGTTTAACACTGTTGTCTTGAACCATTTGTTCAAGTGTCCTTAGAAAACTTGCCCAGAAAGAATACAACCAATTTTATGCTTAGTAACGAAAGCATAAAGGACTGATTTCTGTTTCAGTTCATAATTCTATATTAAACAATGCTGGAAATCAATGGGCACTCTGGCTAACACTTCATTTCAGGAAAAATGTGCTAGCTTGGTCCATTTCTAAACCACACCCTTTAAATTTAATCTTTGAAGATAAAAAAATTAGAGAATCACAGAATATTCTGAATTGGAAGGGATCCACATGGATCATTGAGTCCAGTTTTTAAGTGAATGGCCTGTACAGGGTTTAAACCCACAGTCTTGGAGTTAATTAGCACCCTGCTCTAAACAGCTGAGATAATGTCCACCTTAGTGGTTATTATGCTACCTAAAAGATCATTATCTTGATGCACAATTGTAGAAAAAACAATTACCCTTAATCACTTTATTGTGGATAAACCATGATTTTCCCTGCAATTTTTTGGCAACACTGTATCTCTTTCCTTGTAATCTGGGAGTACTGACACATATCCTGGGTCCAAGGATCCCTTGGAACTTTCCTGAGTCAGAATTCCCTAAATCCAAGAAGGACTCTGAGAAGACTTAAGGGACGTGGATGCAGGACTTGAAGGAATACTAAGGAAGTTTGCAGATGATACAAAATTAGGAGTAGCTGGTTACTCCCTCTGAAGACAGAGAGGCCCTGCAGAGACACCTCAACAGATCAGAGGCCTGGGCAATCACCAACTGTATGAAGCTTAAGAAAGGAAAGTGATGCATTCTGCTCCTCAGATGGGGAAACCCTGGATGAATGGACAGACTGGATGAGAATGTGAATGAGAGGCTGGAGAGCAGAGCCATGGAAACAGACCTGGAGGTCTTGGTCAATGGCAAGCTGAACATGGGCCAGCAGTGCCCTGGCAGCCAGGAGTGCCCCGTGTCCTGGGGTACATTGGGCACAGCATGGCCAGCAGTGCCTGATGCAAGGGACAATTCCCCAAGGGAGGGGACTGTCCTGCTCTGCTCTGCTCTGCTCTGCTCTGCTCTGCTCTGGGGCAGCTTCACCTCGAGTGCTGGGGGCAGGTCTGGGTGCCACAGCATAAAAAAGACATTGAGCTGTTGAGAGAGTCCAAAGGAGGGTGACAAGCATGGTGAAAGGTTTTGGGGTGAAGGCGTGTGAGGAGTGGCTGAGGTCCCTTGGTCTGCTCAGACTGGAGGAGACTGAGGGGAGACCTCATTCCAGCTCTGCAGTTCCCCCATGAGGGGAAGCAGAGAGGCAGGCACTGATCTTCTGTGTGGTGACAGTGACAGGATTCAGGAGAATGGCATGAAACTCTGTAGGGGAGGTTTAGGTTTGATATCAGGAAAAGTTTTTCACCCAGAGGGAGGCTGGGCACTGGAACAGCTCCCCGGGAAAGTGGTCACAGCACTGACCCAACAGAGCTCAAGAACTGTTTGGGCAATGCTCTCAGGCACATGGGGTGACTCTGGGGGTGTACAGGCCCCTGTCCTGCACAGGGCCAGGAGTTGGACTTCGATGATCCTTGTGGGCACCCTCCAACTCAGAATATTCTGTGATTCTTTGATTCTGAGACAGGATGGAGACTCTGCTGCTTCATGGCTGTCATGCACATCTTGCAAAAGAGTGAGGTAGGAACAGGACCTTCCCAACAACACCCTCCACCTGCCAGTGCTTTCCAATAAAGGGAGGCAATGATGGCATTTCAAGGAGGAAAAACTACACATTGGGAAAACTTTCTAATACCTCCATTTCCAAAAGAACAAGTAATCTGAGCAAAAGTTGCAGGCCATCAGAAATAGTTAAAAAAATCCAAAAAGCCTGCTGAAGGAATTATGTGAAATACTAGAGAAGACTCAATGGCTTCTAAACACAGTACTTGCCTAGGATTAAAAGTGCTTGGAGTAATTTGAAAACAATGTAACCAAATACTTTCATATGTTACTAACTTATTATTCAGTGTTTACATGAAAGAGGGGAAGAAAATCGGAATGACAGGGCTATTTACCAAACTTATCTGCAAACAATGAATAGTAACGCTTCCATATTATTAGCCATATAGTTAAGAAATGTAATTCCATAATAAGAAATGGGTCTGTTTATATCTGTTCCAACAATCCTGCTGGTGAAAATTGTTGCCTATGTATATATGTATATATACATATATATAATTATTTTTCAAGTATAAATTTGAATCTTACTTTCTCCACAATTTTTTCTTAACTGTATTAGTGAACTAAATATTTTCCTAAGAGAAAGATGACAGACAATTGTTTTTTAGATTATGACATGTCTTAACTATGGTTAACATTTGCTTAACTTTTAGTTCTTCTGAAAAAAGAATTATTGGACAGCTACTTTCATAGTCCTCTCTGTTTTAAAAAAAAAGCCTAAAAAGTTAAAAAAAAAAAAAGGAGAAATGCAACCTCTAAGTAAGCAGGAGTCAGTAAGAGGTAAAAAGCTAGATCAGCACTTTGTAAAACCTCTGAGTTTTTCTATTGTAACTACTTGAATTAACAGTGGAATGCAGATATAAATTACTATGAATGCTTCATGCTAAAGTATGAAAGATTTATTATATAATCCATTTTCATTAAAAATAGCACACATCACCAATACTTTGGCATCATTATTTTAATGATCTACAGTACAGGGAAGGCAAAAGACTGCGTCAACTGCAACTGTGAAAAGTTGTCAAATGGAGCCTTATATAATGTTGACTAATCCAGCTATGTTGATATTTCAAGACACTTGAGATACTCAAATCTGTACAGACATGTAAAGTGATACACTCCTGATCAGCACTGTATTATTACTCAGTAAATAAACAGAGTAAAAACAAAAATATTTCAGTACTATATCTCCAATTCACCAAAATAAGTGTTGACTAGCAAGAAAACCCAGCTTTTAGTACTGTTTCCACTATGCCAATACTACTATCAGTGCAAAAGACCTACTTTTTACTCTATACTTTTAACCAATCTGTAATTAACAGAGCTTCTACTGTAGCCCCCCAGAGCTACTACTGTCTTCCAGCAATCCCTGTATTTGCTTCTGTCAACCCCTTTTTAAGGGAATAGATGATGATTTAATTAAAATCATAATCAAAAAATGTCCATCTGCAGAGGCAACCACAGAACAAGAGAGATATACGGGATGCTGTCAGCATCCCACAATCTAAAGGAAGAGCTCCTAACCAATATTTCATCCTTACTATTGGATTACATTTCACTTTATGACTACTACTTAATTTTAAATGAAGAAAGAAGAATGGGAGGAGGAATATGGGAGAGAATGGTGGCAGCATGTGGGGAGCAATGAGGGATTAAATGCTCTGCAGTATGGCAGGGAAGAAGGATGAGCAGAAGGGGGAAGAAGTGGATGAAAACAAGGAAGGGGGAGAGGAGGAGGCAGGAGGAATGAGAGAAGAGTGGGAGAAGAATAGTGTGGAGCAATGGTGTGACAATAGGAAAACAGGGAGAGTGGAGTAAGTATGGATAAGAAAGGGGGAGAAGTGGGAAGGAATTGGAAGAAAGGGGGAAGGTGTCAGGATGAGCAAGGGATGATCAAGGGAGGAAGTACCAGCAAGAAGGAAGAAAGAAGACAGAAGAAAAGGGACAGGGATGAGACAGGGGTAGGGGAAGGATACAAGGGTGTAAAGGGGTAGGATGGGAAGGAAGAGGGGAATATGCAAAGGAGGATGGAGAGGACGATGGGGTGAGACTGGGGTAGAAGGAGATAGGGTAATTTGAGGGGGGTGCATTAGGAGTCTTCACCCATTACACTTCTGCCCTGCTCTTGCTTGCAACAAGTAATACTGTGTGTGCAACCACTGCTGTGCCCTGTGTAGGCAAGTAAGTATTGTGAAAGTAATATGCAAGTAAGTATTGTAAGGAGAGGTTTGCTTCTCTTTATTGCCAAGGACAGTGGCATGTGCTGACCTGGCCTCTAATAACTCTGTTAGAAGAAGTAGCACTCAGAAAGTTTTCACTTA
Organism: Zonotrichia leucophrys gambelii; assembly: GCF_028769735.1. Lineage (NCBI taxonomy): Eukaryota > Metazoa > Chordata > Aves > Passeriformes > Passerellidae > Zonotrichia > Zonotrichia leucophrys. The sequence continues at coordinate 66,798,825 of NC_088200.1, read as the reverse complement.
AGTTAAACACAGCAGAAATTTTAAAAAGTCTGAAAGAAAATATAGAAATAAAAGTTGCTGAAATATAGCATGGTTCTTAAGTCCTTGTATCATCCCATCATCCCATCAATTCCAGATCTCCTGCTTCTGTTATAAAAGTACTTGATGAAAGAACATTAACAAAAGTCCAATTAAAAGATCAAAAAAGCACAATAAACTTTTCATAGCTCAACAAAAATACTTCTCTTACCAATTCATTTCTCCTCCATCAGGAAGAGAAAAATAAAAGCGGATTAATCTGATTTACAGAGTGAAAAACAACGCTGAATGCACTTTTTGTCAGGGGGCAGGGGGAAGGTCTCCAGCTGGTTCTCATCTATATGCCATGATTCTTCATTTAGTTTACACTATTAAACTAAAAAACTCTGCTTTAATCTTAACTACTACAGTATGCCTTAGAGTAGATTCTATCATGTAGCATCCTTGATACAGTTTCAGACTCTGGCAAAACATCATCCCTCAGACTGGTCGTGGCCATATGGGTAGTAAATGTATCCAACATTTTTTCATTGGCGCCTACATTATTACGTCTTGTCACCAATGGTTTCTCGGGTTTTCAAGTAAATTGTTGCACATACTGTGGTTTGGAGCTGCTGAGATGAAGCCCTACATTTATCTGTATACAGCCAAATCCTTTTTTGGAACTTTCTTTCCTTCTAATGAACTAACATCTGTTGAAAAAAAAGAAACTCATGTTTCCAGAACACTGTACATAAATGAGAAAAAACAAAACAACAGGACACTGCCAAGAAGTTATTGTTGCCAAACCGTACAGGATTAAAACAAAGCCTAGAATAGTATGGGTGGACAAAAATGGGCATCATACCTGCTCTGTCTTCATTTTGTGAATCACACCTTCTACATAATTCTGGGATGGTCTTGAGAGAAGTTACAGAATACTGTAAAAAAGGAGAACAAAATGTATAGAGGTAATAATTTAAAAAAGACAAAAAGTAAGATTTGCAAGAGATTCAAATGTCATGGACACTAATTAAATCTACAAACCAAGGCTGCTTCTGGCAGTCTGATGGTCTTGGATTGCATGAGAAAAGCAAAAGACACCTGCTTTTGTTTCCCACCCGGAGCCATACAAAACAGACTTTCAAAGCCAGAGCAAAGCATCTCCTCACCTCAGACTTCTCCTTCCTGCAGGTCACCACTACTCAAGGCACGAACACAGTGTGAGATACATCGGAGATCAGACCACAGGCCGGCGTCAAGGGTCTCACTTTGCCCACCTGTGCACCTTTATGGTTTTGCAGTGCAACAATTACCATGCTCAAAAATTACAATTCAAGCTGTCACAAACTGATATGTAAAAGGGATGCAGAATATCTGCACTGCAGAGATTTTATTCCAGAGAGGGGGGTGTGTACCCAAATATATCAGACAACAGGCTCATTTCTCTAACCTGGGCTTTATTAAAGCAAACTTGTACTATTATTTTGATGTAAATAAAATATTTATAAAATAAAACACATCTAATATGAATCAACATGTTATTCTCCTCATTAACCATTCAAAAATGAAAAATAAAAAACCCAGAGGTGCATAGGTATTTTACTAAACAAAATTTTTTAGTTTATATACTTGTGGAATACCTTTAGAAGAGTTATAAAACCATACATTCTGATATGTAGTTGCTTTATAGCAAGTCTTTCTTAACCAAATGCTTAAATGTTACAGGAATCTCCATTTAAACAAATGAAAATCATTATGTTTGCGAAAGAAATATCAACTACTTTGCTTATACTAAAAAAGACCCTATAAAACATTATTTTGGAAACTTAAATAGAAAAAAAACCATTTAGGATTAGCACAACTGAAATTTTTCTAAGAATACATAAACACCATATGTTTTCAAAGAAACAGACATTTTAGTTGGTGTGCTGTTGACCAATGAAGCAAAACAACTATATATGAAACCATATAAACTTTCCACACAAAAAAAAAGAAATAGTGATACATTGTCTTGGGTTTTGCTGACAGTTAGTCATTTGGTGTTTGACATGTTTCTAAAGCACAGCTGGCAATCTCATTCAAAATAATCTGAATTCAAGCTCATGTGACCAATTGCAGAGTAATGTACTTTTCTGGTGCAAGTTTAAAACTGTTACTCAAATGATTGTAGTTACTTCATTAAGCCTAGAAAGCCTCCCAGGCCCTACTTTTTTCCTTGCCGACCTAATTCAGGGATGTACTGAGAAACCTCAACCACAAGAAGAAACCCTCGTAAGTATTCCCAGGATCAACACTGAACTTATTAATTAAAATGTGTAGCAGTACTCCAGAACTACCCAGTGATTCCAAGCCCCACTAAACAAGGGGCTGTCCATAAGGCTCTGACTGTTTCAGGATACGACAGCCTAAAGCAAAAAAAAAGCAGAGCTGAGACAGTGAGAAGGATGCTACTAAAGACAAATTAATACATGGACAAACACCATGTGCTGTCCTTCACTTTAGTCATTGTTTAATAAAGCCTGAGCTGTTAAGCTCTACATCTTGCTATTTCAGCACAAAGACTTAGAATGCAATGTTGAACTGGTCTAGTAAGATTCTCAAAAAAATCCAAGGAGCATGTCTCCAAGGAATATGGTAGCTTTGTAAGACCAGCTGTTGCAGTTTAAACTATTACACAGTTTGTAATTCAATTAGAAAGAGGCCTTTTGTATTCTATTGCTGTGTATTTTGTCAGACAACTTCAAAAACAGAAAGCCATCTTTCTTTTTGCCTTTTTCCTGCTCTTTCTTGGAAAACCAGATTTTTTTTTTCCGTTTCAGCATTGCTCCAAAATGTATTCAGTTAGTAATCCCACCACCAAAAATCTATTGAATGTTTATAAATTTGTTATTCATTTTTATAATATTGGTTTGATTTCATTAATAGATTTCCTCCCACTTACCTCTGTTCTCAAAGATACTTCTGCAAATTTACATTTCTGCCTTCTATATTTTGTGATTAAAATGTAAAGAACCAGCTTTTGGTCCACTAGAAAAATAAAATTACTTTTTCAAGAGGACCTTTCCCAACCATAAAAACAATCGATTTCTCACATATCTAAGTTCCAGTTCTAATAATCAGTAATGTCTTCTAGCTTTTCTTCAACTGCAAATTTCAAGGTTAAACAGGACATCAAAAGAAGTTGAGACTGCAACCCTTCCTTGGAACAGAATTTAAGACTCAATACTTATTCAACTGCATTTAAAATTAATTACTTTCAACTCTTCTTTTAATAATTTCAATATTTTTTTGCATGCAAAATTAAACACAACTTCTCACGTTTCACCACTGGAGGAGCCAATTCAGTCAGAGCTGAGGGCCATGCCCAAGGGCTTAACTGACAATGTAAGAGTTGAGCACACCCTGTTACGTCCTCAGCCAATGCTTACTGTGATCTTTGGTATTTAATTAAAGTCTGTTTGGTTGATGGTGACATTCAGTAACAAACTAAGAGCTTGTTCCTAAGATAACATATGTTATGGAATTTTTGATCACTGTTTGAGGTCTGAGTTCCTTTTCAGCATTTAAGGCCTGCCGAAATAGTGAGTTCTAATACGTCTCTAAAGAACTTTGTAGGATGGAAGAGCAGGATCAACAGCAAATGAGACAAGAAGCAATAGCAAGCATTCCATCCAAATGCAAGATAGTCCCAGATATTTTTCCAACAGACACTGGTAATTCAAGGAAAAATGGGACTTCCCTAATAATACAATACATTTGTTCATTATGTAACACAGCACTACAGAATCTGAATTAATGACAAGATTAACCTTTCAAATTTCACATGGTTTTCAAATTTTAATGCAATGAATTTTAAACAAAACACATAAGAAAAAAAATATCTTTAATAGGGCTGTTCTGCTCTGTGCCACTTGTCCACCACTAGCACATGCACTTATGTTCCAGAAGTATCAGAAAGAAGAAATAACTGATAATGAGTAGTAGCAGAGAAATATTACAGAAAATAGTAAAAACCCCAAGTAAATTAAGAATCAAAAGTTACTTTTCCACATTCTGCTTTATCCTAAATGGAGTTAAAGTGCAAAGCTGCATGCATAGTGTGATTCTCAGACCACATTGTCACAACCATGACGCCCCCAAGGCATGAAGGACCACGTCCAACTGTTTGCAGTATCAGAACTCAAATAATTTACTGCCACCAATGACTCTGTCCTGATCCTAAATGCAGAGTTCTGTTTTCATTTTGGTACTGAAAAGAGACACCTTCCTCCATTACAGCAGCTTTTCTCAAGTGTGTCCAAGTAAATAGTCTCATTTCAGTTTATTTGTGATAGTGGAAAAAAAAGTTTCATTGATATTAAAAACCTATTAAATTAGTGACTTTACAATGCATTTTCTTAATCATTTAACTGTGCAATGTCATTGTATTTCTGAGACATTTATTTGGGAATAGCAAGATATATTGAGAAAAAGTAAAGGAACAATACTTGGCCTGATGTTGCAGCAAGATTTTTCTCAATAGTAGTGTCAATTTAAGCAGCTTCCAAACAAAACAACAGAGAAGGAAAGAGATTAGACTGGCATGGTGCATGTGGGAAATATCACCTCCTCAAACTAAGTGTCTTTCTTACAGCTGTGATGAACATCTTTGGAGCACTAGTTAGGTTATTTGTGCTACGTGTTGTGCATTTTATAAAGACACTTGATATGTTATTCTTCCCTTAAGCTTAAAAGGGGACCTATATAGACACTGCTAACACATTTAGGGATACAAAATATCTGTCTGAAACTAACACTTCCACTCAGGGGACATCTGCATTTTGCTTCATTCTGAAATGGGAGACAGGAAGAAAAGAGAAATGTAAGAGAGAGTTCCAGCTGGATGGTAAATGAATCAATGCTGCAGCTAATGACTGTGCCTGCACAGTGATGCCGGACCCTGCATACTGAGCCCAGCAGGACTGGTGTGTGAGCCTGAGGGGTGATCCAGCTCTTCCTGCGGCCCAGCAAGGGTGCAGCAGGCTCAGGAGGGGCCCTCTGTTGAGTAAATGGGAGGCCAGTACCTTGGCCTACCTAACCACACATAGGAAAACCTTGGCCTACCTAACCACACATAGGAAAACGCACATCTGCGTCTTCCCTGCCAGGCAAGGAGATTCACAAGAAGTTTTTTAAGCGGTCCCAAAATTTCTGATGGTTCAACAGATCTGAACTCAATTACTGCACCTTCATTTCACAAACCTTTAAAACAGGAGCAGTCTCACACTGGCACCACTGAGCCTGACTTTCATTCATACAGAGCAGAGAAAACGATTAGAGCAATTACCTATACACTCAATCTCTAACCGTTTACAAGTATCTTAGCATGAGAAACTCTGGTTATGATGAGGTTATCTTGTACTAATTCTGTAAACCAAAAAATAAAATTGTTTCAATTTCCTCAATTTGCAAGTGCAATATAAATCCTGCATTCCAACCAAAGGGTTAGGAAACCTTCAGATAATGCAACCTAAAGGTCTTTTATTTCCCCTTTCCTTTCTGTAGGCAGTTATTAATGAAGAAATAAATTAAAATATTCAACTGGGTTGCTTAATGTTATTGCACACAGATTATTACTTTTGTTTAACATAAACAAGAGCCCCAGAAACCTATTCTGCTGTCTGAATTACAGTCAAATATACTATACCATTTAGATCAGAAATGGAACCATCTTAGTTTATAAAATGAGCACCACATTTACATTCCAGGACCCTGATGGAGTTGGTAGATGTAGCTGCTAAGCCACGCCAAATAATATTTTAACAGTCATAGCAGTCAGTCTCCAATGACTGGATAAAAGTGATACCACATTCTCCTTTAAAAGGATAAAAAGAAGACCCCCAGGAACTACTAGTAGGTCAGCCATGCCTCAGTGCCCAGTAAAAGCGTGGAACAGATCCCCCTGGAACTTATTCTGAAACATATGGATGGCAGAGAGGTGATTAGAGACAGCCAGCGTGGCTTCACAAAGGGAAAATTGTGCCTGACCAAGATAGTGGCCTCCTGCAATGGAGTGAGACAGCTACAGAGAGAGCCTCAGCTTCTGCAATGCCTTTGGCACACGGTATCCAAGCACAACTTCCTTGCCTCTAACTTGGAAAGACGTGTGTTTGACAGATAGATGGACAAGGAATTGGCCATGTCCAATGAGTTACAATCAGCAGCTCAGTCTCCAAGTGAAACTCAGCAATGAGTGGTGTCCCTCAAGGATGCATACTGCAACCAGAAGCATTTAATATCTTTGTCAAGGACATAGATTGTCGGATCTCAAAATCTCAGTCCTGAGATGCTGAGCCACCGAGACCACCTTGGGGGGCTCGGGAGTCCTGGAATGTTGCCAGAAGTGTCTGGTAGCTGGACTTTAACCCTACACAGGAGATGACAAGGATGAGGACTTCACCAGGGTGAATGGTGAAGGGATTAGTCAATTAGAGGGTGAGACACAGGGTTTAGGATTTATGTACAAGGGGGTTTAGAGGAGTAAGATGGAGGAATTGGGGTGTGTCCTGTCCTCCTTCTTCTTCCTCTTCTCCTCCATCTTCTTTGGCCACAGTGGCACCTTTGGATTGGTTATTACTGAGAGTGCACCGAGTTATAAGAATAAATGGTATTGGGGAAAAATGATAAATATTGTACACGTAACAATGGGTATAAAGATACGTGGCTGCCCGGGAGGGTAGACAGTGTGCTCATGGCTGACTGCTGAGCAGATCTCTGTTCGGCTGAAAGAACATCTTTTAGATAAACAATTAATAAACATAAAAACCGAAAGAAGAACTGAAGCCTCTTCTCGTCCTTCGATACGCGGGCTGCCCCAAGGCCACCCCGGGCCTTTCCAGGCCCCTCAAACAGCCGAGATAACCGGACAATAGATGATGGGATCAGGCGCAAGTTTCCATATGACACTAAGCTGAGTGGTTAATTGCTGGAGGGATGGAATGCCATCCAGAGGGACCTTGGGACAGGTTGTGGTGTGGGCCCATGTGAACACCATAAGGTTCAACAACGTCAAGATCCTGTGTCTATGTGTCAGAGCTATGCCCAGTATCCATACAGACTTCGATACTGAGAGCAGCCCTGCAGGGAAGGACGTGGCATACTGGAGGATAAACAATTTGACATAAACTAGAAATGCTCACTTGCAGACCAGAAAATCATATCCTGGGCTGCACAAAAAGTCTGGCCAGCAGAGTAAGAGAGGCAATCCTCCCACAGACTTCATTCTTGGGAGAATCCACCTGGAGTACTGTCTCCACTAGGACAAAAATGACATGGCCATGTTCAGTGTGTCCAGAAAAAGATCATGAAAATAGCCAGTGACCTGGGCCACCCTCTTCTGTGAAGTAAGGCTGAGAGAGAGTTTGGATTCTTCATCCTGGAGAACAGGTAGCTGCAGAGAGACTTTCTTATGGCCTTCCAATACATACAGGAGGCTTATAAGAAAAATGCAGTTTGTTTTCCAGGGCCTGTAGTGACAGGACAAGGAGCAAATGAGAATACATCAATTTAGATTGAATACAACAGGGACATTTTTTACAATGAGGGTAGTGAGACACTGCAACAGGCTGCCCAGAGAAGTGCCTCTGGGCACATGCCCACAGCACATGATTGTATTTGGTTTATGCGGCAAACTAAGACCGGAGGCTGCCTCCATGCAGGAGTGGCTGTTGGCAAAGGCTGAGCCCATCAGAAATGTTGATAGCACCTCTGGGATAACAGACTTAAGAAAGGGTAAAAACTACTGCATAAAAGCAGCTGGGAGAGAGGAACAATAAAATGTGAGATACCAAGGTCAGTGAAGAAATAGGGGAAGGCAGAGCTCCAGATGCTGTGGCAGACATTCCCCTGCAGTCACAGGAGAATACCATAGTGGAGCACGTATCACAGACATCCAGCCTTCAGCCCACAGAGGACCTCACACTGGAGTGTATGGAGTGCCCTGAAGAAACCTGCAGCTTGCAGAAAGACAGTGCTGGAACAGGGTCCTGGCAGGAACTAATACTTGTGGAGAGGAAACCACATTGGTGCAGGTTTTCTAGAAGGAACTGTGACCCTTTGTGAGACCCATGTTGGAGCAGTCTGCTCCTGAAGGACTCTGTCTCATGGAAAGCATGCATGCTGGTGCAGTCCATGAAGAATGCTGGTCCTTGGGAAGAATTCACACTGGAGAAGTTCACAGAGGACTACCTTCCGTGGGTGGGACCCCACGCTGGTGCAAGCATGAAGAGGATGAGGAGGGAACAGCAGAGACATTCTGTGATAACCTGTCTTAGGTTACAATGAAAGATGCACCCAAAAGTATGTATTCTATCACCATCTTCATAAGCTGTTAAAACCAGGTAGGGCAGGGGTCCTTATCTACTTCATGACTCATCCCTGATAACTCCCGGGGATATCTTCTGCCAATGGGCCATTGAGTCTCACTGCAAGACTGATAAAATTACTTCCTCCATTGTGAGATGCTCCGCCCAGCAGGAGGATCCAAGGATTCCTACCTGGATATGATCAGAAGTTTGGAACATAACAGGCAGCTTTATCCACTGAATTCCCAGAGGACAAGACCTCCACAACCACCACTGGATTTCTGCAGGAAGATCAAGCCCTTCTACAGGATCACTGCTTCACAGAACTACATCTATCACTTCAAGAGGACTGCAGCCACCATTTAATCAGATGCTACCAACACCCTGATGCACAGGGCGTCAGGTCCCATTCAGACTCTGTAGTGTCAGTGTTTTTGTAATATTTCATTTACTTTAATTTTCCTATTAAATTGTACTTCTGACTCAGGATCTCCCGCTGGTTTGCCTTCAAACTAGAACCTGAATGCAAACCCCATTGTCCCCCATCCCCCTGTGCTTATCCAGGTGGCAAAGCAAAGCATTCAGGAGTGAAGTTGAGACTGCGGAGAAGGAGGAGAGGGGAAAAGGTGCTTTTAGATTTGTCCTTGTTTCTCATCATCCTGTGCTTTTTGATTGGCAATAAATCAATATCACCAAGAAGAGTCTTTTTTTCCAATTACACTAATTGGTGAGTGGTGTCCCTCTCCCTAAACCACAAGTGTCTTGAAGGAGTAGGATTGACAGAGTGGCTTGGTGACCATCAGGTGCCAATGACCAATCAATGCCAACCCATCACAACGAGCCTTGGAACAACCTGATCCAGTGAAAGGTATCCCTACCCATGACAGGGAGATTGGAACTCAATGACCTTCCAATCCCTCTTCCAACAAAAAACATTCTAGGATTCCAATTGGAGAAATGTAGCTTCCTTTTCTCATGTACAAATGTAACATAAAAACAAACCTACAAACCAACAAAAAACCCAAAAAAAACAAACAAAAAACCAACAAACCAAAACCAAACAAAACAAACTAAAATAAAGTAAGAACCCAAACACACTTCTCCCACCCCCTTTCCCTTACTTACCCATATATTTGCATTTTAAATCAAATTCCTGTCTTTCTGTCTATTTTTTTTTTTTGATTATTACATTTTGGTCAATTTTGCTGAAATGGATGACAAGGGTCTGGACTACAAACAGTGGCTTTCTAAACGAGGTACATTTGTAAGTGCATCATTTTAACAGCCTTCTTGCTGCCATTATTATAAGTCACTTTTCTGCACTGGATTAGAACCACAGGGCTAATATGAATAATATAATTTGCTAATACAGATGCTATGCAGCTGCTCTTACCAGAGCAGGCTAATGATAAAAGGTGAAGGCCAGGTATTTCTAAACTGTGTATGATGAGATATGAGCAGAGCACTAGAATAACCATGAATTGTCTTGTTGATCTGGGTTCTGGCAACAAATCCTTTGTCCTCTTACTTGTTAAAGCAGGAAGTAAAACTGCTACCTCAATCACTTGTGACGATTTTTTATTTAATGTTCAGCGTCCCCTGAAAGAACAGCCTATGAAAGCAGGCAGCCTGAGCTGCTCAGCAGTGAGTAACCTAACCCACCAGAATGCAGCAACAGCCACAGTGGGAGGGACATGGAAAGGTTACATCTATTATGTTTTACAGTTTTACAAAACTGAGTATAGAAACAGATACCAGGACATAATCTGGCATATAACAGCAATATAAAGAAAGTTGCCCATAATAAGGTATTCACTCAAGACTGGCTTATTGTCTTGTAATATTTTGGGCATTTGCCATATTCTGCTCCAATAAAAGTTCAACAGTACAATAGGTAGAAAAAAATTCTCTTCAAAAGGAATTTGTCAGTGAATAAAGCATCTGGAATGTTTTAAAATGAATCAGGAGTCCCAAATGCTAACGGGAAAACCAGGACCTTTGTAAAAAATCCTATAAAACTATGAAACATGGGAGGAGAGGGTGGCATACTTTAATCTGAAAATTGAATTAATAAAATCTCTTACAGGAGATTTAATTTATGTATTCAAGTCTATTTTTTATCAAACTTTGATAATATGAACAACTCCATTGCACAAAAAGCAGAAACACTGGCAATAGGAGTAGTGTTATGAGTAATAGAGAAATATACAGTACAAGTGCCTCCTATAAAAACACTAAAAATGTAGAAAGTATTTTTGTTTGTAATTAGGCTGATTTATTTGTGACACTAAGGATCACTGCTGCCTATGAATCCCTAGAAGTCTTTCTATCTCTTTCTGTACACTACCACATCACACCTATTGATAAAATCAAGCTGTCCTGGGAAATGGCTCCACGTGAAAAAGGCAAAGGTGAGAGAAACAGGTTTTCTACAACTGAAATACATTTAATAAAAAAAAGTAAACTTAAAATGTTGGTGTCTAAAGATAGCACTACAGCACATATAGCTCATTCAGGACAAAACAGGAGAGAAGCAACCCAGAAATGAAACTAATTTATTAATTTTGTCTACTATTAATTTTTACTGCCTGAAGGAGAGGAATCAAGTTTTCATTCCAAGTTTTTTAGAGAGATTCCCTCTACAAAACATCTGATTTTTATCCTAGATTCAACCTGTCTAAACATTCCCTTAAATGAAGTAAAAAGAAGTGCGGCTTATGACAAGAGTATTGCTTTTTATATCAGGATTGAGATATCTAAGGTTGTCTCAACTTGAACAAATAAAATAAGATGTGTACTTACCGATATATCATCACTAAAATCTATTTCATCCAAATCAAGGTATTCAGGAGCTTCCATTATTCTCTTATGGACATTTTGGGTGAGTCAGCACATTAGTAAAGACCTAATTAAGAAGAGAGAAATGTGTTGTCTTTAGAGAGCCAAAATCACACAAAAGAGTTTTCATATAGTTGCTACAATACTGAAACTTTTAACTTGAATAGTAAAGTACTAACAAAATGCAAATTTAATCTTAGAAGATAAATACAATTTGCCACCTCTATTCTGCATACAGCAAAGCAGACATTCAAATTTTCTGGGAGAACAGCTAAGTGCTACTTGAAGTAGAAGTAAAAAAACTTGGTTCAGCCTCACTCAGTCCCTCCAGAAGTTCCATACAGGTATAAAGACCTAAGCTGTTGAACACCCTCATGGCCTTGCTACCATAGCTGTGTTAATGATGTGCCTTCTCACGAGAATAAGACATTTACTCACAGCAACTCCTGTTACTGTAGTTTTCCTCTTCCCAAGATGGCAGAAAAAACCCGAGATTCCTGCTGTGCACAAACAGCAAAGTCCTATCACACCTTATCTCTGCTTACAAGCAGACTAACACACAATGCAGCCAGTGCTTTACAGATTAATAGTTTACCACCCCTCGGGCTCTGAGTGCACATCAACAAATTCAATACCAGAATTATATCACGTGCACTAATTATCAGGGGCATTAACCATTTTCTTACAGCAAGAGGAAAAGAAGAGCAAATTCTCTTGCAAAGCAAGAAATTTGTCTGGAAAAGTCAATATTAGATCTGAATAAATTGAAGCTTCAACAGTCAGAAGACCAAAGACAATAAACCCCTCGTTGTCAATCCTAACAACAATGAAGATGTGTATTATCACTACAGACAAGTGCCACAGAAGTAAAAGTAGAAAAGGAAGGTATTTTAAAGAAGCTATAAAACAAAAGCACAATGCATTTTTCAATAATGTGAGTCGTCACATAAGGATTAAGTATTATTATAGGAGAAAATTAAATCCCCCCAGTACTTGTACATAGCAAAGGAAACACCCTAAGGAAAAAAAAAAGACACAAACCCAATTTATTCCTATGACAACTACCAAGAAATATGCTTATGAATAATGACATCAGCTGTGTAGGCCTAAATAAAATCACTGTGTGAAACTTCCACATGCATTTAAATATATGGATATGGGGTCTGGAAAAAAAAAGCTTTTCTGTAGGTGTCAGACAAAACCTAAGTAATTTATCTCCCTAATAACACACTATCCAAGCACAAAGCTGACCTTAATACACCTGTTCTTGAGAAGCTATTAGAAAGAGAACCAGTAGGCAAAACTCCAGTAATACCCTAAAACAGACAGAAAAGCAAATTTTTGTTTCTCACTGAAGCTCTATCAACATCATTTTCTCATTAAGTGAATGTTCCAGTTTTGGCTGGGGTGGAGTTAATTTTCTTCACAGCAGATAATATGGGGCTGGGACTGGGACTTATGCTGGAAACAGTTGATAATTCAGGGATGCTTTCATTACTGCTGAGCAGGGCTTACACAGAGCTAAAGACATTTCTGCTCCTTATCCCTCCCCACCTGTGAGCAGGCTGAGGATGCTAAAGGAGTTGGGACAGCCAGGACAGATGATCCCAACAACTCAATGAGATATTCCACAGCAGATGACATCATGATCTGCATAGAAAGCTGGAGGAAAGGAAAAGGAGGGTGTTTGGAGTGACTGAGTTTGTGTCTTCCAGGTCAGCAATATGCATGATAGGGCCCTGCTCTCCTGGAGACGGCTGGCCTGCTCACGTAAAATGGCAAATGAATTCCTTTTGTTGCTCTGCTTGCATGCACACCTTTTGCCCTTCCCTAGTAAAATGTCTTGATCTCAACCCAAGGTTTTTCTCACTTCTACTCTCCAAGCAACTGTGTGGTGATACTGTGGAGGACAGCAGCATGTAAGAACAACCTCAACTGCCTACAATTTTCTCTCACTGTGACTGTTAGACTTGAGTGAAGCAGTGGGAAAAGGCTACAAAAAGGTAAAACCAAAGTATCTCTATTGTGAAACTGATCAGAAGCTTTTTATTTCGCACATTCCCAAATGCTAAGTTTATGCTCAGAAGGACCCAGTAAAATCAGGCAAAAGCCTGACAATGAAAGGAAATAGCTATTGCAAAAATGCATGACACATTCAAGTCTACAAATTTCTGCACTTCTGATTGTCCTTTACAGAAACACAAAGTGTCGGTATATTTTTTAAAGATTTATGTATTTCGTAGACATTTCAGCTAAATCGTGCACTGGTAATGTATTGCAGTGATTGGCACAAGGCAAGGTTCTGGTAGTGGGAGAAGCTACAGGGTTGGCTTCTGAGAGAAGTTTCTGCTGTGTCTGACGGAGCTGGTTCCAGACAGAGCACTCCAAGACAGTTCCATTGCTGAACAGACCTGAGCCTGACAGTGGGGGCACCTCTGGGACAACAGTTTTAGGAGAGGGAAAAAGTCACTGTGCAACAGCAGCCAGGTGAGGGGAGGAAGAATATGAGAGCAAGCTGCAGACACCAAGGTCAATGAAGGAGTGGGACAAGGTGGTGCAGGTGCCAGAGCTGGAATTCCCCTGTAGCCTGAGATGAAGGCCATGGCAGGGCAGCTGTGTGCCTGCAGCCCACAGAGGAGCTGTCAGAGCAGTTGGAAGCCCAAAGGAGGCTATGATCCCACAGAAAGTCCATACTGGAGCAGGGTCTTTATCACTGTGACCATTGATACCAGCTCAAACCAAATTATTATTAGTTTTTGAAGCAAGACAAAGGCTGACTGTCTATGCCAAATGTATTTGACAAATGTTAGCTCTATATGCCAGCTACCAGAGGGTGGCTGGGCACTGGAACAGGCTTCCCAGGGAAGTGGTCACAGCACCAAGCCTGACAAGAGTTCAAGGTTTATTTGGATGATGTGCTCAGATACACAGTGTGACTCTTGGGGCTTTCTGTGTAGAAAGCTGGCTTCTATGATCCTTTTTTGGTCCCCTTCCAACTCAGAATATTCGCATGATTCTGTATGTACTGTCCTACACAAGTGAAAGGACTGCGTTACTACATAAGTTGATAAATGTATGAAGAAGGAAGGAGCATTAAAACATAAGTTTGAGGGTTGAAAACATATATGGGCCATATAACATAGAAATAGTCTGAAATCAAACCAAAGCTCCAATGAGTTTCTGTTTTTCACTGGAATTAAACGGATTAAAATCTGCCCACCCACTATATTTAAAAGTCAACAGAAGAGATAAATAAAGCTACTTTAAACATGTCATGTAAGGAAGAACCAAGAAGTGATCCAGAGTTTTTATTTTCTACTAAGACTGAAGTCATTCAGTTAAAATGAAATTACAATTTTTTAAATAAAATTTTGAAATAGTTTTTTAAAAGTAAAATTAAGTAGTCACTTTAAAAATGATTAATTAAAAACTCCAGTTAAAAAAAAACACCACAGCTTTAGTAATATAACTATTATTCCTGGTTACCAGATATCTCGAGATTTAGAGCAGATAGGTCTCAACCTTTCAAACTTATTTTTTCATTCCAAATTGGAAGAAGCCATTGAAGCAAAGAAATTAGCTGTATCCATGCACAGCTGACAAAAGGACTTCATTCCACCTAGTGATGTACAGAACCCATGAAGTCAGTCCACAGTCCTGCATCAATACTTCCCCAAAATGTTATCTTCTGTCTTCAAAACTTAAAGACTATGAAGCATGCAAAGGCTGAAGAGGAAGTTAATAACCAAAACAAAGACATTTTCTCTATGGAAAGCTTTCTGAAAATAGTATTCAGTTATATGAAAAGAAAGGGCAAGAGATTAATTAATTCACTTTGCTACAAGATTTTCATTTTTTTCTTAACAAAGTAAAATTGAACAGCATCTCAATTCAATTATTATTACTAACTAAGATTTCTCATGACTATACTTGGAGTTTTGCACAAAAGGTGTACTTTTTGGACACAATTTAACACAGTACAACTCCACCATGCCTAATCTAAACCATATGGTAAGGATGGTACTCAGAACTGTGACTATTGTGAGAGCTTTGTGAGGGCTGAATCCAGCACAACACAAGAAGGAGAAAGAATCTGAGTAAGATTCACAGAAGGATCATAAGCACAACTGGTCACATTCAAGGTAGAAATAATTGCAACCAAAATTACAGCTGCTAGCAGTGGCTGACATGAGATGAATAAATAATGTGCTTCTAGTACCAACATCAAAGCAGTACAGATGACTGTCTCTAGCTTGTCAGCAGAAATGTCTGACATTTAACCTATAAATGTTCCTAGCTGTATTTTGGAAGCTAGTAATTTAATATTCCACAAAATTTTAACCCCAAAAAGGGCATTTCCTTTTTTGGCAATTTGACTTGCAGAGTGGCATATACACACATGTATATTTTATACAGGTTAATGAAATTCACTTGGCTCTCAGAATTCACAATTAAAAGAAGAAAGCCACATAAACATCACCCATATGTACTCAGGGAAAAAAGCACCTTGTTAAAATTTTGTGATCCAGTTCACCAGGAGAAATCAAGCTAAAAACTACTAGAAAGAAATGAGGAAATACTAGGATTATCAGTACAATAACACATTGCATATGTTGCATTGCAACAGATAGTACTAGTATTTGGAACCAAACTCATCCTTCTCCTTTTCAAACACTGTTTTTATAGAACAGATTTCCTCTGCTGTTTTTCTTCCCAGCTAAAACTAGACACCTGAGCACAAATCCTGTTGCTAACATTCAGTACAATCAGATGAATTAGGAAAAAAGGGGCAAAAAGAGCAATTTCTAGAATAATACTAATATTAGTAGTAGCAATGAAGTATGCTACTAGATGCAGCGAACGAATCCCTCAACTCCTACAAACACTAAAAACCCACTCTGGGTTGATGGTACATATTGCCAAGAAGTAATGTTTACAGTTGTTCACAGATTTAGTTTCTAAGGTAGGTCAAGCCTTGGATTTTTCTCTCCATGGAGTCGCAAACAAACAGTCACAGCAATCCCTAGGGCCTGGTGTGCCTTTTGAGGATGAAGCAGACTCAATGCAGGAATGGCAGGAATGCTTTGAGTCAGATCAGCCCCATCACATAACCCACACTAGTGCTGGTAGGCAAGAACAAGGCCCTACAGGTGAGCATCTGCTGTCAGGCAATTAACTGAGTGAAGGAGGAGACTGACACAGGAGGCAGGATATGTGCAAATATCAGGTTCAGGCTCTTGTTATAACTGCTCAATGCAAAACTGTGGAACAAAACAGCACAACTGATTCACAGAGACGCCTTTGCCACAAGCCTATAGTGAATTCAGTAGCTTTGAGAGCAAACTGATCCTTTCAGACAAAAACAGTCTCAGTGCAGCCTGTGAAAGGCTAAATCCAAGAGGGAGCACAGGCAAAATGTCCTTTACTGAGCCAAAATAAAACAGGTAATTGAAAATGCATAATTTAAATTATTTATGGATACATAAAAACCAAGAACAAATAACAATAAAAGATCTGCTGTCAATGAAATCTTTATTTCAATTGTAAGTCAAAGAAATCCTGCTAAATGCCATATGGGATTTTATTTTCCACAAGTCAGAACTACTTTACCAAAATATTTGGGGATTTACTTAAACTTTCAATCAAATATAAAGTGTATCAGATGTAAAATACTTCTAAGTTTCCTTTAGCACAGTTAATATTAAAGATTTAGGCTTTAAATGCCAGAATGCCATGACAGTTACTTTTTAATTAGGGGATAAGGTTACATTTTTCAATTATAGGTCTAAAATAACAAAATAACATATGGTCGTTTCCTAAGCATCAGGAGCTATAGTAGCTCGAGATGAACAAAATCTGTGGGCTGAAATGAAAGACACTACATCTTTAATTTAAGCACACAGTATGTGTTTCAACTAATGTTTAAAATATGGTAAGCATCTGACTTTTGTTCCCTACCATTAAGAAATACCAAGGTCATAACCCCAAATTTTTTCACTTTCAAACAAACAAAACAGTGTAACATTACATTATGTTACATCTATTCAGCATGCAATGAAAAGCCCAGCACACAATTAAAATCTACTGTTGAGGAAGGGACGTCATCACTAGGAAACGCCTAAAACTGAATTCAGTTCTTCCATCCTCATATTCTACTGTAACATGCAAGTTCTAACAAAAAATTAATTTGGCCTTCCACCTCTATTTAATACACAATGTGCCGAAAGCAGTAGAGTAAGGCCATGAGCACTGCCACAGCTAGGGGATGTGAGAACTGGACTGCTGAATGAAGGCAAGAAAGCTTAGCTGCTCTGGGCTACACTACCACCTCCCTAGCTATCCCATCATTTCTTATGCTCCCTGGTACCTAGCTGTGTGTCATCACCTATTAAAGATTACATGTTCTTTGAGACAGGGATCGCATGGTCACTCTACATTTGTCCGGCTTGTCCCATAGCTGGTGTCCTTGTCCATTAACAGAGCTTTGTGGTGCAAGAGTAATCCAGCTAAATATAAACATAACGCAAATACACTGGAGTGGGTCCTGAAAGAGGGCACATTTGAAGCTTTGTAGACAACATGCAATATTTTATTCACTAAATACAGACGGTGCCTTTGCAGTTGATAAATGCCAAAGTCGTCAAACACATGAAAACATCAAATACACAGGAAGCATACAGTTTTATTAGAATAGAAAAGAATAGTTTAGTTGGAAGGGAACTACCATGATCATTCAGGTATGAGTAATTGTTTAAATTTAACACTGCACATACATGCACTCTTAGAAGACCCCAGCTTCCAACTCATATTTCTATTATCTCCATCATCTCTAAAGGGGAAATTACATGGATATAATCAATACATTTTTAAGCAGTGATTTTAGAAATATAATGAGTGCCAATGAAGCTGAAATGGAGACTGATTTCCTTTGCAAGCATACTACTTTAACTTCATGCATTCAAATAAAATGGAAACACGATACATGGTTAGACTACGTCGGTATTTTAAAGTCATATAAGGGTTTGTGATAACATAATGTACTCTGAATTTCATTTGCAACCATTTCTGTTACCCCCTAGATTTCCTGAAGTATTTTTTCTGATTATACAAGGTAACATTTTTTCTCCAACTTGTCATTGGAATTACGTATCAAGTCAGATCTTAAACATAAAAATATAAAGGGAACGCTCAATAGGAGTGGTAGGGGATCTTAAAGAGTTAAGATGAATTTTAAATAACAATTTACTGGGAAAAAAAAAGAAGTAACAGCGAAGCTGAAAAATTATGTGATTTATTTCAGTGAAGGAATGTATTCTGCAACTAAGATTACCTAATCCCTTATCACATTTATTCAGGAATAGTCCTGAGTTTAAAAGTTCGCAACAGAAATTCCTAATAGTATGATACCTCTAAGGCAAGTAAAAATAAAAGCACTGCTTTTAATCACCACTCAAGTACTATCAGTGCACAAGCTACACAGACAGAACAGGAAGACAGAAGTCAGCAAATTTTCCAAGACCAAAAGATGCCGTTTGCAAAATTTTACTTCAGAAAAATTCTGTATTTCAGACATACAGAAACAATCCACCTACAGCCCTGAACAGTCCCAAAGACTAAGCCCAGTTCTGTTCCTAATGAGGCCAGCAGAGGCTTCATTAGGAACAGAACTGTTACAACAGAGGACTGGTTTGAGATAAGAACAAATGTATTTACTCCTGGCCAGATGCAGCTGAACTTCTCCTGGACATATATACCCAGACCTTGAGAACACGTGTTCTTCCATATTGGTTGCATATAAAGGGCAGGACTGTCCCACCCTGCTCTGCACTGGGGCAACCTCACCTTGAGGCCTGTGCGCACTTTTAGGCACCACAATATAAGAAGGATCTAAAGCTATTGGAAAGCATTCAAAGGAGAGGTATGAAGATGGTCAAGGGCCTTGAGAGGAAGCCATAGGAGGTGCAGCTGAGGTCACTTGGTCTGTTCAGGCTGGAGAAGAGGAGACTGAGGGAAGACCTCATTCCAGTTCTGCAGTTTCCCTGTGAGGGGAAGCAGGGGAAGGCACTGATCTCTTCTCTGAGGTGACCAGTGACACGACTCGAGAGAATGGCATGAAACTCCTCCAGGGGAGGTTTAGGTTCACTATCAGGAAAAGGTTTTTCAACCAGAGGGTGGTTAGGAACTGAACAGGCTCCCCAGAGATATGGTCACACCACCAAGCCTGACACATCTCAAGAAATGTTTGGACAGTGTCACAGACATCTTTTATGAAAAATCCTTTCCTTAGGATTTTTCCTCCTGAGAAGCTAAGACACCTCAGGAACAAAATGTAAACAGTGGTTATCTGCTGCTGTGGAATGCAACAGGTGCATCTGTGATTGGTCTCATGCAGTTGTTTCTAATTAATGGCCAATCACAGTGAGCTGGCTCAGACAGAGTCTGAGCCACAAGCCTTTGTTATCATTCTTTCTATTCTTAGCTAGCCTTCTAATGAAATCCTTTCTTCTATTACTTCAGTATAGTTTTAATATAATATATATCATAAAAAAAAAGTCAAGCCTTCTGAAACATGGAGTCAAATCCTCGTCTCTTCCCTCATCCTAAGACCCGGTGAACACGGTCACAGGACAGTGCTCTCAGATACAGGTTACAATTTTTGGAGCAGTCCTGTGCAAGGCCTGGAGCTGGATTTTGATGATTCTCATGCTTATGTACTGACTTGGGATTTTCTACACTTCTATGATTCTATTATTCAAT
The DNA here is from genome assembly GCF_028769735.1 of Zonotrichia leucophrys gambelii. NCBI lineage: Eukaryota > Metazoa > Chordata > Aves > Passeriformes > Passerellidae > Zonotrichia > Zonotrichia leucophrys. Next base: position 66,778,888 of record NC_088200.1, on the reverse strand, counting down.
CCCACGGAACCTGAAGAGAGATGCACAGTTTGCACAATTTCTGCAGCCCAGAAAGACAAACATGTCCAAACCAAAAGCAGAGTGACCACCCGGTCAAGGCAGGAGATTCTGCCCCTCTACTCTGCTCTCATGAGATTTCAGCTCAAATAGTGTGACCAGTTCTAGGATCCGCAGGACAGGAAAGGACCCGTTGGAGAGGGTCTACAGGATGGCCACGAAAATAACTAGAAGGAGGGGAAAACTTTCTTACAAGGAAAGGCTGAGAGAGTCAGGGGTGTTCAATCCGAAGAAGAGAAGGTCCAAGGAGACCTTACTGCAGCTTTTCAATACTTCAGAGGGGGCTTACAAGAAAGATGGGTACAGATTTTTAGTAGGAACTATAGATATAGAACAAAACGTTATTGGAATATGAGTCCCAATATAACCAGTTAGATTGTGCCTCGGTCAGTGTGACCCTCGCTGCTGAGCCAAAGGCGGCTTCTGTGGTGCTTTACCCCAGAGATACCTTGGCTGCTGGAGATTGCAGCGGGGCACTGGTGCAAGTCCAGGCTTGTCAGGGACTCCGTCTACCTCAGGAGAGAGAGCTTCTGGTGATGGTGAAGAGATAAAGGAGAGGATTCTGCTGGAGGGTTGCCAGATGTTTATTCCATGGTTACAGAGGTCTGAACCGGGGCAACTGCTGCCAACAGAATGGAGGCCGCATGGTCTGATTAACCTTATAAGCTCGGGGACAGGGGAAGGGAAGGGAAGGGGAGGGGACAGGTGAGCTGCTACCAACCAGGTGAAAGGGGCAAGGTCTCAAGGGACTAGGGACACCTATACGGGCCAATGTCCCCCAGGCCTGAGGAGCATCCTTTGAAATCGACCAACCATACGACGCCTTGCTGGATTGTTAAACCTGATTGACAGGGCTCACTCAGCAAGGAGGCGAGGGGGCAGGGAGAGAGGCATAGGCACACCTGGGAAGGGACCCGGAAGTTTAAAACAGGACATTGCAACACACCGCAACAAAACGTAATAGATGGTTAAACTAGAATAGGGAATAATTTTTTTGCAATGTGGGTGGTGAAACACTGGAACAAGTTGACAATTTGTCATCTGTCAAACACTCCTGCCAACATTCAAGGTCAGGTTGGACTGGGCTCTCAGCAAATACAGACCTGGTTGAAAATATTGACCTGGTAGCAAATATAGCTCTGGTTGAAGATGTCCCTGCTTATTGCAAGGGATTTAGACTAGATGACCTTTCAAAATCCCTATGATTCTATGATTTTGAAGAAGTCATGTGGAAGTAGGTAATAATATATGGATCACCTACTCTTCTACTTCTGTGAAATGAATGGAAAATTCATCACAACTCCAGGCATTTTAACATCAAACATGTTTAACTTCTACAAAGACTGACATCTGTAAGATGTGCATCAGCATACACAGAGTGAAGATAAAGCATGCTTATTAAGATAGAGTTCCTTATGCTTTTGGGTGCTTTTTTAGCACACTGAATAATACTTCAGGTGTGTCTAAGACACTACTCACCTTAGCACAAGGAGTTCTATCTGGCTGCTGGAAGCATCTTCTGGCTTCCTTTTTTAATTCTGGTCCATTTAGTTGTCTCATCAACACCCATTACATTAGTATTAAAAGAGAGTGTTTCTACCCCTTCGTTTCCAAAATAACGCAGCAACATACCAAGAAGAAACTAATAGTCAGGCTACTGAGTGATCTGACAAATGGAAGAGTTGTTTTTATTGTAACCCAACTAGAAAGGCATCTGCTCACTGCAAACCACCTCAGATTTCTTATTAAAAAAACATTCTTCCTACTCAATAGTTTTATATTCCTTCAATATTCAAGCATAAAGAAATGGGGACTTCAAGCATTCAGCCAGAAATATGCACTTTAGCATTTTGGAGTGAGGCTTAGAAAAACAAAGTTGCTTGTTTCACTTTGCCTTGAAAGAGAAACTTTAGGAGTTGAAAATTAATAGTTTTTATTTCCAAATTGCCACAGCATATGATTCAAGCACTGTAAAAAAGCTAACATACTGTCTGCTTAACTTTGATGACAGGATCAAAACAAATAAGAGGTCAACTGATCTGTTCAAGAATATTTAATTGGCTGTAGTATTAATTTATGGTTTTATTCCCTTTGAAGTACTACATGGTTCTTTGTTCTTAATATGAAATATCCCACAGTCATGCAAAATTAATATGCTTATCTCATTGCAATCTTGCTTACATGGCAACTGTTTCAGCTATTTCAGACCAGCTAACTCCTTCTATATGCTTTAGGATTTACTGACATGCAGATCAAATCCAGATCAAACCCTTTGTAAATAATGTATGCACATATATGTGTAAAAGCAGGGAAAGACAGGGCAAAAACCTCAGTAGAAGACAGAGCAAGAATAAATGCTACTCCATTATCCTAACTTGGTTCTACAATACCACTGTTGGTAGTGATCTCCAGTGGGACAGTGACCACACTGGACAGCCTGTGTTTGGAATGGAACACACAGCTGCTGCCTCGGATGCAGTCCCAGACAAACTGTAAGAAAAGCAGGTGGTGGGATTTACTTCAATTTCTAATGTCTTAACTTTTGCACTGGAAGTGGAATCAGATCTGGCTTTGCCACTTTCCAGTTGTCAGCTGATGCCAGTAGGAAAAGCATTGCTTTATTCAGGTACCACACAGAGAGGTACAGCTCCTGCTGAGTGTGCTGCAGCACCACCCTCTCCTCTTCACCGTGACACGCTGTTATATTTGCACACAGGGAGCACAGAGTAACTTTAACTGTTAATGCTATTTCTTTTTTAGTAATTTTCCATATTAAAAAAGAGGCTCTACCTGTGAGGGGAGATTAAATGAAACAATGCACTATTCATTCTTAGCCTTTTTTTTTTTTGTTAATAGCCATTAAACTAGTCAAACATGGAAAATGGCCTGTAGTTCTACGTATTTCTACTGCTGCTTTCATGACACCTAAGATGTGGAGTACTGCTTCCTGCCAGACCCTACTTGGGCTTGAGGGCTGCTCCCTTCATTTGTTTTAAAATGGTCTTTAAATGGTAATGAACTTCTGCTTCTTCCTTTACACTGCCCTGTGAATATGTATTTATTGTCATGCTATCTTTAGTTACTATTTGTTTTCAAATTGGATTTGTTCAGTCTTCCCATCAAACATTTTTGTGACAGCATGACTCTAAAATAACAAAGTGTTTCTGCTTAGCACAGAAAATAACAATTCTCAAATCTTTATTACAAGAAAAATAATAATGTCCATTTGAAATTAACTACTTGTAAATTTAAAAATCTGTCACCCAGAGGCATAAGAAATAGTTACAAATAAAGCAATCTACTTAAAGGGTGAAATTCTTATCATTCATGTATGAAATGGCCACTTCCCACAAAAAAGACCAGCATCATCTCCATGAAATATAATTTACTTCTCAAATGAAATGTTCTTGTAATGTCAAAAAGGACACTTGAGGTAAACACTGCATTTACAAAAAAAAAAAATGTAACAGCAAAAACTCAATTAAAAATTATTTTCCATCAACAAAAAACAATTTTTATAAAAGAGAAAATTAATTTTCTCAAAGAAAAAAATTTAAAAAATAGCAAAGACATTTTTAATAGCTTTATATATCCTCAAAAATAGCCAGCAGATAGATCAATATTATCACCCAAAACAGCAGCACGAAAAAGGCCGAGTTCATTTAGTTCAAGCCCCTCTGCTCACACAAGGTTTAAATCCAGGACTTCAACCAATCTGGTTTCTGAATATCTCTAAGAATGGACACTCCAAAATTTCCCTGGGCAACCTGATCCAGTGTGTGACCAGCCTCACAGTGAGAAAGCATTTCCTTATGTTTAGATGGAATTTCATGTGCTTCACTTGGTGCCAATGGCCTCTTGTTCTGTCAGTGTGCATTGCAGAAGTCTTCACGGAGTAGAGCCTCACTCTTCTTCACTCTATC